>NW_025335123.1:8982500-10232500 GCF_018152115.1 Drosophila rhopaloa | reverse complement strand
GACCAATGACCGACCGACCGGATGACCCACCACCACCAGGGTCAAGGATCGCGCCGGCATAATGATAAACTGTCAAAACGACACCGCCAGATCATATCGGCAAATTGCAAGCCACCGTTCGGGAGCAAACCACCCCAGCGATAGAATAACCCACGCGCCTCACACATTAACACGGCCCAAGGACTCAGGGCCAAGGACCAAGGACCAAGGACCTGCTGGCCGACTGGCTGTCGATCACAACTTTATGGCTTCTGGAAATGCGTTCGTCCCGCCCCCGGTTCGCTTTTCCCATATATTTTTGGTTTTATATTTTTGGTGCATGCCCTTGACATTGTGTGGGGTTAATTTAGGGTTACCCGCCAGGTTTTACGACTGGAAATTTGTCAGACGTTGACAGTTTTCAATTATATGTTTGCATACCGAGCGCGTTCTAATGCATTTGTGGCATGTTTTTCTAGCCAGGAAGTCAGGAAGCCAGGTCCTTGCATAATTACGAAAGTTGTCACTGGTCGTTGCCATTGGAGATCTTCTGAACGAGGAAAAGATTCGGAAACAGCGAAATAACGGAAAAATATGGTACTTTAATTGATTTTCTGTTTTTTTAATCTTAAATTTATACTTTCAAATTTATTTTGTTAATCCACATTTTAGATACGGCTTTTCTCCAAAGAATAAATGTAAATTACATTTTATAATTATGTGGAAAAGAAAATTATTATAAAGGTGATCCGATTATAAATTAGATAAAATTTAATTTACATTTATTCTTTAAAGAAAAGGAATATAAACCGTATCTAAAATGTAGATTGTGTATCGTTAAAAATAATAATTCTGTATTCTGAATACAAAAAAAAAATTAACATATATTTTCCTTATTTAATAAACCATTTAGTTTTTGGATTTTACTCGAGTATGACAAATAAATATGACCCTCCGGTCATATTTTGGTAAAAATTCCCTAAGAATTCAACAAATAATAGTGATTTGCGCAATCTCCCGTTGGAGACAATGTAAGTACCATATTTTAAAATAAACAATTAAATTTGAGCCTATAGATATTACTTTCCATCGTTATAGAGAGTGCGAATCTGGAACTGGAAAAAATGTACTCGAATGCTTTGTAAACACATTGATAGATGTAATTATTATGGATTATCATTATGTAAGGCCCATCTATCACCGGACCATTGTAAGATCCTCAGAGACGGGGCACTGATTTATGTCCATTGTCATTGACAACTCTATTTTTCTTCCCAGGTAGCAAAGCTGCTGACCAAAGCTGTTTACACCAAATTTATGTCACAAAATCAATTGTCCGACGCAAGGCAATAAAAACAAGCGCAGGGGTCAGTTGGTCGGCTTGGGAATCGAGGTCGGAAACCAGGAATCAGGAATCATGAATCTGGAATCAGGACTCGGAAATCAGGACTGTGGCATATTTTCGCTGCGCTAATCCCGCGTCGTGTTGCATAATTTTCCGACCCGCTGAACCGCCCTTTCATGTTCCGGTGACCCGCCAAGATTGTCGCCGTGTAATGAAGAGGTCACTCGGTTCACCGGACCCGCCGGCGTTGTTTGTTTTGGCTTCGTGACAGTTAAAGGATTATAGCGGCCGCGACATGGGCGCGAACTTTGCGGTCCTTCGGTGACACAATCACCGTGCGATGATGACTTCCCGCCGGACAGCTGCACATCCTGGCCGGGATTCGCATTCGATGCGTTTTCTGGAGCATCAGCCAGTTGGACAATGGCGTTTTGTTCGGCAGGATCTCCGCAGGATGCGGTTTGTGTAACGATCGCCGAACGCTGGACAGTTTATGCAGTGTCATATCCTGAGGCATATCCTGCCGCTGAATGGCGTGATGAATGATCCCAGTGATTCCCGATGAAAATCAACCCACGAGATTCCCACAACGATAAAATACTCAGGATGCGAACTGCATTAAATGGTTGCATTTTTTAATGGCCCAAGTATCTATAGTAATAGAAAATCATCACAGAGAATAATCCAATTTGTACTGCATCGCAGCTGGTGAACTTTAATGTCTTTTAAAACAAGCTGGAGTGGTATGTATATTTAACGATAGTACTAAATTGGCATTGGTCATAATAAACTAATATTTTTTAACCATTGATCATTAAAAAATTTAACCATTTTGAATATTAATGTAAACACATTTAAAGTGTTGATAATCCCAATTTAATAACACTTTAATTTAATTCAAGTGTGCATGTTTAGAAATAATTCTTAATAAGCAGCGGTGCCCTTGACTTAAACAGTAATAATCTTTTATATAATTCAGATTATTTTAGGTATGAAACAGTAAAGGAAGCTCAGAGAAGACAAAGTTCGGCAGCTGAGGGAATGGTAATCCTGATCCAGTTCCACTACCAACTCCTTCTCGAAGTTCGAAGATAATGAGCAACGTAATTGGCGCATTTTGCAGGATTTCGACAATGACTCGAGGGACAACAAAAGGAGAGGAGCAGCTGCTCTGCCAATTGGCACACAATGGAGCGGCACATGCCAGACACTGGCGAAAAAAATCAAATCTAAAGAATGGGAAATCGGGGGACAGAAGGGAAGAAGTTGGAAAAGGAAAAAAACGGGGACAAGTCGGCAATATACGTAACTGCACATTGACAAAAAGGAAGCGTCGCAACAATGGAAAAGTGAAAAATCTCCTTCGGAGGCAACACCCAAAGGACAGCTGTCTGCGTCTCCATCTGTTTGTGATTCCCCGCAAGAAGGACTAGACGAAGAACCTCCGACGATTGATCAAAAATAATATACTTGATCCCAGCACAGTATGCCAACAACATTTAAATGCAGAATATTCATATTGAACGTTCACAAAAAGGCATCTCCATTCTTAACTCTTCAACGAACATTCATATCGAACATTCACAAAAGGGCATCTCCATTCTTAATCTGATCATAACACATGTGAAAACAACAGCAATTAAAAAAGAGTTAAGTAAGCCAACAGTATTTAAGTACTCTTAAACAACAATTTATTAAATAAAGGTATATTTAGAATAAATACGAAAGGTATACAACATCTTATCTATTTGTATCAGTTTGATTAAAATAATGTTATTGAGATACGAGTTTTTAAACCATTTTGGTCCAAAACAATTACTTTCCTTTTAAGCTGAAAGATATATTTTAAATGTACAGCATTACGTGCGACTACGCGGTCAATCGCGGTAATTGGATTAGGGCATTCGCGCAACCCTTTTTCGGCATCCCAGTCCAGCATCCGATCCGGCAATCCCCGTTTGACCCTCTGACCCTTCGACCCCTCGGATGCTGCCGGCAATCAAGATGGGCCCTTTCAAGCCCGTGGAAAAACACGGGAAATTAATTAAGAAAACAGCGCGCAACCCATGCCCACAGCGGATTTTTATTACTTGTAAGTTATTTAGGCACACATCAGTGGGCACCAAAAATATTTCTCGCATATCCTTATTCAAACTTTCATGATCCTTCGAATGATGCTGCAATGGGAAAATGGCATTAGGGCTTTTAAAAATATGAACATGTATAATAATTGTAATTGAGGATTCAGGACTAATTTTACTCGTGTATACTCGATATCAAAAAAAATAGAATACAAAACTATTAAACTAGCAAATACAAGAATTTAGTAAATATTCTCAGCATCCCTATAATGAATAAATATTTGTGATCAGTTTCAGCTTGTTTATGACGAATTGAAACATTTAATCGAAGTAAAAAAAAGTGGTTAAAATCTATTTTTGTACATTTTTAAAGTTTTTCCCGTTGATGTTCAAATGAAAAAAGGATGGCTAAAGGGGTGTGCAAATGGATTAATAATAGTTAATTTTCCGCTTATCACTCCTTCAAAAAAAAACACCAAAAATTGCCTTTTGCGTTGCTCATTACCTGACTTTCAGTTGAGCTTACACACGAATAAAAAAAACGTAATCCCTTCAGCTGCCGATGGCACACCCACCGACTTAAAACGGGAAAATCGACGTTAATTTATTTCAATTTCCAACCATTGTCTGCATATAAACAGTTCATTAGGAGCCCAACCAGTTATGAGAGTGAAATTCAAAACGCGACGTCGCCTTTTCTTCTTGTTTTGAAATTGTTTTGGACAAATACAGGAACGGGACACTTGAAATTACGCTTAATTGGAGGAGAAACAATGCCGAATGCCGAAGGCATTTGGAAAATGATAAGGAAAACTCCCTAATTACAAACAAGAATTTTCCGGGTGCGCGCAAAAAAGGGTTGAATAAGAACGACGCGCCTGGGAACCTAGAAACCCAAAAACCTCGATTTTTTCCATCGAGTTCGAAGTTGAAGTTTTCGATAAGCCAGCGGTGGAAAATGTGTCCCCAACCAGCCATAGATTTTTTAATAAATATTTGACATGGCATTTTCACTTAAGCCAGCGCATGGAAATCCATTGTGTGCAAACAGGAGGTCGTTCCAGCAACCCTAAGCGGAAAATTTGTTTAAACAACTGAGCAAATATTCGGAAATTCGCCCGCTAGAGAGGGGTAAGTTTTTAACTTTTTTTGGGAATTTCTCCCCCAAAAAATTGTGAACAAAAAATTGCTAAGCCGGCAATCAAAATACAAACATAATAAAAAAAAACGAGTGCGACTCAATGGGAGCTATTGTTGTCCAACTTGAAGCACCTGAGTATATGGAACAAGGGCATCCCCCATGCTGACTCTGGCCAATGTGCATTTTGCAACAGATTTACGATCCTTTATAATCCCTTCAATCGCGCTGTAAACTGGCAACTGGTAACTGGTTCCTGATTCCTGGTTACTGGCGCTTTGTTGCTCTAAATAGCCTTTTCCGAATCACTAAACTCGCACAAAGGATTCGCCCTCAATTGCACAACTATTTCGATTTGGGAAAAAAAGAGAAATGGGCCAAACTGGGCACAACTGGGCACAACAAAAAAAATGTTTAATTGTAAAAACTAGGGACATGACCATATAAATTAAAACCTATAGAAGAGTCTCAACTAATTTAAGAAAAATGTATAAGTTTAGGAGGTATTAATTCAGATATATAATTTCTAAATACCATTCATGCCCAGCTTCAAGCCCAATAGTTATACTTATATTTTATTTACAACTGAATATTACTTATAGTTATATGTTACAAACTAGAGCATAGAATAGTCTTATAAAAATAGATTTTATTCAGAATTGATACTAAATAAATAAATAAGGACACTAAATAATAATCAAGACATTTGATTAATTTGTTTGGTATTTCTTGAAAACAGTTTCTGTTTTTGAAATATGTATACCAATTGAGTAGCTTTTGACTAACTGTCGTTACTGTTCCTTCATCACAGTAAGCCCTGCGAAAATTGTTGTAGAGAGACCTGCTTTTTTGAGTCGGAAGTCAATCAGAAAATATTTTAACGGCAACATTCGAACAGCTCTAAAAAATTCTCAAAACAAAAACTAGGAAAATAAATATTGAACCAACAAGCAAGAAGGACATTTGCTGCTTCAGTCAAGAAACCGTTTTGCCTAGAGAATATACAAACATATATATTTTTTTGAAAGGCAAGCAAAACGGCACAAGAACATCTCATCCACTGGTTATCTTGAGAAACCATCTAAGAAGCAAGGAGTAATTGCAAATGTGAGTTTCAATTTAGTTTAATGATCATATAACCAAAAAACAGAAACCCATTAACCAAGGATACGATACAATAATAACACATTTTGTGACTGTGAGTGTCTTTTCTTGGCCCATCATAATAATAATTATTTTCCTCACTCATTAGGATATCGCTTATACACTGCTTATGAAAAAGCTAATACTACCACCTTATTGTTAATCGATAACAATAAATTGGTCCGATACTTTTCCTGTTCCGAGATTGTCAAAAAAAATTGTTATAAAGATTGTTACTATTGACAGTCGTGCCTCTTGGCGTACTTTACTTTGGCTCATCTCATAAGAAAACAACTCCTCATATCAAGGATTCCTTCACCAATCGGAGTCCCTTGGTGAAACTCAAACACTGATGTAAATTCAAATTCCACTGGCACCCGAGAGTCCTCTTTGGAGCTCCCTATTCCAGTTTCAATGTCAGACCAGATGGACATACCCTTTATAACGGCGGACGATTTGGAGGTGCAGGTGCAGAAGCAGGTGAAGTCCCAGGTGCAGTCGGATGAGGATGAGTTATCGCCCCAGGAGCTCTACCGGACGATGGATGAGAATCTGAGGGAACTGGATCGCCAGTTGCAGAGCGTCTACCGCATCAGGGGGGATCGGTACGTGAGCTCCGAGGACCAATCGGATGAGGATCTGACGCCCAGGATACACTCGTCGAAGATAGACCGCTATCCGGAATCGGAGGAGTCGGTGCTAGTGTTCCAATCGGATCCAACTCCCATAGAGGAGCAGGAGGCGGAGATGTCCAACTGCAGCCAGAACAACGGGATGGAGGAGAACTCGGCGGAGTACCGGGTGGGTGGCTATCATCCGGTGTCCGTGGGCGACATCTTCCAGAATCGCTACCATGCCATCCACAAGCTGGGCTGGGGCCACTTCTCCACCGTCTGGCTGTGCTTCGACACTCGCTTGGAGCGCTATTGTGCAATCAAGGTGGTCAAGTCGGCGGAGCACTTCACGGAAACCGCCCGCGATGAGATCCGCCTGCTCCGCTCCGTGGCCGATTCCGATTGGCATCCGTTGAGGGACCGTCTCGTCGAGTTCCTGGATCACTTCTACATTAGCGGCCTGCACGGCACCCACCTCTGTCTGGTGTTCGAGGTGCTCGGCGACAATCTGCTCACCCTCATCCAGAGATCGCGCTACCGGGGCCTGCCCCTCGAGAACATCAAGCAGATAGCCCTGCAGGTCCTGGAGGGCCTGTGCTTCCTGCACACCCAGTGCCGGATTATACACACCGACCTGAAGCCAGAGAACGTGCTGGTGGTGGCCGACGATGTGGCCGTCCGGGGTCTAGCCAACCAGGCGACCTCCGACTTCCTGGCAATCCAGGCCCAGCCCCAGCTGAACAGACCAAGGTTCGTACCACAACCAAAACTAACCTTACAATTGAGAAATTAGTTACAATTAATATTGCATATTATTAAAACCGTTACTCGAAGAGTTAAAATTAAAGCCTCTTTGAATGTGCTTCACAACAGATGGCGCTTTTGCCATTAGAGCTCGCTTCGTGAATATAATTGCTGGCGCCCTCTGGCGGAGTCATATTTATTTTTTTCGGAAATTCATACTGCTAGTATATTTCTAACACATTTTTTGGCCTTCCGCAGACGTGGTGACCAGAACCAAGACAATGGCGATGCCAAGCTGACCAAAACGGCAAAGAAGAGGATGCGGGCGCGGGCCAAGCTGAGCGTCACCTTCTTCCAGCAGCACCGCCAGTGGCTGCGCCAGCGGGCCATCGAGGATCTGCTGAGTCTGGCGGCTCGCGGCCTCCTGCTGCCGACCACCGCCGCCCAGGGCGTCACCGGCAAGCTGCCCTTCATGCCCTTCTCCTTCGACGGCCTGGTCATCCTCGAGGATAGCGACTTGCGCCAGTTGGAGATGGAGAGTAGGGCCACGGTCGAACGGGTGGGCGATATGCCCGGTCCCGGCAATTCCCAGAAGAGATCGCCACGCCGCCGTCAACCGAATACGGATCAGTCGGCCACGAATCCAGGCCAGAAGCTGGTTGGCACATCCGCCGCCCTGCGGCTCCTGTTCAACAGTCCGGAGCAGTTTATGCGGTATGTCCAGGTGAGGGCCACGGAATCGGATCTGGCGGAGCGGACTCGCCAACAGCTGGGCAGGAAGCTGAGGGGCGTCAGGAAGCACCCATATGGGACACGGAAGAAAGGACCCAACTCAGTATGCTAAGTTACAACAAATCTTTATAAAATACTGTGGGGAAGTCTCTAGGGGTCTGTGGAATTTTCGCCTTCCGGCACTTATCCTTCCCATTTCTGTAGTCAACCTATATTGTAGCATACTTTTTGATGCTTTTATTATTATTAGGTATTTTAATTTCCGGTTTCCGTCAATCAGAACATTTTATGAACATGTTTTCAAAAAAAGAAATGGGAACCATTTTCTATTTTGCAGAATACATGTTTAAAATATTTAAAAATGTTCTGAATTGAAAAAAAAAAATTTTTCATTTCCGCTTTCCGTCAATCAAAACATTTAATGAAAATGTTAAAAAAAAAAATAGGAACAATTTTCTTTTTTGGAGAATACATTATTGAAATATTTAAAAATGTTCTGATTGAAAAAAAATAATTTTTTAAAGATATATATATTTTTTTAATTTGGAATCACTTTGAAATACATGTATATTATTTTTCTTATTATAATAATGTTTATTATTATACATGTATAACGAGTTTCAACTCCTGAGAATCCCAAGGGTTATAACACATCAAACAGTCAGTTTTATATAAAAATATGTTCCGTTTCCCAGCAGGTTAAGATAGAACACCACAAGGAACACAACAAAGCAACCAACTTGGGCATGATTTCCCCCAAGGACCCAGCCACCCAGCATTGTAACCTGAAGGTGAAGATTGCGGACATGGGCAATGGCTGCTGGTTCCACCACCACTTCACCGACGACATCCAGACGCGCGAGTACCGGGCGGTGGAGGTGATCCTGGGCGCCGGATACAATGAGACGGCCGACATCTGGAGTGCCGCCTGCCTGTTTTGGGAGCTGGCCACCGGCGGCTATCTGTTCGATCCCCTGGTGGCACGCGGCAGGGCAGGCCAGGATGAGGTGCACATTGCCAACATCATTGAGACCTGTGGACCCATCCCTCGCGAGCTGATCGAGCACGGCGAGTACTCGTCGGAGATCTTCAAGCCCAATGGCCAGCTGCGCAATATCACCCACTTGCAGTCACGTTCGCTGGTTACTGTCCTGATCACTCAACACGGATGGGCGCGCCAGGACGCCAAGGAGTTCGTGTCCTTTCTGGAGCCAATGCTGCAAACAGATCCGTCCAAGCGCGTCTCCGCCCTGGACGCCATGCTTCACCGTTGGCTGCGTTTGGATGGCGACGAGGACTCGCTTCGGGATCCGGATCGCCCTGGGGATCACAATCAGGAGCGCATGGAGGCCGGCGGAAACGAGACACGCCCGGGAACCCCCGATCCGAGGGTCACCATGATCTTCCCCGGGGAAAGCGAGGCATAAAGGCTTCATTGCCTCCATCCGGTTGTAGATCGCCCCGATCTAATAGTATATCATATATAAATGTGCTGACTAATGTAGGTAGACATTTCAAATTCTAATAAAGTGCGCCTGCAGTAGCAACACGCGTTTTAGGAATTGGTTAAATCGTTGGATAATTTGTTTAAAAATGTATTTCCAAGCTGTAGACCAGCTCATAACCATTTTTACAACTTAACATAGAATAATACATAGAAAGCTCAATAAAATGTTGGAAACACTAAGAGCACACACTTTTGTAAGTTCATTAAGTTTAAAATAATCTTTAAATTAAATTAAGTAGATTCAAATAGATTCAACATGTAGTCAGAAATATTAGATTCGATTTCTTGTAAAAAACAGTGTTCTGTACATCTTTTGTTAACTTTTGCATAAATAGCAAATGGTTAACCATACCCTTAATAACAGCTCTTAAGTTTTTAGTTAAATGGTTTCAAATGTGTTTTTTTTTAGGTTTAACAATTAAATTACATTTACACATATATTTGTACTTAATGTAGAATAAATATTCACATGTAAAATTGATAATTACATTGTAAGTAACATATGTAACATATCTTTTTGATACTTTATGAGCTATTTGGATATTATATTAATGTTATGTAGACTAATCGTTCACGTCGAATAAATAAGTCAACAAATTATTAAGCAAATCATAAACAAGATCATAATACATCTAATACATTATCTTGTATCTATATAGTAAACGCTTTAAAACAATATTTGGCACAAAATGATGCAGAAAATCATCATAAAAATATCATCATATAGTATAATTTTTGTTCTGTGTAGTAAAAGCTATTAAAAGGTCAAATAGCTTTTTAGGGGGAAAAGGCCCAGCTGTCACCACTGGCGAAACAGCTGATTGACTTTTGTCCCATCCCTAGAAACTAACGTGCTAGCGGAAGTGTAAGCGAATTGAAATCGCGCGCTGTTTTGTTCGCTTGTTTATGCCAAAGTCCATGGCTGGATCTATTAATTAGTCGTCTGAAACTGGACAGAAACCGCTCAGTGACACCATTAACCAGTGGGTTTTCTAGTGAGTTTCAGCAAATCTATAGCTTTGCTAGCCTAGATAGCATTAAAAATGTCATTCGATACGATTTGACTGATTTCGCTGTGTTTGGCGTTGTTTGTTATGTAAAGCGCGTATAAATTGTCTGGCGCGTTGATAACAGCAGCTACTCAGCTGATAAACATACACAGAACCCATGCGGAAACAATTGAAACGACCCCAAAACCACCCGCCACCCACACGCACCTTGGATTGCCGCTCAAGGTTGTGCTAGAGATGAGCGCCAAACGGTGACTGTGACAGTGACCGTAACGGTCCGTTACTCTGGGCACAAGTCACAGTTTCACGAAACGGTTAAAAGTAATCCACTCTTATAGGGTATTTAGAAAAATTGTTGGAATAGCATTTTTGGTCAGAGACTTGGGAACTCGGTAAATTAGCAACTTGAAACTACATAAAGTATATAATATTTATACCAGGGATCAGAGTAATCTGAGGGGTCAATGCCTTTTAGGCATTTTAATTGTTTCTTTTCTCCCTTGTTTAATGGTGTAACTTTTCTAGTAGACATCATTAAATGCAATTTAATTCCGTTGGCTTTACTTTTTCAGTAACATTTTTGCTCAACTCTCTCGCACGTTTCTGATACTGATACGTTAGCGCCAAATTCGAAATGTCAGGAACAAAAATCGGAGCGTAACACCGACCATACCATATCGCTTATCTTGCGCCGGCGAGAGATAGTGGCTGCCTGCTCCTCCGCTTGCTTTGCAGCCAATCACATTTGCATCTATATTTGGAGTCATGCCGCTTTTTCACCTGTCCCTTTGCCTCGTTTCACACACACAGCATGCCCGGGGATTGGCTTCGTCACGGACTGTGGAAATATTGAGCTGTCAGAGCCATTGTAGCCGCCACGCCCACTCCCGGGCCGAAAGATCTCCGGTTCCGAGCTAGAGACGCCAACTAAGTCGGCCGCCGTCGTCATCCACGTCGTTTCCGTCGAATTGAGCGAATATTTAATGTTGGCCACAGGTATTCTGGCTCGCAGAAACTTTCGAAACCTGCCGGCGTTCAATTCATGGAGGACGGTTCTCCGGACTGCTCAAAAACGCCCCTCATCCACGGCAACGTCTAAAACCCAACTAAAGGTTCTGGAGCAGCATCAGCCACTGCGGCAAGTTACAAGAGCATACCCAGCGTAAGTATGAGCCTGTTAATACCTAGTTATACACCTTCCTTGAAAGCGATCCATGTTCCATCTCACAGCTCCAAGGTCATGGAAACGCCGGAGGATGTGTTTCGCGGACTGCTGGATCGCTTTGCCGGAGTCACAGTTGATGGCCGCGAGGAGAACGTCGACAAATCCAGCTTCCGGGACAAACTGAAAAGTAATTTCCCAAATAATTTATAAAATAATCCATTAAGCGCTTGTTTGTTTTTATTTTTAAAGTGTTAAGTGTGCAATTATTTATTTGCGTTGGAAAAACAAAAATTAGTACTTAAACTGTCGAGGAGGAATAGATTAGAAATGATTTTTTTTAACTTCATTGCTATCAAAAATTTATTAAAACCTTATCAATCTATAATTAAGAAGACAGTTTAATAACGAACGATGATAAAAACGGTTTGTACCTTAATCTGTTTAAAAGATTACTATTTAGAATTCATTTATGGATATTGAGTCCTAAAATAATTGTTTTTAATAATTCGTAACCAAAAGCTTACAAATTCCCTTTTAAACTTGTTATTAATTCAATATTGAGTTTATTATTATTTTAATGAGTAAATTACAAATAGTTAAATAATAATCAAAATATTTTAAATTTAAATCAAATTAAAGTTGTGGTTATTTTTATTTAAATTTTCACATTAATTTTCTTAAATATTTTCCAGAATCGCTGGACTTCTGGACGCTGAATAAGAATCGGGCTATTTGGTTCCGGGTGTACAAGGAGCAGGCCGATTGGGTGCCTATTCTGGCGGAGAACGGCTTCGATTTCCATCACGCACGGACCGGAGTGGTGGTCATGTACCGCTGGTTGCCGGAACAGGAGTCAAACAACCTGCCCACCTACGCCCACACGCTGATGGGGGTCGGCGGACTGGTGATTAACGACAAGGATGAGGTCCTGGTGGTGTCCGATCGGTATGCGATGATACCCAACAGCTGGAAGCTGCCCGGCGGCTATGTGGAGCCGCGGGAGAATCTCATCGATGCAGCGATGCGCGAGGTGGCCGAGGAGACGGGCATCCGCACAGAGTTCCGGTCGGTGGTCAGTCTGCGACACGCCCACGGCGGCACCTTCGGCTGCTCCGATCTCTACGTGGTCGTCGCCCTGAAGCCCCTCAATTTGGACTTCAAGCGGTGCGAGCGGGAGATAGCGCGACTCCAGTGGATGCCCATCGCGGAGTACCTGCAGCATCCGCAGGTGCACGAGACAAACAGGCAGTTCGTCTGCACGTTTTTGGATTACCAGAAGCGCGGCCTGACCATCACCTGTCGCGATGATGTCCACCAGGTGCTCAAAAAGAAGTACAACCTGTATTACGTGGGGCGGGAGCAGTAGAAGCAGCAGCGGGATAAAGAAATTCGTGAGACTTGACGGTCCAGTGGCCAAATTCATAGTGCAATTTCTATTTAGTTTTTTCTTCCCAACCCAGCAGCAGCACAAGTGCATATTAAAATGTTCATAATGTAGTTAAATAAACCCTTTTTTTATATATGTATTAAAGATCACTCACTTTTAAATACCTTTTTCTTTGGATACGTTTTATTGCTATTAAATCATTTGTGAAGTTTTTGTTTAACTTCAAAATTGGACCGCAAAACAAGGTATTATTCACACAGTTCCTAAAAGGTAAGAAAATATTTTAAAAATAAAATTAAATCTAATTAAATTTTACGTTTTAAATAAGTATTTTTTATCCGTATTAAAATAGAGAAACATACGAATTTAAATTTACAAAAAATTAAATGAGTACAAACCCAACCGAACTCGGACGTAGCTGTTAAGGTGACAATAAAAAAAGAAAAGATTTTTAAAGAAAATATTTTTGTTCCATTTTAAAAAGTCAAAAAGATTGTGATAAAAAATGTAAGTAGTTTATAAATTGTAAGTAGCTTACAAAATGTATGTTTAATTTAAGAACCATTAAAGAAATATTTTATATGTTTTAGAAACAATATTTTAAGAACAATTATTTGTTAAATGACTAATTTGGTCTGCTGTTTTTATTATTTGTAAACCAGTTTTTTCCAAAATTCTCGTATTTTGGCAGAGTTGCTGACTATCAACTGAATTCAAAGGATAAACAAAGCTTAATTAAGTAAATGTATATTCACAAGTTATCTATCGAATAAGGGTCATAAATATGTAGAGTGTAATTCATTGAATTGATTTTTGTTTTTAAAAGGTCTGAAAAAGGTTTAATGCAATGTATTTTTAAACTGTAAAAAAAATAGTACCGTTCCTCTTACAAGATTTGAATGAAAATTTAGGTGCCCGAATTAAATTAATGTTTCATTAATGATCATTTGTATATTTTATTTGCATATTTTATTTACAATTTTTTAAGTATTTCAAATCTTCCTATAGCAGGGAACGAATTTAAAATTTTACGGAATTATTTATTTAAGATTTTTTTATGAAATAACATGTTAAAGGCATTATATTGAATTTAAGAATTGGGTAAATAAATAAATGAATATTTGTGTATGTTTCTGGCAGTTTTTTAAAAGATTTTCTAGTTTATTTTAAATCACATCCAACAGGTCGCCAAATATCGCACAAATGAGAAGAAAATTTCTTACACAAGGGATCTACTAAAATTTTCAATTAAAATAGGCGACTTGAATTGGTCAAATTGATTTAAAACAAGATAACACTATTTACGACAGGCCAATCTAGAGACCAGTGACCTCGGATATTGGCCAGATGCGGCAGAGCACGCGACTCCGGATGAGGCCCACTGGGATGGGTCCGTAGTAACGCGAATCCGAGCTGTTGCCCTTGTTGTCGCCCTCGATCCAAACGTATCCGCGCGGGACATAGTCCTTGATCATCACTGGCTTCTTTTTGTCGGCGGCACCTTCCTTGCTCCCGCTGTACTCCGCCTCGATGGGGATCGGCTTTTGGGTGAGCACCTGGTCACCGGACACGGCCACGATTCGCTTGCAGATGAACTGGCCGGCGTTGATGGGTGACACGGCGATGACGATGTCGCCGGGTTGATAGGTTCGCCAGTGCTTCGACAGGCGCTCGGTGAGTAGCACGTTGTCCGAGTAGAGAGTGGGTTCCATGGAGGGTCCTTTGCACTGCGAATAGATATAGCGAAGATACTAGGTCAATACTTCCGTATATTGTACCCGAAGAGCGGTACATGTACCATGCCATACCAGATGAAGTGACAGATGCTGGGTGAAAGACACACAAGGTACAGGTTTTGGTTGGGAACTCGATGCTATAGTATGTAACTGTGTAACGCAATTATATAATTTATTATTTACATATGTACATATGTAATTAATTCGGTCACTTGGAAGTACCATAAGTAGGATAAAAAGTAGGCCCAATGGATATTATTGCTTCCAATAAATACCTAACTGAAATACCCAACATACATTGATAGGTACAAAGATGATAAGAAGCGATGATCAGACATATGTGCAAAGCAAGGTACATTAGGTACATTGTCCTGGATGACTTGGGATACCAACTGGCAACCCTGATCATAACAGTACCCCGGTACAGTGCATAATCGAAGATAACTCACCAGGACGAAGTCGCCAATGTACTCGAAGGTGCAGTGGGTGATGGCCGCATAGGCGACCGTGTAGCGCACCAGGCTGCCCAGTCGGGAAAGGACCTTCATGACGACGTAGCTGGCGATTCCGGAGTTGGCTGCTCCACATCCACATACGCCCGTGATCAGAGCATCTCCAGTTGTCCGGCAGAGGTGTTATTGTCCCGGAAAATGCTCCGCCGAACACGAATGTTTATGTTGTTGTGTAAAACTCAGGGCTGCACTGCGGCAGCAGGTGAGCGGCAAACGAGGGCTCCCACAAAAAAGTATTGTCAATAAAACGATAAATTTTTGAGCGCAAATTTCAAATTGAAATTGGCCAAAAAGGAGGCCAAAATAGCAAGGGAAACAACAATTTAGCACATAACACCACGTATATTTACTCCTACTTTTCATCGATAATGTTGACTTAGTTCGCCAGGCCTGGCATATACATACATATATACGTGTATGGCTTTCGCCTACATCTAACATTCATTTTTCGTATATTTCTTGCAGGTCTCCAATTACATTCTTTTCACTTACGATTAGAAATACATTAGTTACATTGAGAGAGTTGCTGGGGGGAGGTGTTAGCCGAATCAGTGAGATAAGTCCTGGAAATAGACACTCATTCATATATCGGCCTGAATTTATGTAAAATATATATATATATATATTGGGTGTAAGCGTCACAGAAATTGTAAATTACGTTTAACTAAAGGCAAATAAATATGTAACAGCTACCGACTGGAACGAATCGCTTGAGTTTCAATTTCAATTCTTAAATCATTTAAATACAATTTGTCGGGTGAGCTTGCCAACCGTCTAACTAAAATTACAAATAAAATCAACAATCATGCAATAGCGCATACAAATAATTTAAATTATTCTACGGCCTAATTGGTTGCCTAATGCCCATATTTCATCTGATCGCTTTCCGCCTTCAAAGTTTTGTTTTCATGTTTTATTTTCCTTGGAATCTAGAGTTGTTTCGCTTTCGTACTTTTCCTTGAGAGTACTGACGCTGGAAGATCGTGGTCCGGATCATATTTACTCCAGTTTCTTGCCGGCTACCGGCTCTGATTTCTGGCGCTTCTCCTGACGCTCGCGAACATCC
The DNA here is from genome assembly GCF_018152115.1 of Drosophila rhopaloa. Lineage (NCBI taxonomy): Eukaryota > Metazoa > Arthropoda > Insecta > Diptera > Drosophilidae > Drosophila > Drosophila rhopaloa. Next base: position 10,216,341 of record NW_025335123.1, on the reverse strand, counting down.
ACAGCAGCCAGATCAATGCCCGCCAAATAGGCGTGCATCACCGAGATCAGAGCCTTGAGCACGGCAAAGGGACCCGTCAGGAAGGCGAGTATCTTGAAGAGCGAGGCGCCGAATACTGCAGTTGGTTGGCGAATACCGATTAGATAAGATTTCAGAGTCCAAGTTACGACAAATATACTCACTCAGCGGGCCATAGGTGAAATGCAAAAGGTACAAGCACACATAGAACAGCTCATTGACACAGCACATGAAGGTGAGGATGTCCTTCTGGTAATAAAGGCGCATCACAAAGTTCTCGTTCACCTTGTGCGAGCTGCGTCCAACCACAACGCTCCTGCACGTCAAAAGACAAAGATATGCCAATAGTTAGGAGACCTTCAAAGTCCAGACAACGCGTTCCACTTACGTTTGCATGAAGAGCCAATGACAGGCCACGTCGATTGCAATGGACAGCTGGAACCAGAACATGTACCGGGGATAGAAGTATGCCAGGGTGACCAGCAGGCCCGTGGTGCCGCACCGGTCGGTCAACTGGTCCAGCATGGCCCCAAAACGAGTGCCTGCAGGGTGGAGAATCAGATGGTTTGGTAGTCATTAAATAAACAAATATATGCTTCGTCACTTCAGAAATATTTCTTGTAGTGCAGACTTATAATCTACGTTTCGGGGGGACTATGACTAATGACTAAGCAGTAAAGAGACTTTTCAACTTCACTAAGTATTAATATATCATACTATGTATATTTAAGCACCATATATTCTAATTGGAACTTTGAAAAATTATAACCAATATAGATAGGACAGTTAGCTAAATAGTCAACATAGATATGAAGATATTTAGCCATAACGTTTCAGATAGTTAATTATCTATATTGGTACCTATATATAACGTTTCAGAGAATATATTAGCCCTGCTTTCTGTCCGCTTTGTGGGCTCACGTCACCCATCTATTGGCTATCCAGCCGTGACCATATCGGGCTCTCTGGGCGTGCCATTTAAATCAGATATCGGCAGATAACCATTGGGGAGACAGGTGTTGCGGTGCGTTGCGGCCAAAGTGCGCGCACAAATCAGATACAGATGTATGTAGCTACAGCTAGTGGTGTGTTTTTGTGGGTTTAAGGGGGGAATCGGTACGTGTGTGAAGTGCTCACTTTGGTTGAAGGCCCGGGCGGCATGTCCATCCACGGCGTCCAGTAGGGCGGAGGTTACATAACACCAGCCGGCAATCACATAGTTGGTGGACATGAACCAGAACGCGATCAGGGCCAGAATGATGCGGGCATAGCCTGGAAAAAGTCAATATATCAGTGGCGAATACATATCAATATGCGGGGAAATATCGGGGTGGCATTCATGGTGGGTGGGTGCGCCACATATCGGTGAACTTGCGCCCTGCATTTCACAGGTTGCCAACATCCCCTATTAATCCAATTAGGGAACACCCAAGCGCTATAACTGCGCCGCATAAATCGATCATACGATTTGTTTACCCCACAGGATCTTAAAAAACAACAACTCACCAATCAAATTTGGCACGAAGATAAAGACGTTGTCATGCTCGGCAATAGCCATTTTGTGTCGTCCGCTGCTGTCTTGTGGTTTTCTAGTTCAAATCGCGAGTTGTGATGTCTTGGCGGTTTGTTTTTATCCAATTAAATGCTAAAAGTATAGCAAAAAAACCGAGCAAACCAATTTTGCTGTATCTGGTGTGACCGCAGCGCGACCGTTAATAAATACCATAAAACGTCGTAGAAGATATCAAAATATACCGGATTGGGGATCTTAGACTGCTTGCACTGACACACATCCCCAGATGCGAGATGGAAAATAAATGTGTTGGCCGTGCCTATGTTTGCTCTCTTGTCCTGTGAGCCTGTTACCGATTTAAAAATTTTTAAATTCAGTACAAGACAAATCTTGTACAAAAAAAGTTTCATGGCGACAAAAAATTGTATTTCAAATGGATGTTCTTTTAAAAAGAAAACGGTTCCCCACCCATTACAGCATTAAGCACAACATTCGTGAAAGCATCATTTTAAAATTATTTTTTAAAAATTACAACGCATTAACTGTAAATTAATGTGTTTTATTTTCGTTTCACTGCTTCGTTTCTTTTTTTTTTGTTCATTTAATCGATATTTCAATAATCAATAAACGCCAGCAGCTGCATCAAAAACACGAATATATAGCGTACTATTTTTACGTTTTTCTTTTGCCGATCATGTTGCATCAGATCAGCAATCTATCAGTGATCATGTTCTTCTGCTGAACGCCGCCCTTTTCAATATGTATGGCAAACGTGCGGTAGTGTAAATATCACTTTACTCACCGTTTTCTAACTAGTATATTCCTACGCTCCGCGGTCCATGCCACGGTCACATTGCACATGACGAATTCCACAAAAAATAAAATAAATAATAACAAAAAAAAGCGAAAATAATGAACAATTAACGCGACCCGATAATCTAGCATGGATAAACTCCGCGGCGGCAGCCTGGTGGGCGGTGGATCTTCCAGCGGCATGGGATCAACAAATCCCGGTCCGGAGCAGCAGCAACTGGAGCAGTATCCCAAAAACCTGATCGAGCAATATCTTAGGGCCTCCAGCAAGATCAAAAAGTTCGAGCGAGCCGGCTTCTTCAAGTGAGTAGCTAAGGATAAATAGATTTTGTAATGTATCCCCCAGAGATTAGCCTTTGAGCATGGTTGGGGCGCACAAGTAGAAACTAAAAAAGGTTAAGTACAAGTAGTTGTGGAGTACATGATTAGTTCCATCATATTCGAAAGCACTTCAGTCCACGACAGTTAGTCGTTACTTAATAAGTTTTATATTTCATGGGCTATAAATTCTTTTATTTTCTCAAATTTTGTACTCAAAATAAAATATTATAGTACCGTTTCTATAATTCATATTTCTCAGACTAAAATTACATTTTTGAACTCAATTTGTATGCAATTATTTTAAAAACCCTACAGCCAAGATCAACTGCTTATATACTTCACCTCATTTCAAACGATTTATTTTTAATAATAATCCTTTTTTTAGACCGCTTTGAACACAAAACATTCAAACATTCATACACAAAACACAAAACAGGGCTTACAAGCATTTGAGTATTTTTTAACTACTCTAATCTAGTTTATTTTTTATCTTAGTTTTATATGTTTTCAAGTTTTAAATTCCTTTACAGAGATACAACAATTTCGACTTTTATCTCGTTTACTGTTTTTCATCTTGGCTAAAACAAATATACAAAAGTAGTTTGGGATTATCCCACGTTAGCTGTCATTAAATATAGTATGCGCCAAAGGCGGAAAGTTAAAATAAAAACTCCTTATATATAGTATTATTTCTATTATATTATTATATACATTATTATTTGACATCCATTTGATTAAAAGGCTTAGGCGTTGCGGAATGGTAGGAGTAACTACCATTCCGCAAGAACATATTAGAAAAAACATTGAATTAAGGCAACAGTGCATATGAGTAATAACATTTAAAGGCCTAAAACGCATAATTGCCAACGATGTTTTTATTTGATAAGTGCAAAAAACACTTTTTTAAATATTGAAATATAACAAAATTAAAAATATTGTATTAACAATTTGAACCCCATTGTTTCTCCGATCTTCAGACGCTTTGCGCCCAGTGTGGGCGATGTGCAGGCGGACTTCCAGCGACTGGCCTACAGCTTCGAGGAGTCGGGCATCCTACAGTACGCGGCCATGTGCCACATCGGCTATGCCAAGTGCGAGTCCTACGGCGGCGCCCCGCAGCGCGAATCGGAGGCTTACCTGCGGGCAGCGAGATCCTTCCTTGGAGCACACAACGAATCCGGGCAGTTGCACCTGCGCACCCGGCACTCGGAATTCCGGGAGGGCGCCCTCCACTGTTATCACCGGGCCGCGGAGCGAGCGGTGGACGGATGCGTCTTCAAGGCTGCCATTCTCCGCGAGCTGAAGCAACTGCAGCGCCAGCTGGACAGCACCAGCAGCTTCGCCTCGCCCACACATCAGATCCATGACCTGGAAATCAGCGCCGAGACATGTGGTCAGCGGGGCGATTTCCGGAGTGCCCTGCAGCACTACGACGACATTGTGGATAATGTGTACGAGCGGCGCGGGACTCGGATGTACGGGGAGTTGTTGCGGCGCGTGGAGGTGCTGCGTCTGCTGCTCCTGGTCCATTTGAACCTGCCGCCTGCACGCCAGTCACCTGCCCACATCAAGCTGATCGAGTACTACTACAACCTGGCCCAGTTCGAGGCGCGACCATGCTCTGCAAACGACGGTGGATCCGTAGAGCGTCCGGGCGTGTTTGTGCCGGAGCAACAGCAGTATGCGCTGGCGGAGATTACGTGTGCCTGGGTGGAGCGCAAGATGTGCGATCTCAAGCACCTGCTTCGCGACTTTGGGGCGGAATTCGGGGACCTGAGTGGGGTGGAAAGGCAGCTCCTTAAGGTCATGCATGTGGAGCTGGCAAGGAGCTACTAGATTATAGACTAAAGATCGTACTGTACATTATATACTATTACCACTGAATAGCACTTGTAACTATCGCTTAAGTGTAACCAAGTCTACCAACTAACCTTTGAACGTGCCTACACGCATATAGAAACGTTAATAAACAAAAGACCAGGTGAATGCAGCAATAAAGAGACGGTGCGAAACGCAATGAAATGTAACAACATTAAAACAAATACATTTGAGAATTGTACAATAAATAAAGAAATGCTAATGGAGATTCAGATGACGTATTGAGTTTTGTTCAATGGTTTAATTCGCCAGCAATTTTCTGATCTACCATTTTTTTTAACGCAATCACAAATAATGAAAAAAAAACCCACATTTTAATGGAAAAAAGTAGTTAAGTACGAGTTCAAAGCAAATTTATATCTTTAAGAATGCTCTTCAAGAAGCCTTATTAAAATTACCCTGAGGGGCTTTTCCTTTCCAATAAGTGAACCATGACATCATTGCGTTAATTTGGTCATTTAATTTGTTTATTTACCTTGTCAAGCAACTTTTTTAACTTAGCAATTTTTCAATTTAGTTAGCTAATTAATACGGTACATTTCGGCTGCCACAACTATTATTCAGCTTCAAATCGTTTAGATATCTATAACGCATTGAATCTATTTCGTATTTTTCTGTTTTTTTTTTTTGCATACAAAACGTTTTGTTTTTCGCTGGAGTTTACAATTCCAATTTGTTAAATAACCTATAATATCTTTTTTGTTTATGTAATTTGTAAATTTTCATATATGTATATATGTATATGTACGTTTCATGTAATACCCATTGATCCTTTCTATGTCTGCTTTTTTTTATTATTTTAATTTTAATCGAATATTGAATCGCTACGCACACGCTGGCTTTGTCGAATCCGCGGGCAAATAAATCACGGTTCGGATTTGGGAGGGCAGTTTAACATCGTTTCTCACACATTTTGGTTCGACTCGCTTAATCAGAACTTTAATTACATACTTTCGTTATTGTAGTTTAAATTGTTTAATATATAAATATATAGTTAAGGCGTAAATAAATTACAAAAAATAAAATATATTTTTATATATATGTTTATATGAAACCTAGCGAAGAATTAAACGAAATTACATAAGCGCAAGATCACAAGCAGTTTTGTAGTTGGTTGGTTTGTATTTATAAGTTGTAGTTCCTGGTTGTTGTTGTCCACTTTATATTTATATATTTATAATTTTTATTTAGTTTAACTCGACACATAAAAAGAAAAAAATTCAGCTAAAATTTGTGTATTCTTGTTGAGTTCTCAACGGTTGTGGTGTGTTATGTGTGGTTTTGGTTGTGGTTGGATTGGGTGGTATAGTTTTATTCTTGACGGTATTTTGCAGATCGAATTGCTGTTTACATGACTTGTATATAGCGTAGTGTAAACTCAAGACTAATTTTGCACAGTATGAATTAAAGCGAACGGGCAGCCCAATATCCGGATCTAGCCCGCCGCCTATTGAAGTGAAAGGATCGTGGCCTGAATGTTCTTGTGGGTGGGGGTGTGGGGCTTTGGGGGCGTGGTGCGCGACTGTGTGTGTGCGGGTATGTGGGCGTTGGCTACCGGATAACATCTACTTTCCCGCCTTGGCCTTCTTCTCGTTCTCGGAGGTGATCTTGTTTTTGAGATGATCCTTATAGTCCAGGATGCCGCCCTTCCACTTGGTCACCGTCTCCTTCTCGCACACCCAAATCTCCTCAGCCACCTGGAAACGAAAAAAAAACGATTACGAATGAGCCTTCATTTGCGCTAACTTTAACAACTCATTAATTTTTCACATAATCACGAAGACTTCAAACATTTAAAAAAATTTGTTGAGGGATGAGTTGTATATTAAACGAATAATGTTTTTGTTTCAATTTAATTCGGTTTTGATTAAACAAATAAGATTAAACAGAAAACTAAACGGAAATATATTGTTTATCGCTTACCTGATTAATCAGACGGAAATCGTGACTAACTAGCACCATGCCGCCATCAAAATCGTTGATCGCGTCGGCGAGTGCGTCGATGGTCTCCATGTCCAAGTGATTGGTAGGCTCGTCAAGCAGCAGGAGGTGCGGCACCTGCCAAGCCAGCCAGGCGAATACCACGCGACACCTCTGGCCATCGGACAACTGGCGGATCGGACAGACCTGCTGGCGACCGGTGAGTCCGTAGCGACCAATGATCTTGCGCATCTCCTCCTTCTCCTTGACGTCGGGGAAGGCGCGCATCATGTACTCCAGCGGACTGGCGTCCAAATCGAGCAGCTCGTGCAGATGCTGGTGGTAGCGAGCGATGCGGAGATGCGAGTTCTTACGGATCATGCCAGAGGTGGGCACCAGATCACCATACAGCAGCTTTAGCAGCGTGGACTTGCCGGCTCCGTTGGGTCCGACCAAAGCGAGACGTGTATCCAGATCGATGCCGAACTCCAGATTCTTGTAGATCCAAGGTGTTTCATCGTTGTATCGGAAATTAACGTTCTATGGCAAGTATTACTTATGTTAATGATCTTGAAGGATAACCAGTTCAGATGAATTACTAACCTGCACCATGATCACGGGTGGCGGCACCTTCCCGCACGATGGGAAGTAAAAGTTGAGAACCTTGTCGTCCGACACCTTCTCGGTGAGACCCTGGGCGACCATCTTGGCCAGCGTCTTCTCCTTGGACTGCGCCTGCCGCGCCAGCTTGGCGGAACCGTGACCGAAGCGGGCAATGTAATTCTTCATGTGCGAAATCTGGTCCTGCTCCCAGTTGTACTGCTTCATCTGGTTCTCGAGCAGTTCCATGCGTGTGCGCACAAAAGCCTCATAGTTGCCCGTGTAGTACTTGAGCCGCTTGCTCGTGTGATGGATAATGTTCGTGCATACGCCGTTGAGGAAATCCTGCGAGTGCGAGATGAGCACCAAGATGCGCTTATATGTCTTCAGCTCCTCCTCCAACCACACGCAAGCGTCCAAATCCAAGTGATTCGTGGGTTCGTCCAGCAGTAGCAGATGGGGTTTCACAAACAGGGCGCGAGCCAAGGCGATACGCATCCGCCAACCACCTGGAGTGCATGAAGGGAACAAGGATTTGTTAAGTACGCCTTGGGGCAAAAGAAGATTTACCCACCTGAGAAGTCCTTGGCCTGTTTCTGTTGCATGGCCTTGTCGAAGCCGAGACCGTGGAGGATGCGGGCCGCCTTGACCTCCGCTAAATCGGCGGACATATCGTCCAGTCGCTCGTAGATGTCGATCAGCTGCTCCTGGGCATCATCCTCCTCGCTCATGGCCAGCTCTTCAGCAAGCTTCTCCAGCTTGATGCGCTCCTCGTCCACCTCCATGACGCACTGCAACGCGCTCTTCGAGCTGGCCGGGATTTCACGCGTCAAATGGAAGATGTCGATGTGCGGCGGTATGGGCACCTCCCTGCCGCCGAGCACCGCCAGCAGCGAAGACTTTCCGCATCCGTTCAGCCCAATCAGACCATAGCGACGTCCACAGTTCAACTCCAGCATGGTGTCCTGCAGCAGCTCGGAGCCAAAAAACGTGATCGAAAAGTTGGCGATCTTGACGTCGCGGGATCGCGGATGCACCGCCAGCGATCCGGTGCAGGATCGGGCCTCCGCACTGATCCGGGCCTCCTCCTCCAGCTTGGCGCACAGCTTCTCCTCTTCGGTCAGTTCGCGCTCCGGCTGGCCATTGGCCTTCTTCGTGGAGGGTATCTGTTGGATCTTCTTGTTACGTGCATCCTTCTTTTTCTGCGCGTCGCGTTTCTTTGCGGCAGATGACATTCTTTCGGCTGAAAATGGATAAATCAGATCGAATCACTTTACTGGTATTTTGTTCTCTTTGGATGATTCTATTTCTATTTTGCTTTGCCAAAAGTTTTCGATATTCTGTTGTGTAGCCGGACCGCATGACAAGCATAGAAACTACAGACTCCCTAGATTTTATGGTGCTACAAATTTCGAATTATTAAAGAACTTAAACAAAATTATACAACTAAAAAGTTTAAAAATATAAATATATATTTTATTTATATATTAAATAAAAGTACAGCTACGTTAAAGATTTATCGGAACACAATATATAGATATTTTAGCCTGCCAAATGAATAAAATATTTTATTTTAAAGAGCTAGTGACTGAAAAGGGTTAGATATTTCTGCAAGGTCGTAGAACCGGAACAGTTTCCAAGTTATGTTGTGGTTTCCTTATCTACGAAACCCAGACACTATCGTTCTTTTTATTCGTGTTTGGTGCCGATTAAAGATTAAAAAAAGATCCCTGAGTCTAGAAAGATTTGGTATTGCCGATATAAGCTGTTGTCGTTGTATTATGAACAGATAACTGGAAATTCAAAAACATGCGTGAATTTTCTAATTTATTTTTTTCTTACTAACAAATTAAAAATATTATCTTAAACTCAAGACTCTTAATGCTTGCTTATCCAGGCATACTAAAGAAGTGGCATTTGCGATTTCGCCACTTTGTGTTAAAAGCTATACTTGGCCCTCAAACTTTATCAACTCTTTTAAATATTCATGCACAATTGCTTTGAATCGATTGAAAATTAAAAACTTTGCAAATATAAAATTTGCCTCCACAATGCATATTCTAAAAGTTCCATTGTTTTGTTCCCTTTATAAGTTATTAAAATCATTCTTGACTGAAAATTCGAATTGTTACATTTCTTCATTGGCCTTTATATTAAAATGCTGCATTTCTTTATTTTTAAATTTAAGGTCAAGTTCGTAATTTCCCTTTCTTTTTGGGGCAGCAGTGTTCCGTCTTTATGTCGATGGGCAGCAGTGCACGAGAAAACCAGGATCACGTTCAAGGCCACCTGACTGGATTTCAGAACCGCTCTCTCCCACATGCATACACGGCGTGTTTCCAACTGTTTCAACAAAAATTTGAACTCAATTTTAAAATTAGACAGCGTCAGCAAAAACTCAAAAATTTCCACTGTGCTTACTGTGCTCCACTGTGCCTCTCTCCGCGCCCCTCTCGCCCACACACAGACATACTCCCCTCTCTCTCTCTGTTGCCGAGGGGCTTACTTATTCTTCTTCCGCCTGCGGCTGGGATACCTGAATGAATGAATGATTCACTGGCGCATTGCGGGACACCCTGGTTACAGGGAACCGTATAATGGCAGCGGAAAAATGCAGGAAAACGCGGAAAAACTGCAGCACACGATCTGCCACCCCTTGCCCCTCTCCCTCACACACACTTTGCTGTTACAACACGCACACACATAAACAGCAACACACAGACAGGCTCATTCGCAGAAACGGGAAATTGCATGTGTGTTGCGCAGCGCACATTATTGAATTTTCCACGGCGAGATGACGATGACAGTGTGCAATTACTCACCTTGGCGTGGACTTGGCTAGTAATTAAGAACGGGAAAGTGTCGCGCGTAGGAGTTGTAGTTTTCCTATAATTAAACGCTGTGCAAGGACGCCTGCAGCTCGCGGAGGGTAGCGGTAACGGAACGTAACGGAACAGATCGGTCGGATCGCACACACACACGCACGCACGGAGCAGCTGCTAAAAAGTGCCTGCTGCCTGTTACCGTTTTCGGTAGAAAAAGAGAGAGACGACTGAACGGAACAGAACAGGAGAAAGCCTCCACGTGGTGGCGGTGGCGTTTTGCGCGCAACGGACGGAGCGGGGGAGGATTCAGGCGCCATCGCGGCAGGGTCACACTGACCCAACGGGCACACTGGCCGAGTGATGGCTGACGATACTATCGATGCTAGTTTGTAACTGCTAAATATGAATTGTATCTACTTCGCACTTCTATTCAGCACCTAATAATATTTACATAGTATTTACATAATCTGTGTTAAATCAGAAATAAAAAAATTAAAAGATTAATTATAGTACTTGCAACTTAAATTTGTGGATTTCTAAATTTTGTTTAACAATATCACTAAAATTATAAGCTGATACGATATAAGCCATGTTCCTAAAATATCATATGTATACTATAAAAATAAGTAGATTACATAAAATACATTAAATTCCGTAGAGCTTGAACTGAAAACGATAGATCAAACAAACTATCGGAAAAAGTTGGGGTCTTCACTACTTGGTACTTCACTACCGGCTGGCCACACTAAACTGGGGTAAACAAAAGTTGTGTTGTTTATTGGCGATTTAATTTGAGTGGGTAGGAGCGTAAAACGGCCGTTACGAGGCCATGTCGAAGCTGAGCGACACAAAGATCCCGATCAAGGAGTTTTTGGAGGCGTACCGTCTCCAACCGTGCCTCTACAACTCTCTGCTGGACACCTACAAGAATCGAATGTCCCGGGAGGAAGCCTACGAGGCGATTATAAGGGCTCTTAAGATCCCGCAGCTGACTGTGCTGGACATCAAGCTGAAGATCAAGAGCGTGCGCACCGTTTATTCGAAGGAGCTTCGCATCTGGATGCGCGAAAAGGAGCTGGGCAGGAGCTACGAGCCCAAGTTGTTCTGGTTCAAGTTGGCCGACTCCTTCCTGCGCTCCGTTTCGCTCTCCCACTGCAAAAGGGTAAGACTTGGTAGTTTATTTTAATTCTTATGCTTTAATTTGTACTGTAACCCACCGGCAGTCGAAGAACAAGCATGCTGATGCCCCCCAAACGCCGGTTAAAACGGAGGAGTCGCTGGTGCCCTCGAGCAAACTGCTCTTCACTGCCGCAGCAGATATCAGTATGAGCGAGGACGCGCTGGAGGAGGAGGATGAGGAGCAGAATGGCGAGGCGGAGGAGTGTCGCCCCGACCATGCCAAGCATGCAGGGAGCAACTGCATCATTTCCATGGCCACGGAAAACCCACGTAGTGGCAAGGCCGCCGAGCTAATCATCGATGATTCTTCGCTCTGCGTGGTAGAGCAGCAGCAACATCAGGGGCATCCTCAACAGCTCCCGACCACGCCGGCTAATCGGAAACTGAGGTACAACCCTGGTCTAGACTCCGCCGGCGAAGATGAACTAATGATCTTCGGCCAGAGCATTGCTTCCCAGTTACGTACCATAACGGACTCTTATTCCCGGTCCGTGGCTAAGTTACGCATCCAGCAGGTGCTGTTCGAGGCGGAAACTGGACAATTTCAAAGCACCGAAGTCAATAGTACCCAGCTCCAGAACTCCTTTTAATCCTTAAGCCTAGATTTTAGTCAAATCGTTAGTTTAAAAAGTCCTTGTGCTCAGTTTTCCCGGTAACAAAAGCCAAGAAGCTCTGGATAAGACCATTTTCCAGGGGTATATCCAACCCGTTTGTCATTCAGTGTTTGTAGGTAAGTTTATTCCAATGATTGACGATTAGGTTTAACATGTAAATATACCTTTAGGAACAATGTATATACCTTGTAAGCAATCGAAACCGATATGGGTAAACTGGTGACTGGAACTGTAACTCTTTCAAAATGTTGTAAAAACGTATACAATTGTGGAGAAAAATTGTTTAAAATGATCGGTTTATCGAGGTTTAAGGTTTGTACTATGCTCTGGAAACCGATTTAATATCTCGTTAAATACAAAGCTAAACCTCTGTATAAATAAAATACATTTGTAAATATCAGTTCTTCAAAATATAAGTCATTTAAAATAAAATTAGAAATATTTAAATTTAAACTATCGATCCTTTTAATGTATGAATTTTCAAGATAATAAAACAATCAAAAAATTATAAATATAAATATATTATTATTATTATATAAATATATTATTAAATAATTGTACTAAAAATAAATAAGGGCCAAAACACCAAGCCTATCGATATTTCTTAAGTCGCATTAACATTTGATTTGAAAATGGTTATCTATGAAATTAGTAGAACTATCAATATTTAGCAAGCTTTATTATTTATTTTAATTTAATTTTTTCGTTAAGATATAGTTATTAGTACCACCAATGTGCATACTATCGATTCACTTAAAGCCAATTTAATTTGAAAATCACAAGGCTACGACTTATAACTTCGATTCGTTTTAGATTTTATTTGATATTGAGTTCGTTTGGTCACAGCTGAAAAAAATTCACAAGGTTTTTCCACCAATTTTCAATTGTTTGCTAAAAAATTAAGAAAAAACAGACCCCCTATCGATAGACAGAAGCGATTGCAATTCTTCGTGGCCGTGGATTGGAGCAATTGCGGTGCGTGGTCACACTGTTTATGCTTGCATTTGTCTGTGGAAATTTCATTTCACAAAACCGAGATTGTTGAATTAACCAAATTAGAACGTTTTAGACCGAAATACAATAGCAGCAATATGCTGCAGTTAAATATAATTGTGAGTATCGCCAGTCGCATTTCCCAGCGCACACAAACGCCAGTTCGAGCACACTCACACACATACGCACGCACACAGACAAACTCTCACCCACTGCATTGTTTCTGTTCTGACTGTGGCAATTTCTTTTCGCTGGTCTCTTTCTTTTTTTTTTTGTGTTGTACTACAGCTACGGTACTTTTCTTCGACTTTTATATACGCTATATAATTCGCGTGTGAAAAAAGAGTATGTTTGGTCGTAACAGCCCTGAAAGCGAGATTAAGTGCAGTGGAGAGATGAAGAGAGTTTTTGTTGTTGTTGTGGCTGCAATAATGAAAATTCGGTGAAGCAGGCACATACATGCATACATTAGTTCATTGCTCATTTTCACTTGTTTATTGTGAATTAAATAAAAATTGGCGTAAAAAGAGTGTGTTTTTCATGGAGACGCATACAGTAGAATGTAGTTCTGATGTGTGTGTGTATGTGGGGAAAAGGAGTTTGCTGCAGTCTCCTGTTTTGTTGTTGTGTCAACCTTGACTTACGCATTTCTCCTCTGCTTCTCCTCTTTTTTTCACTCTCCACTCCTTTTCTCCTCTTCTTTCCCTCTCCGCATTGCACCTTTCTGCGCTTGGCGCTCATTTGACATTTTGCTCAAACATGTTGCGTTTGACATGTGTGTGTGTGTTTGTGTGTGAAAGAAAAATAGTGCAAAACAACAATTGAATCGGAAATCCAAGTCGTACACCTAATTTCTATATAGCCCAAAACGCAACAACAAAAGTCTGTTAATGCGCGCGCGCTCTGTTTGGTTTCCCTTTTGTTTTTCTTGCTGTTTTTGCCGTTCTTTGCGCTGTTGCCAGTTGGAAAATGCTGCCCAATTGGCTTGGCTCAGCTGACAAGTGCAGTTAACCACCCACCAACACCTCCCATTAAGCTGTAAAAAATACGCAAAAAAAGAGCAAGAGAGAGATAACTGAAAATTCGGATTTCTCAATTAAAGCTCCGCACACGCATGTGTGTTGTTATTGAACTTTTTTTATGTTCATAATAGTTATACCACAGTAACTAACCCATTCAATTGCACTTGCAGTTTATTGAACACGCTGACGTATACGTTTAAACCGCAATTCGATGCCCAACCTATAAACAATTGACGCCCGACGCCCTTTCGACACAAAACCACCCACTCTACACACACCACCCACTCGACGCCCAGCCACCGGAAGAGGAAGAAAAATAAGCAGGAGGAGGAGGAGGCGCACCACCACCACCACATCGCCCAGTGGTGGCCACCTGCTGCTCAAGAAGCTCCAGGAACAACTGCCGCGATGAAGGTGGACACGGTGAAGCTGAAGAAGGGCTCCTCGGAGCTGACGGCCGAGTGCCGCGAGCTCATCGACGAGCTGACCAAGCGGCGCACGCGGGCCGAACTTCTCGACTTCCTCGACACCGTCCATGTCTGGATCTACGGCAAGTGTGAGCTGTACCACTGGATCGAGATCCTCGACCGGTTCGACAAGATTCTCGAGGAGGCCTCGCGCCATGTCAACGCCAACGAGTTCGTGCTGCAGTGCGACACCAACTTCCAGGAAACGGTAAGGACAACGGTTAGTTTCCCCGGTTTACCAGAACTCATTATACGGATATAAATTAGAATTCGGTTAAATATCATTGCTTCCCAGAATATTTTTCACTAAGATTTCAAGGAATTCCAACCACTTTCTGATACTGAGTTCGCTCTTGTTAAAGTTTTTCCTTCGAACCACTTAAGTTTCTTAATTTGGGAAAAGACTAAAATATAGGCTAACAAGTCGATTTTACATACGTATTTTGAAGTAACAAGTATTCATATTTTCTTATATTTTTAATTTTTTAACTGCACAAAGTTTAAGTAACGTTTAACTATTATTGAATAAAAATTTTCTTATGATATAATTTTGAATCTTAATATGTTAAGTCAGTTTAAATTTAATACATCTTAAATATTGATATTACTCTTTTAAAGTTCATTAGAAATACATCGCAGATAAGTAAACTTCAGATTATAGTAGGATATTTTCATTTAAGTCTCTTCAAAGAAAATAGCTGAGCTTAAATACTAAGTTCTATTATTAAATGTTTTAAATTTCTTATTCTTTGCGAATAGTTTTTGTTTCGCCTTAACAATTTTGTGTGCCTCATAGTTAATGTAAATATGCCTTTTGTTATCCGCAGGATGTCACACTGCTGCTGCACGTACTTAACTTTACCACACTGCTGATCGAGCACTCGTTCTCGCGGCACTTGTACAATTCCATCGAGCACTTGACGGTGCTGCTCTCGTCTCAGAACATGGACATCGTCCTGGCCGTCCTCAATTTGCTCTACATGTTCTCCAAGCGCAGCAACTTCATACCCCGCCTGCCGTTCGAAAAGAAGGAGCTACTGATCGTCAAGCTTTTCAACATAGCCGAGGTGGGTCATATCATTGGAAAAGCATTTTTGTTGCCATTTTCTATAACACTTATGTTTTGTTTTAGCGCTGGGGGGATCCCAACTACGGCCTGTCGCTCAAGGACTGCTGCATTGGCGAGCCAAAGCTGGAATTCCTCTACCAGCTGTGCATCGACTATGTGGACGAGCACGGTCACGCCGCACAGCTGGAAATTCCGGATATGATGGACCTCTGCCACACGGCATCAGCTCCCGAGGTGATCAAGACGATTGCCGGACAGATCTCAAAGCCCAGTGAGGCAATCAAGGTGTGTAGTAAGACTTAATAATATTTATATATAGCGGACTGAATCCCATTTCAAAAAATATTGCAAAAGCACTCCTTTTTCTAATAGAAGCACAAAAGAAAGCATAAACTATTTTCCATCTACTTACAAATTGATTTTAGTTTTTCCTAAATTTTGAATAAAAATTACTAAATTATTGAATATTTCTTGGAAAAAGAAATATATGATTAACCTAGAATCAAAACGAACACAGACTTTGTCTAAACGATATTTTTTAAGTTGTAACATAATTGTAAATTCACGATATATTTCCATTGTGTCCATAGATGCGCATTGCTCACCGGGTGCGCTTGATCTCAGGCTTCAACAACTACAAACTGCGCCTTCAGTTCGTCCAGGCGCGTCTTCAGGCCGTCTCCATTCTGATCTACTCCAATGCCCTGCAGGACAACACGGACAAGGTGTTGTATGCCGGCTTCGGCGAGGAGCTGTGTGAGCTGATCGACAAGGAGGACGTACACTTGGTGGAGATACGGGCGGCCGTGCTGCGCACACTCACCTCGATGCTGCACTTTGACCGCAATCCAAATGTGCCAAGGTAAATAATTGAATGTGGCTGAGATGTGTATATTGTAGATCCCCCGATAATTTCTTGCCTTTTCATGACTTCTGTGCAGCAGAGCCGGGTCGCGTCTGATGAAGATCGTCCACTACACAGGTGCCGAGCGGCAGGGCGGAACGTTACCGCTGCTAGTCCGCGACTGCATCGATAATCTGACCACCCACGGACTCACCGAACGCTACCCGCTCATCCTAGCCACCTCTCTGTTCTCACTGCTGTACCACTTGGCCAGCTACGAGATGGGCGGCTCCGCTCTGGTTAAAAGCGGCATGATGCAGTCGCTCCTGTGCGTCATCAGCTGGCCGGGAGTTGACCTCGAGCACATCACTTTCGTCACTCGCGCAGTGAGGGTCATCGACCTGATCACCAACATAGATATCGCACGTTTCCACCAGAACAACGGACTCAACGTGTTCATCGACCGTCTAGAGAAAGAGATCAAGAGCTGTTGCAAGGCGTTGGCCGATATCGGCATCACGCTGAAGGAGTCCACGCTGCGCGACGACCACAAGCTGGACACCTCGCTAGACCAGGTCGACGAGGATGTGGAAGGTGGGGACTAATAAATTCAAACGATTGAAATTAATATTACCTTTATTTAAAAATGTTAAAACTCAATTATCTAAAGCTTTAGCGTACCTTATTTTCAAGATTATATTGACAATGATAATTGAGTGGAAATATAAACGGAATAACACAAACATAACTCCTATTTCTCTTTTTACAGATGGAACTGGAGAGAACGCATCCGTCGCCAGTGGAAGCGGATCGCCGCGTCGCGAGAATTCTAGTGATGGCGTCAGCGGCGCGGGTAGCAGCGCATACAGAGCTTACCACGAGCATAGTGGTGGAGCTGGGTCTGGAGCGGGACTCCTAGACATTGGTGGAGCACGCCTGGCAGGCGGTGGTGGTGGAGTAAGTCGAGCACCTGGTGGTATACCCTATGATCGATCCCTAGGATTAATTAATAGAGATGGAAGCGCCGCTCGACCGCCAACCATCATGTATCCCACAAACAGTTACTACGCCCGTCCGCTGGCCGAGCGCAAGGCGGAGCTATCGTCGCAGCTGCCGAGCAGCCTTGCGCCGAAGAAGCCTTCCTGCGTCACTCAGCGGGCGGCGCTGCTTAAGTCGATGCTAAACTTCCTGAAAAAGAGCATCCAGGATCATGCCCACTTCAGCAACATGCGCAACATTATGGAGACGAGTCTGACCCAGTCGCTACGCCACATTATCGCCAATGCGGAGTATTACGGGCCGTCGCTGTTTCTCCTGGCCACCGATGTGGTTACCGTGTACGTGTTTAACGAACCGTCGCTGCTCTCCTCGCTGCAGGATCTGGGCATCACCAGTGTGATGCTTAAGGCTCTGCTACAAAAGGATGTACCAGCCACCCGGGAAGTGCTTGGATCCCTGCCCAACGTATTTTCAGCCTTGTGCCTGAACGAGCGCGGATTGTTTGAGTTCCTATCCTACGATCCGTTCGACAAAGTCCTGAAGGTGCTGCTTTCTCCGGACTACCTGGTGGCGATGAGGCGACGCCGCTCCTCTGATCCGCTGGGCGATACGGCCACCAATCTGGGCAATGCCATGGATGATCTAATCAAGCATCATCCTTATCTGCGGGCGGATGCCACAGAGGCGATTGTCAGGCTGCTAAATGAGTTGGTACGCCTAGGATCCGATCCCAGTTTCATTTGCTGGCGCGCGAACAAGGAGAGCAGTGGCTCTGGATCTGGCTCCGGCAGCCATGGCGGTGCCCATCACGTGGCGTCAACACCCTCGCCCATGGTCATGGTGGCTGGCTCGGGGGGATCTGCTTCGGTCCTCCAGGGTGCAGCGGATACGAACGATAGCAGCGGCGACGACGACGACGATGATGACGAAATGAGCTCAGCTTCGCAGCAACAGCAGCAACCCACGACTCCGGGTCAGAGTGGAGGAGCCACAACACCCAGGACACAACAAGTCGGAGGAGCTTCAGGAGCAGGAGCGCCAGCAGCCACATCGCAGGCTGTTAAAGTGGTGACGCCACCGGAACGAGAGGCCATACCACTAATCGACTACATCCTCAACGTGATGAAGTTCATCGAGGCGATATTCAGCAACAGTCCGAATGGCGATCACTGCCGGGAGTTTGTGCTCCACGGCGGACTAAAGCCCATCCTGCAGCTGTTGTCACTGCCCAACCTACCGGTGGATTCGCCAGTTTCCACTACCTCACAGGCAGTGGCCAATGTCTGCAAGGCCATACTCAGCCAGGCGCAGGAGACCAAAGTGCTGGATGTGGCGCTCAAGCAGCTGGCGGACATTGTGGCTCAGCTGAAGCCACTGATCAAGCACTTTACCTTTCCCGGCGGCAGTGTCTTGCTTGCTGAGCTCGTCTGTTGCCAGCGCTTGGAGGACGGCTTCGCCAACGCCGAGTACACGCCCATCCTGCACAACATGAGCTTCGTGCATGGCTACGTGGTGATGCTGGTGCATCTCTGCCGAAACGCCTCCAACGACATGCGAGCCATTCTTCTCAAGCGCTGGGGCGTGAATCGCGAGACCGGAGTTCAACTGCTGCAGCAACTCGTCCAGCTGTACATCTCACTGGTGTGGGAGAGCACCATTCTGCTGAATCTTTGCTCGGATGAGCCCACCCAACATCCGGATCTCATCTGGGATGAGATTGCAGCCCAGATGTCGGCGGCAGCTGGCACCGCGGATCCCCTTACCGAAGCAGAGCTCTCGAGGAAACTGGAGCGCGCCGCGGAATTCCGGACAAAGTACACGCCCGAGGAGCAGTTCCGTTACATCAAGTCTCTGCTAGCGGCGAGTTCCCGATTGGGAAGAGCGCTTGCAGAACTTTTAGGCACGTTGGTGAAGCTATCGGTGGGATCGCCGCAGACACGGCAGCGTCGCATCAACGATTTGATCAGTAATATCAACAAAGTTCCTACGCCAGAGGCGCGCGAAATAGCCCGCATCCTCAGCTCGATCCTGGTAAACGGATTTAGTCACGAGAGCATTCTACCCAAGCCGGTGCCGAAGCTTAAGCTCACCTTCCTCATCTGCTCGGTTGGATTCACTGGCCCGATGCTGTTCGACGACAAGCGTAGCGCTTTCCATCTGATGATTTCGCAATTCTGCGCAGAGAATGGACTGAAGGCGTTCTTTGAGATGTTCTATTGGGCGCTGTCGCTGGATAATGTATCCCAAAAGTTCGACTTCGATCAGTGGGCCTCGATGGAGGACCTTATGCAGGCACACGAGGACGACAAGCGCGATTGTCCAGAGGGCACTGGTGAGTTCCTCGACGCCTGGCTGCAGCTGCTCGAGAAGATGGTCAACCCCCGCGCCATGTTGGACTCCCCGTACACGATGAGTCCCCGGCTAAATTATCTGCCCGATTCGGTTCCATTTGAGCCGGTTTTCTACCTAATACACATCCACCAATTGGCCATGCAAGCACTGCGCAGAATCTGGGCACGTCGGCCGATTCCAAACTACGGTCCGAGTATGTTTGAGACCATGATCCTGATCCTGAAGCATCTAATCAAGTCGCATCAGACCCTCTTGGATCGCTATCACACGCGGATGAAGGAGATCAAGTTCGAGAATCTGTACATTCGAAGCACGGACGATGGTCTGAATGCGGATCATATCAAGACCCTGACGGACATGGGCTTCATGCACTACCATGTGATCGAGGCATTGCGGACGAATGCCTCCCTCGAGGAGGCCACCGATTACCTGCTGAACAACCCTGAAGCCAGTGCTCTTTCGACGACGGGCGCTCAATCGGGCGGCTCTGCTCCTCCGCCGCCGCCACCACCAACTGCCTCCACAATGGACATTGACATGGATCTGCCCGCAGACGGAGAATCGACGCAAAGCAAATCGTCCGCTTCGGCGAACTCAAGCTATGACTATAAGCATCTTAAGCTGATGCCGTCGCTGATCTTCGATCGCTTCTGCGACGAAGCCATCTCGAGGGCCTTCGAGTTTATGGAGGCGATACCGGATACGGTCAACAGTGCTGCGGATTTGATAGCCGTGCTTTACAGACGCCACAATCACCTGAACAAGCAGGTGTTTGTCACCAACTTTGTGCGCAACATCATCCAGTGGGTGGACTTCACACTGCAGCTGTTTGAGCCAGCCAAGTCAACCGGATCGAAGGCCTCCCGCCTGGAGGAATGTTTGACTGGAATGACGGCCACCCGGCTATTTGTGCGTCTCAAGACATCAACGCTGCTGCTCGAGGAGAACTTCAGTGACCTGCATAAGCCTCTGGTGGAGGCAATAACCGCCCAGGATGCCATGGTGTCGCTGGTCAAGCTGCTGGACTGCATGAGCCAGTGGATGCTGGAGCAATCCAGTGAGACTGCTCCTGGTCAGCAACAGCGTGCAACGGTACCGCGTTGGGTGCAGAATCTGGTGGATCTTATCGATGCCATCGACAGCATCAGCAACATTCTGCAGCGCAAGGCCAACATGCGTGCAGTGAGCAGCGAGGTGTGGCGCTGGTATGACGCCTCAACGGGCAAATGGAATGCCTACTCGGAGGCCAACAACGAGCTCATCCGGAATGCGTTCGCGGCCGGCGAACGCTGGCTGCACATCAACATTGGCCGCCAGCGTTGCACCGTGAGCCTGAACTGCATGACACAGGTGAGCGAGGCATCCGGCACACATCGGCCAGTCTGTCCGGCTCTGAAGCTCAGCGAGGCCATCACCAGTCTGCACAACCCGATGGCGCTGCACAAGTTTGAGCATCTGCTAAACCGCGTCGTCCGTACTTCACCCGACGGCTCGGGCACCGTGCATTCCGATGAGTTGATTTCCCTGCGCCAGCTGATCAACTTTACCGATGGCCAACAGCAGCAGCAGCAGGAGAACTCTGGAAATTCCAACAACGAAGAGGGAGCCAGTGAGGATAACGCAACCGGAGTCAGTGGCGGATCCCCGCCAGCAGCCATGACCACGCGCAGCAAGTCGCGGCAGAAGAACGCGGCCGCTGCAGCCGCCGCCAAGGTGAAATCCCAGCCAGGTAGCTCGCCGCCCATACCCAAGCGCACCCAGAAGATCATCCTCAACGAGGAGCAGGTGGGCCTGAGCAAGTTCGATTGCGGTCGCATCATTGGCAGCATTGTGGACCTACTACAGCCGGCGCATTTGATGCTCAATGAGACGAAGCTTTCGTTGCTTCGGCTTTGTGCGAGATTGACGCGGAATTACGACAACGCCCAGGTATTCATCCGGCGGGGCGGAGTACGGATGCTGCTGCATCTGCAGCAGGCCTGCAGTTTCATGGGCTTCCCCACCTATGCAAACATTATACTGCGCCACGTCCTGGAGGCACCGCCCGTGCTCCAGGAGGCAATGGAACGGGTGCTAGGCATGCGGGCTGCCGGCATCGTGCCCGTGAGCCATCGCGATCTCATCTACGTGCTCACCCAGGTGTCATCGGCGGTTTCGCGCAATCCACAGATCTTCGTGGCCGCCGCCAAGGAGATGCTCAAGGGCGAGTACTTGCTTAACACGACCAGCTCGACGCTGGCGGACGATGCCCGTGTCATGGTCAAGTCCAAGTTTGGCCAGCAACCGACGGCGGCGGCGGGCGGGGCCACGCCCCATTCACAAACTCCAACGCCACCGACAGCGCCCAAGGATGACCTCAAGGACGATCCCCAGGTGCAGTCATCGGTGGCCGTGCTCAAGGATCTTCTGCACGGACTAGTACAGCCGTGCTGGCATTACGGCGGCACTGGGTCCTTGGATCGCGGCCAGGGCGCTGCCGAGCTGCTGCAGCCGGATCAGCCGCCAGGAACGGCGCAGGGATGCCACGATGATGAGGTGAGTCTTAGTCCCTAGTCTTTAATGATATTTGCATTTACATAAATTGAGATATAAATAAATAATATAATATTAAATAATGGCAGAGGCTTATCTATTTGTATAACTTATTATCAAGCAATTTAATAGGCAAATTTCTTTGTCTTAAAAAATTGTTTTATTTGTTTATGTAAAGCTAACTAGGAACGTTATAAGAATCTGAACCCATTCTTATATGTGCAACATAAACGAGTTGGTCATGTATATTGCTAGACCATTTCTGTTACAGCGTTCTTTCTCGTAATTTGTTTTGTTTTAGATGCATATCCATCTTGAATAATAGGTTCATTAGTACTATTCACTTTTACTAAGCAATGCTACTTTTACTTTTCAAATCTTCTCTTCACTAAATATTATTTTATTAGTTATATTTCCGCTTTCAGGAGACCCCAGCTCCCGCGACCAGCAAGAAACAATCCTCGGGCGGAGGCGGAGCAGCTGCTGGCCAAGCCCAGGCGGCTGAAAAGTTCGAGCCGTGCTGCTGCACCTGGCACATCCCAACCAGCGGGCACACCCACGCCAAACCAACCATCTCGCGCGCCACCCTGCTGAAGCTGCTGGCGGATTCGACCCGGGCATACCAGTCACTGGTCCCGCGGGTCCTCTTGTCCCACATTTATACACCTGCGGACAGTCCATTGATCTCCGCACCGCAGCAGACGTTCCTGGGCGTGCTGCTCGACCGCTTCCTGCCAATAACCCAGCGGCATCATGTCCCCGAGGTCAGCACAATGACCCGTGTGCTGGTGTGCTCGCTATCGGACTGCTACCAGCAGCCCGGAGTCCAGGTGCATGTGGCAGAGGAGCTGCACGCGGCGGTGGCGCGGGCCCTGGCACAGCCGGATTCCGCCGAGAAGCACACGCGGCTACAGGTGCTGATGAGCCTGTTCCCAAACCTCATTGAATCGCCGATGCTGTACGACAAGGTGCACTTGCACCGCAACAATATGTATCGCGTTCTCCTCCGCCAGGGGGTGATGACCTATCTGACGAAGGTGGCCCAGTACAAGGATCTGTCCAACCACAATACGCTCAGCACTCTGGCGGCCATCCTACGACCCATGGAGATCCTGCTGAGATTCAGTGTGTCCACCACCACGCTTGGCTCTAAGCGGATTCTCTTTGGTAGCGTCGGTGCGAATGGTGCCGGGAACGGGAACAGTGCTGCCGGAGGAGGCAGTGGAACCGGACCGGGATCGGGCAACACCTACGGGACCATCATCAACCGCCGACTATATCCACGTTTGGCCGCACGCACAGCCGTCAATGCCGCCGTTGAGCGCTCCAATGCGATGGGTGGCGAGCACGTGCTGCGCGACATTATCCGAAATGTGCTGTCCGACCGGCGTCATGCCTTCGAGTTCATTTTCAACTCGGACGAGATGGCCGTGGACTCGGAGGACTCGTCCGCCCCGGGCGCTGGAGTGAGCGGAGGTGGCTCTGGATCGGGCGGTGTTGGAGGAGGCGTGTCGGGATCGGGATCAGGTGGAGGCACCGCAGCCGTTATCGACGTGGTCGAGGAACGGAGCAATGGCGGCGATACCAACGATCCCCCGGCAACCGTGAGTTCTGGATCATCGGTAGCAGGTCAGTCCTCGGCCGGTGGTGGACCAGTGCGACCAGTGCTTAACTTTGATCAACTATGGGACGACTTCCTGCAGAGCGAGGGACTACGTCTGGCCTCTCGAAGCGGCGGCGCCGGATCTGGTAGTGGAGCCGTCGGATCCGGCTTAACCGGACAACAAAACGGAGGCAACGCCACAGCTAGTTCCGCGAACTCGGGAAACAATTCCGGTAGCGGAGATCCACGCCTGCGCACCAATCCCGATGTGGACGTGGGCGGCGCCAATGGCAGCGGCGGCGGGTCCAACACAGGAGTTGTGAATGACAATGGAATCGGCGGCGGCGGCGGCAGTGATGGCGCTTCCACCTCATCGGACACTGGAGCTCCGGGTGGCGCCCGCGATATGAACCCCTCGCTGCTGGGCGAAGTCAGCACCTCCGATTCGGATTCAGATGCCTCCACGGAGAACGACGAGCGGAACGAGGAGGACGAAGACGAGGATGACGACGCTCCCGATGAGGATGTGGATGAGCACAGCGAGACCGATGTGGACGAGGAGCGACCGCGACAGTTTATCGAGGTCTTCGATCACATCTATGAACCGGAATCCTCGGAGACGGCGTCCAACGATGCGGATGTGGATAACGACGATGATGATGACGAGGACGAGGACGACGTGGACGACGACGATGATGACGATGAAGACAACGACGATGAGGAGCGCGAGGAGAGCCAGAGCGTCATGGATGCGGAGCTGGATAACCAAATAGATATCGCCCTCGCCCTGGTATCGTCCAACAATCGTCCGCGACGCAGCGCAGCGGTTAACGCCTCTGGCGATGGCTCAGCCAATCGTCCCAATCCCGATGACGAGTTGGACGATGAAGACGAAGACGTGGATGGTGATGGCGATGGCGATCCTGATGTGGATCCGATTGGCGGACCATCGGCTGCCCAGGCTGAGGCCTATCTATACGATCGATTGGGCAGCGGCTTAATGCCCACACCGCCAGTCGGTTTCCGCGTGCGGATGAACAGCTCGATAGCCCAGCCACTAGACATTGATGTCAATGGCGGCAATGGTGGTAGTGGAAGCGGTGCGGGCGGCACTGGACTGGCCAGTGGCTCTGGCAGAGGTTCGTCGACGGGCGGAACAACGGCCAGTATAGGAGCAATCGCCTCCGCCGCCCTGCGTCCCTCATCCGGCTCATGGATGGCACCGGACTTTAATTTCATTGGAGTGTCGGGCGGAGCGAGCGGATCTGGCATTGGAGGTGCCTCTGGCAGCGGAGGAGCTGTTGGTGGCAACGCCAATGGGGGCGAGGTGAACGCCTTCCTCACGCCCTCCTTGTCGCAGCTGGAGCGCACTGGTGGTGCCTCCGGCAGTGGCCAGAACATGAGCAATCTCCTGGACGAACAGCCATCGGTGCCAGGTGGTGGAGGCAGTGGGGGAGGATCTGCCTCTGGTGGCGGCGCTGGTGTCACTGGAAGCGGTGCAAGCGGTGGCACCACGGGACAGCATCCGAACGCAACGCTCTGCACGAATGGCGTGCGCCGACGCTTGCTCTATCTGGACCAGCAGTACTGTGTATGCATGCCCACGCATCAGAATCCCACGGAAGAGACCCAGATGGAGACTTTCACTCAGGATGGTGAGTATTTTAGTGCTTCTCTCTTGTAGTCACATCTTAA
Source organism: Drosophila rhopaloa (assembly GCF_018152115.1). Taxonomy (NCBI): domain Eukaryota; kingdom Metazoa; phylum Arthropoda; class Insecta; order Diptera; family Drosophilidae; genus Drosophila; species Drosophila rhopaloa. Next base: position 10,191,084 of record NW_025335123.1, on the reverse strand, counting down.
TGTTCTCGCCAACCCATCACAGCTCTCCACTGGTGGCTGGAGGAGGCCACTCTTTTGGACATGGAGAGCCAAACTGACGTCTGTCTATATGCCGCTCACTTTCTGCTGCCCCATCTCATTAAGGAGCTGAAGACAGCGCATCACCAGCGTAAACAGGAGGAAGCCGCCCGCCAGACGGCCACAAACTCCACAACATCAGCGTCGGCAGCGACTGGAGCCACTACATCCTCCATCTCAACGGCGGCGTCGACAACAGCAGCTCCCACAGCGAATGCCTCAATTGCGTCCAGTATACTGGCGAATGCCGTAGCCGCGGGATCAGGAAGCAACAGTATGGTCGTGCCACCGGTGGCCGCCTCTGCCACGGGAGGCACCCGACGCAGCTCGATTCCCGTGCTGATCCCCTCAAGCTTTGGTGCCAGCAGCTTAACTAGTGCAGCGGGAGCCAGTGCCTCTGGTGACGCTGCGGCCACAACTGGGGGAACCACTAGCCCCTACATACCCACAAACAGTGAGTACTAATCAAAACGTTACAATATAGAAGTATCGATATGATCGACTTTTTTCAGCGTCCCTAAGCGGCAGCGGATCCCTGGACACGCAGACGACGACCCGTGCGCCCCGCCAACGCGGTGGATTGCGCCAGCACAGTCAGCTGCCCTTCAACATCTACGCCGAGATTGACCTGACTAACGAACAGGATAGCCAAGGAGCCACGTCAACCAACTCGACAACAGGGACTCCAGCCGATGGAGCGGAGTCACAGCCACAGCAGAACTCCTCCGCTTCGTCGGCGCCGGTGGCAATACTCCATCACCAGCGCCATCCGCCGGTGCCACTCCTGCCGTCCAGCGGAAGACCATCGCGACCTCACTCACGTCTTGATGAGGCGGAGCTGCTACTGTTGCAGGTAGATTTATTTGTAGATTATTACATTGTAAGTACTTATTCAAAACTACTTTCTCATCACCTTCAGTTGGCCGATCGCCAGGCTGTTCGCAGTCGCTTGCAAGGGTCCAGCGGACACACAAACTCATCGCGCACGTCGGGTTCGGCGCTAATCAACGCTCGGCCCAATCGCGACCTACCCGCCCGTCTGCAGCGTCTTGTGCAGGCTCACAGCTCCATTTCCGGACGCAGCAGTGCATCCGGATCCACGCCAGCTCCGACGCTTGTTTCCATGCCCACGCCTATATCTAGTGCGAACCTGGAGCAGCTGAACGTTACCGCACCGGATGCTGTTGGCACAGAAAGAAACTTCGCCCTGCCGCCTTCCCTGGAGGTTGATGTGGATGTGCTTCCCGGCATACTAGACATGCCGCAGCAGGAGGCGCAACCCGAGAGGCATCAGCTGCTGCTGTCACCACCTCTGCCGCCACATCCCAGTGATACGGAGCCGCTAGTGCTTACCGATTTCTGGCCCGGTTCGGTATTCAGAGCGGATTCACATGTTCCAGCGGCGGCAGCAGCAAACACAGAGGCTGCAAACGAGTCAAACCAACCGGATCAAACCACAGAAAGCAGCGAATCTGGTCCTCCAATTCCACAGGCTCCCCCACCTGAGCCGACGCCAGTGGAATCGGGCGGAGTAGGAGCTGCCTCAGCTAGTACGCAAACCCCATTATCAACAGAAGATTCTGCAGCAGGTGGAGCAGCATCTGGTGGAGGAGGAACGAGTGGAACAACAGCCACTATAACGGACATGAGTCCCGAGGTGCGGGCCGCTCTCGGCGATCTGGAAGTGCCCGAGGGCGTGGATCCCTCTTTCCTGGCCGCTCTGCCTAGCGATATGCGCGAGGAGGTGATCCAGGAGCACCTGCGCATGCAGCGCATCCGACAGCGGGCGCAGCAGAATGCGATTCAAATAGCCCACGACTCGCTGGTCGAGGTCAACCCCGAGTTCCTTGCCGCCCTGCCACTGAACATCCAGTCGGAGGTGCTGATGCAGCAGCGTATCGAGCAGCAGCGACAGGCGGCTCAGACCGCCAACCCGGAGGATCCCGTAGACACTGCCGCCTTCTTCCAGAACCTGCCCGAAAGCTTGCGCCAAGTGGTAAGTTTAAGAACTCCAAAGTGGATATTTCGTATGAGCAGCGAACTTTACGTTTAAATCCCCTATGAATATAGATACTCACCGACATGGAGGAGTCGCAGATAGCCAGTTTGCCGCCCGAGTTGGCTGCCGAGGCGCAGTTTTTGCGTCGCGACTGGGAATCACGCAACGGCGCTCGAATGGACGCTCATCCGCCCAGCAATGCGCTATGTAAGTGGTCGTATTTGTATTTGATACATTTGCAAGCTCATCAATTTGACGTTTCCCTCATTAAAAACAGCCCGTTTCCAAACAACGCTCCAGAGCCTGGACGAAGCGCGCTGGCACAGCTCCATTTGGTACGACGCGAGTGGCAATGCCCAGCCGCAGCATCACCAGCACACAACGATCGTTCATCACCATGCCCACGCACATCACGCCCCTACCATGGGAAAACCACTGGCTCTCCTGATGATGGAGGACGAGAACATTCTGCTCGATCCGGATTCGCTGGCCACACTCCTGCTCTTTTTGTTCGTCGAGGACCAGAAGGTAAACAGCATGCGACTGCATCGCGTTATCCGCAATCTGTGCCACCACGAACCTACCCGCGACTGGATCATCAGCGCCCTGATCAGCATCGTCCAGAAGACCAACGAGGACAACGCAAACTTTGGGGCTGGCCAGGCGGGCGGCAAGCCGGAATGGCTAAAGCTGCGAGTGGATGCGGCATTCGGCTACAAGAGCAACATCTTTCTGATAAATCGGTTGTACGAGGGCAGTGCCCGGAGCGTCAGCATTAATCCGCAGGCGGCACAGATGATAGTGCGCAACTGCCTGGATCTGCTGTTCGTGCTGGCCAAACACTATCCGTCCAGCTTTGTACCCTATAATCGAGAGGTCAAAGCCAGGCGCATATTGAGTGCGGTGTTTGGCATGCCATCTCCCACCGCTGGTGCAGGAACAGCGGGAGGAGCCGCTGGCGGATTGGCAGGACGGCTGGCCGATGACGGACCACCAGGTGGAACTTTAGACTTCCGCTCACGTTTTTGCCGCTACCAGGTGGCCAATCGGCTGCGCGGCATACTGGACGATCACCCTGCACCGAAACCCTCAACGCCTTTGGATGAGGCACCCTCCACATCGAAGGCGGCGGCAGCCAAGGCCGCTGCCAGTGCCAAGGTGTCCACAGGCAGCCTGAATCAGCACTCTGTGCCGTATCAGACCAATGCCAAGAACTTCTGGGATGTTGTGCTGAATATCGATCGACAGACCCAAGTGCGCCTAGCCCATGTGGCCCAGTTCCCGCTCACTTCACAGCCCGCGTGGGAATGGCAAACGAATACCGCCGACTTCCTCTCGTTCACTGACTCGCCCTTCGGCCAGTTGCTCGAGATGCTGCCCTACAAGGTGATATGCCGATCGCCCCATCTTACCGACATGTTGGTAAAACTGCTTGCCTCGCTCAGCACCGAGTTGCCCAAGGAGGAGGAGCAGTTGCCGCTCAGCGATCAAATGCCCACGCTCATACCCATTGGCCAGGTGGCGGGAGCGTCGGCAGCGGCATCCGCCGAGAATTCTCAGACCAATGCATCCGAGATTGGTGACGGCCTGGCCACCAACAGTGAGGAGCAGGCGACTCCCGCCAGCGGCAATCCCGCCTCCGGTGACGGCAATGCAGCTGTGAAGCGTACCCAACTGCCCACTTTGAGTGTGGCTCTGCCGGTGGCGCCATCAAAGCCACGCCGCAAGATCTACGCCAAGAACTTCTCGCAGCTGCAACTGGTCATCGAGGTGCTGACCCACCAGTGCGGCACCACCGAGGGCCTGGACAACGTGGCCAAGTTGATTGTGAACCTGACGCAATGCTCGCAGGCATCCAATGCCATTTTCATCCAGTACTTGACAGCTGCGATACTTGGATTGGCCGAGGAGGTGCGTCAGGCTATACAGATGCTGCTCAACGAGATTCGCATGTACAACATTCACCACGGCGTGACCAGCACCACCTCGCAGGCCGCCTCCACTTCTGGGGCAGCAGCATCTACTGGGTATGCACCGACGGTGTCGGGAGCCAGTCTGCTGCCCAACTTGGCCGTCCACGAGGGCATCATGCAGGATCGCTTCACCGCGGAGCATGTTATCATCTCGGCGCCGAAAAACGCAAAGCCCACCTGCGAGCTGCAGCTGCCGTCGATGAAGAAGCTGATGTCCAACTCCTCCGCCCAGCCATACTTCCTGCGTACCCTGAAGATCTTCATGCAGGTACGCGACATGTACGAGGCGCAGAATGGATTGCCCACTGGCAGTGGAATAACAGGTTCTTCCGGCGACAACGACGACGACATCATTGACATTGAGGGCGATGGTGGGGCTTCCAACGGTAGCAGTTCGGATATGGCTCCAGGATCGGCCAGCACAATATCGCCTCCTCCGCCCATGGAAACCAATCAAACCTTGCATGGTGATGAGGACGACGACGATGACGACGAGACTCGGGCTTCTCCGGGAGTCGGCAGTTCTGCAGCGGCGACCGCTGGCAAATCTACCAAGCCCACACTGAGTCAGATTCTCTGCCTAGACATTCTGTGGCACACGCTCAGCGAGTGCCTGGTTGCGCTGGAGGAGTCCAAGGACGAGTTTGCCGTCCTGGTGCTGCAGCCCACCGTGGAGGCCTTCTTCCTCATCCACGCCTCGCATCGCGGAGTTGCCAAAAAGCCGGGACGCGGATCCCTTGCCGGAGTTGTGGGCTCTGGACTCCGAGCAGCTGCCGGCGGTGGAATTGGAGGACTGGGTGCAGCCGCATCGTCCGTCCAGGAGCACAGTCCCTCGATGGACGATACAAGCAGCGCCAATACCCTTAGTTCGGCCAGTTTCGAAGGTGAGTTCAAGCATATTTATCGCCTATTGAATTAAATAAATTGCAAATTTTATCATTACCAGATGAGCCGCGGATGCAGGATGCCTCAACAAACACACCGCTTTCGGACAACAGCTCCGCCGGCACAGCACTGAGCGCTCACGAGGCGCAGCTGAGGCAGGACCGCCAGAAGTTCCTCCAGTTCGCCGAAAAGCACCGCACAGTGCTTAATCAGATCTTACGGCAGTCACCCACTCATCTGTCGGACGGACCATTTGCCGTGCTGGTGGACCACACCCGCATCCTGGACTTTGACGTTAAGCGGAAGTACTTCCAGACGGAGCTGGAGCGCCTGGATGAGGGCATCCGGCGCGAAGAGCACACGGTCAGTGTGCGTCGCGTAACCGTCTTCGAGGATTCGTTCCGCGTCTTGTACCGCCTGGGACCGGAGGAGTGGAAGAACCGCTTCTATATCGTCTTCGAGGGTGAGTTTTTGGCTGATAACAGCGAATCCTAAGTGTGTGTTATGTTAGCCACAAGTTAAAAATTGTACTGGTACCGTACTGTTCTCATACTTCTTCTTACTTTTTCCGCAGATGAGGAAGGCCAGGACGCTGGCGGCCTGTTGCGCGAATGGTATGTTATCATATCGCGCGAGATCTTCAATCCGATGTATGCCTTGTTCTGCGTATCGCCGGGCGATCGCGTCACCTACATGATCAATCCCTCCAGCCATGCCAATCCGAATCACTTGAGCTACTTTAAGTTCGTCGGCCGCGTAATTGGTAAGGCTTTTAATAGATTATTATCCAGCATCAGCTCTTAAATGGCTCCTTAATTGCCCTCAACAGCCAAGGCTGTGCACGACAACAAGCTGCTGGAGTGCTACTTCACCCGATCCTTTTACAAGCACATCCTGGGCAAACAGGTGAAGCACACGGACATGGAGTCGCAGGACTACGAGTTCTACAAGGGTCTCGACTATCTGATGAAGAACGACATCTCCACTCTGGGCTACGAGCTGACCTTCTCCACAGAGGTGCAGGAGTTTGGCGTCACCCAGATCCGTGATCTCAAGCCAAACGGACGCGACACCGCCGTGACCGAGGAAAACAAGTTCGAGTATGTGCAGCTAGTGTGCCAGCTTAAGATGAGCGGCTCCATTCGACAGCAGTAAGTATACATGCGCGCATTTTGTTCTGGACCATGTCATGGATTAAAATTCCCGCTGTCTCTTCTTCCCCTGCACCAGATTGGACGCTTTCCTCGAGGGCTTCTACGACATTATTCCAAAGCATTTAATTTCGATATTCAACGAACAGGAACTGGAACTTCTCATATCCGGCCTGCCGGATATTGACATTGAAGATCTAAAGGCGAACACCGAGTACCACAAGTACACCTCAAAATCGGCCCAGGTAAGGCCTTCACCATATATGTTCTTGTTGCCATCCCTCTCTAAACCATGCCTCTTCCATCCGATAGATTCAATGGTTCTGGCGAGCATTGCGCAGCTTTGACCAAGCGGACCGGGCCAAGTTCCTGCAGTTCGTCACTGGCACCTCGAAGGTGCCGCTGCAGGGCTTTGGCTCCCTAGAGGGCATGAACGGCATTCAAAAGTTCCAAATCCACCGGGACGATCGATCCACAGATCGTTTGCCCTGTGCGCACACCTGGTGAGTACAACTAACGTAAAATTGCAGATTTTAAATTATTAAGCCTTATTTTTTCTATATATATCTGTTTACAATATAAATAAATAAGCAAGATCTTTAACCATTCATATAATTAATTAATCGACCAATTTCTTTCCTTGATTTTCCAGCTTTAACCAACTGGATCTGCCCATGTACAAGTCTTACGACAAACTGCGGAGCTGCCTGCTAAAGGCCATACATGAGTGCTCCGAGGGCTTTGGCTTCGCCTAAACAAGAACCCCAGTGGCAACGGCATCAGCGAGGCCTACCAAGCAACCAGCAACCCATGGACGTAACACTATTCCTATAACGCAACACGTGCAACACGACGAGAAATGCATAATTGATTTGAACAGAACAGAACAGCCACTGCAAATGTGCGATAGCGGCAACAGAAACTGCATGCATACACAGTACATATAGTTATATAGTATATATAAAAATGTTGAATTAATTATTAATTTTTCGCGCCTATATATATACAATATATATTTTCTTAAATTTTCAAAAGAAACGGAAAAAATCTAAGGAAACCTAAAAAAACAACCCTAAAACAACTGATACAAATGCGAAACAAGCATATTCGATTTAAATTTGTCTGCGTAACTCATCCTATTATATTGTTTTGGAATCTATCCCTGTCGTTTTGCACATTTTCATTAAAACAAAAGGATTTATATAAAAGAAAACACAAATTTTTATTTACATAAACACGAAACCGAATAGCAAAGGATTAAACGTAGTATATAGAATGCAAATGCACATAAACACACAGATTATACACTTTGGTTTCTTGTTTACTTAAGTGAATTTACCGAAGATAACGGGGAAGAAACAAAATAATTAAATGGATTAAAGTATTTTGATGTAAGAAATAAGTCCTTATGTTATGCATTTTATGTTTACCTTTGGAGTAATGAGCCGCAGATGTAACTTAAAGAATGTGGAATAAAGTAAGAGTAAGCTCATTTATCATAATACATTTTCAGAAGTCGCTTCTTTACTTGGGGCTTATGGATTTTTAACACGATCCTTGGGGGATTTTTTTAAACCGATATTCGCATATATATATATATATATAGAATCATGATAATCCTTCATTATGATTTTTTGCGGAAATAGGAAAACATTTTATAACAAATTCAACGATGTACATATGACATTCTTACATTCGACTTTTCATTACAAAATCGAATAATCAAGCTTGATTTTTTCGGATTTTTGTTAAAATATTTTTTATACGGGGTATAATGATTTTGGTTAAAATATTGGTTGTTTTTAATATGATGGTTTTATGTCGTTGTCATATCGAAGTTTGCTTTCGTTCCATTATCCCTTATTTTGATATAGATTCCGTTAATTTTGTAATATGAATTAAAATGTAACATAAATTATGTTCTGATTTATTAAAATTAAATTTTATTTGCAATACTAACCCATCTTTTTTGAATATATATGTATTCACATATCACTTTATAGTTATTTTTTAAGTATTTGGATTTGTTTTAAATTTGAGTGACATTTTAAAAGTTTTTTCTTATTATTTCATAATTTTAATATTTTGAAATTGTTTACTAATTTTTATTCCTACCATCCTGTGGTATTTACTAAGTCAGATAATTGTATGCTTTTAATATTTATAAATAAATAAAATATCATAATACATACATTTTTCGTTAGACCAGCTAATTCTAAACTATCGCGACAGCTACAAAAATAATCGAAATCAACGATTGAAGGTAAACGATCAGTCCTATCGATTGTGCGGTATATGTTTATACAAATGCATAGCAAATGGATTTGTTTATCAGGAAGGAGCTGACCCTAACCAGCAGCACCGGTCTGGAGGATGTGGCGCCGAAGTGCCTTAAGCTGCTTACTTGGCTTCGTTCCTGCCAGGAGGAGATGCGCTCCGAGCACCGCCACCTGCCGCTCAGCCAGTCCCTAACAGAATCCCTGCTCAAGGCCTACCTGTACCTGTTTGAATGCTACGATCGCTTTGGGGAACCGCTGGCGGATCGATGCGATTCCTATGGCTTTTTCGCGGGGAGCTCCACTCCGGAGGAACGGAGGCAATGCATCCGGGAGCTGTGCACGGCCATTGTAAACACCAAAAAAGGAGAGGCGCATGCGCCGCTACTCCACCTGATGCACCGGACCTTCGCTGAGATTCAGCCTGCTTGGAGTGTTATCCGTGATCTGGACTGGTCTGAGATCCGGCGATCGGAGGCCCTGGCCAGCGGCGATTTTGTCAGTCCCGAACTCCAGCAGATGCGCCGCCTGGTGAAACGGATTGGTCGCTTGTCCAGCCTACAGCACATGGAAATCGCCCTGCAGCGAGCCCTCAGGCTGGTGGGTTTTCAGGTGTGGCTGCACCTCTTTAGAGAATCGAGGGACAGCGACATTCACTTCGACTGCCACCTTCTGCGCCACATGATCTGCGACACTCTGACGGAGGGCGGATCACCCGCCTGCTCCGGTTTCCTGCACAATATTTATCTTTTCGTTTCGAAGCCGCCCAACGAGGTACGATTCTGGGCCTGTCTGGAGCATGTGCGTCTGGCTGGCAGTTTGATTGCCTATCTAATCGGCCAATGGAGCCGAAACCTGCCCTATATGAACCTGGATGAGATGCAAATGAGCGCGGACGCTCCTGCGTTGGGTGCGGCGCAACTGCCCGTGGACGAGGCCACTTATGTGACCCACCTGATGTTGGCCACACAATCCCCATGTCGCCGACAGTTCGCCCACCAGCTACGCGCCCTCCTGTCCGCCAACACGTGGGCCCAGCTCCTGAAGCTGCTCAATAAAGTGGCCTACGTTTTCAGTTAACACACTACGCTTTTAATCATTTTTGGGCAGGAATTCGCAGTTACCGTCGGACAGGCGAACCACTTTCTCACCCTTCTCCGCCAAAATCTCCTCGATGTTTCGCTTGCCCTCCAGATCCGTGAACCAGTTGAGATTGTCGGCGATCAGGTGATGATTGGAGCAGCCCTCGCAAGTCACGATTACAACGCCGCGCTGATAGGCCACCTTCGAAATGGTCTTCATGTTTCGTGTCTGACACACCTTGCAGGTGTAGATCAGCTGCATCTTGGATTCCAGCTTTGCCAGGGGCACGCTGTTGGTAGCCACCGTCTTATCCGCATCTTCCTAAAAGTAAAGGAATAATATATAAGTTCCGATTTGTTGTTGCTTATAAATGATAGCTATTTGTACCTCTCACAAAACATTATATAAAAGATTACCTTAGATTTTAACCGGAAAACATAGTAATAATCCAGTTAGGCGGTATAAATCATGTAATAATGACAAAACAAACAAAATGTCAGAACACTTAATGCACTTTTTTAAATTAAATAATTATATATTAATATTTTAAACAGAGTTATTTATTTTTTTGTTATTTATTTTTAATTTAATTTACAAATACTTTTTTTAAGCCCTAATTTTAAATTTGAATAAACTAAATATATATTATTTTATTTTGGCGAATAAGTAAATTATATTTTTCCAAATCTTACCACCGGTTTGCTGCAGTGTAAATTCCGGGAAATGCACGTGAAGTTGTTGTTGCTGCTTAAAACAGCTGTTTGTGTTTTGGTTGCAAAACGTTGAAATTGCAACTGGAATTGTGGGTGATTTAAAGCCTCGAGTTGCAATTTTCGAATATTGGTTAATAGTGCGCTTCTTGCCACTCCAATGCTTATTTTGTACACTTGTCGCAGGGCGCACATTTTCGAGATATTGATATTATTTAATTTGATCGAATCGCGTGAAATACAGTTGGGTTAGAGATGGCTTTTTCCCTACTATCACTTTAAGCGGGAGCCACATTTGTGAAGCAATATCGATTCATGAAATGACGCACTAATTTATTTAAAAAAATATCAGATTAATTTTTAAAATTTTTTAGTTATGGTTTTATAATGCCCTCTTTTTTTAACGTATTAACATTTTACGACCTACTAAATTAGTAACTAAAATGATGTTGTTGATTTTTGAAAATCAATTCCGGCATATCGATAGCTCCAGCTCATTTCATCTCACGTGATACTATCGACAGTAGTGTCAGAACCATCTGGTAGTAGCACTCAAAATATTTTTGTTGAAATTGTCGAGGGAAAACAAATTATATAAAGCGCAGGAACCGATGGCGACACGTGTGGTGGCAACGGCGACGGTGCGGGCGGTCAAGGGTCGCAAACTGATCCCGACGCGGGCTGCTCTAACTCTGGTAAGAAGTGTCCAACCTGGCGAAATCGGCGCGTTCTGCTGATGAAGTAACAGTCCCTTCGATGTGATCCTAATACCCCGATCCGTTTCAGACTCCGGCGGCCGTGCTGCGCATTAAGACCCTTCTGCAGGATAAGCCGGACATGGTGAGTCACTCCGGGCAGCCAATAGATGGGTATTGGTTAGCCCTTCAACATTCCAATAAGACTTCTAAGATCTACCTTGCATTTTGGTAACTTAGTTGCTGTAGCAATTTGGTTCCTAAATAAGTCACCCAAAATAAATAATAGAAAGTAGCATTTTATTGTCGCTGTATTATGGTTCTAAGCTTTCTATATCTTTATAAGTGTACATTAATCTAGATGGACTCTGCAAATTTTGACCTCCCACACACACAAAAGTGCATTTATGGCTCTTAGAATAAATACTCTTCTTACTTTTGAGTTAACAGAATGTTTTATCGCAGGGTTTTTTTTAGCGTATTTAAGATTTACGTAGTTTATGATTTAAATATTTAAAACCAGACCAAGATATTGGAGTGCAAAATCATTAAAAGACTAAGAAATATGGAATTAATACGTTTTTCAACTTAATTTAAGGCTTTAGTAATGGGTGCCTATTAAAAATAATGTTCAAAATAATTCATTGTTGTTATCCCAAAGGTTGGTTTGAAGGTGGGCGTGCGGCAACGAGGATGCAATGGTCTCTCCTACACGCTGGACTATGCCAGCCAAAAAGGTAAGCCCCACTGCACTTGGAGTTGTTCAGTGTAGAGCTAATCCAAGACTTTCTTTGTTAACATCTGCCAGCAGACAAGTTGGACGAGGAGGTGATCCAGGATGGCGTCAAGGTGTTTATCGACAAGAAAGCCCAACTTTCGCTGCTGGGTAAGTCCCCCAAAATGCAAACAATTGTGTAGCCTAGCTAATCCAATTGCTAATCCCCTTAAAGGCACCGAGATGGACTTTGTGGAATCGAAGCTGTCCAGCGAGTTCGTGTTCAACAATCCGAACATCAAGGGCACCTGCGGTTGCGGCGAATCATTCAGCATGTAAACCGATGGAGATCCGGAGGAGATCCGCCGACACCCGCCTCGCAAACCTATATTAACCAAGTTAAATGCAGTACGCGGCCTGACCTAGTATCTCATTTCTGTGTTGGCAAAAGCACCGCATCCTTTGTAAATTTTACTTCGCAAACGAATTGTAAATCTTAAGTTGTGTTCTATAGTTAAATTTTAGTTGTAGCGCTAGGTAAGTGACCCATCCGCTTCCTGGCCGCAGGCTGGCAGTTTGTCCTCTTAGCCCTAGTTCAATATATAGACAAAGAATGTTCTACCAAAGATCGCTGTTGAAACAGGTTTATTTTGTACGAAAAAAGACTAAAACTATATGCTCACTACCGCTGATTGATGCCTTGAAAACCGTACTCGTCGTAGTCATCTCGTGTGTAGACGAACTCGTCAAAGTTGGGACTGGTTGCCACCTCCTTGCCGCCGTACCAGGCATAGCGAACCGGATCCTCGGGGCAAATGAGCGACACCTCCAGATCGTCGGGCACCAGGGCGCGCAAATCGCGCTTGAGACGGGGCAGGAAGCCGGGAAACTGGGCGCTGCCGCCCACAATAAGGATGTTGAGGAGAAGTTCGCGATGCGCCTCCCAGGGGCATGCCTTCAGGCAGTCGGCTACTGCCTCCGGGATGCCCACCTGTGGCACCCCGATGTCCGAGGGATTGAAGAGCAGTTCGGGCACGGTAAAGCGCTCGTTGCACAGCGGCACCATCTGTTGCTGCTCCTCGTCCTCGCGCGGCTTGCCCGGCACACGGACATAGCCCCGTCGTACGGTGGTAAAGTCCGGGAGGACATAGTCTAGCGAAAGCTCGCGACGCTTCTCATCTGACTGATGCACTTGCATCGCCTGCTTGAAATCCTCGGCCACGAAGCAGACATCCTCCTTGATCTGGTTGACCACATGGCTCTCGTCCATCACGTTTAGGTGCCGATAGGATATCAGCTCCTTAAGGTGATTGGTCAACGCCTTGCCGCCCATATCGATGCGACGGATACCCTCGAGGACGCGTCGTCCAAGGACAAAGGGAACGATGTGCGTGAAGCTGTAGCCAATGTCAATGATGATGCAGTTCAGCGACTGCATTGTGGTGCGCTCCTCGCTGTCGGCAACATAGTTAAAGGCGGCCAGATCAGCGGCGGTGGTCTTGTACACACCAGCCACCCGGTACTCCTCGAACAGCATCTCCAGCATCGCCTCCTGTACGCTCTGGAAGTTCATCTGCGGCTCGGTGATCACGATGTTGCGGTTCTCCAGCGTACAGCCGATGCCGTCCTTGCTGAAGATGTAGTCCCACACCGTCTTCTGGGTGTCCCAGTTGAGCAGGTAGCCGCGTTGGAAAGCCAGGATGTAATATAGCGCCGAGGTGTCGCGGCACTCTTCGATCTGATTGCCTACAAAGGCGCGACGCCGCTCGCTCTTCGCCTTCATGATGCAGTTGGGGACGACCTGCGGCTCGTCCTGGCTGGCCAGACCCACCTTGGCCGTGTACGCCCCGTTGTCCAGCACCACCACTGCGCTGGCCATCCTTTCCGTGGTTCGTGTGCTTTTCAAGGCGGTTCTATACCATATTCCAGAATGACAACAAAATTCCTTTGCAAAAATATTCAGTTCGCTTTAGTGCTGGCAGTTGGAGTCGATTGTTAGTTGGTGATGGCCGTTTGGTTTTTTTGATCGGAGTTATCGTTTGTTAGCGCAATTCTCGCAGGAGGTTTGTTAATTTTGGCTACTAAGTCATTTTGGGTAAATAAATATATTTTTAAATTTACATAACATAAATCAGATGTTTTCTTGCCCTAGTAATATGGTCTTGTCAACGGTCTGCGTCATTGCGATATTAAGCTGCATATATCTATCGATAGTACTATCGGTGCATGTAACATATTTATGTACCTAAAAACATCAAGTTCAAATTCCCTTCAGCCTGTAAATATGCAACACTAGACACTTAGGTACAATTATATTTTATAACGTTATTTAGATTCGCCTATGGTAATTTTTACTGCTATCTTTTATTTTACTCCTTTTGCAAAAACTAGCTCTTTTCATTAGTGAACTTAAAAAAACGCAACTTAATACAACTTATTAAATCCTTAAATGAAGATCAAATCCTGAAGATTGCAAGATGGTCAGTGCTTACTTACAAAAAGAAAAGAAAATGCTAAATAAACCATTTTTACGAAATCTTGTAATTAACTATCATTAAGAGATCCTTTAAAATAGAGCATAATTCAGTTCAGGAACCTATAAGTTGCCAATTATGAAAATATATATTTTCAGTTCAGTTTATAGGATAAACCTTATTGCGAAAATTCACTCTGATGGAAGAGAACCATGTTTTCGAAACTTAACCCATATGGAAGAATCAGAGATATCACTTAATTCCGACAGGAAAAATTATGATTTCACTCTGGATGCGCGAACGAGAAAAACTAATTGTTCTTATATTTTTTTTTTCCTTTTTCTTCTGCTTTTTTATTTGAGTGTTTTTTTTTTTGTAATTTTTTCCGTTTCATTTTCATTGTTTTAAAATGTGTTCATTTTATGTTCTCCTTTGCTGTGTATATTTTAATTTTCCTCGATCATTTATTTGTATTTTTTTAATATAGTAGATATATTGCATATTACATAAATTAGTTAATAATAATGCGCTGCTCTAACCTTTTTCCTTCGGTTCGTCACTAACTCTGTGTGCTGCTGCTGATTCTCGTTTTTCAAACCATTTGAAAATTATTAAAATTCGAAAAGATTGTTTCAATTTTTTTACATGGTTAAAATCATTAATATACACTATATTCGGTTTATAATGTGATCATATATAATTTAGTTAATTAATGGTCATTTTGTTTATTTTATTCTTGTATGTTTGAATATATAAAATAAGCTTTGTTTTTAATTTCCATTCTTATTATTCGTTCTGCTCTTCTTTTCGTCCTTTAATTATTTATGTATAATTAGTTAGTTCCATATTATTTTCATGTTTACAATTTGTTGCTATTTTTAGAGAAGATATCGGTTTACTTTTGCTTTTCATTTAGTTTTTATTAGCTTTATTTTTGGCAGAGTTTCTGTTCTTGTGTTTTTTGTCTGTTCGTAAAAATTTTTAGATTTACTTAAGAGAAATGTATTTATTTACTTTCGTGTATGTTTTCAAGTTTGTTTTTAGTTTCTAAAGCACTTTAGCATCGCTGTGTGTGTGGGGGTGGGTGTGGGTGTTGTGGTGTGTGTGGCAATGAATTAAAGCTTTGTATTGTAGTGGTGTTAGTTTTTCGGGGGGCGTGGCTGGGGTCTGCGGCCGAATAGTGGAGACAGTTTGAAATGCAAAACAAATAAAAAATCAAAAACCCGCCATATTAGTGTTTTACATTTTTGCTTGATATTTACAGCGATTGGTAAAAAACGTCCATTTCTTTTGTAAAATTAGTCATTTAATTAAATATTTTCTGTCCTCCTATCGGTTTATATTTTAGCTTTCAACTTCCCGCTTCATCTCTATGTATAAATATTTTCTGTTAATTTAATTTTCTATTTTCCGTTTTCCGCATTTTTTTTTTTTTGTTAAAAAGAACACTTTTGTAGCGTTTCTACGATTGGTTTTGGTTTTTATTTTTATTTTCCGATGTCGAATAAAACGCTAAAATACGCAATGTAAATAAGTATTGTATATATATTTTTATATGTGTATGTATATATTTTCTTGTATATAATAGTTTTTTTTGCATGTTTCTGTAGGCATATATATAAATAACGTTTTTGCGCGATTTCCATTCGTTTTTTTAAACTTTTCTTTAGCAAGCAATATATTTATATATTTAATATTTTAGTTTTTACAGTGCAAAAATGTACAAAGAGACACGGGTAACGAAAAGAGCAAATGAACGAGGCCAGGAAATGGGGATTCCCCGGGAGGCGACACTCTACCAAGAGTCATTTATTCCACCTTCTCTTTGCCTCGTTTCCCTCTCCCTTACAACAAGAAAATCATATCTGGAATTCGTTTCATAAATTATAGAATTTCATAAAGCCTAAGTTTGTTTGCTACAAAAAAATGCCCTATATTTATCGTGTATATTGTATATAATCTATATATTTTCGAGTTTTCTACTTGTAACTGTCTTCATAAGTTTTTAAAGTATGAGGTAATGCTTTATTTTCGACTTAAGATTAATATATTTTATGTCCGCGTCAATTTTAATATGTATCTGTAAATATACGAGAGGTGGCTATATAGTGCAGATCGGAACGGAAAGCTGATTTCCAGGCTGACACCCCGATCAGCTCCAGAATTCTGTGTTCTTGTGTATTGGCTATTTACACGCCTCTGTGCAAAGATATTTTTACGATGATTTTTGTGGGGAAGTTTGGAATTCTATGACCATATCTAAGAAAGCTGTGTCTGGGGAAGAATTTTTATAGGGAACTTTAAGGCTTTTTTTTTTAAACTTTCATATCAGTGGCAGTTAAATGATATGATGGATTTCTTAAATTATTAGTTTTCACAAAAATATTGCGCAGGGATTTATAATTTCTATAATTTACCAATAAAAAGTCAGGAAAATATAGAAGAGATTTTATACTCATTCACAAGTTATACCAAAAGCAAAGATGGTCTATTTAATTTAATTAAATTTTTTTTTAACTTTAGATAAAATTTTTTTTTTTAAATTAGTTTTGTTTTTTGAATCACTAAGCCGGTATTCTCAAAGGAAATATTGCTTTAAAGTTCAAATTTTCCCCAGTCCGCCACCAGAGGTTACAGCCATAGTAAAGGCGGTGATTTCTGGAACTGTGTGTTTTGGGTTCGTGGAGTTATGTTTAGTTTGGAAATTGGTTCACTACGCTTGTGTAAAATATGCGCTATATGTGATCTAAAGGCTAATCGGCTACGTTAACATTATGTTTGCATTTATTATTATTTTAAATCGTATGTTCTTGCTTTGTTCGTTTTACTTTTCCGTTATTGTTATTGAGTGGTTCTAGTCAATGGGTTAATGGTCTTTATCTGTCTATTGGTTTCGTTCCTATAATTATATTTTCTCAAATTTATTTTTCGATCTGCTTGCTAATTGGGAATATTGATATTTTACAGATATTAATGGTAAACAAAGCGAGAAAGTCGTCTGTTCTAAATTTTTTTTTCATTTTTCACGGAAAAATTCAATTATAATATAATTTAAAAACATCTTGTTAATTTTAATTTACAGATTGCGATTGTTCACTATATAAATAGATTAAGTTATTTTCGGTATTTTCTTTGTATAAAACACTGCCTACTAAAAGATTACAAATTACGCGATTGCTTACAGAGTTCGAATCCGAATCGATCTGGACTCTCATGTAATTTCATTTATATCCGTATCGTAATCGGCTTTCGGTTTCTCTACTCGTAATAATACAAAACACAATGGAATTACAATACTTATATAAGACATCGTCCGTATTTACAACCTTTAAGCGGGGACTGAGGCGTTCCGGCGGCGAAGGCGATAGCCAATCCACGGATACAAAGGACCTTAGGCCGCCTGCTCTCAAGGAATTTTCAGGGGGTCGCGATCGTGTATAACTATTTATTTGTAATAATTATGTAACATTACTGAATCCTCAAGAAAGTGGCAGTTTCCTTTTATAGTTTTTAATTTAGGATGATGTTCGGATGCGTTGGATTTAAATGATTGGATTGGGTTGTATAACCGCAAAGAATAATAACAAGAACAGAATTCAAATACAGTCAGGATAAATTAAATTAAATTATTTTAGTAAGAATAATAAGTACAAAATCAATTGAATTAGGCCGAATTTAAAAGACTTAAATTTTTACAAAATGCAGCAAAAACAATAGTGTGGCCTGGAAAAGAAACCAACATAAATAAAACAAACATTGTTTATTTTGTGTTTTTGTTTTTTGTTTCGTTTTTTTTCGCTTTTCATTTGCGTTTTGAAATAAATCCAAAAAACCATATTTATTCAAAACAGCATTATTTGTCTATAATAAAAAAAAATTTTGTTCATATTTTTTTGTTTTGTTTTTTTTTTTTACTTGTGTGTATAAATATAAAAAGAATTTAATGGATTAAAAAAAATAATTAAAAAGGTTTTAAAATATAAACAAAATTTGTAAAGCAAAAATTTTGTTTAATTAAAATATAAAAATAGAAACTACTTTGATGCTAAAACTTTTTGCTTCACCAACAACTATTTTTTAAAGTTATACATTGTAAAAAATGTGTGTTTCTGTGTGTGTGTGTGTGAACATAATGATTTGCATTATCTAGAAATCTGTTCGATTGGTTGTCTTTGCTCTGTCGTTATCATCTCGTAAGACAGAGACAGACAAACGGGGGAAAAGTGTATTTTCACCTCAGTCGAAACTGAGGAAATTCTGGCAGTTTGTCTCAAATATTTGCTATCTATAATTCAGCTGTATAGACCTAGATATATATCCCTTAGATGCAGCTGTTTGTGGGCGGTGGCCGTAAACTTAGACATGGCAAAGTAAAATCATTTTGAAAGTAACTTTTTAGTTATTTTCGAAGCGATTTTCAAACTTCTCCAACTCCACTTTGCCCACATGCGGTGTTTTTTTTTGTTTAATTTTTCAAATGCATTTTCTCTATTTGCATTTTATACATTTTTGAAAAATTATAACGATTTTTTTTTGAGATCTTTAGCTAGTTAAATATTAAAAACAAACTACTCAGCCGAGAATTTCCACTGAATCGATTATGCTCGTGTGTCTGGTGGATATTGTTGGTGAAATAAATTTGAAAATCCTAAAAAATTGCTTAACCACAGGTTTTAAATATGTATAAGGTTATATAAATCGATCATCTTTTTTTACCGAACACTAAAAATTATATATAGAAACAATGAATAAAAAGTCGTTAGCCTAAACTAGAGAAGGTTGTTGTTTTTGCGTTTTTCGAAACTGGTGTTATATGAAAGAAGGTGGCATTACTTTAAATTATATAATAGGTAGGGTTAGGGGTTGTAAGCATATACGTATAAGTCCGAGTTTATATAGCTGTAGGTGTAGAAAACTATTTGATAGATCGTCTATAAATACGTTAGTTTAACTGAACACATTTCTGAAAAATAAACAGAGCTTTCCATCTTCTATGCTTATGGGTGTGTTAGTATGCGTGGGTGGTTGTGTGTGTGTGGGAGTGTCGGTTGGTGTTGTTGCTGTTGGCAGATATCTCAGTCTAAAAGTGCACACGCACACACACACACACACCACTGATGAAAAGTTGCTCGTTTATGTATAAATGTAGGCTTGATTAATTACGAAAAAAAACCCTAACGAAAACTCAATTTTAAAAATAAAAACTATGTTTAACATGAACTAAGTGCGGTGGTTCTCGGGAGGGGAATGGCTGTGGATGGGGATCAGAGGAGCATTAGCAGCAGCAGTGGTAAGCCCAGGACCAGAAGCAGCACCAGCAACACCAGCAGCAAAAGCCAGAGCCAGGTGGTGATGGATTTCTGCGCAGGGGCAGGATCATCGCCTGCAGGCACAACTGCCGCTGGCTGCTGCAGCTCTTGCTCCCCCTCCTCCGCCGCCATGTTCTTCCGGCCGCCAAAGCGACGACGCTGCAGCAGGAGCAGCAGACGCACCAGCCGCTGGACACCCGTGCCGGTAGGCAGTGCCAGCGACACGTTGTTAAAGTTGCTGATGGTAGTGGCTTAGCGCCTGCAGTTGGTACTGATGGGGATGTGGATGCTGTTGGGGAGGCGGTAGCGGGTGCGGTTGCTGTTGCTGGTGAGGGTGGGGATGCCCGTTCTGCGGGGGATGCGCATGACTTCGGGCATGGCCATGCATATGCAACTGCCGCGTGCTGGGATAGTAGTTCGGCATTAGCGAGTGATAAGCGATCGCTGCCGCCGATCGTCCGTTGCCGTTGCTGATCGCGGACAGCGGCGGTGGTGCTCCCAGCAGTGGTGGTCTTCGTTCCATGCGCTCCGATCGCTCGTAGCCGGCAACATTGGTTGCTGCTAGTGCTGCTGCTGTAGCTGCAGCTACTGATGCTGTTGCTGGGGGGTTGCCAAGTGATGTTGTTGCCACTGCTATTGTTGCTCCTGTTGCTCCCGCTTCTTGTGCTGCTAGTCCCGCAGAGCTGCTGACCGGCGTTTCCAGCAAATGATGATGCCTGTGGTGATGGTGGTGATGATGATGGTTGTGTCCGGCCACAGATTCTCCGATGTTGATGTTAATGTTGCCGCCGTTGCTGTTGGTGGTGGCGTTGGTGACGCTGCTGCCAATGTGGTTGTGATTGGGAGCGCTGTTGTTGTTGCCGGTGCCACCGCCAGACGCCGCTGTGGACTTGCACTCTGCTGTGGCAGTTGTCGCTGCTGCTGTCGCCACCGTCGCCAATGTTGCTGTTGCCACTGCCGTCATCAGATTGCAGGAGTCAAGTCTTTGTCATTTGGAGTTGCTCTGCAGTGCCGTATTAATCTGGGTCCACAGCTCTTTCTTGCAGGATTTGGATCTGCAGAAGGGTCAAAGCAAGAGTTGGGTTTGTTTGGTTTTAAAATGCACCTGCAACTGTCTTGAACTCCCTGAAAGCTTACCGCTTAATGGACTGCAGCCAGTCCTTGAATTGGGCGCTGCCCTCGGGCGTGATCTGGAAGGCTGCGCGGGCCGCCACCACAATGCTGGCAAACTCCTCGTAGTCGCCCTGAGTCAGGTGGTACAGCTTCTGGTGTATGCACTGGATGTACCTGTGAAACCAGCAAAAAAAAAACACATTAGATATATACATTTGTCCAAGCACACAGTACTCACATCTGCTGGCACTTCTGGACGAGCGGCGTAAGCGCAGAGCGTAGGTGCTGCATCACCAGCTGGTGGTTGTTCCTGCCCAGATAGTGGGCGGATTCGATGGCCACGTCGTGCAGCACGAACGGACTCACAATAGAGTTGACCGCACAGATGCAGAACTGGTGCAGATACTGGGTGCCCAGCTTTTTGCTGATCCGCAGCAGCCATTTGACATCTTCGCCGTATGGGGGATTCCGGGCGTACTTTGCCTGCGGCCGGTCGTCGTGAACGCGGCGTGCCAGTGTTTCCATGGCCAGCATGCCCACGTTGTAGGCGGCCAGCAGATAGCGCAGCTGGGTGGGTCTGCGCAAAAATAAGAAGAAGGAATTTGTTAAAGCAAAGCCAAGCTAAAGCTGGATTGTGATCGGAGTCGGGATCACTTACGTAAACTGATGCGGTTGTCTTTGTCGCACGGGTGGCTGCGAAGGCGGCGGCTGTTGCTGCGGTGGTGGTGGCGCCTGCTGCATGAAGGGGTACACGGGGTGCTGGTGTTGATGCTGACGCATGGGCATCACTCCGACTCCCACACCCACGCCCGGTGGTCCATTCGGAGGCGGTGGCGGCGGTGGGCCGTAGTAGCCCTGCGGCGGACCAATCGGCGGACCCGGAGGACCCGCCTGCATTGCCTGGTAGGCCTGCGGTGGCATCGCCTGGAACGGTCCCGGTGGTGGTTGCTGCTGGAAGCCAGACGGCGGCTGGCCCGGATGTCCTTGCTGTCCTGGATGACCCGGTGGCGCTTGTCCCGCCATCTGGACCTGCTGCTGCTGCTGCACCTGCTGTTGCACCACCTGCTGCTGCTGCTGCACTTGTTGTTGCACCACCTGCTGCTGTTGTTGCTGATTGGGCGGCTGCTGGGGCGGCGCCTGCTGGTAACCGCCGTAACCTTGTGGAGGCGGCGGCAGTCCCGCCGAGATGTACATTTGCATCTGGCCGGGAGGATAGCTCAGGTTGTGGTGGTGTGCGTACAGGCCCTGGCAGAAACTGTACGGCGGGTACGGCGCCAGGCCGAGGGGAGCCAGTGAGGCAACGCCCACGGGCTGAAACTGGGCCTGCGGATTCGGCACAGAGCCAACTACCGGCGGGGGCACGGATACGGCCAGTCCGGGTCCAGGACCAACTCCGCCCGGCACCCCGGGATTCGGCATGCCCAGCTGCTGTTGTTGTTGCACCACCTGTTGCTGCTGCTGCTGCACCACCTGCTGTTGCTGCTGCACCGCCTGTTGCTGCTGCTGCTGCTGGAGCTCGTGCTGCTGTTGGGACTCGATCAAGGCGCTCAGACTGACCGCCGAGTGGTCCATGGTGTCGTCGTGCGGCTCGTGCTCGCTGTTGTTCGGCGTATTCCGCATGTACAGCTCGTACCAATAGCGTGCCACCTGGAACAGCACCTCCGGGTAGACTCCGCCGCCCTTGGCAGCCGTCTCCACGGTGAGACAGGCCCGCTCCAGCATCAGATCGCTCTGCTCCTTGCACTGAAGGATCGCACGCTGGATCTCGTTGGGATTGAGGGCGGCTGCATGGGGCAGAACGGAGAGGGCCAGCTCCGCCGCCGGATAAACCATGTTGGTGTCCCATCCACGCGACGCCCGATCCGCCATGCCAGCCGCCTCGGGGGGCGTAAGATGCGCCTCCCAAGTGTCGATCAGAAAACTGATCGCCGGCGCTCCAATCTCCATCGCCTGCCCCAGGATCCAGGAGACGTGCGACGAGTACGTCCTGGACAGCCAATTGGGACTCACACAGTTGTGCAGACCCAGGGCATAGAGGCCCAGCTGGAAGGCGCACATGTGAAGGGCACGATGCGGTCCATGGTGGTTCTGGCTGGTGCTCGCCTGGGTGAACAGCGATGTGGAACTATTGCCGCCGGCCTTGGTCAGCACATTCTTGGCCAACTCGAACATGAAGTGGGCACTCGCCTCCGACGGCTGGTTGGGTATCGAGGGGTATGCCCTCTTTCCCTTGTAGCGGCTCTCCTTGCTCCGGCTACTACTGGAGCTGCCACCGCCACCGCCGTTGCCACCTCCGCCGTTTCCTCCTCCACCGCTGCCACTGGGATTGCCATTGGGGTTCTGGCTGCCACTGGCCGTAGTGCTGCTGGAATTGGGTGTTCCTGTAGTTCCCGCCGCATTCGGTGTGGGCACAATGCCCTGGCCTCCGCCCGATTGGCTGCCACTGCTGGCCATGCTCAGTGCGCACATGCTCAGCTCCAGTTCGGCACTTGTGGAGCTGTGTGGCCGGCTGTTTCCGCCCACGCTGCCGTAATCCGCCGGCAGAAGCTCACACAGATTGGCCACCGGATTACAGTTGGACGAGGCGCACCCGGAGCTGCCGCCGTACTCGTGCTCCTCCCTGCGCGTTGGCTGATTGCTCGGCGTCCTCACCGGCGGATTGCTCGAGTAGTATGCGGGCAGGAGTGGCGCGTTCAGGAGCGTGTGTATGTCCCTGTCCAGCAGCTTCTCCATGATCTTGGCTATCTTGCGCGGCTCGTCCTTGTAGTGGTACAGCAAGGTCAGAGCCAGATCCCCGCGCTGCCGGCGGGTACCTTCACACAGCAACGGATGCTCTGCCTCCGAGACGTTGGCCTTCAATCCCAGAGCTGCCACTGCAGCATCGAATCCGAGGTTTTCATCGCTGTTGTGCTTGTAAAGCAGCAAACGTGAGCCCGCGTTGACCATGGATTTGCTTGCTGCCCCTCCTACGCCGCTAGAAGAAGCCACTCCAGGGCCAATCGTAGACCCAGCTCCGGGGCTAAAGGTAACCAGGGCGTCGAAGATAAACGTGGCCAAGTTAATCGGCAGCAATGCTTCGCCTCGTGTCTTGAAGGTTCCACTTCGCAGTTGCTCCGCTCGCTCTCGAATTACTTGCAGCTCCGCGGATCCCAGCGGCAAACGCTTGAGCAGAGCCAGTATGTCCGCCTCTTGGTTGGCCAGCTTCACCTCCAGCGGTTTGGTGCTGGCCGGCGGTCGTGGCATCTCCAAAGCAAACAAGCATATCCGAAAGCCGATGTGGTAGTGCTCCGAGTTCTCCGACAGCACGGTGCACAGGAACGCACACTTGGACAGCGTGGCGGAGGCCACGACTGTCAGCTGATGCGAGATGGGGTTCACGTTCTGTTTCTTCCCCTTCCGCTTGGGTGCGGGTGGCAGTTCCAGGAGGAGGTTGGGCGGATTGGCCAGCATCTGCTCGGCCAGGCGTACGGCCAGTATGCAGGCCTCCCCGCCGTGACCGTGGGCATGTAGACCCTCGGCTCTGGCCAGCAGTATATCCCAGGCGTCCTCCGTCGGTCGGACATTGGAGAACACATGCGGCTTGTCGCTGGAGGCGGCAACTGCAGCGGCTAGAACTCGGGCTGCGTGCACGGATGATGTGCAAGGCTGGTCCACCGAAGCACCCAGTCCCAGCACTCCCAATCCTCCTGCTGGGCTTGTTGCAAGGTGAGGTACACTGGGCATTACCGGCACCGAGCAGTTGGCGGCCATGGCAGCTCTGGCGGCTGCCGAAGTGCTGGGCACTGGCGTGAGATCTCCACCTGCTGTTGCTCCCGCTCCTCCCGCCACTGCTTCTCCTGCAACTAACCCGCTTCCACCGGCACCACCAACTCCAACTGCTGATCCACCCACTGCTCCTTGGTTAAACTCGTCGCTGCTGCTGCTGAAGGATTCATCCTTGCTCAGACGACGAGGTGTTTGCTGCACTGCACCACCCACTCCAACAGTCGCCTCCTGTCCAGCCATTAGCATGGAAGAAGTGGAGCTATTGGAGCTTCCCGACGCCGTAGATGCGGATGAGGAGGCCGAGGATGCTGACGAAGTGTCCGAGGTGGAGAGGGCTTGTTCAACACCCACTGGCACACCCACTCCCCCGACTGCCGGCTCATCCTTGCTCTGCTGCGACACTGCATCGAAGCTGCTCTGGGAGTCCGATTCCGTAAGGGCCGACTTCTGGCCGGGCACGAGCGCCTGTCCAGGTGGGCAGTAGTTGTGACTGCTGCTGGTGTCGCCGCCGAAATCGTCATTCTCACAGAATCCTTCGCTGCTGGCACTCGAACGATTGCCGTCAGCTGCTGCCACTGCCTTGGAGTTTGCCACAGAGGCACTGCCTCCAGCCGATCCACTAGGCAGCTGCTGCTGTGCGGGATTCACTTCGGCGGCGGCTGCTCCAACAGCGGCACTTACTCCTCCGCTTATTTGACCAACGACACCAGCACCAAGTCCTCCCACGCCGACAGCCCCTAATCCCGTGGGAAATCTGCCTGATCCTCCGGCAGCCACTGGAGCTGATCCCTCCAGATCGGCCGGATTCGTATAGAATCGCGACTCCCGAAAGGGTCTGTCCAATCTCTGCTTGAATACACCAGCGTGCATGCCATGATCGCTGGAGGCACTAAAGTAATTGTAGTGCTTGTTGTTCGTCATCAGCGCCTGGGTGGCGTTCAGCTGGCCGGGATTGTTGGACTCGCCCTTGAGATCCGTGTGCTTGAAGCAGGTGAACGGCGAGTAGTAGATGGGATTCGTGTCGTGGGTGTGCGTCACCCCCGGAATGGGGTAGCCCTCCCAGTCCAAGTAGCACGCCTCTATGGCCGGCTTGAACCCTATGAACAGTTCCGTCTCGGATCGCGAGTTCTGCTGGTGCTTGTTGGTGTAGGACGACGGCATCATCCGGCTCTTGACCACCCTGTCAAGTATCTTTAGATGCCAGGCCGTGAACTGGGCGTGCAGCATGTCCCGCTCATCCGGCGCCAGGCCGGGATTGAGCGCTGCCAGCCGCCACAGGGCCACGATCTCGTCGCACAGCGAGCTGCACGCATGCTGCAGAGCCGTCGAGTTGGAGTGCGTGTTCGAGTGCTTGCCGCCCGAATGGCCGTGGGAGCCCATCATTAGCGCCAGCTTCGTCTGGAACCACCAGATCAGTATCTGGTCGCAGACCATGCACTCCTCCGTGATGATCTCCAGCAGACGCACTGCGTTCCGATCGCATCGCCTGTACATCTCGCGTACGATCGAGAGCAGATTCCACATGCCCTCCGGTTCGCGACCTCGCAGCGGTCGCAGTAGGGAACTCCACTCGGCCGCCGCCGGGGGAGCCGAGTTTGTCAGATAGTTCACATCGCTGCGACGGGAAAAGAATGTTCAGGATATATTACGTTAATGCGAAATTTAAAAAATCTCACCTAAACACAATCGGGGCGGGCAAACAGAACTTAATGAGGATCCGTTTAATGTTGTTATGCAGCGTCTTCTCGTCCAAGTACCAGCTGGTCTGGTCGTTGATCGAGGCCCCAGCCGTTGGATCGGGCGCACCGCACACCGTGTTAATGGCCGTGGGCTGGGCACTAAGCAGCTCGTCCAGGAGCCGCTGGGCTGTCGGCAGGATCTGCTGGGGCAGCTCGCTGATCAGATACTGGGCGAACTTCTGCAGCTGGTCGCGTTGCAGCCGGGTCAACGACTCGGACACGGGAGCCCGCAGACAAACTTCCTGTGGCTGCAATTTAAGATGAGATTAAATTAAGTCTCTGGCCAAAGTAAGTTACAAGTTGGACAATTTACTTTCACAAAAACTGGATATACAAACTATCCACTTGAATATAAACAAGATTAAAGGAATTTACTTTCACAAAAACCTTTAAAAAGAAGCTATCCTTTTTGATCATAAGCATATTTTTAATACAAACAAATCATTTTATGACTCAACAAATTTCGCAACTGTTTCGAAGTTGATCTGTTTCTTAACTTGGTCATTGCGTTTCATTCAGTTATATATAAGAATTGACTTCGGGTACTAATTACAGATTCTCAAACTGATAAAGTGTAAATTTAACTATGTTAGATCGATTAAAATCACTTATGAGCTCTTTTAATTTAGTTTATGATACTAATGTTTAGAAAAATCACGTTTAGTCACTTAACCCTGCCATACTTACGCAATGAATGCGATGCAGACAAACGGCGACCACGTGGGAGCACCAGTAGGCGGACGAGGTGCAGGTGCAGTTGCAAGACGAGATGCGACGACGGTCAAAGGTAACGGCCACATTGAAGTATGCACGTGGCGTCTGACTGACCACGCTGGCCGACAGGTGAAAGCCTGCAAGCGGATCAGAAGGTTAGGGTTAGCATCCAGTTATTCCCTATTATTCAAACTTACCTATTTGCAGCGGATCCTTGACAGCTCGCAGCCGAAACAACGAGTCGCCGCGATTGAACTCGTCTGCTGAACTGTTGGCCAGGCAGGAATACAACCGGATGTCCTCCTCGTTGTCCGGAAAGCTCCAGAAAGCAATGCGCAGCTGCAACTGCTCCGGCACCGGCGGATACACGTGCTCCACCAGCTCGAACGGTATGTAGGAGGCCACACAACGTGCTGCCAGTTCGGCCAATGTGGAAACTTCTGGAAGAAGGTCGAAGGAATATAGAGAACATATCTATATATAACAATGCACAAAGTGCCATTGGTCAAATTTCTACAATTTGTTATTGTATAACTGCAAGAGTATATTAACTTCGGCTTGCCTTTCTTGTTATTGCAAGTAAAGGCTACAAACAAATTTCACTTCATTTTATGAATATGATTAAATCGGCCTGTATACAAACAAATTATTATCCATTCAATCCAAGACCTCGACCTTTTTAAACTCAATTCTTTTAAGTGGGGCCGTTCCGTTTAGCAACTAAGAAAATGTGCTATGTTTATGAAAATTGGCATATGGATAACATGAATCTTTTATATTTTTTAATAAAGCATAAAACTAACCGGGCAACCAGTTGAAAACTCCACAACAAAGGAAAACAATGAAAATATTTATTAATTAGAGAAGCTGCCAAATGACTAATTCCATATTTCTACCACCATAATTAAACACAAACAAAGCGAGGAAAAACCACATGCATGCACACAGACACAAGATACACATGTCGAGCATTTTATTAATTAAAGAACTTTTTCTGAGGCCAACGGGCAATAACCAGCGAAAGAGAGGTCAACAACGAGGTTGTTGTAAGGGTCGTACACAGAGGTATGAGCACAACCACACCATATTCACTATGCAAATTAGTTAGGCTAACAAATTAAGCTTAATCATATCAAGTTGATACTACCATCACACGTATCGTCGATAAATATTCAAGTTATATGTAGTACCATAATATGTATAATAAAGAAATACTGACATACCCATGAAGATAACGTAAATATTTCTTTCGCTGCTATTGGACTATGTTAGCATATAAATACATTATAATCCTAAGAACGAGTTTGGTTGATTGACATTAAAGATGTATGTATAACATTGAACTCGAAAATTTGACAGAGATTATTAAAAAACAAATGCCAAATTGTTAGGGACGATCGCTCCCAATAAAGCTGTAGCTTTAATTGAAACTGTAATCACCAAAGCTTTATTCCACCTTCCGGTCAGTATTATAATACATCCTGCAAGCGTAATTAAAAAAATAAACTCTAGCGTTATTCGGCTTTCTGTGATGTCTTGGAAAAATCATAAGAATATATATTGGCCACGCACTTTTTCCCTGCGTAAACCAATGTGATGCAGCGCAATTGAGTTGTAAATAAACAGAAATCCACTGAATTGGCATGCAAATAAACAAATGACAATGGAAGAGGGGGCCTGAATTTTAAAGGTCTTGTTCCCATTGCCTTTAAAAAGCAGAACGCAAAATACAAAAGACAAACAAACAAAAACAAGAGCCCCAAAGCAAAACAAGGAACAAGAAGCTTCAATATTATATGGTATATGGTGTTGCTGATGATGCAGAGCTAAGAAACAACAGAAGGTTCAAGTTCGCCCACGCGAGTTAAATACTCGAGCATAACCAGATCTCAGATTTCACTTTCAATCATAATCGATCAATCTGGATCCCAAGTCAACTAATTGGGTATCGATCAGAACTAAAGGTTTCCTTCTTTTACATTAGTTTGTTAGATATTTTTTAGATAGCATTTTAAAAGACCGCACAGTTACTACAAGTGTTTCAAAAATTTAAAAAGGCTTCCTTTATAAAAATTTCTTTACTAATCTCAAAAAGTCGATTTCCCAATCAATGAAATCAAAGTTAATTTTTTGTATTTAAGATAGAAAAGAGAGTATTCATACAACAATTTATTTTGCATATTTAAAAATTAAGTATTCAATATTCCATATTGTGTAGATAAAAAGATTCCATAAGTAATAAATTTAAAATAAATACAAATTCTTTTCAGTATAATTGGAGTGGCCATAAACAAGCCAAATCGTCAGCACTGAACGGCGAAGCTTATTGTTTTGTTTGTTTGTTTGTTTTTTTCGCTCGTTCGTCGACTCGTTTGCCTGCTCCCATTCTTTGTGCCCTCCGTTTCCCCCTCACCTAACTCTACTGTCTCGCTCAGTCGTCACTTAATTTTCAGACACTTTGGCACCATTTTATTCAAAGTCATTTTCCGCAAGCGCTAACTTATTGCTCATGCCTGTCCCCATGCATACACACAGCTACAGCGGAGGCTAACAAAATAGTTTTGAATAATTGAATTACGAATTAATTAATTTGGTGTTGTAAGCTGTGAATCGTTCTAAGCAAACTGATATGTACCCAAGATGAGGATAAAAATATAAGCTAAACTCCTTAGCTTTTAAGTGTATGTTTTATAGTGCTATTTCAATTTATTTTTGAGAAATAACATTTGCCTTTAAATATATATCTGGATCGTTATTTCCATTCCATTTGGCTGAGGAAATCGGGAAAGGGGGTACAAAAAGACAAAACAATTAAATGCATTTGTCAGATGAAAAATCGGCTGAGCCTCCAGGTACGGGGCTTAGCCGATTCCGAATGGCCGCATGAGTCAGAATGATTTGATTGAAGAAGGTTTAATAACCGATTCGTGTATACATTCGTGTTTTTTTTTGTTTGCGGATTCAAGGCTATTGCTTCCCCTTCAAACTGGTTTCCTCTTCGATTGAACTGGGCTTGCTCTTGCATTCCCTTTCGGAGTTTTTGTTTGCATTTTAATTTGTTTTCAATTTTAATGCATCGCAACTAACAAAACATGTAACAATAAAAAGGAGAATATATAATACAATGTCTCATGCTCCAGTTATTTTTGTTATTACTGAACGAACTCGCAAAAGTAGGGCCGGAGGTGCTGAAGTGCCGAACTACGGCGAATGCATTCGTCACACCGGTTACCATTACCACCCCCAACTCCGATTGGAGTCGTGTATACATATGTACAAATGCTACATGTCTCAGCAGGGGGTTCCAATTTACATACCATGTGCACGACACCCCTTCCCCCTATTTCTAGGAAATAATCAGTTTTGAGTTCGTGAATGTGTACTTATATGTGGTGTAACATATTAAAACCGAAAGTGTATTAAGTACTTAGTGTGCCTCACAGAGTCTAATTAATTTATCAAAATCAATCAGTAATGCCTGGGAAAAGATTTCTCAATTATAAAAATGGACCATTTTTCACATACTTATGATAATTGAAAAGGCTTACATATGTAATAGAATTGAGTCACAAATACTTTCCAAGCACATAGAAAGAAAATGGAATAACATTTTTATGAAAAATAAACTATCTAGTCCTTAAGCTCTCTAGACCTTGTAAATGATAATATGCTGAAAATTATCTTTTTGCTGCGCCCTCATATTTTTGGCTTTGTCCGCCGTGTTTCCAATGGCAAATTTAGGTTGTTCGGCACAAAAAGCTCGCTCAAAAACAAAATAAACCTACGCAAAAAAGGGGTCAAAGTGCCAACAAGCATTTCTGCACGTGTGTGCTGCATATGTTGGTGCAATTGTTTTGGCTGCGGAAGTGCATGAAACTGATATGTACGGCGAAAAGTGAAATATAAAATTGCGAGCCGGTGGGTTTATTTCAGCCTCAGCTGGTCGGTCGTGCGGTGTTTCAGTTTCAGTTCGGTTTCAATTCGAAATTGACACCGAGCGGGCCTCGACCCACTAATTAGATGATGACATATGGCAACGCCGGCCACTCAAGGCACGCACACACTGCCCGCACACCACCATACATGCACACACACCTCTCACGGACACAGAGTGGAGCTGCATTGTCAGCACTGCAGCGTGACCATTCCACGGTTTCGGTTTATTCGGGGTCATTGCATCGCATCGCATCGACGTTCCACGTTCATGCGGGGCCCCACTCTGCGAACATACTTTATCTGGGGTGTTCCTAAGGTCTGAACACAAGAGTTATGGACTCGATAAAAATGGATCGGGGTCACCCAAACCTAGCACATCATAACTTGGCCGAATACGGTTGAAACATTAAATTCTTCGCTTGTCCTGTCTCAGATCATTAAGCTCTATCACCTGTCATAAACAAATATTTGCAAATTTTTCGTAAATTTTGACATAACTGTTTATTAAAATGATAAGATCAATTGATCAAAAATAAATCTAAAACAAGAGAAACAATTGTAGTGAATGAATTGACGCAAACTTCTAAAGTCTGGGTCACCTTTTTACCGAGTTAAAGAATTATGTCAAAATTTGTAAGGTATACCACATTAAATTATAATGGCAAATCGGGGTCACCAAAATGGAATGTTTACAATGTTAATGCTACAAATCTGTGTAAACTCAGAAACGGAAACAGAAGCTTTTATTACATAAAATTATTTTATTACAAAACACTAATCAGGACGTTAGATTACAAATTATGTTATTTTTAAAGCCATCCATTTCCGGAACTTGAAATTACTGCAAGACATTCCTGCCTCAAAATATACAGAAAAGTAGCAGAAATCAAATCATAAAACAATTACAACTCTGAATCAATTCAGTGGGTTTCCGGCCAACTGTAAGCACAGCTATGTATTATATCTGTGGAGCCTGTGCAAACAGAGGAGCTGCAAGGTGTGAAGGGAATAATGAACTCTCGTCCGTGCCGTCGTCTTTATTTTTATTACATCCCCTCGGGCAGGTTGTGGTGGTATCCTTGAAAAGGTTCTTTGACACAACAAAGCGAGGCTCTATACGCCTCAGCATCGACTTCGACATCGTTCAGCTGGCAGCAGCGACAACGTTTTGAGGCTATATAGTTTTTTGTTGCGGTTATTATGTCTTTCGAGCATGAAAATGCAGCTGGCTTTGCCTTTGCGCACACAGCTAGCCGCAGGGCTAACACTCTAGCTATTTCCCCGCCAAATAAGGCTCTTACCATGACCAACTCAAGCTAGATTTAAAAGTGAAATACTCCTAAAAATAATCTGCTTTATAGTTTTAAACAATTTTAAAGTAGTAGAGCAGCATAAATAATATTTAAGATTACAAAAACATTAAATTCTTTTTTTGCGATTTCTAGACAGGAAATGTAAATAGAAACATGGCAACGCTCCCTAGTGAAGAAAGTTAAGAAGATGGATAATGGATCTTCTGTTTCCCTCTCCGTAGTCCTTTGCTGCCCATTCCAAGTATAGTCCTTTTTCTCCCCCAATCCTTCATACTCGAGCAAACAAAGAAGCATACGAATGCAGTGAATGGGCAAATGACGAAGAAAAGAGGAAGACAGAGACGAGGACGAACTGCGCAGTCGCAACCAGATATCCAGATATTACATGATGATAATACTGCAACTGCGCACAGGATACCGAAAACGTGTAAAAACGTCTTTCAGCAGGCCCAAAACAATGCCCTCCCGTACACAAACGTAATAAGCCACAAAAAGACAAAGGAGACGCAAAAAAAGGTAAAAAGGAAGAAACGAATAAAAATAAAACGTTGGCAACTAAAGTCGTGATTTTGACTTTCGCGATAAGCAGAGGAGGGGAAACGAAAAAGACAATTGCAGACGGGCCAACAACAATTACAGCCAGCTTGTTGTTGTGCTTAAGCCAATTTTACAAAATTTACCAACAGCGAAAAGGTCACGCGTATAATTGCAGACAGCACAGCGTGGCCATATTCAGCCTAGAGTCGCATTTTACGAGAACTATTGCAAATTGGGGGTGATACCTTAAGAATGAATTCTCATATCTGTTTACAAAATGTTATTTTATATATATACATATTATTGGACGCCACAAACAAATTTTTAGTTTTAAATTAAATAACCAATTAACAAGCATTAGAATTGGTTCGACAGAACCTCACAGTGTCGAAGAGCAATAAAATAATTCATACTTTTGTATCTTGCTCACGACTATACCAATGCAAACCAACTTTCCCTAACAAACGTAATATATGAGCCAAATGTTTATGCATGTATCGGTGAAACTCATTCATGTTTTGAATAACTGAAACTTAATTTCCGATATTTTCAAAGGATTCTCTTTTAATTGATATAACCTGATTGCACTATTGTACGGACAATCATCAAAAATAGTAATATCACATAACTTATTGCTCTGAGTACAATCACTTTATGGTGGGGACACTCACCATAATATCTGCCGCAGGTGGATGTGTTGGCCATTGCCGCTGCACTGCCGCCCGGTGTACATGAACCGGAGGAGGCACCTGCTCCGAACGGAGGGGCTCCTGTGCTACCGCCAGCCACCGCTCCTCCTATTCCCAAGCCGCTCAGACCGCCGCTGCCAGCACCGCTGCCCGCAGCGGGCTTCTTCCAGCCGCGCCAGTTGTTGCACAGCGATTCGGGCTCGGAGCTCCAGCTGCACAGGGAGTCCTCCTCGAAGCGGATCGAGTCGTCGAAGCTGTAGCGATCAATTTCCTCTGGGTTCCATTCGTTGGCTGCTGCTCCTCCGGCGCCTGCTCCTTCGGCGCCAGCGCCGACTGCAGCCGTTCCTCCGCCTCCTCCTCCATTGTTGTTGTTGTTAGCGTTGTTGTTGTTATTTCGGGCAGCAGCGGCCACAGCTGCCCCGCCCCCAGCGTCGCCACCTCCTCCTCCTCTGTTGTTGTTGCTGCCGTTGCGATTCGCCAGCGTGAGGCTGAGATTGTGTGTGTTTACAGTTGCTCCTGAGTTCAGCTGCTCCTCCGTTTGTTTGTTTTTGCTCCGTTACGCTCTCTCTCTTTGCTCTCTCCTCTCTTTTTGGATGGATGTATAATAATGGATCTCTGCCAAAACGCTCAATTTAAAATCGTGTAAAAGGCGAATTTCTTTTGAGCGTTCTCCTTTCTGTCTCTTTTCCTCTATTCTGTCCCTCTTATCTATCTCTCTGCTTGATTTGCTTGCTGTTTTAATTACTTATTTACTGTAGATTTATGCTTAAGTGCTTTACTTTTAACTTTAGGTTTTTGAGTTTAAAAACTATTTTTGTTTATATGTACAAAATACGTTCAGTGCGTCGCTGCCCCTGCCTGTGTCGCTGCCTCTGCCCGCGTAGACTGCGACTATTGTTTGTTGTCGTTGTTGTTGCATGTGAACTTTTCCGTATCCCCCACCGAAAGAGGGAGCGAGATGGGGCGATGCGACTGCCAAAATGAGAGGGCCAATTTTGTAGTTGTAGTTGTTAGGTTGTTGTTGTTGCTGCTCCTCTTCTTCTCCACCTCCACTCTCCCCTTTCCACTCTCTTCGCCGTTAATTATTTTTTCACTCCTTTGCTTTGTGGCTCATCTTCGCTTTATCCTGCGCGCTCTCTCACTTGCTCTACTCTACCCCTCTCTCACTCACACAGCACTAGCAGCAACAACAACGCTGCACACAACATCAATATATTGGATATATATCAACACTTTTTCGCCTGCGTGTGTGTCTGTGAGTGTGCATGCGTGCGCTTGTCGATTTTCACTGCCTTCTTTTCTTTGTGTGTATATGCGCTGCGCGTTGTGTTTGTCTGCTGCGACCGAGTGTGTTTGTTGGTGTGTGTGAACGAAACGAAATGCGTTTAAGGCTAACGTTTTTCAAAAAATCCTTTTTTTGCGGATTTCGCGATTACCGACAATTAAAACGGCACTGCACACGCGGCCTCCAAAAGTGCGGCTCTTAAATTTGCTGCCCGAGTTACGATTTGTTTGATGCTACGCACGGTTTTCGGACACTTTTACACGGGGCTTTGTTTTTACCCATCGCATCGTCGACTCTTTGCTTCAGTGCTAGAGCTGAAACAAAGTCGATGGTTATTCAATTCTATCGATATTGCCAGAAGGAAGCTATCGATAGAAACTCACGGCGCTATTAAACATCGAGTTTAATCGATGGATTTTACTAAAATAATCGCAAACATTTCCAGCTTTATTTCCTGGCTTTCCCGATCTTTTAAAGCATATTTCGGGCCAGGACAAGATGCCCATAACCGGGCTGTGCATCGAGCTGCGTCCCAACCTGCGCAGCGGCGTCGCCTTCTTGCGATTCGACCACCAGATCTCGCAGACCCACGAAACGCGCCTTGTCATCCGGGACTACAATGTTTACATCAGCGAGAAACCGAGAAGGCGGGAGAATCAGGAGGACTTCAGTTCGGATAGCGATAGCGAAGACTCCGACGAGTTGTTGCTCATCCGGCACGACCACTTCGGCATGGACATTGGCTGCTTGTCCACTTTCCTGGTCAGCGGCAGCCACATAAGCTTCCGCTTCAACTACAACCAGATAGATTTGGATGCCGTGGATGGTGGCTCGGTGGAGGTGCCTCTAGCACCGCTTCTCCTCTCCTGCCACGAGGATGAGGTTATTTCCATCAACTGCCGCGACTGCCGGGCGGAACTGGTGGAGGCCAGAAACTATCGAAGGCTGAGGGAGTTTCCCAGCTGCGTGGTGGATCCAAGCGAATTCTTCTGCCACAATCATCATGGACAGGGATGCAAGACCCAACCTGTCAGTTTGGTGCCCGGCGAAGTAGATCTTTTCTACGGCCTTAACTATGTGGTCATCAGGCTTAACGAAGATAATCCGCACGTTCTCAATCGCGAGGATCACTTGTACTGCAAGCGCTGCATGCGTTTTTTGGGTCAGACCATGTTCAATTGCGCCGCCGCTCGCCTCTGGGCGGATGCAGTGCGTTGGCTGCCTGAAGGAGCGACGGCAGCTGCCCCCGGGCGTCACTTCTTCAAGAGCTCTACGCTGACGCAGCTAGTCAAGCGAGTGCTCCACTCTCTGTGGCCACAGCCCCTGCCCCAGCTCTGTTTGAGCACTAGTCGCGCTTTGCTGGTCACCTCGCTGCCCAGCCGGAGGCAACAGTACATGTTCCTGCACGTAGTGGAGTCGCAGCTCCGTGTTCTGCGTCGGATTCGTCCGGATTCAAACCGGCTGCGCTGCTACCGCACCTGCAAACTATACTACGGCGTTTTTGGATCCGATCCACCGCTGCTGGCGAAGTGGCAGGCCCAGCAAACACTGCCCCAAATGGAGATCTCGCCGGATATGTTCCTGGCGTTGCAGCAGAGACTCGAGTTCAACGGTCAGTTGATTCCGCACGCCTGGCGCGTGAACTCCGAGGAGGAGCAGCTGCAGCTGACGTACTTCTTCTATGATAACGAGGAGCAGCCCGAGGGCGTGGCCGTTACCTCGGATGTTTTTCTGGATCAGCTAAGCCATATGGACGACAAGCAGAAGGAGCAGGATCAGTACGAAACGGATGCAGGACATGCTAGCGAAAGCGACGACGAGTACTCGGATACGGACACGGACTCTGAGGCGGCGGTTCATTCGCTGGGCAAGCGGACGCTCCCCAAACGCTGCCCGACTCCGCCACGTTCCTGCCTCAACATGTCCACCTCCATCTCGTCCGCTTCTTCGGAGGATAAGTAGTTCCCCTCGTTTATAACCCTCCGCAAGTCAAAAGTCTAGATCCCTGTTTTCTTTGCTTTCGTTGTTGGTTGTACATAGGTGATAGAATTAATGGTTACTTGGTTATTCTTTACTTATAATCCTCTGCTTAATTTTAAAATTGAATCCTTCGGTTTCGTTGGTCGTTGTAGATAATCGTTAGAATCAATAGTTAAGCAAGCGGAATTGATCTAGCATTAAATAATATTGGTTGGTAGTCCATTCTTTAAGTCAATTTAATAGCCTTCCAAATGTGTGGTTATTGATACTCAATCTTTTGTTTTGTGGAGAAAAATTTAATTTTATTACTTGACTCGATTTAGCCGTATATATTTTGATATAGTATAACAAACGTTTTGCAACAAGTATTAGCTGGATAAACAATTTCAATGTGGTGGACATTGCTTCCTTATGCTAGCACAAAGACAGTGAGTCCCATAACTGTAAGGCCAGGGCTGAGAAGTTACAATCTTGGTCTCACAGTTGCGAATCGCACTGCACATCTAATCAAAAAATAGTTTCCGTTTTTTTACACGTTCACTTTAGTTTAAACTTATTAAAAAAAAAAGAGAGTAGGAGTGTAATATATTCAAATTAAAATTTAAATATTTAATTTTATTGTTATACTTTCAAAGAACTGAAAAAAAAGTTTTCCAAAATGTGACTTACCAAAAAAAAATTTAAAATATATGTGAATAAAGGACATCATTTATGTCTCGTTTGGTTAAAACAAACAAAATTATTTAAACTACATATGTATAATTTCAGGAATAGAGTTGACTACGTTTCAACTCCTAGAATATTTAAACGAAACTATTATTGTCAACATTTGTAATTCAGTTTTTAACTATGACAAGAAATAGCCGAAAAAATGCTCTGTATTTTTGAAACTCTGATGTAAACTATAAAAATACCTATTTGTATGTAAAGTCAACGGGATGAATGTAAAGAAGAGCAGTGCGCGCCAGGACTAAAAGACGGTACTTCAGACAGGACAGTTATGACACGCACTGTCTGCACACTCGATAAATGTGATTGAAGACGCTTTGGGTAATCTCAACTTGTGTTTAGTTTTAAGCGAAACTCATGTGTTCATCCAAACAAAGAGGGGACAGAAGGCTGGCCAGGATCAGGCGAAGCAAATCACCTGAAGAGTAAGGGTTAATAAAGTTGGAATCGTACATTCATTTCATAAAGGAAACTAGGGTTTAATCTTTTGTGTTTCGGGTTTTAGAAATGCCAATGATCACCTTTCATCCGCTTTTGGTCAAAGCAGTTCACTTGGCCAAGCGTCGCATCTGCTGGGTCTGCTCGCTCATGGAGATCTGGGCATTGTCCGCCTGATTGATCAGCGCATCCAACTTGTCCAGCTGCGAGTCCATGCGCTTTTGCTTGGCCGCCTTGGCGGCGCTTACCTCGGCGGCCGTGGGCGGCGGCTTTGCCTGTGGCTGATCTTGGACAGGCGGACGCTCCTCCTGGCTGACCATCGATCCCGATCCCCCCACGCCCGCTGAAAGATCCACTGAGCCCGAGCTGGCTCGAGCAAATATATTAGTTAAACTGCCACAGGCCGTTTGCTTAAAGCGATTGAGCTTCTGCTGGGTGCTGGACAGGATGCTGTTGAGCTCGCCCAACTTGCCGCCCACATTGCCCAGGCTTTCGTCTTGTTGCTCCAGCAGCTGAAGGGTGAAATTCAGTGGCGATTCGCATGGGCAAATGAAACTACATACCACCGCCTCGGCAGCCTCCTGTTCGGCCACCTCGTGCTCCAATCTCGCTTGCCGCTTCCGCTCGAACTCCTCGGGATCTGGCGGCTGGAGACCCAGCAACTCCGCGCGCTGGCACTCCTGCTCGTAGGTGCTGTTATCAGGCTGATCCGACATGCTTCCTTACAAACACTCTGTCACCCAACGACTGGCGACAGCATCGATTTTTTGCTGGTCGTGGCCCCAATCCGCCCACTTGGTCATAGAGTGGGCACAACGCATGCGCATCTCTGGCTATCTTGCATCACAGCTGATGCTGCGACTTAGAATTTAAACATAAACCAAGGCGGTGGACTAAACTAATTTAATACCTAATTCCGCTGATTTCAAAGAAATCAATCAGTATTTTCTTTAAGCTACTGAAACACATAAAAAGTTGTAATATGTTACTCATATAGTCGCTTCGCTCGACTACGGCATATATTACTTTCGGATCATAGAATTTGTTTATCGAAATACAGCTAGCACTAACTACAAGTCAAGGGGATCACGAGGAGTCCGCACAGCGTTCGTAGATTTGGATGTAGGACTCGGTGAGCGTGATCATCTGAGGCAGGATCTCGGTGACGTGCAGGTCCTGCATTTCGTACCACTGGCCGTTGGCCTTGTGCAGGATGTGGGCGCGATAGGTGCCCTTTTTGGGATCGCCATCGTGCACGATGTTGGCCACCAGATTATATTTCGTGTCCTTGACATCCTTATCGCGCTGCCTCATGCCCAGAATATCTCCAAAGTCCACGTTCCTTAAAGTCATACGATTTGTATTAAAGATTCATAACAATTGCCATTGAGAAACTCACTTGATGGGGAAGTTGACGATGGTGGGATTCTTCTCCAGGAAAAACGTGTTCTTGGTGAACCGCTTAATGTACAAAATTATAAACTGCGGCAGACGGGTGATCTCGAAGCGCTTCATAAAGTTGTCCTTGTAGGTCTTGTACTCCTTTTCGGCACTGCCATTGAACTTGCCCAGCAACTGGTAAAGATTAACCTGCGGAATAATGTTCTCGCGAAACTCATCAGTAAACAGCGGTGGCGGTGGCAGATCGCAGGTGAGGTAGATGAAATTGGTGTGCTCCACTTGGTCCTTGTACTCCTCGGTGGCCAGCAGCTGTGCCTTGGCCGTGTCGTCCAGCTCCACTGGCGGTATTTTGCGCGTGTAGATCTGCATTTCGCCCAGAAAGATCTTGTAGAGTATAGAAGAATTCGGCTGCTTATTCCCTTTTAAGGCGCGATGCAGTGTATTTAGGAACCAGGACAGAAAATCGATGGGATCGCCCTGCTCGGTGATCTGGAATCGCTTGCTGGACCACAGCACCACCGCT
The DNA here is from genome assembly GCF_018152115.1 of Drosophila rhopaloa. NCBI lineage: Eukaryota > Metazoa > Arthropoda > Insecta > Diptera > Drosophilidae > Drosophila > Drosophila rhopaloa. Next base: position 10,151,595 of record NW_025335123.1, on the reverse strand, counting down.
TGGAGCATCTCGTGCGGCGATACATGCGCTTTAAAGTTGCGCGGATTCCACATTTTGCGCATCAGCTCCCCGAACCGCTGGACCAGCGTGAACATGGAATCGCCAGGTGGCCGCTTGACATGCGCATAGCTCTGCTCCCGCAGAAAGTAATCCCTAAGTGGCCCGACGTGGGAAAGGGCGTGCAGCACCACATTGCAGTAGTCGTTGGCCTTGATGTTGTTCAGACCTACAACACCGGGCAAGTAGAGAACTCCGTCCACAGTGCGCGAATGCTTTGGTTGCAGTTGGTCCAACTTGCTGATCTCTTGGCGTGTGAACGTGGGATTCAGCACGTATTTGATGTCGTCCAGCGAGGAGTCAATGATCTCATAGTTATCCGGCAGGCAGTAGAACCTCAGTGTGTGCAGATTGAGGAACACGTGATGGGCCTCGCCCACAGAGTGCGTGTAGGCGTGGGTGTTGGTGCCACGCCCCTGGAAGTACTTGCCACAAACCAGACACGCATAAACATTAATCCTAGTCAGCGAAATGGAGCACAGCTTCTCGAAATCAAAGTCCAGCAGGTTGCGGTTAATTGTGTCCAAGTAGGGGCATACCCTGTACTTCGGATTGAACACGGAGGGCGTCTCTATCGATGGTAAAGCTCATTAGTAGCCTTGTCTCTAGATCGCAGTATATCAACAATATTTACCATCATCCTCGACGAGATTCGCCGGCTTCTTCTCCAGCTTTACGCGCTTGGCTGCTAAATAGTTGTTTTAGGCACTAAAATTAATCCGAATTTATTAAATATCTTAGGACCTACCTGGTGGTTGTGTTTGCGCCATTTCTTCAAGACGCCTTAAGTCAGTAATTCATTTAATTATAAAAAAAATAAAATTGTTGACTGCCTGTTTTGTTGTTGGAAAGTTTGAGGCGGTGGCAGTGTTGTACAAGACCAACACATCGATAACTTGAGGAATCGATGTCTGGTTGCGATATTGAAGCCGTTCCCACTGTCAATTAAAATTGAATAGATTATATTAAAATTAATCCATTTATTTTGTCGTCTTAAAACTTCGAAATCCGGTTTCAATACGTTAAGTCATAGTTAAATAAAGCCTAAGATACAAACCCTATCCTTATTACGACGCTTCTTTGCTAAAAGTGAAAAATTCAGGTAATTTTCATACCATTCTGGTTTTTGAAAATGTTTGTTAAGATTAATACTAAATATATTATGATATGGGTTCAGAAGTGTAGCCCAAGATAAACATATAATTTAAGTGCTTTAATAATCAAACGTTGTCACCAAATCCATTGTATTTGACCCATAACTGGTTAAATTAAGTTTAAAGAAATCTGTATGAATGAATTTCACACCCATCTTGATAGTGATAATGAGAACTAGGTTAAACGTACAGTTTTTTACCATTACAAAAAGGTTTTCTATATTTAAATGAAAAATAGATTACACTTTTGGGCTGCTACATATTTCCAGCTCCAAATATAATTGCAACTCCAAAAATATTTCCAAATCAAGAGCTCAGCCACCTATTGATAATAAAGTCTCCAATAAATTAAGAAACAGGTTCAGCTTGAGAACTCCTCCAACGAATCCGGCATCTGAAGCTTATCGGCGGCTCTATTTATAAACGATTGTTTATCAGCTTTGGGGGGCCTTTAAACCGACGGCCACCCACCGCCACCCCCTTTCCAGGGGAGATCTTCTTTAAATCTGCGATCGAGAAACGACCTTAAACGCCCTAGTGAAGAGAGCCAAAGCTCCCGATCTCTGGTTGTCCGGAGAAAGCTCTGGCCGGCGATATTGCCCCGATAAGATGTGAACACTATTTCCAGTTCAGTTCTGTCTGCGATCTCCGCGTAAATACTCGGAAGGGAACTTTCCACGGCAGGCGATTACAAATAGAGCAGCGATCACTATGTGGGCAGATCTTGCGGGAAAGGTGATCTTGGTGACCGGAGCAGGAGCCGGAATTGGCCAGGCCCTAGTCAAGCAGCTGGCATCCGCGGGAGCCATCGTCATCGCGGTGGCCAGAAAGCCGGAGCAGCTCCAGGAGCTGGTGGCCTTCAAACCGGAGCGCATCCAGCCCCTGCTCCTCGACCTCAGCAGGTGGCAGGCGGTGCGCGAGGGCCTGGCAAAGGTGCCTCAACTGGACGGACTGGTCAACAACGCGGGCGTGGCCATCATCAAGCCGTTCGAGGAGCTCACCGAACAGGATTTCGATACGTAAGCGGCGATTCTCCCAAGAACTCCAAGATACTTGACCCAAGTTAAATCACAAATCACTTTAAGACTTGTCCTATAATTTACATATATTGGGCTTGCATGGTAAACCTTTTTTTCTTCTTTTGATTTTAAATTTTAAATTAATTTTTTCTCGACTTGAAACCCAAAAAATTTAATTCTTAAGTGCACAGAAAAATAAATACATTTAAATTTTAAATGTTTAATTTTTAAATGCCAGCACACAAAACAAAACAGCTATCTTATCAAATTGCTTATAATTATTGCCCTGCAAACGTTGTTATTGTTTTATTGGATTTTTTATTTTTATAAGAAAATTCAAAACATAATATAAACACCTACAAGTTCAAATGCTTATTTTTAATACCTATCAGCTAATTTTAAATTCGTACTTACAAATTTTAAAAGTAGTAAGCGTTTTCTTGTTGTAATCCATTTGAATTTTTAAAATCAAATTATTTTCAAAATTTGATAGTGTTTAGGAGCCTCCACTTGTTGCTTTGATCATTTGACAGACCGGCGCTCTTATCAAAAAAGTTTCGCTGTTTTTGGAAGATCATGATCACCGAATTCATGAATTCTGATAACGATTATCACGATCAGGGCAACTAGAACTTCAACTGACCTCCAAAAATTGGACCTACCCCCAAACGTATTTTACCTAGTTTTAATTGTAAGTACTAGCCCAAATATTGGAGTTCCCCCATTGCAACATTAGTTTTTTGACGAGTAGTTTCCATGCTGGGAATATATATGTATAAGACTGAGTATCGGGTATCTAGGATGAGGATTACGGTTTTCTTGTGGATTAAAACAAATACATTTTCTTCTAGCCACTTTGATGTGAACATAAAGGCGGTTTTCAGTGTGACCCAGGCCCTGCTGCCCCGCCTCAAGGATGGAGCCTCCATCGTCAACGTGTCCTCGATAGCGTCGACCCGATCCTTTGGTGGCCACACCGCCTACAGTGCCACCAAGGCGGCCCTCGACTCGCTGACGAAGTCACTGGCCCTGGAGCTGGGTCCGCGCAAGATCCGTGTCAACTCCGTCAATCCGACCGTGGTGCTGACCAAAATGGGCGCCGACAATTGGTCGGATCCCGCCAAGAGTGGGCCGTTGTTGGCCCACATTCCGCTGAACCGATTCTGCGAGGTGCAGGAGGTCGTGGACGCCACCGGTTATCTGCTGAGCAGCAAGTCCAGCTTCGTGAACGGTCACCACATCCTTCTCGAAGGAGGCTACGCCGTTTCCTAAGAATAAATTTTAAAACTCCAATGTGAAATCCGGAAGTTCGATAAAGTAAAACATAAAGCCAGCACAAAAACTGTTTTATATCCTTGGCCGACCTATACTTCTACATACTTGGATGTATGTTATCGAAAATATCGCAAAGAATTTAAACTTTTTTGGTAAACCGACTTTGCAGAAAAGTGGCCAAAAATAGAGATACAGATATTCGACCTCAAAGTACTACTTTGAAAAGCTTGTGGTATAATGATCTGTGATGTACCATTAAAATTTTTGAAAAATGTTAAAATAATTTGAAATTCTCTTTTAAAACCTTTTTTTTATTGAAATTGCTACTATCCTTTTACAAAATCTAGCAAATCTCCAAAATAAGTCAAATAAAGTGTCGTTTTTTGCTTAAGAATACATACATCTTATGAAATGTAAATATACAGACGCGATTTTTTGCTTAAACCTAAAGAATTCTGCCTACAAACTAGTAATGGAAAAAAAAAAGTCCATAGATTTACAATTTCTACTCTTCGTAATTCATTTTCAACGAACTTCATTCGTTCCCTTCTGCGGCTTCAAAGTCATTTGCATTTGCACTTGCAACCTCTCTGCAATTGCCGTTGTCGCTGTTCGCTGGATGTGGATTGCATCCAAGCTAGGCACAGATCTTGCCCTGCTGCTGGCTCTGCAGCTGCTGCTGCTTCTTCTCGCGCTCCCGGCGACGCAGCTTCTTGCGCCGGCGGTCGATTATCGCCAATTCGCCCTTGATGGTGTTGTAGGCCTTGCGCAGGTCCTGGATCTGCTTGCGCAGGATCGTGATGCACTCGTCCGAGCTAAGCGAAGGATCTAAGGTAGGAAGAGAGCAATAAGAGAAGGAATAGATAGCAGGCACTTCGAGGTAAACTCACCCAGCTCCACGAGGAAGTTGTACGGACATGGACGCACTCCGGACTGGTTGCCGGACTGGATTCCCTGCTGCAGCTGCGCCTGCTGCTGCATGAGCTGATGTTGCTGCTGTTGCTGGGCGTTGTCCTGCGGCAACAGTTGCTGGCGGGCACTCTGCCGCTGCTGTTGCTGCTGCTGCTGTTGTCCCACCGTTGGCGCTATATTATCCGAATTGTCGTCGGTATCGGAGCCAGCTGGAAAAGTCAAGATGCCATTAGAATACTAGTTAATGAGGTTGGAAGAGGGCTCCTCGTACCTGTGGTGGCTGTCGTCTTCTGGCTGCGCATCCCGGACACCTGGCGTCGCCTCTTGGTCAACGACTGCAGCTGAGCGGTCACGGCTGCCGCCGCCTGGGCGCTCATCGGCAGCGGTTTCCGGGTGCGCTTGCGCTTGTTCAGCGCCCCTAGGCCGCCCGAATCCTCGTGCTCGAGCTCGTGCTCGGCATTCTTTTTCGTTTCCTCGCCGCTCTCATCCTGGCTGGCAGAGTCTGGCGAACTGTTGGGCGCCGAGGGATTCACCTCTCCCGTCTTGGCCGCCTGCTGCTGCTGCTGCCCGGCTTGCAATTGTTGATGCTGCTGCTGCTGTTGGATGGCGGAAATGGCTCCGGGTGGCGGTGTTTCCGGCGGCAGAGGCGTTATGCCCACAATGGCCAGGGACAAGCCCGCGGCGGGGGGCAGCTGCTCAGAGCCACCGTAATTGGGCGCCGGGCTGCCCGGTATGGTTTCCTCGCAGAGCAAGTTGATGGACTCGTTGTGCGGATCGCTGATCAGGGGCGAGCTGGCCGCCGGTGCCACGACATTGTACAGCTCCTTGCTCACGGCGTGCATCACAAAGGGTCGCGCCACCACCGGGGAGCTGCTGTTGGGGGCTTCGGCGATGTCAGCATCTATTATGTAGCTGGCAGGGATGTCAGACGCAACTTGAAGCACACTGGCCGGCTGCTGCTGTTGGGGGAAGGTGGAGATGACCGTGGGTGCTCCTCCGGCCGCTGCTATTACGCCTCCGGCAGCTGCCACGCCTCCCGTCACCGCCGCTCCGCCCACTCCCGTGTAGGCCTTCAGCAGTAGTCCCCCTACTTCTCCCACCTTCGGTGCGGTCAGGTACGCCTTGGGCGAGATCAGGACGGGCGCGGGCGAGCTCGGCGTGGAGCCGGGACTGTGACGCATCACGGCGGCGGTGGAGGCCACCATCAGGGCAGGCGTTGCCACCACCACAGAGGCGGGGATCTCGGGCAGCACGATGGGGATGCCAAAACTGCTCATGCTCTTCGCCTGACCCACCTCTTCCTGCTGCTGGAGCTTGGCCAGCGGAGGGGGCTGAGTCACCGCCGTGAGCTTTCCAGCAAAGGAACTGCCCTCCGATGGCTTGAGCGGAATGGGAGCTTGGATTCCGGGAAGGGCCTTGCCACCTACTTCCAATTTTACGGGGGCGGAGACCGGGGGCGTGGGAGTGCTGCTGCTGGTGCCCTCAGTTTCGGCTGTAGCCGCCGTCACCATGGTGGCCGTGGTGGTCTGACCTTCCTCCTGTCCGGATCCCGGGCTCTTCTGTTCGCCAGTCGTCGTGGTGGTGGTGTGCTCCTCCGCAATCACATCCTCGATGACCAGGCGCTGCTCGGAGTCGGTGCTGTCCATGGATTCGTCCGAGAATCCGGCTCCGGCGGTGACGGTGGAGTTCGGCGTGTGGGCGGTGGGCGGTGTTCCCGCCGTGGAGCTGGCCAGCGAGAGGGCTCCACCCACCGGCGTCTTCCGCTGCTGAATGGCGCACTCCAGCTTCTGTATGGTCTCGCTCAGTTCGCTGTTCTTGGCCGGAAGCGAGGACTCCAGAATGGACTTGGTCTCCGGACTGCTGGTCGCCGGACCGGGTCTATAGAGTTCACCCAGGAGCGGACCTGTTTGTATCTTGAGTGGCTCGCTCAGCAGCTTAAGGGTGTCCAGCTTGATGGCACTGCTGCTTAGGTCCAGCTTGGCTGGCGGGCTGGCCACCACCACCTCGTCGCTGGTCGGAGTCTTAGCGACGGCCTCCACCGGCGGCTTGCTCTTGCTGTTCTCCACCTCCTCCTTCTTCTGACTGATGGCCTTCAGCACCTTGTCCGCTATGGAGCTGGTCTTCTGCTCGTAGCTGCCGGCATCCAGGTCAAAGGGTCCTGCTGCCCCGGCCAGCAGGATCTTCACGTTCTCCAGCTTCTCCAGCTTGTTGTCCTTGGACTCGCCGGAACTGTAGCCGCTGCCCTCGTTGGAGGTGCTCAGCTCGAACACGTTCCTGGTCTCGATGAAGGGACTGCCCACAATGTGGGGAGCGGGCGGCTGCTTGCTGGACTGGGTGACCTGGGGCGGAGTGCTCAGCTTGGGCGAGGCCAGCACTGGGTTGGCTCCGGTGGGCGGTGTGCTGGGACAGCTAGGGGCGGCCGGCACAGCAGTGGGCGTGGGCGTAATCACTGGTGTCACTGGGGCAGGCAACGCTGCACTCGCCGGCGCAGGCGGTGGCCCAGGCGTTGTAGGTGGCTGAAGTGCGTCCGTGAGGACTCTAGTGGTTTCCTGGACGGTCTGTGCCAATTCCTCATTCAGGGCGGTGATGTTGAGATTAAAACTGGGTGACTTCCTCAGGGCATCGAAGGGCGTGGCATGATGCGGCGCCAGCTGGCTGGGAGGAGCGGAGGACAGCAGGGAGTGGCCACCCGATGTGGTGGGCGTACCCACAGCGGATCCAACGGCTGCTCCTGCGGCTGCCGGTGGCGTGTGCATCTTCACTGGATTGGACGTGGAAGGAGTCACTTGTCCCGCGGGCTGTAGCACCTTTAAAGTGGGAGGCGTCAGCGGCTGGGCCTTCGCTTCCACCGGCTGCTGCACTTGTTCCTTGTCCAGCTTATAGATTTTCGGCTTTTCCAGGCCCAAGGCCGACTCTTTCAGTGGAGATCCTCGCTTCTTCAGCTTTGGCGCGGTCAGTGCGGAGGTCATGGCACCGTAGCCACGATCGTGGCCAGCGGGAGGCAGCTGGTGCTGCTCCAGACTCTGATGCATGGCGCAGGCCTTGATTGCCAGCTTCCTGGCCGCCGAGCTGACCACCGCTGGTGCTGCAGAAGGGGCACTTGCTGGGCCCGCTGATCCTGATCCGGAGGCTCCTGGTGTTGGCATCACTGCTGTGATCACCGAGGCAGCTCCTGCCCCCACAACTGCTCCCGCTGCGGCGGCTCCAGCGGTCACAGCTCCGCCCACTGAGGCCATCGGCGAGATGCGCTTCTCGAACTCAAAGGGCTCCGTGTCTTTAAACTCGTACACATCCGAGGAAAGCAGCTTTCGCATGCTTAGTCCCGATCCCGCAGCTCCACTGCTTCCACTGCTGCTGTACTTCGACTCCTTGGCGACGCTGGAGGAGCTGAGTGGCGTGGCACTGCCTGGCTGGGATGCCGCTGCTGCGGCTGAAGTTCCCGGCACAGTGCCACTGCTGATCTCCAGCTTACTCATGTCCGGCAGGGATCGAGTGGCTGAACTGGAGCTCGCCGCGGATCCAGTCGAGCAGAAGGAACTGGACGATGAGGAAGACGACGAGGGCGAGCAAGCTGCCGGTAGTTCCACTTTCAAACTGGCCACCGGTTCGGCAAACTTCTTGGACTCCTGACTTGCCAGCAAAGAGCTGGCTGCAGGGGCTCCTGCTCCGGCAGATTGCTTCTTAAGCAGCTCTGCCTTTTTGGGCACATGCTGCTCCGCTGCCTTCTTTCCGCCAATGGTCAGGGGTTTCTCCACAATCACAGATGTGTACTTGGCCGTGGAAGAGCTGGCACCGGATGTGGTATTTCCGAATCTAGCTGGCGCTATCAGTGCGGTGGGTTTGATGTCCGCCCCCGACAGGAAGGGCTTGCTCTTGGTGTTCTCCTCCTTGGGCTCCGTTTTGGGTTTTATTTTCAGTGGCTCCTCTTTGACGGACAGCTCCCGTTTGGACACTTGCTCGTGATGTAATTTGGAGGGAGTGGCGTGTGGCTCCTTCTTGCCAGCTCCTGCTGCCTTCGGCTGCTTGCGGTAGTCGGAGGACTGCGAGTCCTCGTCCACATAGGACTCGGTTTCCGAGGACAGCTCCGTGGAGCTGCTCTTTGCCGAGGACTCTAGCTTGGGCTCCTTTTTGATGTCCTGCAGGACGGGCTCAACAGAGGACTCTTTCTTCGTCACATCCTTGCGCTCCTCGTTGGTCACGGCGTTCGCCAAAAGCTTCGGCTGAAATCCCTTTAGCTCCGAGCGAATCTCGCTGAGATCATAGTCGCGTCCCTTGGCGGAAGCGGCGCCACTGCTCATGGCGCGATTGCCCCCAGCCCGGGATCCCCGCACAGAGGTGGCCTGCTGTTGCTGCTGCTTCGAGGGAGCAGCTCTTGTCGCCGCCGGTTCGTCCTCCTCCTCCTCCTCATCCTCCTCGGAATCATCGCTGGGACGGGGAGCCGGCGCCGTCGAGGAGGCCCTGCTGCTCACGCGCCCCTTTCCCGGCGGCTGGGCCTTGCCCGTCTGCGGTTTCTCCTTGGCACTCTGTCGCTTTGGACGCCGCACTGGTTCATCGGAGTCCGAATCCGATTCGGAGGCCATCGAGGCATCGGAAACGCGACGTGAAATGGTGGCTCCTAGTGCGATGCGCGTCGGGCGCTTCTTCATCTGCTGCTGCAGTTGTGGCTGCGAGGCAGCTGGGGACTTGGTGCGACCGGAATGGGCCACCACCGATGAGGGTGTGGTGGAGCGCGGTGGCATGGAGTCGCTGCGTCCCCGTCCCCGCTTGGCTCCTCCCGTCGTTGGGGTCTTCACAACAGTGGACAGCAGCGAGGGTGTGGAACTGGATCCGCCCAGAGATCCAGGGGGAGCTCCGGGTCCAGAGGAATTTCCAGCTGAGGGTGGTATTTTGGAGCCACCATCCTTGCCCGACTGATGCTTATCCGTTACGCCCGGCGGAAGAGAACCCTGTCCCGAAAGGGAGCCACCTCCTCCGCCGCCTCCACTACCGCTGTTCGCACTGCTGGTGCTTATGGTGCGGGTTTTCTGCTTGGAGCCCTTGGTCAGGTTCTCGGCAATCCTCTCGCGCGGCACCCACTCATCGTAGCGATTGTTCCAGCCGGTGTAGTGGACCAGGTACATCGGCACTCCCCGCTGGACACTGATCTCGATGACCTTGGCCTCGTATGTGCTGCCATGCGAGCTGGGCGACTTCTTCTCGTGGTAGTTCACCTTCAGTTTGTCCCCGATCCCCACCACAAAGTCGCCCGTGTCGATCTTCTCCACGCTAATCTTCTCCTTCTTGCGCTTCCCGCTGCCCGCTTGCTTCTCCTCCTTATCCTTCTCCTTCTCCTTCTCTTTGTCCTTATCCTTGTCCTTATCTTTGTCCTTATCCTTGTCCTTATCCTTGTCCTTGTCCTTATCCTTATCCTTGTCTTTATCCTTTTCCTTGTCCTTGTCCTTGTCCTTCTCTTTATCCCGATCCGCTTGCTTGCTCCGCTGGTGCTTCTCCTTCTTGGTGGACGCCGGCTGGGCGGCTGCAGCTGGAGCGGATGTGCTTGCAGCGGTTGGAGGCGGTGCAGTGACTGAAAGAAGAAAGGGGTAGTCGTCATTGGGGTTGCTTATTTAAATTCTGGGAAGAGCTATTTAATAATCCCCATTTCCAACTATATTTTATTCAAATCGAGATGGGCAGAAGGTAGGATTTTTGGTAACCCTAATATGATATGATCTGCGACCCCGATATCTTAATAGTATAATTTGCAGAAAGACGAAAGCGACCCAAAGGTATCTTTTTTTCTTTTTAATTTTTTAGCCATTGTACTGATGTGAGTCATTTTAAAATTATTGAAAACTGTATTAGTTTATTATAAAGGCCAAGTTATGGTATATAATTTGATTTTGTCATTGTACGAGGATAAATACATAAATTTCTTACAAAACTGTCAAAACTTTATCTTCACAATCAGTATTTAAACATGAAGTGTAACTTTAGGATGAATTATTATGAATGATAACTTAAGAAACAGCACAGAAACAATCACCCGAAGCAATTAATATTTATTTACACAAGCTTTTGCGCATTTTTGTATTTTATTTATAAACATTTCTGAGATATCTTGGTTCGAAAGAGATGGTAAGATGCTACGGAAGTATACAACTTACGAGAATAATAAATTAAACAACATAAAAGCATTATCTGCAAATATTACTATAGAGTATTGTAAAAAGCTTCCCAGTTGAAAAGAGAGGACTAGTTTATTAATTAGCATTTCCCCCAAAAGAGACCAAGCAAAAGTTCAAAATGAACAGGTGGTTATAAATTGAAAATGGTATTTATAAAGTATCTATACAACCACTAACATTTTTCCTCCTGCTTATTTTTGTTATCTATAATCATTTCAACATAATACCTCTAATTCGAAAGAGAAAGAAATATATTTCCTTCCCTTATCAAATATACAAATATGTATGTATCAGGCACACAAAAAAAACAAAGCAACAAGTGCTTTTGTCAGAGCTTTTTATCTACGGAATTGAGTTTTTTAACGAGCTTAGTTCCTTTATTAACTTGCATATTTAGTTAATTACTCTTGACCGACTGTTTTTGTGGCGGTATCGATACTTGTATCGATACTTGCGGTTGTTATTGCCGGCGTGAGAGTACTTCGTGCGTGGTTACATAAAAGGAAAACAGAAGAAAGCCAAAGTTTTTATACCCTACCAATAAGTGATATCAACTTTGTCCACTTTTTCGGTTAAGATAAAACTATTTTCCCGACAGTATTCCGATATTTATTCTAGCTCAGCTACGAAAACACCATTCTTATAACAAACAACTACTAAAATAATATCCCCCACAAAAGAGGAAAACTTAAAAAAGAGTTGGTTTGAAAATCGCATTAAAATCTTTAGGTGTCCCAAATGTTTTTGAAATGTAACGAAATAGGTTTTTTTGAATTTGCAGTTTTTTGTTGTTTTTCTGATTTTAGGATACAAATAATTATTAAATTACTTAAGAGTAATACACTTTTGACCAAAACGAATGTAACTCGTACTGGAGTATTCAAGAAATCTGAACAAATTATTGATGGTTTTGAAAAAGTCTGAGAAACTTCCCAGAATTTCTGAAGATTTTGGTACGTTTCCTTTTTTTCATGTTTAGAACTACATTTTGCAATGCCATTACTTCGGTTGGTTTGAAAGTTTAAAATTGTCTGTGAGTTAAGTTTGAAGAACTTAATGAACTTTTTTAGTGGAACAGGCTTCTGGACAAAATGATAGTACTCTCTATTAGGGTATTAAAAACAAACCCAAACAGAGTTGTCGAGTGAAAAAAATATCGAATCGGGGATATGGTCTGTTATGTTGTCAACAAACAGGCGGTAAACACCCGAATTAGCGCTTTCTAAGATTGCTTATCAATTAAACCAACGCTGATTTGGGGGCAGAGGCTGCAGGGGCCAATGTCGCCAGTGGACAAATACAAGACATATCACTTGGGGGCCGCATAAATCAACAAAATCAGATTCGCCGGAGCAGCAAGAAGCAGAGCAGAGGAGCTTGAGATTGGTTTGGACTTATTTCGAAACGAGTGTTTTCCCGGCGACAGCGGAGTTCTCGGTTACATAATCATGCGCTTGCTGAGGCGCAGCTGGGCGGGATTGCTCTACCAGAGGCGGCACCAGCATCACCGGCGTTTCCTAGTGACCACCAGTGGAAGGAGCAATGGGGACCGGGAGGAGCAGCAACATAAGTGGAGTTCCCCGGGCAGCAGACCGGAGCAAATGCTCTATGCCGCCTTTTGGGCAGGTGGCCTAACACTAGGCTTCCACTGGCTGACCAACAGGCACCACCATGTCCTGCTCGAGGAGCAGAAGGGCCCCACCGAGGAGGAGCAGGAGGCACTGGCCCGACTCTGGCACGTGACCCTCAGAAAGGAACTGCCCACCTACAGGGCCGACCAAGTGGAGCCGCACAACTGCCCCGAGAATCGCATTTGGGTCACCTACGGCCTGGGCGTCTACGACGTCACGGACTTTGCCGAGAATCACCCGGGTGGCGATAAGATTCTGATGGCTGCCGGCAGTGCCATTGATCCCTTCTGGGCCATCTACCAGCAGCACAACACGCTGGAGGTTCTGGAGCTGCTGGAGGGCTTCCGCATTGGCAATCTAGAGGGTGAACTGGTGACCAGCGTGGACGATGAGCTGGGCTCGCCCTGGTCGCAAGAGCCGCAGCGCCACGCCCTGCTCAAGCCCGCCTCAAAGAGGCCCTTCAACGCGGAGCCACCCATTGGCCTGCTGGCCGAGCAGTTCTACACGCCCAACGAGCTGTTCTATGTGCGCAACCACCTGCCAGTGCCGGTGATCAGTCCCGAGGACTACGAGTTGGAGATCGATGGTGGAGGTGGTGGCGTCGGCGGGAAGGAGCAGACCCTTACGCTGGAGGGGATCAAGGCCCTGCCCAAACACTCGGTGACGGCGGCCATCATGTGCGGCGGCAATCGGCGCTCCGAGATGACCAAAGTCAAGGCTGTAAAGGGTGAGTCTGTTTGCGCACATCTCTCTGACTTTTCCATAAACCTCATCGCCATTTATCGGCAGGCCTTTCGTGGGGCGCCGGTGCCGTGGGCAATGCCAAGTGGTCGGGAGCCCGACTCTGCGACGTCCTCAAGCAGCAGGGCGTGCAACCGGACGAGGCCAAGCACGTGATCTTCGAAGGCGCCGACCTGGATCCCACTTCCCACCCATACGGGGCATCCATACCGCTCTCCAAAGCTCTGGATCCTCGGGGAGATGTCATCCTGGCCTACGAGATGAACGACGAGCCGCTGAGCCGAGATCACGGCTATCCCATCCGGGTTATAGTACCCGGCACAGTGGGCGCCCGCAATGTGAAGTGGCTGACGCGAATTGTAGTGGCGGATCAGGAGTCGGACTCGCACTGGCAGCAGAACGACTACAAGGGCTTCAGCCCCAGCACGGACTGGGACACGGTGGACTTCGGCAAGTCCGAGGCCATCCAGGCCATGCCGGTAACCTCGGCCATCTGCACGCCCCAGCCGGGATCGAGGGTGAAAGTGGACGACGACGAGGGACACATCACGGTGAGGGGCTATGCGTGGAGCGGGGGCGGCAGGAAGATAGTGCGGGTGGACCTCACCAATGACGAGGGTCTGAGCTGGCACGTGGCCGAACTGGAGCAGGAGGACATACCCGATGGCAGGCACTACGGCTGGTCCCTGTGGACCGCTCGCCTGCCCATTTCCGAGGCCCAAAGGAAGGCCGGAGACGTGGAGATCTGGGCCAAGGCCGTCGACTCGGCTTACAATGTGCAGCCGGAGAAGTTCGAGCACATCTGGAATCTACGCGGTGTTTTGGCCAATGCCTATCACAAGGTCAAAGTGAAGATTGTCTGAAGAAATAACTTAAATATTATGGAGGAGCATGAAGGTTTCTGTCTAGAAACATGGGATTTAAGGATTGTTCATACACAAATAAAGAATCGATTTCTGTCAACACAGGCACAAGTGTTTTTCCTGATCCCAATTAACCCTGACCTTATTTGCCGATTGTTTTCACTTACCCGATGGCGAGGCATCTCGACTGCGCTGCATCTCCGTGGAATTGGCCTTGCTTGAGGCAGAGGCACTGCTGCCCGAACTGATGTTGGTCTCCTTCTCCATGCTGTGCCTGGTCGAAGCGGCTGCAGCAGCCGCTGCCTTGATCTTGGCCAGCGGCAGATCTGATTCGGCATCTTTGTTGCTTCCAGCAGTGGCAATGGGAGCAGAACTTCCAGAAGTGGCTGAGGATGAGCTAGCCAGCGTGGAAGGTGCTCCCGCAGTGGCTGGTGTGGCTGCAGACCCGCTGGCTCCCGATCCGCCGGCAGCTGACGCAGCCGAAGTGCTCGGTCCTGCGGTGGACTTCTCCTCGTACTTCTCCACCATACTCTTGACCTTGCCCTGCTGACTGCTGGCCGCTGAGCCCTTCCTTTGTTTCTTGGGCGGTTCCACCACCACGCTAGACTCGCTGGTGTTGCCCGACTCCTCGGCGGCGGATTGCGAGGCAGTGGATACAGCTCTCGGCGGGGCAGCAGAGGCCGCCGCTGCTGCTGCTGCAGAGGTCGAAGTTGAAGCCACCGCATTGGTCTGATTGGGCTGGGCCAGTTTGCTGATGGTTTCCGTCTTCTGGGTCTCCATGGGCTTGGGCGAGGCCACCGAGTTGGCACGCACCAGGCTTCGGCCCTTGCTGCGGTTGGAGTTGCGCGAGGTCATCAGCATGGAGCATCCCAACTTGCGGTGGAAATCGCCGTATGGCTGCAGGAACTTCTTGTACGCCTGCTTCACCAGATTCATCACGCTAACCGTGCAGGGCGTAAAGCCCAGCCGCATGGCGATTAGCTTCCACTGGTTCTGCGAGGTGACGCGGTTGTAGCCACCTCGCTTTTGCACCGCCCGAAAAAGGCGGTACAGATCCACGTCCCGGCTTTGGATGGAGGGCACTTTGTTCAGCGGCGTGCCCCGGTCGTCCATGTATTTGTACAGCTGGGCCACAAACCTATCCTTCTCTTCGTGCGGCTCGTCGTCGGAGGAGTCCGAGTCTATCTCGCCCTCGTCATCGCTGGAGATGTTCGAGAGGCCGAACAGCGAGTCTCTGTCCCAGTGGGCCGGCAGGATGCTACTGTCCAGGAACTCGAGTGCCGCCTGCACAGCAGGCACATCTTGTTTGCTAGCCACTTCGCGGGTGAACTCGGTGGCCTCCTTTTTGGGCACCGTATAGTAGCGGCCGTCCTTGAACGAGCGCACCAGGTACTCGTCCTTAACACGGATGCGCACGGTGGCCTGGATGGGAAAGAAATATTGAAATCAGGTCTGTGTTTCATTGATGCCATCCCGAGTAGACTTACCTGTGCTGTGGGCGCCACCACCAGAGCCGGGAACCACTTCTCCTTGTCCTTCTTCTTGGACTCTGTCTCCACGCACACCACTTTGCCGATGTTCTCCTCCTTCTCGTTGACCACCTCCTTGGCGTCACTTTCGTCGTCGTCGTCGGAGCTGTCCTCGTTAAGGTGCCCGCGCCGCCTGCCCCTGCGTCCGCCCACCACGGGATTGCCAAAGTGCTCCGGATGGGTCAGGGGCAACTGGTCCAGCGTCTCGCTCTCGTTGAAGTGACGGCCGCTCTTCAGGCACAGGGCTGTCCGCCTCAGCGTGGTGATGTCCCCGTCGTCGAAGACCACCGTGTACTGCGAGCAGTCCTGGATCTTGGTGATGGTGGCCTCCACGATCTCCTTGCGATCCGGATGGCGCACCTCCATCACGGCACCCACGCGCAGTTGGCCCGTCGGCGCCTTGATGGCGTCATCTGAGACGATGCCGGAGCCCAGTCCCTGTTTGTAGGCCACCTTCAACTTGATGTTGCGCACCACCTTGCTGACTTTTGCCTCGCAGAAGGCGCCCTTGTACTTGGCACTCACCTCCGTGCCCACGGGCAGCAATGGCGGGTCGTCCATTTGCTGGAAAATAGGGTAAGGGTTTAGGTTTAGTTAACAGTTGCCGATATGGAGTGGTCCTTTTTCAGTTTTGCTAGAGCGAATGGTAAGTTTTCCATTCTTTTAATCACCTTCATCTTGTTGCGTTGATTTTATTAATTTTAATATGATGTGATAGCTCCGTGTTAAGCTAACTACTCCAGAAAACTCATACAAATAAGATTTAAAATTTCAATGGATTTTTGAGAAATATATTTCAAATCGGACATTTGTGCCAATGGCTACTGGGATTAGGCTACCTACATATGTACATATGTTTATCAAAATAAAATATTTCGTTTAATCACTAGTTAATAGGAATCTTATAGCCGTTACATTCCAAGAATCCTACCCAAAAAAAACGGGATATCAATTAAATTACGTGCAGTTGTGTCATTTCCAATGTTTTGTTTTGGTTCCGCCCACTCACCTGCATCTTAATCTCGATGTTCCTGTGTTGCAGGTTCAAGTGCAAAGATCACTCTCACTTTTTCCAGCTGGACATCCTGTCCTGCCGCCGATTCAATCCCTGTTCTCGGGCTTTCTATGCGTTTGTTTATTAACTGGACTGCAGCGATGCCGCTTCTTCTTCTTCCAGCGCTGCTGTACCACCACCCACAAGGTGGACGTTCCGTTTTCCTTTCCACGTCGCCGTACGCAGGATGCACTGCAGCAGTTCTAATAATCTGGTGGGCCTGGTCTCAGTTTTGCGTAACGCTGCACATTGGGCAGATGGGTGTCCTTGAAATCGCAGCAATTCCAATAAAACTCCTTTAGTTTACGTTTTTTGGCGCATGAAATTTTCGCTAGAGGTGGACGACTGTCGATAACGTGGAAGTTATCGGTGGGCGGAATGTTTTGGCCAGAGTAACCGTATTCGCAGTAAGGAAAAATACCATCTTACAGTATGACTCCTAGATGGCTTTATCAAAAATAATTGAGACTACAAAATTAATTTAACGGACTTTCAAATCACTTTTGCTGCTGGTCTTATATAAAGAAATATTATTTATTTTGAAAAGAAATAGGGTTTCAATACATGACTCATAGCTAGCGCTATTAAAAATAATTGAGACTACAAAATTCACACGTTGCTGCTGGTCTTAAATAAAGATATTTTTATTTTGAAAAAGGAAGATTTTCGATACATGTGTCATAGATGGCGCTATCAAAAATAATTGAGACTTCAACATTTAGTTAACGGACTTTCAAATCACACTCGCAGCTGGTCTTAAATAAAGATATTTTATTTATTTTGAAGAGAAATAGATTTTCAATAAACATTTCGATATAAGTCATTCTATTCTAATTTGTAAAAATATTTATTTTTTGTGTATTTTTACATCTTTGATTTACAACATTTTAATAATAATTTATATAAGTATAAGGTTTTATTCCCCAAACTTCCAAATCTGTACCCCAACAATCTTTATCAGCAAGTATTCTTGCATTAAACCAAGTACTGTCAATAAAAACACATTAAAGTAGTTTAATAATTCAATACTTTGTTTGTATTTTATTTTACGTAAACTTAGGGCTAACATTTTATACAAAAAAAATGGTTACGCACAAATGAAGTACGGCAAATTGTTGGACAGCATTAAATTTGTGGACAATTATTCTTTGATGATTTAAAACTTAAAGAAGCAGAAATGAACAAATGTGTACAATGCCGCGACAAAGTAGAAGGCGCTTAAAAAGTAACATAAACAATTTAATAAAAATTAATAAACTGGCGTTGCACAGAAATCTCTTGAAAATATGTTTAAAAGTACACTTTTATTTTGGATTTTAAGAAACATTGTGAAGCGATAGCAAATCTTCAGAGACTTCTGTGAAACCCCTCAACGTTTTCTTTGTGCCGCAGATGCAAGGGAAAAATACTGTGAGTTAGTTTTAAGGGGACAATAGTTATAGCCTAGGTTTAATCAATAACTATAAATATTATAAAGTACATGGGCAACACGCTTAGTGCAATTCTTGGGTAGTTTTTTGTATCAGTACTCGGGAATTCCCCTCTAGGAAGCTGGCGTTTCTCCTTCGTACTCCTCGCTGTCCCAATAGCCCTCAAACACTGTACAGGGTGGTGTTATCGGGGTCCACCTGTACGGCCTGGACAATAAAGCGTTTGCGGTCCAAGGCATTGATGGGTGCGGCTGGCTAATGAGGAAAAATTAAAAACCATTAATTAACCAGTTAATTCAGATGAAAATATATATCATTAAGCGGGAAATCGGGAAGGGCGCAATCGAAATATTTGTGTTTTTAGTTTGCAGAGAAGGTTAGACATGCAGATATAAGAATTAATAATTCTTTGCGGGTTCAATAAACATTTAAGCACGACAAGTACTCACACAATGCAACTCCCTTCTCCCTTTTTTTGCCTCAACTCAGCTATATGTTACATTGTTTTTCTTTTGTATCCGTAACCAATCGCTTAACAAAAGTAGCTAATTTTAAGTTTTTAGTTTCGAGAAAGGTAATTTAACAATATCACAAAAAGTTAGGTTTTCAATCGAATAAATTTATGTGTGGTGTATGCTTTATTTTGTGGACTCTACGAATAATACTCGACATTTTTTATCTAAAATGAAACACAAAAGAAACAGAAGTAAAAACATATGAAAAGTGATAGGACGAAGACAAACTTAAATTAGGTGGAAGAAATAAAGTGTGGATTGGATTGTTTAGTTTAGTCCATAAGCCTCCAGCAGTTGGTCAAACAAATAAGTTGTACAAACAGACTGAGTTAGATTCAAACACTTGCATCAATAAAAACAAAACAGAGTAACTTGATAATCCTGATAGCACAAGTGTTAAAGTTGCCTATAAAAATGTAAATATGCTAAAAACCAATAATAAGTCTATATTTACCAAATTTTAGAAATTTATTCAGTCATTTAACTATATTAACAGATGACTTCTACATCAAAATAATGGTGAAATTTTAGAAAATGTTATTAAATACATAAAATAATACAAATACATTCAAATATCAAGGGTTGGTTTTGTATTACTATCAGTAATCTGTTGATCAAGACTGATTAACCCCTATATAAAAAACAAAGACTAAGTTGTCATTATTTTCTGGTAAACTTTTATACCAACGACTTATTTAGATTTAGTGTATTCTTGGATAATGTCATTATAAATATTTGGTACAGCTAATGGAACAGAACAAAAAATCAAATTGTAAGTATTGATATGATGTTTTAGTTTAGAAAATAATACTTTTGGGAAGGAAACTAACTAAATTAATTGATATATATTTAATGTATTGAACATGTAATATATATAAAAAGGACAAATCGAAATGGAATTATAAATATTTTACTCTCTTCATGAGGAAATTAGATAATCCAAATATATACATACTTACAAGGCTTCTTAAAGCACCATTTTTATAAACTATTCTAATCTAACAAATGGGTTCTACAATTCTACCAACAATTATTCTTATGAATCGCCAAAGCAATTGTCAAAAAAAAGATAAGTACTATTCCATAAATACGCTAGGAACTTGTGCTGCCTAGCTGGTAGTGTGTGGAGAAAAGCTTAAGCTAGAGAGCCACCACCAGGAACGAACCGCAAACCAACCAAGGACGAGCACAACCGATTCCCCGACCAGACCAGACCAGTTCGAAACCAATGCCTGCCCATGGAACCTCAGGGGAGTGGAGGTGGAGGTGGAGTCCTATCGGGAGCCACTCACGTCGGTGCACTTGCACAGCGTCTCATCGAAGACGGTGCCGGTGGTGCAGCTCTGGTTGTAGCGGCACACGCAGGTGCAGTTGTCGTCCACCCAGTACTTGCTCTCGGCCTGCTCCAGGCACTTGTCCCTGGCGTCCGTGTTGTGGCACTCGCAGCGGCACAGATCCTTGCGATACGACTGGTACACATTGCAGTCCTCCTCCTTCGTGCGGCAATCGCAGCGGCACTGCGTGTGCTGCTCCACGGTGATGATGGTGAGCGGCCGCCGTCCGCTGGTCGCAGTCCGGTCCACCTTCCGCACGCGCAGCTGCACCTGCTCCACATCCGTCGGCTGGCAGGAGAGCAGCGTGGAGGCGCAGCAGCCGTTGCACAGGTTGATCCGCGTGCAGCTGGGCGAGTAGTAGAAGTTCGCCTCGTCCTCCGCCGGCGGCTTCAGCTCCACGATCGTCGGTTGCGGTGAGCAGCTCGCCGGCGTCGCGTTCCTCACGGTGGCTGAAGAAAAACACAACGAAATCAGTTTAAATATGTATAATAGAGATGATTTAAACACAATCAAAGTGCTAAGGAATTCGCGTTTACTGTTTCGTTTTAAATGCAAAGACTAATTACTCTGAAAAATATGCAACAGAAATGATTCATAAAAATTAATAAAACTTATTTAAAATTTAAAAATTGTTTTTAAAGTTGGTGCATTGGCCTACAATTAAGGATTAAGGATTCGCTGTTGCAACTTTGTTGATTTGTATAGGTTAAAGATATAAATATAAAATTTTCATGGGCCACGAACATATTTTCTAACTATTCTAATCTTTTAAATACTTGCAAATCTCTTACATTTTGAGATGCTGCGCTTAAAGTTTTCTGCAAAAAAGAAAAATAGAAGGAAAAATAATTAATTAATATATTTAATATTTCTTGTTTCCGTACAACTTACCTTTGGAGGATGGAATCTCGCCGGACACATCGTAATCGGTGGTCACGTTGGTCAACTCAGCAGACACTTCCACTGGAAGCTGTTAATCAAATTGAACATGGATTAGCTCGAACCAAAACATTCATTTCAACTTAGTCATAGGCTACTCTACTCCACATACGGATCGAATTCCCCCCCGAATTCCGTGGCAAAACGAACGTCAACTGCATAGAAATGGTTTGAATAAATAAGTGTACATATATCAACACCATCGTGCGTCACCTAGGTATTTTAGCGGTATACGAAAATGATTTGGTTATCCCATTCCGAGCGGAAGAGGAGCAAGTGGATTGTGCCCGCGTGCCGAGTTCTCGGCGCCGTCGATTTGGTTTTGGCCAATTTGCACGTAGATGTGACGGTAGCCACATGTCCATGTTCTGGCCATGATTCATTAGCGACATTTGCGACTCAAAGCCGTTAATTGTTCAATCTGGGGAATCAGGGGTATAGTAACAGCAACAGCTGCGTCACAAAACGGAGAAAGTTCAAGGGCAAATGACAAACGATCGCCGAGGAAATGGCATATTTTAACTCCAGTGATTATAATCATCACAAAGAAAGAAACTGAGGTGTATTATAACCTGTCTGTAACTTATGAACGCGTATAAAAGTTTTTGAACCAACAGTCTTGATTTTGACGAACTTCAAAAGATTAGCAGTTCGTAAAAAAATGTTTCAATATCAAATTGAAAGAAAATATGTAGATTTGCGGTCTCATAATCGTTGTTTCGCTAATATTTGGAGCTGAATAACAATCTTATATTGCCAAAAGAGTAATTATATTTCAAATTAAAGTGCAACTGTTTGTTTTCACATTTCGTTAGACAAATTTAATTAAAAAAAGAAACAATAGATTCCCCCTCATAATTCCCTATAGAAAGCTTAATTCCATTTCTCCAAACGCCATGTGCTTCTCAACTGATAAACGTAATCTGGACAATTTTTCTGTTCCAGGAAGCAAATCGCATTTCTGTGAAATAACAATTGGCCCAACACTAATTGCCATCCGGTATCGGATCCCTTATTGTTTCGACTTCTGTGTAGCTATTTGCCGAGTGCCCACAAAGCGATCCCCCACTTGTTTACCCAGCCAATACGACTCCATCGCAATGCCGAAACCCTTCCACCGCATATGTAGCTTTCTTCGCCGGCGAAGGAAATCATTTTTATTTACCTTGGCACTGACGCAAACAAAACTTCTGGTGGGGAATGGGGATAGAAAGTGCTGGATGCGGAGGGCGGTGAGTAACGCCCAATTAAAAACGTAGTGCGAATTATTTGTTTTGGAATCAAGGCGAACACCGCTATCAATGCCAAAGACGCAGACAGAAGCACAAAAAAGGCATTCACTGGGAGAAAATAATTGCTACTATATTCGTGGTCTAAGAATGGACCACGAAAGTTAATTGAAATAATCTTTATAATTGTTATTTATCCATAACAAAAATGTCTCCAAGGGATCTTGATATGTTCAGAAGGACTAATTTGCAATCAAAGGTGGAATTATTCTACACTAGAAATTAATGTATGAGCTGTCCCCGTTTTCTTGGCCTCAAATTAAATGCAAGTATGTATATACTTCTATTTTTTCGATTCCACTTTTTTCGCTACGTGAGAGGCTGAGACAACGGCGCCACTGTCCACGAATTGCTCCCGATCTTGGGTGGGGGCCGGGGTCTGGGGTCTGGGTTCTGGGGTCTGGGATTGGGGTCTGGGATCGGGCTACGAGTTGGGGTTGTGCAGTGAGACTGCGCCTTATCAAACTGCAAACAAAACAACGGCGATGATGCTGACCCAAATATGCAATGTCTCTAGGCGGCACAGTGGCGCCATCTGGATGCTGCATAAGATGGGATCGCGCCAGAAATTATAGGTATTATTTGGTAAATAAAAGACAAACTTTAAAAGGCTTTTCTCCAAAGATCGAAAATTTGAAAATGAATAGTAGTTGAAACAAGGTACCTTTTTAAAACATTGCGTTAGTAACCAATCAAATTTTAAAAGGAACTAAAGGTAGTTAATTTTTATTTTTAAGCTTTAGTGTTTGCTATTATTAATATATTTTTTAAGGAACCTTTTTTTTATTTTTCTCTTTCAAAATGTATTTTATTATTTAACTAATGCTCAGACTCATCACCCTATTATTGAAATTAATAACTGCATCTCATTTTTTGTACAAATCTTTCGTCCCAGAAAATAAGTTGACTATTGGCTTCAAGTATCTGAGGCAGTATCGTAAGATCGACCAAAGGCAACTATCTCCTCTTACCGTCACTGGTTTTCCGGCTGCGGCGGCCGCTCCTTGACAGCAGCTGCCCTCCACTGCATCCGGCGTCGTACTCGGGTCGTCCGCCTGGCGGAGCAGGCGCACCTTGGTCTGCGAGGAGGAGGAGGAGGTGGAGGAGGCAGCGTAGAAGAAGCGCTGCGACGGGAGCCTATTGGCTGAGGATGCGTGTGCCACGCCCACTGCTCTGCCAACGATCAGGAGGAGGAGCAGCAGCGGCAGGACGAGCAGGGGCTGCTGCACAGGTTCGTGGATTCGGGATCGGGACATGGTCAAGCGGTTCTCTATAAACTGACTCCCAATTACACAAAATGTCACAGAATTGGTTTACAATCTGAAAAGAAAGAAAAAAACATTAGGAATTTGCTAATTTCTTTTTTTAATTAAAAATCTATTATTCTTTGAGTTATATGTACAATTAAATATTAAGATAAGAAAAATATTTTTTCTCGGAATACATAGATTTTAACGAGAACACAATATTGTGAGTTTTTTTTTCTATATTCTGGGAATAACTTTTTAACTTTGTACTTATTCATCGGCATCATGTTTAAAATCATTTTTTGTTTTCGGAAAAAAGTCATAGATAAAATGGAACACACGAATTTCCAACTATCAAAATTTCACAGAATTATAAGATTAATGATTGTTCATTAAATTCTTCATCAAGCAGTGTGTTATCAAAAGCGGAAGTTACAATTTGCGGATGTGAACATAAAGTTGGTAAATGAGAAATTATCAGGTATATATGTTTGCATTTTTGATAATAAAACCGAAAAACTAAAATCAAAATATATTTATTTTTAGGAAATTCTTTTAAGAATTGAATAATTCAAAAAGCAGGCATACTCTTGTGAAGGCTTCGGACCCTTTAGAACTCCAAAAGCATTTCAATGTTTTTTTCGAGCGTTAAAAAAGTGTGAAAAAGTATCTTTTATCAAGACTCCCTCCGAATGATTTACGACTTGAGTTGATTTACAGGGCGATTTGGGAAAACGTCAGTGTCAGAGATCTGTATTGTTTTCCTAGGCTTTCATCTTATTTGTGCTGTGGTTAATTTGCTTTTCTTCTTCTGGTTTCTCGATTTACAATGTCAATTCTTTGAGCTGAGAAAACAGGCGGGCGTAGGTGTGGGTGTGCACAGGTGGAGGTGACAGGTGGGCGGGCACGTTTACCATTCGAATTGGGGTCAGATCGGTTATGAATGCGATGTTGACCAACGAGGCAACAAAACTCTTTATGGCTAACTTGACATTGATACAAAAAGTCTTATCATAAGCATACACCGCCCGAGGGTACCAAATGGTGCGTCAGGCATATCAATGAGACAATCAGTCCGCCGACTGCATGACAATACAGCCGTAAGGACAGGAAGCCACACGTTAGTCATGATCAACTAGATAAACACCCCTTTGGGCACTATCAAAACCATACAAATATACCTATAAAATAAGTCAACAATGTAACTTGGCTAATAGTCATTTAACAAATTTTTAAAACAAAGAATACAACTTATTACAACTTGAGACTATACAATCTTAAGGGCTCATAAATTTAAAGTTAAGAGGAAGCCATGTCTAATTCTGTAATGATTTGTGGGCCATTAAATGACTAGTTCAAAATTAAATAAAAAATTCGCATTAATAAAGCTTGGTATAATCAAGAAATGAATCATAAATATCGCGTGAATTCTATAAACTTATCATAAGTCTATTAAAAATGTGTGCCAAAATGCCCCACTTTTCAAAATGTTTACACGGTATTAAACAATGCACTGCCACTGCCACATTTGGCTATGAATGAAAAGCGTTTGTTCGCCGGTTGTTTGCCCGTTTCTTTTATAATGGCCATGCCCTGACTCATAAATCAGACACAATTGTGGCCATTAACGCCCACCAAGCCGGCAAAAGGCGACAGGATTCTTGTGTAATCGGCGACAATCAAGGAGTTTCGAGTGGGTATTCTTTGGGCGAAGACTTTGGCCAATTTCCTGTCTGCATTCAATATGCCTTTGGTATTTCATTTTGTATGCAGAATGCGTACGAAGTTTAATATTTCCTGCACATATGGGAGTAAACTTCAGTTACTGATTATGCACTTGAAACAAAACTCATACTAATTACACGAAAATTGTTATGAGATCATATTATTTAAGCAGAAAATTCGCGTTTTGGTTATTTAGATTAGCATAAACATATTGAAATAGAGGCGAGTCATTCTCAACTGAAGAATTCGCGGATATTATCTCAACTTGAAACATAAAAGTCAGTCCTAGAAAAAGAGATTGTTTCAAACCTTACATATATTATTATTTATGGAAAAACTTATTTCGTATTAAAATGCTAGCTTTTAATTCATGAAATCTTTGATCAAACGGTTAAATTTTTAATCTGAGTGCAGGCTCCAATGTGGCTGTGGCATTTAATTTATTTTGTTATTTGTTTTTATTCTTTTCATTCTCTGCTGTTCTTATTCTTTTTTGCGTACTGCTTAAACATGAAAATTCTTATTATAGGTCAGTTCGCGTTTCCCTTTCAGCTGCTCAATTTGTTGTTGGGCCGTCGATAACGGAACGCACGCCTAGCGCTAGTGATAGGCCCCAGTAACTGTTGTGGCAGATATAGAATAGCTTCGGCTACTACTGGTCAAGGCGCTTTATCAGCTTAGTAAAAACGCAGCAGCGTTTTGCAATTCATTCATTCATGCAAAACAAAAAATAGAAGATCAGGAAGCAGAGGAAAAGTAAACATAGGAATCGTGCTCCCCCATTGAGCAGAAAATAAAAAGACTGGCGATGCAAGGAAAGAAAGGTCTGATTGCGGATCAGAAGGTTAGCAAACCCTGGTTGCAAGTTAAAGTTAAGGACAAAGAAACTAAAGTCCTGGTGTGAATAATGCTAAATCGGGGTCACCAGGTACTATTATTTTCGAATTTAGGCTTCCCAAGGCTTCTTTTTGAAGCCTATTTTATTGTAAATAATAATAACAAATATTAAAAGAAAAAAAAACAAAAATTTCATTAAAAACTTGTCTTAATATATAAGTTAAATCAATTGAGCTAAAGAATTCGCGGTCTATAACATGATATTAAATATTAAGTGTTGCAAATAAATTGTAAATTGATATTAATTTCTTTCTGTGCTTTAAGGGTACCCAAAGAAAAGTAAAGAGAGTGGAGCAAACAACAACACAGGAAGGGAGATAGCAGAAAGAGGGGGAGAAAGAGGGAAAGATCGGATGGTGTTAAAAATAGCTTTAAGCTCGCCTTGTAACGGGACCCGAGGAGTTTGCGCTGGTTTTTAATTTATGTAAGATTCTGCACTTGTGTTTTAGGTGTAATGAGTATAAATACGTATTGAGCAGACAAGTGTTTATTTGTTGGGTGCAATCAACACACACCCACACTCACGTCTGCTATCATTGTGTTCCTTTCTGTTATTGTTTTTTCCCCATTTTTCTTGCCTCTTTTTAACAGTTAAGCAAATGCCGATTGATATGACAGACCAACAGTTGTTATTGTTTCTTTTATTGTTATTATTACGTATTTCTCCCACTGTTTGGCTCTCTATCTCTCTATCTTTCTCTCTGTTGCCAGGTGTCACGCACACCTGTGTGATTCATCTTGACATTCCTTTGCCTTCCTGTTGTTGTTGCTGCTCTCAGTTTTGGTTTTTTTTTTGGCGCCTGCTGCACAAGCTTAAATGCAAAATAACAGATGTAGACTTAACAGAGGGAGATTTGGGGATTTTGGCTAATTACCCTATTCATAAGTCTATTTCCCTAAGTACGCTAAATTAAATCGTTCAAATTTCGACAGGATACTCAACAATAGGATATTGATTCTGCCGATATCACATTACATGTTTAGTCAGTTAAAGTATCTTAAAAATATCATAAATTGTAAAAAGAAACTTGCGAATACATTAATAAAGCAGAGTTTTCAAGCAGCTTATAAAATATTGTTATTTCAGGATCGGTGGCAAGTGCTTCTGTTAAGCTAGCGATTACATAACCTGTCATATCGAAGGTCTCTTTAACCCGCTTATCAGTGTCTGTTGCTACTTAAGCATTTCGTCAGCCAATATAGTACAGATCGATAGAAAGAGACAGGGACAGAGGGAGGAACAGAGAGAGCGCGAGACATTAACTGCGTACAGATTACAAAATTCAGCACGTTTTAAAATTATAAATACTTATTGCGAAAGCGACAGGTTTTTGTTACTACCCTTTCTGATTGTTTGTAATATCCATTTCGAATTGAACAGAAAGGGTATCTTAATTTTTTTAAAAGCAAACCAATGTTATTAATCGAAAAATAAATATAACAAAATAATCTAATAAAAGGTCCTGATAAATATATTGATTTAGGAGTCATTTAAAACCAAATTTCATCTTACTCTAAAAGAATTAAGTTTCATAAAAATAAGTTATTCAGGACATGTTCATGACTTCTGGTTAAATCCGCACAAAAAAAAGAACACTATTATTTAAACTATTATGTTTTGAAGCACGCATATTAGGTATCACACTGTCTATAGAACTGCCCTAAATTATCTTAATTTAGCTTGTGCAGGTGTCAGCGGGTTTTATTCTTCCAGTTCCGAAGCATTGTTATCCGATGCGTCACACAAATATATCGATAAAGATATGAAAAATAAATTCAAGGAAGAAAAAGCGAGAGTCGCAAGGAATCATCTCGGGATTTAGATCTCCACTTGGGCGGTCCTCAATTATACGAAGGGAGTGCCTCGACCGGGCAATTGCTCCCTGCAAAAGAATTCCAAAACAAAAGAAAAACTCGAGCGCTAATGATAAGCCTGCTGAGAGGGGCGGCGACGGTGGCGGGGGCGTGGCAGATCAGGAAAGAGGCCCAGAGCTTGTCTCCTCGTCTGGCCATTCGCTCAGGCAAATCAATTACAATATAGACATGATAATAATTCCACTGCATCCATGGAATGATGTTGATGGGTAGCATCACAACAAACAACAGAAGGCTAAACTTGGGGCGACAGGAGGGCAATGGGTTCTACAAGATAAATTATGGATTTGAGGCTCCCCAAAGAGATCGGTTAACAGAGCCGTCTGGAATGCGAGTTAAAGATTAACTGATTTCAACTTTCAGTAGCAGGAAATATATACAAAATGTTTACGAAATATAAGCCGACAACCTTATTGCAATATTTACTTTATCTACTTCTAAAGGTAACACATAGTCAAGTTTCTGACAAAGGTGAAAATAAAAATTCAAAACAATGAGCCACATTTTTAAAAATAATATTGCATTTTCCACCAATATGAACTTATCTCATATTAATTAAATCACATTGGTTTTTATTCAGGCAAAGTAAAAAACAAGTTAATGAACTGTTTGGAATGTGAGTTTAAGATTAACCGACTTACAATTTCAATGAGTCATTTGTTTCAAATTTATTTTCAAATTGTACTGGAAAAATGTAAACTTGATCGGGCCAGTATTGATCTACATGTTATTTATTTAAATGAAAACTATAAATTTAATTGCCATTTCAATCCAGTCTACTTTTAGTTATACCCTTTAATATATACCTTTAATATATAGTTTATATATAACACGTTCTGATTTGATAATTGTAGAGAAATTTATAGAGCTTGCCGTCGTACGTGATTGCTTTGCAAAACAAAACCTGGTATAATTGTTTATATAATATTCCAATATTAGGTTTAGATCTGACTTTTCCGAAAAAGTTTTATAATCAATAGTGTTGAAAAAATACAGAATACACACATCTTTCATTTCAGCACAACATAATTCCTAAAATCATAAATCTACACAATATAATGTGAATATTGTATATTAAGCAAGTTTAATAATTGAACAAAACAAGGAATGCGTTTAATAGGTCAATATATTGCTGAACCTTATTAGCGATAGACCATTATTCTTTGGCCATAAACAATTTGATATATTGTAATGTAAGCTAGATTCACTTGCATTAATTACCGAACGCAATAATGATTCAGAAATCCCCATCCCGCACGCGATTTGACGTATTTTGATTTGAATATCGATTAAAGCCAGGCTTAGACTTTGTATTGTATCTGTAGAGGGAACTCAAGCGCAACCATTTTCACGGGGGGTTTTCCACAGTCCCACTGAAATAACTCAACAGTCACATCAAAAAACGTTAATTGCAATTGTACTTTTTTTTTTTTTTTGCATTTGTTAATGATAAAACTTTGTTCTGGTTTTGGTCGAAAGCTATTCAAAACAAAATAACAAGAGGCTATGCGCTATAGAGAGCTTTTTAAAGGCCCGGCTTCAATGGGACAGAAGTGGAAAAACATATAAACAATAACAAAAAGCTGTTTTAGTTTAAATGTTAGCCGAACTTGAGGGTCGCTGGCTTGTTCGTTTTTGATACTTATTTGTGTTTATTGCACGCGTTTAAATAATTTAACAAAAAAAAACTTACTGTATGCAAACACGGCTTGAAAATCAAGAAATCACTTAACAAAATTCTGAATATATTTATACAGGGATCACCAGCACACAAATCAGTTAATACGCAACGGAAAAACAAGAAAAAAAAATAAATGCACGGATTAATGTTTTGTATTTTGTGATAAATATTTGAGCGCGACGGCGACGAGAGCGGTATATGTAGTGTTAACTTCGCGGAGATCGGCCGAACTGCGATCCAGGCACCAGCAAGTTCCGTTCAAAACTGTCGTGTGGTCGGTGTGGGCCAAGTTACTGTGCCCCTATCACAATCACGATCCCAAATAACAACAGCAGTAGCGATCGCCGTAGCTCCACGCTCTCCCGCTCTCCGCTATGCTCACCGCTCTCCCGATCTGGGGCTGCTGTGGGCCCGGATCAGCTGCTAGCTAACAGCGGCTGTACGTGATTAAATCCACTGTTAACACGTGGGGCTTGTGTTCCCGACCTTTCTATACCCTATCAGATATGTTAATAAAATAGGTTTTAGGAAAAATCTCTTACAGGGCACATATGTATATTCCACATACTACCATCAGAAATATCCATTGGGTTCTATAAATTTTACTAGCTTAGTTTTAATTCCTTTGTGCATATGAACCTTTCCAATTTCTTATTTTTCCCGATTTTTCTATACCTTCTTGTAGATTAATATTCAAGTGTATTCCTAAGTAGAATTGAAATGAAATATTAAATCTATTATTTACCATAGATTTAGACTTAGTTAAATATTAATTTTTAAATGCATATAAAACCCTTTCAATTTTACCATTCATGATCAGAGAAATTCGTATTGCTTCAAAAACAGATCAATTCCTAATCAATTTTATATTCTTAATCCATTTTTTTCCGATATGATGTCTTTCCCTGTATATTATCAGTCATCTTAAATTAGTATTTTTTAGAGGATCTTTCAAACTTTACCTAATTTTAGATCTTTCTTTGAGAGATTGAGGTATATAAAATGTTGATTTTGTTCTTAACGTAACTTTAACTCTATAAGGTTGGCAGTTATAGAATCGAAGATACCTTTAATGTCCGCCCGAGTGTCTGACCTTTTGATGCTCCTAAGGATGCTTCTCGTTGACGTGCCGCTCTAGATCGATGGCCCGAAAGAAGGGCCACAGGCAGAGCTGACAGACGAAGTTGCCGTGACCGTGGCCCCGGTCCGTGGTCATGTGCTGGGTGAGGTGACACCTCTGGGCGAAGCCCTTGCCGCAGGTCGGACACACGTGTGGGCGGTGGGCCAGGTGCCGGCTATTTACGTGCTTCTTCAGATGATCGGCGGTGGCAAAGTCCGCCCGGCAAACGTCGCAGACATGACCGCGCAACAGCACGTGGACTCGCTGCAGGTGGGACCGCAGGGCTTCACGGCTGCCATGGCTCTTTCCGCAGTAGCAGCAGTCCAGGGGATTGCGCTCGTGAACCTGCTCCAGGTGCCTCACCAGGCCCAAGCTTCCCGAAAACCCGTTGGCGCAGAAGGGACACACAAAGACGCTCGGCTTGGTGGCATCCGCAATGCACGACTCCTTGTCCAGGTCCATGGGCCACCCAAAGGTGAGGTCGTCGTCCCAGTCGATGCTGGGTAGGATGTCCTCGATGTTCTCCTCCAGCATCTCCAGGTCTTCGGTATCGTCGACCAGGCTGCCTGCAACGATTGTATTGTATTGTATTACAATTTAGTACATATGTATATTCTTGTGCTTCATGATCGAGTTTTTAAACCCAAACCATTGAGAAATTAAGTTTAAATATTTATGTACATATGTCATCTTTGATATAAACATAAGTGTGGCTATATTCCACATACTATTGCCTTGACCGACCTGTTTCGCTGGCCGTGGACTCCAGGGAGCACAGGCGGTGCACCTCCTCGGCGTGCTCCTGCAGCTCCCGCATCCCGCTGAAGGTCTTCACGTCGTTGCAGTTGTCGGCGCACATGGCGCAGTAGAAGAGCGACTGCTCGCCGTGCCAGCTGATCACATGGCGGTACAGGAAGGTGGCGGAGGCGTACCGCTTGGCGCACTGCAGGCAGAGGAACTGTCCGTCCGCGTGCTTCCGCTCCCGGTGCCGCTCCAGCCGCGATTCCTCGCCGTAGAGCGTTAGGCAGTGCCGGCAGATGAACAGGCGCCTCAACTTGGCCTCACACTGCTGCTCGTGCCGCTTGGTGGCCAGATGACGCGGGAATCCCGCCAAGCAGACGCCGCAGTGGTAGATCCGCTTCTGTCCCGCCTTCTTGGCCGCCAGCCGCAGGGCTCCGCGGTTGCCAGATCCAGACGGCTTCGGGCGGATGGCGGCCGGTTCCATGGCAAGCACAAATTATTCAATTTAATTTAAATTGAATTTACCAAAACAAACTCAACTCGCTGTTTATCGATATCAGGTGGTAAGGGGAAAAATACCAAAATGCAAATATTCGGCACCAAATATACCAAAATAATAAATTTGCGGTCACTCTAACGTATCGTTATCAATTCAAATTAATTCGTTTTTTAACATTTTCAAATTATCTATAAGTTTTAATAAAAGAAAATAAATCCGTTTTTAATGGAAGTTTATTTTTTGGTATTTTATATCCAATTTTCATACATTTGACAGTGGTCTAGTAAGCAGAAATCGTATTTCCTTGGAAAAATTCAAAGAATGAATAATAAGTTAAATGTAAATCTATTTTATTTGGTTTTATTGTCATTTAAAAAGCATTAAAACTTACTTTTAAGTTCCAGTAAATTTTCGTTTTTAATTGTGAATTGATTTGAACTTATCTTAAAAATTGTGGAAAACTCTAAAACACAAAAAAACTTTAGTTAGGATCTTATAACTTTTTTTTAATAGTTCCGTTATGAAAAATTAAATCTTGTTATTCTTAGAATTTATAGTCGAAAACTAACTTTTATAATTTGTATCAATTTTTCTGATATTTAAACTCATTAAAATTGTAAAAGATTGAATAAAGCTTAAAAATGATCAACATTTTGACGAGGTATTCCACTTTTAAGTCCGTAAAGCGCCCTGAAAATAATGCCATTTTGAGTAAATAGAACAACGCGTACATTTTCGTCACTTGAATATTTATTGTACTTCATTTAAATCATTTGTATTTGAATTTTTTTACATACTTTTATGGTTTTTAATTTCATCAGCATAATTCAATAATATATATTTTTTGTATAGTATAATAATTTTATAACACGTTTTTCTGCACTGTGCAAATAATTTTCCCATCAACATCTATTCAATTTGCGAATTTCCTTTTAGTTATTTGCGTGATGGAGTGTTGATATTCAATTTTCCTTGAATTTTTGGTACAGTCTACATTAAATTGTTTTACATTTGATTTTTTTACCGACTAACATTTTTGTTGTATATTCTTTTTTTTTGGTTTTCTCAAAATAATTCATGTTTTTAACACTTTTGTAATAGTATAAGCTGTATACACTTATAGTAAATGACTTGAATACATAATAACAAACGCCTCGGTTACACTCTTCACAACTGTATTCATGACCCAGAATTTACATGGCGTTACTAAAAGCTCTGGAATCTTATGTATTAAGCATATTGTTTTGCGCATTCCTGTTCTCTAATCAGTGATATGAGCACTAATTATCCAGAAATTAAAGTAAATATTTGTAGGGCAAATGCCACCCACCTGTCGCGTGAAGTAGTACGTACTTATGTAATTTATTAAACGTTAGTTATCGAATTATTTGTTTATTATCAAAATGGCGCTGTGGCGGCTCAATCATTCCATCGGACCCTTTATGTATAGTTCTATGTTTACCCGGTACTCAAAGAAGCAAATATTATTCAACTAAATACACATTCAATGTTCTTGGTTTAGAATTCCAGTCACTGTCGGCTAAAATTATGTTATTAACCATTCCAAGACGCAATTAAAACAAAAATCGCCCTAAGTTTTAGAAAATCATCATTAAACCCAGTTCACTTTGCAAACCAGAAATATTTTTTACATTTTTGAACAATATTTTGAATCTTAAAAATATATTCCTGGAAATTAGGAGCATTTAAATTCAATACTCTAATTTAATTTATATAAAAAAAGAAGTGGTTTTCGAAACTAACAATTCTATTATAAACAAATTTTTCATGGCACAAATTTTGTAACTTCCTAAAATTATTTTAGATTTAAATGAATATAAAAAAAAATATATATGTTTTAAATTATTAACATTTCTGCAAAGGTACTAAAAAGGAATTAAAGTCTCAATTTTAGAAATTACAAACTTATTATGAATGACAAAATTCTAATCACTAGGACAATTTTTTCAATGTGCGAGATAGGTGAGAAAATTTGTAAATGCACATCAAACGTTCATAAATTTTAGCCATCGAATTTTTAAGCCACATATTAACTCGGATAGTTTATAATTGTCTAAGTTTCAACACATAAAATCAGGTAACAATTAAATACGATCTAATAATAGCTAAACCATTTGTGATATAATTAAATCAGTAACTTATTGGATTTGTAGTTGTTTGAGTACCGGTAAAAGTAAAGTCGACAGCCGCGCTTTGTTTTATTTATTCAAGATTTCTGTTTCGGCAAGGATCCCATAAATATGTATGGGAACACTTAGTATAAGCAAGTAAAAGATATTTACCATTGACTACTCAAAACATTCGGAACTTTTTTCTTGCGATTTGCGTTAAAGTAATTCATATCTTGCCTGCATTTAAATTTTGTTGTAAACTCTTAATAAACTATTTTTTTTTGGCATATTTGACTTACAACAACGGTAATACAAAAAAGTAAATGTACATAAAAAACAACAACAATACAATTTTCCTCCGCATTTACTACAACTTCTTTGGTGTTGTTCTAAAAGCTGCTATTATATTTTGACAACAATTTGGAACTATTGCTGCTGCTGATTTATTTTATTTTTTTATATATTTTTTTTTAACTTTTTAATTGCTCGGCTCGCATTAAGCAAAGTTAACGGTGGTTTCATGTACATATTTTGTACGCACGCCCTACACTCGGCATATCGTCCCTATTTCTCTATATGTACCCCTCGTTTCGTAATATCTATGCAACATTTACTTGGATTCGCTTAGGTTTTCGGCATTTAAATCTCTTCTTTGGTACATTGGGTACATATCGTTTTACAGTTTTGTTTTGCTTGTTAATTGAAGTAGTTGAAAAATGTTTTTTTTTTGTTTTTTGTTAGAAAGCACAAAGAGAATTCAGATATCCCATATAAAGATTGTTTACCAGCAAAACGGGTTTGACAGTAAGTAGCTAATTCATATGCACAATGAAAATAGAAATATACTTAGATTGTAATAGTTCTTCGATAAGTTATATCTTCTTTCGATTCATATAAAGGTATTAGTCGCGAACAACCAGGATTTCATCTTAATTTGATTTTCTAATCATTTTTTTGTAAGGTTAACACGTTCGAATGAAACAGTATGCAATTTGATCATAAAGATGCGGGCCATCACGATTCACTCCCATCGATGTTGGCTTTAAGTTGTTAGTGTTATACAGCATAGCTCGATTTCTGCGATTGTTTGGGCGGACAGCTAAATACATTTCTAATCAAATAGAGAAAATTACTAAGTAGTCGTAGGACAGTTTACATATAATTTAAAACGCACAAGTTATTGGCGCAAGTCAGTTTTGTTTTAAATAACATAGGGGTTCTTTTGAGGATTTATTAAGGAAAATCTAGACTTGGGGATTTCTCTTTAACATTTGAGATTTCCAACTGTGTTTCATTTGCACTGCACATATATTTGGGGCTCGTGAATTCTGGCATGTACGCGTGAAATGAAACGGCTTTTCATTATTGAAGCAAAAAATAAACAAAAGCAAATTAGCTAGCGATGAAAAAACCTACTTGCGCAGCAACTTGTGCATATAATTACCCAAGGGACTTTGTGGTAAAATTTATAGTGGGTGACTCGGCCGCATGGGAAACATATATGGGCCAATTCACATCCGGGCTAACACTTTGTACTAGTATTTGAATATGTCAGGGGTTTTCGAGTTGGCAAAGGGCAATAAGTGCTTAAACAGATCACCATCACAATTTTAAATAGTATAGGTTTGTATTGTCCTCATTACCGACCGCCAATCGCAGGTATTTTTAGCTCAAGGAACCTTGAAAATAACTTGGGTATTCAAAACAAGAATTCGCCCTTTACTAGCTCCTCTCAATTCCCTTAGGATTGATTTTCACAATTTTGTTGGGATAACCATGCCTATTCTTGGGAAGAATAAGTCACTGCTATCGCTGACATTTTGTGCAAAATTAATATTTGTCCTAACTTTATTACACACTTTTGGGTCTATTATTCTCAATCTTGGCTATAACTTGCATTTTACTGTCTAGACTTTGAAAATGTCTATATAGCTTTGAGTAAACTATAGAAAATGGGTTTTCATGCGCAGAAAGATCATATACATTGTATACATTAAAGTATGTCTGCCGCCGAATCTAAGCTCCGTTTATTTTTCGTTTTACAACTGATCAGAAGGCGGTATTTGACTGGAGTTTATTCAATTTTTAACACATTATTTTTCATTTCATTTAAATGATCTCTGCCACTGTCGCTATTTGTTTTGTAATTCTAGTTAGCCACATCAGCCACTTCGTTTTGTAAATAAGTATGTACGTCTGTAGATAAAGTATATATTTCATTTGTGTTTCATTCATAGACCGTTTTCTGTTAATTTATATTGAAATTTTCAGCAATAAACCCACTGTGCCTCGTTTGGTGGTTTTAAGAACATGAGAAGCATTTAACATTTACATATACACTCGATTATTGGAATACTTACATTTACATAATATGTTTGCATGTACGTATTATAATAGATACTCCGTAAAATAAACTTAGCTACCCAGGCCCTACTTCTTGTATGGCTTCCTTTTCAGCAACTTGTTGACCACCGTCTTGAACAGGTTTGGCTTTATTCATAAGTATCCCAGTGTGGCGTATGTCTTCACGAAGGTGCCGTCGTTGGTGCTGACGTTTCTGCGGAGGAGGAGAAGGGACATTTCTTAGCCAGGTAATAGAGCGATTATAGAAATAGCTTTATACGAACTCGTCTTCCCAGGGACACACCGCATTGTGATCAGCATCCAAGCTGCTGCTGCCGCCAGCCCTTTCGCGCGCCTCCTTATCCTTTTCGTCCTGCGAGCTAAGTTTCTTGTTCTCCGAGTTTCGTTTCTTGCGCCGCTTGCGCGCATCTTCGTTGCTGGATGTGGGCGTTGCCGTGGCCGAGGTCGAGGTGACCACCGGTTCCCGGATGGGTGGTGGCTCACACGGCTCGCACGGCTCATCGTCCACCGTGTCCACGTCCAGTTCGGCCAGGGGCGCCATAGAGGGAGCCGGGGTGGGTGCTGGCGGTATGTAGCCAACGTCTATGCTGTCAAAGTCGTCGACCGCGTCCTTGGTATCGCCACCAAACTGCAGTCCCTCCTGGTACTCGTCGGTGGTGGGTGAAAGCTCGTCCAGGATCGGCGGTTCCATCTCGACGAACTTCTCCGTTTCGTCCGCCAACACGGGATCCTCGGTGGTGGTGGTGGTTGCTGTTGTCGGTGCTTGATCCTGGCCTGGATCGGCTGCGGACTCAGAAGATACGAGCGTAATTACTTCTAGCTCCAGGACTTTGATGGTGGGCGGACTTCCTGGTTCTGTATGGACACCATTGCCCTGCTCGATCAGCTCGATCTGGACCTCCTTGACCGTGGCCACTGTCGACTGGATTTGTGCTTGTGCTGACCCGGCGGAATCCAGGGCCTCTGTCGAACCGATCGCCGCCCGATCCTCGCACTCTCCAGGCGGCGGCGTGATCTTGGTTATGGGCGGCGGGGTCTGCGTGGGGGTGGGTACTACCAGGAGCGGCAACTCCGATGCCGAGGACCCGCCAAGTGACAACTTGTTGAGCTCCTCCTCCAGTTCCGCATCGACATCAGAGCCCGATGGCGGATCCTTGGCGATGGCACAGCCACTACCGTAGACGGCACTGCGAGCCTGCAGCGGAGCAGGGCTGCTGGTGACCACGGTGGGCGAGGATGTCGTCGTTGGAGTCCGTCCTAGCTGGAAATCCGGGGTACGGCTGCAAAGGCACACATTAGAGTTAGCATTTTAGGGTAGAATAAACCTGCTGACTTACCTAGGAGTAAATGAGACTGATGCCCGGCGCTGCTCCGGAAAGTTCGGAATCAGACGCTTTACGCTTGCTTCACCACTGTCCACGGTATTTTGATGGCGAATACCCAAATTCCGCTGCATTCGGTCATTTACGTCGCTGTTGTCCGAGGAAGTGCTGCGCATAAAATGTAATTACTTGCTGGCGGAACTTGCGGTGCTTCCGGTGCGCCCCTACCTATTCAACCGCTGTGGCTGCACGGCGGAACATGAGATCTTCGACGATCTTCCTGCGGCCGGAGTAGGTGTCGCCACCGCCACCACCGCTGCCGGCTCCGTGGCACTGTCCACCTCCCAGGGACACACCGATAACTTCACCTGCGTCGCCGGCGGCGGGACTGGATCGGCTGGCTCGTCCCACGGGCAGACGGCGCTGCTCGATGCCACCACCAGAGCTGTGGACGACGACGTGGACTCCGTGGTGTCGAGGGCGGTGGTCTTCGTCTTCGGCGTTTCTCTGCGGGGCAATATACATACGGACATTATGGCAGTTTCTGTATTCTATATTCATCTTTACACTTAGACGGTGGTTAAAAGGAATGCTGGTGTTCAACACGTAGACTTACATATATGCATATGTACAATTGGTAACAGATAAAGGGTAAGAGGCGCATGGGAGAAGCATCCGTAACCTTTTTTTTTTGACGAAATAGTACAGAACACACAAAATAACAACAGCAAACATTCGAGCATAGAAACGATTGAAACTATATTCGGAGACAGTTGATAAAGCCAAGAAAAGAGGCGAGGCATACAGGATCGCAGCAGTGACAGTGGTGAGATACAGAATCCGAGGGTAACTAGGAACTCTCTCGACAGATGACAGGAAACAACAGGTGGGAATGGCAAAGTCGAGGGCCCGACTTTCAGATACCCGGTACTCGACTTGTAACTCAAAAGCTAATAGCTAATATACTGCTAAAGTTTGCTGAATGTCAGTAGTAATTGCCACTGAAATCCCTCGAAATTCTTAATCCTATTTAAATAACATTTGGTCGACATTTCAGATTTAAAATATATATTAATAAATCATTACAAGTAAATAAAACATTGTGGAGTCTCATTTTTAGAGTCGGACGAGCTATTGATCTACATTTAAACGATTATTCTTTAATTTATTTATTAAAGCGAAACATACATACAAAAGTAGAACTAGTCTTCCTGTCAATGTGCCCGGAGTATCGGTTATAACAAAGGTTTTTGCGGTGAAGTTACACAACAAGTAAGTTTACACAAGAATTTCATGTCGCCCATTCCCCCATCAATTGGACATTCTGGCTTTTTAATATCATTTTTCAAAAGCTCGATTTAATACATTTTGTTGCTTACATTGAAGCCTGTTTTACTAAGGATATAGAACATTGAACTATTTACTTTAATATCAAAATCAGCATCTTTGTTAAAACCATTTGTTTTTTAAATTGGGAGGAAGAGGCGACAAGAAGGAAGAAACAGAAGGCAAAAGAAGGCAAATATTGGAAAGGGTGGGGCCAGGGCACAGATCGAACGACAAACAAAAATGGAAAGAAAACACTAGCATTACGTTTTAGGATTGGAAAGATTGTATTTGGTACAGGTGGTAAGCGTTTCGCAAAACCAATCAATAAACATGTCTTACGGAAGTGCCTGCAAACTACTTTCGCGATTCCCGTAGGCCGCATAGATCCCAACATCCATGACCGCCATGTGGCGCTGGGGCATATCGCCTCGATAAATTGAATCGCTACTGCAGTGCGTGTGTGACGTATGACATATATGATATAATCAATTGTTAGAGTATCAATTGTTCAACTGGGTTTCAAGTTGTTTTCGCTTCAATGTCTCGTGCGCATTGTGAAAGAGTTAATTTGTATATACGATATGTTGAATGTAAACGAAAACGTTTGTTACCGAAAATAAAAACGATGTTATAGCTTGGCTCTTTCACTTTGAATATTCAGGCAAATCAAACATTGCGAAAAATCAGAAAAAAATTAGCTCGCTCCAAAATATCAAATCATTTTAAACACCTCCTACTGCGCGAGGATCTGAACTTACCTGAAGGGAATTTCGCTGAGATTACTCTGGGAATGAGAGTGCGGTACCTTGGAGCCGGCATCCTTGTTCAC
Source organism: Drosophila rhopaloa (assembly GCF_018152115.1). Taxonomy (NCBI): domain Eukaryota; kingdom Metazoa; phylum Arthropoda; class Insecta; order Diptera; family Drosophilidae; genus Drosophila; species Drosophila rhopaloa. The sequence continues at coordinate 10,111,928 of NW_025335123.1, read as the reverse complement.
CCCGATGACGGCCAGCTCGTGGGCGGAGCCTGTGAGACTACGATCGCTGCCACGGCGCCGGGACAGGTTGCCGGGCGGTGGTGCCTGCATCATGGAGCAGCTGCCACTGGAAGTGCCGCTGGCTCCTTTGGCCGCATCCCCCAGATTCGGCTGGCTGCTCAGGGCGGCTGTCATTTTCTTCTTGGCTCCGCTAACGCCGCCAAAGTTAAAAAACCGCTTCTTGTACGACGGCTGGATGCCCGTGTCCAGCAGGCGCTTATAGTGCTCGGATCGGATGAATCGTGGGTAGCAGTCCTTCTTCAGCAGCAGCATGTATATGTGCTCCGAGGCCGAGTCAAAGGTGAATCGCGATGGATTTTTCAGGCCGCGCAGCACGCTTTCCATTGTCTTGCCGTCAATGTTTATCTCGCAGGGTGCTCCCGGCTTCAAAAACTCCCTGCAATATATATAAACATATAGATGGGATAAGGAAAAAATGGGAGATGATACGCACTCGTAGATTTCGTTGACCTTTCGCGCCACTTGCGAGTGAGCGGATCGGCGCAAGCGATTGACCGCTATCCAGAAGCGGATGTTCTCGTGCGAGTACTCCTTCTCCAGGAAGCCCGTGAACTCCTGCAGGCCCGTGGGATCGGAGACGAGCTCCTCAATGGAAATGGCCCAGCGCTTCACACGCTTCTCTGTGGGAATGTCGACAAAGGTGTTGTTCAGCTGCCAGAATGTAATATCCTCGGTGACCCACGGATTGGAGGGCAATGCCGGCTGCAGAAAGAAGTCGTATTCGGTGAAGGTCTCCGAATAGCAAACGAGCGACTCGCAGGCCTGCGACATCTTCATACGCGTCCGATTGAGCGACTTGCTTAAATAGTCAACGTCGCGCTGCATGTCTTCGACAGTCTTTTTTTTATTGGGCTTGAGGCCCTGACGATCGCGCGAAGGCACTGGACAGGGCTCCAACGGAGTGAACTGGCCAGGCGGTGGACGGTGAACTCTCCAGTAAGCTCTCTCCTGCGAGTCTCCCACGATCTTGTCCCCCTTCTTGCGCTCCTTGGCCAGTCGCACCTGCTCCTCGGCCTGCATCGAGATGAAGTCCCACTTGCCCTTCAGGTTCTTGTGCAGCGAGGCCAGGGCCTCGGCCTCGTAGTCCTCCAGTGCATGGCGCTGCTTGTTGCGCAGCGATCGCTTGGCCAAATAGATGGCGTACTCCACATTGTCGGGCGCCTTGTGCTGCCAGGGCCAATAGTAGGGCGTTTGGAACCGATACAGCGACGAATCATCCTTCACGGTCAGCGTTTTTGAGTCGTTGACCGGAAAAAAGTAGCCGTGCAGACACAGCTGATTAGCAATGTTTAGGGCCTCCGACTCCTCGATTTGCAAGCGGTCCATTAGCCATTCAATTAAATCGTATCCTAAACACCAGGTATAATGGTTATAGACAATAAGTAACCCATTAATCTTATACATGTGATATGTTTAAAATAAAATCATTTACAATATTCCTATTATGTTGATGTGTAAGAGACTGTGAGACAATATTGTAAACGAACTACTTTTTTTGTGCTGGTGCAAGACGTATTTGGAGAAATAAATTAATAAAAATAACAAAATAAATTACACTGAGAAAAACTTTTTATCTTGTTATTTGAATTAAAAACAAGAAAGGAAAGCTAACTTCGGGCGGAGCCGAAGTTGATATACCCTTGCAGAATATTCTATAAATTATATTCTCCAAAATTATTCATATGATGCATTCTTAATACTTAAAAAAAGTCCCAACTTCCTAACTTTAAAAACAACAAAGTTATGTAATTTCCAATCGTTCAGTTATATGGCAGCTATAAGATATAGTCGGCCGATCCTTATGAAATTTGGTAGGTCGGATTGATTAACCAAATATAAAATCCATAGAAGATCCCAGCCTCCTAACTTTACAAACACCAATGTTATGGCATTTCCGATCAATCAGTTATATGGCAGCTATAGGATATAGTCGTCCGATCCTTATGAAATTTGGCAGGTCGGATTTTTTAGCCAAAAATAAAACCCATAGAAAATCCCAACTTCCTAACTTTAAAAACACCAAAGATATGGCATTTCCGATCGTTCAGTTATATGGCAGCTATATGATATAGTGGCCCGATCCGGCTCGTTCCGACTTATATACTACCTGCAATAGAAAGACAACTTTTGGGAAAGTTTCAAGCAGATAGCTTTAAAACTGAGGGACTAGTTTGCGTAGAAACGGACGGACAGACGGACAGACGGACGGACAGACGGACGGACAGACGGACAGACGGACATGGCTAGATCGACTCTCCTGGTGATGCTGATCAAGAATATATATACTTTATAGGGTCGGAAATGTCTCCTTCACTGCGTTGCAAACTTTTGACTGAAATTATAATACCCTCTGCAAGGGTATAAATATAGGTCGCGATTTTTCAGCTCAATAAGGTTAAACCCACAGCGTAAACAATGTGCATTAACCGACCTGGAGGTTTCAAAAAAAACTAAATAGTAGACAACGTACCCATAAACGCGTATGGTATGGATGTGAGGAACATTTTCTGCTGCCGCACGGGCACGCCATGTTCCTGATCCTGCATCTCGCGCACCAGCATTTCCATCTGGGAATAAACAAATACGTTATGTAGCTGAAACAGAGCACTGGGGATCATCACAGAGGACGCACCTTGTCGAATGCCATGGGTCGCGATAGCTTCTCGATGGCCTGCTGCGGGTTGCCACTGCCGCCACTGGAACCGATGAGTCCGCCGCCAGAGCCAGTGCCGGATATGGAGCCGTGATGGTGGGTTTGTGGCGCTGTGCTCGCTGCAGTGGCCGTCGGATGCGGTTGCTGGAGCTGTGGTGGTGGGGCATGCGGGTGCGGATGCTGGTGGTGGTGCTGCGGATGGTGGTGACCCACCGAGCTGCCGCTGAAGGCAGTGGCTGCCTGGGTGGTGGCCGATATGGCCGTGGCGGTGGAGGCCAGGGCGGGACTGTTGCCGCTGTTGGCATTCCCGCTGCTGCTGCTGGTGGCCGTGGCAACTGTGGCATTGTTGTTGCCTCCGGCGGAGGGAGACAATTGTTGCATGGCCTGGAGCACGGCATGCGGCTGAAGACTCAGACTAGTTGGCTTGCTGGGCAGCAGCGACGACGATGACGACGCCTGCGGTGCCGGTGGCTGCGGGCTGGGCGTGATGGCCCCCGGTGCAGTGGGTGCGGATACGACCACGGGCACGAGGGCAGCCGACTGATTCCGGAGCACCAGCTGCCTATCCCTGTCCGGCGGCACTCCGCCGGGTGGTTCCATGACCGCTGTGCCCGCTGCTGCGGCGGCGGTTTCGCTGCCGTCTCTGGCCCGACGGCCTCTTTCTCCTCCTCCTGGTCCTTGGTGTTCCGCTGGGAGAGGTTTTTTGGTGTGGGTGTCCTATATATATCAGAGTTGCGTTGCCCAAGAGATGGCTTTCATTTACGCGATCTTCCGTGGCTGTCAATATCGGTTCGCTTCATGATCTTTAACGCGCATTATAACCACTAAATGAATTATTTGTTGAAAATGTCCTATATCTAATTCTGTACGTTGTTCTCGGTTGCACTTATCCGAATTCCATCATGTCCTTGTGTATGGAAATATTAGCTGAAAGCATTTTCAAGTTCAAATTAAAATGCAAAAGAGTTTGAATGAACAAATATATTGGCAAAGTTGTGCACATAAGCACATTTCATTATTTTTTTAAGAAGAAACGCATGGCTGGCAGCAAAATTCAATTTTATTAACATTGACAAAGTTGTATTTTAAATGAAATTTGTTTTTATTGACATTACTTTTTCAATCAAAACAAAATTATTTACGTTAGAAAACTGTTTTCATTGAACCTACTGTAAAACTGTAATTTCATTATGCATTTCCAGTGAAAATGTCCCCACAGGTGGAAAGTTTTCCATAAACTAAACGCATCTCTTTAAGCACCTTCAACCGTGGCCTTGTTTACTCCTTAAATAAACTTGTGTATTGGTTAACACACCATCGCAGCCAACTTACAATGTTTCATGATTCGGTCGGGTTGGCTTCCCTCTTCCTTCCGTTAAAAGCGACGCCCCCAACGACGCCGCTGAAGCCCTTCTTGAGTGCCCTCTGCTCGGCCAGCTTCCTTTAGCAACCACGGCAAGATGGTGAATTGATCTTTGCATTAATTGGGGCTCCTTTTACTTCCATCCATACATAGCACGCTTTCATGGCCTCCAAGTGTCGGGTTCTCAGCGTCAGGTTTTTAAAGGTCGTGGTGCCGGCTGCCGGTGGAGACCTTCAAAAAGGCTAATTACAAAAATTCATCAATTTCAATGCACTTTCGTTTCTTACACATCTAGTTTTTAGTCATAGGAACACTATTTAGTTTTAAGTGCAAATTCATTTTACTTCAGACTACCTAAAAACAAAAAGTAGCTTATTTTTAAGTTACATCCTTGCAAAGAGTATTATAATTTAATAAGATAAAGTATATATGTATATATATATTTTTATACGCTTAAACAGAAGAGTCTTTGTCTGACTGTTTCTATACCGATTGGCCAACTCAGTTTTAAAGAAACAATTCTAATACATATTATAGCGCAATTAGTTTTTAATGTTCTTCACTTGCACTATTGCTAACAACAATTTTATTTACAACTTTGGGAGAATATGTTAAATATCGGACGACTATATCCTGTAGGCTGCAAGGGTATCTAAGCACAGACTTTCATAGAGCTAACTTCCTTTTTCGTTATTTGTTGATGCGTGCCCGCCGCGAACTTGTGTAACCATTTTGTCATTAACACACGCACTTTGCCCTATCGACCTCTTTCCGTTCCAGTCAAGAATAAGTCGAATCGCTTGCGTGCGACTCCGATGTGCCAGCTTTACTGGGCCCGGGCGTCCTTTAATGATAGCAGTTAAAAATAACAAAGACTGGCTGAAATTGGCAGAAATAAGGGCTTTGACACCAATAAGACACTATAAATTTGCAATGAACAACGCCCCTAAGAACTAGGTAATAGTGGGGAGGATATTGGGTTATTGGTTATTATATACCACTTTGAAATAGTATTTTAAAAGCCTTCCCAGCACAAATAACCTCCTCCACATTAAAGCCAATTTGAATACCGCAGGGGAAATCCAATCAATAGTGCACTCTTTCCGCGCGTTTTCGCATCGATTCATTAAATTGTCAATCAAGCGGACATGCAAAGCATTAGAAGGCACACAACGCAAAGAGTTTCTTCCTCTAAAAAATTAAAAAGGATTTAATTAAATTATGTAAGATGTTCGCTGTGCGTACTTAGCGAACGCAAACCACTCAACGGACAGGACTAAATGGCGGGCTGGACTAAGTGCGCATTAGAGTGGTCCAAAAAAAAAAAGAAAAAATTTCTCAAGGGGTACATTTTGGTAGGCAACAAACTTATTCAAAGACCAACCAATTTTATTTTAAGATTTAAATGCGAATTACTCATACGACACGTAGCCACTCAGAGTTTCATACGAATTAAATTTTGTCGCCATTCTAATCTGATCTCGTTGAAATAAGAGTCAACAACAGAGATCAAGAAATATATTTTGTTTTCTTTTAAATTATATAAACCTACGCCACCTCAATTAAAATTTTTTTTAATCAGGGGCAACAGTACGTATGAGTAATATATTTTAAATCCCAATAAATGCCCTCTGGGATGTCTTGAATGCCCCAATTAATACCCATTTCTAGATATTTAGACTATAATTATGGCATTTAAAGGGTTTTTTGAATAACCAGTACCAGAGTATAAATCTAAAGAGGTAAAGATGAATTACGCTCAAAGCTTGCCTAACTATATTTAATTTATTTGGCCAGATTTGCTGTTCTAATTTTGATAGCAAGGGCTGATTTTGTTGGGCTTTGTTCGTGCTGGTCCCGATATATGTTCGCCACCTCACACAACCGCGGAACGTCCTCTAAGGCCCGTCACCCGTTTTACTCTCTTTTTAAATGTGACTTTTGTCATGCATTTGTCCCAGGCGGCTGCCCTTGTCGTTGTCGTCGTTACTGGGCCGGAAGTTGGTTTCAAACTGTTGGCAAATGAGTTTCCGTTTGCGAGGGAGGTTTCCTGCCTTCGTTATTGTTGTTGTTGACTCTTTGGCCGCCCTTAGGTTTTTTTTTCCCCCTTTTTTTGTTCATCGGCTGTTACATACTCGCACAGTTACAAGAAGTTTATTAATTTGCTGCACATCGGTTTTGTCCACATTTTATTATTATATGAGTTTTCTATACTTCTCAGTTCCTACTTTGTTTTATTTGTTAATGAAGTTCTCAACTACCACCACCTCCCCCCCATATTGCTTTGTCTAAAATCTGACCTTTATAATTCAGCAATGAGACTTTTATTCAAGTGGTTGCCACAGATGATAAATTGCCAGAAACAATAAACAAATATTCGTTTCGTTTGTCTGCCTACACCTGTGGACCTCTTAATAACTGACTAAACAAATAAACAAAGACTTAATGAGCTGGACGTTTTGCATAGCAAATATTGGGCCTACACACGGGAGCAGAAAGATAGCTCACCAAGGACCATCCAAAGTTATAGGCTTTCAAAAAAGAGCTATGATAACACAGGAACAAAAATCGAACTTTTAGAAATTTCCTCGAAACATTTTTACTTTCCCTGATGTTTGGATGATCCTGAGAAAAAGTCACATTCATAATTATGAGACATCCAAATATATTTTCCAGGTGTTACAGCCCTATGTCCTGATAAGTATAAGTACCTATGTACATGCATCTTAACCAACTTGAGAAACGGGTAAACAAGGTATGTCGGAATTAACAATGCGAAAGTACCATATTCTTGTAGTCTGGGGCACACACAGGCATGAGATGCAAATCGACTCGGAAGAAGCATTTAGTCGGCTTTAGCAGTGAAGCCTAGAATACCGAATACCGAATACTGAGAACTGGAGATGCCTATGGCCATGGTTTGTGGTAGGAGCTTATCTTTGCATTGATATTGATTACCATCCCGTGCAGTGCAGTGCGCACGGCGTAGTTGATGCGATTACAGCTGGCTGCTGTGCTCTTGAGTTGCCATAAGCAGGGGGCTTTGTTAAAGGATTACTTTAAGATGCCCCATTGTTTACGTTCTTTTGAGGATTTAATCTGCCCACACATAACTTTGGTCAAGGCCACCGAAACACTGACGCCATCGCAACGCCCACCTTGTTCTCCCCAGTGCATCAGTGCACCAAAACTAAGCAAGAACGTTTTCCTAATAACCGATTGAGTGCAGCTCCCAAGATTAGCATCTTTAATTAGGCTATTTATTCGTTAATCTCTGAACTACCAAGATAACAATAGAGCTCGATATAGACCAGATACTGGCAGGTAAAATTGATGTTACGTATACGTATTATGTCATTTAAATATTAATTAGATTAACAAGTGCTATTTTGATAACCAAATTCTGTCCGTATTAAATAGATATGCCCCCTTATCTGGTACCAAAAATGTAACCACATCGCATCAATTTGTTTATTGTGTACTGCAAACTGTGTTTTATACTATAAAGGAAATATCACAAAATTGTATTGTATTCTAATAAGAACAACATAAAGAAATATCTACAAAATCTTAAATATGAAAGTTTTGTTTGTGTGATTTCGGTGTTTATTCTAACCGACATAAAGTATGGCAACTAAATGCTTGCAAAATGAAAAAAAGGGGTAACACAATTTTAACTTCTGAGGCGACATTTTGCCACCTTTTTCTTAAGTAATGTCCACAAATTTTCGATAGGATTGAGATCCGGATAAAACCTTTTCTACAGTTATAAGGTGTTATAAGGTGTAAGAAGCGGCACAGATGGTATTTGTGCTTTGGATCATTGTCCTGGTACAGCTTGTATTTGACAGCAAAAACTGTTTTCCGGATCAATGAAGCCAAAATGTTGGGCACTTCTGGTCAATTCATTTTGTAAAATGTTTATATAGAACTCTTTCTTGTCACATATATCGGGTCTCATGGCATACGGTATTATGAGAGTGTGTTCGAATATCACTCTCCAATTTTCGAAGGCTTGTTTGCTTCAATTGTTTTTAACAATTTTCACAATCTCGTCGAGAAAGCTTTTCGGGTCTGCCATTTGAGCTATGTAATTCCAGCCTGTTTTCTTTTTTCGCGCCGTTTATAATGTCATAAACGGTTCTTAGTTTAATATTTAACATTTTGAGCCCACTCTTTGCAAAGAATTTATTGACATTTAATTGTTTTCTTCACTTTTTTTACGTTTTGTGTGGCATTTCGCCTTTTTTTCATACAAAAATTTTAACAATTAACCGCCATTTTTACATATTTTTATACCCTTGCAGAAGGTATTATAATTTCAGTCAAAAGTTTGCAACGCAGTGAAGGAGACATTTCCGACACCATAAATTATATATAATCTTGATCAGCATCACCAGGAGAGTCGATCTAGCCATGTCTGTCTGTCCGTTTCTACCCAAACTAGTCCCTCAGTTTTAAAGTTATCTGCTTGAAACATTTCCAAAAGATGTCTTTCTATTACAGGTAGTATATAAGTCGGAACGAGCCGGATCGGGCGACTATATCATATAGCTCCCATAGGAACAATCGAAAAAAAGTATTCCAAAAAATTATAACTTTTTTGTTTTAAATTATTACTTTTTGTTCTTTGGGATTGGTAATATTTAAATATTATGGAGTTATGGTTTTAATTAAATTAAAATCGGACAACAATATCATATAGCTGCCATAGAAACGATGGCAAAATGCAGCGCAAAATCGACATATGTAGCTTCATTGTTTTTTGTAATATAGGCATAGAAATCGAAATATAGTAGATTTGTAACAACTGCAAGGGTATATAAACTTCGTCTTGCCGAAGTTTGATTCCTTTCTTGTTTATATTAAAGACGTATCGGTGCTACAATTTCCATTATGCAAAAAAATTAGTTGACTTAAATTAGTTGTAGGAACACATATATATGTATATTGTATCATAATAAATTTCAATGCTGATGTTTACCTTACGTGGTATACAAAATTCTTTAAATTAGCAACATATTAGTCATTTAAAAGTGAGACAATGTTATGGAGCAAGTTTATAAACAACGGATTCAATCAGAATTCTACTTGTCATATAATATGGGCGGCAGGGCACTAGTTAATTGAACACGGCTGTCTATACATGAACGTTGTGGCGATCGCTCCGCCGCCTTCCATCATGATCCGGCTGAGTAATTACGCCGTAAATGCGAAAATAACAGTGTGCAGTGTACACTTGGGCATCAACACTTCCAAGTTTGTATTTGGTATGTACTTGCCGCCCGGAGCAAATTTGTTTGTACTCTTTCAGCTTAGATATCGTTAGATAGGAATGAGCAATCAAATAGATTTGGTCTATATAGTTGAAAGGATAGTTAAGTGGTTCATAAGCATCATTTTCAATCGCTATAAAAGAAAAGCTAATTTACCACAAAAATATTTATCCTTCAATATATTATTATGTTTTGGAATTGGTCTGGGGTCCAATCTAAACCAAAGAGCAGTTCGTAGATCGACTAGGCGTCTACATTTTTTTTACCAAGAGAGAGTAATTGGCTGTTTCCTATAACTTATGACTACGCACATCATGTACTCACACAACTCGGAATCTGTTGAAAAATATTTCACGTGCGTACAAAGAAGAAAAGATAAACAATAGCCGATGTGGATCAGAGTGAGGCATGGCTAAAAGAATCGATAAGGGAATAAAATCGCGAATATTGCTGGAAATCAAAAATCTCTATGGGTTAATGTTAAATTGTCCTCTCAAATATTTGGGTTATAAAGAAATTTAATTTAGAATAAATTGACCTTATAAAGGGGATTACAAAAATAAAGAATCTAAACAATGTCCTCCGAACTAAACCTTTGATATCAGATGTCTCTTAAAATTCTTGACTGTATTTGATAACTTACGAAAGCCCAACCACCCTAACTAGACTCCACTTTAGATCAAGTTAATAAACACACCAAACTAAAAAGGGTTTTTAAAACTCTTCCGAGCTGAAACTGCGATAACAGTTGTCTTTTTAAAAACTTAACGGGGCTTGTTGGGTTTTAACTGACGTAGAAATACTTGTGTACCATTTACGAAGCTCTACTGTAGATCGAGTCAGCAAACATGCCGCCGCTCATTTTTACAGACTTTCTGGCCAACTAACACCACTGTCGAAGGGGAATACGAATACAAGCTAATAAACTAAAACGGTACAGTATCAGAGAAAGTGGGCCTACAGGAGGACGATGTGTGTGTGCAAGTGCGGGTGCCCATTTGCTGGTGTGTGTGTGGGCGAAGAGAGAGCTTCGATAGGCGCAAAAGATAGCACACACACACTTTGTGGAGGGGGCGTAATTGATGATGATTTTGCGAGGGTAAGCGTGTGTGTGCAACAACAATATCAACAACCAGCACAACAACAAAGGGAGAAAACTTAGCTCAAAACAGTTATTTGACATTGGAAGTTACAGTGGGCCTAAAGTTCCTTTTGATTTTTTGACTCTCACACCTTTTGAAATTCGATTTGCAGTAATATACAATAAACAAAATCACCATGTACACAAATTTCCGTATTTTTATACAACTGTATGTATACATAAGTATACCCAGTGGGCAATTAAATATTTACGTCCACCGAGCAGCTGGTTCGCAACTCTAACTCTCTTCTTCTTCTCCACACCATATTGTGTGTTAGTGTGCACACACAAACACACAGGAGCGTCTGGGTCAAATGAAAATGTATTATTTGGCACTTTTTGTATTTTCCGCAGAACCGATAGCACAACATATTTTCTTCATATTTTCACATTTTCACTGTCAATGTTAGCATAACTAACGGTGTTCGCACACAAACAAATACATTTTTTTTGCTACCTTATTGCGCTGCCTTTCCTTCGTTTTCGCCTTTCCTTTGCGTTTCTGTTCTTTGGCCTTCTTCTTCGGGGACTCTCGCGATTTTCTAAAAAAAATCGTTTCTACGTATTCCCGTTCGTTGCACAGCACTCTCACAGAAATTTATGGAAAAAATAGGAAAAACCTCACTGAAAAAAAAAGCAAATGCAAATGCATCCTTTTAAATGCACCACTACCACTCTATATCGGTTCGAGTTCGCAAATGAAGAGTTTCGAGGTATTCTAGCTTGTTATTCCGCCTCGCCAGTTATGTTTCCATGTTGCTCAATTCAATTCCCTGAACTCAAAAAACACCGTCGGTGCGAGCAATCGAGGCACGCACGACAAGGACGTCCGCCGCACACGATACTTTGAGCCAGTGTCCGCGTGTAGGAAAATGGAAAATGGATTTTCCTGCGCCAGCAGCAGAAGTTTAGTTTCCGAGCGGTGACGAGAGAGTGCCGACGAGAGAGTGGCGCCGAGAGAGAGAGAGAGCAAGTTTTCCCCAGCGCGCACTTGGTTGGAAAAGCTGCGGTCAGCCCTATGGCATGGCAGTCGGGAAAACCAGTGCCTGCGTTCCGCTGGAAAGCAAGGGAGCCCAAACTTTGCCACTGGAAGGGGAAAATTCCCGCCCTTCTCTATGGCGACTTCTGTACTCGCTGCTTTACTCTTGGCGAGTTATTACATATCCCTAGATTTGGTCGTTAGAAATTTAAATGGCGATAGCAGCAAAAAGAAAACGCTCCTTTTTATTGCATCTCAAAACTTTCTGTAATTGTATAGAGTGCAATACTCGTTATTAATTTCCGGCGATGAAATATAACGCGATAATCACGAATGTTGGTAACTGAAATAGTGGTTACACCCGAATAACTGTGTCTTATATTATTTTTGCTTATGTGAATCACATCTACAAATGAGCATTTAATGAATGTACAAGTAGATTATTATCGACCGTTGGCAATTTAAATATTTGTAATACTCGTAATAAGCTTTTGACACTTCGCTAATTTTCATCACATCTCTAAAGTTGTATTTCAATTTATAGCGAGTGAATGAAATCAAAGTAATGAGAATTACTTTAATCCTGGCGATTTATTACATATTTCAAACTTTGTCCGTTACTAATTTGAATAATGTCAATACCAAAAAAAAAATTGTTTTTTTATGGGACGTATTTTATTTCCAAGTAAAATAATGTTTTTTTGTTTTTAAACTTTTGTTTTCATTTGGAAATTTAGTGGTGGTTGCTTTACTCTAATCAAACTTTTGCCGTAATACGCATTTGGAGCATTCAACTTTTCAAACAACTTTCTTTTTTACTTCCGTTACTTACATACGTACATTTTATTATTGGTATCTAATAAAAAGAGTTATTTTGTGATATGTTTTAAAAAGACAACAAGAAATGTATTGAATTAGTACAATAATATAATTTACACATAATATTTGTACATATATTCTTTTAATTTGATACGCTTTCAAATTTAATGAAAAAATACGCTGCTGTCGTTACCTCAAATCCGTCCCCTACCCATAAGACTATATGAGAATAGGTCTCGCGGTTAATAGTCTAATGTTAAATTGAATATGTCACTATATGTCAAAATACACTAGTTATTTTACAATAGTGTAGCACTTAATATTCGGTGTACCGAATTTTGTTGTATTATGCATTTTGTCAATATTCCGTTCGCCCAATACAAAACAATTATTCACTTTGGCTTTTCCAAAGGACTAAATTCTACCTACCGGTCAGACTACAAGTGTACAACTAACCTACCTCACAAGTGGACCTCAAAAGGAAAAATATCGAAATAAAGGAGTGGTTTTGAAAAGCCTTTCTATACTAATCATTTGTGTATTTACATAACGTATCTGCCAATTGCTTGTTACTATCCGTTTTCTAAATCTATTCGATCTTTAAATGTAATTTTGTTGTCCGGATGCAATATCAAAGTTTTCAAACTGGTTCCCAACACCCAGTGGTCTTGGAAAACAGGTTCCCTACATAAATCAATTAATTATAGAGAAATTTGAATGCAAGTTATACGTCGAATTCCTATCTATCTACTAGTGAACTAAGTAAAACTCATTAAAATCAGGTCATGTTTGCCTCTTGCTATTTGGCTTGATATTGTGGTTAGTCGTTCTGCTCCGGTGGCGTTTCACCAAAGCAGAGACGAGAGTCAGAGTCCCGGTCATTCCTGTAACTGATTTCGACTACCTCCTCCTCGCCCTGTAAAGTCTAAACTCACTGAGCTATCGTCCTATATACCATGCTCTCCCCTACTCCTTACTGACTATTTTATCCGGATCTGGATTGCGAAGTCTTCTAAAATTATCACAAGAAGTTGGCATTCGTGTGTTCAATGGCGCTTTGTCGGCGTCACATGTAGGAGGGCGAGGACTTGCGGGATCGCGAGCGCGGCTTCGAAGGACTCTTGAGGCTGTGGCGCGAGCTGCTGCGCGGCTTGAATCCCCGATCGTTCCACGGCTCTGAGACACGTCCAAACCAATGTATCAAATCCATAACCTCTAGCTGAAAGGGTAACAGCGTGGTCAAATATCGTTGGGTATAGCCGACATAAGTATACGCTCACCTGAAGTGTCTGGGGCAATTCCTTGAACATTTCACACTTGGTCAGTTGCGCATGTTGCGAGAGAAAAGAAAGACATTTCGACTTCAGAGCAGTGGCCATATAGCGATCCGCAATGCCCAGAAGGCAGACCACGGATTCCTCGTCAATTAAAGAGTATAGGGTGTTTTCGCACAATTCCTGTTTGTTTTGTGTAGATTAGTTGTAGCTTGATTGCAACGTACCGATCTCACCTTAAGATCATCTATGGAGTAACGATCTGCCAAGAGCATTAGCTCGCACACCTGCTCGGCGCCCACTGTTCGATCGATGGGAGCACCGTAGAGGTAGAGGAGCAGGCGTCGAAAGATTACGGGAGAGGTGTCTGTGATGATGACCTTTCGATTGATGGACTCCTGCATGCCCGACATCAGGGCCTTTTTGAACCACTCGCAGCGAGCGGCAACGATCACCCGATGCGCCTTGAAGCTGTGCACCTGAAGGACCTTCGCTGCCGACTCCCCACTGGCGGTCTCTGTCTTCCCAGCAGCAAAGGTGTGCACCTCGAACTCCATGTCGGCCAGCTGGGTGGAGTGCAGCAGACGCAGGGCGTTCTTCGAGAGATTGCTACTGGCCGCAATAGGTGGCTCACACAGGTGGCGAATGAGATTCAACTTGGGGTGTACAGCAAATCGTTAGTTAGATACAAGCTTAAGCAACAAACAAATTACCTTAATGCTATTATAATCGTAGTATTGTTTGCGATCCAAATAGATCGCCTCCTTATCGCAAAGCCCCTGATTTAGGTTGTTCTCGTGATCAGCCATTTTTAAATTGCTAGACAGCCCACTGGAGCCTTCCAGCAATCCCAGCTCAATTACGGACTGAGTGAATTCCTGTTTTCGCACCAGCGAACATATCTGGCTAATAGCATCCCGCAGGGCATCCTTGTGATCCAGTAGTTTTGCAATGACGCCATTCTGTGGGTAATACACGGTAGGAACATCCAGGATAACGAATAGCTCAATCACTTACTATCTGACTGGTGGCCAGCTTGAAGCAAAACTTGAACTCCTTCCAACCCAATTTGTCGTCGAGTCGATCGGATAGGTTCTCCACTATGAAGATGTAAGCGGGAATGTCCATGATCAGTTGTTCGAGGTTCTGGTTGATTGTGCTACTTTTGCTCAAAAAATCCATTTCGCAGAAGGTGCTCCTGCAGGAGTAAAAGTGAATGATGATGGCCTCCGATGATTAAACGATAGTAACTCACTTTTTGTCCTTGATTATTTCAAGGGCCGCCACAATACGGCCGTAGATGTCGCGCATTTTTCGCACTTCGTACATGTAGAGAACGAATTTCAGGTCATTCTCCGCCGAACTCAGGCGCTGTTTGTCCGTGAGATTGTCATAGAGCGTTAGACCCACGGGAGCACCGCGACGAGGTCGTGGCGAGGGTTCGCCTCCATCCGAGATCTGCAATTGCATGACAATCGCATCGTCTGCCTGCTGTTCTTGTAGGGGGAGATCCAAGTGGGAACACTTCAGGTCCTACAAATTAAGAAGTAGTTTATACCCAGGTGATAGGCCCCTAAAACCCTTAACAATTCTATCCCCAACTCACCTTACACATGATTTCCAGTGAGTTTTTGATTTCCTCTATCACAGCGGTCAGTACAAATAAGGTTGATTCGATCTGTAGGATAAGGTAGATCAGTTTTCATAATTCCATTACAATCACTGGAGTGCTCTCACTTCAGGTACAAGATAATTCACCAATTCGGCTTTTTCGTCGACACTTAGACCGACAAAGACTCCCAGTACGTTCCGTAGCAGCTGTTGAACTTGCGACATGAAAATTGGGATGCGGGTTCGTATGTACTTGACAATTTCGTTCTTTTGATATCGCGTCATGTGTGTGGCATCCGTAATGAAAATGTTACAGAACTGAAGCACCTTGGCGCAGCCTGCAGGGATAATTAGTCCTATCTAGATCTTGTCCTGCAATCTGAAAACAGCCCACTGAACTTACCAATGGCACATTCGCGCAAGGCATCCTGAAATGTTGCATAGAGCTGCGTTGGATCGCGGGTAATATTTCCGGGATTTAAGCACTGTATAACCCTGTTGAGAATGCCGTGCAGATCCATAGTAACGTTGACCACAACTGAAAGTTATCGGCAAGGATTTGGGCCAGTTTATATAGTAAGGTAATACAGTTGATGGCCTGTAATACTCACATTTTTTGAGTCTCAATAGTCGCAGGTACTTGCGAGTCGGCTCCACTAGTTTGGTCAGCGACGGCTGGGATTCGGCAAAGCCGATTAGCTTCTCGCACACGTCCTCGTCGAGGTCCGGGAGCAGTGACTCCGTGTACAGCCAGTGTAGGATGGGGCCCAGGAGGAAGGTGGGCAGGTTGCACAGGACGCCGACGGGCGTGAGGGGCGACGACGGCGGCGTGTCCATGGAGCTGGGGAAGGGCGAGGGACTGCGTGCGCGGTACGGCGACAGCGGTGGCCTCCGGATGCTGCAGATGGCCAGTCCAGCGGTCGGTGGCAGGGGTGTGGGTGTGGGCTGCAGCATCAGGTCCTGGCAAAAGTTGAAAATGTTCTTGCAATGCGACTGTGACGTTTCCAGATGCGAATCGGAATGCGAGGTGGGCGGCAGGCGGTACATCCCGCCACCGCCACATTCTAGGCTCAACAGATTCGTGGTCCTGACCACCGACGCCTCCGAGTCCCCGGCATTGCCATTGCTCAAGCAGTTGAAGCTGCTGCTAAACTGATGCATTCGCTGGACGCCCAAGCCGGACGACGGCATCGCCTGGAAGTCACAGGGCGGTTGCAAATAAATGGGCGAGAGATTCAACCGCGGCAGGGACTTGTCATGGCCGTCATCGTTGGCCGGTGCCACGGAAATCCTTATCGGATTCGGGGTGTTTGGGCCACTGTGGCAGGTCCTGGTCGGACGAACGGTCGCCGAAGGCGGGGCACTGTTCACGCACATGCTGCAATCGAACCCGTTGAGCCGCAGTATGGAGGCATGCAGGGCGTACTCCAGTCCGCCGGAGCTCTTTACCACCACGTCGCTGAAGTAGGACTCCTGCAGGGCCTCGCCGAAGCTCAGTTGCTTCTCCTGGCCAGCAGCCTGGCCATCCTGCAGGCGCTTGCACTCGACGGCATACCAGTTCTCGCAGCTCAGCACCAGTGTATCAGTCGGCGTTAGCGTGTTGGTCTGCGAAAGGGTGAGACAGATTGGAGTCCCGAAGGAGATCTACCGCTCAAGGATACTCACGCTAAACTCAATGCTGTGGCCGGCAAAGGCTCCGAAAACGAGGCGAGGATTGATCTCATGGACGTCGAAGGTCTCGCAACTGAAGAGTACGCTGGCCGATTCGCAGAAGGAGCCGCAGTCTTTGGACTCGGGCAGCGGACTGACCAGGTCATTGTACCAGGTAATGTCGCTGGTATCGTCCAATCGGAATTTAATGCTAGGAAGTGGGGTGGGGGTGGAGGTTAGCAGGTGTGTGTGCGTTGCATGTTTTTGGGATGACCACTTACCCCTCCAAGCCGGACAGCTCCCGCTTTCCCTCGAAGGTGCAGCACACAATCTGGGAACACGGAAGATGGTCGAGTGTGTGTGTGGAGATAGAACAGGGTGGGTGTCAGGAAGTAACTCACCTCCCAGGTGCCCAGGAACGTGTGCACCAGTGCCATGGCTTCCTCCGTTTTCAGTGACCTGGTAGTTGCCTAATCCCGAGTAGAGCCATGTATCCTGGCCGAGTGGGCGAGTGTTTGTGAGTGGGTGAGTGTGTGTTCGTGTGCTTTTGTGGGTTGTTGAGCGGCTGATGTTTTCCTAGCACCTGCGAGTCACTGGGCCAGCTGTGAACCAGGAGTGACCAATTTCCATGCTCCACCCGATCCGACAAGGAGTTGCGTCCACTTTTTTTCCTGCCTCTAGAAAGGACCTCTTCTGGATACGGATATCGATGTGCGAGTGTTGTGCATGTGTATGTATTTGTTGTTGCCAATGACTGTAACTGCGCTGCCGCTGTTGCTGCTGTTGCTGCCTCCGCTCCTCTGCCGCTCTGCAGCTCTGCAAGGATTCCAATTCCAGCGAGTCGAGGTCCGAGTCCGAGTCCGAGTCCGAATCGAGTCCGAGTCCTCGCTCGCTGCGAATCGCTCTCGCTCCTCCGGCTGTTCTCACATCCTGACGTCCAACCAACGAGCTTTGCAGCAGCTGACAAAGCTTCAGCGGAAAAGCTTTGGGAAAAGCGGAAAATGTACGTGGGTGGGTGGATTGGCCACCCACGTCCGAACACTAACTCTTCCATGGAATCTTTGGCCAAACAACACGCACGAGTCTTATGACGTTGGACAGGAAACTCACTGGCTGTTATCCATTGACGTAACTGAGTTCACCACAACATTTGATACGGAAAACTTGGGTTTCTTCTTTGGATAGAGCTTATATCACTAAATAGAACATTATAACCGAACTTTGAGCTTAGCAAGCAAATAGACATTGATTTATAATACACTTGCAATTAACGAAATCCTTTAGAGGGCAAAGGATATAGTAGACATTTATTTATTTAAGCTTCCCAAGCTAAAGGTCTAAATCAGCTTAAGTGCTTTTAATATATGTGCAATTTTGAAGATTATTGACTGTAATAAGTAATTTTAAAGCCTAAATTATTTCCCAGCTTCTAAAATTTCACTAATTTATCTTGAAAGTTATAATCCATATTTTAATCATTCCCAATTTAGGTTCTCTTATGTTATTAAATGTAAAATTTATTTTATTTTCAAGTACAATAACAACATTTAATTTGGCGGTTTCGTTTAAAATAACAGTATTTGTTTTAACTACTTCTCAAGCTCGAATAAATAAATGGAAAATTAACACTGAACGATCAATAAAAAACGTTGGCTTTTAAATTGGAATCACCATAAACATTTTTATAAAAACCCGATTATCATTCATTTATATAAGTTGTATCACTGTAATGTTGCCATGGAAAAGAGCATTATTTAGTTTATCAGTTTTTTTTTTACAATTATTAATCAATTTGTTCAAGAGAAATTTAAAATTGAAAATTTAAGGCATAAGCTAATCGAGTCGAGAGTCTTTAAACAAATTGGTAATTGGAATATTTTTAATAAATTTAATGGAAAGATAAAGTTTAAATAGTACCAAAATAAGTGGAAATCGTTCATGTTTAATATGGCTGAACATCAAGTTCTTGTGATTTTGTTTGGTTGGCTCTTCTGACGAGGAGACTAGAAGTCCAGAAACGCTTTCATTGCACACTGGCTGGTAAGCTGATCGAACTGTCTGTCCTCGTATACGCGGACTCCATCTCTGGCTATAATGTCTTGGGCAGAAAGCTGCAGGGAATTGGAATGGTAGAGGGGATTATCATCCTAGTGGGTTGAGAAAGCGAAACTCACGCTAAGCAGCTGTTTGGAGCTCAGGTTGTAGCCCTTGTAGAGGGCAATCCTTTGGAGCGCCATCACACTCCGGATTCGCTGTCGCGGCTCGATGGTCAGCAGCTTGCGCAGCACATCCTTTCCTTCGTGGGAGAGGTCCTTCACCTCGTCTGGCAGGAAGTCCTCGCTGTCACTGTCACTGTCCTGCAGACAACCATTGATTTGGGCAAAGGAGGGGGCATTGGACAAGCCGTCCTCCGGTTCCAGACTTTCCCGGCGACGCAGAAGGTGGCGTTTAATGTTGGGGGACTGAAATAGAGAATAATGGTAGGAATTCACATCGGCATAAGGTTTTTAAGGTATACTTTTATGCGGCTCTGGTGAATAGTCAAGTCACAAACCTTCGTTTAAGAAGCCCCTTGCGAATGTATCCCTAAATATAAAGGTATACAACTAATAGACCGAAGATCGGAAACATCTGGCATGTATTAAATCCCTGGATACACACGGCATTAAAGCGATGAGCCACCTCTGTTTGTTTTCACCGCATGTCAGTTATTCTAAAAAATAATAATTAGCGTCCGGTGACAACACGACCAACCGAACAATGCTAATGGTGGCGCCCTGAATCATATCTAAATAACCAAACAATTCGGAACAGACGCATGAACACGCAAATACGCAAATCACAAACGTCAGCTCATTGACAGAGCCAACCGCACATGGTCTGAGTTTTTTTGCCATGGAACTCAATAAGCTAGAATAAACAGAAACTGGACACGACACCCAGTATACCCTTGTATATTAGTTACTTTCCAGTGGGCTTTATAAATTCTTGATGAAGGTAATTTAAATACTTGTACAAAATAGCTATAACTATCGATTTCATAAGTCACCAAAAGAAACAAAAATAATATATTCATTATATTATTAAAATATAATTGCCTTGTATATTTTTGAATCCAAATTAAGGCAATACCAATTACTCACATTATCTTATCCCATTTAGGTTTAATTTAATCAGATTACAAAAGTTAGTATATTCTGCCATTAAAAGCTGGTTATAATATTTTTATCAATTTTTCGTACGTTTAAATGCAATATTAAAATGACAAGAAATGTAGCGAAAATGCACCCAATATAAAACCTAACATGTAGATCCAGCTTAATATAAATTAAATGCTAATACTAAATATTTAAAAAACCTAAGATGGTATGTGTAGAACATTAACGCAAGTTACTTATCTGCACAGCAAAACAATAAATATTCGGGTTCACCAAAACATAACTTAACTTGAAAAATAAAACATCAACTTTTACATATTGGACAATCTGGTTTCGATATATAAACAGAAAAGGCACGTATTTGTCACCATTCTGAGAAACTAATGAAAGAATCGGGGTCACCAATAAGTATGCCTAGCTGATCATAGCTCTTTAAGCCTAGAAAAATGAATGTTAAGCATTCCGCTATGAGCACTATATATTTGCATATAATAATATATTTCTTGTGGACCAATGTTACTGATGACTAAAAAATAACTATAGTATACTCAAGAATCACATAACAATAAACTTTTTAGTTTGGCGCCCCATAAGAGAGATCAGAATCACTTCAATTCAGTCAATGCATGCAATGAGTCGGCAAAAGAGCTGCAATTACAGTGATTACGAAAATATCCATGGCGGTCGGAAATCTGGATACCCAACTTGGATATTGGATAAGAGCCATATTATGGATGCCTATGTCTTAGATCGACTCTGCTCAACTAATCCGGCAAAGCTCAGCTCGGCTATACGAACGCTAATGCATGCAAATTGGATTCAATTAGCGGCCGACTACTTTTAAAATAGAAATAGACAATTTTTGTTGAGTTGATGTTGCTGATGCTGGACTTATTGTCGTTGTCGCTATGGAGAGTGCTGTAATACTCGCACTCTCACTTGTCGAGTATGTTTTTAGTTCTTCCTTTTAGTTTTCAAATGGGAATAATGCGGGAAAGTGGGAGGACTGATATGGGAGATCGACGGGCAAATACTTATCAAAGCACCAAACGAGAAAAGTACAAGCAAATCGCTTGAAAATCCAAGTAGATCATGGAAGTCTCGAGATTATCTCTCATTAAGAAGATATTTTTTTAAACTGTTTTCTGACATGTTCTAGGTTTTTCACTGGTTTCGGTATAAAGTTTTTTGGTTGGTTCTTAAACCTCATAGTCAAAGCGTGAAAGATTTCTATGGTTGGAATTTTAGTTAGAAAACACGGTATGGGCCACTTCGATAAGACACATATAGTCGCTAAATCCACAGCAACTCCCCATTGAATAGAACAGCAAAATTCATGCAAATCTAATTTGACAAACGCAATTGTCATGTAAAAGCCACTTACTGACACTGACTAGCTGCTAATTACAGCGGCTGCACTTGAATACTCGTACATGTGTGATGGGATGATGATGGGAATGGGGATGGGGATGGGGATTTGGATGGTGGTGGAGGGCTAGGTGATGCGACTGAGGATGGGGATGGCCCAAGTCCGAGTCCGAGCAATGCACGCACTTGAACTTAACTTGCACTGCGCTTGTCGAAGTGGGTGTCTCTCAGGCATGACCCAAAAATGTGGCATTTATGTGGCATGCTTGTAGACTGACACTTTCACGGCGGCGCAAAAAAAAAAAAAAAAAGAACAGGTGGCATTCGGGAAATGTCAGCGAATGCCCCTTAGTCATCTAGATCCATTCCGGATTCAAGGTGATTGCCTGAGCACATAGTACACACGATTATAAAGCGTATATCAGTCGCAAAAGTTCATCGCTGCCATACAGGGAAACCACTCGGTTAGGATGCAGTGAACGCTGGCTGGCCTAATGCCCAGAGATTTCGAAAGGTTTGACCTGCATTTGGAGCAACAAATTAAGCTTAATCAATGCGGCTGCGGCCGCCAACTGACAAACAACGAAAAGTTGACAAAGTGAAACAGTTTGGGTTGTGCTTAGAAAAATTAAATTAAATCAGAGACGAGTGTGGTGAGAAGGGAGGAGCGGAGCGGAGCGAGGCGAAGAGGTAATGATCATCGGTACAGGGACTGCGAATACGACTGCGATGGCCATGCCACCTTCCTGGTTCGTTGATTCGAAAACAAGTTGCGAAATGAGACGAGCGCTCCACTGATTCTGCTCTGGTTCCCGCAGACGCTGGCCAATTCTGCCCAGTCCATATTATATCTGTTTTATCGCTGACAATGTGACGCATGGTAATAGTAATTGCCGGCACGTGAGCCGGATTGACCGCCAGAAGGGACTGTCACTCCACTCGGAACAACACACAAAAGAATTCAAATCCCTTTCAAATGCCCATCCAGAGGTGTTACTTTAATTTTTATTGTTCCCAACTTATATTTGCTATTATGAATATCTGTCTATGTGGCGTTTCAAGTTCTAAAATTACTTTATATTATTATTAGAGCACTGGTACAAATATCTGACATTTTAGAATGCTTAAATCAAGCTTAATCAAGCATCAAAATATGTCTTTTAATGCATTCTGTTCTGTGTTGAGTAAACTTTGAACTTGATTTGTAACATATAGGAAATACCTGACTTAGAGTTATACATTCCTATTCTCTAAAAGCAGGTCAATAAAACCTTCTCACAAAAACCAAAATAATTCCGAATTATTAACACCTAACTATAACTAGTATTTGATATTAATATGAACACCGTTTCATTCTCTCTGTGTAGGCAAATAGTTTCGATTTGATTTCTGCGTTTGATTTGGCTAACTAGACCATAGAATCATGAGTTCTGTTGGCCCTGGCCCAGTCATGGGTTGCTGGAATCCATCTTTCGTTTGAACTATCATAGGTCATCAACCGAATACCTCCTCCAGCCGCCAGTTGGATGGTTTGATGGTTTGATGGTTGGCCAATTATCGTCGCGACAAAGTTTAGTGCGAGCAAAAAACTTGATAGTGATTATTATTTTTATATTTCCTAGAATTAATGTCTAGAGATAATTGTCTTAATCGACCGTACATCGCATCTTGCGCAGTCAGCCAAATAAAAAAAAAAGAAGAAAGAAAAGAGCAAGAGATTGACAAAACAAAGTGCGCAGCAGTAGAAGAAACCGAAAACAATCTGCAAGATATAATTTCAGATGACCACTGCGGTTTTGTGATGAGCCCCTATGCCCCTAAACAAACGCGGCAGGAAGTGCTCTGGGATCTGGCCAATATGAGTTGGCTTCAAATCCATTCGATGGCCCAAAGTCTATTCAGCCATCGACTGGCCATCAATATGTTTCAAGCCATTTATTTAAATGCATGTTTAATATATGCAGATGCACATGCACATCCAAAGTAGCTAAAGGTTTCTTTGATCGCCTCCAGAACCCGCGCTACCACATGACCATAATGGGCTGGGCCCTTTTCAATTACAGTCATTAAAATGCGTGTCTACTTTAATTACAAATTTCAAAACAGAAAAGGCGAACATCGCCGAGGTGGAGGATAAAAGTGCGCATAGATTTCGCAGTTCCCCCGGGGGAATAAGTAGGGAATGAAAATGGGAATGGGTAAGGGAAAGGGATGGGTTGGAATCGCCACTGTCATTGTCCACCGGTTGGCAAGCGCTGGACAGGCGGCGTATTATGCGACAATGACCTCTTTTCCGTGCTTAGGACATTCAAGGCCAAT
Organism: Drosophila rhopaloa; assembly: GCF_018152115.1. NCBI lineage: Eukaryota > Metazoa > Arthropoda > Insecta > Diptera > Drosophilidae > Drosophila > Drosophila rhopaloa. Next base: position 10,088,257 of record NW_025335123.1, on the reverse strand, counting down.
AACAAAGAGTTATGTATCCATGAGATACTCGTACAAAGGCGACGCTGCCGCTGCTTCACTATTTCACTGCTGATCGCAGGTCTAGTACTGGTATTGGGACCAAAAAGAGGCACGAGTATGTATGTGGCTCGTTCGTGGATGCGGCATGCAGCACTGGGTTTTTTGCAGAAAACACTGGGCAACAAGGTGTCTCAAGTTCGAAGTTTCTCTGGTACTAAGTCCAGCTAAAAGTGAGTTCACCAAAGTGTATTTCAATGAACTGTTCTTTCCCAAAGACTCGAAAACACTTTAATACCAAAAAAAAAAACCCATGTTGACCTGTGTAATTACCTTTCAGGATGATAATGATAATGATGATGATAATGCTCCTGCCTCGATCTATGCTAGCTCTTCTCCCTTTCGCTTTTGTGTTGACGACCAGGACAATGTTGATTGCAACGCATGTGCATTTTATATTATATGATAGCAGACCAGTATAGCGTGGCGATTCCCCGCACCAAAGCAAAACCCAAGCCCAAACCCAAACCCGAACCCACTCCATCTGCAGCCACATCCACATCCACATCCAAGTTGGCAAGCCAACGAGAAGTCGTGTCCGCGGCGCACAAATTTATTGCTTTAGTTGTGCAGCCTGCAGAAAATCTACGTCCAGAGGCTCCCTTTTGCGGGCTTCGCAAATATTTATGCAAGTCAAGAGCATAAAAATGTCGCAAGAAAATGAGCAGACCAGTGCAACCATTAACTGACCACTTGGCCCAGCAGGCAAGTGCTGCTTGTCCTCCATGTCGCTGCATTCAACCCCCCCCCCCCTCTCCTGTTTATTCAGTATAAGTCTCCTCTGCGATCGCGACACGCGAGGATCGGCGACCAGCTCTCAAAGCAATCCCAACCCATTTGCGGGCCAATTTTCCACCATCGACCAGCTCAACGCCAAAAAGTTGCATTTGATTTGGCGTTGGAATGGGTATGGGTATGGGTATTGGCTTGGATGAAGGTTTCTACTGAGGATGCCCTACCGAAACCTGTTTAAGGGGTATTATCATTTCAGACATGCGGTTTAAAGCTGCCTTAGCCATTTATTTAAGGACCTCTCTAGCCTTAAAAGGTTGCCTTCTATACACTTTACCTGCCAGAGGAAAAGTATATTCAATTTTATTTTACATCTGCCAAAAGAACGATGGTTTGAAATTCAAATAAATATTTATTTTAAAAGTTAATGGCATACATCGAACGATAAAAAGGAATGGGGAATTAATGTAAGTATAGACAATCGAAATTGCTAACATATGCAAGGGTATACGAGTTTCGGCTTACCATCTTTATTTTCTCATTTGTTTTATTGGCATTGCCTACTTTGGCTGGGACTCAGTGGTCCAAGTCCCTCCAGGTTTTCTTCTAACTTGGTTGCACTCCAGCAGGGCGTGGTTTTTTTTAGATCGAGCAATTAAATGGCTAGTGGGGGATCTTCTGCTAAGTGTGTAAATAGTGGGACTATAAATATCCAAGGACTTAGACGAGTTTAGCTGCCGAATTTTTCAAAATAAATAAAAAACAATGAAACTAATTGAAATTTGCAATTAAATGAAGATCCGGTTTTAAAAGACGTTAGGTTTATCTTAGGAGCACTGTAGCCCCCACAACCATTAGAATACGTCATCTTTTTCCATGAACACATAGTTCACATAGGCTGAGTTGTTGTTTCTCAGCCGTTCATCCATGGAAATCATTGAGCAACTTAATAATTGCAATTATGCATGATTTTACTAAACGTAAATATCTAAAGATTATGAGATTTATTTTTCGTGACGAGATCTACAGCGCCGTCGATCGACCTTCAAAATTAGCAAACGACTGCTGGTGGTGGTGGTGGGTCATAACGGTTTTCGGGTTCTGGGTATTTAGGCTATCGGTTTGCACAAATTGCACACGTTCTTACTTAAGTAGGTACCCGACGACGGTACCGATCCTGCCTAAATATAGACACGGAACAGGTAGACCGAACAGTCCGATAATCCATAGGCCCATAAAACCAAAAAGACCGAACCCAAACGGGTCGTAAATAAACAGATGGGTCGCGTCCAAACATTTTCGACAGCGGACCTAAAGTGGCTTTCCCTTCGCCTATCTTTTTCATCTCCGTAACTATCTCGCAACCATTAGTAGTATCATGCCCATTCTCAATCGCAGTGTTTCCAAATTCAATCAGAGCACGTTTAACTAAGAGCTCTCCCAGAACTTTTCCGCTAAACGATTGTCTGACCTTAGAGACGTCGACGCAGTCGTATCTTCTATAGAGCATGGGTTGTACATGGGTACACCCAAAGAAAAACTGACATGAGTTCAGGTTCAATATGATAAAATATCTATTAAAAAAAACATAAAAATGAAATTGAAATATTGAGGTCATCCGATATGAAATGATCTCTTAAATTAAAACCGATATGAAATGATCTCTTAAGATTAAAACTTTATGTAAATATCTATTCAGATGAAAACTATTTTAATGATTCATTAAATAAAAAATCTATTGTATTTGATACATTAAGATATAATATGATAGGACTTAAATGATATTATTTGATTTTTTAGGTAATGATCAAAAATTAGTTGGAAACACATCGTCTTTTCTTTTGCTTAAATATCTTGGTGACTGTTTCATTCTAAGTTGCTCCAAATTGGGACTAGTCGAAAATGCGATGGATGTGTATTTTGTAAGCGACAACAATTGATAGCCCCCACGCCCGCGTTTTGTACCGCTTTCTGCTTTCTGATTTCTGATTTCTAATTTCTAATCTCTGGCAGGGAGTGGAACTTTCCACGGGACACGCAGCTATATCTATCCTTTTGGTGCTACGAAGTATATCTGGTTGCAGTCTATAAAAAGAATCTGCAGGCCTGTTCGGGGGGGGCTCTGCCCAAAGGCATTTATCATTCTAAGATAATCAACGATCGGAAACCCCCTGCTTTGATTATGTTAATGATGTTCCTCGGCCGGATCGAATGCAGAAGAGGGACTTGGCCTGGTCCTCGGCACAGGCTAAGTCCGTCTTTGGATCGATTGCAAAAGTTCTTGGCGTTGGCGATGGTGATGGTGGTGGTGGTGGTGGTGGAACTAGCAGATAGGTAGGCATGTTGGCCTGGCCTGGGCCAAGTCGATACCGGTTTTTTGCCAACTCCTCTGCCGCCCCGACAAACTCACATCCCCTCCCCCTTCATTCAACCCCCCCTCGCCAATTGCAATGAACCACAATTAAGCATTTTTCTTTGGCCCTGGCTGATTGCTGATATTATCGTTCCAACTGCATTTGAAAATCGTGCTGCGTTTAATGACGCTTATGGCAATCGATCAGCAGCGATCCTGGCCAGTTCTTGGTTTGGTTGGGGTTATAAATAGATATCCATGGGTCTGCGGTCTGCACAAGTCTGGAAGACTTACAAATTGCATTCGCTTTAAAAATAGACAGCGCTTGTGAACAATTTGCTGTCTATTTATGGAGAAAGGGTTCTGTCAGCCGGCTTAGAACGTTGCGTTGACTAAAAATATCCATGTCCCGGGATCCTGCGGGGCACGCTCACGTACGCGCATTCCCCATCCGCTGATTCCTCTGCTGCGGATTCTGCTTCTGCTGCTGCCGTTGCTGCTGCGGATTCTGCTGCTGCTGCTGTTGCTGTTGCTGCGACGTTCGTGCCTAGCACGCTGTCTATGGTTATACCGCTCTGCCGACGCCGACGTCGGGCGTCGGGCATCGGGCGTTCGTGATCCGGCGCCGAGTGTATATAAACGCCCCGGCGCGCTGGCATCCACTCAAAGTGTTTCTTGAAACTGACCGGTGAGAACACGCGGCAGGCCAGGCCAGCAGCGCAGTGGATTAAGAATACCATAACCATAATAATAAGACTCCATATCCATATTTTTTTTTAAAACCCCATTTTTTTTTCACTTTGTGCGTGTGTTGCAGGGCGCGAAACGAAATCCTAGAATATTCCCGAAAAAGCCAAAAGCGTAAAACGATAACAATAAGTGTATCTGTGTGATACGCAGTGCAAATACAGTTTGTTTAAACCGACGATTTAGCTGCTTCAATCTAAGGTGAGTGGTGGCCAAGGCCAAGGTATCTGGGTATCTGGGGTATCGGGGTGATATCCTTAAAACAAGGGGCCCAGCCTGCCTTATCTGCATCTGTGGCCCATCCCTTAGACACACTGCATCCAAAATGCCGGGGCAAAACAGACACCCGGTTCGGGTTTCGCAAATCCAGCAGCATTTCTTAACGAGTTTCGATTGCCAAGTCTTGGCGGGACCTAAATGCAGTTTTTGGCCAACAAGAGCTGCTCGTAAATTATAAAGATCGTATCTTGGCTCGGGGACCCGGCTTCTCGACCAACAGCTAAAGTTACGTAACACCCACGAAATTATGCATGTGGCCAGTGCAATAGTAACATAGTTGGCAGCAAAACAATAGGTTACTCAGGCATAGATTTAAATAAATATACATGTATGTAGATGGTAGATGGTGATATTATTATTTTTGGGGCTCAAGAACCCCATATTTCTATTCTGGGAATCCAGTTACCGTTAGGTCCAAGCTTGTGTTAAATAAATTAGGGTTTATCGATGGCCATTAAACGGCCGAATTAATTAGCATAGGGAAATAGCCAGATGGCCGTTTCAAGAGCTCAAATTTGCAAGTCAGCCGAGCCGTCGTTGTTATCAGATGGACCGAGTTGGCCACTGAAAACTTAAGTGATCATCAGCGTTTAAGTGCCGCCACATTTGAATAATTAAGTGCCGCGAATGTGGGCCACTTGGCAGGGAGAAAAGGAGGAGGCGCCAGGCCAGGACGGGCATCGCAGGGTCTACGAACTGCGGCGACAGCCAATTCAATTCAGAGGTAGAATTTCATTTAATCGAATTACAAAAGAGCCAAACGCAGCGTAATTCCGCGGAAGACGAAACGATGATTGGGGAATTACCACGGGAATAGAAAGTCCAGCTGAAAATCTCAGTGAGGGTCATATTGTGAGGCGGCAAGTTGAGGTTGCTTTATGGGTTCCACCACATCCCACCACTCCCACACTAATTCGAGTCCATCCTGTTGTTCTGGTGTCCCGTTGCAGAATGAAGTGCCAGTTGCTTTTCGTGGCCACCGTGTGCCTGGCCAGCGTTTGGGCGCTGCCAGTGCCCGACGAGGAGGTGGCCATCCAGCCGGATAGCGGCTCCAAGGCCGAGTTGCTGACCAAGACCGTGCTGACCACGGCCGCCGAGCCCGCCCCCTCGAAGACCGAGCCGGAGAAGCTGGCGGAGCCCAAGATCGAGGCCAAGGCCGTCCCCGCCCCCGTTCCCGCCGCCGCTCAAGAGACCGCCGCTCCCGTCGCTCCGCTGACCACTGAGCCGGCCAAGGAGATCACCAGCGTGGAGCTCAAGTCGAGTGCGCCGGACGTAGAGACCGCCCCAGCCATTCCGGAGAAGAAGACCCTGCCCGAGGAGGCCAAGCCCGCCGCCCAGGAGATCCCCGTGGAAGCCGAGAAGAAGCAGGAGAAGACGGCCCGCACGGAGGCGGAGCCCAGCGAGGTGCAGCCCCAGGCAACCAAGGCCATTGAACTGGCTCCCGAGGCCCCAGCCGCCAATGCCGAGGTGCAGAAGCAGGTGGTCGACGAGGTGAAGTCCCAGGAGCCCAAGATTGACGCCAAGTCCGCCGAGGAGCCAGCGATTCCCGCCGAAGTGCCCGCCGCCAAGGAGACAGCCGCCCCCGAGCAGCCCGCCCGCCAGGAGAGGATCAACGAAATCGAGCAGAAGGAGGCCAAGAAGGAGACTACCCCGGAGGAGCCCGCCAAGGCCGCCGAAGCCGCACCCACCGCCGTCCCGGAGCCGGCCAAGTCGGAGACCAACATCCAGGTGATTGCCCCCGAGAAGAAGTCCATTGAGTCCGCCCCTGCTGTTGGTTCTACTGGTGCTGCTGCTTCTCCCGCCGCCCAGGCTGCCCAGGCCAAGTCGGGTGAGGCCCCCAAGCCCGTGGACCAGCAGAAGAACACCGAGACCGTCGCCGAGGCCGCTCCCGTCCTGAAGACCAATGCCCCACTGGCCCCTGCCGGCGCCACCAAGGTGACGGAGCCCGTCAAGGAGCAGGAGAAGGAGAAGGAGCAGCCAGCCACCGATAACGCCGCCAAGTCCTTGCCCGAGCAGAAGAAGGCGGAGGAGGCAGCAGCACCAGCAGCACCAGTGGCAGCCGGAGCTCCGGAGCCAGCCGCTGCCGTGCCCGAGGCCAAGAAGATCGATGAAGAACCAGTTGCCGAGCAGAAGAGCCCGGAAACCCTTGCCGAGCCCAATGCCCAAGCTAAACCGGCCGAGCCAAAAAAGTCGTCGGAAGAGAAGTCGGACAAGTCCGACTCCAAGGTCGATGACTCCTCGGAGTCCAAGGAGTCGGAGGAGAGCAGCGAATCGAAGGAGAACTAGGGATAGTAAGAGCTTTACACCTTCCACCTTGCCTTGCCTTCCCCCACCAGCAACACCAGCACCACTAGCACCACTAGCACCACTGGCACCACCAGAACCCCTCCAGACCATCGCAATCGCACCACTGCTACGCATTGGCAGCGTCTTAATATTACGATCGTAGTTAGTGGTATCCTTAGTTGTAAATGGAGCAGAACAAAATGACACAACGCAGAAATGACACAACCATGAATATGAAGGGAGGAGCTGAAGATGGCGCCCGGAACAATAGAACCAAGTGGATCGAAAGGGACCCACGCGTAGGCATAACAATTCAACACACACAAACAGGACAAACCGCTAAGATGGCATAAAGTAATACTTATAATTATAATTTAATTAATGTAATTTTAATTAAATCTTAGTCATTGCAAGACAACAACCCTGCAACCGCATCAACACCACTCAACCCCCTCCCCCCCACTCCCAACCCTTCACAATCCCAGACCAGCCTGTCCAACTGTCCTTCTTAAATAATCCCTGAACGAAGCCAGCACTCGAGTATCGCCTTCGATACATTATAAATGAAAATCCTTTTTTTTTATTTGAGTTCTAACATAATGAAACTACATTTAATAACGATAGTGTTATAACGTATATATGAGAAGAAGTATATATGATTTTATATAGACTGAGAAAATTCTTAAATAAAAATCGAAAAACTAAAATTCAGCATGTGTGAATACTTTCTTGGGGATCACATCATCCAAAAATAACTTGCAAAATCGATTAAACGGGTATGGGATCTCGGCTTGGGGATTCGGAAAAGACAGAAGACTTAATATAATAATAGTCTATAGTCTATATATAAAAATATTCAGGAAAAACAGAATATTGGAAATAGGAATCTACATATATCTGTTGTGAAAAATGTATAGTAACTTAGCAATTGAGAGCAGTTGGACCGATTTTGATTAAATTTGTCCAGTTGTTCGCAATTTTCAGGAGACCTTTTTTACAAAGAACAAAGAAAACCCCTCGCGGACTAAAGGACATAAAATCATTGAAAGATGACTTTGCCAACAACCTAAAGCAAACAAATCTAAATGTAAAATCCAAGTAGACAGTACTAGAGTGGACAATACTTGGTTATACAGCTGGAATGGCTAGTCCAATTTTCTGGCACCCCAGCTTGGATGTAGAGCTTCATTGTGGACCGGCCAATACCGAGTATTCCCCATAGATGCAGTGTACATGCAGTGCAAACCAGTTTCAGATCTACTTAGCTATAGCGTCGGAAATCAAATGCGAGTGCCGAGATGGCGTATGCTCGCATTCTGAACGGTTATTACCGATTGAATTACCGACTAGACTACCGGCTTTGGTCGCTTACCTTCTGCGTCAGCATCTGACAGGCAATAACGCCCAAGGCCCACCAGTCCACTGCATGGCCATAAGGTTCGCCGCACAGAATCTCCGGGGCTGAAACGAGACGAGAGGGGGAGAACGTTTTACCCACCCGCAAACAAATGGTGAAGAGGCAGTAGTGATGGCACTATTCTCAGAATGGTTGCTTCGGCGGGCCGAATCCGGATGATACGGACATACGGATAGGAGGTGTAGTATAAATAGTTCAAATCTATACTTTTGTATGGCGGACGACTTGGGAACTTGGAACGATACATGGCTGGTCGAAATGATTTGATGGTTTATTGGAGATAATGCTCGAAAGGCCAATTACATTTCTACTTTGAACGTGTGCTTCAAAGGATTTATTCTGCTTAATTCGATTTTACAATATTAGTTAAGTCGTAAAGTACATTTATCGATTACTTTTATAGCTTGGACATACAGGTAAACATTGATTTACATACATACACATCTATATATTGGATCTCTATGGATACATAGAGTCGGTACTATCGTTTAAGCACTACAAGTACAATCACAATCTTTTATACATACATCTCTACCGCTTCACCGCTACTTGCCTCGATCTCAAGATTAGATGGGTTCTGAATTCGTTATGGGTTTTCTCCTTTTTCTCTCACACACCGCATATTTTCTTAGCTTTCATCATTCTCATTATCTACACTGGCGATTAGGATAGAATTAACACGATATATTTGCTCTGCTGACAGGTAATTGCTTGCTAGTGGAGCTCAAAGCTTGGTTTTGAACGTTTTGCATGGATAATCGATAGCATTCAGCGTATGCCGCACCTAGCATAGTTACACATGGAGGCTACTGCTCTGATGCTGGCCTGGAGCAAGGGAGGTTTGGTGGGGTTTCAATTGGTAGCCTAAAATGTCGAACTCCCATGCGCTCTGTGTGCATCTCCCATTGTCTATACACGGCTATCTACACATCTCGTCGTCTTGCTCTTTTGCCTGAAATAAATGAACTCTTTAAATCCTGCGTTGGACAAGACGTCCAGGAGTAACTCATATCATGCTCGTGATGGTCACTAAAATCTATTGTAAACTAAAGCAATAACAACTAAATGTATTAAGGCAGAAAAAACAAAATAAAAGCCTATATAAAAAACGTTCTAGTTCAGCAGGGACATGCCATAAATTTATGACTACTCGGTATTTTATCTTATCACCCTCGTAAATGATAAATAAATCGACCAAGAAACACTAAGCTGCAGTACATACAGTATGCAAAAACGGTTGAAAAACAAAAAAAAAGAAAACATAAATAAATTAACTCGATGTCTGGACAGCCGCATAGTGATTGGCATTTCCACACAAAGGTGGTGACAGGATCACGATCCGCCAGCCCGTCACATTGCGAGCGTCTCTTTGATGATCTTTTTCATGGCATTACCCATGGACGGAGCAGCCGAGCCCGAAGTGGAGTAGTCGAACTTAAACAGATACGGCTGCACGTCTGGAAAGGATGTGTCGAAGATCAGGTCCAGTTCGGTCTGGCTGGGCGTCTTGGGCACGTAGTCGTGCCGGTTCATCAGCTCGGTGATGTATATGACCTTTTCGGTTAGGAGATCGGAGACATTCTCGCGGCACAGCTGCCGCTCGTCCTCGTTCTCGTGCTTGATCAGGTCCAGGTGCACCGTCCACACCTCCCACGGGATCGACTCCTGCGGAAAGGGCCAGCGGTTCTTCTTTTTCTCGAAGAACTCCAGGCTAATCTGGCCGGAGCCGCAGCTTTCGTTGGAGCGCAGCTTCTCGCTGAACGAGTTGATGGCCCGCTTCACCTTGTGCGTCAGACTGTCCGAAGTGCAGCACACGTAGGTGAAGTCAATGAAGTTGCAATCGACGTCCGTGTAGCCGACCGTACCGATCGAGTACTGGGCGTCGCCCGTGTACATGTACTTGCCCAGGCAGCGGTGGAAGAGGACGGTGTGAAAGATGGTGGCCACCGCCTCGTCCACCTGACGACCCTCCATGGTCAGATCGAAGACCTGCGAACGCGCGTTCATCGCGATAACTTCTTTCGGCTTGAGATGGAAAATGGATTTGGTTTTGGGGTTGGGTTTGTGTGATCTGGTTATGTACAGTGTAAGTTCGGTATTGTGACTCCGTTCCTCCTTTGGTTTCCCTTGCTCCCTTTCCGACCTGCCTACTTTGTTATGCCTCTTTAGTCTAATCTGATTTATCTTTCCTTTTCCTTTCTAGTTTACTGTTTTTCAATGCTCACAGTTGCATTTGTAGTTAAATAACCTTTCTCTTTTTAAATGTACATAGTTTTATAACTTAAGTGGTAGTATCCTAGCGTTAAGAGGAGGTTATGTGTGCTCTACTTTCTATACTGCTCTGTTCCCTTTGCTTCTAAGTTGCTTTTCTGGGCTTTCTTTTGGAAATGCCTTTGAACGATTTGGATTGCGATGGATCGGCGCGCCGCTTAACAGCTAGTTCTATTATTTAAGTGTTTGTTATGTTTAAGTTGGATTAGATCGTACCCATGTATTTGAAAGTGCCACACATGGTGCGCGTGTTGGCCCCCAGTTTGAGCCACTTGCTAAGGCCGAAGTCGGTAAGCTTTATGTGAAACTGCTGCGTTAGCAGGATGTTCTCCGGCTTGGCATCGCGATAGATAATACCGGCGTTGTGAAGAAAATCTGTACAAAAATAAAACGCAAACCGAGAAAGTGAGTTTTGGTAATATTATCAATGAATGCCTGTGCCAACTCACCCAGAGCAAGTGCTATTTCGCCAATGTACAATCGAACCAGATCAATGGAGAAGTGGGTTATTTTTGAGAACAACTCGCCGTTGGGTACGTACTCTGATACTGCAAAGGATTGAAATGTTAAGTAAAGATTCGGAATAGTCAATATTATTCCCTCTCAAACGTACGAATATGTAGATTGTGGCGGTTTTGCCACAGATCAATTTGCTTCACGATAAACGGATGATGACCGCAGACCTTCTGAATGTCTGCCTCGTCCTTTATCTGCCGCACGCTGTTGTCCTCGATAAGCTGCAACGAACATAGAAATGTTACTAAATACCCGCTAGTAGCATAATCTATCTTTTAACAACCTTTGATTTCTTTAGCACTTTCAGGGCGTAGCACAGACTGTTGTCGCTTTTACTGCACACCTTAAAGACCACGCCGAAGGCTCCTTTGGCCACCAGATGCTCAATGTGGTACAGATCGTTCCGGCTGGACTCCTTGAAGTGCGAGTTGAAGATTGAGTTGGTCAGAGGCCGGTGCCACTGTGTCTTGCTTCTGCGAGAGCCATGAAGCGAGGTCAAGCTGCAAAAATCGGAGTCTTATTTATAATGGCCATGCAAGAGCAGGTTAACGAAATTATACCTCTTTCGCGTGGCTTTGTTCCGGTGACGAAATGAGTTCCGGGCCCCGGAGAAGCTCCAATTGAGTCGTCCCCCGCTTAGGCTGCCAAGACTCCAAGTGGAAAGCTGCTGAAACAAGGCAGATTATTAGGACTTGGAATAGGTGTTGTTCTTCTGTTCAAGCGAACGAATGTGTGCACATATGTGTGTATTACAAACTGAACACGCGGAGCGGACTATCTGCTAAGCGGCCGAAGCCAACAAAACGGCCTGAATACGGTTTATTACGGCTTACCTGCGTCGTTTTCGACGGTTACCCGACTCGATTTCGCCGGGAAATTCAGCCAACGAGTTCGCAGAACTATCTATCTGTCTATCTATCTGACTACGAATTTCTACGGAGGCGTAGAGGCGGATCTGCGATGTTCGCTGGGCGACGACACGTGCGCTATGGCCTGTGAATATTTGCAAACAAATAACGCCATCGATGATCGAACAGCTGGGATCGGATCGCAAAAGAGAGCGAGAGAGCAAATCGAAATCAGCCCATACAGTCGTGACAACTAAAAGTGGCAGGCAAGGTACAAATATTTTGAGACTTCTTTTCTATTCTTTCAATTTACTCAAAAAGAAAGTGCAGAATTCTATACACATCTGGTTTACCATTTTATGGAAAATAATAAACTTTTATTATTTAAATGATTTAGCACAAACCATATTTCTGAAAATTGCTTAGGTAGTAAGATAAAGCTAAGTCAGGTATTTTCTAGCCAGGTATTTTTTGTTGTTGATTTGTAGATATGTAGTCTTTAAGATTTCTAATATTAACCAAATAACACTAATTCAAAAAGATGTTTTGCAAGTTGAGTTTTAGAGTTTTTTTGTTCTATTTGTGGTTGTTTGTTTGAGGGACTTATACCAATATTTTTGACCACGACTGTGCCCAGTATTTCTTTGCTTGAGGGTCACCATTCCGTATGATTACACACACGCACACGGAACCCGCGCGTATGTGCAGATGATAGCTCTTTGGATCTGGATCTCCATGTGGGCTACACGACCCAAAGATTCAGATGCTGGAGGAGCACGCGGGAGGGCGGATTCGATAGCGCCTCTCGTTTGTAATGTGTGTTATGTACGGGGCGCCAGAATTTGCGCAGCGGGAGGCTCAATTGGCATGGCCATGAAACTATGAAACCCGTACGCGAATGCGGAAATACTCGGCGCATTTGAAAAGTGCGGAAAAGACCGCCCACACACGTGCTGTTTTTTGGGGGGGTGATAGAAGGAGTGTCAGGGGTCAAAAGCCGCGTCGTAATTGGATGGGGAAAATGCGAACTTAACGCCCAATGACGCAGTATTTATTCGTGATGACAAGGGGAAAACATGGCCAACACTATTGCCCCGATATATGTACTAATGTATGTAGGTGCCTTATCAGCCTGTCCTATATACGCCACCCACTCCACCCCATGTCTCGTTACTCCTTACCTGCTGCGTTGGTAGTGGCTGCTGCTGCTGATCCGGCTGCGATTGCTCCTCGTCTGGCGGGGAATGGCTTGGAATGGGGGGGATTTGTTGCTCCTGCTGCTGTTCCGCCTCCTCCTGGTGATCGGCGGTGGCGCCTAGTTGCGCTGCTGCTCCTTGGGGCCACTGCGATGTCCTTCTGCTTCTGCTCGCATTCCGCGGTTGCGAGTTGCCCATCAAAAGCTCCACTCGTTCCAATCAATTCCCGTTGTTTCGCCTGTTTGTTGTTTGTTGTTTACGCACACACACACCGCACCGCCACACACCACACTCTCGATCCACTGGAATTGCGCAATCACCGTGTGTGTGGTTGACTGCGTGTGTGAATAAAAGCAATAAAAGCGCGCACTTCTTTGCCGAAAGTGAAAAATCTAATATAAATATTTGGTAGCTGGCTCTATTCCGCTGTTTTCTTGTTCGATATGTTACGCTTTGTTGTTGTTGGCGGGTGCGAATGAGGTAGCAGTGTAGTGTTTAATAACACCAAATGTTATCGTTATCGTTATGTCATCGTTCAGGGCTGCCACGATAGTACAGACATCCATCCCCAACAAGCACTAAAGTTTTCTACTTTTCCAACACTAAAACGCCTGCGCTTGTAAAATTTTATTTTGTTACAAACGGAGTAGGAATTAGTCTCCAGTCCGTACTTAAATATAAGAATTTATAGCCACACTGCGTTGATCAGAAGGGGCGATTCAGTAAAAGAAGGAAAATATGGACATCGAGCTGAGTCTGGACGAGATCATAGAGCGAAAGCGCGGCCACGGCGGCCGTCCTCCCATTGACAAGAAGTTGTAAGTCCCAAAAGCAATAGAGCGTCCAAAAAATGGCGTTGCACTACATGCGTTTTCCGTTGCAGCAATGCCAACTACACTAAGCCGCGCGGTGTACTCAACAAGCCCGCTTTCAAGGCAGGAGGAGGAGGTGGCTCCCAGTCAGATCCGCCGGCACAGCGGTCCTTCGATGCCCGGAACAAAATCATCCAGAAAACACGTGCCAAGATAGCCGACGCCCGGGATCTACTCAACCAGAGTAGGCGCGAGTCGGGCTTCGATGCCCGCCAGCTGCTTCTGGATCGTAAGAAGGGTCGTCCGCTGGGTCCCACCACAAGTGCCGACGGGGAGCCAATGCCCACGTCGCGCCACGCCCGCGGATCGGTGCACATGGGACACTTTGGGCAGCGCACCATCACCATGTCGAACCGCCCAGGCGGCACTATCCAGGCGGAGTGGGACTCGGACGAGGAGCTCGTGGGTCTAGGTGGTGGTGGTGGTGGCATTGCGGGCGTTGATATTGTACACAAACCAACGGGACTGCGTCGCCAATACAATTCCAGACCCAACCAACCGGGCAAACCGTTCGGTCCACGTGGCTACGTTGACCATGATAATATGCAGGACCTCGAAGATGGTAAGCCGGTAGATTCCGAGCAGTTCTGGTCACTGGAGTAGTTTTGATACGAAATTCTACTCTGGTAGCGACCAAAACTGATCGGTGCCTCCACCAGTTCTTCTTTTACAACTCTATCTTTTTTCAGAGGAAATCACGCGCACCCTGCACTTTGGCCACTACACCAGCCAGCCACTGCCGCCGCGCTACACCTTTGGTGGCTTCGACCTCAATCGCGACGACGATGTGGAGATGTCTACGGCTCCGCTCAAGAACAACATAGCCAGCGATCCATTTTCCATATACGAGGTGGCCCGCAATCGCATCGAGCGTCCATCACTGCCCACCCCGCTGGTGGTTGGGCGCACGGACACTAGCGAGAAGCTCTTTGAGCGCCGTCAGCGCAACATGGTAAACACCAACAATTTGCCGGAATCTCTGCGGGCTCGTCTGTTTGGCGGTGAGCCGGATCGTCGCGTATCTCATGGGATCTATGCCAACGAGAACAGAGGAGGTGGTGGTGGTGTTGGAGGCGGCGGCGGCGCTGGTGGTGCACTTTCGATGGCCCACCCGATGACTATGCGCCGTTCGCCACCCACACTGCCCCTGGGGGCATCGAACAGCAAGGCCGGGTATCGGCTGTTGGTGAGCAATCTGCATGCTAACGTGACCACTGCCGATATACGCGAGCTCTTTAGCGATATCGGACCGATGTACGATGCCCATGTAGTGCGCCCGGGCACCGCCGAGGTCATTTACAAGTCCCTGGAACATGCTGAAATGGCCGTGGATGCGTACCACCAACGCGAGTTCGATGACCAGCCAATGCACTGTGTGCTGGTCAATCCACACTCCTCCCACCGCTCGGCGCACTCCGCCAGGTGAGTTCAGTTGCCCAAGCGTCACCACTGGGGTCTGTTTAACAAAGTTATCTTCCGTAGCTCTCGCACCGTGACCACCAACTCGTCCGGCGTGGAGGTGGACATCGATGCGCTCCACTCGGTGCTATTCCGGGACCACTAGGCATTGCCCGCGGACACTGGCAACTAGGCAATTTTCCAGCTACATTATTCGTCATCTCCTTAGTATTAAGGCCAACAATTTAAACTTTAGGCGCGCTTGACCCATACGAATCAGTCCACCCGGCGTTTGTTTAGTAAACTAGCGAGTTAAAACCATGTGTTTTTTTTGCTTCGAGGTGATCCATCCATGTTGATGATCCTCGGTCAACTTCAAAATGAATTGAAAAGAAAACAACAATCCAGAAATATAAATGTTTTCTTTGATTTGACACAATGTCATCTTCTGGGGGATACTAACTTCCTATAATTTGTACTACTGAACTGAGGGTTTCCGAGCAGAACTGGTTTTCTATCTACTGAATTTTTATGCGTAAAGCTAGCATATATTGAATAATATCGCTTACGAAATCGAAGGTTTAGAAATTTAACAGACAATGATTTAAAAAGTTAAGTTAAGGCATTCTTAAGGGAATTCGTGCTTTCCTTCACACTTCTTCTACTTATACCATTCTTCCCAGTGCCAAAATCAGCATTGATTTAAAGTAAGTAAGAGAGGGACGTAATGTTACAATTGCTTGTATAATATTACATAAATGTACAGTTTTTAAATTTCATAAAATTAATTCATAATAATTAAGGAGAAAGGATCAGTTTGGTAAGCGGTTGAGAGATGCAAAAAAAAAAATTATATAAAGTAACTTGACGGCCACTTAGTTATCCCGGATGCCCGTGCCGTAGTTGGCACCGCCGGCGCGATTCAACGCCTCCCGGAAGAGCTCGATGTCCAGCTCGGCCTCCACGCCTGCCTGCAGTTCCACGGCGAAGTTCTGCAAGGGAATACGGGATTAGCTTACGTCCACGGATGGATTCTCTAGCTACTCACGTTCAGCACATCCTTGATCAGCGCCTTGTCCGTGGACATCTTGGCCCGCTGGATGACGCCCACCTCCTGGCCGATCCACGTCAGGAAGATGAACTTCTTGCGCTTGGACATCTCGTCGCCCATCTGGATGCGTATGTAGCCGAAGGCGCGTTCCGAATCCCCGAACTGCTGCCGGAACTCCTCGAAGCACTGGCCGCGTCCATGGACGATGATCTGGGCACCGTCGAACTTGAACACCGCCCACTCGGTGTCCGTGAGATCAGAGCGCACATCCTCGTAGGCCTCGCGGATCGAGTCCTTCTCCAGCGACGTGGCCAGCGGCATCTGCGGGCAGAGAAGGAAGTGGATGGGTTATAAGAGGGCTAACAGGATCCCCATCTCCCAGACGGAAGTGGACGCCCTGGTCAAGCGTTCCACGTCCGCCTCGCTCCGTCCAAGCGAATCACCATCGCCATCACCCATCGTGTCTTGGCCAGCGATAATGAGCGACCATGAATGTGTTTTGTGTACTCAACCGGCGGCCAAGTGCTCTCGACGCCTCCATACATGAGTCAGATCCGATCTGGGGGCTTTCGCTTTCGCTTTCGATTTAATATCTTATATTTTATTCAATTCATTTCGATTCGTTTCCGTGTCAGGCAACCACAAAACGGCCAAAAAGAGAGCACGCCAATGCATCGCCCACTTGCATTATGTACATAGAGATTCACGGAAAGCAATTTGTTGGGCTTTTAGTATTTTAAAAATGTAGCAACTCACATATAGTATATGTTAAGCTAACAATTTTCTTTCGTAAAAACCTTCTGGCAATTACAAACAAGTGAAACAAAATTGGATTCAAATCTACCCAGCCGTTCCCAATTAGTGAGTTAGTATATATTTTTTAACACGATTGGAAAGGGCTCGTTACTGTGGATTTATAATGATAAGATCAATTTCAAATGGATACCCGCATGTTATATTGTTCCAACGTTTTTGATAATCATATCGGAAGGGTAACGTTGCACATGTCCCAAAATTATGAGGGTTCCGGTTCAAAACCCAGGAAAGTGTTTTTTTCTATTTCATTGATATTTAAATTTACTTGAAATGGCTTATAAGATGTTCTTAAACATTCAATGCTGATTTTTGGAAAACGAAATAAATGATCAAATTCCTATCAATCGACTAAAAAGTAAAGATAGTTTTTAACTTGCTCTTTTATTAAAAACAGTTTTTATAATTAAGTACCCTATCTATTTTGTACTTTTATTAAGATGCATTTTGTTTGAAATGAAGAAATGCAATCATTGAAAAACATCAATACTTTTGCTGTTCGTCTACAAAGAGTCTACAAAAGATAATACAGCGCTTAGGCCCAGCTTTGTAACTTGGAAAGCGTGGAGAGGGATCGATGCCCTTGATACAATATAATGAACCTACAGATGGATCGGAGAACGCCCCTCTTTCCACGAAGTGCAGTGCCCAATGCTTTCGTCATCTTATTGTCTTAAGCGGATCGCTGTATTAAAAGCAATTTAGGCGTGACAATTTTCAATCAGTAGCCGACAGAAAGCAGGTCAGAGATTTGATAAGTGACTTTGTTTCGGAACGGGATGACAACAAACAAAGAGAATGCTGCCATAACTGGGGCTTGAAGCCAGGAACCGCGAAACACAAACAGAAATAGACATTGAAGCTGGACCAGAGATACAGATACAGATACAGATTCAGATGGAGATACAAATAGAAATACAGATACAGATACAGATGGAAATACAGATAGAGATCGGGTTGGAGCCCGCTCCATAATGCGTTCAATGACCGGAGAGTACGGCGTCTGGTGAGAAAAATCAATTAGAAAAGCGACGACTGCCGAAAATATCAAAAGGCAAACAATTAAACCCAAAGATGAAGATTCGTGCGACGACTTTCACAACGCATCGCTCTCGGTGAGAACTTGGCTATATCTATATCTATATCTATATACACATAGAACTGTGTAACAGCTCGGAAGCTCCCGTTTCGTGGCTCTGAATTAATTAGTCAAAAATGATGCGGACGCGAACTGTGCCAAAAAAAAAATTATAAAAAAGAGCGGATGGCCGGCGAAGAAGAAACCGTTGCAGCAAATGACCGACCGACTGAGTGAAAACCCAAAATTTCCCCCCAAACCAAAAATCAGATAGGAGATATGTAGGTGCTCCTGTGGCCCGTTTGTTCGTTGTACGTGAGCCAATTTGTTGGCTAAAATTAGCTGAAATTAAGTTTCCAGCCGATAAGCCCGATAACGGGCGCACCACACAGTACCGCCATATGTTATCTCCCTCTGGCACAATGACAAACACGACAAATTAGATCACACCAGTCCGTCGGACTCGACTGCACCCCCAAAGATCCGCCCGGATAGGCCTAGGATAGCCCCTCCTCCGGAGTTGGGGCAATTTCTGATAAGGGAAGACACTACTCCAAATTGATTTATTACGGAAAGTTATTGGACCCACCCACTTGGTCATGTAAATCGAGCCATCCCCAATCTGGCAATAATCTCTGGGGCTCGGTCGTTTGACTGTTTCAATTTTACACACCATAAAAATCCACTAGAGGTTGGCGCTTAGTCATTAGAAATTGGGTTTGTTCATCATAGTTAAAAGGGACTAGTTCCAAGGAAAACCAGTGTCATGACACACTCTACTAGAGATTTATATTAAGAGCGATAAGCAGTCGCCCAGTGCCAGGAAATCGTATTTGTTTTTTTAAATATTATATGATAAATAATTATATTCCAAGCCGATGCGTTCTATCCAACTTATTTGCCACCTTCGCAGCAGGAAAGCCATCTGCCAGGCAGCTCGATCGACTGAAATGGCATGCGACCATGTCCGATAGCTACGTAATGAGCCATATATGCCCATATGTGCATCCATACAGTGCATTGCATTGCTTACTGCTTATACATATATTTATTTCAATATCTATCAATATCAGCCGCCTGTAATACTGGCAATGAGTGGGGCTACGGAGCATCAACATGGCTAAAACTGCAGCTAAACGTAACCAAGCATACTACTACTGCTAAAATAAAAATTGCAAACGAAAACGAAACTGAATCCGCGCCAGGTGCTCAAAACTGATTTGCCATGTAACTCAAATGTTGATACCCTTGTTGAAGGTATCACAGTTCTGCGAAATGCATAACAAATATTGCAGTGAGCTATTGTTAATACAACAGAAAATCACAGGAAATCAAATTGATAATCTTAGGAATGATTCAATGCATATTTATAGTCAAAGTCAACATCAAAATAAATATCTTAGGATTGAGAAGTCAACCAGCTTTATCTACGCTATTGCGCTATCTTTTTCGATGTGCGTAATATATCATAATATCGTGCGGTAATATGTCAAAATAACTATGATTGTCGATATGCAATGAGCTCATAAAGAAAATAAAGGAAATTATGAAGTATGAACCATCAAAGTTAGAGCATTCGATTGGTCTTCACTGCTGCTTACTTCGTGTTTTATTCGTTTTCGTTATGTACATTGCACATGTGGAATGAAATTGTTTTATGTTGACTAATGAATTTCAGATAAGAGACAGGAAAAATTCCAAATAATGCGATTGAATCAGGGGCAACAAAAGGAGGAAATAAAGCAGATACAGTATCTGCATAATGCGGGATGTTCTGAAGGGGAAAAGTGACCCGATGCAGGCAAACGACGACTGACTCACAGATGCCTTTTAATCAAAAGGGGTAATTAGAAAATAACGAATAAATGGCTTTGAATCGGTTATTAACCGCTTCGCCTTGGACAGGCTAAAATGAAAAAATTAAAAAAAAATAAACGAAAACGAAAACGATGTAGTGACAAATTGCCAGTTGTCGCGGCGCAGTCGCAATGACGTACTTGCTCCGGGTCTGGGACCGCCGATATGTCAATGCCTGCTGCTGCTGCGGGTGTTCTTTTTATTTTTTATTTTTTATTCTTTTTGTTGTAGTTTCAGTTTCTGTTTCTGATTCGCCTCTCCACAACGCAGGAAACAAAGGAGCAAACTGTTTTGTCGCTGCTCACGCCCCAGTCGCTGGATTTTAAAAAAGAAAAAAAGCAGGGGGGAGAGAGGAGAGAGTTTCGGATTGGAGGAGGGGGATCTGAGTGCGTGATTCATACCGGCCGAAGGTGACGACGACTCGGAGAGTGGATGACCAAAATTGGCGCGCCAGGAAGCGCTTGTCGCACAACATTCGAGGGTGTGGAACCACTGTATTGCTATTTCGCCAACTTCAAATCCTACTGCCCACGAAACCCCAAAACCAATGGTGTTATTTATTTGCCCAACCAGCTCTGACTAACCCATAACCAGAGATTAGGTTTATGAACCGAACTGAAGTGCACATAAAGTCACATGAATTTGCCAGATCAGGTGAAACGCAAAGATAAAGCGCTGCAACTTTTTTCTTCGTTCCTATTACGGTCTTAGTTCCCTGGCTGATTTGCCGGCCGAGCTAAACAACCGTAATCTGGGGAAAAGTATACGTGTTTGCCAGGGAGACGGAGCGGCCGCATAAACCACAGGGCATCTTTGCTGGGTATCGATGGTGTCGGCGAACAAGTGCACCGACTAACGCACTTGAACTTGATATGCATCGAGTGCGTGGAAGGCGTCGGAGTCGCCCCCGCAATCTGCATCTGCATCCGCCCCCGCAGTTTTTAAGTTGAGATGATGCCTCGAGAAACCCAGCCCCTCCTGTCCCTCCTGTCCCTCCTGCACCTCCTGCCCCTCGTGCCCCCGCCCCTGGCCCTGCTCCTCTGGGCCGGTTCTTGTGGAGTTGCCGGCGAGCCAATGTCAGAGTTATTTACAGACACTCACGCATGCCCAGAGAGAGATACACACACGCCTGGGCTCCAGCAACTCCAGTCTGTCTATACACAGGGAAAAAAAGGTTGCCATATGATTTTGATGCATTTTCGAGGCTAACGCCCGAGCTCAATCCCATCGCTGGTCTTTCAATTTTTATTATTATTTAAGTTTAAAGTGATCTAGATAATTTATTATCCCAAAGCCTGAGTTCAATCCCACCGCTGGTCATTGCAATTTTTTTGTATACGTTTTAAGTTGGAAATAATAGCTTAATCTCACTGCCGATAATTGAATTTGAATATTTTTTTCAGTTTAAAAAAGGTAGATATTTAAATGTGAGACAAAATCAAAAATGGTTCTTCCCATCTTATAACATTTTTATTTGTGTGCATTCAAAGAGATGTCTCTGGTCTGCTCTCCGTGGCTCTCTGGCTGCCCCATCCAATCTTTTATAATTCTTAATTTTCGGTCGTCCCCTGCCTGTATACACACACATTTCGTGGACCCTGGAGCAGGACCCATGCCCACCCCACTACTCACCCTCCTCGGCTTGCTCTCCACCATTTGCTCGACCTCGATGCCGTCCGACATGCTGGTGCTCTGGGTTCTGAGTTCGGTGTTCTGGATGTAGATGTGGATGTCGGTGTGGATGTGGATCTGGGATGCTCTTAGATCTTCGGATCGGAAAGAGGCTGCTGCGACTGTCGGCGGGAACGGAGTTGTAGTAGTCCGGCGGAGAGGTGACAAAGTGGCAAAGTGACAAGACAACGGAAACAAAAATACACAACGCCAAAAAACAAAAAAACAAGCACAAAGACGGGGGGGAAACGGAACCAGCACAGTTCTAGATATCAGAGCAGCCGCTGAACTTCGTCCGACCACCACGAGTTGTATCTCACGAATGCGGCGGTGCCGGCGTCTGCAACTCCAACGAAGTGCCGACCGCCGAAGTCGGCGGCGCAGTCGCCGTGGGTGCGAGCGAGAGGAGGAGCGCTGGCAGCGGCCGGGCAGAGGC
The DNA here is from genome assembly GCF_018152115.1 of Drosophila rhopaloa. NCBI lineage: Eukaryota > Metazoa > Arthropoda > Insecta > Diptera > Drosophilidae > Drosophila > Drosophila rhopaloa. The sequence continues at coordinate 10,066,379 of NW_025335123.1, read as the reverse complement.
CCCATGGCAGCTGATAAGAATCCAGCGGGCGCGACAGAGACAGCTGCATGGGGAGCAAGTGAGAGGGGGCGAGCTGCGACGCCGTCGCCGCATTTGGCTTTATTTTCAGTTTCATTTTCAGTGCAGGGTATCCGCGATCACCAAAACAAGCCAGATAGTTGGCTAGTGTTTTGTGCATACACACAGAGAAATTTGGGTATGATATCATTTTAATTCATGGCTAGGGGTCACCAAAACCGAACAACTGAAACGCAGTTTTTTAGAGACTGAAGTCACTAGCTCTGGACACTTTTCTGCAATGTCATTTGTTTTTAAATTTGGAAAGGGGTTCACCATCATAAAAATTACGAACAATTTACCTACAAATAAAAACCAATATTTCAACGACGATTTTTCGAGAATTAAACCACAGTCATTTAAAAGTATGCCACTTTGAAATCGGATTTCTGTGAGAAAAGTTATGGGCTTAGAATACAGTTTTGGACACTTTTCGGCAAATACGAAAAATAAACCCAAAAATAGAAGCCAAGATTTTTAGAGAATTTAACCACAATCATTTTAAAGTATACCACTTTGCAATCGGATGTCTGTAAGACAAGTTATGGGTTTAGAAGTGAAGGTTTTAGGTCACTTTTTTGCAAACCCATTTTTCGAAAATTTGGAAAGGGGTTACATTGCTTAAAATGATGAAAAATCGACCCAAAAATAAAAAAAAAATGTGGAAACACAGATTTTTAGAGAATTGAGTCACAATCATTTTAAAGTATGCCACTTTGAAATCGGATGTCTGTAAGAAAAGTTATGGGCTAAGAAGTGCAGGACTTAGGTAACTTTTCTGCAAACCCATTTTTCGAAAATTTGGAAAGGGGTTACATTGCTTAAAATGATGAAAAATCGACCCAAAAATAAAAAAAAAATGTGGAAACACAGATTTTTAGAGAATTGAGTCACAATCATTTTAAAGTATGCCACTTTGAAATCGGATGTCTGTAAGAAAAGTTATGGGCTAAGAAGTGCAGGACTTAGGTAACTTTTCTGTAAACCCATTTTTCGAAAATTTGGAAAGGGGTTACATTGCTTAAAATGATGAAAAATCGACCCAAAAATAAAAAAAAATGTGGAAACACAGATTTTTAGAGAATTGAGTCACAATCATTTTAAGGTATGCCACTTTGAAATCCGATGTCTGTATGAAAAGTTATGGCCTAAGAAGTGCAGGTTTTAGGTAACTTTTCTGCAAGCCCATTTTTCGAAAATTAAAATGACGAATAATCGACCCAAAAAAAAAAAATTAAACTAAAAACACAGATTCTTAGGAAATCAAATCACAATCATTTTGAAGTATGCCACTTTGAAATCGTATGTCTGTAAGAAAAGTTATGGGCTTGGAAGTTCTGGATTTAAGTCACTTTTCTGCTAAGCCATTTTTCGAAAATTTGGAAATTGCTTAAAATGATGAAAAATCGACCCAAAAATAAAAACAAAAGTGGAAACACAGATTTTTTGGGAATTTAACCACAATCAAATTTAGGTATGCCTCATTAAAATCGGATGTCTGTAAGACAAGTTATGAGCTTGGAAGTGCAGTTTTGTTTACATTTTTCTGCAAACCAATTTTTCGAAAATTTTATAAGGCGTCATTGAAAATTCGAATAAATCGTGTGACATCAAAACCTAATTGTTTACCACATTTTTCAAAGACAATTGACCAACAAGATCGAACTTTTAATGTTGATTTTTGCAGAAGTACCAATAAATCACTACAAATGAAAACACTGTAAGGGTATGAGGAGTAAGGATTACCGGACAATAAGATTACTAACAAGAAGTCGAGACTTTCGGAGGTAAGCGTTAAACTGCAAAGCGAATTATGAACCCCCACATGCAGCCCATGGAATTAGCAAAGAACATTTGTGCAAATAGCAAGCCGCGTTATCTGGGGGAAAGTGGAGTGCCTGCTGTTTTCTTAGACTTAACTGCCTTAGGAATGCGACTGATTCAATGATTTGCTGGAGCGTGGGCTGGGACGCAGTGGCTCCGCTGGCTAATTTGTCCCAATCAGGAGCACGCGAGCTGCCCGGCAACATGCTGCTGGCCACAAGTTGCCGAGTTTGGTGAGTTTGCGCCGCTCGGCGTCGCCCACGCAACATGTTGGGGCAGCAGATGCCCCAATGCAGAAGGCTGCGGAGGCGCTCGCCAGTCGCCAGTCGTCAGTTGCCCACGACGCGTTCCTCGCAACGGTAGCAGGCGAGCCATCTCCTGCCAGCCGCCTCCTCGTGTCCCCCGATTCCTCAGAGTCCTCGGAGCAATCCCCGCCAGACTGCGCGCAAGCGTCGCCGTTTCAACTGTAATTGTGTGACTGTATTTGGTGCATATATTTTTTTCTTGTCGTTTTTCGTTTTTTTTTTTCTGGTGACCCAACGCGGAATATGACCAGGGGATAGTGATTGCCAGGGGTTACGGCTCCCGGTTCCCGGTTCCCAGTTCCCAATTCCGGGATGTTCAACTACGAGGAGGGGGACCAGGTCGACCAGGCCATGGCGGCTGCGTACCGGGCGCTCCTCGACTACTATGCCAATGCGCCCAGTGCGGCGGGTCACATAGTGTCCCTCACCGTGGGTCCGTACAACGATACCGGGTCTGGCTATGGCTCCAGTGCCTCCTTGGGGGGCAGTGGCAGCAATAGCACTAGCTACGCCGACGACTTCTTGGTCACCCAGCAACTGGAAAACGACCTGGCCACCGAGGCGGCCTACGTATCCTTCGGCACCAGTTCCAGTTACGGTCCAAGTCCAAGTCCCAGTCCGAGTTCCGGCTCCAGCGCGGCATCCAGCACCACGGAGATGCCCGTCTGGCTGATCCCCAGCTACAGTGTGATCCTACTGTTCGCGGTCCTGGGCAACCTGCTGGTAATCTCCACTCTGGTCCAGAACCGTCGCATGCGCACCATTACCAACGTTTTCCTGCTCAACCTGGCCATCTCGGACATGCTGCTGGGCGTGCTCTGCATGCCGGTGACCCTGGTGGGCACCCTGCTGCGCCACTTCATCTTCGGCGAGTTCCTCTGCAAGCTCTTCCAGTTCTCGCAAGGTGAGTAATCCCAATCCCCGCCAGCGTTAAACGTTTTGTGGGCTCCCTAACCGCTTGGCTTATGTAACGGCCAGTCCCTCTGGAGCCCCCTAATATTAGCTTAGATGGCCCAATTATTATCTTCAATTAGCTGGAATTACTAATGCATAAGTTGAGAGTCCTTTTTATGTCGCATGTGAGTAGATGGCTGAATTGGGGGACTCCTGGTTTTTGTTGTTTTATTATTTTTTCTTGGGGAGGTTCATGTAAGTGGGAGTATTAAAATAATTTTTTACGATTATCGTCGCATGTGTATCGTTTTATTGGCTCTGTCCTAGGGAATGCTCATAAAATCCACGAGGAAACAACAAGTTGGAGAGGAGGTGGGCACACATTGTCATTGCTTCCATTGCCTCTGGTTACCCCTTTTTTTTTTTGGTAGCCTATTGTATAAACTTGTGCGTGTCGCATGTTGCCGGGCTTAGAAACGCTCATTCCCTACATAAATTCAAATCATAATATTGGGACTTATTAAAGACGGAGTGCGGACAGGACAGGACATGATTCTTTGGCAGCCAAAGCAGAATACGGCCATAACATAACTTCATATCAAAGACTTTGTCAGGACCACAGTTTGGCGCGATTAAAAGGACATTTGCAGCTGGATATTTTTTGTAGATGGAGGCGTCATTGAGAGGCAACAGACAATTAAATGGACTTTCAACACCGCGGGGCAGTTCCTCATTGTTTATGTGTAAGACGCATTAGCAACAAAGCCTCTTCATATATATACATACATATATATATATATATAATATATATGTGTGTATCTTAGGACTTCGGACCACGAAAATTTTACTTACGCACTGCAAACAAGAAATTGTGGACCATTGCGTAACGCGAAAAGTTCCGAGCGAGCTGGATGTAATCCTGCTCCTCACTGGGATGAGTGAGCAGAATGGATGGATGGGATATGGATCTCGCATAGGAAAGGCAACTATGGAACACAAAAAATGTAGCATACTTGGCTGCGCAATTTAAGGCGGGTGTGCGTGTGCAAAAAGCATTGCATACTTTTGTTCCCAATCCCCGTCACAGACTGGAAATTAAATAACCATTTCCATAACCACCATGGAGGGGGGGTGGGTGTTCCCACTGGGGAACATGCAACGTGCAGCAACGGTGACACAGGGGTCGCGGAAAAAGGGTATGCAATTACAGGTTAAACATAACAGAACGGAACAGTACACAACACAACCCAAGACAACACAACACAGTATCCTAATGGCACCCAGTGCCCTTGGGACATGTGGGGCACTCAGTGAACGAGAGTCATTGGGCCGCAAACGATGCGTGGGCGTCACCGTTCCGGACTTTTTCTCAAATTGCGGTGCTTAAGAGTCAACGTACCTGGTGGACTGGTAAGACAATGTCCCATCGGCAGAAGGTCAGCTCCGCATCCAGTGCTGCCAGTTTTTTATTTTTTAAATTATGCTTTCCTTCCTCACATACTTTCATTTTGTGCCTAGCAACCATTGATCTTTTCAAAAATTATGATTCACCAAATTACATTCAACCAAGTTGCTTTAATTTAAGCCTACTTGTATACATATATACAATATAGTGTAATATTGCAAAAATTGCCTCAAAACGCTTATTTAATTAACAGATTTTTAGTGTTTTATAATATAGAAAATACTAAAATGATTGTAGATTTCCAGAAAAAACATTTATCAAGTATAATATAACTTAATTATATTGGCTTCATAACGATAATTTTATAAGCACTAATAATAAATTCTTTAAAATATACCAACAAAATTTAAATAATAATAATTAATTAATCATAGTAGATTTCGATACAAAACCTATTAACTTTCTTAAATAAGAGTTTGAAATGAATAAAAGTTTTTTTTTTTCCATTAAAATATTTTCCTTATTTTTTGCAGAACTATGTAATTTTCCTCCCTTTCATTCTCCTGATTTTCGATTAACTTAGTTGACGGCACTTTTTGGAACAGTTGTCAGTAGCAATAAAATCTGAAAATACTTTAACGAGTTGAAGTTCGACTTTTGGCCAGGACCTTTTGCTGTTTCAAGTGCGATCGGCAGGGTGTGCACATATTGTTTCAGATTGGGGGTGGAGCCCCAAAAAAGGACACTGGCTGGCCAACGTTCATTTCATCCGGGGCACGGAGTCAAATTTAATGTTAAGCGCAAAAACCAATTCAGCCGCTGCTCGTTGTTCTTTTTATTTTTTATCCTTGGAATCCGGTTTAGGCTGCGTAAACTGTACATATTGTATGAAAGGCAAAAAGTGTCTTGTTTAAACGCACATATAGTATGTACGAAAATAGTGGACTTTCAGAAGCCACCTGTCCGGGTTAAGTGTTTGCTGGGCAGAAAAAAATGGGGGTGGTGGCCTTTGAAATCCTGGCCAGCGTGCCCCATTTGCATGATGAGTTTTTAGCCAACGGCCAGCTCTCTTTCTCCTCTGCTAATTGTTGTTATCAAGCTAAAGATTGAGTACTGTTTCCAAGGAGAAAACTCCCTTTGGACATGGCTATGCCCAAAACGTAGTGCCCCAAACTTTGTCGCTTTCAACGGATTTGTTAGGAAAACTTTGCTGCTGCCTTTGGGATTGGTAAAGCATGAAGTTTTTTAATTAATGCACATTTGGCTACGGCAGGAACTTTCATTGGGCCCGCATGCCTTGTGCACGTGAAGTGGCCCGCAGAGCGGCAAAGATTCAGAATGAATCACTTGAAAACAATATTAATATCACTGAGATGCTCGCTCGGCTTATTCTGCTCCAGACATGTGGGGATTGGGATGGGATGGGATAGGTGGTGGTGGTGGGGGGGTTCACCCCCAGGATAACTTAGCTAAGTTGGCGCCCAACCACCTAGCCACTTTGGAGTACTTAATTCAATAAAAAGGAAGCGACGGGCGTTTTAGCAACTTTGTTTCTCTTTCAACTTAAATAGAATTTTGGGCAAACTCTGATTTCGTTTTTCCGCCAAACTTTTCAATTGGCAGGCTTTTAAGATTTAAGACCACACCCTCCCCCCCCAACTCGCGTTTGGAAATCCCAGCATTATAACGAATGCATTCGAGAGCAGCCCGAATCATTGAATTTAAATGAGTTTCGCCCCCAACTTGTTGTTTGTTACCATGGATATTGAAATGAATACAAGCATACTTTTTGAATTCGCCGACAGCGTGCACAATTTGCAAGGGAAATTTGTATTTAAACACCATGATCCGAGCAAGCATTCACTTTTCGGCTAGAGTGTGGTCATGTCACATGTCGAAGTCTCTGTTGACACCACCGGTTCTGAAGTTTTTTCCGCCCAGTCACTCCTCCATCAGAGAACGCACTTAGTTGTCAGTCATTTGAAATGACGAAAAACTAATTTAAGGACTTGCCTGGGAAACAACCCTGAGAGTTTTTGATTTACCTAGGCGATTTCAGTTGTTGTGCGAGGATTTGGGCAATTTGTTTCATCATCTGTGGAGCACTCAATCTGCTAAGTTGAGCGACAGGCGATCCAGGAAAGTGGATTCCCTGCAGCCATAATCACTGAACCAGCTTCCTTTCGAGCGACAAGTACACGCAATCCTCTTCTCCGCCAGAGCACCATAAACGTACGAGTGTATTTACTCCACTACAATACCTGGTCAAAGCAACATTTTGCGGTCGTTTTGTGGTTAATGTCAATGTTCTTGCGCACCGAAAAAAATTTATCTTAAAGTGTACAATTTCCTCATACAAGTTTAATTTATATTTAACAACAAAGGAAGGACTTCGGTAAGCGGAAGTTTATAAATCCTTGCAGTTATTACAAATCGACTATATTATATATATATATAATCTATATTACTAAAAACAATGAAGCTATGTCGATTTTCGGCTGCATTTTGCCATAGTTTCTATGGCAGCTATATGATTTTGTTGGCCGATTTTAATTTAATGAAAACCGAAATTCCATAATATTTAATCAAAAATATACATATATACTTTATAGGGTCGGAAATGTCTCCTTCTCTGCGTTGCAAACTTTTGATTGAAATTATAATACCCTCTGCAAGGGTATAAAAGTGTACTGTTTTTAAGTTTCTCAGCTACGAATTTTGCCTCTTCAAAGGAAAAATAGTAGACAATTTGGTTACATTATTATCTTTGAGAAATTCTCTAAGCTTCAATTATCTGTTCTTATTTCTGTCGAGTTAATGTCAAGTTTTTTCCGCAGCTGGTTGAAGTGCATAGGTCAGAGGGTATAAGCGCAGAATATCAAGATTTACTAATACAATGTTAAGTCCATGTAGCTCTAGCCTTTTTTCTTCTTTGATAAGGAAAATGGCTTTGTTAAAGAAGGAAAAAACGTATTGAATGAATACTTACCAGAAATGAAGACAGAAGTATATCTTTACTTTTTGCTGAGTGTGCTCCTTTTATTTGCGGCAATCAAATTTTATCACCCAACTGACGCTTGTAAATTCCGGCCTGTCAGAGTCGCATATTTATGCGGGGCTCGAGGACTGCGTGTCGTATGCGTAATATGCTCAACACGTCTGGTCCTCTCGTGTTACATCTTTCTCCTCATGCTTCTCCTCCTCATCCATGTCCTTTTTTGGCCTTAAAGGCGTGCTGCCCGCTCTCCGCACAAATCAAATTCAATCAGTTGCCAAAAGAAAAACAGCTTGGACGTAAACGGGGGTGGCATCGAATTCAATTTGGGTTCGTCATTTGCCGTCAGTTTTGCATTTGCCAATTGAATTACGAACAAAATAGGGGCGGAGGGGGTGGTGGATTGTGTAAGGGGCTGGTGATGGGGTATGTAAAGTATGCCAGCACACGCAAAGCTCTTACGGATTGTATTGGCATCTCGAAATGATTTAGTTGGCGAGACGTTTCGCGGCAAATCAATCAAAATGCTTAGCAGAAAAGCCTTAAAGTTGACCAGAAACCAAATGGAAATGGTGGTGTTTGTTTTAAGTCTGGGCATGCATTTCCCTGGTATTTCTGGCTTAGGGCTTTACACACCGACGTCTATCGAAAGTAAACTGCAATTTCAGGGGGTTAGCACAACGACGTCGCGAGCCAGTCGTGTCAAGGCACTTTGGGGTGGACCTTAGTTGAGTGGAAAAGAGGATTCAATGAAATTTCATTTCCCGATATTCAAAAGCCCTTTACGATTTTTATTTTTAAAATTCAGACCTTGACTTTTTAATTAACAAATACGAATACTAAATCCAAGATAAAGCTGTGATCTCTGTAGTTAAAATGTAAAAGGGGGACTTTAGCTAAATATTGAGGGACATTTTCTAATTAAAAAAATATAATAACTTCCCATTCGAATACAGAAAAAACAAATTCCAAACCATCTTAATAAAATACAACATTTGTTTCATAGTAGCCTTTTAAACTTTAACCTTAAGTTAGCTTTGTTGAGGTTTAACTTTCTGCGTTTTCGAGTACCTATCTTTAGGATTCAACTTATCGCATTCCCATATACAACCGCAGTTGTGTATGTATCATACCATCGATACTTGTCAGTTGAAATCGCACCCAGGGGAATGTAGAGTGTGGGTGTAAATTCCTTTTGATAGGGAATCCTCTAATAGGTTTATATGGCAGGCGGCAGGAAACGAAAAGGAGACTGGGCAGAAAGAAACAGAGTGCCGAGGGAATTGTTTAATTGCAGTTTCTGCAAATTGCATCGTGTACTGTTTGCCACATTCTGGCGAAGAATAATCCAAAGAAAGTGTGGAGTGGGAGCTTGTCTGGTTTTAATATGCAAATTGTGTAATTAAAATGCAACGAGTGCGGGCAAAAAGGACTTTCTAATGAAGTCGATTTAACACGAAGCGTCGCGACACATTTCTGCAAGTCGGTAGTGGGGCTGTGGAGTTCCTTGAAGGCTCTCTGTATATATATTATCCTGTATCCCTTATCCCTTTCCCGTGCCTTTTCAGCTGCCTCGGTGGCCGTTTCCTCCTGGACCTTGGTGGCCATATCCTGCGAGCGCTACTACGCCATCTGCCATCCACTCCGCTCGCGATCCTGGCAGACGATCAGCCACGCCTACAAGATCATCGGGTTCATCTGGTTGGGCGGCATCCTGTGCATGACGCCCATAGCGGTCTTCAGTCAATTGCTACCCACCAGTCGACCAGGTGAGCACATCCCGGGCATCCCCTTGTTGGGAGTCCAATTGATGTGTGTCTTCCACCCACAGGCTACTGCAAGTGCCGCGAAACCTGGCCGGACCAGGGATACGAGCTCTTCTACACCATCCTGCTGGACGTCCTGCTGCTCCTCCTGCCGCTGCTGGTGCTCTGCGTGGCCTACATCCTGATCACGCGCACCCTCTACGTGGGCATGGCCAAGGACAGCGGCCGGATTCTGCAGCAGTCGGCTCCGGTGTCCGCGGGATCAGTGGCTGGAAGTGGGGGAGGAGGTGGACCCACTCCGGGCCCAAGCGGCAGCAGCAACTGCATCCTCGTCCTGACCGCCACCGCAGTCTATAATGGTAGGTCACTGGGGATTATCCGTGGACTTTCCTCCTTTTAAACCCACTACCCAAAACAGAGAGTAGTAACAACAACAATGGGAACGCAGAGGGATCTACGAATTCAACAACGACAACATTGACGACAACAAGAGCGGCGGTTCCAACTGTGATCACCACCACCACCACGACCACGGTGACGCTGGCCAAGACCTCCTCGCCGAGCATTCGCGTCCACGATGCAGCCCTTCGCAGGTAGGAGAGCCTGGATCCAACCTGATCCCGGACTGCCAATGCCACTCCCTTCTCCCTTCCGCAGATCCAACGAGGCCAAGACCCTGGAGAGCAAGAAGCGGGTGGTCAAGATGCTGTTCGTCCTGGTCCTGGAGTTCTTCATCTGCTGGACGCCACTGTACGTGATCAACACGATGACCATGCTGATTGGCCCGGTGATGTACCAGTACGTGGACTACACGGCCATCAGTTTCCTGCAGCTGCTGGCCTACTCCTCCAGCTGCTGCAATCCGATCACCTATTGCTTCATGAACGCCAGCTTCCGGCGCGCCTTTGTGGACACCTTCAAGGGTCTGCCCTGGCGCCGCGGAGGAGGAGGCGGAGGAGCAGGAGGAGGTGGTGGCTTCGCTGGAGGACTCTCCGCCAGCCAGGCGGGTCCGGGCGGAGTCGCCTATCCGAACGCCACCAACATCAGTCTCAATCCCGGCCTGGCCATGGGCACGGGCACCTGGCGGACCAGGTCGCGCCACGATCTCCTCAATTCGGTGGTGCACACCAGTGGCGCCACCGCCGCCGCCACCGAAAGTCCGCAGCTGTAAGCTGCAAGGGACTGCCCCCGCGATTCACTCCAGGATCATCACCAGGAATCGTTGTAAATATGTACCATAGACGATGGGTGTGCTTTAGGGGAGCATGCACTCGTATTTTTTTTACCTACTTGTGATTATGATCGTACTCGTAAACTAGTCTATCGGTGTTTCAATTGAACTTCCTAAGGTTGCCGCAAATAAACGGAGTAAAACTTATGCAGTTTCGCTGGTTGAGATTGGAGTGTCCTCGGGGTTCGGGTATCCAGAAGTTAATTGGACCTCGCTCCATGGCTGTGCCATCCACTCCACTCAGCGTGCTTTTCCCGCTGCCTTCGCCCACATTTCATAGGGCCCCGAGTGTGAATTTTAATTGCAGCCTGGGGCGGCAAGTAAAGTTGAGCAAAAGCCGCTTATGTCCGCTCGTCATTATGGAGCTGTCCTGCATGAGGTGGTCTCGGTTGGACGCCTTTCCGAGTCCTCACACAGCAACTGAGTCGACAATTAAGGACCAACGCCTCTGCACCCTGACCAAAATAAAAAAAAAAGAGGGTCATAATGATTATTTTTAAGTGAAATTACTGGCAATCCGCTTTGTCCTGTACAGGAGTCAGGTACGAAGGCTCGAGAAAGAGAATGTCTCATTAGTAATAATTGGTCAATGAGTAGTTAATTTGTTTAACTACTTTCTGCCATCAGCCATCACTTTTCCATGGAATTATTTTTTATTTAATTCCACAATCAGTTATCTATATCATTATATCCTGTTATCAAATTCCAAACCCATTCGTCTTCACATATATTAACATAAATCAGAGGAATATAAACATTTTGTTTATGCCATTTTAATTGCATTGCAGGCTAAACCTTGTTACCATTTTGGACTTATCCTCATTTTCCCCGTTAAGACAGATCCTTATTAATATCCCATTATGCAGAGGCGTGCGAAAAGGTATTCCGGCCAATTTTTCACGACGAAAAGCTGGCAGCCAGGCTAAGAAATTGGCCAAAACGTAGGCGAAGAGTAATGAAGCGAAGCGAAAAGCTGCAATTTGTTTTATTCGTGCACATAACTTTAACTTTGGCAAGGCAAATGTGCACTGACAGACGGCCAAAGTGCCGTCGTATGCAGAAAAGTCCCCCAGGAAGTCCACCCCCCCCCCCTACATTCGCTCGTGAAATCCGGATGGCCCCGAAGATCCGGAAGATGTATGGCCCTAAACGAGCTGTTGCCAGCCGAGTCGTAGCAAATCTGCTTTGGGTTTTTGGGTAATTTAATTTATGGCGAATCCTCCGGCAAAGGCTGGTCTGGCCCGCCTGCCCGGAAAACATGCGAGACACATCCTTATAATCAAGCCGCCTCCCCATAAACGCCCAACCGAAGGAGTCGAATGTTGGATACCTCGCCTTTTATCGGCTTTTTCTTTACCCTGGACAACACTGTTTGCTGACCAGATACATCTGACATCGTTAGACGACCGCGTCTAGTTTGGCTTTTATTTAATTTATTTTATTTTCTTGGCCGACTCGTAGTTTTGTGCGGCGACTTTGACATGAACCAATCTCAACTGATGCCGCCCCCGAACCAGAAGAACTTCTCGCTGCGGTGGTGTTGTGGTGGGTGTGGAGGCTCCAATGATGATGATGGGTTTGCCGTTGCCTTCCTCTTTTATTCATGACTTCTTATGCAAGAACGGCAGAAAGTTTCAGAGCTCAGGGACGTGTGAGTGTCAAACTGCAACTGGCAGTGTCGCTGAGTTTTGACAGAGGATTATTCAGCCCCGGGAACTTCGAGGTGAGGAGCTGGCCTTGACTCTCCAAAAAAATAAAAGAAATAACATGTCACTCTAAGCGACATTGGCCAAGTTGAGGCGACTTTCGCTAAATTATAGTGTCCGTTAAACGATAAATTCTGTTTTCCGTCAGTATCCTGGGAGTTGATCCAATCAAACTCGCAGATGTTCGGCCATCCACACTCCTCCTGCGAGACTCTAATCAAATACGTATAAATATTCACGACACGCTCTTGACCTGGCTAGATGGCGAGTGGAATGCCTTTGGCCAATCGGCATACGACTGGGGCACAGACAAGCACCATGGCTGTCCGTAAAGTGGCTCGGCGGCTTGTTTTGATGATCCGTGTGGGAGCAGGAAACAGAGAGGAAGTGGCCAACCCACCCACGGCAATGGAGGTGATGATGATGACACCGGCCAACGGGGTCAAGAGGAGAAAACAATCAAAACCGCACGCAAATTTCACTTTCGACGGGGCGGAGGTATTCGTCGAGACCTTGGGGATCCGATATACTCGACTATAAAGAGCTGATTAAACCCCGCCAGGCGTTCGGGACAATGCCAATGGTTGTGGGTGGGAAAGAGGAGGTGGACATTAAACTAGTGACAAGTGACAGCCATGAAAACTTGGAGTCAAGCGATGTTGTGTGGCCCTATTCGATATTATCTTCCTGACTGTTCGGCCGAAGCCATCATTACCATCCCCAACCACAATTTATCTAGTCGAGGAAATAAATACGGGATAATCGAAACGGCACCAAAATGAACTTGGCAAATTATTGAATATTCATAAACCTCTGTCTAACAAATCTTACAGCAGCAGCTCACAAATCGATGAATTTATCATAAGGACTTGAAGACTTCTCCTGTTGATTGCTTACCCAATAACGCCCACTTAATATTTCGGCTCGCAATGAGGCGACATCAAGTTTTACGGGTATTTCTCATCAGACGCTCAATGGCGTTATCTGGGTTGTTAATTTATCCTGATGGAAAGGGGGAGTTGGGGGGGGGATGGAGGTCCTGGCGGTCCCACGTCCGCCTGTTTGTCGGCTCATTGTTCCGGATGTGGTGGCTCCCGGCTGCTTATGGCATTGACGTGTTTGTGTTTGTCTTCCCGACACATCACGCACATTTCTGCCTCCTTCACCTATCCCGAAATCCTCCCGAGAAGCCACAGCTGACAGTCGTTTGGGGGGCGATGGCGATGGCGATGGAGAAGGCGCATTGCGAAGGCGACAGCGACAAGCGGGGATTATGTAAAGCCAAAGCCTAAATAATGCGGCCTAATGTCTTTGGGCTGACACCACCAACAGAACAATTGTCAGCCTCGGATGCCTGGCCATTCGCAAATATAAATAGAATAAACGCAATAAAATAAAATGGAATAACTTTAGTGCTGCGGGCGGGGTCAGATGATGGAATTCAATTGGAACAGATGCCACATCCGGCTAATCGCTGGCCCTTTTCTGCCCATTCCATGTAACGAACCGAGCTATTAATTGGTTTAACTTTCCTGCAAAACAGGACTTTGACCGAGGAGCAGGACCTGATGAGCCCCAATTGTTGTCCACTCCACTCCACCACATTCCCTAGATTGACCAAAGCAAGTGCCCCGTGGCTGCTCCTCGGGGCATCGACGTCCATGCAATTTGATTCGCATTTGTTGATTGTGCACTCGAATCCCGCTTCACACGTCTTCCCAAAAGTAAGGGGGTCTTCCACTTGAGAGATCACGCCAGGGATTGGTTTTTAATTTACAATCTCAGACGGCAGAGGTCCTCCAACCCATCCAAGAATAAAGTTAACAGCATTCGAATCTCATTTATATTGGCTTAAGCTGGTTATCAACGGCATGAATATTTCATGTCAATAATTTGATAAGGCCTAAATATTGGATCAAACTTTCACAAGTTTGGCGCCAGTAATGCGATTTATTCAAAGTTTCCAACTCTGTTTCGATGCTTCCGGTCTGGCTGGCATCTGCCTCCCTCTGACTTCAAATAGTTTCACCTCGCTTTTGGGCAGGGTAGAATGCTGGTATGATGGCCCAGAACCACAACAAAGTCAAAGTCAACAGAATAAATGAAATTCCAGTGCGACAAATTTTTACCAAGATTGAGCTGCTGTCCAATGGGCGGTCGGCGGATGATGGGTGGTTTCCGTCTCCTTTTGGATACATATGCTCCACAAAGGGAAATGCTCTGTTTTGTGGCAACACGAGTGACTGCAATTTAAATAAAGTCCGTTGGCCTTTTTTGCTAGCAACATTCAAACTGGGCAACCACTCGGTGAACATTGATAAGAAACCAATAATAGTAATGGTAAGATAGCAGTATTTATTTAGCTCAAACTTAATAAATTTTACTAGTGACATTAATAAGTGGCTTATCCTATGACTACAAACGAAGCAAATTAATTACATTTTATAAGTCGTCAGGTAGTGTGCACTGTGGCAAATGTGCAAGTACTATAATTATATATGTCTTTTATAGAACATGACTTTTGGATATGTGGCTAAATGGCACGTGATCTTCTTCACCACATTGTGTTATGCTCTTTTTGAATAGCTCCTACAAAGTGGGCATTAACAAAATCCAATATAGATTAAAAGCAGAATAAACGAAACAAAATCCTTTATTCAGCTAATCATAACTTGGCTAGTTTTATATATTATATTATAGCTAGTCCAAGGTCAGCTCCTTGATTCAGAGTCAGATTAACTAATGTCATGTCTTCTGGTTCTATTTCAGACTTTTAAAGAACAAAACTACAGGCATAGAGGCATGCCCCTTTAAGAAATGACTTCAATTGGTAAGGTTCAGTCCTAAAGTTTGTTATCGCAGGGATGGAAGTCCGTTTGTCATTCTTATGTCACGTTGTAGGCATTTAGTTGACGCTTCTTTCCGGAAGACACACACAAGCACACACTTCCCGGTTCACCGCTTTGTTTTACAACATTTTTATGTGCCTGGCCGAAAATATATTTCGCCCAGCTAAAGAGTGAAAACCAGCGATGCGAAAACGGAAATGGCCAAACGAAGTCGGCACACTTGGCCGAGGCGCTTTGGTAAGGCTCAGCGTAATAGTTGTTGTACTGAGCTCGTGTACTCCAGTACTTATTCGCACATTTTATTTGGGCTGTATCCGCAATTGTAAGGAATACGGAGGATGTGGTAATACGGCCTGATTTGTGTTAACTTAGCAGTTTGGTTTTTTTTTTTTAGGATTTTATATGTGTACAATATATATGTATTTATTTCGGGGCTGAACCAATGTGCGGCTTCCTGGGACATTGACCAGGGAAGTTGTCGACTCGGCCGCTTTGGGCATTTGACACAACCCAGCGGATGCTTTGTGTAACCGGGACCATGGCGATAAATCAACATCAGGACCATCATGGGCCTGGGCACCAACATCAACCATCACCATCTCCATCAGCATCGACACCAACATCATCGTTAACATTGTCTGCAAAATCAAATCGTGCCGATATTTCTCACTGGCACTCCGTCCTCCGCTCGGCTTTCCCATCAGAGTTTTCCTTTCTGGAGCCGGGAGGTTTCCATTTCCATTTCCGTTTGGTTCTTTCTCACTTGGCAGGACTTTAATGCCGAATGTGTTGTGCTGCATGGCAGCAGGACTTAAATGAGTTGTTGGTGCCCGCTGTTCGCGGGATACAATTTATTTTCATTTATTGCGAGCAAATGGTCGGGTGGCTCGCTGCGAAGCAACAAAAAACCGCATTCTTTCGGAAATATTTTTGATAAATTTATTGAATTCTTAATGAGATCCGCACAAAGCAGCCACACGAGTCCGGGGTAAATGGATTGCGGGTCACACTCTCGTAAGCGCCGTGCTTGTCGGCCTTCCACAGTTTTGCCGGATGGAAAGGCGTTTAATTGTGCGGTTTTCTTAATTACTTCGCTCCTTCAGCAGTCGTTATATTCAATGCTGCTCACTTTGCTGGGACCATAAAGAGATACTATTCAGGGATTGACACTGTCACCTCACATTTGGCACACTCTTACCTCAATTAATTTCGTAAATCCCCTGCAAATCCGCACAATGACATATCAAATTCAACATGTGCCACACAAAAACAACAAAATACCTTTTATGTCGTACGCGTACATACACATTCGTATGCACATGTCCTTGGGGAAGTCGACTTTGATTTTGCCACAAAGGTTTCTATTTATTATATTTACAGTATAATAAATATTTCTGCCTACTGCCCACGGCTGAAAGTGTCCTTTGTCTCTTCCACTGAAGCAGAATCGACAAGACCAACAGAGAAAGAAAAGCACAACTGTCGAGAAAAACCAGCTGGAAGTGGGGTCATGGAATGTTTATTGCCTTGTTTGTCTAGCTGACGATGGCGACAGTTTCATTAAAGTTTTTAATGAAATCGAGAGGGACTTCGATCCCGAATGCAGTGGAATGGAAATTAAATGTCTTGCGGGCGAATTGAAAATAACCTCTCAGTTAAAGGCAACAAACTCGATAAAATAGTTTAATTTAAGATGAGAAATTTCATTTCAATTCATGCAAAACAAAATCATTACTTAAAGCTATTCAATTTTAATTGACGGAAAAACCACACCAACAGTCTAACTCGTAATAAAATGTTATGTTTAAACTTCGGCCAAATCACAATCATAGTCACACAATCAAAATGAAAATCAATTCGAATTCGTTTATTGGATATTCTTGGCTATGAATCAAATTTCAATTGGCAAATGGCGAATTGCATGAAAGGCTGTTGCGGACTTTAGTGTCCGTGTTTTGTGAAATATCAAATGTTCAAGAATGTGGCAAGGTTATCAGCTTGCCGGCTCAATTCGCTGTTTGCGCCAGACAATCGTTTAATTGGCTTGCTGTGAGCACGTGTGTGTGAGCTTGTTGCTTTGGGATCGCACACCCCCCCACCCTCAACTCCCCATAAAAGAAAGAAAAACAAACTTTTTGGCAATTATGTGCAGAGCAGCAGTCAGCGACAGACAAAAATATGCGATTTTGATTTTAATATTATTAATTCAACAGCCCCAAAATTTCGAAGAAGTGAAATGGGCAGGCTGCCCTCCCCAAAAAGGCCACAATTATGCCGAAATTACAAACTTGTTATCTCATTTTTAAGGCGCCAGCTGTGGGTATATTTGATTTCCTGTCTTGGATTTGGATCCCTTATCAACCCCCTCCCCGCCCACCTTTTTCTCCTCCAGAATAGAACAACACCTGCCGGTGAACTCGCAGTCAAATTCAATGCTTGAAGCTTTTATATATTTAAAGGAATTATATATATGCTAAATATCCATTTATTTTTGATTCTAGTGATACTGATATATAAAACTAGAGCCACCAAATATATTAAATGACAATGCTCCCGCAAATCCTGTTGTTTCTAGAATAGTAATGAATTCGAGCCAAAATATTATGGAAAGTAAAGTCTTTGACTGGTGCCACGCAAATAGTGTTCTTGTTAATACAAGATACGCTATGTCCCGATATTCGTCCTTTTTCGCCGACAAATGATTTGTCGAATTGCAACGCATGTCGACCGGAAAAACTCGTTGGCAACTGCAAATATTTATATGGCCACTGAGAAAAAATAGCTTCATCTTTAGAGACGCCTTAATATTAAAATCGTGGTTATATTTCTGTTATTATTCATATGTTTCATTCTTGAAATAAATCTAGAAGCCATGGTTACAGGACTTTCAGTCCTTTCCGCCATTCAAGGTAAATTTGTACTTGGTTATATTTTTAAGTGCATCAGTATTCATTTGGTTTTTGCCCAGTAAACCCTGCAGATCTTTCCACAGCGGCTGTCCTCCGGCCACAAGGGCTGTCAATGAAAATGGAAACAACTCAATTGACTCGGGAAATCGCTTTTGGCCCAAATGCATTCGCAATGGCAGCCAAATCCCGTGCGCTGCAGTGCATCTAGTTTAAACGCTATTTGCTGGGAGTAAACAATTCAGAAGCCTCCTCTTTCGCCGGGCATGCTATACATATATGGTGGAGCTACACTGAAAAAATTATGCTTAATTAGTTGGACGATCTGTTTTTAAATGTTGACCCCGTTTTAATAAAATCCGAAAACTTACCATTTATATATATATATCTATGAATGTATTGACATCTCTCTTTCTTTCTCTTGTTGAATTTAATTTAAATTTTAAATCGTTTTGCTTGTATAAGTTGGACTTTTTTTTGCCATGTGTACATGTGCTTCGTGTTTCCACACTGAGATCGGTGTTGCCCAGTGGATAGCTACCAGGATCGGAGCCCCTTCCTCCGCCTCCCTCCTGATTGGAGTCGCAATATGTGTTGCAGCATTTGGACCTCCGTTTCGGGAGTGTGGGGCAAAAGGGACCCCCACTCACAATGACTCGAATATTGCGACCCGATGGAAACAAATGGTGGTCGTTAGGCAAACGGGATGCCGGGAATCTGTGTGGCTACTTGTGGCCAGGACCTTATTTACATGCTGGGGCAACAGATGTGGCCGGACGAGGCGCCTGACATTCGACCATCAAAACTCAATTACCGGCCTGGGTGGGCACTTGCTTCGGCCTGACTTTATTAAATTTTCGTTTGTCTATTCGGCATTCCAGGACGAAAAAGGGCAGCCGAGGGCTTGACAGTATGGGCACAACCTGGCGGTCAAATTATTAGCCAAAGTTGTAGCTGAAAAGTCGACAAAACAAAAATAGAGAAGTAAAAGTTATCCAGCGGTTAATAAAAAAGTCAAGGCTAAGCATGAATTTCTTAATAAAATGCTACTTAATTGCGTTGAATAACTAGACTAATGAACAGGAGCATAGTTTTTGGCTTTCAATGAACTTTAATAGTTTTATCCATTAGTTTACTGTTGTCAACTAATCTTTTCATGTCTTTTATCTTGGTCAGAGAATATTTTTCTATTGCGATTCTAAAATCATATGTTAAACGATTTTCTTATTGTCCTTCTGCACTTAATGTCCTTTTAAATTTTAAGGCAAATACTGACTGCTCCATTTGCTCTGTTAGATATTTGTATACTGATAATATTTGCTCCAATAAATTAGGAAATTGGTCGCTCATAATCATCCATGTCAACAAAGTGAATTGGTCCATCGGAAATTGTGCAAACGATTAGTCTAAATGTTTTTGGCAATTAAATGCTTCAAAAGAAATGCTCTTTTAATCCGCTTATCGAAGTCGCAAGCGCAAAATACAAAAATTGCATTGAAATCGCATGTGCAGATGAGAATTGAATGGAAAAACTAAAACTGATGTAACTAATTGGCCGCACAATGTCCGGTTTCTTCTGGCCAATGAGTTTTCTAATCTAGAAATAGAGTTCCCAGGTTTCTCTAACTGATTCCATCAGAAATTACAGTGGGTGGTGCCCGGCCACAAGTGGCCAATTCAGTTGTCAAGGTCATGCATCAAAGGAAGCTGCAGTAATCACTCATGTTCGCAGTTCGACAGCAAAGGCTGTCTTTGCCAAATTACCCAACTTCTGGGTCGAAACTAGCATTCATTCCGGGATTAAGGCCAACGTTCATACTGACCAAATACACTCGGATAATCAGAAAACATCGTGGGAAGTGCCACTGAACTATGAAGATGTCTAAAAGAATGCAACAATATATTTTGAGTATAGAAGTTCGTTATTTAAGGTTTACTATGTATCCATAAAACTCTTTCTCGTTAATTACGCTAGGTTAAGTTCAGAAGGCACTGAACAGATTGCAGTAAAAAAAAAAAAAAAAAAGAATTTCATTGCATTCAATTCAAAAGATGAGGCAATTTTTCACTGCATTCTTTTAGTTACCCTTTGGGGATTTCAAAACAATAGTGACAAAAAATAAAAAAAAATATCGAAGAAAGTTTAGATTTTAAAACATTGCCTCATTTCTAACCTTAAACATTTGTACAGATGCTTTTTGTATATTTCTAATAAAAATGCAATCAACTGTTTGCCATCACTGGTGGAAAATACTTCTGCTTACATAATTTATCGCCTTAACAGAGGAAACTAGTTTTTATACAATTTTTTCATTATTTTTTAAGTACTAGTATAGATAAAGTGCCCTGCTTTTTCTGGGTGTACTTTTTCTGTGAGCTAAGCGACAAACTTTCTTCCAGCTGTGTGCAATTAGTGGAGTCCTTCTGCGAAGCGATCAAATCAAATCCCCGCCTCATTGACTTCCATTTCCGGACTGCGTTGTTTGCCCAATATTCATTGTTGAATTATGCAAACGTGCGCGGCCCAACGCCAATTAGGCCTAATTACTCACGTTCGTTAGGCGGCACAATTGCAAATTTCGAAATTCCCCTAAATAAGTTCGTTCTCCCCGTGGCTTTTCTGCGTTTAACTGGCAAACACACATACGCAATTTGCTTATTTAAATTTGCCATAAAGAACATAGCATTTGCATTTGACGAACGACATGGCGCGTATCGTAATGCCGCAATCTCTGGCATTCCGTGGGTGTCGAAGAGCCAGTGCGTCCCGGAATTAATTAAATGCCGGGCTCACACCCAGGAGACATCGGGTATTTACCGGACACGGATCCTGCCCACGTCGATGGGCGAAGGAAGGCCAATCGTCGACGTATTTGACTGGGGCAGGTATTAAGTTTCACTAGTGTTGCATGTTTCTGTGTAACCAGCGGGAAAAATTACACACACTTCAATGAGTGTGTTATTCTGTATTAATTACCCCACTGATGTCTCAATTTTATGTTAAGTTTTGGCGTTAAGCTGGGAAAACACATGTTTTCGTAACATCCTGTTAGAGTTTAACTTCAAGTTAAGTTAGGAAAAGTTGGATTAAATTCTATTCCAAGTTTGGAGGCCAAGTAATCATTCTTTACTAGATTACATGCTGAAAATTGGTTATGATTAAACATTAAAGGGAAATGAAAATTATAAATATTTTAATTTATGTAAAAGAATAAGAATTAATTAATAAAAGAGCCGAATTGGCTCTTATTTTTTTTACAGTGTTTCGTAATTGCCAGGAGATGAGTTTTACAAAAGAAAATGTCGCTAAGTGGGAAAGTAGGAAAAGTGAAAAGAAACAACTGGAAATCTGTACCAGAAAAGGGACTATTTGGCAGCGCTGGCAAGCTTTCTTCGAAGCCTCGTTGTCACTCAAGTGCCAAGTCCTTTCGTTACTCCCCCGCGAGGATGGCACGCATGTCCTTTGTTGCAACTTTCATGAGACGCACTTCCTTTTGGCCCCTGCTGCTGGGGCAAGGCAACTATGCAGTTACCACATTCTGATGTCTTTTGAGTCTTTAGTTTTGCTGCACAAATTATGCGGAGGCATTGAAGCATGTGAGTGATGCCATTCCAACCTCTTGCACTTTGCCTGCGGCCCATGTTCCCATCCATGTTCCCATGCTCCCATGTTCCTGCCACAGCCAATTTGCACTTTTCAAGCACTCGTAATAACAGTGGCAGCTGACAGACTTTCAAAGTTAATATTATGAGATGGTTTCGATAATTTCCCCATAGAAACAGCCCGGGCAGGAGGCCCTGGGATTCACTTCGTCCCACTTCGTTCCGTAGAAAGACAAACAGGCAGCTGCAAAATGATGGAGGCACGACGTCTCGAACGGCAGCGCCGCTTATTGGCCATGCGCACCGCCGCCCCCTCACTGCCCTCCAGCCAGGAGGAGGAGTTCAACCTGCGACTGGTGGACCTGTACAAGGAGCAGCCCTGCCTGTGGAACACCTCGCTGCCGGAGCACGGGGATGCGGAGCTGAAGCGCAGCGCCTGGGAGAAGATCGCCGCCCAGATGGGCAGCCACCTGAGTGCCGAATTCGTACGCTGCCGGGTGCGCAGCATGCGCTACCACCTCAATGTGTACAAGCTGCAGAGGATCGAGTACGACATGACCCCCGGAGTGGGAAGTGAGCCGAAGAAGCCCTTCTTCGTTGACCGCTTCGCCTTCTTGGACGCCAATATCAGTGCCCCCGAAAGGGACGCAGAGCCCGATTCAAAACCCGAGGAAGAAACTGATAAGTACGCGAAACTCTTGGCAGGATTCAAGCTGAAGTCCCTGGCCAGGCGTGAGTCCGGTGCTGGGAACCCGGAGGAACGTCGCTCGGGACCGAGCATCATCGGAATGGTGAGGAGGCGCTTGGAGGGACAGCTGAAGCCTCTCGAGTTCACCATGCCACGTCTGTCCATTTCACAAATGCAACGGAGCATGGTTAAGAATCGGGTGCTGGACCAGAGCACTTCGGCTAGTTCCCTGGAGGTCCTTTCCGAGACACCGCCGGCACTGCAGGCCCTTCCCGGCGACTCCATATCCAAGACCAAGCTGGCCCAGAAGAAGCTGCAAGGGGATCGGGACAGCGAGAGGCCGACGACCTCGAGGATGGCCTCCGTCCTGGAGGACGACAACCAGTCGGAGGATGAGGAGCTGTACAGCCTGCACTGGAGTGTCCGCAGGGAGCAGCGATCGCGTCGTCCTGGACAGGATCAGCGACAGAAGATGCCAGCCGGTTTGCGCTCCTTTCGGTCCAGCGAACCCACTCCAGATATCTTTTAGGAATCTTCATTTATTCAATTTACAAAAAGGAAGATCTATGACGGCCCATAAAAGCCCACTACAAAACCAATTCATTGATAAATCAAGAAATTAGAGAAACATTTCAGGTCTTAAGGTACAACTAAATTATCCAAATAATATATGATCCAGAATTGCAGTTTCCTGCTGTCAATGTTTATTTTGACATTTGTGTCCATCAAGAAAATTGAACATAAATCAAAAAGGCAACCCAAAGTCTTCCTTTGTTAAAGTTGTATTTATTATTTACTCGGGACATATCTACCTTTTCCATCTAATCTACTATTGATGCTCGCAGACCTCCAGCCTCTGTAATCATGTGAAGGACATCCCGTGTCGAGAGCTCCTTTCAACATTGATTAATTCCTGAGCCTGGCCAAATGAGGTGGAAAGATACGGGAGCGGGTCGTCGAGTCCGGCCATGATTTATGAATAAGCTGGATGATGATGAAAAGTCTGTGTGCCAAAACGCGGAACTTGCGAACTCTTGCCGCAAATCCAAAAACCACCGACGAAATTAGTTTCTGGCTGCCAGAACAAATTACGAAATTACCCCCGAAAAGAACACACACACACTTACGCAGGATTAGGGAACAGTTTAGCCCTAACCGCACACCCATCCCTCAATCCCCCCCCCCAGGCCTCAACCCCCCTCACCACTCAGATGCGATGCTCATTAGCGTGAAAATTTAATTTAATTCCCTTCAATAAGCCCCTTAAGTGTTTCCCTTATCTTTTCAATCGCCTTTCCACCGATAACTTTTGATTAATTGATTGATTAAATGAGTGACGAATATCCGCAAAAGGGAAACGACCTCAAATTTGCGGTCAGGCCAAGCGGCTTCGATACAAGTAATTACTGTTTAGATGACGGCCCACTTTGGGTAATATGTAGTTGCTGTGGCAGATGGTCGTTCCTCTCGGTTTGCTGGTGTAATGGTCCTGCAATTTGCCGGTTGTCCTTCCGCCCACGCCCACGCCCACTCGCAGCACCAGTTTGTCCTTGAGGAAATGCAAAATGATGTGAAAATATGCAAACTGCGTTCGCGTTGTCGAAAACTGTGAGCACGTCCTGCCTGTCTTCCTGGCCTCCCGTATCCCCCTATTCCCGTATCCCGTATCTATCCATTCCAAAAGCGGCATTTCCATATCCCCCGGTTTTTGAAAAGGTCATTAGCATTCACCCAGCATTTGGCAAGTGGGCGGGGTGGGGGCGGAGGCGGAGACGGGGGCGGAGACGTAGGCCCCCCTCGATTAGCCTCGTCCTGCCAAACAGACATTGCTATTACGACTTAATTAAAAAATAATATTTTTGCATTTTATTATTTCCGCCTCTTTATGGTAAATATCCAGGGAAGGGTGGGGTATTTCAGACTATTGATAAAATACATCAAGTGCAGGGTATCGTTCAGGTTAGTTATACCCAATCAAAGCCGAAGATATTTGATATATATTTACTATATTAAAGGAGCCTAATTTTAGGTACTATGGATTGAAGTGATTAAATGCAATTGCTCAAGTTTAAAGCAAAGATTAATAACAAATCAAGAAAGCTTTCTACGATTATGCCATCTATCCATTGTAATCTGATTTTATTTAAATGTTCTTGATTTTTATTTACGATAAATAGGTTTTATTTTACATAACCATACAATATATAAATAAAAACTTATTTATGTCAAGATGCTATGGCTTAATGCTATGAAATCGTGTTAGATTACCCAAGTTCAAAGCTAAATAAAATCCATAGCATTAAAATATGCTATCTAGCTGTGTAATACGATTTTATTGGAATTCTTTTGGCTTAAAAGCATAGCCATTTAAATGAAATATACAGATATATAATAACAAGTTTGAAACGTATCTTGAACTAATTTCCAACAGGGCATGTATAGTTCGGATATTCTAGTCAACTTCATTCCTTCCTTGTGCCTGGCATGTTAATGGCTGCAAAAGTGAGCAACCGTCGCAGATATTTGAAGACGAAATGACTATAATCATGGGAATGACAAGGATACACGGATGAGGATACTCACTATGTACATTATACTTATGATGACAGTAGTTGTTTCGTCTGCGGCAGTCACTAAACTTGCCGTGTCATCGCCATGTCATTCATTTGCATACCAGAAAAAGTTGGCATCGCGGTGGCAAAAGTGAGCACAGGAAATGATGTGCCAAAAAAAAAAACGGGGCCAGAAGTGCGGCGCATATTTAAATGATATTCATGAATACCAATGTAATGCAGCAACCGTCTATTTTCAGTCATGTTGCGACTTTAATTGCTCTGGAGCCGTAACATTTTGATTACCTGAGCAGAATGGGGGATTCCTTATGGCAGAAATAGCTGCATTAATTTAATACCCACTCGATAAATCAACAGTCATCTGTTGAGTCCTTGTTGATTCGTTGCACTCGACGGCTCATTTCAGAACGTTTAAAGTATTTACAGTCAGCCAGTACGCATTAATCACCGTTTGTGTTGATGGGCTTGCAATCCACTTTATCGGATCTGAAGGCAATGCCACACACTCAGAAAAAAAGTTGAACTTGAATTGAGAAATACGCTTTACCTTGGTGAGCACTTCTCAAATGAATCCCCTTTTTTGATTAAATAAAGTGCACTTTATAACAAACAATGGTATAACTTATTGCGTTTTGGGTGATTGCCATTTTATTTATATTTTATTATTTTATTTTATATTATTTTGTTTATATTTTAAGATTCTTAAAGCCTTTTAATTAGTTGACTCAAAAACCTTACCCTCATAAAAATGGTAGCCCTTAATTTTCATTCAGTGAGACTCTTTAAGATAGTTATTGAAAAAATTAAATATTTTATTTATATTTTCTTGACTCGATAATGGGAAATTTGCAAAGTGCAGGGCTTATGTTGTCCCAGTAGCAAGTCCACCTGCTGCTCGTCCTTTGCTCATTGGTGCCGGAGCTTCCAAGGAGCAGTCGCTTCACCAGCGGACCAATGCCAATGCAATCAGATTCCGGGAATGAGTGATGCCAGGTGGTGTGGAGTGGGCAATCGATCGAAAGGAATGCCAATTATAGAATACCCCGTTGGACAGTAATTTGCATTGATGGTCGAAACCGAGACACTCGGGTGCAGCTTTAAGTACTCGTAATGCGATTGGAAATCAATCTTAGTGTGGGATACAAACATCTGTCGTCGGCCATTGGAACTTTTTGGAAAAAATGAGGTTTGGGTTGGAGGTTCTGCTTTGATGGTAATGGCACGTGTTTTAAGACTGAAACTATTTGGGAATTGCTCATACGCACTGTTGCGCCGTGGACATTTTGCCAGTTCTCTTTTAAATCGTCAAGCATCTTTTGCTTCAGTCGACTGTGTGAGGACTACTACTACCCATCCATCCAAGCGCACCCACATCGATTGATCCACTCGGTGTCCTCGGCAGTTGTGAATCGCTAATTGCCGTTCCCCAATTCTGCATCGATTCTGGAGACGGCCTTAGGCAATTTTGAATTTCTCGCATGGCGGAAACGGAAACCGGAGGCAGTCGCACAAAATAATGGCCATATAGCAGGTGGATAAGCAGGCAATGGAGGAAGCACGTGTTGAATTTAAATGCTCCGCCATTTGACTGGTAATTTATGAGCTCTAAGCCATTTCAGATGGGCTTTGATGTCGCAAACGGCTTTCCATTTCACATTGCGGCGGATATGTTGGCAGGCAGTCTCTGTGACCTGGCCTAGTCCCCATCCACCGACCCGTGGCTGCCATTGTTCCTGTTCCCGGTAAGTCTTCTGAAGGTGCCAAATGCTGGCTTTAACGCAGGTCGGAGAAGCAGGATGGAGTGGGTGCATAGTGGGTACATTGCCTCGAGACTTGCCAAGTGTCGACAAGTAAGTAACGATGGCAAAAGGAAAACGGCGGTGTAAGTGCCCAGCAGCATGTACAGTGGACACCAGGGAAAAGGGAAAGCCTACTTGCCACTACTTAAGTGCTGCTGCCCAGGTGGGTGTTCCACTTCTGTGCATTCAACTTTCATCGTAAACTTTGCTCTTTTGCCGTGCAGCCGGCATCCGTTTCTGTGATCTCGGTCATTAAAAACTCTTCACTTGGTAACGCCCCAAGTGGCAACATGTTGCGGCATCATGTTTCCGGGGCGCTCTGTTGGGGTTTTTATAACTAATTGGGCCTGAATCAGCATCGGCAGCTAGGAAGGAGCCACACTCAGCCCTTGGAGTGAACATAAAACATAACCCTTACTTTCACCATGAAGTTGCATTTCCTTTGTTTCGCATACCCATCTCCTGGGCCAACAAATAAACAACTAGACAAACAAACAAAGCAACAAACAATCATCGGAATGAACAAGTAAAACTTTTTAAATCAATGGAAATGGATGATGGGGTGTGCGTCCCCCTGCCACGAATAGCACAAAAACAATTAAATCAAAAATGTGCTATTCATTTCCGGGCCCCTGGCAAACACGCTCGTTCCATTAAAATAGTTTCATGGGGTGTCGCAGGCGTCTCGACCTCGGTTGCCGCGTTATTGCGTCGATTGCCTCGATTGCCTGTTAATCATTCGCGTGTTGGTCAACAATGTCTGGTGCTCCATGAAGGACGGAGAGTCGCCTGCCAGCCGTAAGGCGATTTTTATCGCCCAGCTTACCATGAACCTTAGAAACATTATGCAAAGTACACACAGAGAACAAATGTCTGCTGCTGTTAGCATAGCATAGGATTTAAAAAAAAACTTTTTATCCTAATGGTAAGGCTCTAATCTGACCAATGTCATGTGTTTTTCTTTAAACCTATTTAACACAGCGGAAACAAATTAATCTAAATTTGTTTTTTAATTTTAATACATTTTTGTTTAAGTTAGATAAAAAAAACTTTTTTTTTTAACATTTTTAACCTATACTATAACCTTTTGCATTTACCCCATTGCTAGGGAATATATAAATAAACAATAAATTTATAAAATTAGAGCCTCAATGTATTTTAGAATTTAAAATGCAAATACTTTTATGAATTAAACCAACTAACAATATCTAATTACGGCATGTTTCTCTGGGTGCCCTGGATGGATAATCTCCTCCAGGAGAAGGCACCTCCGACATTTGCCCCCCCACCGAGTTGGGCGCCAGTCAACGACAAATGTCTTTCATTTACGCGTAATAAAAAGGAAATCTCCGTTGAACAATGGCCGCAGGGCGGCTTTGGGAGTGCCAGAAAAGTGGGTGGCACATCCACCATACCCATAACTTGTGCTTCCTCCGTATACTTTGCGGCTGCCTCAAGTGTATTTTACGTTATTTTGTATTTAATTTACAGCCCAACCCCCCCAGGGGACTTTCTCCGCCCCGACTTTCTTCTGCTTTCCCGCTCCGGGGGACTTGAGTGCGGCTCCTAATGGCATAAAAGTATAAGCCATACATGTTGATTACACGGCAAAAGCGCTTAAACATGCATGAGCCCAAGCCGAAAGCGCATTGAATTTAAAACGCATTGAATGTCTTTAAGGATTCTGAGGGGGGGGATCCTGCGGCTGGATCTATTCCGCAGAAGTTGTCGAGTGTCTGTAAGTGGCGCAGAGTGGCACGGCACAACACAGCGGTTGGGAAGGGAGTCCGCCCCGACTTTATGGGGTAAAGTGGATAAGTTAAATACATTTCCACATTTCCACTCACGGGGGATACTCATTTGAAGGCGGACTACCGACTACCACTGGCACAAGCCACTCAAGGCCCTCAATGTTTATCCGGTTGCCTCTTCTGCAGATTAATTAGGAAATTAAGTGCAAGGCAAACGAAGCACTTGGGCTCCGAAACCGGAATCTTGTGACATTCTTAGACTTAATCGATGGGAAAAAGCGGCTATTCTATGGCACAAAATATCCATTATTTATTGAAAATGTGAAACCAAAATAAGAAAGGTTTTAAAGACAAATAGTCTGTCACTGAATCTGGTAACTGGACATCCGGCAAGTTGTTATTTTCCGCACTAATGGACATTTATGTCCTTATTCATTGAGGTCGCGGTCGTCCCCATTAATACTCATTGCCAGTGGGTGCTGTAGTTGGCTCTTCTGCCCCTCATCCTGGCATCCTGGCACTCTGCCATCCTGCTGCCCAAAGCCTTTGTGCTCCTGTCAGTCAGCATGTCGTAACTACTTGCCATGCACACACATGCGCTCGCAAGTCCTCCTGCCCCTGCTCCTCCTCCTGCTCCTGCTCCTGCTCCTGCTCCTCCTCCTCCTGCTCCTGCTCCTCCTGCCCCTGCCCCTGCTCCTTTCCTGCAGCAGTTGGAATAAAACGCTGCATCAATTTATGCACAATGGGATCCGATATCCGTCTCCTCCAATTCCACATCCCCCCCTTCGTCTATCCCTACTAGGCAATGTTTCGAACCACATAAGGCATTTAGTAGATTTGCATGCACAAACACGCGCTGCGTGCACAGGATGTGCAGGATCCCCTTGCTCCTCCCCTGCGAATTGGCCAAAGTGCTTACAAACAGTCCTAAATTTATCTGTATTTGATTACCCAGTGAGGAAGTGGGTGGGCAGGAAGAGAAGGTGTTGAAGTCATAAATATTCATGAAGCAGTTAAACTGCTCGGCGAAAAATACAGCTCGATGACTATTTAATATTCACAGGAAAATTGTTGAAATCATTTTGATAATTTTTTTAATTACTATTTCTTTAGTATAATGGATTCAACAACCTTTGAGAGTCGAACAATGAAGCCTCGGAAAAAAGATGAATAACTGTAAAAGCATCCGTTCGTGCCACACAAAAGTTCTGAGAAAAACATGCTTTAAATAATATGTAATATTATCTGGATTAATATCATATCCCATTCATAAACGTTTTCGTGGAAATTAAGCACTTCCGGTTGGCTTTGCATGAAACCCATAATTATTATTAATTGTATCAAGTACATTAATTTAAAGTCTAGTTTGGTGTTTTCAATGCTCTTCACTGACCCGAAAACGGGAAATCTGGAATCGAACTGACCAGGATCAAGGACAGGATGCTCAAGCGGATGTTTGGTGGATTCCAGGCAGTGCATACAGGACGGGACCTGTCGCAATGCTGTCTAGGAGCAACTGGGCTCATCCTCCTCCACCTCTGTCCCAATGACACCATGAAGCATGGCATGGCTCATCACTCAGCCCCATTTAAGGTCTGTCTTTGGTGTCGGATTTTTCATTGTGGCGCCTCCAAAGTCTTACAGTGTCCATCGTGCGGCTCGTCTTTCGTTGCCAAGGGTCCCCGATTTAATTTGAATTCGCCGGCTTCTAATGAGCCCATTTGGCATATGGATGCCTCTTGACGCTTGCCACGGGTATCAGCCGTAATTTGTTTTGTCCCCAGCCTCCTACTCCGCTCATTATCCCTGGCCTGCCCGGCTAAAAATACTTGCGCCTCAGTTGGCTGCCAGGGCAAAAGTTTTGGCATTCAGACTTTTTTAGCACATCCATAAATCAGGACCAAGTTGAAAAACACCCACATCGCCCTGCCACGCGGCTTTCCATATCATTTGCCAGAGGTCTGGGAATTAATCAAATTGACGAGCAGCACGTCACCAGCTTCAATTGCTACACTTCAAATAAGATCACGAATTGAATCTGCGCCGCGTATTGATTTGGTGAACTCAATCGGACCGGAGTAGCCCACTCTGTAATTTGTCATCTCCTGCTTCCACCACAATGTGCAATTAGTGTGCAACCAAGAAAGGACATCCATCGTCCTTGGCCATGGTAGTAGTCCCACCAAACACTTGAAAGCATGTGAACATTTAATAATATAACTTGCTACCTTTTACTCAATGGTAATTTGTAATATTTAATTTTGTGTACCCTTGGACTTCCGATTTCAAAGTGGCATACCTCTAAAGACTTCTGATTCGATTCTCTAAAAATCTGCATTCAAACTTTTCAATTTACCGTTGATCAAATTTTTGACCCATTTTCATGTTAGTTTTTCTAATTTTCCGATGTCTTGTAAAAGAGTGACCCAAAATTGGACTTCTATCAATAACTTCACCAAATTTAATCCGATTCCAAAGTGGCATACCTCTAAAGACTTGTGATGCGATTCTCGGAAAATCTGCATTCAAAATTTTCAATTTAGCGTTTATCAATATTTTGACCCATTTTCATGTTGGTTCTTTCTAATTTTCCGATGTGATGTAATAGAGTGACCCAAAATTGGACTTCTAGAGTCCAGAACTTCACCAAATTTAATCCGATTCAAAGTGGCATACCTCTAAAGACTTGTGATTCGATTCTCTGAAAATCTGCAATTTTCAATTCAATTTCGTTTTAAGTGCAAGTATATATCTTAACAAAGCGTTCAACAATTTATAAATATTTTTATTTTTAAGTTTCAAAGATATTTTTAATAAATATGTTTAGCTCTTAATTTAATTTGTTTAAACATTGCACAATAATCTGAAAGCTTGTCAACTATTTAATCTCCTAAAAATAGTGTCAAAATCCAGCTAAATGAAAAAAAGTTTTTTCATCAATGACAACAGTACGTATGAGTAATATGCTGTAAAGCTACAGGGCAACAGTACGTATGAGTAATAATTTGTAAGGCTAAAGGGCAGACCAAATACGATCTTTTGTCTAACAAATATTTTTGGTCATGCCTTAAATGCATCAATGGGTAGATTCTTGTGTGCAATAAACTTATTCGATGATTGGCTTTCAATTTTATATTTTAATCCTAAAAGTTTTGAAAAAAAATTACTCATACGATACGTAAGCCAGTTAAATTATTTTTATTTTTTAGCTTGTCAATGATTTAATCTCTTAAAAATAGTGTCAAAATCCAGCTAAATGAAAATAAATTATTTCATCAGAGGCAACAGTACGTATGAGTAATATGCTGTAAAGGTTAAGGGCAACAGTACGTATGAGTAATATGCTGTAAAGCTTAAGGGCAGACCAAATACGATTATTTTGTCTAACAAATATTTTTTGTCATGCCTTGAATGCATCAATGGGTTGGACCTCAAAATTTGTTTAAAACAGGACGGAAAAATAGGAGTATCGGGCATCACTCGCTTGGCAATTTTATCGCCGTACCCAAACTGTCGTCGGTGACGCTACGAATATCCGTCATATGCCTGGGAAATACAAAGGAAGAGCTGATATCCCTTGGCAGGATGGCGAGGGGACAGGACACTGACAGGGACGAGGATGGGATAGAAGGGGATGCCAACCAGGAAAAGCAAGCCGGAGCCAAGTTTTTCCAAATGAAGCGAGCGAAACGCAAACAAAAGATAAAAAAAGAAACCTCAAAGAGATGTAGTCATAAATTTGACGCCTCCTTTTTGTCCCCTCGCCAAACACACACACACACACATATACACACACAGACACAACAAATCTGGCAAAATCAAAGCAAAGCGAAGCGAAAGGAAAGGAATCCAAGGAAATCCACGCAAATCTAGTGGAAAATTAAAATTTTGCCAATTTATGCGAGCGTCAGAGGCGGAGCGGTTGAAAAGTGACAGCAAAGGGCAGATACCATACAAACATACTTGCATACATAGGAGAAGTCGTAACGAAAGCGTCTCAAAATGGCCAAAACTCTTTCGATTTGGCCATTGGATTCGCGGCAAATTCGCACGAACGCAGCGGATATGAGTTTACCTTTGAGCCTGGTCGGAAATGAAGCTTTTAGTCGGGACTTGCATGCAAATGCCCTTGAGTCTTGGCCCTTAAAAAATACCCAAGTAATAGCCACGTTCACAGGGTGCAATCCAAAAAAGAAAAGACCGAAAAAGTCCATTAAAGTCTGTCATAAGTGTTAGCTTTTTCACCTCTTTTCTCCGGCTAATTCGATGGCTTCAACACCACTCCATGAATCATTTGGGATTTGCCAAACGTTGATTGAAGCGGATGTGCGACATCTTGTTGGCAGTGTAATTAGCCATTGGAGTTGGGCGGACAATTTAACTCTTAATGCGTCTGTCAATGACCAAAAACTTTTCCGTTTTCCCGTTTTTCTTTGCAATTTGCCTCCAGAAACCACTACCACCAGTCGTCATCGGCCATTCCCAGTTAGCTAAGCGGATTAAACGCTGCCCAAATCCGAGACAGATGTCGTCGAGTGGGAGCCTTGCAGAATCGCCCGGAATCCACTCCCACTTTCGCCACTTCATCCGCCGTGTTCTATTTAATTATGCTTGTTGTGCCAATGGAATTGAATTTGTTAAGCCAACTCGATGTTTGCTGTCAAACTTTGTTTTCGCCCAGTCATTGCTGGGGAACTTACAAGGCTGTTCAGTCATTAATGGCTGCCTCCACATCCCCATTCCCCAAGGTAATACATAGAATGGATGTTTTCCTTGAGGGGCTAGAAGTGAGCTTAAAAGTCGGAACCGCTCCGTGGCAGTTTTGTTTACCTCGCTGGCAATGGAAATGGAGTGACACCTTATCTGGGGCAACACATGTCCGAAACACGGCGAATTCTGCAGGTCTGCGGTTTACCAGTTTTCTAATTTCGAATGCAAACACGTGAAAACAACTGCAAAGGTGCAATTTTTGGCGCTCCGTTTGGGTTTTGTACACATGGTTTCCGGGGACAACGCAGCTTTAAATATTACGTTTTTGCTGATCCCCAGCTTGGCTATAATCTATGCCAAAAATATTCATTTGTTCATGTATCTGCTTTAAAATCACTCCTTAAATAATCTTGAATATGAAGTGTTATATAGGTGACCTAAAAAACATTTAAGTCTCTGTGTTGCCACCCAAGATGCCGGGCTTATATCTTGTTGAATATCTATAAAGCCCACTCTGCAGTTCAATTACACTTAAATTGGCTCGCCTGTCGAAGTTTCAACTGCTGTCTAACAACGCAAAACTTCCTGTCAGGATCAGTTTCTGTCCGCGGTTTTTCGAGTCATCGGAGATACGAAAAAGTATATGCTAAGTGTATGCAAAGAGCCATGACAGGCAGATACGGAATGGTTTCCCTTGGAGGTGCTGCATATTTTGAGGGGCCTCTTAAAGGGCACACTGGGCACCAACGGCAGAAGTTGTGATAAACATATAGAAAACGCTTTTAACCGTGATTCCCTGACTAAAATCACCTCTTTAGCGAGTAATAAACATATTATAAGGCAAAAAAATGTATTTTTTTTCATATTATTAGAAAGTTAAGCCACCTTATTTAAAAGATATACCAAATAACCATTACCATCATAAAAATCGCAACAAAACCACCCAAAAGCTTAACTCAAGATTTAAACCCAACACTTGTGAGAATTACTCCACAAGCATTTAAAGGCCACTTTGAAATCTGGTTTCTGTAGGAAAAGTTATGGGCTTTAAAGTTTAGGTTTTTGGTCACTTTTTTGCAAGCCATTTTTTTGAAAATTTGGAAAGGGGTTGAAAATGATGAAAAATCGCAGATTTTTAGAGACTTAAACCACAATCATTTAGAATTATGACACTTTGAAATCGGAGTTCTGTAAAAAAAGTTATGGGTAAAAAATCTTTTTGCAAATCCAACAACACAAAATGATTTCAGGAAATTCACCCAAATTCAAAGACAACATTTTAAGTATAGAATAAATTTTCATTATCTGAATTTAACAAATTAGGTTATAGACTTACAACTGCAGGTTGGTATACAAGGGTATACAAATTATTAAAGAGCAAAGCCACACACCTCAAGAGGTACGCCACTTCGAAATCAGATTATAATTGCCCATGTTATGGAATAACCAATCAATTTGATTAATGTAAAGAATGTTTCTTTATGCAAAAAAAAAGGTTTTTGTTTTGGGTTCTTTGGGAACCCAAAGAAATGTCGATTCAGCCCAATGTGCACTGCCCCACGACTCTGGAATTCGGGCATGCGGGGCACCCTTGGTCTGCCAACTGTCAGACCCGAGATGTCCAGGTCCAGACACTCGTCTGCTCGCCAACGGAATATGGGGGAGCTTAATTTGAATTGCAAAGCGATGCCAGATGAAAATGATACAAAACCAAGGTCGCAATCGCCTTCAACGTGGGTTCTCCTATTTGCTTATATGGCTTTGCATAGTATGTATGGGTGGCCAAGGCAGAAAGTTCATTTATATATTTAAAAATTGGCATTTTTACAGCCTGACGCTTAAATATTTAATATGCTGCCCAATTTCTGGAGTTGAGAGTCCGCTCCCAGATATGTATGCCCAGAAATGCGGTCACGGCCCTGCGATACACAGCGATTAGGGAATGTGCCTGAAGTGGAGCAGAAGGGTCTGTGAACCGTGGTGGTGCTCGGGTTTACTGAACTGTCTGCGAAGTACCCATGCCGGCCATGTGGCGCCCTCAGGGGCTCCACCCAACCGCAGTCCCAATCGAGCAGAAACTGTGGCTTTCGCTGGTTATTCCTGAACAGCGCTATTAAGGTACAGCGAATCCCGACATCCATCGCCTGCGGGAGATCGGCCAGAGTTGCTATAGTGTTGTCTTTGGGGATCCGTCAGCAATTAAAGTTTGCCATCACATACCCATCGTATCAGCAGCCAAACTAACTTTATTATTCGAGGAGCTGAAAGTTCAAGGGGCACTCGTCACGTGGTTTCGGGGCAAATTTACATGAGGGTACACAAGATTAATGAGTCATGAAGCTGCCAAGGAGCGGTGGCTTAAAGCACACATACATAACTGGATTGCCAAATGGAATTGTTGCGTGACCATGGGTCGGTCAGTCTGCCTCCGTGCCCTGAAATACAAATGGACCATCATTGGGGGCGATTTGAGTAATGCTTTGCGGACG
The DNA here is from genome assembly GCF_018152115.1 of Drosophila rhopaloa. Classification (NCBI taxonomy): domain Eukaryota; kingdom Metazoa; phylum Arthropoda; class Insecta; order Diptera; family Drosophilidae; genus Drosophila; species Drosophila rhopaloa. The sequence continues at coordinate 10,030,828 of NW_025335123.1, read as the reverse complement.
CGTCTGCTCCTCTGACCCGGCCTCCGAACTCCGGACCCTGGACTCTGGACTCCAGTCATGAACTTCATTGCACTTGAAATAATACCCAGCACTTGGCAGATTGCCGCCACTCGAGTCCCCAGTTGTGTGTGTGGGGGAGGGGGTTGAGGTCCTCTGTGCTGATGGACACCACATCATTATGCCATGTGAGAACTTTAAAGTTGAGCAATTTGGGGGGGCACTATTCTATTTGATTTGTATTCTTCAAACGCAACTAGGGGCTTCTTCCCAGGCACTGTAATCATTTTAAGAGGAATTTAATTAAACTTTAACAAATTGCTGGCCCAGAAGGCTTCCTCGGCATTCGGTACTCGGTACTCGGCATCCGGCATTTATCTTTACTGGCACACATGCTCGTGGGAATGGGTGACTGTCTGCTGTCTCTTCAATTAGCAGGGAGTCAACAACTAATTAACTTGGCGGGGAATCAGAAATCTCTGACTTTCGGTACCTTGGCAGGAATTCAGCTGACAAGTGGGGCGACACGTGCCAATTGTGTGTATTCTTGGCGGCAGCCATAAGAAAGCCACCTAAGCCGCTTACAGATTCAATTATACGCACGGAACTTAATCGCTGCTGGACCCATCAATTGGGTATCTGGGTATCTGGGTATCAGGGTATGTGACCAGCGGGCGATGGCGAGGATGATGCAATGGCTCGCTGGTGCAAAAGTGCAAAGGTCACGAAATGTTGACACGGGGGTTTTGGCGGCGGGCAGACTGTGTCATTATTGAAGAATGCACTCAAGGCTAGTTGAATGGGCAGTGACATCAATCATGAGGGGTGAGAATAAGGTCGCGACCACTAATTAGCTCACAGAACACAGTACACAAAGTCAAAGGTCAATTAATTAAAAGCCGATTTGTCGCCAGTGCGGAGGGAAGGGGATTGAAGTCATGTGTGAAACAAGGACTTTAGATCCTGCGAATATCCCTTGCTCTGCATTCCATTCCCGCCGACTGGGCTCTCCTCGAAATAATCCATTTGGCGTCTTGTTTTGTACTAATAAAATTTGGTCCTTAAAAGATTTAAGTCCGCAACGGCAGTCAATTCCGCGTTTTATGCCTCTTGTTTTGGCCTGTTGTGCAGCTCTGTTTAAACACTGATAAGCCGTCGCCGCCGTTGCAGGCGTAGCCGGAAAATGGAAAAGGTGGATCTTGGTCAAAGTTTTAATGCGCTCCTTATGTACAGACATAAATTTAATGTTGCCAAATATTGCACTTGTGCTTCGAGCCGACTCTTCGTTTGCCCCATTGTTTGCTTTTGCGCGGGGCCCCAAAGCAGATGTTTCTGCGTGCGAAACTTTGAAAGAGTATGCTGGATAATGATAAGGATAATACAGATAACGATGGTGTGGGGATGGGAGAAGGGGGGTAGGGGTGTTCGAGGACTGCTCCTTGTTTGTTCCAGCACTGAACTCTGTGTGTTCTCCGGCCTCGATTTCGTACGCCTTGCGCACTCCTTTGGTGTCGAACGGCTTTATTTTTTGACGAGATGAAAAAGTTATGTATCGAATCTCAAACACAAGCCGGAAGAGACTTGGGAATGATGCAGCAAGTCCTCTGTTTGTGCCACATGGCAGCAACGTGTCAACACAGAAGGAAATTGAAATGCACTTTAAAGGCGCCCGGAAGGATGATGGGAGTTTGGGCAGGAGATGGAGCTCTGCCTGGATGTTGACTGTTAAGCGATTTAAAAATCTCTTGGCAAATGTGCTGCCAGCACTCTGACTAATCGCATTAGCGAGCTGGGTTCTCCAGCGGGGGCTCTCCTTTGGCTCAGGATTATAAGGAAAGGAGGATTGGGGACATACGAAAAGAATCCGGGCATCCAAAGGCAAAAAAGCAAATAAAAAATATTATTCTGCTTGGATATGTGTATGTGTTTGATGTGGTGACATTATCTGTGAGTCTCCTAGATAGCATGGTCTAATTAATACAAATAAAATTTAAATAATATAAATTACAATAAATCCAACAATATCTTTAATTTTAAAATAGGGATGAAAAGGAAGGTTTTGGTGTTATTCATTGCTCAGTTCGTTCATTAGTCTTCAGCGGTTAATAAAACCCCACTGGTTTACAACCCAATTATGGAATTATGCCTCAGCTCATCTGTAATCAAAGGCTGGCTATTTTATTTTTCAGAAAATGCTCGATAAAAGGCAGATTGAGCAAGTATTTAACTTCTCAATTGAGATCAGAGGTAAGGACATCATTTAGTAGAGCTGGTAAAAGCATCGGGGTCACCAATCCATAATTTAGTTACCGTCCCGAAGCCTCCGGCGTTAAGCCACAGATGCCGGGTTTCCAGGCATCCCCGCTGCTCCAACTGGTACTGATTGTTTACTGGCCGGCTATTCACCGCTGTCATCAATCAAAATTAGAATCAAAGCACCCTTCGATGACACGCGTAAATGGCTGTTGTTTGTTTGTCCTGGGTGTGGCGTCAACGGGCTTTTGATGAGTTGTCATTTCTCCGGTGACACCTGAGTGGGCCTTTGTCTTTGTATCATCCCCAACCCCCACCCTACTATCGGTGCTCCTCCAAAACTCAGGCTCTTCGGCTGCCCCTCACGACCTCTGCTCACATAAATTGCTTGCTTTTTCATTAATTTTGAGCCCCAAATTTATGACATTTGCTTGGCAGGCTTCAAGCTAATGGCCACAAATCAGAGCATCGCATAATTTGGGATCGGTGTGGGGGGGCTGCTTTGATTTATTTCAGCCACATGTCGCACAAAATGTAATTTTTTACCAAAATATGTAAGCGAAATGCAAATGACTGCCATCACACATGAACTGTGGTACAGTGGGCGGGATGTCGGCAATCCGTGGCCGTAGGTTGGTCCACATCTCCGTTCAGCTCATTCGATTCCACTGTGCGGCCCATTCATAAAGATTTCAGTGCGTGTTGGCTAACAGGGCGGATGCGTAACGTCAATTTAAAGGGCTCACTGCAAACAAAGTGGGCTCCATGTGTGAGTGGGCCGATGCCCCCCTCCCCCTTTCGACGCCCGGGGAGGGGGCCAACGAACGTGTCCTGCCTGCAAATTGGGCAGCCGGACGTAGAACCAGTGCCGATTTGTTGGCCAAGAAAAAGCGGAAATAGGAAAAACATTTCTTAGATAAAGCAAAAATTATTAGCCTTGAAAATAGCCATTCTTGATTATTTGTATAATCGCTAATTTATCATCATTTTTGTTAATTCAGTCTTTATAAAGTTTAAAAATAAAGTTATTCCTCCCAACGTTTTGGTCTAAGACAGTCTAACTTCTTTTAAGAATCAAAAATAATTAGAAATTCAGTTGTGATAACATTTTAGAATTACATATTTTTTTTACCATTGATGAGTTATTATAATTTCAAACCAAAGTTTGCAACGCAATGCGTACATTTCCCACCATATAAAGTATACATATATATTCTTGATCAGCATTACGGTTATACTTTTATTAAAATCGGGCAACTATATCATAAAGTTGCCATAGGAACGATTGAAAAATGTATCGGAAAATCGACCTCGCTTAATTGGTTTAAAGCATTAAAATCGAAATATAGAATGTTTAATTTTTGTAAATTAATTAAAATAAATATTTTTTATTCGACATGTCCTTTTTGAACCAATTTTTACAAAGTTACCAATTTGACAGCTGACTGTGCTGATAATTTTGGTCAAAGCAATCATAAGATTTTGTTTGAATGTTAGTTACTTTTCGGAATTCGAATTTAATTTTATTTATTTATGATTTTTCATATGAGCTGTCATTCAATTTCACATTCAATTTGGTTTAATGTACAAAGGTGAAAGGTGCTCAAATGGCAATTAAGTTAAAAGTTCGCAATATATTTATAATCAAATATATATTAATGACCTTTCTCAACGCAACCTTTAAGTTATTAAATACCAAAAAATCAACTGAGGTCTTACAGCAATGAAAAACAAAGAAATTTCTTACAGCCCTTGCGGACATGCGACGCTCAGCAATTTGTTTTGGCTAAATCCATTTAAAAAAGGACAGATCTGTCCAAAAAAAAAAAAGGACCAACTGGCTGCACAAGTACCAAATTCGATGCCTGGATGTTGAAGGCTGAACGCTGGAATTGGAATCTGAAATAGAATGGCTCCCGCCTGATTTCGGAGGGCGTGCACAAATATTAATCATTCCACCGCAAAAAGCTGGCAAAACAGTAAACACCATATAGCGATGGGAAAAACAGAGCCTGAAACAAAAGTAATAAAGGACTGGGAACGGGGACGGGGATTGGACCAACATTTACCTTTGCCGGCCAAAAATAAATCCTGAGAAAAGGAAAACAGTTTACAAATGGCAGCCATGTCGCAGGTATTAATACATTTTGCCAACAGGCTGTCCTTATTTATAGAAAAGTGCGGCGAAGAGGGTTCTTGTTTCGGCATTGGGCACTGGGTATTGGGCACTGGACAGGACCACTTGCTGAGCGGGGCCAATTTATATTTCCTGGGAAGCACGAGTCCTGATTGACAGTACGGCTAAGCGTCTGGGCAACCTGGGGCATCCTGATTGCTCAATTAATATCTATTGGCGTTCCATTCCACTCGATTCGATATGGCTGGCAGTCGTTTACCAGATGCTTTGAATTATTAAGCGGACCCCCAATCATTGTTTTTGGGGGTTCTGCTCGCTCTTGAACTCCACGATGTCCTGCTGTTATTTGCATAGGAATGCTGTAAAGAAACATTCGTAGACGTTCCCCCGGGCCACTGTGTTTCAATCAATCGCCCGGGCATCTCAGCTAATTAACTGGCTAAGTAAGTGGTTTCCTTTCCTCGAGCGAATGGCAGATTGCCTTTCAGCTGGGTCGCTCGCCTTTGTTTTTTTCTGCGGAGCTCGACTCGATTTATGTATTTGGTGCTATCGCCCTGGAAGCTGCGAATAAGCTCTGAGATTGCTCATTTCAGCGTAATTCGAGCTTAGAGCAACAAAGGGCACGCAGAAATATGGCAGCAAGAACAACGGCAACAATGGGCCAAGTTAAATAAAAGTTTTCGGCGTTAAGAAGGAATTTTAAGCGAAAGCCGAAAAGGGTTTTGGCCCAAGTCAATAAACCAAAAGTCGGCAAAAAAAAAAGGGGCGGGGAAACGGAGGAGTGAAAAAGGACCGCCGCCAGTTGGTTAAAGCCGCTGTTTTTTGTCTGTCGAAGGCTTCACATGAATCCCGTAATTCCTTCGAGATGGCTAATTGCTTCCCTGCGTAAATATATAAAATTAACTGCTTAATGATATTTATTCAGAGAGCGAAATGAAAACGCCATATCATTAACGTGGCTGTGGAGTAGTGCTTTAAACACCTCTAAACCTTTTCGAGGACCTTTCGCCCAGATGCGCACTCCATTAGCCCAGCCAGCACAAATTTAATATCCATTTGTGTGAGCTCTGTGGAAATTCCGAAGCATTCGCCATAATTATCCCGCTCCCCCCTGTCCCCCTGTCCACCTATCCCCCTGGTCCCCTGACCTCCTGTCCGAGTGCGTGTCCCTAAGCCGCCTGCCAGGACCTGTGTGTTGTGTGTCCGGCTCGTAATGCTGATTGTGATGCTGAGCATAAGCAGAAGGGGCGCAGCTGTCACGCCCCCCAGCTGGGACAAAACAGAGCTCAACGGCCGCACTTCAATCCCGGGATGCGATGCTCATTCCCTGCCCAAGGACCTCCCGACCACCGACCACTGGCCCAGTGATCCTGTCCCTTATCCGTGGGATATTCCTCGGGGCTGCGGGCCTGCTGGGTCATCTTTAATGCCGACTGGAGTCTAATTATGGCCGCGTGCCTTTGGAACTCATTTCGAGCAATTCTCAGTTGCCATTCCCTTTATTGACCCCATTGACCTGCGAACTTTATGGAGGGCGTTTTAATCAAAGCCGCGAATTATTCAACACCTTTTCTATTCAATTGTTAAATGCTTACACTTTAAATTGATTGAGTAAAAGGGGTGTTAAATAGTGAAACCCTTTTAGGAATACGTATTTATGGTAATGATTAGTTTTAGGAAATATAATTTTCATTGGATTTACTTTTAAAAGTCAATTTTTAGGTAGCAGAAACTCTGTAAGGGCTTCAAAGCGAACTTCAAATCTTTTTGGTTCAAGATTTCAACTTAAAGAAACTATACACAATAAGTTTTATTATCATCCATTTGTTTGAAAAATATAATTTTCTCTGTATTTATTTCCGAAAGTCAGTTTTCACGTAACTTGAACTAGTTTAGAGCACTTTTCCCTTGCTATTTTCCTCACTGACCTGCCAACTTTATGGGCTTGTGGATGCTGTCAATTGGACGGAACATTCAGCTTTGCCCTGACGCACGGCATAAACTTTTATTCCGGCGAAAAATCAATTTACAAAGGGCAAACTCCGCGTGCCGCGCTTATTTCAGGCTTGTCCTCAAAATACTACAACGAAACTTAAGACAGGCCAATATCCCGGAGTGTCGGAGTGGGTGGATGACTGGGTGGCCAAGTGGAGCCCCTGGCGAAAGTCCTTGGTAATTAATGGCTTTGGCTCGCGGAAACAAGCAACTGAAATGGGCGATTAATTCATTATTCAGACGCATTCGCTGTCGTGCTCATTATGAATTCACGGTGTACAACTGTTGCTCCTGTTTCTTGTCGAATCAGTGGCTTTACCGAAATCCGTATCCGTATCCGTAACCGTATCTGTTTCTGAATCCCAATCTGGCCATTAGCGATGGTAAATGTAATTTTCGGATGCCTGAATTGCATTAACGGCTGGGCCACAAAAGTTTAAAAACAACTGAACCAACACAAATGCAAATACAATAATTAAAATTAATTAAAGCTCAAAGTAAATAAATAAATGGAGTGCTAAAGTCTTGCAGAGTCCGCAAACAGCATTCCCCATTTTCGGTCCCCTAATTAATGTTGCAGCATTATTTATTTGCCCGGCAAACTTTGTCTTTCACGCGGCTCCCTCAAGAGTCAAATGGAATTAATCAATTTAGGCAACCGTTCGACCCAATTTGGGCAACGATCACTTAAGGAGGAGGTCCTTGGGAATGCGGTCCGCCGAAGGATTCCCAGTTGAAGTGACTTCGTGGAAACTTTCGGAGTGCTCACTTGCCCAAAGAATGCGTCTGCACTTAATTTAGTCCCCCAAAGTCGATTACCCGCTTGAGATGAGTAGCGAGTGCCGAAATAAAGTTTGCAACTTGCAACCTGTTGACACCGCAAAGGGTGGACTCCACCAAAGTTCCTTGGCCGCCAAAAACCACTCGGGTCCGGATCCCACTTTATGGCTCCTCCAGTGGCGCAGTGATTTATAAACTCGGGTCGCAGAGCAAACAAACGGCGGCAGTGCCTTAAAGTAATGAGCCAAAGGTGTAAGCAGGTGGCAGGCGGTGCCGAATTGCCGATTTGCCGGAGGTGCGCTAATTAAGTTGACAAATGTGGCCTTTCCTTGTCGTTTCTGATTCCGCATTTCCCCGGGGAGACATGCAAATAATTCAGACAGCGACTGATACTCCCACTGATGCTAAACATTGTGGGGCTCAATCATCTCGTTTGCCCCGGAATGTATGCTAAATTTGTACATTTGCGAAGTTCACTTGGGTGAAAAAATTGTTGGGCATCTTTGGTTGGTAGTAAAAACCGTACAATTTAAACCTTTGCGGAAGAGATTAATCTGCTGATCGGTGACGTAGTGAATGAGAAATTTATAAAGTCTTCTTGATCTCAATTATCTTTGCTTAATCATTTGTATTTCATATCCCAACATCAGAACGATCCTGCATAATCTCACTACTTTTGTTGTAATTTAACATCGGTGGACTTAATTTAAATGGGTATAAATGTTGGAGAGAGCACATAAACTTTTGATAAAGAAATAATTGAACAATTTTTGTTTAATTATTTGCGTTAAGACAGTAATAAAAATCCTGCCTTGTCACAGCACATCAATCTTCAGGCTTTGTCCCTGTTTTCCTCCGCTCTTCCATGGCCAATCAATTACTTCTTGGTAATGATAAAAATGGTCACGGTGCTTTGAAAAATGGTAATTTGCCATAATTAAACTCCCCTTTTGTGAGACAATTCAGGATATCTTTTGTTTCACCAGAGTTAAGTTCGTTTCATGAGAATGATGAATTATATTAGCTTAGCTAAGCTTCGATCGGGACTTTCCTAAAAAAATAACCAAACATGATTCCAATTAAAGTAGTGGAATATCAACAAGTCCGTTGGCAACATGTTGCCACCGAGGCTGTGGTGAATTGTGGACCGCCTCCTTCGGCAGCATGTTGCGGTCGCTTGGCGCCGGCTGGTGGCCACAAAAGTCGCCGACGATTGCCGTCAGTGCTTCGCGAAGATTGCGAGGCGCGACACACGACGCGGAACGCGAACTCCATACCGTTGCGACACCCACACACACACAGCCTGCCCCAAAGTTTTTTTTTTGCGTGACGTCGACGAAGTGCCGCGAGTGCGGGTGTGATTCGAGGGATCCGATTGGAGCCCCTTCGGCCTCACGATTGACGCCCTCTACCGCTTCCTGCGCCAGGCGCTGCCGCTGGCCAAGGAGGCAGTGATCCGCCTGAATGCCAGCCACGAGATCCCCATCCCGCTCCCGATCCCGATCCCGAGTGACGCCGGGGTGACCCTAAGCAGCCCCTCCGTCGATCTCTTCAACTACACCGGCCTGGAACTGGACTTGGGTCTGGGAATGGGTGGTGGTCTGGATCTGGGAGGGACCAGCACTGTGGCGCCCAACGGCGCCGTCAAGTCAACGGCGGGGAACAGGAGTGTGGCACGCGTGAGCGCCGACGTGCCCATCTGGGTGGTGCCCTGCTACTCGGCCATCCTCCTGTGCGCCGTCGTCGGAAATCTGCTGGTGGTGCTCACCCTGGTCCAGAACCGTCGCATGCGCACCATAACCAACGTTTTCCTGCTCAACCTGGCCATCTCGGACATCCTGCTCGGCGTGTTCTGCATGCCGGTGACCCTGGTGGGCACCCTGCTGCGCCACTTCATCTTCGGCGAGCTGCTCTGCAAGCTGATCCAGTTTGCACAGGGTAAGTGTGGTCGATGGGTTGGGGGGCAGGCCAGTTCATTCTTGTCAGGCCCGTGTCCAAATTAAAAGGTGATCCTAGCTCACAACTGTGAATCCGACAATCCGTTAGTCCAGCCCCGAGGCCGAGTCCCCGAATCGCTCGCCAGCAGACCAATGGCCCCCAATCACCACGACCTCGAGCAAATCCGCCAGCAGATCGTGCTGGCCAACATCCAGGAGCTGATTCAGAAGATGACGCATCGGTGCTTCAACGCGTGCATCGTGCTGCCGGGCCTGGAGCTGCGCTCCTCGGAGCGCGACTGCCTGTCCAACTGCATGGATCGGTTCCTGGACTCGGTTCAGGTGGTGTCGCGCCAGTACTTCCGGCGCCGGCGCCGCCAGCAGCAGTTACGCATGGCCTCCTCCGCATCCGCAACCGCATCCGCATCCGCTTCGGCATCTAGTGCTCCCACCGACGAGAGAGGGAAGTGAAGATGATGATTAGGTCCAAGGGACAAACCGACCGATGAATGTTGCAGATGGCCATTTTGGTCCTTCCAACCACAAAACGGAGCAGTCCGTCCCCCCAATCTCCCCCCCTCCGGCTATAAAGCCCACCTGGGAGTTGGATAAGGTCACTTATCTTATGGCTCCCCAAAGCTGCCAGAGGATTTCAGCCCTTTGGCCTTCGGAAATGAACTGGAAATGGAAGTGCAGCGGCAGGAGGAAGTGGCTTTACTTCTGGTGGGGCTACTTATGATGTCTTCGTGTTGGTCTTTAACAAATCCTAGTAGTGTCATCGGTGAATTCAGATTGACAGAAAATAAAGATGTCCTTTTTGTACTTTTTGTACTTCCCTTTGCCTTATAAGACTCCCTTTTTCGGAGTTTAAGAACCCTTGCCTAAACTAAATTTAATGCATAAACTTTCCGGCGTCCCCAGGACACATGTTTGTCCCATAACTTTCAGATGACCATACTAAGCATTTTGATTACGCGCTTATGCACATCGGCTTTCCACTTAAGGAAACTGTCTTCCATCGATTTTACGCACAATTTCCGCGCTTATTTATGGCTTAAATCATATTTCGTTGGCAAGAGCACACTATATCTCATCTCCCCATCCGCCTGTCAATGGCCGCATTTTATGGTGGCCCGCATCTGCGTAACGACAGTCGGGGAACACGGGTTCTGGGTTCTGGGTTCTGGGTTCCTCGAGGGTTCAAACGATTAAATAGGCCCACGCACACAGAACACACTGAGCGTATGTGCGAGAGCTGTTTAAAATCATTTTAACAGAATGACTCAACCCCAAGTTCGAGTTTGATCCTTGAACAGTCCGGTCAGAAAGGAGAGCATGCTTGCCAGACATTAATTTGAGTCCCAGGCACAGATAGGGCTGTCTATCTGGATGGACAGGGCTCACCCGTCTGTGATATAGTTGGCCTTGGGCCTCCAAGGGAGATGCTTCTGACACCTGTCTGTCCCAAGTGCCCGAATTGGGCAGTTAATTGCGGAGCTGGTGGCGGAGAATGGCCTTGCGTGGCATTAATTTGCTTATTTAATCAAAGTGCATGACAAAGTATATTCTAATTAGCCGATGTTCTGGAAGCTGTTCGTTGTTCTGGGAGCTGTTCGTTGTTCTGGGAAGCATCCAATTGGCAGATGCCGAGTCACGGCGAATGCAGTGCGAAAGTTCCCCCATTTAATCCACGCTGATCCCCATTTCCAATGCAAATTACTCGGCAGCCGGGAGCTGCTGCACTGCTGCTGCGCATGTATAGTACTCGGTATTCTGGCCAATTTGCATATGCACACAACGCCAGCACCATAATCGATCCTAAGCCAGAGCACCCAAGTCGCCGTCTAAGCAGTCTGGAATTGCTTTCACCGAGGCAAAATTGCGAAAATCATACCACTAAGCAGCGTCACGTTGCGTTTCTCCTTTAGTGTTCGTCCCCCCACCTCAACCCCCCCTCTCCCCCACCCCCTGCACTTTCATAGCTTGTTTCCTGTTTCCTGCGCCGTTTTAGACGTGCTGGTAATGTTGTTTGTCTTGCTGCAAGTTTGTTTTTGGGGCTGCCGGAACCGCCGCTGCGAAGCCTCTTGGCATCCATCTTAGCCGCCCCCGCAGTAACTTATTAACAACATAATAACAATGGGAGGCAAACAAGTTGAGCGCTCAACTCGAAAATACACGCACACATGCCAATTTGTTGAGCAAGCACTCAGCGTTGTCTTGGTGAGGGGAGAGGGTGGGGTTGGGTTGGTCCTTTGCCAAGGACCTCTCCCCCCACCAACCCACTAACTCCCACGCAGCTTTTCGCCACCACCATCTGTTGCATGGGGCGTCGACTGGCTCGTAAATCTGGAAATGTCATCACTGGGCGATGGGCGATGGCCGATGGTTGAGCTGGCCGAGCTGTGACACCAATTTATGGGATTCAGGACGTCAAGGTGCAGTGCAAAGTCCTGCAACGTCCTGGCGTCCTGGCTTTCGCATGGGCGTGATCACAGCCACACCCTATGATTTATTGCCGTAATTATGCATTTGTGGCCAGTGGCATTTCCTTGGACTGCTGGCTTTGCTCAACTCCACCCACTATCATTCGATTTCCGCAACTGCTTGGGGAAGTACAGCAGGTAATGGCAAATCCCTATAGAAGGACAGCTTTTGCAAATCCATATGGGAACAACTACCTATTTAAAAACGTGTGCAGAAAAAAGTATCTCAAGACGGAAATTATATTTTCAATTTAATAATCTGTTGCAAAAAGTTGTTCCCAACAATGATTACAAAGCATTCAAAGCGTAATTAATTAAGTCATCATCACGTATTATAAATAATTCAACAAAGGTATTGTTCAGCTTTGGGGTAAAACTGAAAGCCTTTCAAAGAGTTTTGTCTCCCAAAAAAGAATTGGTTTCTGGATGGCCAGGTCCATTTGAAAGGACAGAGCAAAAGGTCAAATTGGCGGAATAGACTCTTGTTTATGGCCGCAAGCCTTTCCATTTCGCCCTTTGTTATGGAAGGCACAGAAGAAGAAGACCGTATTCCGTCTGTGGGCCTGTCGACCTGGCTGCACTTGTTGCCCCCAAGGCCGCGGCCTTGAACCCTGACCTGCGGACGGACCACCCATTGGGCTTGGCCAACTCGCTGACAGCTGAGCAAATTAATGATTAATTGAATTTTTTCTCAAATGCCCTGCTTTGTTTTTGCCATTCGTCCAGCTTCTGTTTTTATTTGTTCGTTTTCTTGGCAACACAAATCAGCGCCACGTCGACGTAATCATTAATTTGGCTGGCGGGGAGAAGAAGGAAATGGGAGGAGGAGGAGGAGGTTCTTAAATCCGCCACAGATGCCAACTTGGCCGCAAAGCAAGTTTTGCCACTTTTTCAAGGGCATCAGTAATGAGCAAAATTATGCACACACACTCGAGGAACTCGGTGGGCATTATGGGGGCAAATGGCATAAGTGGAGAAGCGAATTGAAATAAAACTAACCTCGCCGCTCTTGAGTCGCAGCATTCGCATTTTCGTGGGCGGTAACGAGGGGGTGGCAAGCCCACGACCCCCTGACCTCCTGACCTCCAGCGCTCATGTTTGGCTCCAAAGTTTGCACAGAAACGGCAAAGAAACGCTCTTATTTGACTGGGGTCGCAATCGCACGAACTTATGTGTATGCTCTCCATGTTGTTTTTTCGCTTTTAATGAGAGTTAACTGGGCGCAAACTGGAAACTGCGGGGCATCCAATGAATACGAATGTGGGCACTCAACTTAATCCTACTCAATCATAATGAATCCAGCATTCATGGGTCCGCAATTGTCCTCTGTTTGCCAACGACCATCTACTGTTTGCCCATCTGCTCATTCAAACAAGCTTCCGCAGTCGCATTCTGTGCAAAGTGCAAATCGAGACTTTATTGCCCACAGCAAATTGTTTCGAAACGAAATAATGGCGAGTTATGACACCCACACTTACAATCCATTGACATGGCTATTGATTTTCAATTATTTAAATATTTGCAACTAAGGAAAAAAAAACACTCTGCTGGCATTGATGGCCCAGTGGTGTACTTCATCACTGGTCCCGACAAAAAAAAAAAAAAAACATTAAAACATTGCTTTCATCTGCAACCTGTGTTTCCGATTTCAATTTGCATACCGCCGTGAAGGGGCAAAAGTGAAGCGTAAAATGGAAATGTGTTTCTAATAAAAATTTCCTCCTCCACTTGAATGAGTTTTGCGGCTCTTCATATAATTGATCATTGTAATACCACCATCCTTACTTTTCCGCGACCTGTACACTGCTCGAAATCAGTGCAATCTGTGGGTGGAATAAAATCATCATATATATTTTGTAACATTTAAAAACCCATTGTTATTGCTTTCAGGCGAAAGCTTATATTTGTCAAGATCATAATCAAAGCTGTCGTCCATTAAGTGAAATGCACAAAAAAAAAAACCCATTAAAACTGAGCAAATTAAAACGATATTTAATGCCACTTTTTGCGTGTGGTTATTGTTTGCGTGGAGGGAAATGAAATATACTTTTCAGCTGAATTAATGAGTCGGGGCGGGATGGAAAGGTGGGCGGCCGAGTCGGCATCTTATGGGAACATGGCACAAAGTGAAAGGTGATTTTTCATCTCCTTTTCGCCTTTAAAGATTTTCAGGGGCACCTTTTCTTTGCCACAGGTCTCAATGCGAAATAAACTTGGCTTGTGTGAAACACATAGGGGAATGTAGTGGCGAATTCAGGATTCGGTTGTGGGAGTGGAGCTTTAGAATTCAATTTGAGTAGCATACTTATTACCACACTCACTATTATTTGTACGACCCCCCCCCCCCTACGCCACTGATGGAATGCATTGATGTCAGCCGCATACACACAACTCAGCTGTCCACCTTTTGTTGCGGGTCAAGTTGCTGTCGTTCACCGCCCAGAAACCCCCCATCCCCATTGCTTTCCCCACTTTCACCACCTTTTCCTTGAACCCAATTTATTTAGCAATGACTACGCAAGTCATTTAAAAGTGGAGAGGCAAAAGAATGTGAAAACATTGCCATGGCTACAATTATGGCGTGTTTTAATAGTTCGTATTCTGCGTAAAAAATACAGGATAAATCACAAATTGCTGAAGATTGAAAAAAACTGTGTCTTCACTTTATTTCATTTAGTAGTAGTTATTATTATACTAAAATGTGCCACGATGTGCAGTTCTTTGTCACATTTTTGTAATATAGATTAATAGATGATTTAAATGATACCCCAAATTTAAGCATAAGCTTAAAAACTTTCTTTATACATTTGTAAAAAGAGTAAAAGAGGAAAAAGTGAGAAAAAAAAATAGTGCTTCTTGAAGGAGCTACTGCGAACTTTGGACGCGAAATGCATTATTCAATTTTATCTCTTTTTTCACGGCACTGCCAGGCCAAGTGAGAATCTCAGGTCAAGAGTTTAACGTCGAGCTGCGACAGCTACTTGAACTTCTTGGCCCTCCGGAGCTCCTCCGTGATGCAGTGCAGCGACAATTTGGGTGACCGTAAAGCAAGCGACATAATCAGGTCACCAACAATAGATTTCCACCATTTTTCTTCCAACTTCCAACTCATGCATGCGAAATGGAGTTCTCAAGGAGGGCACCGTGTGAATCTTTAATGACGTTAAAGGAAACAGAAACCCAACTATCCGTAGCTCACTAGTTTTCTGTAGCCAGATATTCAAGATAAATGTGTCCAATCATGCGAAAAATATGCAACAGCCTTATGGCCAAGTTTCTTATTACCCAAGTAAATGCGTGATTTTCCGACCACTAACCCCTTCCGCAATCCACTTCCCAACTAACAAGATTTGCCAATAGCCATGTAGGACATTTTAATTTGTTGTGTTTTACAATGCTCCCTTACAAATTCATTTCGATTTGGATGCTCGTGGCTTGAGTCCACTCAGTTTATGGCACTTTTATAACTGGCAAAAAGACACGGCCAGAGTGGCCCCCAGGCGGAAAAGTTACTCCGTCCAAATAACTTTCCGTATCAATACGGGAAAACAATGGGACCCAATTTTTTATACATATATAATTCACAATTTCGCAAGGCGAACGCTGGCGCAATCAAAAAGGAAGAAGTCCGTAAAAATAACAATAATCGGTAAACCGACCATCTGATACTCCTTGTCTGCCACGGCCACGAATCTTTTGTAGGACATAATTGTAGAGGGTAGGGACTCTTTCATACTGGTGTATCGGCAGGGCATTGTGCTTTTCAATCTGGACTGCGATGACAGGCCAAACTTTTGCCAACCGTTTTTTATTGTTGCCTCAAATTTGGAATTATTTTTATTGACGACTCTGGCACGCACAAGCTCCACACAGCCGAGTCCATAAAAATCCACTTTCAGTTATGCCTGCGAGTCGTGTTGGGTAACTGGCAATGGAAATGGCAAAGATGAACTTATTGTCATTGAGTAGCGAATGGGGCGCTAAATCAAAAACAACGACCAGAGGGCAATCCGGAATTGGATTGGATTTGAAAAAAGGACATGGTGAAGACTGGGAAATTGAAAATGGGCCATATTCGGCCATTGATTTGCATCAGCCGCTTAAAGTCATTTCCAATTCGATAATCATAATTTATGAAACTGTTCCTGTATGGCAATTTTCGCATATAAATTGCATTAAATATTTACGTTAGCCGTGGAAAATAGAGTGCGTGGAACTGGGAAATGTTAAAACAAACAAACTGCAAATATTTACGCACCAAATGAAAACCATTTAAATCCAGCTCAGAGGGTCACCGTACGGGTTTTAAAGCCGTAAGGATGCAGGACTCGGCGAACTCTTGGAGCCACCCTCGCATTTAGTTGATGCCACATCACGCTCTGCGGTTGCATCCCCACATTGTTAGCAGTATTTACTTTAAATTACACTCATTTAACAGCCTAAATTATAATGCATTGCAGGGTCTGGGATTATAGTGTTAAATTTGATCCCAAGCCACTTGATGTAAGTGCATTGGCAGGTGGCAGTATTTTAAATTGTTACTCAAATTTCATCCTCAACCTCACAACTTGGGAGTAAATTGCAGGGCAACTAACAAACTCGGATCTGGACCACCGGAAAAGCTTTAGACACTTTTCCCAGGACCGCACTTGCCGTAGAGATGCAGATGTGGATGAGGTGGTGGTCACCACCCACCCAGGTCAGTCAAATGGCCCGTGGCAGGTGGCTTTCCCGAGAGGTTAGCCCGCCGAACTGCAGTTCTCCTGGACGGAGGCCAGTAACACTTTTGCGGTTGCAAGTTTAATTTATTGCAACTTTTAAGATGGCCAAATGGAAAAGTTGAGCCAGAATGCGGGGAAGATCGAAAGGCAAATAGCCAGCAGGAAAATGTTTGGCCACAACCCTCGGAGTAGCCACTTGGCTTTCAGAGTGCGTAATTGGGGGGACGGGGGGATGGGGGGACGGGGGGATGGGGGGATGGAGCGATACCTGACCAGTACACACAGCACAATTAGCAACAACGAAAAGTTGAAAGTTCAATTTATGCAGCGTATAAGGCCAGAGCAGTTCACACTGACCTTTCAACATTGCGGGTGAAGAGTTTTCGCAATATGATTTAGCCAGAAGTCAGAGGCAAGGATAAACAGCAGAAATATGAGGTATGGATGAGCCATTTTAATTGCACCAGGGCAGAAGGAAATAAGAAATTGTGGATTCTCAACTGACCGAACGAAATGAATGTGCAACAAAGATACCAAAATATTAGAAAGATTTTCCGTTTGAGAAACCAGTCTTTCATTTGGCTTCCCACAATTTGCCCAATACATAAAGTTATAAATCCACTCACACTCACCCATGCCTGAATATTTCTGCATGGCTAAATCATATATGTTTTGCCACACAAACACGCACCAGAATCGAAGGGGAAGAGGAGGGGGAGGAGGAGGAGGTGGCCATGCCACGAGGGAAACGGAAACGGGAGCACACGGCTCATTGTGATTTGCTGACCCGAGTTGGCTTTCACCGCTTGGGAATGTGGACACAGGCCTTGGCCCGGCTAATTTCGGCTCCATTCGAGATGGTTGAATGTTGCTCACCGGCAGTGACACCCATTTCTCCTTTTTCCGATCCGATATGTCCGCTTGCATAATTGGAATTGAACTTGCCAGGTTGAATGACGCCTTTGCAGCTTAAACAGTTTTAAACCTATCAAACGGAATTGATAACAAATATAAGTAGTTAGATTAAGCACCCAAATAATATATATATACATATAACAAAAAAACCTTTTTCCCGACATTAAGCTGCACATTAAATAAATCCAAACCATTGTACAAAATATATGAAAATATTTATCACGACAAAACTACAATAAAAGAAAACAGGAAAAGTAAAAAACCCTGGTGGTTAATGCTTTCATTTTTTAAAACGTTAAAACGTCTCTGCCCCATCTGTCATGTTTTTGAAAAAGGTCGCAAACAGCACTGTCTGCCAGATAAAAAATGCATATTTAATAATTTCATTGTTCCACTCAGCAGGGTCCCCAGGAGCTTAGCTCCTTTTATGACTGACTCGACAAAATAATCCCGATAAAAAGAAAGGCGAAGACAGGTTTTCACCTGTGATTATCGGAGATATCTCACACAGATGTGTGTGGGACTTAGCCTGGCATTATGGAAAGCCTGTGTGGCGGAAGAACTCATACCCATATCCAGAATAAATTAGCCAAGTCAAAGTTCCCGATGCTTGTTTCCGTTCAATCAGCGATTCTATTTACGACTGCCATCGACACGGTTTTCCGCTTAGCTGTTTCCACCAAGAAAATTTGGGCGTGCCACACTTTGCGTCTCATTCGATTCATTGTTGGCCCACGTTGCGGTCCGTTTTTCTATTTTCAGCATTTCCATAAAATTTACATTTTTGTTACGGACTGCGGACTGCGGACTGTGGACACAAAATCATTGAGCCGTGCTACGTGGTCCAGTGTCCGTTTTCCCAGGGTAAAGGGTTCGTATGGGGGCGCCACGCGACAGAGCTAAATTTAATTTTGTTAATGAGCTCTGCCCGCTTCATCATCTCGCCAATGTGGCCACACCCGCATCCTTCACAGTCCCACTCAACCCGTTTCCGAGGTGCTCCCACTTCAAGTCCCAGAATCCACTTACCAAGTTATGTCTGTGTGTTTTGGCCTTTATTGCGTTGTTGCTGCTGGCCAGGCTCAGACTGGGGATTGGCATTGGGATTGGGAATGGGATTGGGATTGCGATTGTGATGGCGATTAGAACGACGATGGCCCATTGCAGGGAAAACTTCTGAAAAAAGTGTTCGTAGGTCGGGGACTTTGATTAAATGCGGACCATTGCCGCTATCATAGCGCCATCCCCAAAAAAAACAAGTTGGAGCCGACAAGGACATTAACATTTTAATTGTTCCTGGGACGCAATAGAGTCATGGACCGAGCGGAACAATTGCCAATGAGTGCTCGAATAAAACTTTATGGGGGGAACGAAGGGCGGCTAGGGAAAAGGCCATTAATATCGGAGCCGTAAAAGGCGAATCTTTACGGAGGTTGGACAGCGAATGGCAGGCGTAAATGGGCAATATTTTTGATTCCGACCCCAAATTGACTCCAGTAATTTCTTCCCACAAAGATAATTATGATTCCGTGCTACAAAATCAACAAGATTCCAGTATTATTAAAAGTTTTTAAGGCTTTTCGCCTTTTTTTGTTTTTTTTTTTGGATTACTTATTTATGTTTAATCTGCTGTTTAACAATAATTATATTTTATGATTAATTTTAAAGTAACAGAAAGAAAAGCTAGATAGCGTAGTTCCAAACAGGCTTCAGTAACATTGTTTTCCAAAGTAGTCGCTATTCGACTTTGAAACCAATCAATTTTTAGTGTTTTCGATATGAGTTGCTGACATTTCAATTTAATGTGTTTTTTCCATGTCAATCTGCGGTCGAGCTGCAAGGCTAGATTCTTCACATAGTTAATTCGCGGAATTACCTCAACTTAGTGGCAAATTATAGGGTGACCCAAGAAAGATTTGTTCTTTCACTTCTGTTAAGAGTTAAAGAAGTGGCTGAAATATAGAGTGCGGATGTTGTACAAATGCTTCAGCGCTTTCATCATCAGATCAACACCAAGTTCTATTCAATTTACGAATATTTATGTTTATTGTTTCTGATCTCTCAAGGTTTTTAATTGGGTGTAATTATAATATATTTAAATTCTTTAAATATTGATAACAACTTGTAATCATTATTATTTAAGATAAAGCTATGTAAAAAGGTGACCCAATCCTGTGTTTCGGGTTCCATTACCCGACTTTTTAAAACAGCTTACCTTTTGTTGGTTATTATTACCATATATACCATACCATATTTTGTTGGTTATATATTACCATTTTAAATTCACATTTTTTTAAATTTTATGTGAGTTTTTCGTTGGCTTCTGTGATGAAAGGATTTAATAAGGAGGTTTTAAAACCTTTGAAGAGTTGGTTAAGTTACAAAAGACATAACATTTCATTATGTAACTGTTTTTAGCTAAGTTATGATGTGTTGAAGATGTAATTCGGTGACTATTAAGCTCTCACCCTGACTGGCTTAAATTTCTTAATTTAAATTAAATTCTAATTTTGGTCAACTATCTGATTTCGTTTTTTGCAGCTGCCTCAGTGGCGGTTTCTTCTTGGACACTGGTGGCCATCTCCTGCGAGCGCTACTACGCCATCTGCCATCCTTTGAGATCGCGCACCTGGCAGACGATCAACCACGCCAACAAGATCATCGCCATCATTTGGCTGGGGAGTCTGGTGTGCATGACGCCCATCGCCGCCTTCAGCCAGCTGATGCCGACCAGCCGTCCAGGTGGGTGCTTTGTCCTAGGAGCACAGTCCTCCAGATTAACCTCCCACCCCATCCTCTTTTAAAGGACTGCGCAAGTGCCGCGAGCAGTGGCCGGCGCACAGCCTCAACTACGAGCGGGCCTACAACCTGTTCCTGCTCCTGGCCCTGCTGGTCCTGCCCCTGCTGGCCCTGAGTTTCACCTACCTGTTCATCACCCGCACTCTGTACGTGAGCATGCGCAACGAGCGGGCCATGAACTTCGGCAGCAGTGGCCCGGAGGTGGCCTCCGCCTCCGGAGGACCTGGTAGCCAGCGGCCCCCCAACGGTGGCCACTGCCACCAGTCTCTCGACACGATTGTGCCGCACCAGCAGCACCATTCCCAGTACTACTACGGTAAGGGGTTTGCTTGTTTAAATTTGACAGTTTTTTTCTGTTCCAGCCACAGGGGTCAAAGGGTTGTGTGTGGGCACAGGATGGTGCAGGGTGGTGCCTCCCGGGGGAGGCGTCATTCGAGATTAGTTCAAGCCCACGAACTACGTCACACACAATTTGCACGGCCAAGTTTGCCACGCACGAAAGGCATTCCGCTTAAATCCCGGACGTGGAATGGATGGGTGGATGGAGGATTCCTGGTTGGAGCTTTGCGGTTGGAGCAGGGGAAATGGAGAATGGAGGTTGGAGTTTGGAGGTAGGAGATTGGAGGTAGGAGATTGGAGGAGTTGCAGGTTGGAGCCTCGAGAAGTGCCAACCAAGTCCTCGAAAGAGAGGGTGGACCGGGAAACAATGCCCCCACGATAGCTGCGGGCGTTGAAAGTGATTTCATTTGCATTCGCATCGACGGCTTTAAGAGCACTCCCCGTGGCTAGATGGCTCTGCCTTCCAGATGCTGTGGTGCTGTGAATAATCCCCAGATTAAGGGCGAAAGAATTTCAGTCAGCCCAAGGCAAAGCTGGCCCAAATCAATTCTTCTAATTCGCTCTTAATGCCGACTTAAAGTACGCCCTCAATGTATTCCAAAGCTGCAGTGAATGTCTGCCGAGTGGCAAAGACATGAAAGACTGTAAATATAGAACAGTCCCGGTGGAGAGCCTCCTTGAACTCAGTGGCAGCAAGCTGATAACGTGACATGTATGATAAACGCAAACCACTCGCACAGCGAAGTCATCCGTAGAGTCCCCGTGGAAATCACACTGAGCCTCTGCCGGCAGACTTTTTCATCTTCAGAAATGTTACTCTTGTCCTTGGTCCAATTAAACATGGGAGGAGGTCCTCCTCGAATATGATGTAGTCCCGGGGCGCCTCATTTGCATGAAAGGGTTCCGTGTTAAGCCCTTTAAAGGCGGAGTCCTTTAAGTAAATGGAAAGTGAGCATTAGCATAGACTTCCACTTAAAACGTGAAATCAAAGCTCTCTCGGTGGAGGGGGGGGTTGGAGGTCATCGGGTGATTCATTTCCGGGTGTTGGTGCTCTCTTCTAGGTGGCTGACCTCAGGACACTCCACTGCCACTATCTGGAGGGGACATGGCACCCGGCCTGCTGCCAAAAAGGTCAATATAAGTGCCGTAAATTATGCACGAAGCAAGCGTTTAAGCGCTCGTTAAAGGACGTTACCCCACTCCCTGGATTTCCCGCGGAGGCTGGAGCTTCGTGCCACTTATTTTCACACATATAGTACTACTCGTACTTTCAGCCGGGCATGCTGCTGTGTGACAATAAATTTGATTAAATTTTCAAACTTTTTCGTTTCGCTTCGTTCACGGCCATCGTTTGACATTACCCTGTCATAAATTGCCAGCCCGAAGCGCATACACTGTTTGTGTGTAGGCCGTGCTCGCAAATGTCCTATCATTGACTAGACACTTTCATGGGAATTGCCATATTATTAGAAGCTTTAAATGTTACCCAAGAACTCGTGTATGCTATCATCCGCATACTGCGCTTTTAATGGCATTTTAAATTATATTCAACTCAACTACTTTCCAAACCGCTGATAGCAATTAAAATGATAAAGGACTGGTTTGCAGACCGCATCAGTGAGATTAATATCCTCAATGGTTCTGTTTGGATTACTTTTCACATCAAATTATGTAGCAGCATGAAAATATTGCCTAAAAATATTTAGTTATTAGATGAACTTTAAAACTTTATGTCATGGCAATTATTTCAAGTTTAGACAGTCACAGTTGGAAAATGTTACCATCTTCATTGGTTAGTTTTTCTTTTTTCTAGAAAGTATACGGTTTGAACTTCAGTATTTTTCCTAATAGTCATAACATAATGATGCTCCTCAGTTGGGTGACCTCCTCTCCAAACGCAGCCAAATGCCCTGTTTGGTAGTCGTTAGGAATGTCAGCGGAGACACCTCCACTCTTGCCCGATCCTGGTTGTGGTCCGCCAGAAGGACGCAGTGGTCCTGCAGGAGTGTGACCAGCGCAGCCTTCGTCTGGAGCAACCCGAGCCGCATTCCCGGACACATCCGAGGTCCGGCGCCAAAGCCCAGGAATCGGCAGCCCATCGGTGACTGGTTTAAGAAGCGCTCTGGACGAAACTTGTTGCATTCCGGATACAATTCGGGATCTCTGAAAGGAGAACAATTAGAAGTGCTCCCAAATGAGTTGCAGAAGGGCACCCACAGGTGGATGGCCTGGACAGGTACCACCAGGACGGTGCCCAAATCCACCCTGACTTCGCCGCTGCCATCAGATTTCTGCGCCGGAAGGGTGAAGGATTTGGTGCAGCGCTTCTGCAAGGCCTGCATGGCCGGATGAAGACGCAGTGCCTCGAGGAGCGCTGCTTCGGTATAGCGAAGTTCGCCCAGGGGCGCTTGGGCCAGCAGATTACTGCCATGTCGTTGGGCCACCTCATCCAATTCCATTTGGACCCTTTGCTGTCTATCCCGGTTGAGGGCCAACTCGTAAAGGGTGAATGCCAGGAGCATCGCCGAGGTTTCATAGCCCTCCAACAGAAGTGTGGTGGCGTATCCAGTTAGCTCGTCCTGCCCCAACGTCCGCTTGCCATCCACCAGCCACTGGAGGAGGTTGTCCCCGCCGCTCCTGGCTGCCACCAATTCCCTGAACCAATGCTGCAGGTTTAGGGGCACGTATCTGCAAGGGGGCATGTGGGTTAGAGATACAGATTGAGGGGCTCAGTTGACCCACCGATGGCCGATGAGTCGGCCCAGTCGAGGTGAGTGCAACAGGGCAATCGTCTCCAGCAAACTCCAGGCATTCGGTTGGAAAAGCGGGGCCAACCACTCCAGCCAGCGGCTCGGAATCCCGGTTGCTTCCCGGCGGCCCAGGCAATGGGCATCCAGGCCGAAGACCACAGAGGCAACCACCTGCAGGGTGTACCGGGTGGCCAGCTCCTTGGCATCGAAGCGTTCGCGGGGCACTTGCTCCCGGAGCAACCGACAGGCGGCTGCCACATGGGGCAAGGTCTGGCGCACACGACTGGGCGTGACGAGGGCCACCAGGTCGGCTCGAAAGATCCGCCACCGTTCACCGCAGGCGATGAAGGGATTGTGACTGGCCAGGACATCTCGGTGGGGGTCCACATGGACGACATTGTCCGCGCAGTCGGCAAAGTGGCTGCCCACCAGGATCTGGCGCAGCAGCTCCTGATCCCGCACCAGAATGGCGGGTTCGTTGAACAGGCGATAGAATCCCACGTATTTTAGGCCGTGGCTCTCCCTGTAAATCCGTTCGTAGACTTCCCCGTACGATTGCCTGGCCAGAGCAAAGTTCACCATATTTCCAACCAGTGGCCAGCCGCAGGGTCCTTCCAATCCCAGGCGTAGCCAGTGTCGTCCATGCCATACCGAACGCAGACAAATGACCACCAAGAGGACGCACAAGAACAGTATCAGCAACATCGACGTTTGGACAGCGGGAACAGATATACACAATTGAGTTGGTGAGATTGTTTGGAACACCTTTGCCACGAGACAGCTGAGAGTTGCGTGATTCCATGATATCGACTCATTAGCCGCGTGACGACTATACTTAAAGCGAACGTTTCCAACACGCAAGATACGAGCTAACTAATTTGTTGTATTCGTTTTCCTTTCTGTAGCGGATTACAGCCACTGCGGCAGCAAACGCAGGCTGCTCGGCGGAGGTGGTCCATGTGAAGGACGACGGCATCTCTACTGCATGCGCAGTGCCTCAGTGAAGTCCCTGCGCCAGCATCAGATCAACGGAGTGGGAGTTGGAGGAGGTGCACCCGGAACGGGAGCCACTGACTGCTGCAGTCGGGTGCAGAGGATGCGCCACCAGTTGCAGCAGCAGCAGCAGCAGCAGCAGGGATACATCAGCGACAACGAGTCCCGGCGAAAGTCCTTGTCCCAGCCCAGCCTGCGCATCACGGAGGCGGGCCTGCGAAGGTAAGTGCCCTCCAGAGGAGGCCCCACCAGAAGACCCATGTCCATTTGCCAATTGTGCCGCGCAGGTCCAACGAGAGCAAGAGCCTGGAGAGCAAGAAGCGGGTGGTCAAGATGCTGTTCGTCCTGGTCCTGGAGTTCTTCATCTGCTGGACGCCACTGTACGCGATCAACACGATGACCATGCTGTTGGGGCCGGCAGTGTACGAGTACGTCGGCTACACGTCCATCAGTTTCCTGCAGCTGCTGGCCTACTCCTCCAGCTGCTGCAATCCGATCACCTACTGCTTCATGAACGCCAGCTTCCGGCGCGCCTTCGTGGACACCTTCAAGGGGATGCGGGTGTGCGAGCGCCTCTGCGCCCCCTGCTGCTTCTGGAGGCGCCGCTCCAAGAACGAGACCAACCTCTCCGTGGCCGGCAACTCGATCGCGCTGGCCAACTCGGTCATGTCCAGCCACACGATCCTGGAGAGCCCGCGCCTCTGAGCCAGCCGCCGGCGACAGCAACTGGCGGAGACGGAGTCACTCTAGTCACTCCGGTCACTCAAGTTGCTCTGCGGATCGGTTCGTGTGCGTGGTGGTGCCCCGTTTCCACCGGCAGCAATTTGTGATGATGCAATGTAACTGCAAATGAAACTGTGGTTGTCAACGATTCCGCCGCGTTCTGAATGTGTGTGGATGTGGCGGAGGAGGAGGAGGAGGTTCCGGGTCGGGAGCTCCCTTTTAAACGCCCTTACTCTTACCCCTTACCAATAAGTGTTTTAATATATGTGTGTATGCTTAGAGTTGCGCTAATGCCAGTTATTCAGTGTGAGTTATTAGACTTTGACCTCGCGTTTCTGTGTTTACACCTAAAGGCCGATGCAAATTGAGATCACCACACGCTATAGAGATTGGGGTGGACCTTAGTTGGAAGAATACCTAGGGGTGTCCATTCATTACGGCAATATCGCCCCAAATAATACAAAAATCTACAAAGTCCATAGGAGTAATCAACTTGCTGACCTCCCCCTTTGATTATTACCTAATGTATGGACGCCCAAAAACAGAATAGATTAATTGGAAACTGTGGTCTTAAGAGTATGCAAAATGGTTTCAAGGATTTTTAAAAAAACCGTAGCCTCGTTTTTGGTTTATATCTTGACCCTTTACAAAAAATATACACATTTCTATTACAAACTTTGATTTCTTATCAATTTTCATAATTTTATTTTCTGTATGTTAAAAATCATGAAGTTTTAGTAGTGATTTGCTGAAAATTCATTTTTACTTGTCCCACGTGTCGTATGAGTAATATTTACTGAAATTTGTAAACCATTTTTGCTTGTTTCACGTGTCGTATGAGTAATATTTAAATTTTTTAAATTTTTAGACCATTGTGCTACCCTTAAAGCCCTCAAAATCAGATCTGGTTTTCCGAATTTCCCCGTATAGAAGTCAACCTCTAAAGTAGAAATTCCGCTGATCACGGCACAGTGGAAGGTTTCAACGAATCAAGAAGCATTTGACAGCAGGCTGATTTTACAGGGTAGACAGGGATTCCGGTCGAATTCCTCTCATTCAAAAAAGGTTGTCAGACGGAGCTTATGGAGTGCCAGTCACTCCAAGGTCCAAATTACGTAAATAAGAAACCCGAAACCCGATCGAAATCAATATGGATCGGGGCCAAATCCAATTTTAAGTAGATGAATGTAGCTGAAAATACATCATATGTAAATTTTGAATTGTGGAGTAGCAAACAAATAATAATAAACATGCAAACGTTTCATTTTAGCTCCCACATACACACTTCAACGAACTTGGCAATTGCAATTATTATGATATTTATATATGAATAAATCTCAATGTTTTTTATGTAAATAAGATGAAATCAAATCAAATCAAATAAAGCGACATCTAAATTCGGGTTCAGCACCAGAGCGTTGTATACTTTTGGGCATTCCTTTCGTCTACACTGTTCCCCAAACTTGGTCATCGTAAACACAAGGTCCGTAGTTCGTAGTTCGTAGTCAATGTCGGAGGCTAATTGATTGCCTGCCAGTTTGACCTCACCACGCCACTCGGTGCTAGGATGGGATTTTGGAGATGCAAATCCCCCTCACTGTTGACCTTTTCCAGCTAATGAGTTGGGCATTAATTCCGCTGCTGCATGCGATGGTCCGTTTAAGTAGTCGCTGCCAAAGCATCCTGTTCACCGGTCAGCCAGTGGTTGAGCTGTCAGCCGCAGAGCGGTGAGTCCAGCACAAAGAAGTGTCCAGAGTGAGCAGCCCTCAAGGCATCAAGGCCTCAAAAAGGCTCCACAAATAGCCATAAGGATGAGCGGTGTTAGAATGGGTGCAAAATGGAGTCGGCGGGGTAAAATCAATTGCCGCTTTGAGGACAGAAAATTAATTGGCTTGTGGCGGGGGCTTTGATGTATGATATACGATTCCGGAGTGGGAAGCATTGAAGCAATTTCCACCTCTTTTTAAAGTGCAGGAATGCCGAGTGTCCCTGCCGGGCAATCACTCATGATTGTCGCATTTCAAATTGCCTATGCCGTTGCAATGGGCCAACTGCATATGTAATTTGGCGATGAGAAGGGTCTTACACATATACCATTTCGCACAGCACATGGCCTATTCCCACGGAAACCGACTGGCCAGTCAAGTGCCCTTTGTTGCCCTCTTGAGCTACGTGACAATTACAGCAGCTATTACACGTAATAAACGCTTCGGCCTGGAAATGCCCAAGGAGCAGGACCTGGTCTGGTATTCGCAATTCGAGCCATGTCCCAGTCCAATGCGAACCCTAACCAGATTATGGCCAACTGGCATCTGAACTGGCTATGCCCTTCGGGTCACGTATGCCTTTCCGGCGGTGACTGAATGATCGGTCCAATAACTTATACGCAGGCGGAAATTCCCACGCAATTCCTTATAAACAAGTCCTCCCTGAATTGAAGGGGGGAGGTACATTTATAAAGTATTTATTGTTTGGCAAGTCCTCTTTGTGAAGATTGGGGGGAGGGGGCCACTGATGGGGCTGTAAATCGCAGATGACTACGCTCCATTCTCCTCTGCCACTCATGGAAATACCAACTGTGGACATTTTATTGATGTACTCAACTTGGGCAGCAGTTAGAGAAATAAATGTCTCTAGCGGAGACCAATTTTTCGTTGGTGCTACGTTTCTCAAGTCCCTGTAACAGATTGCCCAACATTATTCGATTTATTAAACTAATAAAATTATTGACAGTACAAAGTTCCAATGCCCTAACATTGTTCACAAAAATAAGGTGCACATAATTCAAACCAAAAAATTTGGATAAAGATCTATAGGCAGTTGCAGTTTCAAATGCGGTTTCAAATGCGGTTTCTTTCTGCAGTAATAAACACATCGTTTAAATGAGCAATCCTTTTTACAGAAACTTTAATGCGGATTGGTAGAGAAATAAGCCACAAACTTAATCTGATGTATCACTTTAACAACATTACATACATTTTTCTATTATGCTGTGCAACAATTAGTCAAAGTCTGTAATTAGAATCATAATTAGAAACCATTAGGAGAATATATTTGTTGTATGCCATCAACGTTTCCAAATATTTGAATTGAGAAATTTCAATTACATGTTGACTGAAAGGATACTTTTTGCCTCACATTTGTCACCGCACATGGCACACAATAAATTTCGGAAAACCTTTTAAACTCTCTCTCAACTCATATTTCTCATAATTAAGGCATATTACGTTGTCCTTTTGTTTTGGTAAAAAGCCGTGCCACCCCTCCACTTCTTGTTGTTCTGTCCCTGCCCCGCCTTCCACATCCCCATCCCATTGGTCAGCCCAACTCCAGGGACAGTAGCGATATGGCACCGCAGTGACACACGTGCCTGCCCAAAAATACAATACCGAAATGCCAAAGAGCTCGGCGTGGATGTGATTGTGATTATGCAACCACATCACAAGCCTGACAATTTGTAGCGCGTCGGGGCATGGAGGTAGATTCAATTTCGAAATGTTCGGAAATCCATGCCGTACCAGGTCATTGCATGCGATGATTACCATTGTGTGGGGAGGGGGGTTTGAGCTACTGGTAGGACAACAGATGCCCCGCCTCTTAAATGGGTCCAGGACTTATAGGATAGGGTACTTGGCCTTCGACCCATCCATAGGTGCTCCATGCAGACAGGCACTAATCGCCAAAGACGACCACAATCGAACTGAAGCTAATTGAGCCGCTGAGCCGGGCTCTTGGAGCTTAGGTGTATGGTCTACGGTGTTTGGTATATGGTCTTTGGTGTATAGTGTTTGGTATATGGTGCCTGGTGTCTGGTCTTTAGTGTCTGGCATTTGGGGGGGGGCCGCTATCGCACTACATAGGGCTGCTCGAAGCCAGACCGACCTTGACCAGATTTCGATTGTTGCCTTTTTGGATTACATTTTCAGTTTCAGTTTAACGGTGAAGGCGAGTGCAGAGGCAAAACAGCAAAGACCACATAAGGCGGATTTGCGCAATGCACAACACACACGCCCTTTTTGCCCGAAATTATACAATTGTCGGCGGGCGGGCCGTTTACTTAACGGATCCCAGTTGAAACGGGTTTCGAATTGTATATTAATTATGCTGTTTATCTGGCTAAATTTCGAAACGCTGCCCAAGTATCGCCTCGGTTTATTTATTTATTTTTTTTTTTTGGGAGAAGTTTTGCGACAGCGTACATCTGACCTTCGGACGAGCGAAATTGTCGACGGCCCGACATGTATATTTGCCTTTTTTTTATCATATATACGCAGGTACTACCCATTATTGGTCGTCTTTGATCCATGAATTCCAAGTGCTTGTCACTTGAAAAATTCGGTGAAAGTTTTAAGCCTACATGAAGTCGGCCTACAAGTATTCGGCCAGATGCCCAGCTACCTGCCAGGTGTGGCATTGCATAAAGGTCCGAGAGAGTGGTGGCGATCGGAGGGGGAAACCGATTGCTGGCCAAGAATCCCAACCACAGCGCCCCCTGGTGGTCGGTCGGCGCAACCAATGACGAAGTGCAGCCAAGATCAGAACCTGTAGAACACCGATCTGTGCTGTATAACAAGTGCCAAGTCCAAATCGATTCGGCTAGCGATGCTGATCAAGATAACGCGTACTTTATAGGCTTTAGGGCTCTTCATACCCTTGCAGAGGGTATTATAAGTTCAATCTAAAGTTTGCAACGCAGTGAAAAGACATTCCGACCCTATAAAGTATATATATTCTTGATCAGCATCACCAGGAGAGTCCCTCAGTTTTAAAGCTATCTGCTTGAAACTTTCCCAAAAGTCTTTCTATTGCAGGTGGTATATAAGACGTAACGAGCCGGATCGGGCAACTATATAATATAGCTCCCATAGGACCAATCGGAAACAAAAAATTTTAAAAAGTATAATTGTTTTTAATTTTTTTTTTAGTTTGGGATTTGGTAATATTTTTATACTATGGAATTACGGTTTTAATTAAATTAAAATCGGACAACAATATCATATAGCTGCCATATAAACGAAAGCAAAATTCAGCGCAAAATCTTCATAACTTGATTGTTTTTAGTAAAATGGGCATAGAAATCGAAATGTAGTCGATTTGTAATAATTGTAAGGGTATAAACTGCCAAAGGTTGCTTCCTTTCTTGTTATTAATTGGAATTACCAAACTTATTGCTCATTTATATTTATTTTTACCAACAAACATTGTTATCGGGCTAATTTAATATCTAATTAAAACCAACACTGTTATAATATATATTTAGAGAGTTATATTTTTAGCCTTTTAAAACCTAAGACTGCCTTAAGATACTTATTACATTACTTTACAAAAATGATGTTAGCAAAGCGTTAGAATAGTTAAAAACCAATTTATTTTATGGTTGAGACTCTTCTTTTCATTATTTGATTAGGTAAAACAATATTAAGTTCGTATTGTTTTAATAGGAAAGCATTTTCTTGTGTGCTGCTGAATTGCTTTTAAGCCCAAGCAATAAGAAAACATTCAAGAACTTCAGGGCATTGAGCCCAAGCACCAGATTTTTGATAAAGAAAAACAATGGCTTTCTATTCGACAGAAAATAGAAGACCTTCAAATAAATCTTCAAAATCAATAAAATTATTTCAAATTGCATTGTTTATTCTATAAACAATAATGGCCCATATAAGTACAGAAACTTTAAATGCAGAATTTTTGCTTGAAGGTTTTAGTATATAAAATTTTTGACTATACTGCGTCTGATTTACACACAGTGGGTTTTCGTTTAACAATAGGGGAATTTTAAGTGCAAGGCTGTGGTATTTGATAAATTTGAGTATAAATTTGGCAATTCATTTTTCATCTATTACTAAACAGTGCTCGAATCCTTGCATTTTCAGTAAGCTCTTGCTCACCATTGCGTATAAGTAATATTTATGTGACTAACTAGTCTCAGGCTTTAAATTCAAATCGCTGCCACTTTCAGCCAGCAGATAAAAGCTGCAGAAAGTGCAGTTTCAATGTCAGTTAAAAGCAAACATCATTTCTTTCCGAAGCACAGAATAAACGTGCAGTTGCGGGTCCATGTGTGTCCATTTCTTGGTGGTCCTCGGGCAGTGGAGAAAATGTCTGCAATAGAATTTTAATTAAATTGCCTGCCACAGACAGCGCATTGTGTGCAAATGTCGATTTAATCCGATTAGGAGAAGCAAACACAACAATGTGGGGATTTGTCAGGTTAGCCAGACAAACGGCTGGATTCGGTGATTTCTTATTAATTTGGCCGACTCAAGGGCAGGCCACTTCATTAGTTCGGGTTAAGGGATATTTGGCGAAATCTCTGATTCTTATGTGCTACTAAAAGTGCCAGCGAATGCCTGAAAACTTTATACATACACACATAGTTTCTATGACGCACTTTCCCAGTTGTTTTTAGCACAGGCCAGATAATGACCTGATGGACCTGATAGCTTATTGGGAGCAGCGAGATTGCATCTTTGTATTCCAGCAGGTGAGAAACTCTGCCACGGGGCCAAGTTATGATGCGTAAACAGTAAACATGGGCCAAGCAGACGTGCCGTATTACCGAATCCAAAACAAAGGTGCCCAAGTTCAAAAGCTAAAAATACTTCGACTGCCCATGACCACGACGAGTGCAATCAGGCACTTTGCGCTGTGCCCAGCACTTTTTCGCAGTGACTAAGGGTCTATTTTCCAGAACTTGTCAGTTCAACTGCGTCATCCTAGGGCTTTGGGTACAGGTACAGGTATGACTCATAACCAGCGAGAACTTTCAAGAAGTTGATAAACAATAAGATACTCCTTTTGCTTACCCCCCATTACCATCCCTCGATCCCAGGCACTGCCAACAGGCAACCACGAAAAACAAGCAGGCAAAGCTCATTTGCATGCCTGTAAAACCAAATAGGTCAATGGACATGAAAACAAGAGTAACCTTGAATGCCGAAAATCAGAATCAGAAAACTATCAGAACCAAAACGTAAACACTCGATATCGACGGGCAAACGTAACCCGTTCGGCCATCATCGATCGTCCACGCGGTTTCTGTTCTGTTTTGGTCTCCTCGCGGATGGCTTTTTTTTTTTTTTTACAACCCAATACGAGAGGTTTCAATGGAGGCAAGCACGCACGCAGCGCGGATCTAGTTCTAAGCGGATGATCAATGGGCAGAGGAGGGGATACGAGCGCCATTCAAAGAATATGGCAAAAAAACCCACCGAGCATTTCAGTCAGCTCTATTTTGGCGGGCTCGCCATATGGCCAGAATGATCAGAGCAGTCAGAATGATCAGAATTGAGCCCGTAAGAGCCCGCATTGCCAGCTGCCAGGTCGTAATCCGGAAATCTACGAACGGGCTCTCATTCACAGGTGCCTCGAAATCAGGTATGCCTTGTTTTGGTTTTTGGCGACTGCTACCAATACCGATACCGATACCCGATGGCGGGAAACAGGAATGTGCGATTGGAAATTGGATGTCATTTGTTTTGGCGAAAAAAATTCGCATTATAATATATTCGATTAGACTATACACCCCGTCATTATCCGATCGCTGCCTTTGATGATCACGGGATGTGTGTTGTTCAGTTCCATTTACGCAAATCGTCGGGTTCTTACAGATTCTGCGGAATATCTAAATTTATGCGTCGTCGGGGGGAGGGCCACCCCAAAGGTGTTTGAACCCCAGGTGACAGAGCCAGGGTGTGTAGTATGTAGTTCCAGGCACCACCTAGCCACCACCACCACCACCATCACCACCCTGGCTTGGACCCAGTGCCAGCCCGCTATGGCGCAATAGCCAGAACCACGGCAAGAATGCTAAACAAACCGCTTGAGATTGAGACTGAGATTGGGCATTGACGTGTTGCCAACTGTGGCATGCCCATGCCCATGCTCAAGCTCATGCTCATGCTCGGCCACACAAGCCCGAGCCGGTGATGCCTGCTCCGGCTCCGGCCGGAGGTGTCAGCGTCCGCGCTCAAGGCCGTGCTATGGCTATGTCTATGTCTATGTCTGTGTCTATGGCTATGGCTGATACTATGGCTAATGCTATGGCTATGGCTATGTCTATGGAGTGGCGCATCGCTCGTCATTATATAATCGGCAGCAGTTCATTTGGTAATTATAATGAGTCTTTCGGCTCGGAGCGCGGGAATGCGCGGCGAACCCGTTTGAATAACTACGCGAGGTGGGGTGGCAGGGCCTCCCCCTCTCAGAGTTCATTGCCACCCAGCCAAGATCTGCAGATGGTCAAGGGTCTTCGCCCAGTGCCACCTTGACTTTCGTCAGTGGATTACCCACATACTTGTATCGCAAGCGTTGCAAATATCTTTTCGACTTTTACTGACTTGATTCGGAATTCCTCCAGGATAATATCTATAACAGAATACTTGTTTGTATAATCGTATCACATAAATATTTGTAAATTTCCAAATAAATGTTAATCCAAATATGTATATTTGCCCTATTTTAATTTTGTTTAATTGATAGTTATATACTTTCATAAGCTTTAGAATGTTATAGTAAATAAATAAATAATTATCTGAAACTTTTACCTTTCCCCAATATAGAAAATATCATTTGGTCTTAAATGTATCTAGTAAGAGTCCGAACTTTTTTTTTGAAAAGCTTCTCATCCTGAAATGCTGAGGCTGTTGGTAGATCCCAAGACAGCGGATACGAATTGGCCTTTCCTCCAGCAGCACCTTCACTTTCTTTTGGTTCTCACTTCATTTGTTTTGACCCTGGGTCCGCATCGAACCAACACGCAGATACGTGGAGATACAAGGGCTGCGAAAGGCAGCCCCCATGAGTCATGGGTCCACGAGTCCACGACTCAACAACAGGTTGAATGACGTCTAGCCCCAACCATACACATAAGCCGCTACCTGCCCCCGGCCTCCAAACTGGCCCTTCTACCACCGGATTGCCAGATCGACAGATTGCCAGACTGAACGATCTGATCAGCAGATCATCAGATCGTCAGATCATCAGATCGTCAGATCATCAGATCGTCAGATCGCCAGATCGAAATGTCGCCGTTTTGTTTACGGTTTGAGCCGGGCCCTTAAAGCTGATCAACAAGCCAGCAGCCGCTGACAGTTTAATGAACCGCATATTCTGTGCATATTTACGAGCGGACCGCTCTGTTTGTGTTTTCGTTTTTATAATTTTTTTTTTTTTTTTTTGTATTTTCATTGGCCGCGAATTGTGGACGACGCAGTGGGTCCCACCCCCACCACCAGAAGTTTTCGTTGCATAATGCAGCGCAAACAGTTTTCCCTTTTTTTTTTGTTTCCCGCCCCAGACGAGTTCAATGAATTGCAGGCATTTTCACACGTACTCCTAGTTTGTTTAAAAAAATAAAAATTAAGAACCAGACCTCTGCAAAAGTGCAGGGGAGCCAAGGGAACAGGAGCGGATTCTGATGATCGTGCGCTTTCTTTAGGGTTCTTTCACGCCCGGCATGAATGACTCTTGGCTTACGTAAAACAACAATTTACAGTGTAGTACGATTTGTTTTATTTTGACCAGCAAATCCAGGAGGGCGTCTGATTTCGCTTGGCTTGGGTGACAGCCTGGGAAGTGGTAATACAACGCCAGCTGTTTGTTTGCAAGGATATAAATAGATGGCAAAAACTGGCGCCAAATTGTATCTTTTCTGTTGATGACATTATGAGCCCTTGTATTTACATATATGAAAGAATATAACCAAAGGAACATTATCTGTTTGGGAAAGAATTTATATAAACGCATTTATCTCAGAGTAAATGATCTCTACAGAAAGATCTCTATTTAAAAGATGAAAGTATAAGAGAATAAGCCCGGCTACTTTTGTACATATTATATAGTAAGTATCACATTATATAATAAGAATTTGTATTAATTAATAACCCTTTTAATTATATAGAAGGATATGTCAAAGGACAAGTAATCTCCGCAGAATCATATCTGATGATAAAATCGCAATATATGTGGCTTGGAATACAAATGAAAGGATATCTGCAGGGAAAAGTGATGCCCGCAGAGCAATATCCTTTTTGGGGATAACATGATGGACAGAACCCTATAATTTGAATGAAAGGGAACACGAATCATTTCTTATCCGGTGAGAAATGCCACTGCCCGACGTGAGTTGAGGCGATTGTATAATCGCGGTAGCGCACCTGACGGCATACCAGCACGAAGCTCTTCACATTTTTTGTCCGCTCAATTGCCGTGAAATTCTCAAGACGTCTCGAGTGGCGGCGTTTTTAGATTCTGCTTCTGGCCCGGCTTCGCGACATCGTGGTGTGATGGTGATGGTGATGGTGGTGAATGGAAACTAATGAATGCTCAAGGCCACAAGGATGAACTGGGCGGCGGGGGTTCAGTGAGAGCGAGGGGTGTGCGGGATATGCAGATGAGACTCAAAGCGTTTCGATTCGATTCCATTCGATTCGCATCGATCGGACGGACTGATTTATTTTTGTTATTGTCGCCGATTTCATAATATTCCACTCGATTCCCGTTCCACAATGTCCAGATCAGAAGCGTCCGCCTGCGACATCTTCGTTGTCATGAGGGTCTGGCGTTTATTTTTGTATTTATTTGTATTTTTCTCTTTAATTCTTCGTTGTTGTTTATGATTTTGTTGCTTACCAGGAATTCGAGTCGCTTTTCAAGTTCAAGAGCACCTCGATAATGAGGTGCTGCTTAGCATATTTCGCGCCACTACGAATGGTGTTCAGTGTTCAGTGTTTGGTGCCATTAGTGCCAATAGGACTATTATGGGCATTCTTCTTCTGCGCAGAACTTTCGGGAATTGTTTACACTTGTTTACAAATTCCAGCGACGGGTCATCGTCATCCCCCTGGTGGCATAAACAACAGAACCGGGTTCAAGGTAATCCACCAGGATGCTTAGATTTCGGGTGTGGGATCATGGCAACGCTTTAATGGTTTTCGCACGCATTTCAAACTACATTAATCTTCAATGAATTGTGATAAGAAAAGACCCATTAAGTGGAAAAATTGCTCTGTTGAATGCAAACATATATGTTGTATTTTGCAGCTTATCGCTGATGCATGCTTTTTTTCCCACCATGTTTCGACCAATTAATAGTTAAGTTCCCTATTACTTTGTTTACAAATATATGTTTTCAATAAACAAAGAAAGGTGACCCATAGCTAGGCACAGTACCTTTGTGCAGGTGATTGAATAATCATTTGTCAGTTAATTAATAGTACTTATTTTAACCAAAATAACCACAATATTTAGTCTTTAATTAGGTACACAATTCCTATTCAAAAAAAATTGGGATTTACAAAGCTGCTTCTCAAAAAATTGTATTTCTAATGCACATTTTTGAATTGGGTCTATTTCTGGTCCTTTTAATGATGTACATTTCTATTTAATTTATGCAACAAGTTCCGTACTGCTTTCAATGTTAGATTATGTATATACAAGTATGTACTTTTAGGCTTAAAAAGTTGAATAAGAATTAATACTTATATTTTCTCTGCCCCTGAATTAGTTATGCCACAGATCGTATTTAATAACATGCTCGTTATGAGCCGCACTGTAAGTGCAAATAGCGCACATGAAAACAATTGGCCAGCCAAATCACTATCAATCGATGATTGTTTTTGCCGCTGTCTGTGTTTTGTGTTTTTTGTTTGGTGTTTTGTGTTCTGCGGGACTGCACGTATTTTGGGAATGTGGAAGGCGTGCAGAGCGCTATCCGTTCATTGAAGACCCCTTTCCACTCCACTCCACTCCACTCCACTCGACTCCATTCGATTCCATTTGATACCACATCCCCATCCCAACACTAACCTGCGTTTGTGGTAGTTAATTCCGAGTGTGTGTGCTTTTTTGGCAGTGGCGAATTTGTTATTTATTGCGATTTGTGTTTAAGTATAGAATGGGGCTTTGTTCGGTTTCCCAAGGTCGCGCCGCGCATTAAAGCATCGCCGTCAGCATCAGAAAACAATTCTAAATATTGCATCACGAGCCAAGGAGCAGGGTGACACCGAAGATGCGATACCCTACAGGGGGTAGTCAGTATCCCCGTCTAAAATAGTGCTCGACCATAGAGATCGACGCACTCAAATATTCCCCATATACCTTACATAGGGTACTTGCAAGATAATACGCATTAGAATATATTGATAGAATTGCGTTCGCAATCGCTGGCGGGCCTTACTTGCGCATTAATTCAGTCTTTCCCCACATATGTATGCGCTGTGTGAAATCACGTTACTCACTATACTATATTCAATATAGCATATATATAGCATATATACTGTATACTTGTAGTATGCATAAATCGCACAGAGAGATATGAGTTGCGAGTGGCGAAAACACGTTATCAAATCGGATGTGTCGGTCCACAATTAATGATATAAGATGTGGTCTGTTGCCACGTGGGAATCACCGGCTATTCCTGGAACCCCATCCCCATCCCCGTTTCACTATCCAATCTCCAATATACAATATCCACTATCCACCATCCAGTATCCCATATCCAATGTCCAGCAACCAGCTCTTCGCATTCCTGCGCCGCCTTGGCCCGTCTACAGATTTCCTGATGTGATGCATACTTTGGCTGTGAGTCATCCAGCTGAGTTGCCCGGCGGCATCCTTGAAGGCCCTTCGTGACTGTACGCTTGGAGTCGGGTCCATTGGGATCTGCCCTCTGCCGACTGATGCCCAGTTGACTGTTTCCAAGTTGCCTGTTTCCAAGTTGCCTGTTTCCAAGTTGCCTGTTCTGCTCGCATCGCGACTAGCAGTCATTAGCCTTTTGGCAGCAGTTCCTGGAAACTTCTGCGCAATGACCGCACTCAAGGCCATTTAGAGAGAGAGATGAAACAGTTTTCCTGTTCTCGTTTTTCATTTCTCTGCTTCGTTGATCCTTAGCATAGTTGGACGTGGACAGGTCCTGCTCTGGAGTCATTGACCCCCGGGGCCATTGTCTCGTTTCAAGTGCTTTGTGTTTTGTATTTCCTAGACAGCCTTTTCGCTGGGTAACCTGAGTGTCCTAGGCTGCAGCTGGCGATCTCGATCTCGATCTCGACTCGGGTTCAATGACTACTGTGTCCCAATCTCGGCACTCTGGCATCTTTACCTGCCTCCGGGGCAAAGGGCTGTGGCTGTAGCTGTACTGACGATCGAGATCGATATTCCCTAGCTGTTACTCATCGAGTTTCTCTGGCGCGTGTTGGCCTTGATATTTGCATCTTCACATTTGGCATTTTGCATTTCGAATCGGGAATTGGAGACTGGGCACTGGGCATTGGGTACTGGGTACCCCATCTAGCTCCCTGGCTCGTGCCGTCTTTCGTCTAATGGAATCTAAATCGCATCGAATGGAATCGAATCGAATCGACAATTGCCTAACAACACACAGATCACAGATCCCCAGATCCCGGGTCATCTGTCCTCGGCGAGATACGTATTCGCGGTATTCTAATGGCGATTAAACAGAGCCGAATCGAAATTGAGCAGATGCAAATTAGTTCATTGGCCGCAGAACAGATATAAATTGTTCAAAAAGCAAAAAGTTTAACCAGCTGCAATTTGCATAAATATTTGTTAATTGTTTCTGGACACAACCGGATCATAGCTTTGGCATGGCTTCAGTCTTAGGGCCAAAAATATAAAACAAGTACAAGCCTTGAGCGATTCCAGGTAGAAGAACTGGGTCAAAGGCATCCAAATTTCTAGGGTTTTCCAGTGGGACGGCCTTCGGCGACTTCATGCTCAAGTCGATGGAAATGCCGCTCCAGTTGGTTTTTGGTCTCTTTAAACCAAACCGATTCCAATGACAACATTTTCATATGCATATGAATATTTCGAAATGTCTTTTGACTGTGCGTATTTTCCGTATTCGACGTCAGCCAAACCGAGGGTCGAACCTTGTCCTTAAGCAAAAAGAACCGGCATAACAGATAAATATTAAAGGCCAAAAACAGCCGAAAACAAACAAAAGCCAAGCCAAAGATACAAAACGAATCTTCGAGTTGAAACAAAACAGACACTTCTGCAGAATTGATTACAGATGCATTTGAATTTAAATTTTGAATTCCGAAAATGAGCTCAAATGGGTGTCTGTTGTTATTTGATGGTTTATTTCGTTATGGTGATTGTTAATATCGATTCTGAACTTGAATACGCTGCAAGCGGTTGACGTCACGCCACAGATTGAAATCCAGAAACCCGTTGAACGGCCCGAGGGAGTTCCAGTGTCCAGTGAAACCCCTCCTCCCCCCCCCCACTCCGCGCCCCTTTCTGGATCACTCCAGCTTGTTTCTAAGCCTCTCTCGGGCCCCCACTCGATCTAGATTGGCGATAACTCGCTGAAGGCTTCGCTATTGACCCAAAATGCAAATTTGCATTGGATTTCGGTCTTTCGATTCCGCTTGGCCCGAGCTGCAGACCATCCGCGGATGAGGTCTCCAGTGCAGCAGCTTCCGCCTTGCGGCTCTGGGTTGCTCTTTATAAAGCCGCCTCTCCTCGTCGCTATTTACCTATCGAATCGAATCCATTTCCACATCGTATCGCAGTAGATCTCGGTTCAGCGAACAACAATATGTTGGGAAATCACTTTCACAGATTTGCAACATCTTAAAATCAGAGCAAATTTAAAGCAGATCCACAGATATACGAGTACATGTAAGAACAAACAAAACAATGACGATCTCAACATTAAATTTTAACATTTAATACATTTCATTCATAAAATATAAACTAAATTGGACCCCAAGTAAACAACTAAAGGTACGGGCATAAATATTTAGCTGTTGTTAATAATCAAATGAATTGTTCTATGAATGTACATACATATGTAGTTAAAAGAGGATTT
The DNA here is from genome assembly GCF_018152115.1 of Drosophila rhopaloa. Taxonomy (NCBI): domain Eukaryota; kingdom Metazoa; phylum Arthropoda; class Insecta; order Diptera; family Drosophilidae; genus Drosophila; species Drosophila rhopaloa. Next base: position 9,991,170 of record NW_025335123.1, on the reverse strand, counting down.
TAAAATAGTAATAGTAGTAAATTATGAATATATTGTAGTGAGCTGTTTATTTTTAGCTTTATTGGAAGAATCAGATCGCAGTAAAGAGTTATGATCGCAATATTTCATTATAACGCTAAAACATAAATATTAATATTAATGCAGAAAAAAGAAGACTTCTGTAAGGGATCCGAAAGTTAACAGCCATAAATATATTTAAATAACTATAAAGAAGGGGTTATTGGAGAATAAAATATTAAGTTGTTGGGATGATAAGACAAAAAGAAATCATTGGATTTCGACCTGGTAAGCTAAGAGAAAGAGAGAGTGAGAGTGTCGGCTGGGATCTCTTGAGCCCGTCTCTGTTGCGTTTTGCTCAAACCGAATGAGCGCTCGAACATGTTGGTTGCGGTTCGAAGTTGGATTGCTCGCTGCCCGCTCGATCGAACCGAGTGATAGTGGCCACTGCCGCCGACTGAGGCTGCGCTGCTTGTGAGTGTGGGGATGGGGGGTGGGGGGTTGTTTGAGGTTGGAACTTGTTGAACTGTTTGGCGCTGCTTCGTCTAGAGAGCTTGTGACCCAGGGCGGCAGAGGAGGGGGTGGGGGGAGCAAGGGCAGTGGCTGGGGCGGGGGCACAGGGCAATCCCCCCCTTCCCCCTACTACATAGATTCTTAAGCGACTTTGAGGAGGAAGGCAGAGCGGGACGGCTCAGAGCGGAGCGGGCCTCTGCCGGCGTCGAGCCAGAGCCACAGTCAGAGCCAAAAGCCAGAGGCGGAGGCAGAGCGCACAGACGCCAAACAGACGTCGTCGGGCGCTTGGAGCTGAAGAGCTGAGGCTGACGCTGAAGCTGAAGCTGAAGCTCTGAAGCTGAAACTGAAGCCGAAACTGAAGCTGAAGCTGAAGCTAAAGCTAAAGCTGAAGCTGAAGAGCTGCGGCGAGGTGAGGCGGTTGTGGTTCCGCCGAGAAGCCGAAGCCGAGACCGAGCGCCGCGCGCTTCGATCGCCGTCGATCACTCGTTTGGCGCTCTGCTCGCTCGCTCACTCGCGCGCTCGAAGCGGGCTCGAGTTGTTATAAAAGTGGCAAGGACATACGGTCGAGCCATTAGTCGAAAACTATAAACGCTCGACGCGAAATCGTCTCCGGGTCTCCGTCTCCGACTCCGTAACCAAGCGCCAACCGCCAACCGCCAACCGACATTCGACAACCGCCAACCGAAACTGTTTTCGTTACGAATAAATATATATATATTTTTTTTGTTTGTTTTTGGCGCCCATTCCCCCAAAAAGGAATCGAACCGTGTCGAAGGAGTCGAATATTTTTCGAATAATTTTTTTTCAAGTGCCAGTCAATAGCCAATAAAAGCAAAAGTGACCAATGGCCGAGGAGTGCAGTAAATAAGAGACACCACCACCAGCCAAGGGAAATAAGCCAAAGGCGAGAGCCGCCAAAAAAGAAAACCAAGTCAAAACCGCACAGAGAAGCAAAAGAAGGAGAACCACCACCATGCTGGCCGACTCGTACCTGATCAAGTTTCTCCTGCGCCAGCTGCAGGTGCAGCAGGATGGGGATGCCCAGCACCTGCTGATGGTCTTCCTGGGCCTCCTGGCCATTGTCAGCCTGCTCCAGTGGCTGCTGAGGAACTACCGTGAGCTCCGGAAGCTGCCACCGGGTCCGTGGGGACTGCCCGTGATCGGGTATCTGCTGTTCATGGGCAACGAGAAGCACACCCGCTTCATGGAGCTGGCCAAGCGCTATGGATCCCTGTTCTCCACGCGATTGGGCAGCCAGCTGACGGTCGTGATGAGCGACTACAAGATGATCCGCGAGTGTTTCCGGCGCGAGGAGTTCACCGGACGCCCGGACACCCCCTTCATGCAGACCCTCAACGGATACGGTAAGTTTCGGGAACGGAATGGCAGATGAAAACCCCAAAGAGGGAGAGGGGGTTGTGATATAACTGGGGGCTGATAGCCCGCTTACATATATTATTTATGTCAAATTAGTTTTTACTACTCTGTTTACTATGTCCGAGAATAGTATACGTTGCCTGGAAATATTTTCCACAAATCCGCTGCGAAAGCGAAAAGTTATCACGGCATCTGCGGGAACCAAGTCCAGGCTTTGCCCGTATATAGTATGCATATACACAGTACCTGTAGTGAGATTGTAGTGAGATTGCAAAGAATAATCAGACAAAAATGGGCTTTTAAAGCCACACAATTAAGTGAAGAAATTCCACTGGCATTTCTTTGTCGGCGGTTTATTTTCTTTCCGCTCTCTTTGATTTTCGATTTTCGATTTTATTTTTATTTTCATTTTTAATTTTATTTTGATTTCGATTGCCTTTAGCTGCACTTATTATGTATATATATATATAAATATACTGAATGATAAGGCATTGCGGCACTTTTTGTTTTCCTGCCGCAAAATCACGTTTTTGGCTTTTGTTTCGTTTTTGAATGTTGTGCATTTTTCGCTGGGATTTCTTTTCTGGTATTTCGTTATTGCCGGAGCCCCAAACAGTTGACAAAGTAGGGCAACCGTCCCGAGCCCATCAAGAGCCTACCTCAATTAAATGAAAAATAGCGACATAAAAAATTCAAAAATAAAGATAAGAGCGGGCACTCCCCAACCGATGCGATACGCTGCGAAACCACCTCTCATCCCGATCCCCCATTGCAGGCATCATCAACAGCACTGGCAAACTGTGGAAGGATCAGCGCCGCTTTCTGCACGACAAGCTCCGCCAGTTCGGCATGACCTACATGGGCAACGGCAAGCAGCAGATGCAGAAGCGCATCATGGTGAGTGCAGCTAATCCCGACCAGCGATCCGCGGAGCAGCAAGTAACCCCCGCCCTTTCCCTTTCTCTCTCTCTCCCCGCTTGCCTACCGACAGACGGAAGTGCACGAGTTCATCGGTCATCTGCATGCCAGCGATGGCCAGCCCGTGGACATGTCACCCGTCATCTCGGTGGCCGTGAGCAACGTGATCTGCAGCCTGATGATGTCCACACGGTTCAGCATCGACGACCCCAAGTTCCGTCGCTTCAACTTCCTCATCGAGGAGGGCATGCGGCTGTTTGGGGAGATCCACACGGTCGACTACATCCCCACGATGCAGTGCTTCCCCAGCATCTCGACGGCCAAGAACAAGATCGCCCAGAATCGGGCAGAGATGCAGCGCTTCTACCAGGACGTGATCGATGACCACAAGCGCAGCTTTGACCCCAGCAACATCCGCGACCTGGTGGACTTCTATCTCTGCGAGATCGAGAAGGCCAAGGCCGAGGGCACGGATGCCGAGCTCTTCGACGGCAAGAATCATGGTAAGTTGGAGTCCCTCCTCCTCACCCGTCCAAGCCCACAGCAGTCATTTCCAATTGGAACGCCATTGACCTTCAACCCCGTTGTCTCGTTTTGCGTTTTGCAGAGGAGCAAATGGTCCAGGTGATTATCGACCTGTTCTCCGCCGGCATGGAAACCATCAAGACCACGCTGCTGTGGATCAACGTGTTCATGCTGCGCAACCCCAAGGAGATGCGCCGCGTCCAGGACGAACTGGACCAGGTGGTGGGACGCCACCGCCTGCCCACCATTGAGGATCTGCAGTACCTGCCCGTCACCGAGTCCACCATCCTGGAGTCGATGCGCCGTTCCAGCATCGTTCCCTTGGCCACCACTCACTCGCCCACAAGGTAAGCATCGATCGAGATTGGGGGATTGAAAGGGGAGATTGGAAAGCTGGGGAGCAGGGGACCTGGCCAGAGGAGCTATCAGCAGATGGAGTGCTTACGCACTGGCGCGTGGAGATCTACGCAAATGCCGCGAGGTCCGTTCATTCACACCAGATCTCGGCGATTGCCATTCATTGTCGTGGCTCTCCATTCAGCTGGCTCGTGCCCCGGACCCCCTGCTGCCCCCCACCCAATCGAGACCTCACCAGTGCGTGGCCCACTTTTGTTCTACGACCAGATTAGTGGCAGTGCGCAGTGGGCCCAGCCCCTGCCTCTAGCTGATAATGGTCGATGCACCGATGATCACAGAACTAATCACAGTTTCCCCTTCCTGTCCATTCCCCCCTACCCCACCACCCCCCTCTCGCCCATACAGAGATGTGGAACTCAATGGGTACACCATACCGGCCGGCTCGCATGTCATCCCGCTGATCAACAGCGTCCACATGGACCCCAACCTGTGGGAGAAGCCGGAGGAGTTCCGGCCGTCGCGATTCATCGACACGGAGGGCAAGGTGCGCAAGCCGGAGTACTTTATCCCCTTCGGAGTCGGTCGCCGGATGTGCCTGGGCGATGTGCTGGCGCGGATGGAGCTCTTCCTGTTCTTCGCCTCCTTCATGCACTGCTTCGACATCGCCCTGCCCGAGGGCCAGCCGCTGCCCAGCCTGAAGGGCAACGTGGGCGCCACCATCACGCCGGAGGCCTTCAAGGTCTGCCTCAAGCGCCGCCCCCTGGCGCCCACCGCCGCCGATCCGCACCACATGCGCAACGTGGGCGCCAACTGAGGCGGTCTGCCATTTGGGCCGCTCCACAGAGCACGGTTTTGTTCCTACACACAAACAAAAAGCACACAACACAAAGCAGAAAAAGAAACACATTTGAGGAAGGAGAAGGGAGAGGCCACCTCCATTCTGGCCTCGAGCTATCCATGCTATCCATTTAGCCATAAGTTAGTAGCTATCCGCCCGCGGGAGGAGAGGGGATCCTGGATCCGGGATCCCAGCTTGATCCTGGCCAGGATCCGGACAAGACAAGGAGCAGAGCAGCCGGAAACTGTGACCAACACACAGAGGACTGCAACCAATTCTATTCTTTCACCCCCAAGAAGCTGTGTTCAACTAATTGTAATTAAACCCCTAGTTAGGCACCTTAGTTACGTTCGATTCTATTGCTAATGTTAATGTTTTTTATTATTATTAATATTATTATTATTGCCGCTAATATTACGATATGCTATGTCTAAAGCCAGCAGGCCGATTAAGTGTAGTTAGCTAACGTTCTTGTTTATTCCTAGTATTAGTGCTAGCTTAATGTCCAAACAACAAACAACAAAACAAACTGTGGTTTAGTCTTACAAGCACACATCAAAATAGGCAAACGATTCGAAATAAAGAAAAACGTGTGAAAAATACTTGAAAACAAAAACTGGGCCAAATCACTTTTAAATACTTTACTGGTGGACAACAATTGTGCCCTAAATGTTTCATTTAAAACGCCTTAAATCTCATCGAAATGTGAGCCACTCAAATGCGCAGAATTTGGTTTTAAAAGCAAGGGATCTCGGATTTATTATGTTTAGTTTCGAAAGGGTTTGATTTAAAAACAAAAGAAATTATTTACCATAAAATAATGTATGGAATTTGTTAAATCAGAATCCGTTTTTATTTTAATACTCTATCAAAGACACGCGAACGAAACTATTGATTTAAATCTTAAAATAACTTTTCATTTATTGAATTCCTTATTTAACATTAAAAGGTAATTAAATGCTTAGCGAATCATTGTAGTGAAAATGCCTCACCTTTAAATGTAGAAGGCCCAAATGTTTTACCCGCCCAAATAAAACACGCATTCAATAGACCCACCATTCACAAAAGGTTATAATATAATTGTTCAAGAAATAAAAAAAAATGGGATACGAATAGGATACCTAATCTGATACCTAATCCTGCTCCAACTCCGCTTTTGGTGCTTCGCGCAAGTAGACCGCCGGCAGCTTGGTGAAGCGCAGGGTGTGGGGCGCGGGGGTCAGGGTGATGCCGCTCTCGCCCTCCATGTCCACCTGGCCGCCCGTCGGCAGGTCCAGGTGGAAGCGCCTCAGGATGCGCCCCGCGAAGAGCGTGAGGATCATGCGGGCCATCTCGTCGCCAGGACACATGCGGTTGCCCGTCGAAAAGGGGATGAACTGCGGCGGTGCCGCATACGCTCCATCGGGACTGAGGAAGCGCTCCGGGCGAAACTGTTCCGGTTCGGGGAAGGCCTCCGGGTCCATGTGGATGGCCCACTGCAGGGGCACGATCATCGATCCACCCTTGATGTGGTAGTCGCCCATGGTGAAGGGCTGCTTGCTGCCGTGCGGAATGCCCAGCGGCACCACGCTGCGGATGCGCTGCGTCTCGGAAATGCAGGCCCTCAGATAGGTCAGCGGCTCCAGGTCCGCCAAGGTGGGAGCCAGTCCCAGCGGGAGCAGCTCCTCGTGCAGGCGGCGCTGGCAGCGCTGCTCGGTGGCCAAGTAGAGCAGGAACCAGCGCAGGGTGGCCAACGAGGTGTCCACTCCGGCACCGAACAGATCGGCGAGCAGGTGGCGCAGCTGGTCGTCGCAGTAGAGCTGCGAGTACGGGTCCCGGTGGATGAGGAAGTGCTCCAGAATGCAGTGTGGTTCGTACTCCTCCTCGTCGTCGTCCTCGTCGCTCTCTTCTGGCTCCTCTTCTGGATCCTCTCGTGGTTTCTCTTTTGGCCTCACATCTATCTCTTCAGCTGGCTTCTGTTCCTGTCCAGACTCCTGCTGCCTTTCCTGTCCAGACTCCTGCTCCCTTTCCTGTCCAGACTCATGCTCCCTTTCCTCTCCAGAAACCTGCTCCCTTTCCTGTCCAGACTCCTGCTCCTTGGCAACAGCTTCCAGCTTTGCCGCCTCCTCCGCCTTGATTGCCTCCTCCTGCCTGCGCTGCTCCCTCTCCAGCTTCTTCTTCTGGCGCCTCAGCTCCTGGCGCTCCTTGTGCTTCCTCAGCTTCTCCTTGAGACGCTTCTCACAGGCCTCCACTATGCGGTCGTAGATGGCGTGCGTCTTGGCCTTGCCCTCTAACAGGAAGCGGATGTTGCGCTCGTTGGCGGGCAGGTGCCGCAGCCAGGGCAGGAAGTTGACCACGCCCGAGACCCCGATCAGCTTGACGCCCTCCTCCTGCAGCCGCTGCAGGTACAGCCAGTCGGGGTCGTTCCGCTTGTAGGTGACCCCGAACACCAGGTCGTTGATGATGTTGCCCAGCGTGTGGTGGAGGGCCGGTTGCGGGTTGAACTCCGACCCACTGCTGTTTTTCCCCTCGGCCTCATAAAGCTGCAGGGGAAAAGTTAGGACAAAAAAACATTTCTCAATTGGCTTCCATAGAACCTCTATATAAAATAAGGTTACATTATAAACTTAACTTGACTAAGTCATATGATGATCTGATTTCAAAAGGGGCCATTACATTTTGTTATTCATTTTTCGAACATTTAAAAAATGTAAATACTAAAATTTACGACCACTAGAAACTAAATTATTTATAGAGATTAGAAGAGAATTAAACTTCGAATTTTTAGTTATATACCATGTGGAAATCCTTTCTATAAGGCTTTTTACAGATTTGACTTTACGCATAGCAAAATAGTTATCTTAAGTAATGGCACTCGAATTTTTCTTAAAATTCCAATAAATAAAGTTATTGGATTAGATTGCTGAGAAGCTCTTAACATTTTATATCTAAAAATTTGTTGTTAAGCCAGATTTGACGAAAAAGACATGCGAAAACATAAATGATTTTAATGCAATGTCGTAGTTTAAAGCTATCCAAATAATGGATGCAGTGCAGTGGAGCCACTTACCCGGACGCACTCGTCGACGCCCCGGGCGATGCGCCTCTCCAGCCGGGCACGCAGTTCCCCAGGACGACGGGTCATGCCCAGAGCCTTGAGCCAGTCGATCACCTCACGCCGCGCATTCCGCCAGATGTCACGCTGGGCGCAGATGATTCCTGGTATCCGGAAAGGAGGTGGGAGAAAGTGAGCCTTTAGAAGCTCTGGTCAGGATTAGCCGTCGTCTTACCAAATCCACCCATGATGCCGTGCGTAAGGTAGAGTGGGGCCCGGTCGGTCATCACGTCGCGGCGGAAGAAGTCCCTCACCAGAGCCGCATCCGACAGGACCACGGTCCGCACACTGCCCATCTTCAGCTCGAAGATGCCCCCATACCGCTTGGCCAAAGCCTGGAGCGATTTGTGCGGGGCGCGGGAGTTCAGGAAGGGCAGGTAGCCCAGCCAGGGCAGGCCCCAGGGTCCCGGGGGCGAGACTCCGATGATGTCGTCGTACTGGTGCTCGCACAGATAGAGGATCACCATGATCAGCACGCCCGGCACCACCAGCACACTGAGGCACTGCACCGAGGGCATCCAACCGGTGTAGCTCACATCGACGATGGCCGACATCACTTTCGATTTCCGCTCGCTCGCGCTCTCACTTTTACCTTGTTACCTTGTTCTTCTCCTGTTAGAGCCTCTCGGATCCCGACGTCCAGTCGCCAGCAGAGCTCTGCGATTACTGGAATTTCTTTAGAATTTGAAACGGGTCTCTCCTCGGCCAGAAATGCAAACAGGGCAGCGGCGAGCTGTCAACGTGTCTACGTCAGCAACGGGAACGGGATCGGGACAGGAAACGGGCACGGGAACGGGAAGGCCAGACAATGGTAACATCAGCAATATCAATACCCTGGCAGAGTCTGCTATCGGTTGGGTTTTCTGATTTCAGATTTCGGCTGCGAAGAAGGAGAGTGCGAAAGTAAAATTTAAAAACGAAATCGATTACCCGGCCACTGGTATTTATCATATGCACATTCATTACACCCACTCAACGGATTTGGCTGGCTGGGATCGGAGCTAGCTGAGCTACCTTTCGGACTCAATATGGGTATATGGGTATTCAAGGGTATTCAGATACCCTGCTGGCCCATCCCAGACTACCTAACTTCGCATACATTTATTCAATCGACTACCTTTTCATTTCTATATCTGCCACATTTGCACATTTCTTGTGTATTCCTTAATTTCGTGGCTGCTGAATTGGTTTCGATTTGGGTCTACCTAAGCCACAGGCAACCATAGAAAGGCCTAAGGAAATGTCTGGGTTTTTCCCCGCAGCGAACGAACAATCTGTATGATATGGATCAGATAGGAGTAGATATACTACAATGTCAAGACAACAGCCTCAATAATAATATAATATCAAAATGCATGGTTAATGTTGAAAATATTAATAACTAATTTGCTTGACCATCGAACTGTGTTATTTCTCTGTGTGGAAAAGACAAGGAGCTTCTATAGATGCCTTGGCCTGGGGATTTCCAGCAGCCTGGGCCGTCTGAGTCATGTCATGTGCTGCAACTTCTGGAATGGCGAATGGGTATGGGAATGCGTATGGGAATGGGAATGGGAATGGGAAAGGAAGTGGAAAGGGCTCGCGAGGCTGGACAAACAAGTTCAGGGCCAATGGCATGCGCTAAAATAGATCCGCCCGCCAGCGAGCGGGCCGGACAAAGGAGCAGGGCATCAAGATCTACGATCAGTGGGATCGCCGCCGCCTCAGCCGTGGCATTAACTTGAAATTTACCTGTACATTTTAATGACCCGCCAGTGGCAACGGGGCGAGAGAGATCTGGCTGCGTGCAACGGTCGCCGAACCTTTCCATTGTCCCGACACTTGGGACCAGGTCCAGTCCACGTCCACCAGTCCAGCAGTCTGCCAGTCCAGCGACAATGTTCTTGAGTGGCAGACGGTTCAACAGACGCCAAGATCATTGGCCTGTCGGGGCAACATCCTATGGCGAAGGGAAAGGACATGAACCTGAACCTGAACCCGAACCCGAAGACTGTGCTGTGAGCGGATGCTGGCTGTCAACGCGGCCTGAATTATTTTTAAACCCTTTTGACTGCCTTTTGGCTTGGCAGTGTGTTTAAAATAAAACAATCCGCAAAAGATCGAAGCTCGAAGATCCAAGAGGGGGTTGGGCCTGGCCATACAAATGGTTGGGGTCACCAAAACCTAACTTAACTAAAAGTAGTCAGTGTATTGGAATGTTATACCCTTGAATTTGAGCACTTTGACTACTTTCAAGCATTTCTCAAATGCTATACCCTTAAGAAGTCTGTGCTTCGGGGTCACCTATCTTTATGGCCTTCGAGTAATGTTGCATCCTGGAAATCCTGGCTAGTGAAACCACCAAATAGCAAACTTTGAAGATCAAAGAGGGCACGAAGATTGGGTTTGAGGTGGCCACCTCATCCAAAGAGATAGCGCACGACGCATTTCCACACAATCAAGCTGATATATAATGCGTCTAATCAGCGCATTGCGCACGAAATTTCGGAGTGTGCTGGAACTGGAACTGGAAATCGAAATCGAATCGAATCGGGGCCACCTCATGGCACCCAGCTCACGTGGCGTATTCGCGTTCTCTTATCAGGCACACAGTGACACGGGTTTCGTCAAGCGTTTTTATTACAGTTGCAACAGCATATTGATACTGGAGTGGGCTGGGAATGGGTGGATCACCACCCCCTCCCCCGCCTTTGGCTTTGTTCCTTCTGTATGACTGCATCCCATTATGTTTACTCTTTGCACACCCAATATTTTTTCAAAAGCGCACAACCACTCCACACCCCCTCCCGTTCACACCCGAACTGCTGCTGCTGCTGCTGCTGCTGCTCCAGTGCAAAAAATGTGTCAAGGTAGTTTGCATGCTTTATTTTTTAACCCAATTCCAATGTTTATACACTCATCCAATATATGTGTTTGGTTGTTGTGTTGCTTCTATGCGACGAAGCTTTATGGCACGCGCCGCGAATGGAATGGTAATTCAAGCACCGCACCACCCCCCTACACCCCTACCCCCTCACCCGCTCTGAATGTGCTGCGTCCGATGGTTTTTGCGACATTAATGGAGCACAAGCATCTCGCATTTGGTGGCAAAGTCCAAGGTTGAGCTCCAGAACCGCTGGCCAGGCCCTCGTCTGCTCTTTCACTTAATGTCAGCGCTTTTGCACGCCGAGCAGCTCAAGTCGCACCTCGGATACCCCAGCTGACTAAGCTCTACACTGAATGGCCAAACAGCGGAGGCAGTGCATCCGGCAGTCGGCTCCCTTGGCCCCCCCGCCCAGCGGAATGCGCCGACGAATCGGTAAAATCAAGACGTTCAAGCCGATCCGCAGAAGACGACACCCGAGTAAAGTCAGCTGCTTGTGGTCATCCGATCCAGATACAGATTTCGCAGGGACAGGGCACGTTGCATCTGGCGTCTCCCAAAAAAAACCTGCGACTTCGGCAATTAGTGGCTTTGTTTTCTGCGGTTCGTGTGCTTTGCGGCTCGACGGTGACTGTTTGCACGACGGAATGGATGTGATTGGCGTACGAAATCGCATACGAATTTTACAGATACCTTGACATCTTTCATAGGCCAAGCCAGCGTTCGTTTAACCCATCCAACCGACGGCTGCTACGGCAGCCACCCAAAGAACGTGCCGGTGGATTCCAGTGACTGCATTCGCTCGGCTCTTAGAACAGCCAACAGCGTTGGCAATAAAATTAAAAGAATTTACATTCGGTCACATTTTCATTTCATTCTCGGTTTCGATAGCCGCAGCTTCGGAATCAGATTTTTCGAACTTGGACTGGGATCCGGACCCAGACCACATACATCATTCCTGCTATAGTTCTTCATAATCCTCACATTTTAAGAATTCTCGCAAACCACTCTTTAAAGGTTTAAAATTTAACTTTAGGATAGGTTATTTACCAGGAATGGAGTTACGTCTCAAACTTACAGGGTTTATATTTAAAAGTACAATACAGGTACCTTGTTAGCTTATGTTTTTTTCCACTGACAGTAGATTAAAGGGTAAAAATCAGAAAAAGGCAATTTAGACTCTATAAAGTTTAGGAAATAAAAGCCAAAGGGGTGTTTCTAAAATTCTCAAACATTCACGGCCACAAATCGCGTAACTCCATGGCATCCATATTTGTAATTCTAGATACATTTTTGGTATGAGTAACATCAATAATGTTATTATAACTAATTTAATAGGGCTATCAATATGCAAAACAATTAAGTCTTTCAATAATTAAGCTATAATTATTCGAAGAAGGTTTTTTCTGCAATATTATATATACATACACTCATACAAAGCTTATACAAAATTGCTAAATGTTATGCCTTTTATATGTACTTCTAACATAGAAGAGTATTTTTTATCTGAGCTTAAAAAAGCTGTCAATACCTACAAAAAAAATAATTGAAAGGAATAGAAAAACTATTATTAAAGAAAAGAAAAGCGAATTATGGAGTGCAAATTTGTATAAATACAAAAATCCACGAATAAAGTACTCCACTGCCACAATCTAAACTGGGTTTTATTAAGGGGGTTATTTAATTTGGGCGATTTGTAGAATAGTATTATCTTCAAGTGAAAACTTTCTGTTTAAATAATTCGCATTATCAGAACCCCTGGAAGATTTAATTTTTATCATGAAGTGTATCTGTAGTTTGTGTAATTCAAACTCTAGAATTGCGAAAGTTAGCATATTACTTATGAGAATAAGTTCTGTTCTGTTCTGTCCGATCAGATCTGCTCCGATCCAAGCCGATCCAAGCCGAGCCGAGCCAAGCCAAGCCAAGCCAAGTCAGAGGCACAGCCAGAGCGACTGCAGCAGTTCAATGGCTTTTGAGCCATTTTGAGGTCAATGCACCCAGTGCCAGTGGGCTGCTGGGGTGGCGGGTGGCCAAAGATCGGGCCCCACAGCCGAAAACCTTGCGCATGAACGGATCCATGGACATGGACACACACTGGCCGGGCCAACAAGTTGGCCAGTTCGAGCCTGTCTGGCGAATCAGAAAATGAGAGCTGTCGGATATGTGGTCGTGTCTGTATCAGTATCTGCATCTGTATCTGTACAAGTATCTCCATCTGTTTCTGTATCTCCATCTGTATCTGTATCGGTATCTCCATCTGTATGTCGTATGCAAAAAAATGCATTTCGAATGTAAAGTGGGGACTTGGCCGCGTGTCTAGTTGGTTGCTGCCGCTGCTGGTTGACAAATTGCCGCCTCAACTTGTTCTGACACTTTTATTCGGGCGCGTTTTGCTGCTGGCTCTAGCTACCAATGTGGCAACATTCTAATTAAGCTGCGCGCCACACATTGTTTCGACACCTGCCCGCCCATCACACAATCAACAAATACAAAACCAAAAACAAAAACAAAAATAAAACATCAAACGCATGCACGTGCCGCTCACAAACACAGATAGCCGATACGCTCGATTTTAAATGAAGTCATCGTGGAAAATAGTTGGGGGTTTTTCTGGCCGCGTGCCGGGGAAGCACCTCAGATCTTGGCCAGTATTGCGGCCAATTTGTCCTTTCTGCGGACTGATCAGCACTTATTTCTGCGGACTTGGCCGGAAGAATTGCTGGTATTCTCTTTCATATATTTTAACATTATGTTGCAACGAGGATATGAAAGCTTTATGTTATATTCAACTTAAGCGAAATGATATAAAAAAAGCGGGATATACGCATTATTCTCCGAAAACCCCTAAATTTAGCAATTTAAATTGTAAAAAAGTGACCCTCAATTGGACTTCTACAGTCCATAACATTACTAAATTTAATCTGATCTCAAAGTGGCATACCTCTAAAGACTTGTGGGTTGATTCTCTAAAAATCTGCATTCAAAATTTTCATTTTAGCGTTGGTCAAATTTTCGACCCATTTTCATGTTAGTTATTTTCAAGTTTCCGATGTCTTGTAAAAAGGAGACCCTCAATTGGACTTATACAGTCCATAACATTACTAAATTTAATCTGATCTCAAAGTGGCATACCTCTAAAGACTTGTGGGTTGATTCTCTAAAAATCTGCATTCAAAATTTTCATTTTAGCGTTGGTCAAATTTTCGACCCATTTTCATGTTACTTATTTCCAAGTTTCCGATGGCTTGTAAAAAGGTGACCCTCAATTGGACTTCTACAGTCCATAACTTTACTAAATTTTATCCGATCTCAAAGTGACATACCTCTAAAGACTTGTGGGTTGATTCTCTAAAAAATCTGCATTCAAAATTTTCATTTTAGCGTTGGTCAAATTTTCGACCCATTTTCATGTTAGTTATTTCTAAGTTCGATGTCTTGTAAAAAGGTGGCCCTCAATTGGACTTCTACAGTCCATAACTTTACTAAATTTTATCCGATCTCAAAGTGGCATACCTCTAAAGACTTGTGGGTTGATTCTCTAAAAATCTGCATTCAAAATTTTCATTTTAGCGTTGGTCAAATTTATGACCCATTTTCATGTTAGTTATTTTTAAGTTTCCAATGACTTGTAAAAATGAGACCCTCAATTAGACTTACTGAAAATTTTAAAATTCAATGTTTATATTTTTGGTGTATGTGTTATGTTGATTTCTTTAAAAGCTACTATATACCTAATTGATATTAAGTAACGATTTTTAATCGAACAAATCTACATATTGCCCTGAAAAATGTAGTACTGAACCTACATTTTAGTTTTCTTAACTTAATTATGGCTTCAATCCTCTCTAAGCCTTTAAACTAATACAAAGGAAATCTGCATATTTAAACTTAAGAACATTGTATGTATACAAAGGAAATCTGCATATTTAAACTTAAGACCAAAAAGTTAAAAAAAATTACTGATTTTCCCCATGATTTTCTTGATCCGGCTGTCAGTCTTTGAAGTCCGACTGTCCTCCAGATCCGGGGATCCCGCGCATTAGCCGAGGAGTGTCGGAGAGTCGGACTACATATGTGGGGGAGCACCGATCTATGCTAATTCCAAGGCTCTGCATTGGTGGGGTCAACGAATCGCAGCGATTCGATGCTGAAACTGAAGCAGTTCCAATTCCAATTTCAATTCCAATTCCAAGCCACATCGAAGCGACGCTGCTTAATCGCTCATAACCAGCCCACTAATCCGCTAATCATCGCATATATTAGTGGCAGAAACGAAAGAAAACAGCGCGAACAGCGACTGAAATCAATATGACAAAGACAAAGAAAAAGGCGGGTTGTATTCATTTCGTTTTTAGATTTCGATTTCAATTTCAATTTCCTATTGAAAGCGTTCGTTGATCTCGGCCAGTCAGTCAGCCAGTCAGCCAGATCTCAGGCATTCTTGGCTCATCGTGCAGAGTTGGTCTCACAAAGAAAAATCAGCCAAGGTTGTGGGGCAGCTTTTGGGCAGCTATTTATGGGTATGGGTATGGGTATGGATATGGGCATAGGTATATTCCACAAGGGCAAGGGCTGCAGCTTCCCCAACCTGGCCAAGATCATCTCCCAGCGCCAGTGAATACGCACTCGCGCGTCCATGGCGATCGCTCGAATAATAATATGATAATTTCGACTAGGCCTTGGACTAGGCATTGGATAATGCCAGTGCCAGTGCCAGTGTCACAGTGCCAGTTCTATTGCCAGTGCCAGGACCAATCGATCGATCGATCGATTCATCGATCAGCGACTAGCAGCTCGACTGACAAGCTCAATGAAACGCGGCGATCCATTCTGATTGTGCAACGCTCCACGGACTCGCATTGAATATGCTGAAAGGAGGATGGTGATGAGGGAGGGGGGGTCTAATCAGGGGACAAGATTAACAAATCTCATCTTGAGCACTTCCATTTCCATTTTTCCATTTGCATGAATTGCGCTCTCGGGCAATTACAATGTCAGCGATTGGCAATTCAATTACGGCGACAAATCTCAATGCAAATGCACTGCACTGCACTGCACTGCACTGCTACCCTGTAACTACATAGCCACATAGCAGCTAGAATGCGAGGGTGTCTCTCGAGTTTCGAGGCCGTGAACTAGGGGAAGCACCTGGCGCAGTGGTGCATTATATAAAGTGACAAACATCGAACATCGAGTCGGCGACGGCCGGAGCATGCTAATCCGCATCAGCATGCAATTGCGACTCGGCCACTTGGATCCCCGCGATTCATGCGCTGCATGCAAATGCATTGGGCCCCAAAACATGGTACCCACCTCCAAGACCCCCTCCCCCTTCCATTTGTCGTACGGCTGAAGCTAAGAAAGTAGCTCTGAAATCTCTGTGCCCATAAATTACAAGAGATCTCGTAATCAGCAGGCAGAACGCATGAGCTCTTCAACATCTCAGCACCCTTCGTTGATTTATCAGATATGCAACAAGCGGCCAGCCCTATTGTTTTGGCCGTGACTGTGTGCTGGGCCCTGATTTTGGCTAAGAGACAAGCCCCAAACACGCCGGACACGTGACTTTCCACGAGTGGCGCCCACTGCATCAGTGCTGCCAACTTCTTGCCCCAAAAATATGACAAATCGACCAAGGAAAAATATCACATCCCCAGTTTAATTTTGTATACGTAGTCTATTAAATGTAATTACCTAATAAAACAATCAAAACACCTTTAATATCATTGATATTTTTGTAGCCATTTATTTCCTCTTAAAGACATTTTCCACAATTGAAACCACAACTTATTGGTAGAAAATTCTTGACAACCATTGTTCATTTTTTTCCACATTTTAATCTTTTAAAACTTTAAAGAAAATTAGAAAACAAATTATACAGCATACGTACTTATTCAAATTATTAAAAAATAAAAAATACCAAAAATTTCTATATCATACAGCTACACTTTTAAGGAATTACAGTTCTGGCCCAACAGCAACACTGAGCAGCCTGAGTGGGTCAGGCTCTTATCTCTGGAGGAAGGTGATAGTGTGGTGCGGTAATTGATACATTTAACAACCAGCTTGCATCCTGCAACAATGTTGCACGACATGAATGCCGCTTTTACGCCTCTGACCCCCACGGACATATATTGCCGCTGACCCGCGCTAAAGATTGTGGCAGCCACTCCAGGTTTTCTCCTCGCTCGGCTGCTGCGTGGCGGCTTTTTTGAGGCCAAATTTAATTGCAACAACTGCAGCAGCATCAGTTGCAGCAGCATCAGTTGCAGCAGCTTCAGTTGCAGCAGCAGCAGTTGCAGCAGCTTCAGTTGCAGCAGCTTCAGTTGCAGCAGCTTCAGTTGCAGCAGCTTCAGTTGCGGGAACAGGAACCGCAACCCGAGCCTCGTGAAACTCACAAAATTGGCAGCTGGACGACAGAGACGCAGCTTCAATAATAAGTAATTGCCAAATTCTGTGCCTCTTCGTTTTTATGGTTTTATTATTGCTTCATATCCGCAGCGACGACTTTCGCAAGGTAATTGACATGGATTGGGAGCACAGAGAGTCCAGAGTCCAGTGTTTAGTGTCCAGTGACCAGTGGCCAGTGGACCAGCAGCCAAGGGATCTGCGGTACCTGTGCCCCAGGAGGTATGCTACATTGACAAATGGGTGAAATGCCATTAGCGTGTGCAACTACCCCATTAGGGTGTGAGATAATTACCGGCAGGACGTTGGCGACTCCTCCTCCGGCCACTTCTCTTCTGGGGCGACTTCAGTGCGGTGGTGCAGCAGCTTGGCGACATGGTCAAATGACAAGTTGGTTCAGTGGGTCGTTCAACTGGTTGAGCTGCCGCTGCCGAGCGGCGGCGACTCTGCGGCTGCTTTTTGTCGTCGGTCTGCTGGCGGTCGTTGACCGCTGGCCTACAACCGTAGGCTATTGCTACGGCTATGGCTATGTGTATGGGTATGGGTATGGGTATGGTTATGGCTATGGGTATGGCTATGACTATGGCTATCGCTTTGGCTCTGGTTATATGTAGTTGGCTATGCCAGCCGGGTACCGCAACACCCACTCACTCAGATAATGGAGAAGGTGAAAGAGGGGCTTGGCCTGCATTCTAATTGCCGGAGCATTGATTTTGAAAAAGCGAAAGAGTCAGTCATTAAGTCAGTCTGTTTTCCGGTCACTGTGTCATGCGATCCCCGTTCCCAGTTCCCAGTTCGCAGTTCCCAATCCCATTACCATCACCATCACCACCGTCATCACCATTACCATTACCATTACCATTCCCAAGCCAAACACGCACTGCCAAATGGAGCCAAACACTCGCACTCAATGGCGAGATCAATGCACTCCGCCAAGTGTTGACAGTGAGTCGGTTGCCTAATGCATTGCAAAAAGGTTAGAAACAACAACAAGTGGCTTACCTACATTCCCAGCCTGCATCGGTCTGTGTGCGAATTCCATGGTGCACACACAACACTGCACCACATCGCATATCGTACCACTTTGCTTTGGCAGCAAGACGCCCCCACTGCTGCAGCGTGAGTTCATTGACTTTTGCGCAAACGCACAAGCCTCCAATTCCCCTCGCATGCCACAATCCCCCACGATCCCCCGAAGCCCCCAAAACCCCCCGATCCCCCGAAGCCCCGATCCCAATCAATGCAATGCACACTCGCGTAGGCCGTCAACTTGTCCAACAAGTTGGGTAGACGACAACACCGCCAGCTACCAGCTACCAGCTAATGTTGTCGTCATCAGAGCCGCAGATCTCTGGGTATCCGCGTCTCACTCTGGCCTCTTGGCCACCAGTTAGATGGCAGGATAACAGCGGCGTCGCAGCAGTCGCAGATGCCGCAGTTGTCGCAGTTGTCGCGGTTGCCGCAGTGCCGCAGCCACCGCGTCGGCCATGCCAATGGCAGCGGCGTCACTGCGTCTCAGCCGCAACGGTCAATGACCGACCGACTAAAAAACAGCATTGCTAGCACTACCACACACCGCACCACACCACACCACACCACACCGCATCACAACACACACGCACACACTTACACACAGTCACACACAAGCTGCGACTTCCGAGGCGAGTGCTTTTGGCGGGGCCAAAATCCTTGCTTCAATGTCAAGGAAGTCGAAGCGCCGCGAAGGCGACTTCCTTGTGCAGAGGAGTGGGAGTGGGCCACGGGGCAGAGGGGGGAGGATCTACACCCATACCCATACCCATGGCCACCTCCACCTCCCCTTCAAGTGATCGGCATTTGAAATGTGCGCTGCACAGAAAGAAACGTGTATGCGGAATACATATCAATTTCGGAATTCACTTTGCATTTTGAACCTGAAACCAGCATATTGATTTGATATAATTATGATTAAAATAAATCAATTTATTTGAAAGTGGGATTTAAACTCTATGCTTCCTCCCAATACAGCATGTCGTAACAACAAGTTCATATATGCTTATATTGCTGGTTCTATAAATATGTGTATGGAACCTAATTACGATATAATAATGCTTAAATAATTAATTATAAATTTAAAGGCATATTTTTTATTAAAACTACTGATTGATTTCTCATTGATTGAGAAAACCTTTTAAGTTAACACAAAAACACTTAAGTATACCTATATATTAAGTATTATTAATAATAAATTTAGCCTGTTAATGTTCATTTCATACGTTTTTTCCCGGTGTACGTTGTCTTCGGCAACGCCGACGTCGTCGTCAACGTTGGCGCTGCTGCTGACGAAGCCGGCAGCAGCGTTGACTTGTAAACAGAAAAGTTCGTAAACCTTTAAAAGTGAAAGTAAAATCGGACGTAGACCTACATATACCACTGCAAAGGGGCGACGGCTACGACGAGCGTGTGCCGGTGTGCCAGTGTGCGTGTGAGCGTGAGTGTTCCCAAGAAGCAGCTGCCAAACCAGAAACATGGCAACACGCTGGAGAGCTGGAGTGGAGTGGAGCAGGGGGAAGGGGGAAGGGGGAAGGGGGCAGGGTAGCCGGGAAACGTTGGGGCCGAGCTGTGTTGGCAACCAAACAGAACAGAACAGAACAGAGCAGAACAGAGCAGCACAGAGTAAAACACAACAGAACACCGTCTCTTTCGCTCCGAGCGCTCCAGAATATTTTGCGTTCTCTTGGGCATGCAAACGAAAGACTTCAATGGCACGAACTTGCTGGCAAATCGATCAAAAGTAGCTGAAGCGGTGAGATTTTTCGAGGGCTTGTACTTGCAAACGAAAGACTTTAATGACAGAAACTACCTCTATTAATTTACGACATTTCTGAGGGCTTTAGGATGCATTATAAGAGTAATAAATGGAAAGACTGAGGGGTAAGTGGATGTACTTAAAGGAAATACTACTGGCAACCATAAAAACTTCACTTTGACTGCCCCTGCAAACGAAAGACTTCAATGACACGAACTTGCTGGCGAATGCCTATGAACGCAAAGAAAGTAAAGTTAAGCAATTGAGACCCAAGCGACTTCCTCGAGTGACTGGCCAACCTTGGGCGTCCCGCGCATGTGCAGCACGTGCTCCACGAGCAGTCACAACAAATGCGGCAACGACCCCGGCTCCAAACTGGAACCCGCCGTCTGCCGGCATTGAATGAACTCCTGCGGCAAATAAACCGCATCCACATCCACAACTTCCTGTCGATACCGTTACGTATGCATTATGAGTCCAGTCAAAACAACAACAACAACAACAACAACAGCAGCAGCAGCAGCAGCAGCCGCAGTAGCAGTGGCGACAGTAGCAGCAGCAGCAGCGGATTGCGCAAACAGCGGCGGCAACTGGCGAAAAAGAAACAAAAACAACCATTACCCACCCCAACAATAATGCGTTGGGATCAAAAGTCAATAAACTTTAAACGAATTTGTTTTTTGGCAACCGTTTCGGTGTGTTGTTACCTTAACTGTGGTTATTTCGGGCAACTTTCTCGATCAGGCGCCACCCCCTTTGCCGAAAAACTTTCATCATCGATGCGGCACGGATGCCACAAAAAGCCCCCCAAAAAAAAATAACAAAAAAACAAACCAAAATAAAAAAAAAAAACTTAAACTGTACAGTCAATAAACTCAAAAATTGCGTTGACTTTTCGTGTTACATAATAAGCGGAGCCACACACTGATCACAGCTGATCTCGGCTGGCAGAAAAGCCACCGAAAAGTTTGTCAACCCCAATCCAGCGGTCGAAAACAAAACAAATCGAATACAAATCACTCGATTTGTGGGTGGCGGGTGGAGATTCCGATTCCGAAGCCGAAATCGTATCCATTCCAACACCAATCCGATGCCGAAAGGTCGTCGACGTCTCGAGTCACCGGAAGAAGCGTGCCAAAAATATCTAAGCGCCGTGCCCGAAATAGAAGCCACTTGATTTGCCCCGTTCGTTGATCCGTCCGGTCCGGAGATGAAGTCCGGTCCGGTCTGTGCGAGAGTTGACTCAACCAACGACCAATGAGAAGGCAATGAACGCGGACGAAAAGCGGAAGCGCTCTTGGCTAGAACAGCTGGCCGAACAGCTGACCCAGGAGCGGTTTTTGATGGTGAGTGGGGGGGGAGTAGGGGGCGTAGGAGGCGGAGTGCTCTGGGGGCGACGCCGCTCTAGGTTCCTGGTTGCATATTTGGCTTACTGAAAGCGGGGCCAACGGCAGCCAACAGGCAGCGGCGCAGCGATAAACTTCAAAAACTTTGCCGGTCAACGAACCCGCATCTGTATTCAAGCCAGGCCAAGACAAACCCAGTCCGCTGCCTCTGTCGGCGTCGCCGCTAAAGTCGAAGTTAAAGTCTCTGCCGAAGTCGAAGCCACAGCCTCTGCCTCCGTTTCCGTCTCCGTCTCAGTCGGCGTCCAAGTGGTTTTGCCAATCGAATCGCCATGGCCGAGGCTGCGGGAACTTCTAATCAGCTGCTCGGCGACTGAGCTCTCAGCTGGCAAGCAGCAACAACAATTAGAAAGCCAAGAGCCATCACCATCGCCATCACCATCACCATCACCATCACCATCGCCATCCAACGTCATCATCCGCCAACTCTCGCTTCTTCACTTTTTAGTGGGTCTCGGGCTCGGGGTTTCCAGCCCCACCAAATACAGATACATTTACAGAGACAGATACAGATACAGATACAGATACCGATACATATACCTTTACCGATACAGATACAGATACTTTGAATATGAAAGCAATTCGAATGCCCTCAGCTTTGGGTCATTGGAATTGGAGCATAGGACTGGCATATATAAGAGCATATATATCATTAATATCGCAGCAGCAAAGCCAATGGCTTACTTAGAATCCCCCATCAGCTGGCCGACAAAAACGAAAGCTCTAAAGTTCAAAAACCCCAAGCAGCCAAGATTCTTTGTGGCACAATAAAGGTTGATGGCTGTAGATTTCTGATTGCCGGCCACTCCACTCGGAGGCATTTCACTTGGCGAGAGCGAGAAAGTTTCGGCCCGATCGGAGTCGGAATTGGTATTGGAATTGGAATTGGAATTGGAATTGGACTCGGAATTGGAATCCGAATCGGAATCGTAATCGAGTGTATGTGCACTTGGCCAAGACAAATTATAATGATACGACAGACGAATGGGGTCTCGGCATCGGACATCGGCATCCATGCCCATCCGAGCGGAACTGGAGCTCAACCAGATCGAGATCTCGGGGCTGTGCATCCTGGGCAGGAAGTGGCGGATCTGTCGACCGGACTGGGGTGCTGGCCAAACGGGTCGGGCAATCTCTGCCAGGCTTTTCGGGTACTTTCAAAATCGCACTCAACTACGAGTAAGAGGGTGGACGTGGACTAGGAGTCACTGACCGCTGCCTCGCAAAACTGAAGGAGTTCTTATAGATTTCACACCATTTCATACAGGTTTTCAGTTTTATTTTGAAGTTCCTAGTGCAATTTCTCCCATTATTTATAACCCTTAATGCTGATTACTTACACTAAAGCTCTCAAGTTATGGGACTTGCCAACGACTAGCTGTTTTTTAAATGAACTATTACCAATATTATTAGCAACCAAGCAATATTATAACTTATTTAATTTATTTGCAACAAAAATTATACACCTAACTAACATATATTATTAGGACAGGAGGCTAAAGATTTATTTTAAGTTTACACTTATTTAATATTTTCTATGTTCTTTCTTACTTATGAACAAATAAATTAAAGTTTTCATTTATAATACAAAGAATTCTAAACTTAAATATATAAAATTCAATAGAACTTGCTATACAATAATCTTAGTTTGTACAAATAACTTAAATATTTGTGCTGTCTCCTAAGAAATTGAAAAGTATTTAAAGAGTGAGCTGAAAATAAAATGCTTTTTGTGTGGTTTTGAAACTCAGGCACTGGGCTCAATCCAGCAAAACGTTCAGTGCATCTCTTGTCCATATTATTCGATTCGGACCGTACTCTACATATGCTCCATGCTCCAGTGCACCCACATGCACCCCATCTGCTTCCCTTAGCATATCACTTATACGCACCGCTGGCGCACTGGGAGCTGCAGTCGGATTCTGGTTGGGATCGGATATGCCAGCTATATATTCTGATTCTCCGGGCGGTAGTGGTGCTGGTGGTGATGGTGGTGGTGCTGGTGGTGCAGCAGCTTGCTTGACAAGAACTGCATTTCGCTTTACACCTCAACTGCAGCCAGCAACAATGTACACATGGTAAACATACTATACATACTACACATACCGGGCATGTCGCTCTATCTGTGTGTGTGTTTACCTGTTTTAAAAGACACTTTTTTAGTTTATTGAACTTTTGTGCACTTTGAGCGTCACCTCGCACCGCACCCCCCCACCTCCGCCTCCACCTCCCCCTCAGCCGACTTCCACTTCCCAACAACGCTCGTGCGTTGGCGGTGGGGCGAGCGATGAGCGAGCGGACTGCTCCGATCCGATCCGCTCCGCTCCAGCTTCTGGTCTGGCGGTCCGTCGAGGGAGGGGTGGGGGAGGGGGAGGGCTCTCCACTATTGCGCATGCCTAGCCTCGTTCGCCGATCATTTTCATACCGCGATGGCCTTCAAAACGATAATTCAAGCGCTTAATTTTTATCCACGCTCTTTGCAAAGTTTGTTCAACTTGCTGCGCTCCATTGGATGGACTTCTGTCTTGAAAAGCGACTGTGGCTGGGATCGGGATAGTGTGCAGTGGTGGTAGCACTTCCTTTTTATGTAGCACACCTCGGGTCCCTTTTTTTAGCATTCTTCAATGCTACAAATACAAAGAATGCAGTCAAAGCGGAAATCTCAATATGTAGGGCTTACGATGTTTTTTATAGAGTTTTATAGAATTCCCTTAAGAAACCAAAATATTGTTAAATACCTACATCTTTTATCAAATATTAGCACAAGCAACATGTTCAATCTTTCCCGAGCATAAACAGTTGATGATTCTTATTTTAATCATTTTTATTTAGTAGCTATAGCAATTAAGATTTCGTTTAATAAGCTGCCCACGTACCTGCAGAAAACCTTGTATAATTGATGAGCTTAAATAATCTAAGACTACAGTATTAATAACATAATTTGAAAAGTTCTCAACCGTTTTTTTTTTTAAGTTCAAAATAAGCTGTATAGAGATGAGATAAAGATTATTTTTGCATTTTGAATTTTCCTGAAAACTATTTAATTAAAAGAATTCTTTTAGTGAAAAAAATGCATTATGATTAAGTGGTAACACACAGTACCGTTCATTTTTTTTTAGTAAATTAAAAAAAAATGAATTTAATGGCCGAATGCAGAATTCGTATTAAATATTCCCTGGCCATTCAATATAAGAGCGCCAAAACTTGAAACGATTATTTAATTTAATTTTAATTGGAGAAAGTGCAAAGCCCCCCATACATAAAGAAAATAAAAATAAAATGATAAAAGCACACGCACACAGAAACTAAAATTAAGTCGGCTGAACACAAAAAATTAAAAACCCAACCAAACCAAACCAAAGCAAACAATAAACCGACGCATACAAAAACAAAAATGCTTAATCACTTCAAATTACAAACGCATTCGATGACAAATTATGAATGTTGACAACGCTCCGAGCCCTGGCCCAAGCCCAATCCGAAGCCCAAGCCCAAACTTAAACTTAAGTCCATGACAACGGCAAACAACAGCAAACAATCGGAGTGTCCAACCAGTTTTGATTTAAAAACGAAAATAAATAAAATTAATGACCGCAATGGCAACGAAATGCAAATAAAATACAAAGGCAAACCAATCCAATCCAAAACCAAACCAAACTCAAGACCAAAGTCGAACAAAAATTTCTACTTATGCAAAGTGGAAATATTGCCTAAAGAGCCACCGGGGGCGACCCTAAAAGCATGTCACAATCCGTCCAAAGCACTTCATTAGCCACCCCGATCTGGGAATACCCTGTATGTGAATGGGCCCTGTGTCAACTTGGCTATAGAACCAATTCGAATAATAGTGGTAAAACAATTGAAAAGGAAATACTTAAGCTGAGCAATCCCATCTCAGGGGTAACTTCCAGCTGACAAACCTTCCGGTTATTCGCATATGCCCCATTCACTTTTAAGGTAGCGAGCACAGGCGCATTCAAGCGCCAGTTACATTAATTTTCGAATGATTTTTTCATCGATATTTTATATCTTTGGTAGGCATTTGTATTATGCAAAACATGGAAAACACTGAATTTCAAATTGACCAACTATAAAATAAGTTAAGCTGCGGCCGTTGATCTGGGCCTCATCTCTAACTGGCTATCTGTGGCTAATGGTTTGCCACTGGGGGTGTGTGTTGGACGACATTGGACAATACTACTCATATGCGACTATCAAATTAATTTCATGCGCATTGTGCTTGTGCATAAAGGGCCAAGACCTAAGCGGCCCGTATCGAATCGTATCGGATTGGATTGGATCGGATCGGATCAACTTGGGCTTTACGTAAGGCCCTTGAACGTGCAGCGATCGTTAACTTAAAAAAGCGGTGAAATTTTTTCTACTCTCCTTCGTTGAGTGTGCGTGTTTCTCTTTGTTTTATTCGACTGTAACGACACTTGAGTGTCTGTTATAGACCCACATAAGTCACATAACCACCGGGACTGACCCACCCGGCTGAGACTGGAGGCCCACTGCGGTTGCAGCATCAATCCGAAGAGCGCTTCCCTATCCAAAAGTCTCGATCGTTGCCCTCTTTTCAGGGGATTGTACTTGGTCAGCTCTTTTTTTGGGCTTTTGTAGTGTCACCCTGTTCCGGTGTCGTCTTACCCCCAGTCCCCTCGCCCTTCCCCTGGTCACGTGGCGGGAGGGGGGGGGTTGACGTTGTATAACCTTTCTTATCGGACTGACAAAAGGGCTTACGTTAACCCACTCTCACGCTGCGCACCTCAAATATTTGCTCTGAACATTTTGACCGACTTTTCGGCAAGAGAGATAGAGATACAGATACAGAGATATAGATATAGGTAAAGATACAGCCACAAAGAGGTACTCCTCGTGATAACGATCACCGGCAAACATGGAATTCCACAAGGGCGCCAGGCGCACTCCACTTGCTGCCCACTCCCACTCCCACTCCCACAAATAATGAGATGACCACGATGGAGAAAGTCTCGTGCGCCGCGTAGAGCGATAATCGCAACGAGAATGAGAATGGAAATGATGAATGGCGCCCAGCTGAGAACCCCGGCAAGGGTTCAATAAACTGTGTGTGCCAGAGTTGGCCAAAAAGCCGAAAAATAAGAAAAATACACAGCGTCGACTGCGGCGCCATGGAGCAAACTTGCAACGTTTTGTGAAAGCCATGCAAAACCAGGCGAAAAAAGCCAACCCAAAAGGCGAAAAACCAAACCGAACTGGTAAGTGCGTTTGCATTGCACTCTGGCCATATGACATCGTCCCCAGTTCCCAGTGCGATTACACTGCCCCCTTGCCGCCTTTGCCGCCTTTGCCGCCTTGCCCCACCGCCTCCGAATCGCAGGCTCTTTCATACCATCACCCCCCTCCCCGCCACTGTCTCTGCCACCGCCACCGCCGCTGCCCCTGCCTCTCCCTCTGACGACGCCTCAGCCAACATCTCTGCCGACGTCTGCGCGACTGCGTTCGTTGACTTAACGCACTACTAACTCAGTGCCACAGTCACCGACTTTTGAAATGTGTGTTGTAAACACAGACACAGACACAGATACACGCACAGATACAGATACGCCGGCACAGGTAGAGCCACAGATACAGATATAGATACAGATACATATACAGATACAGATACAGACACAGGTACAGATACAGAGATACAGGTAGAGCTACGAGTGTGTGTTCATTTTTGTTCACCATTATTTATGCTAATGATCTTATTCACGTTATTGCCTTCGTTTTGGCCCCGTCTTCCTCCTCCGCCTCTTTGGTTGCCACACCGTCCAAATCCAACCAGATGCAGAGATTTGCCCAGATGGGCACAGGATCCAAAACCGAATCCGAATCCGAATCCGAATCCGATTCGATCTGATATGATCTGATCCGGGATATCCACACTTTCGATGATGCCCCTCGGTTGGTAATGCGGATGCAGTATGCAAATCGCACACGGAAGAAGTCGCCGAGCAGCTGCCAAATTGTTGGCATGGAAGTGAAAGCATCTCCGAAAGTTGTTAAATATGAGATGTGCAGACTTAAGCCACTGGTTTCGGTTTTGGCCAAGAAGAAAGCTCATCTAGGCGGTGGGTTCTGCGAGAGGTCCTGGTAAGCGGAGAGCGAAGAGGTGTCCCCCGGAATGGTGTTCAGATTGGGATGGGACTTTATACATATATGGCTGACGCCTTCTGAAGGTAGGTCATGATGCTCGAGAAACACAAGGAAGAGAAATTTCGCAGCCCCCTCTTTCTCTCACACTCTCTCGCTTTTCTGGCTCTTCTCGCCTCTTCCCTCGGCTGCTGACTGTTTGTGTTGGCCAAACAAAAGCTGGCAAACAGAAAATTTTCAATCAAATCAAACAAATCCTCCTCTCCCGCCCCTCCCTGCCATAGCCACGCCCACCCGCATGGGAGAGGTGTTAGGGCGGTGGCATAAGTGCAAACAATTTGCCGCAGTTTTTAATGCAAATTGCTGGGAACTAAAAGCAAACACTGCGCCACTGCGTCGATTTTTGCATGGCTCGAAAAGAGAAGAAAGCCAGATAGGCCTATACAAATCAGGCCCAAACTGGCCAAAAAAAAAAGCCCCAAGAAGACGACAACGGTACATTTTTGGCCAAACAGCCGTAATACTACAGGCAAACAGACAAACGGACAACAGACAATCGACAACGCAGCTTGACAACTTTTTAATTGCCCTCAAAAAAAAGCGACTCCAAAACTCAAAAAAAAAAATGAAAAAGCGAGGCACTTTTAGAGGGGGCAGCGGAAGCGGATCGTAGACGGGGCCTCGGCGGCAGCGGCACCACCAACAGCCACACAACAACCACAACAACCATGCCAACAACCAGCAACAACACCAACCCATCTCTTCAGATAGGCCGTAAAAATTTCTTTCTGCCTTTGCCATAGCGTTGCGGCTGCAGATTCTGCGCGCAGCAGCAGCAGCAGTTCTTGTTTAATTTTAATGTTTCTTATTTCTTTTCACACTTTAGAAAGTTTGGTTATAAATTTGCTTTTAGGCAGCAGCTGACGGGGATCTTCGCTGAACCAATGAGAGTCTTTTATTTTTATTTTTTGGTTTCCTACTTCTACCTCAGCGAAAAGTGTCCTGAAAGTAAAAGTGATCCCCTGCAGAATGTTTGAATAACCATCTGGTTAAGCCCCCTTTAAAAGCATTTTTAAACAGGTGACAAACACTTGCAACTTTAATATTTCATTATATTTTTCTCGTATTTATAATGTTCAATTTCTCAAAAAAAGGTATTGCATTTCAATTAGTTTAAACCTTAAACGCCCTTTTCCTAAAATAAAAATAAATAAAATAAATTCCCATTATTATGTAAATATTCTAAACTACACGAAAACTACATACTTACTAACTTATTTATTACGTGGAAACTTAAACTTTGATCGTTCGCTTTAAGAAACGAAAATAGTTGTTTTTCATAGCCAAAAAACTACCGATTTTGTCAGATATTTATAATATTTTAATAAAACTATACTATGTATAATATTAATTTACAAAATGCAGTTAAAATGTATTTTCTGTATTACTTGTAAAAAAATTGGTAACCACAGAACGGCAAAACAAACGGCAAAGCCATTTGAAATAATAATTACTAAAATTTGTTAAAAAATTATATTTCAGGATATGTGTCTAGTGACAGCGCTGCCGCTGTCGACGTCTCAGTCGACGTCGCAGTCGCAGTCGCAGTCGACGCCGCCGTCGCAGTCGTGGCCCCGCTCGAGTTCAATGCACTTGATTTGGCATACATTTGGCATTCGGCTTGTTATCAGACATCAGACACAACTGACTGCAGTTGTAGTTGCAGTTGCCGCGATGCCAAGCTGGCCAGCTGCTCAGTTGGAGCCGCGTCTTATCAACGCCGCGGCGCGTTGCCGAATGGCTTGCTCCAATCGCGCGCCAAGTGATAACAGCGGCGGAATCGAGCGGCCGGCGGCTCAAACATGTTCGAGCGGAGTGGAGTGGCCAAAGCGCTCAAACCGCGACTGAAAAGAGAGTGATCCGACGGCAAAGAGTGGGCCAAAGAGAGCCACCAGCTGAGGATCGGTGGCGTATGCGCAATGTGCTGTGCGGCATAAAGTGGCATAGAGTGGCTCAAAGTGGCACAAACCCTGGCCTTAAGCTCCGCCTGTTAGGTAAGCTGGACGGCCTGGACCTGCGCTTTCAATGGCAACATCGTGTGGCATGTGCCACATTTTCGGGGATTCGGCACAGGCGGATGTGATGGCTCCTGCAATGTATGCACGCAAAGTTCATTAACATTTGATGGAGGCGGCTATATGGCGATGGCGATGGGGATACCGGTACTCCACTGCAATGTTCTGCTTTCGCTCTGTCTCTAATTGCTGGCCCCCCAAGCCCCCTCCCCCACCTCCTTCAGAATCATCTCAAATTGCACATATTATAATTTCTCTGGGAGTAGAAAGTTGGTAATCAATCAGTTGCAAGATAACTTTCGCTCTGCTTGCAAATTGCTGCAACTTTTCTAGCAAGTTCGTTGCCTAAGTCTTTCGTTTCGCTTTGGACCACTTGAAAAATCTGAGGAAATCGTCTGAACTAAATGTTTCAATTCGATTGCGACAAGGGATGTGGATAATTGTGGATTACCTTAATCTACACTCGAAAAAAAAACAATCATTTACTCAAACGAAAAAAATATTAAATCTTAAATTACGAGTACATACGAATACATGATTGTACCAGGCAAATTAAAAAAAAAGAAATAAGATTGTAGATTATGAAACCAAACTGTTTACTTGCATCACTTGTGCTTGTATTTATTAAACTTGTTTTTAACATTATGTACGAATTATTTACATATTACAGTAATATGTAAGATTAACAATTGATAAACAAAATTGTGAAGAATAGTTTACTTGCTTTGAGATTTTTTTAAATATATTTTAAATTTTAGTTACGATTATGCCTAATTTTTAATTCTTCGATGTCGCTTAGTTACTACTTTGTTTAGATAATATCTAACTAACTTTGACAGTCAATGCTTACATATCTTTGCAGCTATAAAATAGTAAAAATATTTTCTTGAACATATCTTTCTTTTCACAGCTATGAATTTGATTAGAGTTAATAGTTTTCCGTTTTTAGGAGTAAGATAAGACTTATAGGCAGATAATGACTAAAATTCTTAAGTGGTAACTGGTAATTTTTTATTTGAGTTTGACATATAATGTAGCCATTCCGAAGAACTTTTTAAATGTCTATTTACACAAACCTTAAACCAAAGAATGGCAAGTCACTCAGCAAATATTACTAAGTACATCGCGGTGGCCTATAAAGAATTCAAGTTGGAACTGAAAGTATTTGCACACAATTTTAATTCGAAGTCGGCAATACTTGATTATGCGTTTTTACATAAGTATCTACGTATCCACAGGTAGGTGATGAGCAGCCGCTGAGCTCAGCCCTTTAGGCCATGAGCGAGGTCGGGGAGTCCCCAAAAGTGGCCGGTAAATAAAGTCTCATTAATCAGGCTCCTCTGGATGACCGAATTTGGCTGGCTGATACTTTCGCCCAATGCGTTTGGGGCCGTTGTGCAAAGCACCACAAAAATCCGAAGCCAATTTCACCAATTAAACTAATGTCGAGCTGGCGATAGAAATTTCTTGGAAAAGTCCACCAGTCTAATCCAGTCCAGTCCAGTCCGTCACTTGGCTACTCGGCTACTCACTCGACCAAATGTCGCTAACGCAAAATGGGAAGCGATGCAGTCGGAAAAGCACACAAAAAGCCAGCCAAAAGGCGGCATCAGCCAAAAATGCGCAAAACGAAACCGCCGGCAAAACACACAAAATACAAACCACAGACCACTGCACGCCAAACAAACAGAAAACAGAAAACAGCAAGCAACAAACAACAAACAACAAGCTACAAACTACAAAATACAAAATACAACATACAAAACAAGGCAGTCAGTCGTGAATTTTTGCCGGCGTGGCTGCCACTACTGGCCCACTGGCGCTGTGGCACGTTCGCGTTGTTGCTGCACATTTGTGACCATGAACGTGAAAAATCAGCAAAGTGAAAAATAATTGATTCCGGAAGGAAACTGCCGCAACTGGTTTCGGTTTTGTATTTGGATTTGTTTTGGTGAGTTGCTGTGGCGGTTTTTGCGCGTTTTTGGTGCCGTAACAGGGGAAGAAGTTGTGGAAAGCCAAATCGCTTCGGCGACGGGTGAAATCCGAACACATTTCTGGTCTTTTCAGCAGGGAGCCCTTCGGTTCCACTCGAGATTGCCATTCCATGCCCCCGAAGCCTCGATTTGCCACGACAAGACGACAGTTCTGTGTCAGCAGCGGCCAAAAGGAAGTGGAGAAATCTGATCTCTGGAGAGGAACGGTGGAGCTCCTAGCCCGCATAGCTTGCCTCTTGATGGCTCCGCACACAAGGCCCGTTTCGGGGCCAGTGGCGCAGAAAGTGACTGCTGCCGTTGGCCAAAAGTGAAAAACGACAAACAAAAGGCCAAGAACAAAACCCAAACCCAAATCCAAGCCCACCATCCGATGCACTGCAGCGGCATTCTCAGCGCCATGCAGGAAGTCAATTACCGCCTGGAGCCAAAGACTCTGCATCTCCGCATCTCTGTGTCCATGTATCTTTGCATCTGCGGCCCCGGCAAACTGCAATTGCCGCTTGTCGCAAATTCACAATCTCTGCGCGCTTAACTTTCTCAATTTAAAATTGCATTTGAAACGATGCTGATGACGCGACTGCCAGTTAGCCAGCAAGCTAGCGATTTCCCTCGAATTTTCCGCTGTCGAGCTGGAAGTCGTTGCCATTTGCCGCCAGCCGCCAACTGCCAACCGCCTGCCGTTGACCGAAAAAAGTGTGTCAAGTTTTCGACAAAGATCAAGTACATCGCAGATAGTACGTCAAATGTGTTTTGCTGTCGTTGCCCCTGATTTTGTGCCCGGTGCCCGGAGTTGCTGCATCCGCTGATGCTGCTGCTGCTGTTGCTGCTGCTGCCGGCTAGGCATTTCCACTTGCCATGACCAAAATGTTCTCAAAATCCATTGCAATGTGGCTTAGATTTTGGTGCAATTTCGTAGTGAAAGTGCAGCGGCAGCAGCAGCAACACGAGCCGTCGCTCCACAACGAGTTAGAAAGAAATGTGTTGGTAATTGGTGAGCTAGAGCTGCCACAAGAAAGCCGCTGTGGATCTAGATTGCGGCTCACAGATTGACCAAAATGCCTGTTGGTGGGCTGGCGAATGAATCGCATTCTGATCTCGTGGGTGCCCCTGCGACCCACTCCCGCTCGCCGACCCACTGCCGAGTGACCCACTCATCCGGGTGTGGGTCAGAGAAAGGGAGAAGATGCCAGTGGTTGGCGTTCACTTTTGCCACCGACAGCAGATGCAGATGCCGATGCAGATGCAGATGCCAACTGTCATTGGCCATTGGCCATCAATCGACAGGCGGGGTCAAAGAACTCCCGGCTTTCCATCGCGGACGTGCGCCACGATGAGATCGCGTTAAGATAGGACAAAGACAAAGCCTGGACAGGAAGGGAAATGCCATCGACTGCGAGTGTGCTATTTTCATATGCGCACACCGTTGCCTCTGATAACCCAATATCCCAGTTAAATTTGAAATCAAAAGCCGTAAATGCCGAGGCGGGGGAATTTGAATGCGCGCCGAAAGAGAGAGCCGATAAATCCGTTATGTTATGCATAAATCCGGCGGCGTGGGCGTCAGTCGCGCTCAGTCAACGGTACTCACTCGTACTTTCAATTGGAATCGCCCCGCCTCAATTAGGCAGTCCCATATAAAAGCGTCGACGCGGCCCAGCCGGCGTTTCTTTTACCCAAAACAATGGCGAGGAGCGCGCTCATCGTTCCCGGTCTACTTTGGATCGCGGCCTTGGCCCAGGGCGCCACTTTGCAGCCGGAGTCGGGGTCACCACTCACGAGGAGGGGCCAACTGCGCGGACACCCCGTGCCGCCCACTCCGAGATGGGGCGCCAACATGCAGATGCTGCGCCGCCACAACAGTAGGTACCCACATGGAGCACCCAGCCAAACTCCACCCGAATGTCAAAAAAGTGGAATGGAAACACCCTTAAGTCCCCGGAAACCTCCTCAAAAGCGACAGAAGATCAATCTGAAAAATGTTTTCTAGGTTCTGTTCAAATGTACCCGTGACATGGACAAAACTCTAATATATTCGAGAGCATCGACTTACTTCGAAGTGTTTAAAAACCAATTATACCCTCTTCAGAGATTTTAGGAGGAGACCATTTTTATTTGTTTCATTTTTGGATCATTTACACAATATGTTTGAATTTCGATGTGTGTGATTTAGTTAGTTTTATGGTTTCGCTAAGCTAACAAGTTTGTATCCAAGTTTTTATAGCTGAAATATTATGAGGGCACTAAAGTAAACAAATATTGTTTTGTTTTTTTGGTTAAAAAAGAAATTGCAATGATGTAGAAGTTCCAATCAAGAAATAATATTATAAATCCGCAATACAGGGAAACTGTTGTTAAAACACTTTTAAACGACATAGCTGTATCATCCAAACTCCTACTTATACTCAACCCAACACCCTTCCAGGTCCCGCCTTCAATTTCTGGACGGAGGAGAGCGAGACGAACATCTGGGAGCACTGCGGCCTCTTCGAGGGCGACATCATGCTGCACCGCGAGCTGCTCAGGAACGGGCTGCTCAACGAGCGGCTCACATGGCCAGAGGCCGCCGTGCCCTTCTACATAGACCCCCAGGATTTCAGTGAGTAGTCTTGTCCCGCCAGTTGTACCTATAATCCGCCCAATCCAAGCAGCCGCCAACCAGACCATGGTGATACTGAAGGCCTTCAAGGAGTACCACGACCGCACCTGCATCCGCTTCCGGCCGTACGAGCAGGGCGACAAGCACTGGCTGCTCATCAAGGGCAACTACTCCGGCTGCTGGTCGAGCGTCGGAAGGCGCTCCGGTGGCCAGGTGCTCAACCTGAACACGCCCAAGTGTGTCACCCATGGAGTGGTGGTCCACGAGCTGCTGCACGCGCTCGGCTTCTACCACCAGCAGAGCGCCACGGAGCGGGATGAGTACGTCAAGATCAACTGGGAGAACATCCTTGATGGGCATGCGCACAA
Organism: Drosophila rhopaloa; assembly: GCF_018152115.1. Taxonomy (NCBI): domain Eukaryota; kingdom Metazoa; phylum Arthropoda; class Insecta; order Diptera; family Drosophilidae; genus Drosophila; species Drosophila rhopaloa. The sequence continues at coordinate 9,956,933 of NW_025335123.1, read as the reverse complement.
CTTCAACAAGTACGCCCGCACTCACATCACCAACTTTGGCGTGGAGTATGACTACCAGAGCGTCATGCACTACAGCTCTCGGGCGTTCAGCAAAAACGGCAAGGCCACCATCGAGCCCTTGGTGAGTATCTAATCCCAAAGGGTTCATAAATATACCTTGCATCTCGTAGTCCCAACTCTTAGAAGTTTTCAGTTGCCAAATAGGATACAAATCTCCTTAATAGAACATACATAAATTGAGCATTTATTGCTAATCGTTTACATTCAATAGTTATGATACTACTTATCCATTGAAGATATTTTATGAGCATTCAGTGAATTTGCCTATTATAGGCAACTTATCCTATACAACTTATTTACTCTAACATTAATATATTTTTACCGAAGAATTATTAATTCCTCTTCATCAATTTTACATCAACAATAATTGATATATCGATCCATTTGATAATGTGCATTTTAATTAAACTTATATATTATGGGGGGTCAATAAGATTTCTCAATCATTTAGAAAACAGTTCTCGGTTCATGAAACATTTAAATTTAACAGTTATATAGGCATATCTAAGACAGACAATGATCTGATTAAATTAATGATTCGATAATTTCTTAGAAAATAAGACAGCTATTTCGAACAATAAAAATCATTATTAGTTTCAGGTATGCCTATAATATTTGTACAAGCAAATTAATTACTTGTTTAGTTGGATGTATTCTTCAAAAAATGTTTACAGTTTAGTAGTTCCATAATTAGTGGTTAACAGAACATAAAACCCGTTTCTGTTGAAGGGCGGTGAGATTCTTTAGGAGATTTAATGGTTACTGATAGTTTAATGTCCTGCTGCTCATCCCTATCATTCGCTGCCAGGATCCGTACGCCTCGCTGGGCCAGAGACGCGGCCTCTCCGACAAGGATGTATCCAAGCTGAACGAGATGTACGAACAGGACTGCAGCGAGGACTACCTACTTAGCTTTGACCGCTTCGGAAACTACATCGACGAGCTGCTCGAATACTTCCAGGGCAACTTTCAGGATCTGCTCGGATAGAGACGCCTGAGGCCAATAAAAGAAAGTGCCGGCTAGGTAACGAAAAAAGTGAAGTGGCTGATCTCGTCGAGGGTCTGGGCGGCCTCTCCGCGAAGGGCCGGGTACGAGTGGTGCTCGGACAGCTGTTGCAGTGCAAATCGCAGCTCCCCGTTCCAAATGCGCTGAACTCCTCGCAGACTGAAGCGGGCCAGCAGACGCAGGAGCTGGCAGGCTCGTTGCCGTAACAGGTGGTGGCGGCTCTGCAGGAGCGAGGCGAAGTTTAGCCGCGTATTGAATACGATCCGCTCCACCAACTCGGCGTTTTCGGGCAGCTCGCGCAGCACACAGCCCATCAAGGCCAGCATGCAGCCAGCCAGGCGCACAGAGGCAGAGTCGGAGTCACAGTGTCTAAAGTCTGTCGCGGAATTGAAATGGTTAAGGGGCAGGCTCAGACTAAAAATTGAGCGCTTACCATGAGTGAGAAAGTTAAGGAAGAGATCGCTCGCCGCCAGAATGGCCACGGCATCGCAGAACTGGGTGAGGAACTGCTGCTGCAGGTGCACCAGATGGCAGACCAGTTCGTACAGACTGCAGGCCGTCTCAAGCTCCTCAACAGTTAGCTCCGGGATGCTTCGCAGCGTCCGGCTGAGCGAGCCCACCGTTAGTGGGGCCGAGGCGGCGGAGTCCGAGAGCTGCTTGTGCGACAGAAGCAGCTTGCAGGCGTACATGAGATTGGGCACCAGCTTGACGTCCACATACACGTTGCGGATCAGCTCCAGGTCGACGAGCAGCACGGGATCCACCAGCACAAAGGGCAGCGACAGTAGCTGGGCTACGCTCTTGAGCACCCGGGGAATGGCCTTGGAGTTGCGCAGCGGCGCCACAATGATGCTCACCAGGTTGTGCTGCTTCAGTGAGTCCAGTTCGCCGTCGAGCAGCTCCTGCACCGATCGGTTTAGGAAGGCCAGCCACTCATCGTTCTCGATGGGCGGACTCTGGGACTCATCGCAGCTGTCCCATCCTGGAAGCAGGCAGGGCGGTGTGTTGCTGTGATGAGAAATCGGAATAGTGAGTGCTATGGGGTCTAGGCAATGCTTTGCTAGGGCCACTCACTCGCTGCTCAGCTTCTCCTCGTTGGTTGAGTGCATTGAGTGCTTTAGTTGCTGGGTTTGTTGCTGCGGTGGCTGAGGATTGGGTTGAGAAGGGGGCTTCTTCTCCTGTGTCAGCTTCTCCTGGGTGAGAATCTCAGTGGTCTTGCGTTGCGCCTCCGTGTCGACGCTTTGACCCAAGCGCAGCGAGAAGTTGTCTAGATTCTGGCTGAGCTTCCGCTTCTCCAGATCCTTGCTTCGCGACTGCTTCACGGGAGGAACGACTTTTTGCTTGGCGACCACGCCTCGCAAGGAGGCCTGAAAGTCAAAGTTGTCGTTCATGTGATTGAGGATCATGTTCGAGTTGCCGCTCACGAAGCAGGTATGCGAGTTAACCAGTGGTTGGTGGACCACCGGCAATCCCCGCACACCGACACCGGCCAGATCCCTGAAAGAGGTGTCCGCGAACGGAACAACCACGCGTTGCATGTTGTCCTCCACATCTGTCTCCAGATGCTCTACATCGCTAGGCGCAATGGCGTTGATGCTGTCGCGGGAGGTGCTTATGTTCTCCTGACGCGCCTCGCCGAAGTTTAAAGCGGCAAGGGCTTCTTCCAGATCACCAGTCTCCTCTTTGTTTGAGGAAGGCTTAGCCAGCTTCACCTTGACCGCGGGATTTGTAAAGGGCGACTCTTTGGCCGCCTCCGCCTGCAGCTCGGCGATGAAGATGCGGCCCTCGATGAAGGGGTGGCACAACAGCTGCGTCCACGAAATACGCATGCCGGGATCCTTTTCGAGCAGACCCTGCAGGAAGGAGCGGCACTCGCTGGTTAGCGTGCTCGGCCACTTCACGTCTTCGTGCTTGATCATTTTGACCAGGTGGAGGATGGAGCTGGCGCAGAACGGCGGCTGCCCGGCCATGCTCTCGTAGGCGATGCAGCCGAGGGACCACATGTCCGCATGGTGGTCGTACGGCTGCTCCGCCAGCAGCTCCGGGGCCATGTACAGGGGCGTTCCCTTGATCGAGGTAAGCACGTGGGTGCCCAGCGTCATGTTGCGGGCCAGCCCGAAATCGCAGAGCTTGGCGTGCATGTTCTTGTCCAGCAGCACGTTCTGCGGCTTGAGGTCTCGGTGCAGGATGCGGTTGGAGTGCAGATAGTACAGGGCGGACACCAGGTGCCCGGTCACCCGGCGCGCTGGCTCCTCGCCCATGGCTCCGTTGTACGATAGGTAGCGGTGCAGGTCCATCAGCGCGAACTCGGTGACCACGTAGAGGTCCGTCTTCGACTCAAAGGACTCGATCATCTCGATGACGTGCGGGTGCTTTAGTCGGGCCTGGATGTCGCACTCCCTGCGCAGATTCTTAAGCTCCTTGGTGGCCCTTCCACGCTGCAGGACATGAAGAGTTCGTGTACTTGTTGCGTTTGCACTGCCCACCAGCAGTTAGCACTTACCTTGGAGATCACTTTGATGGCTACCACCTTGCTGTCGTCCTTGCGCGTCGCCTTGTAGACGCACCCGAAGGATCCCTGGCCCACCAGCGAGCTTACCGCGTAACGGTTCATGGTGATTCCGTGTTTTCTTCGGGGTTTTCCCTTTCCTTTACTGGAAATAATATTGTACCACAGTGCGACCGTAGCAGTCTGCGTCCAAAAATACCACTGCCAGGAAAATATACTTTAGTATTTAAGGACATGAAAATACTAGAAAAAGCTATTTCCTGATGAGAATACTTGTACGCCTTTGCCTGAAAAAAAACAAAGTAAATGAGTCCGTTTTTTCGTTTCCATGGTAGGTTTAAAGCTAGGTTTAGTCGTGGACGGAATTACGGAACCGTATTCCCAAAAATTCGATGCACCAATAAAACGCTTATCCCAACCCACGCCAGATAATAAAATGTCCTTTTTGAGTAAAAATCTTTGACAATTGGATAACCTACTAAAGTTCATTGATATGTTCGTTTTTAAAATAGTTACAAGAAAGATTTATTTTTGAAGGGTAAATATTGATGAGTTTGTTGTGAAATACTTTTTCTACTTTTATCTTTTCAGTTATAATATACAAAGAACTATATGAACTATAATGATTAATCTGGCGTAGGCATTAATACTGTGAAATTGTACCAAGGTACATTCATAAGTACCTAATATCAAATTTTCGCCAGTGTGACCGACTAGCCCGAATGTGTGTTTCGCCGGCGCGATACGTTGGCGCAGCACGGTCATGGTCAAAAACAGCTGATCGGTGTGTGTCTGTTTTTTTTTATTGTGCAAAGGGAGCAATAATCGTTGTGAAATAAATAATGGTTGCCACTTCAAACACAGCCACCCAGTGAGACGAGACCAGAACCGCAACGGCAGCACGATGCGCGAGCCCAATCTGTACGTGATCCTGTCGCACGCTCTAATCGGTGAGTGCAGCCGGCGGGCGCCTCTGCCACGCCTCTTCCGCCCTCGGGGGGAACCCAGTTTAATCAGGAATCCCCGATTGCACCTCTGATCCCCAGGCTCCGGCTTCTTCTTCCTGTACGTGCAGCATGTGCGCGTGATCTTCGAGACGCGCACTAACATCCAGCAGCTCAATCAGCTGGAACGGGAGGCGCTCCTGCGGCGCGAGGATGCGCTGTACTACGCCTTCTACAAGCGACTGGCCGACGGACCGGACTTCTGGCACGGCTATGAGCAGCTGAAGAACGTCACGGACATCGAGTATCCGCACAGCGTCAATGTGCTGCAGCGGTTCTACGTTCTGCCGGAGTTGGTCACGGCGTAAGTGGCTGGAGGAGGACTAGAGTCGAAGGCAGCCCATAACCCAACTACTCCCTCTCCCCCAAAAAGGTACTTCTTCCACGTGGTACGTGCCGGCTTCAATCCGATGGTACAGCCCATGCAGTTCTACCTGGAGTTCGTGTGGCTCATGGGCGGGGTGACCCTGCTGGTCCTCTATCTTTACGGGACGCTGCTCAGCGAGAACGTGTTCGGGGGGATATATGGCGTGATCTCGTACCTGATGTTCCACAGCTTCGTGGCCAAAATCTACGAGCGACCGCTGGCGCGGGAGAACTTTGCCTTTCCGTTTATATTTCTGCAGATGTTCTATCTATGCATCTGCATCGGTAGGATCATACATCGGCAGCGGCACACCTCGCGTCTGTTTATGGTAACCTCCCAGTTTGTAAAACGAACAAAGACCAATTAATGATAGCCCTTGCTTTTTGCAGATCTTCGCCATGTCGTTGTTCACCGCCTGCGCCCTGCTGTCCTGGCAGTTCTCCACCTTCATCTTCACCACCCAGATCGTGATCGTGATGACTTCCTGGAACGTGAGCGCCCTGCCCACGGGCCTGGCCAACGCCTTTGCGCTGGACTACTCGCTGTCGCACCTGCTTGGTCACGCTCTGGCCTTTGTGATGTCGCACGGCAACAGCCAGCTTCTCTTCACCTGGCAGCTGAGCGTCTCGCTGTCCCTGTTCTTAATCACGGTGGTGCGACAGCTGCGGCAGGTGCGCAGCCGGAGGCTAGGGCACGCCCACGATCCGCTGCAGGGCGACTACTTCTCGCTGAAGTTCATCCTGCTGGCGCAGCTCTTCGCGAGCAGCATGCAGGGCAAGCTGTTAGAGCTGCTCAACCGGGCGGGTGTGGTCAGTGTGCCTGATGGCGCTAACACGCACTACTGCGATTTGTGGGCCCACTGGGCCCTGCAGGTCAACGTGGGCTTCGTGGCCCACCTCTCCGCCTGCAACCCGCTGTACGCGCGCATCGCCTGGTCGGAACTATGGCAGCTGGTCAAGACGATGATCGTGAAGCCGTACTGCATGTACGGCGTGGTCATGCTAGCCATGTTCTTCCGCCGCTGGCGCAAGAGCGGCGCCCCGGTCAGCGCCGCCAGCGAGGAGCAGCGCGAGCGGGCCCGCAACTACGTGCTGGAGGACTTCCTTGAGGAGCACCGCGTCTCCATGGGCGACATGTCGAACCGGCAGACGGAGCAGCAACTGCAGCAGTGTTTCCGACTACTCGAGACCTGTGACCATGACTATGAACGGTACAAACGCGCCCAGGCCCGCTTGCGCCAGGAGCAACCGCCCGCCCGCGACGACTTCATGCAGGACATCCGGCGGCTGAGGGCCCAGATTCATCGGAACAGTGACAAGCAGCGGAAGGAGCGGGCACAGGGAACCAAAGAGGCGGCCGGTGACGGGGCTGACCAGCTGCCCGAGGAGGATAAGCACCCAGAACCGCAGGAGGAGGAGGAGGTGGAAAAAGATCATGGTGGCCCCGAAGACGAACCCGAGTCCACAGCAGATCCCACTGAAACTCTGCCGTCCAAGTCCCCCAGCCAGGAGGAGGGCGAGCCCTCCGCCGGCCCCAGCTCTAGCACCAGTGGCCAACGACGCCGGAAGCGCAGCACCTCCAGGCGCAGCTCCGTGGTGCCCACGGCCAACGCGCAGATCCTCAACCTGCACTACATGTACAGCTTCCTGCAAATGCTAGTCTTCACCGTCATCGGACTCGCCGTCCGCAAGCTCTTCTTCCTCAGCTTCACGCAGGGCTGCGTCATTGCGCCCACTATTTGCTCCAAGGTGTGGTATCACCGCCAGCGCAACATCTTCTGGTCCGTCTCGCTGGCCGTCTTCCTGCTCAGCATGTTCGATCCCGGCATGGTGGTAAGTTGGATTTCGCCTTATGTGCCACCCAAATGATTGTGTTTTGTGATCCCTGCAAAGAACATTCGCGAGGAGTACTTCCCCACGCGCTACACCCAGAGCGGCGACGACCTGGACAGTATGCTCGAGTGGATCAAGCTGAATACGGAGCGGGATGCGGTCTTTGCCGGCCCCGTGGAGATCATCGGCACCGTGCACCTGACCACCAAGCGACCCATAGTCAATCATGCGCACCTGGAGATGCGTCAAATGGCGTGAGTAGACCTGATAAGAACGAGATAGCTTATCGGCCAGCCCCTCCCGCTGTCCCGCTCTCTTTGGCGTCCATGTCCATTCACTTACGGACTCTTCCGCCTTTTCAGGGACCGCACGGAGCACGTGTACTCGGTCTACAGTCGCCAGCAATCGTCAGACATCTACAACCAGTGCGCCCAGCTGAAGATCCAGTACTTGATCATATCGCTGGACGAGTGCACCAACGAAGTGCGGTGAGTAGATCCAGACGAAGCCCTCGAGATGGGCACTCGAAGTGGCCAAGTAGCATCCATGTTTGGCCAGTGCTTGTCAGATAATTTTCATCCAATTAATGTCCACTTCTGCCTTTACATTGCAGCGATGATTGCGACCTACTGGCCATTTGGGATGACAAGCAGCCGGCGTACCAGAAGTACCCCCAATTCTGCCACGAGCTGCTCCACAAGAACGTGCCCAGTTTCCTGAAGGTGTACGCCAACGAGCACTACGGCATCATCAAGATGTTCTCGCAGAGCGTGCAGATCAACCTCAAGCACAACAAGATGCCCGAGATGTCCATATAGTAGTAGTAGTCGGAGGCGGGATGGTGGGATGGGGAGGAATCGACTGTGTTGTGTTGTACGTAGCTGTGTGACTAGGGATTAGCATCTTACGATGTCTGTGTATTATGATTACGTTTAGTATTGCTGTGGCTTGCTCGCGGGCACGACCACTCCTAGTTCCCCGTTCCCCGTTCCCGTTCCCGTTCCACCTGCAGATAGAAGATAGCAGGAGGCCCCTTCCGCTAGCTAGCAAACTGGATGCATTTAGCAGCTTGACTTGTTTCAGTTCCGCTCCGCGCCGTTGCGTTCAGACTTCGTTTGGATCATTCCCCGCGCCCCTCGCATTCGAATAAGTTAATCTAGCCGTATGGACCGACTCTAAACTCTAAATTCTAATTACTTTCGTTAAGTTTAAGCTAAGCTTTTTACATTTATGTAGTATATGACGTGTGGTCAGAAAAGTGGGTGGATGTGTATGTGTCCCCCGAAATCCACGATCCCAGACCCAAAAACGGGCAAATCGCATTTGCCAGGCAAAAAGTGAAATAAAATGATAAAGTTGAACAACCAGATGCATCGGTTGTGTTTTTTAACCCTTGCAGAGGAGGGCATTGTAACATATTATGGGTCACATAAGTTTGCAACGCAGTGAAGGAGACATTTCCGACCATTAAAGTATATATATTCTGGATCAGCATCACTGATAGGTTGATAAAGCCATTTCCGTCTGTTTCTATAACATTTGGGGGCTCAGTTAAAAACCTAGAGACTTGAAACTTTCGCAATCGTATTTTCATATGAGTACTTAAATAAAGTTTGATAACAGCGCAAATCGGGGTGTCTATATCTTATTTCTCGCTATTTTGGACTTAAATAATGTTTTTATAAATGACATTTGGATAACACTCGGTTTTTTTCGTAGAATTTTGGGTAAATCTTGCTGTTTTTTTCCCAATATGATGGTTTTAAATCATTTTAGATTTAGCGCTTCAGTTGACTATCAGCTATAGCTGACATATGTATTTTCGCGCAGTGCACGTTGTTATCAATTTTCAGTATGTCTGTAAGGGTATTAAAACTTCGGGTTGTCAAAATTTTCTCTCGTTTTCGTTTCTGTCTGAAAATTGTATTTAGAATAAGATTTATTAGATAATTATAAAAAGTAGACTTTTATTTTTCTATCGAAATATTATATATCAGTAATTTTCCGACTCAGACTCAGAAAATGTTTAACATTAAGAATGTTTAAGAACATTTTTTTATTTTTATGATTGCTTTATTATTTGTGATTTACTTGTTTGGGTTTTGTAAAGCTATAAGTATATTTTTTATATCGATTTTATTAATATAATATCGAATTTAATTTATGTCTTAGTGTGTCCATATATATGTTTCTCCTGAATTTGTCTTTCTTAATTATTTAAATGTTATATATTTGCTTATAGAAAGGTTTTGCTTTGTACCACTTACATAGTAGTGTTTTATTCTGAATTAGTGTTCCTTGGTGAAATGTTTTAATATTTTGTGTATTACCTATTATTGTTTTTTGAACAGCATTGTAACGAATTTTACATCACGGTACTTTGGAAAGCAGGATGGATTTTCAAACCTCCAATACGTGGTCACACTATTTTTTACGTTTACCAACACCAGACAAAAAAAGACTCATTTTCGCATTTATTAAATTTTTTGCAAATATTTTAAACTTTCCGCAATTAAAGCGGGCCAGTACACATTGCCAACATGCTTTACCTGGAGGACTACCTGGAGATGATAGAGCACCTGCCGCAGGAGCTGCGCGACCGCTTCACGGAGATGCGCGAACTGGATCTCGCAGTTCAGAGTGAGTGGTCCAAAACAATCAGGAATTCGGGGTTTATCCCCTGACCATCTCCCATTTACCATTCCACTCCGTCCGCCAGACAACATGGACTCCCTGGACAAGAAGACCCACCTGTTCTTTAAGCAGTGCAAGCGCGACGAGCTGCAGCACGAGTCCATGGACACGGAATTCCACAGCCTGCGCGGCGAGTACTTCAAGGTGATGGAGGACGCCGACGAGAAGGTGGCCATCGCCACGCAAATCCACGAGCTGGTCGAGCGCTACCTGCGCCGCCTGGACAGCGAGCTCTTCAAGTTCAAGTGCGAGCTGGAGGCGGACAACAACGGCATCACCGAAATCCTCGAGCGCCGCTCTCTGGAGCTGGATGGCAACTCGACGGCCGCCACCGCCCTGCTGCTGAGCATGAACCAGAAGGAGAACCGATACTTCGGCGCCAGTTCGGCCAATAGTCTGGTGAACAGCTCTGCGGCCCACAGTGCCTCCGGAGCCGACACGGGCTCCTCGGACCTTGCCCTGTTCAGCGGAGCCGCCGGCTCTGGCGGCGCCCTCTCCAGCATCGCCACGGCCCAGCTCAGCTCCAGCCAGCGACACCGCAAACTAGAGAAGCGTCGCGAGACCATCTGCACCGTGCCCGTCCAGGAGAAGCGCGCCAACCTCAACCACTCGCTGCCCGTGGTCGGTTCCGGCTCGACGGCTCCCTCGGCGGCCTCCTCCTCGCCCGCCACAGCGTCCGTAGCTTCCGCCGGCCTGGCCAGCGTCACATCCGCCCAATCGCAGGCCTCCAATCACATCGGCAGCATCGCCGCCACGCATCTCACCCTGCCCGTCACCGTGGGCGTAAGTGTGGGCGTGGGCGTGACCGGCGGCAGTAGCAACCTGGCCAACAACACCCTGACCGCCGGAACGAGCTCACTGGTGCGCCAACTGCCCACGAACCTGGCGCACAGCGTGCTGAGCAGCACAGGCGGAGCAGCTACGGCAGTGGCAGCGGGAGGAACCTCCACACCGGTGGTCACAGCAACCACCGGCCACAGCGGCCACTCGGCCGGCGGGGCCACAGTCACCTACAACCTGCAGCAGCTAGGCGGAGGAGCAGCCGCCTCCAGTGCCATTGCGGCGGCGGCCAGCCAGGCGATCGTGGCCACGCAGCAGATGCAGCAGGGTCGGCGGACGGCCAGTCTCAAGGCCAGCTACGAGGCCATCCACGGAACGGCAGGGACCACGGCGGAGTTCTGGTCGCAGGCGGGCCAGGGCGGTCTGCAGCAGTCGACGGGCGGATCGGTGACAGCGACTGCCGGCACTGCACTGGCCACCGGCGGCGCCAGCGGAGGCAACAGCGGATCGCATCACTCCCAGTCGCACCACAGCAGCCATGGACACGGGCATGGCCATGGGCATGGGCATGGCCACGGGCACGGGCACCACCACAGCAGCAGCGGCCACAGCGGCGGGCACAGCAGCCACCACCAGGAGAAGAAGCAGAAGAAGAAGCTGACCACTGCCTTGGCGCTGCCCTCTTCGCTGGCGGTCCAGCCGCTGGCCGGCTCCTCGTCCGGCAACTCGATTGGCTCGGTATCCTCGTCGATGAGCGTGGAGTCGAGGGACATGCTCTCCATGGTGGCGGTGGCGGCGGCGGCCTCAACGAATCTTTCGGCTGGTGGACTGACTCACGGCTCGCTGGCCATGGCCGGCGGCGGAGGAGGAGGAGGCAGCTTGACGGCGAGTGCTGCAGGCAGCGTTGCAGGCGGCGTGGCTGCCATGAGCCTGCCCACCACCACCACGATGACGCCCGGCTCCAGCCTGACCATCGGCGAGAACGGACTCGTGGTGGAGCAGACGAACGAGGGCGAATGGTCGTACGATCCCAACGAGCCCCGCTACTGCACGTGCAACCAGGTGAGCTACGGCGACATGGTGGCCTGCGACAACGACGCCTGCCCCTACGAGTGGTTCCACTACCCCTGTGTGGGCATCACGCAGCCGCCCAAGGGCAAGTGGTACTGCCCCAAGTGCACCGCCTCCATGCGGCGACGGGGCAACCGCAAGAACTGAGGACCACTTCGCCAGCGGCAGGTGGTAGCTGTCTTCATCCGGCTCCTGGGATTATGTTGGTTAGTTGGTTAGTCCTGGCCGAACCAAAATTGTATTCGTTCGTAACCATAATAATTAAGGGTTCCGACTTAAAATAGAAAAGAAAAATATTCTGCAATAAAGAAATTAATTAATAAATCATTAAGGTCTGGTTTCTCCAGTGCCATTATCCGCAAAATACAAAATCGACCAAATATTTTTTCTTAAGTTATTTTGCTTTTGGGGATTGGTGTGATAAGGGATATTTAAATAAATAAAGCAATTAATGGTATTTTCTCGAATCCGCGTCTGCTAAAGCTACTAGGATTACAAATCAACTTTAGTTGGTCCTAAAGTGATGATTTTTTTGTTTTTTTTTTTAAATTAAGAGGCAAATACTTCGAAAAAATTAAATTTTTTTTATTCTTTTCACAATTAAGCACTTTAATTAAAAGTTCAGAGAACATTGTGATTTCCAAAAGTGGTATATTATTGTTTACTAAGTCATATATTTTCTGTCAAAGGTGTTGCCTCGGAATAAATTTTAAATAAATCCGAATAATTGGATTTAAATTTCGCGCACTCCGAAAATCATCGCATAAATTGAAGGCAAGCGATAGGTACTCCGAAAATCATCGCATAAGTGCACTACCAAAATGGTAAATGCCGTCTGGTCACACTGACAAGAGAAAAGCATAGAAAGAAAAGAAAATTTCCAGCGTCATTTGTGCAGCAAAATTAGTAAACAATAAACAGCGTGGGAAAAAAGGGGTAATTGGGATTTGGAATCAACAGTTCGACGCAGATCGGTTCGAGAAACGGCCTCAAGATTGGCAAAATACGCAAGAGCAAGAAAATGAGCTACAACGAGAAATCGGAGGCCATCACCAAGGAGGAGTGGCTGCAGCGCCTGGAGCAGTTTCCGTTCAAGCAGGCGGACATGAACCGCCTGATCATGAACTACTTGGTCACAGGTAAGCGCCCCATCCAGTGTCCAGTGTCGGCGTAGCCAACTAATCCCGGGGATTCCCCGCCTCTCCAACACAGAGGGCTTCAAGGAGGCCGCCGAGAAGTTCCAGCACGAGGCTGATCTGGAGCCCAGCGTGGAGCTAAGCAGCCTGGACGAGCGCATCCTCATCCGCGAGGCCGTCCAGGCTGGACGCATCGAGGAGGCCACCCAGCTGGTCAACCAGTTGCACCCGGAGCTGCTCGGCAGCGATCGCTATTTGTTCTTCCACCTTCAGCAGCTGCAGCTCATCGAGCTGATCCGGGCCGGCAAGGTGGAGGAGGCCCTGGCCTTCGCCCAGAGCAAGCTGTCCGAGTCCGGCGAGGATGCCATGTTCGAGCTGGAGCGCACGCTGGCCCTGCTCGCCTTCGAGAAGCCTCAGGAGAGCCCGTTCGCCGACCTGCTGGAGCAGTCGTACCGCCAGAAGATCGCCAGCGAGCTGAACTCGGCCATCCTGCGCTGCGAGCACAGCGAGGACTCCACGCCCAAGATGATGTTCCTGCTCAAGCTGATCTTGTGGGCCCAGTCCAAGCTGGACAGCCGCTCTATCAGCTATCCCAAGATGAAGAACCTGGAGACGGCGCACCTGGAGCCCAAGTAAAGGAAGGGGCAGCTGCAGCGGGATCGATGACCGCCCTTTGACTCCTTTTGCTAATGCTATTGCTATTGTATCTCTTTTAATAAGTATGTATGTATGTATGCTGGATGTACGCAGTGATTATTAAATAAGTAGCCGGAAAAGCCAGCCGCCTTCATGCCTTCCTTCCCGCCTCACCAGCCGAAAATGAGGTCCATGGCCTTGTCCATCAGCCCGGAACTCTTCTGGGGCACATCCTTTGTGGGCGAGATGATGTTTACGTCGCGGGCCTGCTTGTACGCCTGCTGGGCGAACGGACGGACGAGGACGGGGCTGGCTGCGGGAGTTGACGGCGGCTCCGCATTGGCCAGCCCGCTGCTGTTCTCCTTGTCGATCACCGAGCGGTCCGAGCAGCGCGCCACGCCCACCATCACATTGCCAGCGATCACCTTGTGGTTGTAGTTCAGCGCCTTGTCGCTCTCGATGCGCGAGGAGAAGCGCACATGCATCCAGTTCCCGTTCTGCGGGGCATGCACCACGTCCACAATGGTGCCGCAGAGGGTGAAGTGCTGCAGCACCATGGAGCTGGCCCCGGGCGAGAACCCAAAGATGGTCACCCAGAAGTCGGCCATGCGGGAGTTGCCCGCTGCTGCTGCTGCTGCTATTGCCTTCGATCCCGCTATCGAAACACCTGGCGAGGCGGTAGCCCCCAGTGGGGAGCACAATGCCCGCATGGAGGCATTGATGGCATTGGGTGCCCCGGGCGCAAAGGAATCGTTGGACTGATAGCTCTGATACGGCGACTGCAGCTGCAGCATGCTGAGCTGATGGCTGCGCTGCTGCGGTGTGGTGGGCTGTTCTCGCAGCGAGTCGAAGAGTCCTTGGGTGGGCGGTCCCGCCTGGTGGTGGCTCAGCGAGTGGGCGTGGCTGTGGCTGGGGGTGGCACTGCCGCCGACTGCGGGCTGGGAAACATTGTGGACGCCTCCTTGGGCGCCAAACAGAGTGCGGGTGTTCATGGCGGATCGGTTGAACTCGTGGGAGCTGCTGCCGCCCGGAGATGTAGCTGGGGGTGGCACGGACACTTGAATATGGTCTCTGGCGGAACCAGACTAGCCTGCGGACTCACCAAAGCTGACATTGTAGCGCCCGGGCTTCGGCGACAGCGTGTTCTTGTGCGGCGTCAGGTTTTGGGGATCGCCCAGGAGGAACGGCGGCAGGTATTGGCTCTGGTTCGAGCCGGGGCTGTTGACCGGGCTGCCCAGCGTCATTGGCTCCATGTTAAAATTGGTCTAAAATGGCGCTTAATGAAAATGTAGGAAAAGCGTTAAGTTTTTGATCGGGACGCCACAGCTGTATGGTTCGAGTGTGGCCAGGCGGTGGGAGCCCGAATTCCCCACCTCTCGCCATTTTGCCTAGGTATTTTCGCAGCCCCGCTACTCTAGGCATATTTCTGCTTTTCATAAGCGGTCACTCTAGCGGCCACTTTGAACAACAACAGCACGCGTCGCGTCTCTCCCTTTTTTTTTTTAACACTCCTGGCATTTTATATTCTGTAGTTTCGTGTCGCGCGTGATTAACAACAAAGGGAACACAGTGTGCGCGGTGTGTCAACAAGAAAAACGTAGTTAGAATAACACCCTGACAACAACAAATTCCGAAGGACAAGCAGACACCAGCGAGAAAGCAAGAGGCAGGACCTTCGCAGCGTGTTAAAAGGATCGAGAGACTTGATCAACGGGATACAGGGTGCCATGTGGAGTCCGACGCACTGCAGTGTAACGGGTGAGTGGGGGCGAGAAATGGAAAACAGGGGACACCCGTTTTTATTTTTTACGGCAAATAAATCGCATTAAAACTTAAACTCGTTTGTCGTGTCCGTGTGTGTGCACGACTGCATTAGTGTGTGCTTCAAATATTGTCATGACAGAATGGTTGTTGTATTCGCAGCTATAGCAATTTGAAATTTCACTTTCTCCCCCGCGCACTCTCTCTCTCTCTCTAGTTATGCTCTCTGTGTTTTCCTGATTTCAGCGATTTTTTATCAGACTTTTGCCTGTTCTGCCTGATAAGATAATTCCCCTGCTTGAACATTCTTACTCATCGCTAGAAAATGGTTTTTGCCTATGCTTAGTCCCCTTCCATTTGCACCCCTGTCTTCTTACCTCTCCATCGCATTCTTGCACACACGCCCATGGTGGCGCTTGTTTTGGGGCCTCTTGTTTTGCCATTGTTTTCGTTTTCTTCAGGGCTGAATGTCAATGAGAAATCGCGAATTCCAATTCGTGACAAAACACAAAGCGCGCTGATTCTGCTGTTCCCACTTGGGCTCTGCCAATGGCAATTATGAAAACAAATATCGAATAATAACAGCCAAACTTTCCTTAATGGCATTTTCTACAAGTCAATGTATTTGTATTCTTTTTTTGGGTATGTTTCGGTTCAATTTAAAGAAGTTCGACTGTAAGCAAGTCGCTGTGTGTGAGTAGTTTAAATGGATAAAGTAAATGAGTCACATTTTGTGAATCCAAAGCTGCGTGAAACGTACACAAATCAAGAAGACAAACACTGGGGCTTTAAAGATAGATAGATTGCCCCGATCCACCTTGAACTTGCCCCGCTATCAGCTCGTACGTTCTTTATTTCACTTGTCATTTATTTTGCATATTTGCACAGCGCACAATGTTTTATTCCGACGATTAAAAGCCATAGCTAGAGTGTTTACGTCATGGGGAATGAGCAAACAAATCATCGCAGTGTCTCTCCGAAATTCGCCTTGTTTGCTTTTTTGTCAATATTTGCCAATTTCTTAATGAGAATATGGAATGAAGTGAGCGCACGCTTCGGAAACAGCTGTTATCGCTGCTGTTCTCAGGTGTTCTCTGTTCCCCCTCCTTTGGAATGTTACGGTGTTCCCACACAGAGAGAATTTGAAGATTTTTCAATTTACACGAATTTCATTTGGCTATGTATAAATATTAAAAAAATATTATTCTAAATAATTCAATTTGATATAAAAATAAAGCTATTGCTCTCAAAAAATGTAAAATTTTATTGTGCACCAAAATCTTTTAAATTTTCCTATTCAGTCATATAACATATATGTATGTCTACCAAACAAAATTTAAATTATTTCCGCAGTAGTGGGTTTGGAACTAGGACTTCTCTAAGCTCTAGCCTATTTTACTCCAGAGGGTATTATAATTTCAGTCAAAAATTTGCAACGTTGTGAAGGATACATTTCCGACCCTAATAAGTATACATATTATGGATCAGCATCAAAAGGGGAGTCGATCTAGCCATGTCCGTCCGTTTTAACGCAAACTAGTCCCTCAGTTTTAAAGCTATCTGCTTGAAACTTTTCCAAAAGTTGTCTTTCTATTGCAGGTAGTATAAAAAATACCTTTCTTGTTTAAAATGTTTGTTTTTGATTCTTTGAATTTGCTTATATTTAAGTACTATGGATTACGGATAAAAATAAAATCCATAGGAAAATCAAAAGTTTAGAGCAAATAAAAATGAAAAAAAAATAATTTGTTATTTTTCTATTTATAGTAATTATTTACTATATCAGAATTACGCTTTACAAAAATGCAGCGCATCGACAATTAGTATTAAACTCCTTTTTTCTGTGTGCAATTCTTAGAGGTTTTTATGTTCCCCTTGCCTTTTCCTTTTCTGTTACTAGTGTTAGATCACCCACAAACCACCTGGCTTTTTACCCTCCTATTTGTGGCTTACTGTTTTGGAACCATTTTGCTCGGGAAAGTTCCTTATCGACTGCGACTCCACCCCAAAGTTGGCCAATTGCGTGCCTTATTTTTAGCCGTAAATTCTTGGCGGCCACTCACTCACTCGCACACCTACGGACACACCTGAAAATGAAAATTCCGCAGCGGGAAATTGTGCAATGCGCAGCGGGCAGCCAAGCAGACCCAAACAAACAAACGGCTAATTTTCCTTTTCATTTCCATTTCGGTTTTGGTTTTGGTTTTATATTTTGTTCTCTTTTGCAACGCATTAAAATGCGGTTGCAGTAAAAATCAGAGCGGACCACTCCGCCCTTTTGTTTGTCGATAAAGAAAGGTGGCAGCACCTAAATACCAGTTTAGAGAATTCAGTAAAGGTTTCTTCTTCTCCTTCTTAAGACATCCGAAATCGATACGATAAGCAAGTCAATATATTTTCATTTAGCGTTTAAACTTGTGGCTAAAGAACGTAATCTTATCAGAGTCATTTGGACAGACATGCTGGAAGACAAGCACATTTTGAGGGCTTTACATTTTAAGACAGTCCATTAAACCTATAAAATGTTTAAACTACCTTCGAAAAATAAAAGCAAGAAATATAGTTACCCTATGCATTTAATAAATTCATAATGATTATTGCTCTTCAATTGAATATCTTTAGGTGGAATAGAAATTGCATATTAATATTTTGGAATCATGTCTAGGAGGTAGAAAGTTCAGAAAGACTCAGTCTTAAAGGAATTTATTTATAATAGTAATACTTTTGTAAATATATTTTTATTAATATTTATAATATTATTTGTTAACTAAATCGTTATTGATAAAAACACATATACCCATTGACTCTATCTACTGTATTTCGTACTGTTCCCACTGGATCGATAATGAAATCTGTGCGATAAGAGGTGGAGAGGGTGCACTTTGGTCACGTCAGCGGGGAGATGGCGTCTTGAGATAATGCCCACCTCTTCCGCCTCATCTTCGTAATACCCGCATCTATGTGGAACCGTTTTAATGCGGCGCTGTCGATGCACTTATGCGAAACAGTTACGTTCCATTGCCCGACCCATTTAGCCAGAATAGAACCGAAGCGGATCGGATCGGATCGGGAGCGGGAGCGGGGAAAAGAGGGGGAAAACAGGTCTGGCTTTGGATTGGATCTCAGTCTGAAACTCTCTTCGCATCGTGGGTCTCCAATTGATTATTTTCCAGTTCCAGCTCTTGGCTGAAATGGCCACTGGCCACATTCCTCCAGCGCTTCCCAAAACCCCCTCCACTCATCGTCTCCTGAATATTCATGCTGGGAATCGGATTCTTTCAGCCCCCTCCTCCTCCCCCTCCATCTGCATTCATATTCAAAACATGCTACGATGAACAGAAGCCACGGAGAAGCTCTCCCCGCTCCCCCTGCTCCGCCACAAATGCTAATTGCCTTTCATTTGGGAAAACTCTGCTTTATGTTTTCTGTTTTCCATTTCCATTTCAAAATCGCACGGCTTCGTGGGTTCATTGCTTGCAAGAAAGAAATTGTTTATGCATAACAATAAAATGATCCGCTGTAGGATGGTGGGATATAGTGGATATAGTGAATAGTGGATCCATTGATAGACCGTTTACTTTGATCGCCGCCTTTTCGCATTTTCGCACGATCCGCACACATGGCCCGATGTTGCAGTTGCAACATTAATTGTTGCTAATGCTTTTCATCAAACGGCAAATGTGCTGTAATGCCGGGCCATGAAGTGGTGGCCCCAGTTGGGTGGCTTGTAGCACGTGCTGCTGACCCCCGACTTGGACATAACCGTAACCCTTAACCCGCTGGCTTTCGATTGAGACAGCTTTTCGTGTAAATAGGTATACACACATTCATGTACATATGTTATGTTGGGAAAGCAGCCACGAGATCAGGCCGAAATTGATCCCAGAAAGCAAGCCTCTAAAAGAAGTCTCGGAGAAATGGGAACGCGACAGTGGTTGGCAAGTGGCTCATTAGCATGCGTGGTTGGATGCCCATGTCCCAAGGAGCATTGGCCTCTCGGGCGCAGTCTGTTTTTCGTACAGAACATTTGTGTGTTTATTTCGCTCTGGCACTCTGCCACGCCCCCGCCCCGCCCCCGAAAAGAGTGCGAGAGCAGAGGAAAAAGTGGAACATGAAAGTGCGTGCTGGGAATTTCACGTTTCCCCGGCATCGCAATAACAAGAGCCAGAAGCTAGCTCTTTTATGATCGCTGCACTGTATCACGAGCGAGGGCTGGCGGGGATTGGCCACGCCAATTGAGTCTCACACACAATCATTGCCCGGGCATAATCTCCGTGACTTGTGCGATCTCCTCTGCCGGATTCCCCAGTTTCCCTAGTTCCCAGTTTCTCTTTGGGAAATGGTCACCTGTGGTGCATCCAGCACTGGCGCACAGAAACCAGAAAAGCAGGCGGAAAATAAAACAAACAGGCAAAGGCACACCGAGAAATGATTTCATTGAAATTAATTAACCCAAAAGTTGACCTCTCCTCAAACACACACACAAACAAGTCAGAAAGGTCGGCAATATGCGACGGCAGATGTTTATTCTACTGTTGCCGTCTGGGGTCGCATAAAACAATACAAAATAAAGGTGCAGTCGCTTGTTTGTCCCTTCATTCCCCCGGCTCCCCCGTGTATTTGTGGAGGCTTTTAGCTATAATTGACTGTAAACCAGGGGGAAAAGTGGGGGAAGATTAAATCATTCTAGTGCCAGTTTGTATTGAGGGTTATTTCTGGATCTGGACTGGTAACTGGGAATCGAATGATTCCGTCGACAAAAACAGTTCGATCGCACTAAGAAATTTCTCTTTTTGGCATCGAAGCCGACCGTTATTTTCGGCGGCATATTTGGGCCACGCGCAGAAAATGAACGACAGGTGACTCATTGTGGAGTTTTGGAGCTCAAAACGCGTGAGTAATACAATCCAGCCGATCCTTACCTGGGCCCAAAAGATAGCGTTTCTATCGGTTGTTATAGATAATTGCGTTTGAGTTTGGCGATGTTAATTGAATCAGACATTGAATCATCTAGTCACCCGCCTTTTTGTTTACCCCCGAAAAACTCTCGATTACGCCGTCCCTTGCACGTGATTAAATCGAAATTGAAATGGGAAAAGTGCAAAAAGTGTTAAAAGTGTTGGGCTTCTGTTTTGGCAGTGATTTTATCGCCCCTCTACCAGATCGAAGCACTCGGGGGCACCAAGCTCACATGCTGATCATCGCCAGGCGAAAAAATCAAATGCGCAACTATGGCACAGTGGAATGAAAACAAATTGATATGGATCAAATTATGAACGACCTTCTCAAATCGAAGGGGTTTGCTAAAATGTTTCCGAGGTATAAAAGTGCCCGAAATAAAGCCATTTTGGTCCACTGTGGGGGCAGCGTCATTAGTTTCGAGAGGCGGCCATAAAAGCGGACCAACTTAACGGTTTCGCCGTTGGTGGATCGCCGCTCTAGCCGCTGCCCGCCTCCCCCCTCCCCCTTCCCTCACCCATTGCCGTTTGGTTTTGGTTTTGGTTTTGTTTTTGGCTCTGCTTGCCATGTTTTTTTTTTGTAACTTTTGCCATTTAGCATTTGGCATTTCTATTTTGGGGCGCCCCTCCATGCAAAAGCACAAACTTACTTGTAAACATCACGTTATGAGGGGAAAATAATGGCAGGGCATTGGAAGAGTCCATCGATCTCTGGGCGGATTTGCATGTCTCGTCATCCGCTGAACCGCTGCACGAAATTGCCGGGCGGTTATTGACAGCCATACTCGTGGCCATCCATCTTCACAACGATCCATCCATCTGCAGCTATTTTGTTTTGCCGGAGAAATAAAAGCCAAGAGCGATTAGAAGATGAGCCGGTGAGCTCTCACTCATTGATCTTTGGGAGCAGCTGGATTATCGATATTAGCCGCCGGCTTTTCTCTGTCTTTAGCCTCAATTATGGGCCAGTAAAAAAGAGGTAAAACGGGACAGACGAGATACAGCACTGGCAAATTGGCTTACAGGCATGCAGGCAAATGGAAAGACGGGAAAACTGTTAATGCGATAATAATTATGAGACGCCCACCCCGGAGAGGAAAAAAGACAAGACAAGTGGAAGGGTGGCACTTGCACTCGTACAGAAACCGAACCTGAAAACGAAAACGAAAAAGATGCACAAATTTGCAGGCCAGGCCCATTGTTTTTGTGCTTCCCCGGTTTTCATCTAGTCGATTTTCACCGCCTTTCGTTGACACCACTTTTTACTTTTTGTTTTATTGTTTATGGCCGGTAATTGCTTCTTTTCTCTACAACTCACTTTTTTTTTCTTCATTTTTTTGGCATTACGAAACGCTGGAGGGGATTGCGATTGCGAAAAGAGACTTCGTGCAAGTGCACAGTCACATTTGAATAATCGAAATGTGTGGCAACTGGCGGGGAGGAGCTTCTGCCCCTCGGTTTCCACATGTGGGGTGAACATCTGGGCGGTGGAATGACCTCTTCCCGGGACGGCCCAAAAATAGATAGCTCTTCCGTTCTGTTCTGGCAGTGACTTAATTTCTGTCCCCGCCGTTTACGTTTTCGTCTTCATTACATTCCCATTTCCGGCAGTTGTGCAGTCAAAACAGCACCGAACTGGAATCGGAGCCGGCGCCGAGGTCTATGCGAAAATACAAAACGCTAAAGGCAAATAAAAAGCGAATCTAAG
Organism: Drosophila rhopaloa; assembly: GCF_018152115.1. Lineage (NCBI taxonomy): Eukaryota > Metazoa > Arthropoda > Insecta > Diptera > Drosophilidae > Drosophila > Drosophila rhopaloa. Next base: position 9,935,411 of record NW_025335123.1, on the reverse strand, counting down.
CCAGTGATTGTCGCCACTCGGTTGAGTGAATCACTTCCCAAATTCGCGGGTGCCGCGTCCAGCGGACCCAAAAGCAAATTTCGAGTTTCACTCGAGCGCCTCGTGACCTCGAGCCCGACCAGAGCATCCGGCAGATATGAAAGCCACCACCGACACGCCAACCACGCAACCGCACAACCGCGATTCGCATCCCATCCCAAATCCGAAATCCCAGCATTGTTTGCCGCCGGCCGACTCCTCCAGATACATTTATGCATGGCCTGTGGTTCTCTTTTTTTAGCGGCAAATAATACTTGATGATCCAAACTTTTAGTTCTTACTTTGCGCATACCATTTTGTTTAAGCTGGGTTCCCTTTGTCTTGTTTAGTTGAAGCTGAAAATGTGAGACTCTTACAAATTTCGGAAAGTATTAATCATTAGACTTGGTAAACATTTATACAGAAAAATAGACGATATAATTTTCAGACTTCGTTAGTCATTTCCTTAGATGGTTTGTTTATGCGCTTGGCTGTGAGTCAAACCCTTTGTCATCCAGTTAAGATTCTGGACCTCATTGCAAAGGCAATCCAAATCTCTAATCCGTCCCCTTTCCCTCAAATTACAGTGCAGCGGGCGCGGGGACTGCTCACCAAGGGCAAGAATGGCACCAACAACTGCTTCGTCACCATTGCCCTGGGCAAGGAGAAGTACCAGACGTCCGTCAAGGACAAGGCCGAGACGAGTGTCAACTGGAACGAGGAGTGCGAACTGTAAGTCCAGAGCTTGGAGTGCCTTACATTGTGTTTCCACTGTATTATTACCCTCTCCTCGCAGGAAAATTCCTGACCAGGGCAACCGCGCCGAGCTCACTCTGACCTGCCTGCACCGGAATAATCTGGGCATCGATGAGTTCCTGGGCCAGGCCTCGCTGCCCCTCAACGAGATGGATGTGTACGACCGGCCACGCGCCAAGTGGTTCAAGCTGGAGAGCAAGCCCGGCAAGGAGAAGAAGAACAAGGAGCGTGGCGAGCTGGAGGTGCGCATCGCCTTCGTGGTGAAGTCTGGCTCGCTGACCGACCTCAGCAAGAAGGACAAGCACAAGTCTTCCATCGGCCAGCTGGCCAGTTCCGTGGGCGGCAGCCTGCTGTCCATCGGCAATGGCGAGAAGCGGCGGAGCATCAAGAAGCTGGCAGGTTCGATAACCTCCAAGCTGCACATCCGCAGCAAGAAGAAGCAGGAGGCGGGGGCCGACGACAGCAGCTCCTTCGGCGGCTCCTTCGCCAGCCTGGGCACGCCCAACAGCTCGAATGGCCGGGGCCAGAACGGCGGCAGTGGGCGACGACGAGGCGGCCAGAGGGCGGGCGAAGCCGATCCCGGCGTAATCAGCGAGGACGAAGACGAGGACGAATTTGTGTTCGACAACCTCTCGCACAAGAGCTCGGGCAGCTCGCTCAACATCCAACGCACCGGCCTCCAGCCGCCGCCATCCGGTACGCCCAACTTTGCGCCGCGCCACCCATCGCCCCTGCTGAGCAACGGAGTGGGTGGTCTCGCCGGAAACGGAGTCGGAATCGGAAGCGGCAGCGGGAAAGGTAAGCCAGCGGTTTTGCCAGCGACGCTCGATGAGGATGCGCCCATCGACGCGGAGATGGAACAGCTTGAGCTCGATTTCAGTGTCCGTGCCCACGCCCGCGCCAATGCCAGCGCAAATGCTAGCGCAGGCGGAAGCGGAAGCGCCAGCACCAGCACTGTGCCGCCTCCCTCGAAGCCGCCGCGTATCCCGCTGGCGGATGAGCAGCAGGTTTCTGGGAGCTTGGAGCGAGAGAAGCCAAAGGAGAAGCCAACCGAGTCGGTAAGCGACAAGGACGAGTGGGCGTCAAAGTTGTATGGTGGTGGCAAGTACCTGGAGATCGGTAGCACTGACTCCTTGAAGCGGCGCAGCTGGGAAGATCGTGTCCCACTTCCCCCCAGTGTCGAGGAGCCGCCGCCATTGCCCTCGTCCAGCTCCTCGTCCAGTTCCAGCTCGGAAAGCGATGACGAGGACGGGCACCCACCGCACACAGCGCCGCCACCTGTACCCGTGCTTGCTTCTGTACCCGTGCCTGCTTCTGCACCCGTACCTGCTTCTATAACCGTTCCATCCGTTGCTACTGACTCAGTAGTGGCCACCTCATCCTCGCTCTTCTCCCCCGATGTGGAGCACCGCAACTTTGATACCTTCAACGCCAGCTTCGCCAAGTACGAGCAGCGCAACAGCACCGCCATCTTTGCAGATGAGCCTGAGTTGGAGGATTTGACCGTGGAATTGGAGAAGCCGGCGCCGACGCCCACGCCCACAGCACGCCCCAAGCCACAGCCTCGCTCTGTGGCGGATCCGAGGGCAGAGGAGGAGAGGGCCAACGAAGAGGCTGCGCGCCTGCAGCGCGCCGCAGAGGATGCCCGTTTGGAGGCGGAACTGCGTCTGAATGAGGAGCGTCTGCGCGAGGAAGAGGCGGCCATGCGGCGAGAACTGGCTGAGGAGAAGGAGCGCCAAAACCAGCTGCAGCTGGACGAGCAGCAGCGACGCGAGGCAAAGCGCTGGGAAGAGGACCAAAGGCTTCTGAGCTTCGCCAAGCGCTCCACTTCCCTAGAGGAGCCGGCCACAGAGCAGCCGCAGCTGAAGCGTATGGGCGAGCAGGAGTTTGCGCCGAAGCAGGAGCCTGAGGTGGAAACGGCTGAGCCGGAGCACAACTTCCTTACGCCCGAGCAGTCGCCCAAGGAGTTCCAGACGAACGGCAGTGGGAGCGGGAGCGGGGAGCGCTGGGAGAAGCGACTGGGCAAGTTCAAATACGGCAACAAGCGAGGTGAGCTGATGAACCCGATCCGAACCGAACCGAAACCGAACCAACCACAACCTCAGCCACAGTGAAACTCCTGACCTCTCCAAAACAAAAATTCTGGCGGCGGGCAGGGAGTGCGGCAAAACGCTGGCGGATCGCGAAGCGCACACGAAACCGAACCAAGCTAACTTCCAGTCAACGCTGTCATCTGTCGCGCCATCCTCCTCCGAAGCGTTTTCCATGCACCTTCATTTCCCCTCGTTTCCTACTTTACCTGTCTGTGTTTCCCGTCTGTTTCCCCGACTGTTTTCTGTTGTTTCCGTTGTGTTTTTGCATCCGCCAGTGAATTTGCATCGGAGCTTGAGCCACCCCAGCTCCTCCCTCATCCGCGCGCCTTTTCCTTGGTATCTTAACTAATAAACCTTTTTTTCCCCCCTAAGACAAATACAACAACGACAACGAGAGCAGCTCTCCCAGTCCCAAGTCCACGGAGCGCATCATTATTGGTCACGAAAAGTCGGGATCCCATGCGGAGCGCCGCTCGGAGATATCCGCCCAGCTGGCGAAGAAATACGAGGGCAAGTCCCGGGAGGTGGGTGTCCCATTCATGTTTCTTTTGTGTCCCAAGCACTCATATTTTTGTGTTTCCCATCCAGGAACTAATGCTAATTGCCAATGGAATGGAGAACGAGGCTTTGCTGCAGCGACAGCGCGTTAAGGAGCTGGAGGACTACCTGGACAACCTGCTGCTGCGCGTGATGGAGACGCACCCGAAGATCCTGCAGAACCCCTATTCGCGCACCACGTCCGCCAAGAGGTACGGCACCTGGTCGTTCTGGTCGCTTCCCCGGACCACGCTCACCCACTAACAAACTGCATGCCCCTGACCGCCGGTAGGATTGTTGATAGCCCCTCTCGATCAAAATTCGATGTCCCGCTGGATGGAAATTATTTTTATTATATTTTATACATGATGTTTTGTGTGTGTTCAGTCCATTCGCCTTCAATATGAACAATCCTACTCCGATCTGAATGCGCTTCTCTCTTAACCCCGTGTGTTGCCAACCTTTACCATTCACCATCCACCACCCGCACTCGCAAATAACCACTTACCACCGATGTGCTCTGTTCGTTTCTGTTCTTGTTTTGTTTGCCTTTCCTTTTTAACCGAATGCATTTTTGTGATTTCTCTTTATTTAGTTATAAAAATTACATCAATATGAATGACTTTCTAAAGTAAGTGCTACGCATGTTGCAAGTTGCATTTAAGTAGACACTTAACCAACAATCCCCAACAACAACAACAACAACAACAACATCACCACCAACACCACAACCCCCAACAACAACAACAACAACTGCGTGACACGAGTAACAAGAACTGAGGCGACTTGTCCGGCTGAAAAAAGAGAAGGAACCACTGTGGCGGGATTGGGATCGAAGTAAGAAGAACCGATGACCCACTGACTTTTCACCCCATCATCTCCGCTGTATTTCGCCCGCCCGCTCGCTCTGTCTCTGTCTTTATTGAACAGCTAGCCTTCTCTTTCCGTTTCGCTTGCCTGTTGTGTCGATGTGTCGATGGTTTCCTATTCCCCCAGAGCTCAAGACTTTCACCCACCCGCACCCACTCACCTAGCACCCGTAACGCCTCCGAGACTTGGTTATACTTATCCCATTCGTTCTATATTGCAGCGGTTAAACAGCCAAACTGGTCATCGTCACGAATCGGTTCACTTGTCCAAGAACAGCTGGAGGAGATTGCCGGGGAGAAGTTGTGTGTAAACGAATCGAAACACCAATCGAACACCATGTTGCCTTTGTCGTGAACAGCGAAATTCAAGTGCTTTCTAAACCGTAATACTAAGAGGGAAACTAAATGTACACGTAAATCAGTTAAGCTTAAGAAGTCCAAAATTTGTTGTTAATCTGATATTTCTATAGCATTCGTTGTTCTTCGTTTGCCTCGTACTAAACCGAACTAAATTAATTGTACTATACTACTACTATTTGGCAATCGCTAGATCATTGATTTGCCTTTATTGGAGTTTCTTGTCGATTGATTGAAATTATCTAAAAGTATTTTGTTTATTTTTTTTGTGTGTCAAATTTTTTGTAATATTTTGTGCAAAAAGAGTTTGAGATGTTTTTGTAAAGTGCCGCGAGGGAAGTGGCCTTAGTGGATTAAGTCTTAAATTATTTATGTTTAGCTGTTAAGCAAAAGGGGGGAAGGGTGACAACATGTGTCGCCTGCAAAAACACCACACACAGTTGAAATATGTTGATACTACAATGATTTTACTTATTGATATACACGCAACCAGAATAAAAACATTTTTAACCTTATTTAACTTTGTTTTTACATTTTTTGAGAGATTTAAACCACGATCATTTTGAGTTATGCCACTTTGAAATCGGTTGTCTGTAGAAAAAGTTATGAGCTTAGAAGTGCAGTTTTTTGGCACTTTTCCGAAAACCCATTTTTCGAAAATTTGGAAAGGGGTTACATCATTAAAAATGACAAAAAATCGACCCAAAAAAAAAAAAAGTAGGAACGCAGATTTTTAGGGAATTAAACCACGATCATTTTGAGGTATGCCACTTTGAATTGTGATGTCTGTAGAAAAAGTTATGAGCTTAGAACTGCAGTTTTTTGGAACTTTTCCGAAAACCCATTTTTCGAGAATTTGAAAAGGGGTTACATCATTGAAAATTACGAAAAATCGACCCAAAAAAAAAAAAAAAAAGTAGGAACGCAGATTTTTAGGGAATTAAACCACGATCATTTTGAGGTATGCCTCTTTGAATTGGGATGTCTGTAGAAAAAGTTATGAGCAGTTTTTTTGGCACTTTTCCGAAAACCCATTTTCAAAAATTTGAAAAGGGGTTCTTGAAAATTACGAAAAATCGACCCAAAAAAAAAAAAAAAAAAGGAACGCAGATTTTTAGGGAATTAAACCACGATCATTTTGAGGTATGCCACTTTGAATTGTGATGTCTGTAGAAAAAGTTATGAGCTTAGAACTACAGTTTTTTGGAACTTTTCCGAAAACCCATTTTTCGAGAATTTGGAAAGGGGTTACATCATTGAAAATTACGAAAAATCGACCCAAAAAAAAAAAAAAAAAGTAGGAACGCAGATTTTTAGGGAATTAAACCACGATCATTTTGAGGTATGCCTCTTTGAATTGGGATGTCTGTAGAAAAAGTTATGAGCTTAGAACTGCAGTTTTTTGGCACTTTTCCGAAAACCCATTTTCAAAAATTTGAAAAGGGGTTCTTGAAAATGACAAAAAATCGACCCAAAAAAAAAAAAAAAAGTAGGAACGCAGATTTTTAGGGAATTAAACCACGATCATTTTGAGGTATGCCACTTTGAATTGTGATGTCTGTAGAAAAAGTTATGAGCTTAGAACTGCAGTTTTTTGGAACTTTTCCGAAAACCCATTTTTCGAGAATTTGGAAAGGGGTTACATCATTGAAAATTACGAAAAATCGACCCAAAAAAAAAAAAAAAAAAAGTAGGAACGCAGATTTTTAGGGAATTAAACCACGATCATTTTAAGGTATGCCTCTTTGAATTGGGATGTCTGTAGAAAAAGTTATGAGCTTAGAACTGCAGTTTTTTGGCACTTTTCCGAAAACCCATTTTCAAAAATTTGAAAAGGGGTTCTTGAAAATGACAAAAAATCGACCCAAAAATAAAAAAAAAGTATGAACGAAGATTTTTAGGGAATTAAGCCACGATCATTTTGAGGTATGCCACTTTGAATTGGGAGGTCTGTAGAAAAAGTTATGAGCTTAGAACAAGTTATGAGCTTAGAAGTGCAGTTTTTTGGCACTTTTCCGAAAACGCATTTTTCGAAAATTTGGAAAGGGGTTACATCATTGAAAATTACGAAAAATCGACCCAAAAATAAAAAAAAAAAAGTAGGAACGCAGATTTTCAGGGAATTAAACCACGATCATTTTGAGGTATGCCACTTTGAATTGGGAGGTCTGTAGAAAAAGTTATGAGCTTAAAACTGCAGTTTTTTGACACTTTTCTGCAAAGCCATTTTAAAGTTCATAATCCCCAAATATTAAATATTATTTAACAATGAAGCTGATCAAGAATATATACACTGACTGAAATTATAATACCGTCTGCAAGGGTATACAAATATGTCGTCCGATCCTGGCATGGTGCTCACAGTGGCAGCACCAAAGTATGCAACTAAACTCATAAGTTTAAGTTGGGTTTGAAATGAATAACAAAATACTGTCTACTTTAAAGCTTATCCTCAATCAGTATTTAAAGGTTACCAGTGCAAAAGTTTGCTGGCATTAAAAACGCAGCACAAAAGTAAGCAGATCTTAAAATGAACCACAAATTTTATTTAAGTTTTTATATTTATTTCAAGCCGCTAACACTTGATTCCGTTTATTAAATAAATGGTTAACGTAAGGAATGTCTTACCTAGTTAAATTGGTCAAAAAATTCTCAAAATATTGTCCTTTTTTATTTTTTCTTAACTTTAGTTTATAACCAAGCTTACAATTTGTAAGTAAATAAATAAATGAACATTTATTTTCAAGTTCGAGTGCCAATCTTTGTAATGTAAGAATATTCCATTATTTCCATATTTATGATCTTAATACTGATATTTTCCGCGAAAAATTATAAATTATGCAAAATCTTGGCTTGTAATGGATTAAATACTGATATATTTGCGTTAAAAATTAACTTTGTGAAAAATGCGAATAAGAACTTAAAAAGAAGCGTAGTTTTCAAAGAAAAAGTAAGTAAGTATCCTGAAACTGTGACTGCAACGATCTGGTGACAGCACTCGAAGCACGGCATACTCTTAGGCCCACGGAGAAAGTGATCGTGGGTGGGAATGGTATTCGGATTCCGATTCGGAATCGTCGTTTTCCCGAGAGAGGAGAGTCGATCCGATCCGAGCTGAGGCAGCGCGTATAGAGGCAGCGCCGCAGTGGGCCGCCCTCAGTCTCTCACAGCCCGCGAATAGCTGCGCATCGCTGCGATCGAGCGCCAAAGAAAACCGAGGAAAGCCGAGGAAAACGTATTTCCCACTTGCCCAACCATTTTTCCTGGCGCTGCTCGCACTCGCGACGGCCACAAAGTGCAGTAGTGTATCTCAACGAATTCCGACGATTTTTTTTCCTGTTGCGGGGCCAAGTGCGAAACGAAAAGAAAAGTGCTAATTGTGCAATTGATTGACACGACGATCGATCTGTTTTATCGGTGGCAGTGCGAGGATCATTAGATCATTGGGAGTGCTCGCGTTTCAAACATGAAAACATGAAGCCTGCCGCGAATTGAAAGGCATAAATAGAAGGCAGCAGCAAAAGGCAGAGCAGACGCAGATCGCGCAGATCGCAAACAACAAACGAGTGAAGAAGCGAAAAAGTGAGTGATTTATTTATTGCACAGCCACAGTGGCAGTCACAGTCACAGCCACAGTGACAGTCAAAAGCACAGACACAGGCTCAGGTTTATTATTTGTGCCCGTCCGCCGGCAGATCGCAGCCAAAGTGAAGCCCACTTGCATGCGGAGATCCCTCCGATCTCCGATCTCCTATCTCCATCCACTCACGGCTGGTTATGCTATATATGCTATGTATGCTTATATTCTATATATGCTATATACGCTATGTTGTGTTATGGTTTATGGCTTATGGTTATGCCCGTCGGCTCATCTTCATTCCGCTCTGTTATGCTTCAGTTTCTGTTTCTGTTTCGGAAGCGGCGGCGATGATCTCCGGACTTTGGGGCCACGGGGGCCGGGATGTGGGGGGATGCGGACGCAGACACACCGAAATGGAATGGAATTGAATTAAATCAAATGATAAAACATATAAATCGAGTGCAGAAACAGAGGCAGCCCTCTGTGTGCGGCAACAGAAACAAAAAGACACGGAAAAATGAAGCGAAAATCGGAATTGGATCCGCGCAAAAAAAAAAAAAAATAAGGCAAAAACAGAAGAAAAAAAAAACAGAGCAGGAGCAAAAAACCAGAATCCGAATCCAAATCCGAAACAGAAACAGAATCAGAATCAGAGAGACAATCATAATCACAGAACCCCCATACAGGGCGGACAACTGACGAGATGGATGGACAGATACAGATTGGCTGTGCCATTGGGGGGCTACTACTCCGACATGAATTCAGTATCTGCAATACAGAGATACAGAGATACAGCTACAGATGCAGATACAGATACACTTAGCGAGGCTCGTACAGATACAGATACAGATACAGCTACAGATTCAGACGGCGGAAGGAAAAGATGCAAAGGGTAAACCGGAGACGGCATCCGCACTTGTTGGCAGCTCCTGTAAAATAATAATAAATAGGAAAAACATGCATAGAACTCCGCGGCTAATGTTGCTTACATAACGCCAGAAGCGGAGGGATATTGTTGCCTGCTCTGTTTGTTTCCCCTCTAAATGTCAAAATTCCAAAAAGTCTGAGTTGTCTGTGCCGCCTGCCAATGTAAAAATAAGTTATGTGCAGTTGCCGATACACAAATATATTGCTACAGATGCTACAGATGTACTGTACTTGGTGCGCAGAGGTGATCGCATCTCTGGCACCGCTCCGATCGATCAATATTTCCAGTTTCTTAACCCACACTCTCTACACACACCCCCCTCCCCATCCATAGAATTTGCCGGTTTTTTCGCATTGGTAGATGATTTGCACTTCGCAGAGTTGGGGCATGTCTTGTTGTTGTTCCAGTTGCTGTTGTTCAATGCACACTTGGGTAAACACCAATTCACCGGCCAACAATTCAGGCGAGAGGGGCTGCTAACTGAAAAGCCAAACCTCTGGGCACTTCCAATTCCACTAAATGGCTGCCCAAATGCCAAATGCCGCTTGATCGGGTTGTGTTCCCATCTAGCCGCTGTTGTTCTTCTTCATCGTCAGCGTTGTTGTTTCATTAAATTCCCTGCTCGTTGCCCCATGAAAAGTGCTTAATGGTTTTGTCGCGTTTTGGAATTTACACAACGACAGAGAGAGAGAGAGCGGGGCACACGAAAACAAAAAACAAAAAAAACAAAAAAGCGAAAAAAGTGAAAAAAGCGTACAAAAAAGTCCAACAGCAGATTCAGAATCATAAAATTCGTGAGCGTTCAGCTGACAGTTTAATAAATGCCGCTGCCTCTCACTCTGGCGCATTCATCAGCTTCCATTTGGGGCGATTGCTGGGATTGCTGGGGCAGCAAGTGGGCGGGAGAGGCTGTCAAGATGCGAGCGAGAAGAAGCAGTGCCTGGAATTCCTCACAGAGCTTGAGAATTCCCCACTTGGCAATCGTATAGCCAGCATTTCGTCTCCATTTCATCTAAAATCCCGGTTAATCCCTTTAACATAACTTTAACCGTTCATTATTCCTTATCCATAATTTATGTTGAACTCCGCTTTGTAATTATAACTCCTCGTTGTAATTATAAATATTTTTATTGCTCAGACCATTTTATTTATTTATTTAGTATTCGCCTGTTTTATTATTTTTCTTATTCGGTTTTATAGTTTATCCATACTGTATGCAGAACTTCACTTTATTTTTGCTAATGTTTTGCTTTTCTTATAAGGTAATGTTTTATACCTTTAATACTTTGATTATTTGATTCTCTTTCCTATTTTCACACATGTCCGACTTAATTCTCTACGCAGTAAAATAGTTCTTAACACAAGGAAATGAATTATAATTTGTATCATTTATTAAGTGTTTCACTCTAGCTGTTTGAAAATCGTTTTCAACAGGGTAACCCCTAATTGGAAAATCGAACTTTTCTTGGTAACTCTCCTTGGTAAACTCATCCAAATTCTTGTTCAAACCATAGAAGTTGCCATTTTTGTATAAGTAAAGAGGAACCCAAAGTCATCGCCAAGATCATGACTTCACTTACTGCAGCCACATCTTTGGCTGCAGTTTGTTTCGTTTGATGTGCATTTTATTTTAGGTCGCGAGTTAAAAATACGCCAATCTCTCTGCTGGTGCTTTATTTTCTTTGGCAGCGACAGCCGCCAGAAAAGCGAAGGGACACCACCTCCACTCCACTCCGCTCGTTCGGGCCCGTTCCCTGGGACACTTTGGTAATTGCATTGGAAATGTGGACACGAAAATGCTGTCCCAGATGTTGTGTGTGTTTTTTTTTTGCTTCCAATCCCATTTGCCACCTTTCTGGGTCTTTGGAGCCCAGCAGAAATCGAGCAATCGGCTTGGAGCCGTTCAGCTGACCCATTTAGAAAGGCACCTCCTCCTCCTTCTCAGGCGCCTCAGCCTCAATTAGTGCAGCATAAGAGGCAGAAACGCAACATGATTTAAATTGCTGTCACTGTCAGTTGTCAGACAGCGGCGACAACAGCAGCACGAGCTACAAAAACACCAGACACCAGACGGCAGACAGAAGACAGAAGCGATCGCAGAATGTATCTTATAGAAACACGGTTGCTGACATAATAATCCACTGCTGCTACTACCCCTTTCCATTCCTCTCCTTTCCCGCCGCCTCCAGTCTTGGCCAGAAGTCAGACACATGGGCTAAGAGTGTGCTGCTCTGGGATCCACCATCCGCCATTCCGCTGTCACTCAAACTGGCTGCCCGTCTTTGGCTCGCCGAGATCAGTGATCGCTTTGGGTGCCACAGCCATGATCCACATTCGGTTGAGCAATTCGAAATAAATATTCCTTATGAATTCGCACAGAGAAACTATTCCAAAACGGTTAACAATTCGGAGCACGATCTGTCCACTATTTATGGGGAATGAAATGGGATTGGATGGGGCTGACGACTCTTAGAATCACGATCACGATCATTGGGTTGTGGAGAAAGCATTATTTACCAGTGGACTCACAACCGGAACCATTATGTTTATACAGGTTTCTGGTCGAAGAAATCGCAGGGAAATAAAATCTAATCAGCATAAACAAACGCGTTTTTAATGACGTGAGGCGGGAGGAAGTGCCTTCTAGGGAGTTTCCGATACGAAATTCATTTGAAACGAAAATACAAATAGAAATACAAATAGAAATAGAAATACAAATAAAAATAAAAAGCGTCTGGAACACACTTGTCGCTCATGCTAATGAGCTCCCCCGCCACATGTTTAATTGTCAATTGATCGCCAATTCCAATTTCACCCGATCGATTTGCCTTCTGGTTGGTAACTCAATCCATCCGCTCGAGCTTGAACCCGCACCCATAGCCAGTGGAAGTCTTCCTCCTACTCTCCACCCCCTCCCCATCGTATCCCCTACACCACCCTAACCCCACCCGCTGTTATGGTGACGGTGGCCATAATGGTTGATTTTAATTAAATATTTCTTCTTCCTGTTGTTGTTTCCCTCGTTCGCGTTTGCATTTGCTCTATGGCATGGCCATGGTGGAGGCCCTCTGCTCTACCTCCCTCCCCCCCCATCCGCTTCCCCGCTTCCCAGGGCATGACAAGTGCACGACCCCACCCCATCCAATCCCATCCCATCCCATCCAGAGTTGGTGAATGGGTTGTTATTGTGGCAGAGAAAAGTCCAGATTTTCCAGGGAAAAACCACGAAGCGGCTTCTGGTTTTTCGGGATCGGGACACCACTTCTTCTTCTTCTTCTTGGAGACTCTTTCTCCTCAGTGGAACGGAAGTGGCCCCTGGCTTTCTTGTTTTCCACTTGGCTTGGCCATCGCGTTTGCCGCATAAATAATAATCGCTGCCTATAATAGTTTGTCGTTAATGCGCCAAGGAATCAAAACGAATCGAATCGAATCCGGGGAGGAGCTGAACTCAGAACGTAGAACGTAGAACTCAGAACGGCAACATAAACAAACAGAGGAGGAAAAGGAAGAGGATGAGGATTGAACCCAAGCCGCCGTTGTTGATAGTTGTTGCAAGTCGGGAGTCGGTAGTTGGTTGTCTGTAGTCCATAGTCGGTAGTCGGTGGTCGGTGGTCTATAGAAGGGAACTACCCCAGCACCCGCCATCATTAAAGTTGATTGCAAACTGTACGCATTTATGATCACCATCACCATCAGCACCACATCAGACCGAGACCGAGACCGATGATCGTGACGACGATCGTCATCATTGCGATCATTGCGATGATGAGGGAGATGGCGTCGCATTATCAGCGACTGCGACAGCGACAGTATTAGCATGACTATGACCGTTGGCCGTTTATTAGTTTGCCGTTGCGCGAATTATTTTTATAGAAGATGGCTTCTGGTCTCCAGCTGGCTCCTAAGTGCCTTCTATATCAATAAGCGCGAAGTGGGAGTAGTTCCCATGGGAAAGCCGTGCAGCTGGTTCCCATCAAATGTTGTCGCCCATAAAAGTATCGTTCCTCCTCTTGTTGTTCTTCGCAGATGATGCCGCCAAGACTGCCGGGCCATGGCCATGGAGCAGCAACGACCCCGTCAACGAGTAGGAGTAGCAGTGGCCACCACTTAACGAGAACGCCGGCGAACACAACGTTTCACAAGCGGCGACGGAGGCGACAACAGGCCCAGATCAGCGGCAGTCACATCAGCCTCAGTCCCGGCGGCTACCTGGCCCTGCTCTTGCTCTCCGCCACCTGCTCCCTGGTGGCCAGCAGCTCCTCCACCTCCACCTCCTCCGCAGACACAGCCATTGCGCCGCCGGATCCTCCTCCGGCCAGCCAGCCGGTGGCCACCATCTCCTCCAGCTCGCCCTGCGCCCCGCAGCACTGGTGGGATTCGCAGCGCGATCGCTGCATCCCGTGCACCCGCTGCCAGGGCGAGATGATACCGCTGCGGCCCTGCCAGCTGCACACGGACACCATCTGCGGCTCCATATACGACCTGAAGATCGACTGGGTCGTGCTGGCCAAGACCGAGCCCAACTGGAAGGAGGTGAGTTTGCTTTGCTCAGAGGGAAGGGCCCGATTAGGAGTGACTTTACTTTTTCCGCAGCGCCGAAAGTCCTCGGAGTACGAGCACTTCGAGCACAATGCCCCACTGCAGCATCTGACCCACGAGCAACTGCAGCAGCTGCACGAGGAGGCGGCCGCCGCCTGGGTCCTGGACTGGCAGACCGGCGTCCTCTACGTGGCCGTGCTCACCTGCCTGGTCTTCTTCTCGGTGGCCGCCTGCATCCTCATCCACCACATGCGCCAGTGGCGCCGCATGGAGCGACGCCTGGATCAGGGTGAGTAAATGGTTCTAGCCTAGTTTAGTCCCAGTGCTTTTCACATTCACACGCTCCTCTGGGCACATTTCACCTGCCAGATCGATACGATCCCCCCTCCTCCTCCTACTTATTAATTCAGAGCGCGTCGTTTTGGCCAAGGGCCCGACAGTCCCAAATCCCAGGCAGATCTCCCTGCCTTCTGGCTGCCTGCCTGCTTGGCATGCTTAACGAGCACACATACATATTTATAAGACGACGGGCCCAGAACACGACACTTTGATGTATGGAGGCCCGCCAATTCGACCAGGGCCAGTCGAATCTCTCGCGGAGATTTCCAGCGAATTGTTGCACGATCAGCTGGGCTAAGGGGCATATTAAAGAGGAGCCGAAGAGCCGGAGGACTAGGCAGTGGCGTAGGCAGGGGAAGGGTACTTAGGAGGTTAGTCAAAGCCCCCAACTCGGCTTAAAACTGGTAGAAATGTTGGTAGTATTTTAAAAGTAAAGTACAAACCATTTGTTTTGAAACAAAACCCCTTCACACTCAATTCCGAACAAGCCACTGGCAATTGGACTTGCCTTTCGACTTGGACTTGGTCTGCGCCTGCGCCTACGCCAAAGTAGAACGATATGTCCAAATGTTTTTTGGCGCATGCGAGTCGCGACTCGCGGTTTGCATGCCAAATGGCATGAGCACAATTAGCAGGCACTGTGGCTTCCCTCTCGACCATGTAGGACCTGACCGAAACATGGTACAGTTGCCCTTGGATCACCGCTCAAATGGAGCATGTCAGACATCGCAGCGGGAATGGACGAGTGACTGACTGTCCGATGGGGAGTGCGCTGCTCCCGAAAAGAGTTTCTGCTGCACAGACGCGGACCACATGTTGCAAGACCCCATCATCGCGTTTGGAGGAGCCACAGCTCTCCCCGCCCACGTGGAGATTTATGCCGTGTTTTGATAGCGCTTCTTGTTGATCCAACCCGAGATGTTGTTCCTTCGCATGTAATCATAATTCAGGGCGTGTCGACACACCGCGTCCCACGCTGCGTGTCCAGCGTGGAAAATTTATGGATCTGCAGTTGAGGCGGCGAGAAAAATGGGCGGGGTTGGTTGGGGAAACTCTCTCCACTCTCTCCAGTTCGAGAGGCACTTGCAGCCGGAAGCGGATCTCCTCGGGCAGGTAAAAATCTCAGGTCTCTTCTGGAATAACATCTACTCAAAATGTTCGCCCCCTTCCGCTCAAGGACAAGCGGATGTTTGTCGAAACATTTCCGCGGGCATGTGGAGAATTTCCGAAATCATGTCACACAAGCCCGGGAAAAACATGTTTTCCACGCACAGCAGGCAGGAAACGAAACGAAATGAAATGATGGAAAGGGAAATAAAGGGAAGGGAAGGGAAAGAAAGGGAAAGACCCGGGGAGGAGTTCGGTACAACAGAATTCGGTGATCATCGACAGATTTAAAATAGTGTGACATGCGGAGGTAAAGGGGCAGATTCTGGCTGCACTTGAAGCGGAGTTTCCCCGCTAATGGTGCTGCCCCCCACTCCAGTCGCTTCCGCCTCGAGGGATCTATAAATACAGATACGCCCTGTTCCCTGTTCCATGTTCCCTATTCCCTATTCTTTGGCTAAATGATTGAACCAGCTGCGGGAAACTGTTGCTCTTGCCAGTGGGAAGGTGCAACAGCAACAGCAACAGCAACCGCACTGCAACTGCAACTGCAACACTTCCCGTTCAAGCGCATCATTGACAATTGGGGAGTCCTCCTTCCCATTGGCACGCGCTGCATTGTGGACTCCTTCAACTTGAATAGGGAATCCGCGGCACAGGGCAAGGCGATAAATTTTCGAGCGGAGAAAAAATGTTGCACATTTGCATTTCCTTCTCCATGTTTTTCGCGCTACCCAGACCATTTCCATAAATAGATCGACGGTTGGTGGCTGCTGAAGAAAGGCAGGCACTCCGCCATTCATCGATTTTGTCCCACTTTGCGAGTCCGGCAATTCATAAAAACTTTCTCGTTCTCGTTTTGCCCCAGAGCAGAGCTCACCCATTTGCTTCCTGGACTTTGATTTTCCACGCTGCCCGTTTATGTTCACTAATCTTTTCCGTGGAAAACTCAAAGGCAGCGATATTGCTCCTCCAAACAATCCCAGAACCGAAACGCACACAGGCACAGAGACACCTCATTTGGGAGCCTCACATGTGGCCACAAAATGAAAATGGGAAATGGAAAAATTGGAAATGGAAATGGACAGGGGGAGGGAGAGGGGTGAGGGGAAAGGGGAAACCAAATTCGAATCCAATTGAACTGCGCAAATTTGAAAATTGTGTTGGCCTCGCTTCGCTTTTTTCTCTGGCGTTGTTTTCTTTTCTATTTCCAAGAGATTTTATTGTTCGCGCTGCCGCTGGCCGATTGTTTATAATAAAAGGCGTTGAACGATGGACCAAAGGAAAGAAGACGCACATCATCCACGGGCGGCCGATTCTCTTCTTCTTCTCGCTTGGGCAATGGAACTTAATTTTCGTGTTCAGTTTATAAATAAATGATAAATTATCTGTTGCTGGCCTCGTTCGCCGATGCCGCCCACTGGCCACTGGATTGGTGGGGCTAAAGGGGAGGCAGGGGAAGGGAAGGGGGCGCCGCCGCCTCTTGTTTACAATTCGCAACTCGCTGGGATTGGGGTTTCCTGTGTGCCACCTAATAAACATTTAAGATCGATCGAAGGCCCTTTGTTTTGCAGTGCGAGCTACCGAATCGAGCATCTGAAAGGGGTTTTCCACTCATCTCATCTCTTGTTTTTTTTTTTGTTGCAGATGTGGAGGAGCTGTCGACCAAGCTGATGGCCAAGCTGGCGGAGGTGCAGAGCCTGGACGGAGGCACCTTCTTCATCGGCAACGCGGACGCCTTGCGGGGACTGCCCAACTCCGCAGCGGCGACGCATGCAGCTGCGGCGCAGTCGGGAATCTTCCAGCCGCAACACGTGCTGCTGCCTGGTAAGTGTCCAGGCACTCCAGATCCTCCATCCCAGATCCCCGACCGAGGTCAGCCACTCGAGGAGCCTGGCAGGAGGCGGGACTCTCAGCGGGACTCGGTCGGCGACTCCTCGTAGGAACTATCTAATAGTTCGCTTTCATTCTACCCATTTGCATAGCATTCTTCATTCTACTTCAGCACTTTTACCCTATAAATTGGGAAGATTTGATCATTAGCACAAAATATAAGTGACCTGCGGTGTTCGAAGAAAAACTTTTTTCGACAGCCCCTTTATTTATTTATCAGAGCTAACGACATTAAACTAGTTTAAAGTAACTAGTTTTTTTTATTAATTTAAAAATAAAACCAAAATGAAGTCAAAAAGTCTAAAGAAAGGTTGCCGAAGTATTTTTTTCTTGATACATTATTAATTTAAACCGATGCGAATGATGTATATCTCATAATGTTTTTGGGCATACTCTATCTAACTTGCATAAAATGTGATAATTTTTATTTCGGTTACATTTTTAGTTGAGTTTACTGATGTGCTTTTTTTTTAATGTATATGAAAAGTTATAGGCAGTTTTAGTGGCAGATCACGTTGCGTTTTATTTATCCAAGCTATTATAAGCTATTCAGGTTATCATAACTTGGATAAATACAATGTTACGTGATCTGCCATTGGGGTTTATTGACCCCAAGCAGTTGTTACTTAGATTCGCTAAAAAGTGACCCAGAGCTTAGCTTCTGGGGTCGTAAATTATCCAATTGAAGGCGGTATGGGAATCCATATATTTGAAATGCAAATGAAAACGATATCGGGGGTGCGGGTGGAATTTAAATGAAGGCTGTCACCCGCTTTCGACAGCCACGCTTGTGGCCTGCCCCACTTAACCGTCTCCTCTTCTTCGATCTTCTTGCAGAGAAACGCGGCAAGCACCACGAGCGTCGGATCCTGAAGACCCTTCAGCCCGGAAATGTCTACATCGAGGAGAGCAACGCGGGGCTGGGCGGCATGGGCGTGGGTCTGGGCATGCGCCCCAAGGGCTGAGCGAACGGGAAGGGGAAAGGGGGAGAGGGGGGGGACATACTTAAGGAGTGGCGACGGAGGAGCAAGGACGAAGCATCAACGGAACCGGAACAGGAAACGGAACCGGAACCGGAACCGACAACGGATGGAGGGAAGAACTTTGTACAAACGGCCGCTTAAAGGAAAAACGGAAGGGAACCGAAACTATTATTATTTTTTATATTATTAATCTTATTCTTATTATTACGATTTTTTTTGTCCTAATATTTAATTGAATCGTTATGTTGACTTGTTTGTAATGCGCGGACAGATGAGGACGCGGGCTTCCCGTTGTGGGGGAATCCCGGGCGATGCGGCAGAATGTTTTGTACATAGAGATGAGGCATGTGGCACCCACCCACAAAGTATATGATTAACACGATTATGATTAACAAATTTCTACTTAATGTAAATATTAAGGCGATCGAACCCGCGAACCCAACCTAACGAAAACGGAAAGGAATGGAACGAAACCAAGCAATATCGGCAACATATCAGCTACTATATAGACCGCATATAGACGCGCGTATTGTTAACATCACCCATATCCCCCAAACACTATACACGTATGTATGTACACTTAACCAAGTAAAACAAATATCAAACGAGAGCATTTTCCGGCTAGCTGCTACCGAGCTTAATCGAATTAACTGTAACAGTAATGGTAAAGATACAGA
This sequence comes from Drosophila rhopaloa, assembly GCF_018152115.1. NCBI lineage: Eukaryota > Metazoa > Arthropoda > Insecta > Diptera > Drosophilidae > Drosophila > Drosophila rhopaloa. The sequence goes on along the minus strand of NW_025335123.1, from coordinate 9,916,735 downwards.
TACAACTACTTATAATAATGATAATTAACGGATAACTATATCGATAGGGAGAAATGTCTATGTCCTAAGTGCTATCAGTGTGCAAACAGCAATAAAAAGTTCTATGATTATACGAGAAATGCTTGTCTTTCGTTTTTATTTTGGGTCAAAATGTTATTGTAAAATATATTGTATTAAATTGTATTTTGTAAATTAGCTTTCCAAATGAATTCCGTTTTTGAAAATAAAGGGGAAAACGATAAAATTGCAATCTTGTATTTTAGTTTAAAAACAATGTTTAAAACAATTCATGTGCAATAAAGCTCATAGTAAACATACAAAACCAATTCTACTTTATTAAAGAATGAGTAAACATATCTAATAAGTTTAATTATATTAGATATTTTTAAAGATGTGAATTAGATCATCATTTAGTAGAAGACTAGTTTCGTGAGTTATTCCAAATTGTATATGTATTTGGGTGCCGTTTTCCAACTAGCCAGTGCTTTTCTGGCCCCAGAGTGTCTACAATCTCGGCATCAGCATAATGGAACTGTCGCCTTGAAGCCACATAGCATCTCCACCCACAATGTGCATCGGAACACATGTGGGTGCATGCATAATTGCGTGTCCATGGATGCCGGAGCTCTTCTCGGCGAGGGCGGAGTGCCAGGAAACGTCTTTCAGTGGAAATAGAAATGAAAATGAAAATGAAAATGAAAATGGAAATAGGCGGCTGCCTTCTCTAGCGTTGGGTGCACTTTGCATTTGGCATTTGCATTTTTACAGAATTGTCTCCAAGTTAACATTGAAAATGGTCGGCAAGCGACGACAACCGAATGCCTTTGCATTTATTAATGTTGCTCGTTGTGCAGTTACACAATCTTAAACGATGGCTGCCTATATTATTGCCTATAATATTTGTAAATTCGTATAGACGGCGACGGGCCGACTGTGAAACGCGCAAAAAATTTCCAATGAAAAGCCAGTGCTCCTCGTCCCTCGCCCCGCATCTCTTTCACCATATAGTATTGACCATTCCGCGCACGGAACGCAAGAGTTTCTGATTGCCCAGAGATTGCCCAGCCATGGGCTTTGATGGCCTGGCCAGCAGAAATTAATTAGCCGCGACGTGGCATAAATTAGCAACGGCCAACTGGCGGGCCAAAGAGTTCAGAGTCTAGTTGGGAGCTGGGAAAAGCAGCCAGCCCTGAGGAGATCTCACCAGATCTCTCCAAGGAGCGAGAAACTCCAGCTGGGTGTCCACTTTCACCCGCAACTCCTCCTGGCGCCTCCAGTTCCGATTTCGGTTCTCCTGTTCCCCAGTTTTCCTGCTCGCCAGTTTTCCCAGCTGCCGCGGCACATGCCAAACTCATTTGGGATATTTTTAACATGCAACTGGGAGGAGATCTGTCGCAGCTGCTCGAGATGCACTTGAGTCGGATGGGTCGGTCGTAAAGAGCAGAAGCGGAAGGAAGTGGGCATTAGCATTAGGCGAGAGATACTGGGTTCATAAAGCCATTCGGTGTCGGAAATTAATAGCCCATGGCTGCTCCTTCACTTCTCCACTTCTCCACTCCTCAGTTTTTGGGAACGTGATTGCCAATTGCTCAATGAATCAAAAATAGCGCCACGAGTGCGGCTCTTGAATGAAAAATGCCGATTGGGGATCTCGGGTGACTGGAGGGCAGTGGGAGTAGGGCTTTGTGAGCTTCGGAATGCGCACGTCGATCGCTTTTGGCACTTGGCACTTGGCCATCGGGCGATGGCAATGGCAACCTGTCCAAATGCGGTCAACATGGCATTTGATACGCTTTGCCGGCGCATTTGGACGTCGATTTCGATTTGAGTTTGGCCACGGTGCTGGTGATTGTGCGATTTTTGGCCCGCTTCCGTTGGCCGAGAAACGTCGGCGGCGGAAATGCGAAACGAAAAATGCAAAACGATCTAGCGGCGATCGTTGTGTGGCGAAGGGGGAAAATAGCAAAAACCAGATTAATGGGAAAAACAAACAAACATATGCGGGAAAACCTCAGCGGAAAGGCGACAGGAAATGAGTTTTCCCCACCCCCATTGGACTTATTGGGTAACGGCAGGAAGTGAATGGGAAATCGAGCAGAGATCTGTGCATTTCCCACGCAAACAAAGCTGGTAATGGAACTCGAATGAGGATTCCGCATTTCGGAGGAACTTGAAAGCATTATAGCTACGGCAGGCCCCCGGTTCGTGTCTCTGCTAAGCGAGTCCTGCCAAGAAATGGCCCACAGATGACGCCAGGTGTACTGGAATTCGAGTGCTGACCCCCAGATCTTACCCCTCGCCAAACAAAGGCTTTCCCTGTCATGACCCGAATCACGGTGAGCCACTTCCCCGGGAGACCTACCTGTAGCCCCCGAGCACCTTCATCCTTACTTCTTACTCCTCCTTCCCTCCTGCCGTATCCCTCTGTATCCTTTTGTGTAATTGCACGTTGCGGCACGCGAAATTAAACAGAAAGATAGCTCAAGTGGGTCGGGGGGGTTGGGGGGGTTGGGGGTGGAGAGATAATGAAGCGGTTGGAGGACCGAGCAGGCGGAGACCCACAGCTCGAGGGGCTGGCTAAATGGCGAAAGAATGACAAACGCCCAGAAGGAGCACAAGTTGGCGCCCACGGCAAAAAGTCCAAGGGGCTTGGGGAACGGGAGTGTTATATCTCGTCGTCTATTGTTCCCAAAAGTGTTTTTATTTAGCTCGACCAGCTCAGCAGCTCCAAGAAGTTTCACGGCCCCCAGGAAACCTCCCCCTCTTCCCCCCCGCGAGGAGTCCTTGCCATTTGCACAGACTTTACGTTTGTTTTATTATCTTTTATTATTGCCTTTGCTGCTTTTGTCTAATTTCGCTGTTGTCTTTTTCTGGCTCCCGCACCCCTTCTCCATCCACCCCTTGTTGTCGCCTCGCACTTCCCTGTTTCCCACCCCTGTCACCCCCCCACCTTCCTCCTTGGTGCTAAATTGGCCGTTAAGATGCTAAAGATGCGGATTTCGGTGATTTACAAACTTGCTCCCATTGTTGTTCTCCTGGCCTGGAAAAGGGGATTATTGTTTTAACCAAGTTCCTGATGAATCTGAGAGGAATATATTTCTAAAGTTTAACAATCCAATATATATGTTTTATTTCTTACACCAGCTAAATATGTTATATCATTGAAATATAGAACTTAAGTTATTCAATTTATTTCAATATATATGTATATATATATATTGCAGCAACGTTACCAAATCCGCACAGATCAATTAGCTACTATCATTTGGCAAAACAACTTTTTCAATACTTTTTTTTAAGCCATTCTCAAAAATGTTGGAGTTAACTTTTTAAAATAAGCAGTAAATAAACACAAAGTTCAAAACGAAAGTTTTAAAACAGATGACTTTCACATATTTATAAGGAGTGTTACATTATGATTTTATCGCGATAATTGGTCTAAATTAAAATTTGTCAGATGTGAATGCCAATCGATTAGAATTTGTTTAACGAATTCAACGAATTCTTTCATTTGACCATCATTTTCGTTTTGATAATAAAAACCGAAACTCGAGTTTATTCTTTTGGCCTTTTAGACACAAGAACAAATTTTATAAGGGTTTTTCGCTCTAATTTCGACAAAATAAGATGTACAGGCAAAATAATGAGTTTTATTTTTACCTCTATCAAGAAGCATAAAACAAAACACAAAATATTTTCGATCCTCATGTCCCATCTGTGTATTGTATAATCTTTGATAGTACGTACCATTCAAGATACCTTTTTTGTCAACGCCAAAAGGATTCTATACCCATACAATCCCCCATTTTGGTTGCTTTTGTGTTTGCCTTGCATTGTTTGGCCTTGTTTCGGCTGCTTTGGGCCAAGAAGTTGCGGCGGAAATCGCGCTAATTTCGCCGCCTCTTAGTTTTGGCCACGAAACGGTAGTTTGCGGCAGGCCGTGGACAGATGGGATCGGATTGATTGCGGCCAGACGCGGAAGTGGATGCGGATTGGGATCGATGTTTGGTGTTAAGTGTTTGGCGTTAAGTGGTTGTGGTGGGTCAGGTGTCCTGCACTCCCCCTTCACTGCTCCCCTCCTCCACTCCCCCTAAACCCCCGCAACTCCTTTCTGGGCGACAGTCATTTCCCGCTCCCGATTTTCACAGGCTTCATTAGCTGCGTTTTTCTGCGGGCTTCGCCCTTTTTGGACCTTCCGGAGGTGAACGCCATGTGACGGTGTTGATTTTCACACAACGCAGCGTGAAATTAGAAATCAACAACATGTCCTGTCACAGCCACCGCACAAATGGCCATGGGTTTGGGGATGGGCGATGGAGGAGGTCTAGACCAGGTCAGGTGTCGCTATTTGGCAAATCAGTTTTGTCTGCCTGCGCTGCAGTTTCGCAGCTCCTGCATTTTGCGGTTTTCCGTTGGCCGTCTGCCGCTGACAGACCAAATTAAAATGTCCCCTGCTGCAAGGACCTCCTCTGCAAGGACTGCAGGATGGGGGGCCTGTCTGCGTGTCACTTAATGACCAATTTGCCAGGCCCAGTCGGGCGCCCACAGCTGTCGCATTTCGCATTTCGTATTTCGCGTTTTGGCCTCTCGTCTCAGTTGACTTTCGCTGCGATAAATCTTCGAGTCACAAAAATTGGCAGGCAAACAACACAAAACAGTACAACAAATCTTAAGTTCGTGGCCCTCCTGATAAGCACCACTGACAAGGACAATGGAAGGAACAAGCCGGCAAGGAGCAACCAGCAGCCGCAATCGCTAAGAGAATTACAACATGTCGCAGTTTGTTCCAAATTTGAATAAATTTCAAATTCGTCGGCACACCAATCCCCCTTCCACCAAAAGTTTGCGCTTGGCTACAATTAACTTTTAAGTATGCCATTTCACAGATACCGCAGATATCGCTGCGATATAAAAAGAGCTATATGCAAAGTCGGGGTTGAAGTTGCCAGCAGCAGTTGAGGAATAATTTCCAGCAATTTATCATGTCACAGCGAGCACAACAATGGAACAAAGGCCAACCAAAGGGTATCATCGAATTGCGAATGCCCTGCTCTTGAGTTTTCAAAACAAGTTTCTAATTGAAACAAAAGGGGGATCCATGGAAATGACTAGGTTTACAAAATCTAATATAAAGGTGTCTGAATGAATGCAACATTTTATTTTGAGTCTATTTTTCGAGGCATACTTTTAGACACTTTTATTGGCACTTCCTTGTTATTTATATGGTTCAAGAAATTTAAGTGATTACGTATAGAAACTTAAAAAATAATTTTATATTTGTAGAGCTTCTGTTTGTGTTCCTCTTTAAGATGTGCAAAGTATTTATTTTTATTTAATAAAAGTCCATTTTCTTTTGTGGATTTTAGGATTCCCTGCATATTAGTGCGACTCTTTTGTAGTGTATTTAAACCAAAGTGCGTGCGATTTCCGTTTCCGCTCCTCTGGCAGCCATAACGAATTTTTGCATAAATACCACAGGACGAGGGGAAGGACTTAGGCAAAGACAGCTTGTTAATCGCCGGCCATTTATCTGGCTTAATGAAATTTGCGAGAAATCAAATCGGGTGGCCGTTTTCTTGGTCGCTATTAGCCACAAGCTGCAACCGATCCCAGTGTCCTTGCGTCACGTGGCAGGCACTGAATGCCGCTGGGGCACCCATCCCCGTTTCCAGGACCACGTGCGAAATTAAATTGACGCGCTCTTGACGGATTCCGCTCGAGCTGCTAAACACCGACCGGGGAATTGGCCACACTGACTGGAGGAGCAGCTTGCCACCTGTCAGGATTGATAAGAACTCTGTTTTTTTTTTTTATTTTGGGCCATCCAAGTGGGCTTTGAGAATGTGTTCATAGCGCCTCGATAGTTCGACTGGTTCTGGCTGGCAGTTCGATTGAAACAACGACAGTGTCAGCATCAGAGAAAAAATTATTAAAAAAAGAGAAAAAAAACAAAAAGCAAAAACGCAAATCTTTCGGAGTTTACAAACGAACTTTTCACGCAACAGCCATCGACATTGTCCAGATCCAACACCACATATTGACCAGCTTCAGCACGCGGAGATCGGAACCAGGTGAGTCCTCTGCAGACACTATTTCCAGACCCGATCCCTATTTCCCCCTCCATGAATCCCCTCGTGCTGATGTCCTGTGGTCCTTTGGTCCGCCCGTCTGGCCACGCGTAACCGTAACTAAACATTTGCATTAGGCGCCGTGCCGCAATAACCGCTAAACAGGCAATGCAAACAGTTTAACTGACATCTAGCGGGGATTGGGATTGGGATTTGGGTGCTGGGGTGCTGGGGTTTTTGGGGCTGTGTCGCTTAAATAAATTTTGTGGCAAATCGCAAAATCGCTAAAAGGGCAAGCCCTGCTGCGCCATGCCGCAATTGGCAATCGACGCCGCAAATCGCGTTTTAAGCCCTGCGTGCGATTAGTTTAATTGCCAAAAGGGGGCAAGGGGGCAAGGGGCAGGAGCTGGATGTTGGTGCAACAGGACAATGCAACATTTGCATAGCGGTTGCGGTGGTCCTCGCACTCGCACTCGCCATCGCGCTTAATGCGAAAATAAGGATTAACCAATGAAATTTATAAATGCGCAGCTCCACCCGGCCCACTGCAAATTGAGTGCATAAATTGGCCGCATCCTCCGTTTGACCAGGCAACTGGGTACTGGAAACTGGGAGCAAAAACCTGGGACAGGCAATCTATTTTGGATTAAATCAAATCGAAATAAACGATTTTTAATGGCCTGGCTCCCTGGTCCGTTGTGTCTGCTCCGGGTGGCACAGTGGCAAAAACGAGGTCATTAATTATTTCTTCAAAAGCAAAAGATAAGCCCAACCAGGCCGAGAGCTCTCCACTGCCACTGCCACTTCCACCCCCTCCCCCCCATTCCAATGGCACAACGAGGTGACCCCTTCGAGGGTTCGTTCGGTTCGCATCCTTTTTGGCGTTTTGTGTCATTAGCTTAAAACCGAAACCAGAAAGGACGCAGGACAATGGTCAGGCCGCACACAAACACACACACGCATCAGCGTTATCCTCGACGGCGGCCGCATGTGGCACCAAAAGATTAATTAATCTTTAAGGACTCATTGTGTGCTGTTTTTGCCACTGCTGCACCCACTCCATTTGACTCATTAGGACATTCGGACAGGACATTTGCATGTGCAGCGAGCCAAAATGAATTTATGGCCTGGTCAAAACGAGCAGGGATTTGTGGCAGCCAAGCTAGCTCTAAATGAATCCCCCCTTTTTCCTTTCCCCCCTCTGAATTTGGTGTATCCTCCATTTCATCCTAAGCTCGACATTTGTCACACACACTTTCTGGCCACGTCTTCCTCCCCTGGCATTTATTTTGATTAGCCATTGACATTCATTTCTATTTGTTGCTTTCTTATCGTAAGCCCAAGCCATCAGCATCATCATCTGGTAGGATGGCCAGGATGACCAGCAAAGCCCGTGTCCTTTGTCAGGAGCTATTCCTAGATTACTGTGGCATGCAACTTACCAAATGCCACACATAGTTGCCTCTGCCCCGGGAATTTCCAGTTTCGTTTGTCAAAGTTTCACGTATAAAATATTTACTGCTGATTATTTGCCCAGGTTAATGCTTTTCGTGTTTGGCGGGATGGATGGGCAGGATGGGCAGGGGGTTGGGGGATTTCTGGGCGGGATGGGGCTGGCATTAAGTGGAGCGCAAAAGTTATCCTTTGATGCGCTCGGGCCGCATTCCATCTAATTTATTAGCTGGCACACGTGAATTATTGCTGCGTCTCAGAGTTTTCAACTCTTCCACTTTGACTGGCAACTGGGAATTGTTGTGGCCCATCTGTGGGGAAGGGGAGGGGAGGGGGGGCGTTACTAAAATGGCACTAACTATTCGGGTAAGAGGATGAGGATGGAGTTGGGATTTCACTGAAAATCTCACTTCGGGTTTTGGCATGGGTATATCCTTTGCTTTCCAAGTTCTTGGAAATATAATTATTTTTGGTGGCCAAATACATACTCGATTTTCTGGTGTATTTACCGAAATTTGGTTCTAGGTTTTGGAATGCGAGTTTTTAATGGTACCATCAATTGACATTAATTGGAATGGGCTTAATCGAAAATATTAACTAACCATAACAAAATGTTCTTTTCAATAAATAGAGAGTCAGACTTTAAATTAAAGAAGTACATATATTTAAAATAAGGCTTATTTAGGTCAAGTTATAAGTTCAGAAGGATAGATTCTTAAGGGTTCTAAACAAAATACCAATGGATACAACTCTTATGGCGTTCTTCATTCAAATCATTCCCAAAATGACGCTGATTTTTCTTTTGCTCTCATGCCTCGTTTAATAACTATTTCTAGGGGCACTGAGATTTGGAAAGTAGACAACTTTTGGTGCTAAGCTCCCGGAAATAAAACTATTTTTAAGGGCATATTAATGCATTTTTGTTGGACGTCAGAGCCATTGCATTGCAAAAGCAAGTAACTCCTAACCGTGAGTTACGTTTCGCCGGTTAATGGGAGACCGGCTTAGTGGCTCCCGGCTTTAATGGCCCAAGTTTTCGGAACGGAAACTAGACGAACACGGTTGCCACACGTGGAGGCGACTCCTTTGGCGGGCTGTTAAAATGATTAATGGAGTGTGTGTGGCATGCACGTTAACGCCCTTGCGAGAGGAGCAAGTTACCGGGACAGATGTTGTCATAAATAAAAAGAAGCTGAAAAGAAGATGAAGATGCCCAGGGGGGGTTGAACAGGACAGGAGGGGAGAGTAGAGGAGAGGAAAGGGGAGGGGGGCTGTTGGCAACATGTAAATAAACATACATGTGTGCGCAGTTATTTATGCATGTGTGGGCGAGTCTGTTTGGGCCACATTAATGTCAAATCAGGCGCATAAATTGCGTAAAACGCTCAATTTATTAAACGAAGCGTGCTCGAAGGGGGCGTGGCCGTGACAAGTGTATTTGCCAGTTAATAAATGTCGCAACCACTGGGGAACATTCCGCGAATCCACCTTGGATTGGAGGCGGAGGTGGCATAGTTAAGTGAGGCCTTCGACGCCTGGACGCATCCTTTCGCTGAAGCCTGCTCCAGTCGAGGATTCTCGACTCCTCCTCCTCCTTCTCACCCCACTCCACACACACAGGCCGCAAGTGGCAATTGTTCAATTCAGAAATTGCCATCAATCGATTTGGCTTATTGTGCCGCAATCGTGGTGCTCGGCTGGAATAGTGACAAAGGCAATCACAACAGCGTAGATTCAGATATGCCTGGCCAAAGGGCTCATAAAAATTTTAAATCGCTTTCGCCACCGAGTGGCCGGTCAAGTCGACCTGTCGACTACCCTGCACTATAGAGATAACTATCGAGATGTATAATGCAAATACCTAAAGGCTTATCCCCAATGATTACATTCTTAAATTTAATATGTAATATTTAAAAACAAGAATAGGCTTGTCAAATAAACACGGGAAATTCTAAAAGCAAATGGAATTACCTGATTGTTAGCTCAATACTTGCAGGGCATCAGCAGGTCGCATACTCCCTAAACTTGATTTGCCTTGGATTTGCTTGTTTCGCGTTTTGTTTCGCTCTCGTTTTGCAATTGCATGGGGCACGGAGTACGGAGGACGAAGGACGAAGGACGTGCCTGGCTCTCTGTCTTCGCATGTGTGTGTGTAGGTGTCAAGGGTGCTGTCCTGGCCGGGAAATGAAATCCCCACCACCCCCTGGGCGGGATTGCATATTTTGCTGCCTCACGAACATGAGCGCTCGTTAAACGGATGAGTTAAAAGTCAAAAGCCCTAAAGGATTTTATTTGAATTGCGGTCTGTGCCGCGCCGTTCGACGTCTCTCCTCCGGGAGCAACACCCCCTGCTCCTGCCTCCTGCCTCGTGCTCCTTGCAACCCCTTCCTTTGCCCTTTGTGTGCCATGTTTTATTTAAAGTTTATCTTCGCCGTCCCTTTTGCCCCGCCCTTGCTCCTTTCTCCTTTGCCTCACGCTAATTTCGCGCCAAGGCGAGGCAGTAAAAAAATATGCGCAAAATAAAATGTGGAAAAATATTTTGGCGCAAGATGGAGGAGAACAAAAGGGTTTCATCCTCGTCGGCACGTCGCCGTTTCAAAGCCGTGTTGAAAAATATTTGAAATAATTGCAAAAATGTTTTCACAGCAGCCACGCAGACACAGGATATCCAGCGGGAGGAAGCAGCACCAGGAGACGGTGGGGGAGGGGGGGAGGGTGGGTAGCTGGAGCATTGTCTTGCCCATGCGAAGCACGTCCTTGAACTGGAGCACACGAGTCTGGCACAAGGAGAGCTGATCCCTCCGCATCCTTCGCAAGACAGCCGCAGAAGTGTAAGCGAGTCCTAATCAAATCACACACACATAACGAGTCACGCAACATGGCCTCTTGTGCATCCAGGAATCCTTGGACTCTCCTCTCCTTTTCAACATGACGGAACCGGTAGTGTCCACTGGCGAACTGGGTCCTCCTCCTCCGCTGGCCGGCCCAATAGCGAACGGAGAGACTGCCAACTCCTCCGCTGGTAAGTCCTTGGCCTTTCCTGACTTCCCTCTTATCCTCGCATCGAGCACTGCAGATCTTGAGCCGCCGCCAGATCAGGAACCAGGGGCAGAGCCAGAGCCTAAACCAGGACCTGAACCAGGACCTCCACCAGGACCTCCACCGGATCCAGGGCCAGCACCAGAACAAGGACTTGAGCCAGCACTACCAAGACCAGCACCAGAACAAGGACCGGAAACAGGACCCGTAGCAGGTGCAGTACTAGAACAAGGACCTGAGACAGTGCCAGTACCAGTACCAGTACTAGTACTAGAGCAAAGACCTGAGGCAGAACCAGGACCTGAACCACCACCAAGTCCGGAACCACCGCCAGACCCTGCACCTGCCACACAGCCTCCGCCAAGGACGCCCAGCGGCAATCCGGATGCCCCAGCCAAGATGGACACACCGCAGAGCGTGTCGGACACCTCGAGCGGAGCCCAGATGTCGCCCTACGCACCCGTCTTCTATCCCATGGGCTCCTACAAGGCCAAGGAGCGGGCCAATGACTCAGAGAATGCTCCACGCAAGCCGCCGTTGCGGCACTCCTTCGAGTTTGGTTTGGAGAATGGAACTGGACCTTACATCGGACCGGGAGGCGATATCCCGCGGAGCTATCTCTTTCTCAAATCAGGCCGTGGCGAGCGCAACTGCAACAGCTTTGGCTTGGGCATGGATCAGGAGTCCGGCGAGCAGGGCGCCGGAGGACTGGGACTGTCCACATCACCACCTGCATCACCATCGGAGCCGCCCACCACGTGGGTGCCCTGCTTCCGACCGAACACCATCAATGAGCCGCCGGCGGCAGTGCCGGAGCCGGATCTGTCCAGGGAGACGGAGTGCGGTACCAACCACAATCGCAGCCGGGTTTTCGACGGCACCGAGACGACGACCTCGCCGCCGGGTTCCTCCGGATTGGCTGGAGATCCGGATAAGGGGACCTGGGCAAAGTTCCCGCCCTTCGGTAACTTCGCCGGGCAAATGGACGAGTTCATGGCCACACTGCGAAACCTGCTGATACGAGCCAATGACCTGCTGGCGCCGCTGCTCCAAGGTCCCTTCCAGCACATGACGCCCACCCAGATGGCCGCCTACACCACCGCCATTCTGGAGACACCGCCGCTGCATCCGAGTCTCTTCCTGCCGGCGGTAAGATTAGGTGCACAGTTCTGATGACCACCTGACCACCTGACCCTCTCTAACCTCTCCCGCAGAATGCCCCACGTCCCTGGGCGACCGCCACTGGACTCGACCTGCCCTACGACAGCCATCCGCACAGCCTCACGCCCGAGGATCTGGCCCGCATCCAGGTGAGTTGGTGGCGATTCGAGGCCAGCTACCCCTCCTCCCCCGCCATCCCCGCAGGCGATTCCCAAGCTGGTGGATGCCACCACCCAGACGGAGTTCCGGTGCAAGTGCATGCTGCTCTCGCCGAGTGAAGGTGAATCTGTGCCTCCGCAGGCCTACTTCCCGGGATCACCGGCGGTCTTCGAGATGTCCCCCAACGGACCTCGGATGAGAGGACATCCGGGTGGTGGCCCTAGCGGACCCATGATGCAGCAACCGTATCCACCTGGACCACCGAACGGACCGCCACAAAACGGACCACCGACGCAGCAGTTTGGCCTTTGGGGCAGGCCCATGGGTAAGTTACTCTGCCAGGTCTATAATCGAATCCACTTTATACGCTCTTCGCCAGGAATGCCAATGCACCCACATCAGGGGTCGCATCCCCATCCCCAGTCGCATCCCCATCCCCAGACGCATCGCCATCCCCAGACGCATCCCCATCCCCAGACGCACCCCCATCCCCAGCCGCATCCACAGTCGCATCACATGCAGCCACCACATCCCCATTCGCATGGTTCCTTCCAGCATCCGAGTTACCCGAACCCCCATCCGGGAATGCAGCCGGGTCATCCGATGGCGCCGCATCACCCCCAGCCGCACAAGTTGGGCGGATCACTGCGCTATCCGGAGTCGGGTCGCTTCGGCTACCGCTCGGGTCAGTTCGGTGGGGGCAACCAGTGCCGCTACGGACCCATTGGCAGCGGACGTCCCGGCCAGAGTAACGGCGGACGAGGCTACCCGAATGCGAACTTTGGTGGTCGGGGAGATCCGGTCGTGGTGAGGCCCTCTGGCAGTCACCAAGCGGCCCAGGCCCATGGCCCATCCACCTCGGGCGGCAGTCCAGGTCGGCCGGTTGAACTGGAGATGCAGCTGTGGCTGAACCTGGACGGAACCTATACCGCTAGGAGGAGGCCGTCGGACACGTCGCGCAGCGAGAACTCCGCCAGCGTGAACCTCAGTTTCCGATCGCGGATCGAGGCGGGGGGGTCGGAGCGGCGGGGCAGCGCGGGAAGCAGCAACATCGAGGAGGAGGAGGAGGCCAACGGCGAGGATGGCGAAGAGGAGGAAGGCGACGAGGAAGGTGAGGAAGAGGAGGAAGGCGACGAAGAGGAGGAGGGGGGCGAGGATGAAGGGGAGGAGGATGACGAGGAAGAGGATGAGGGGGAAGATGAGGAGGAGGAGGACGAGGAGGAGGAAGAGGAGGAGCAGGTGGCGCGGGCCAACGAACCTCGAGAACTCGGGGTCGAGGATATAGCCGGCCTGGTGGAGCAGCAGATCAACGAACTGGTCGGTTCCAATTCCCGGCCCTTCTGCTTCGGCGAGGTCGATTTCGTTAACTACGTCTTGTCGGAGACCCCCCTTCTGCCCAATCGCTCCCAGACGGGCTATGGAGCCACCTACCAGGAGCACCAAATGCCGCAGACGCCGCGCGGCAACGTGCCCTGCGCCCAGGTGCAGCCCCACGTCATGCCCCCCACCCATTTCCCGGGCTATGCCGTTGCTCGGGACCATCGGGAGCTCCCCTCCCAGACAATGCCACCAATGCCACAAATGCCACCAATGCCACCAATGCAACAAATGCCTCAAATGCCACCAATCCCTCAAATGCCTCCAATGCCCGGAAACGGCTTTGGTCCCAATGGAGCTCCCCCAATCGGCTTCCAAGTTCCAGCTGACAACCAGCCGAAGGAGCCGGAGCACTTTAACAACAACCACTACAATAACTACGGCCCCATGTACGGCCAGCAGCGACCCAATCCCGACTACCCAGCCAATCCAGCCAATCCAGCCATGATGGGCCACGAGCCTGGTCCCAGTGGGATCTACATGAGACCAGCCGGTCCACCGCCCACCATGTACCAAATGCGGCAGGAGCGGCCCATGATGATGCAAAACGTCAATGGCAACCTGGGTTTGATGAATGGCAACGGACACGGGCAGGGACCCGGACACGGATACGGCAACGGACGTGGTCGCGGCTACAGTCCGAGTCCCAGTCGAGGACCTCATGGTCCGCATGGCCACCACATGACCCACCAGCAGTATCAATCCCACCCCGGGATGCCCTTTAACGGCAACATCGGCCAGAACATGCTGCCCCCGCAAATGAGCGGTGGTCCAGTGAACCATGTGAACCACGTGAACCACATGAACCATGTCAACCACATGAACCACATGGGCAGAGGCAGAGGCATGGGAATGGGGGTCGGATTGCTGCCCCTGCCGGTGCAGATGCTCAGCCCGAGCCGGATGCCACAGCCGAACATGCAGCAGAGTATTCAGCAGGGTATGCCGCAGCCCAACATGCCATATGGTATGCCGCAAGGAATGGCACAGGGTATGCCACAGGGTATGCCGCAAGGTCTGGGACAGGGTGTGCCACAGGGTATGCCACAGGGTGTGCCACAGGGCATGCAACAGGGTGTGCCACAGGGTATGCCACATGGTATGCCGCAGAATATGCAACAGGGTATGCCGCAGACTATACCACACAGTATGCCACAGGCTATGCAACAGGGTATGCCACAGAATATGCAACAGGGTATGCCACAGGGTATACCACAGAATATGCAACAGGGTATGCCACAGGGTATACCACAGAATATGCAACAGGGTATGCCACAGAATATGCAACAGGGTATGCCGCAGAGTATGCCACACAGTATGCAACAGGGTATGCCACAGGGCTTGTCACAGAATATGCAACAGGGTGTGCAGCAGGGTATGCAACAGGGTATACCACAGGGTATGCAACAAGGTATGCCTCAGGATATGTCACAGGGTATGTCGCAGGGTATGCAACAGGGAGTACCACAGGGTGTACCACAAGGTGTACCACAAGGTGTATCACAAGGTGTATCACAAGGTGTACCACAGGGTATACCCACAAGTATGAACCATCCCAATATGCAGCAAGGAATGCCCATGAATATCCCACCGTCCAATCGCAACACGAGTCCCCGCGTCAATCTCAATGCGATGCAAAATTTCCACCTGAATGGCAACAGTCCGGAGCTGAACAAGATGCCAATGCCGTACATAGGTGAAGGAGGAGCCGGAAGAGGCAACACGCCCAACAGAATGGGACCAGAAATGTCGATCGGTGGCGAGATGGTGCAGCAAATGACAGCGACTCCTGGACACGATCTCCGACAGCACTGTGGCCCCAAGCCGCATGACCCCAGCCCACGTCAATCCGGATCGAGGGTTGCGTCGCCAGCCGCGCCGAGACCACCCAGCACTCAGCCGCAGGGTGAGGAAGGACCTGCCCCCGAAGGGGCAACCTGCCAGCAGAAGATCACCCAACCGTCCTACGCCTCCGTGTTGCAATAGAATTGCACCGGGGCGGGGCAGTTTCTTTTCATTCAAATTTTACGTGTAAAACATGGCCACTTCGTTCCAAATTCAATCTAGTCAAATCGAAATTCACTTGTTTCTTTGTTTCCTTATTTTTTTGGTTAAATAAAACACGCACACTCCGCACAATTTAGATTTCATTGAGAATCCACCCCTCATCCGCTGGCCATTCCATATTCATATAACGATGTGCGAATAGCAAATCGCGGCATTAGCCATGGATGATGATGATTATGCCCCCTGCCTTAAATCCCAATCGGAATCTGAGTCAAAAAAATAGGAAAGGAAATGTGTTTACGCCGTGGAATTCTCAAGTGGGCCACAAGGGGCAGGGTGGGCTGTGAACCCTTTGAACTAATCGGGCTAATCTTTTACGCTGCCTGCATTCTAAAGCGTCCTTTGCCAGCCGCCTCAAGAGGGAGTCCCGTATCCAGTTTCCACTGGCGAGGATTGGGTGAGGTGAGGAGGAGGAGGAGGAGGGGAATCTCCCCGTGCATTTCGCATGCATGCTTACAGCTCTTCTCATGTGTGAGGCGAATGTAATTAAATGCAAGTCGCGGCAAATAAACATTAAACATTTAAAAGAGGGAAACCCGACTACGGGGAACATGCTGGCTGAGTTCTACTCTCTGGTGCATCCCAGCGAGTGGCCACTGTGCCGGCCGAGCTTTGTGTTTACCCAACGCCCATAGTTTGACCAGACATTTAACGCTTCCCTGAACCGCAACCGCATTGGCTACATTTTTAATCTACAATTAACCACAGCTGCGGTGCAATTGGAATGGGAATGGGAATCCGAATCGGAATCGAAATCGGAGTGGATGCCACCGGGTTAAGGGCAGGCCATTGGAGGATCAATGGGGGGCAGTATCAATATTGATTCTATTAATTATAAAAACATTAAGTGCCGGCCAACAAATGTAATTAAACGCGTTAAACAATTGCAGTGGGCGAATAATGGCAGAAAAATGCCATCGTCCGACCAATGCCAATCCCAATTCCAATCCCAATCCCAATTCCAATTCCAACCCAATCCGAGTCCACTCCGTCCGTTGCTGATGCACGGCGATAAGCACGTTTTCAATTCGCACACAGCGCGGGAACACAGAGGAGTCCGTCCGTCTGTCCGTCCATCCAGGTGGCAGCCGGAGAACAGGGAACCGGAGAGGAGGTGATCGGATTGTCGCACATTAATGACGAAATTATTGTTTCAATTGCTTTCAACCGTTGTCAATGCAAATTTTATGCAAATACTTTCGCGATTCCGAGCCGGGTGTGCTGGCCTCTCTTAAATGCCATTGTGGCCAATAAGTCAATAATAATTATGGCCCGCCGCTGTCCATTGTTCTGGCCTCCCCGCCCCCTCTTCTGTCCATTTCGAAATAGGCGTTAATTACTTTTATCTGGCCATGGCCAAACAAACAAAATAATAAAACTGCAACGCAACGTTTAGCGCCTGCGGCCCATAAACTTCCCTTGGCAATATATGCATATTTATTTATAAACAATTAATATTATGGCCATTGTTGTTGCTGGAGGCGAAGCACGGGCTGCGCATAAATTAAGCAAAAATCGGTCAGAAATTGGTATACTTTAAAATCAACAAGAAAGAAGCAAGGTTCGGCAAGCCGAAGTTTTTATGCCCTTGTAGATGTTATACAAGTTTAATATTTTATATTTCAATGCCTAATATGGTAAAAAAAATATATAGCAAAAAAAACTGTGAAACTATAATAACAAAATAAAAGATGACAAAAAATCGATCCAAAACTCCAAGCCAAGTTCAAAACACAGTTTTTTAGAGAATTGGGCCACAATCATTTTAAAGTATGCCACTTTGAAATCGGATGTCTGTAAGAAAAGTTATGGGCTAAGAAGTGCAGGATTTAGGTAACTTTTCTGCAAACCCATTTTTCGAAAATTTGGAAAGGGGTTACATTGCTTAAAATTATGAAAAATCGACCCCAAAATAAAGTAAAAAGTGGAAACACAGATTTTTAGAGAATTGAGCCACAATCATTTTAAAGTATGCCACTTTGAAATCGGATGTCTGTAAGAAAAGTTATGGGCTAAAAAGTGCAGGATTTAGGTAACTTTTCTGCAAACCCATTTTTCGAAAATTTGGAAAGGGGTTACATTGCTTAAAATGATGAAAAATCGACCCAAACATAAAAAAAAATGTGGAAACACAGATTCTTAGAGAATTGGGCCACAATCATTTTAAAGTATGCCACTTTGAAATCAGATGTCTGTAAGAAAAGTTATGGGCTAAGAAGTGCAGGATTTAGGTAACTTTTCTGCAAGCCCATTTTTCGAAAATTAAAATATCGAAAAATCGACTCCAAAATACAAAACAAGTTGAAAATACAGATTTTACGAGAATTAAATTACTATCATTTAAAATTATGCCACTTTAAAACGACAAAAAACTTTTGACTTAAATTATAATACACTCTACAAAGGGTTTACAAATTGTAATGCAGACTATCAGCGATTTTGCCACGTCGTAATCGCAAATCACAAAACTATAATAATAATCCAAAAAAAAGTTAATGATAGAAAGTCACTGTTTTTAATATAAACTTTAATTTTAGTTCCTGTAAAATTTATGGATATACTGTGTAGTTTTTAAGAAATGAACCATGGCAAATTTGCCATTTCCTGTTTGTTTATACTTGTCACTATTTTTTGTTACACCCCGAAATAATTAAATATTAATAAGCCAATTTATTTTTAATCCAAATTGCGCACCACTTTAGAAGAAAAAGGATTGGTCAGAAGTCAAGTGAGTAGCGGGGGCGATGGGCGAGGAGCAGAGGACTCATCTGCACTGGGCTAAAACCCACCTCCACTCGATCCAAGGCCCTCTGCTGGTGACTGCCTCCTGCATGGGTCATATAATATAATTAATGCTATGAATTACTTGAGAGCTCCGCATCCTGCGCATCCTTCGCATCCTTCCGTGTGGGTCGGTTTATGCGGAGGCCGAATCACGATATTTGCCCGGCTTCTCAGGGTGTAACCTGCAGTTCGGCCAGATTCCGATGCAGTCTGCGGCATCAACAGCAGACGCCCGTCCTCCTCTTCCATCCAGGACCCGTCGGGTCGGGTCGGGTCGGTTATCCTGGGCTGCCGTTGTTGGGGATATTCCAACACGTTGCTGCTTGGTCAGCCACATGCACTTAATTGCTTTATGAGGCGGTCACTCGCTTGTTATAGACTTCAATTTGATTTTTCTGCGAGGCGCGTGTGTGTGCCAGTCAGTGGAAAACGAGACGCTGGGGATCAATTATTTTCCGGAGACCGGAATGCCGGGGCTGTTGGGGCTACTGGGGATGCACTGCCGCAGGCCAGAGACGTCGGCGGCGGCGGAAGAGCCGTTGACCCCAAATGATATTTTAAATGCAGATTTTGGCACCCGAAACTTTTTTAATCATTCCGATGGCACTCTCCATCAAACCGGCTACGATGCCGATGCTGATGGTAATGATAATTGTGATGAGGATCGCCGGGATATGGAACTTTGCGTTTGGGACTGGGACTGCGACTGCCACTGCGACATGGAGCACGTCAGCAGGTCGCAACTTTTTAATGTCAGTTCCGCGCACTTTTTCCACCGTCGAGGTGCGAAAAGAAATTGAGCCAGTTAGCAGTTGGCCGGGAGTCGAAAGTGGGCTACCCTGTGGCGTTCAAGTTCCTTTACGGGATGCGGCAGTGGAGCTACCACGGAAATACCCAGCGTCAGGTGGCGAAACTTTGCCAGGAAACTGGAAGTTTGTAATGGCTTTTTGTTTGCGACTCACGCACACAAATCATTGCCCCACAACCCTTACTTTGTATTCGGATGAGGGTTTCCATGGCGAAGTCGTTTGATACAAGTTTTTCGCAAGAAGCATTCCACCTTTTCCACATTTTTTTTTTTCCATCCATTTCTAAGCCGGATTCCTGGCAAGGCAGGGATATGCGAACACTTAACATAATTTGCTGCCCCCATGACGGACTGACTGGCTGACCAGTGGCCAGGACAACGTCTTGGACTTGGAATGGTCGTCCACATTCTGATTATATTAAAATTGTTGCACATCATTTGATTTGATTTAAGGAATGCCTCGTAAGTCTTTTTTCAGGCATTGTGCGAAAGTGGGATAGCGGAAAATTGGGAAATGGGAAATGGAAAATGGTAACCGTTGCCATGGCTCCCCCCTATCGTGCAATTTGTACATTACATACGGGGAGTATATGAAGTATTTAGACCGCCCACCCTCGCTACATGGAATTTCCATTTTGGCACTTAAGTCAGCCAAAGTCAATTATAATCAACGCCTACCCAGCAGGCATTTCCCGGCCAAGACAAAGCATCCCCGGCGCAGAAAGGATTAAAAAGCAGAAAGGAGGACGCAGCGGGCATATGTATGAGCTCAACTTATGCAAAAGTGTTTCAAGACTTTGGCTGATTGCCAGCCAAGATGAGGTGGGGCAGCCGACGGCAATGTTCGGAGTGCTTTTCACCGTCAGTAACAGTTTTCGTTTGCTTGCCACACACACACACACACGTTCATCCATCTCTCATTACCGTCCATAAATATGCCACAGAAAGTGTCAGTTTTCGCACTTACCAAACGCAGTTTCAGTGCGGGCAGAAGGATGAAAGCATAACCCCTCCGTCAGGACTGGCAGATGTCCTGATATCCACCGCAAACTTAATTGCTTCACTCCGGCCTGGACTTCTTAATGGGTCCCTGCTCCACTTCTGCATTCTCCATTCTGCGCTCTGCGTTCTGCGTTCTTATCGCGACAAGGCCAAAAAACCATCAAGAGCATCCCGCCCAGCTTGGACTCAAACTCGAACTCGGACTCAGATTCGGTTGCAGAATCAGTTTGTGTTTCTGTTGCGGTCTGTGGCACGCAAATTATATGCAAACGAGCTTAATATCCGGCCAAACAGAGCCACGGCATACACACGCACACTCGAAAGGAGAGGCGAGTCCTGGCCTGCTGAATGTCCGCACTTCCATCCCCCCCACTTGATCCTTTTTTCCCTTTTCTTGCCATTTAACATCAAGTTTCAGCGCATATAACTCACTCGCACACAGCCGTAATCCCCTGCTCCGTGCAACCAAGTCCACTGATAATTTCACTGCACTCCACTGATAACAACATTTAATTTAATGCCCGAGGTCAGCAATATTCCATTTATTATTGGATTAAATTCGGCAGCAAAGTTTTTTGCCCCATGCAGCAGGCGGATGCGGATGAGGATGCGGATGTGGAGGCGGATGACGGTGAGGATGGGGATGCGGATGCGGATGAGGGACGTCCACTATCAGGAATCCCTGCAGGAATCTTGTCGAGCCTCGCTTCTTCCCGCCATGAGTGTGTGTGTGTGTTTTGCGGATTTTTATGTGGCACACACTTGTCGCACTTGTCGTCGTTGTCCCAGCATGTCCTGCCTGCTGCTCGTCGTCCTTTTTATCCTGAATTCTCCTGCCTTGCGACTAGACGACAGGAAATGTATTTACAATTTTTTATGTATCGTTTTTTTTTTTTTTTTGCCCTGCCAGCCGCATGAAATTTGCATGACTCGCTGACTGAGTGACTGGCAGGCGGGGGGAGTGGGGCGGGGGGTGTGCTGGTCCTGGTCCTGGTCCTGGCTGCAGGTCCACTCTGGCCAGGACAAAATGCCCATAAGGGATTAGCTGCCGCTGCTGCCTTTTTCGTTCGCCTCTTATGCCCCCGGTTGCGTCCTCACGGAATTTGTTGCAAAACTCATTTAAGCCAAGTTATGTCGAGTATGTAAATTGTTTTGGCCGCTTACCGATTCTCGCAATGCCACGTATTTTTTTGTGTGCCACCAAACTTAATTGTTTTAGATGCAAAGTCATCAGGGCGGCCAGCATGAGGATGAGGGGCGTGGTGGCGGGAGGGTCGGATTGGGAGTGGCAGTAAACAAACAACATAACGGAAGGAAGTATCTCACTCGAATCTCAGTCAACCATAAAGCCCAACACACACGATGAATTTATGCATGAAATTGTCGACGCCCGCGTCCTGTCCCACGTCCTGCCCCTCGCCCCCGCTCCCCCTGGCCGCCCGATTTTCGGGATGTCTGTGGCCTATCGAAAGGAAATTGAAACAAAACCTCATTGCAAACAGTCGTCGGCGGTGGAAGGAGCGGGAATGTTATGTCCTGGCTTCTGTTGCAGGCAGACATCGCACAATTTCCACTTCCGTATGTGTGTGAGTGTGTGTGTGTGTGCTCGTTCTCATTCGCAGGACACTTTTTGCCCAAGCTGATAACAGTGTTCGTCTGCTCCAACTCCACCTCCAACTCCACCTTCAACTCCACCTCCAACTCCTGCTCCTGCTAATGTGTCACATGTAGAATGCGGGTGCCAGGATTCATTTCTCTCTCTCGCTGCGCATCTGTGTGTGTGCAAATGTCCTGTCTGTCTGCTGTGTCATGTCCTGTTTGTCTTGTTTGTTACCCAGTCCGCTCGTAAATAGAGCATAAATGGTTAATTCAATCATCTTTTTCGTCTGACAAGACGAATTACACTCGCAGCAGCTGGCACAACTTTAAAGTCAACAGCCCAGATTTAGACAACCCCACCCGCCCCACGCCCCCTCCCTCCCCACAAACTTGGGATTGGGCCACTTAATTGAGCTATGAAAAGGTCGAAAATCCAATGAAATTCCAGGCCAGTGCATAAACTGCATGAGCTGCAACTGACTTGGCTTCGCCCACTGATACCAATATTGTCTGCTTGGAATAGGCAAAGGTTGAGTGGCTTCGGGACTCAATGGGTGGTTTGGTTGGCAAAGCCCCCAGCCGGAAAGTGGCCCGCACATCTGAGCTCCATTCAAGCAAATCGCATTAAGGCTCATTTGTTTTGGCAGCTGCACATTAAGTACCTCACTGGAAAGTCGGAGGTCGAGGTCTAGGCAGTGCAAAACTGGGGCTAGGATTAGGCACAATTGTGTATACTCTACCAGCGAAGGTTAAAGCTAAAGAGGTTGCATACTCCACAATCAAGAAGGACTGCCTGACATGCATACCCTTTCCATTTGCCAGCTGGTACCACCGAACCTTGCACATATCTGGCTTTTCAGTAGACCAACCAATTTCCCACCACTATTTGCCAAACGTGGTCTCCCCGATAACATCTCCTTCAGTCCTTGTCCAGCATCTTCATCACACGTTGCGCCCACAAAAAGTTTGCGCCCAGCTCCACCAGCCTCGAAAAGGATGAAAAGTTCCCAACAAAAGTCTCAAATTTGTTCCAATGTAAACTGTCGCTTGGCTGGGCCTTATCAACAATTGCCCAAAGACGCAACCTCGGAAGGAGCTAGACTTTGGGCGATAGACGATAGAAGCCGTTGCCCCGTCCAAGGGAATAGTTTTAAGCTGCTTAACAGCTTCTTTGCATGTGCTGGCGAAAGTTTTTGGACGTTGGCAACTTGATTTAGTGCTCTCTGACCTCAGTTTAAACATAAACAGCCGCGTCCAACCCAACCCTTCTCGTTACAACCCCACTCGGGCGGGACAAAAGTTTTCACTGGCAAGTAAAGACATAAATGGGATTATGATCTTATCACGTGCCCAGCAGCCAATGCTGCCTCCGCATCCGCATCCGCTTCCTGGCTCAGACATATTCGGGAACATTATAACAACACCTTCGCTCCTCCGGTGGACAACTTGTTCTGCGACTGCTTGGACAAACAAGTTTGCGGCTCAGCTTTGTCAAAGATTTATTCCTTGAGGTTAAGCGAAGGCTGGCCAGGAGCAGGCCCATCCTTCTTTTGGCCAACGTTTCAGTTTGCAACGACTTAATATGGAAAATTTTAAGTACATTTTCCCTGGACGCCAAAAGAGTGGGGGGAGGGGGGCGAAAGACAGAAGAGCTGGGTGAAACTTTGGTGGTGGCAATCTTTAATTAAGAGCGGATTAGTTTGGACATGGGTTCGATCTGCATCTGCCTCAGACGGAACGACCTCCATCCCATCATCATCCAGGAGTCCCAGTCCCTGTGCGGTGCCACTTCCAATCTTTGCTCTTTTTCGGTTTTGCTCTGATTTGCATCTGCGGTTTTGCAACCACCAGCAGCTGGCTTCATTAGTTAGCCCACTACTACTCCTACTCCCCCTCCGATGGAATGTACTTCTTCTGGCAGACTTTTTGAGTGCGCCATTAAAATTTAATGCTTGTAAGAGATCAGCGGCAAATGGCATCCAGCAGTCTCCAGTCTCGATTCCAGATTAGCTGTCAGAAGTTGTTCAATTTAATTTCACGCTCCTTCTTCCTGACCTGGCGCCATCTTAATGTTCCTCGAGTTGCCAATTTTTTCCATACCCAAGCTCTAACAACACCCCCCCCCCACCCATGTCAGATGATAACGCTGTATCTTTCTAGTTCGCTTTTTAATGGCTTTGGGAAATTGCACGCGCCGTTTACGCGCTCGTTAGAGAAGCTCCAGAAATGTGCCCATCACTGTTCCGTACAGCATTATGGTTATTGATAAACCAGCGGAAGTCGGTGGCCGGAGGAAGCCATCAATGGCTGCTTTTCTGGGGGGGCAGGAGGATGAAGATGAGTGACGAGAGGCTGGTCCAATTAACCCGAAGCCAATGCAGACAATGGGCCAATTGGCAGGTTAAAGTCGGAAAGTAACGATACGAGCACTTGGTTATTCAAGGGACGTAGCCACAACTCCAGTCCGACATGTAAATACTTTCTTATAATTTTTACAATTCTAATTATGCAGCCGCCGAATTACAAGCGACAGCGATGATTATGGCGGGCACTTGGCATAATTAAGATGGAAAGCGGAGCAGTTACTCCATGTGTGTGTGCGCCGTGCCGCCTGAGATTGTTCCCAGCATGCATAAAAAATAAGAGACAGGCGACAGCGACGGCATTTTAAAACTTTCACAAATTAAGACGAGCGGTGGCAGGCGGCAGACGCAACCCCTTGACTATTTCCGTATTCCCGTCTGGGCAGGACCAACCTCCCTGGCGGGGATCAAGGAACCGGGAACCGGGAACCACCCACTCAGCCGCCTTCGCTGAGCTCATGTTAATCAGGTTATGATAATTATTTGTAACAAATTGTTGCCAGCCAGCGAACTGGAGGGGTTGCAATTAAAATGTGGAAACAACTCCACGGTGCGTCAAATCGGGCCAAAGCTGGTGGAAAACTTTATGGAAATGACAAGGCAGCCAGAGACCCAGCGACATTTTCATTTAGACAATTAAAATTTAAAGTGGCGTTAAATTATACAGGCATTAACGAGGCAACCAGTGTACTAGGAGGGGGAGGCAGTGAACCATGTCCAGGCCGGGACACAACTATATAGCTCCAAAGAGTGCCCCTCAATTATTCAGATGGCACTAGCTCAAAAACTTTTCTCTTTGCACCTTTTGTCCCCTCCTCCCGAAATCGCGTGTCACTTTGTCAGCTACGTAAGTTGTGAGTTTCGCCCAGCCCCACCACCACATTCACCTCAACTGTCAAAATGGTGGAAATGAACTCGGCTTTCCACTATCTCCGCAAGTCGGGAAACTCACTCAAAGCCAAACCGCAGGTCGGCAAGCCAAGACTCAGATAGTTTTCTTGGCCCGGGGAACAGGGAGCATAAGTTACAGGCAGGTGCCCGATAAAAGTTTTGAGTTGACAATTAAGAAATTAAGTTGCCACTTAGGCAAACTGTCAGAGTCAGTTTGACAAGCAGTCACATAAGCCAACGCAAACGCAAACGCACGACTCTGCAGATAAAGATAGGGATACGCCGGAAGACGTATACATCATACACACCAGCACTTCACTTCGGATACCCTTTCTTAGGCCATTCCTGTTGACTATTGCAGTAGATTCGAATGGCAAAAATTGGATGAAAGATACTTATAATGGGATGGTTGTGAATTGATTGGTTGTGAGTTATTTCTGGGCTTAGGCATATTGGAGATCATTTATCGGGGTCACCAAACACGGTCTTCATACCCACAAACCATTGGAGGTACACCACTTAGAAACTCTAGGTCCCCACAGCATTAAAATTGGTCAAAATCTAATAAATAAGTAAGAAGCAACATATAAATGCAGAATAATAGAAAATCCAACCACAAGTTTTGGGCGGTACATTACATTAAAATCGAAGTACCGTAGCTGATGGATATCATTATTAATCGGGGTCACCTAATTTCAGCTGATTTGATGTTGAGGTCACCATATCAAGCTGATTTGATGTTGCTGTTTGGGAGAAGTACTCCTGAAAGGGTATTCCGCATTCGCCTGGCTGGGAACTTTTTGTGCCCGCTTCGTTTACATTATCAACAGACTAACACCTTGCCAGTCCGTCCGTGTGCGAGTTAGTGTGCTACCTGATATATCCGTTGCCGCTCGTAGCTATAAATGCCACTCATAATTAAATCAAATGTTTGTCTGCTGCTCGCAAACTTTTGCTCGTTCTTTGCGTGAAGCTTAAACATTAATTTCCTACGTGCGCGTTAGTTGTTGTTATTGCTACTCTATCACGGCCAAAAGGTAAATAGAAAGCGGCAAGTTCCTCCCCAGGGGAGGCTTTTCATATGCCAATCCCCCACCTGCTTTCAACCCCCCTCCCTTCATAGTTTGTGCTCTAATGAGCGTTTGTCTGTGGCAAGCGTATCATTTGCTGCCTCGTCTTGCGTTCCTGTAAATTTTCAGCCTAATGTCTTCATACGTCTGGTCCGCCATTCCACGCCACTCCACTCCACTCCACTCCATTCCGATCCGATCCCTTTCCCTCGAGCGCTTGGCATATTGCGATACCTTGCGTGTTCGGATGCGTTTGGCATGCCAGAATGATATTAGTCACACACCGATGGAGAACAGGGGGGGCGAATTGGCCGGGGCAGACAGATGGAGATACATTTGCACAACAGCATCATTTGGCAGTTCCATAGTTGCCAACGCCATTCGGGAAAGAATGAAGTTGGGTTGGGGGTCAAAGCCTCCTCCTGAATTGTTGCCATTGCTCCTGCCTCTGTGGGTTGAACATATTTGGTGCGCCATATGAATTTCTGGGCTCTAAAGTACCGGTTTTCCGGGGACCACAACATCCCCCCTCCCCCCCATTCACCTTTGATTTCCATTACAGCCCGCCAACTTTGACATTATTCTTCAGTCAACAACACAAAAAATTGAATAGCGGGTAAATGTTTGGCAACTTCCGGTTTAAAATGGCCATCCCAGGAGCCATTTTGACAAATCTGCGGGCCAGTGGACGTGGAGTGGCGGGGGTGGGGGAGGTGTGGGCTGCATAATGGATGCGGCGATAAAAGCCAGCGACGGGCAACAAAAGAGCCACCAGGACCATGTAAACGATACATAATTTCCGCTGCAAGGAGGGCAGAATGGGCAGGTATTCAGTATTCTGGTCGGCCGTCTTGCATTTTATTACTCCAACTCTGAAGCCTCGGGCGCAGTGAGCCGTGAGCTTTTATAAACTTATCTCATAACATTAATTGTGGTCAACACTTTTCGGCCATTTAACCCAAAATGGCCGGCAGTTGGGGGGCCACACAGTGCTCCATGTATGTACTATATACGTGTGTTTACATTGTCAGTGATTTATGCAACTGCGCCACATGAGCCATAAATACCGAAATGCCAAAACTTTTACCCTGGCCAGGTGAAGGTTACGTGTGTGTGATGTGTGTGTGGTGTGTGTGTGGTGTGTTTGGTGTGCTCCCAAGTGGCCAACTAAGCGGTCAAAAGGCTCTGGCCCACGCAACGCGTCGTACAAACGGGCCAAAGTTAAATATTTAAGCAGGCCAAAAGCAGAGCGAAAACAAGTCAATTAATTTGAAACGACCCTCCGTTGTGGAGAAAGTTCTGCGGCATAAATAAGAGTGCTCGATAAACGGTATTACTATGCACTCGGAATAAAGTTAACCCGAATTTCTTCAGTCTTCAATTGAATGTTAAATTTCAATGTTTTATTTTTCACTATGAAGGATAGTGGAAGTATTTATTCCTTTGTTATTAGATCGGTTTCAGCTCCATAACTCTATAGTTTAGAGAAATACCAATTGTACCGCACATTTTCTAGGCATAGAAAATAGGGGTTAATTTTTGCTTAGTGTGTTCGAGATATGCCATTATATCAATCGCATGACGCAACGGAAAGGGAGTCCAAAGGCGGGAAAAACAAATATCGCTGCATGCTTTTTGGCATCGTCAGCATGGCTCGAAGGACCAAAGGACCAAGGGACCAAAGGACATGGACACGGTTACAAGCTCATTAAACGATTCGCAGCCTCAGGTGGAGCAGGGGGGGCCGAATAGAGCCGTTAATTTCTTTTTATGAACCAGCTGGGAAACATTCCGGCACAACGAAGGCCAAAGGGCCCAAAACAACAGCCAACAATAGGCGAACAAAAAATTAAGAAAATAAAACTTACACTCGAGATAGAGATCTGAGACGCCAGCCAGCGGCTCTGGTGGAGATTGTCCCCCCAGTTCGAGTTCCACTCCAACTCCTGCTCACAATCCCAGAGAAGCAACAACTGAACAAGCGAACAACTGCTGTAATCAGCAGTTAACGAAATATAAAAACAAAAAGGGACATCGGACTGCTGGCTGTGCGCTAACGAGCAATTAGATTTCATTCTAAGCTGGGGAATTAATTGCAGTTCCTTCCTTCCTCGCCGGCCCAGCGGGAGTCCTTGGGGCAAAGTCTTGGCAGTCCCAAGGAGGCTGCGATCCCCGCCATATGCTGTCGACTCTGCTCCTTGGGATTGTGATTCATGGAGGCGGGGGGAGGGGGGGTTGTCAATTGGCCGAGGAGGGACCGCATCTTCACACTACTTGACAACGTAAGCACCTTTCGAAATTGCACATTAGCACATTAGTCTAGTCCGCCGCCCAGACGGCCTTGCTTTACCTCCCACCCCCCTCCCCCCTCCCCGCCATGCCCATAATGAGCTTCGGTTTTTGCCCCACACTTTGTGATTAATTCTTTATTGTGCTTGGGGCAAATAATTGGGGTTGGCCCCGGCCAAGATTTGTTTGGCTTAGACGAGCTCCTAACGGCCCATTTTGAGCCATAACGAACTGGCCCAAAATTAGTACGCAGCTTATGGCCAAGTCATTCCCGCCATGTGCCGTGTGGGAATACGGATACGTATATGGATATGGATATGGATACGGATACCCACTTTTGGCGCAAGTGTCGCCCCGGCAATTTGCAACTAAACTCGGACCGTGCTTTAAATTGTCACCCCTCGCCGGCGCACCCCGTTGACTATCGAAGTCATTTAACCAAAAAGCGATTAATCTATAAACACATAAACAACATGCCCAGCCGGAAAGGGAGCTTCGTACGTTGCAAGGCAGCCAAAACAAAAAGAGACGAAAAAAAACGGATGAAAAACAGGCGAAAACCCAGCGGCGGACACTGAAAAATGGCCAAAATCAGTGGGAAAAATCGAAAATCGAAAATCGCGCCATGGGCAAACGGGCAATAGGCTCTTGGCTGGCAGTTTATGCAAATGTTTGGCCACATGCAGTGTGTCGCAGCCGATTTCCGGCCATGTGTGACAGTGGCCAGTGGTCAGTTGGTGGACAGGGGGTGAGTGGGGGGGCGGGGAGGCTGGGAGGCAATAAAAGTAGCCGCCGCCGTCGTAAATAAAAAGGGAAAAGTCAGCCACCAGGGAACCGAGTTTCGAGTCGGGGATGCGAATCGAGGGATACCCTCGTGATTTTCGCAAGGGATCACCTCAGCCTGACAGATGATCGGAAAAGGTCGCTAAAGATTTCCATTTCGAACGCGTTTTACTTGCAGAACAGATGGGTAGTACCTTCTCAGCAACTCCTTCCGTCTAGTCGGGTTTATCTTTCGAAGCCCGTTCCGTGGTCCTTGCTCTGTTGTAACTGTTGTGGCCGGCGCCCATTTATCGGTATTTGGGCATTTGCAATTTATGCGACTCCCCTTTTAGGAAGGAACCTCGTCCTGCCTGAAAACTGGACTTTAAACGCCCCCATCGTTGACATTTGCATGGCCATTTCATATGCAGGCTATTATTGTTAAATGACTTCGGCTGGCAACAACTTGAAGTATTCCCAGAACCTGATAACTTATGAATGGGCTGTATACATTTCCCGAATCTAGACATTGGTCACTCATAATTCCCCATTTCCGCCTTAATTTAATGTAAATTCAATGATTAACGAAGCAATTTGAATGGCGGAGCTAAGTGCGCCCAAAGGATTTGGGGTGGGCAAGAAAATGGAGCCAAGAAAAAAAAAGGGAATAAAAAGAAAGGACCATAAAGGAGCTTGTGTAAAGAAGTCAGAAGCCGGAAATATTTTCCCAGGCGCAGGGAGCAAGGCGGAAATCACAAAATAAGCAAATTGTCTGGCAAAATAAAAATTGCTTCCGCAACGCACGGACGCAACTGGTCCTGGGAGGATGTCCTGCAGGACAACTTGTTGCAGTTTCAGCTGAAATTGACAGGCGTTGAATATATTCTCAACACTTCATTAAATTCAATATTCAAAATCTGAAGTTACACATTTTATTTGTTTGTGGTTGCCATTAATGTGAAAACAGCAAAGTACTTTCTCTTTTTCAGTTCCTATTTCCTGTGCTCCCTTGCTCATCCTTGTAATTATGTATGTGTTCGGATCCCCATCTTCCTTCGACTGACTGACAATGGAAACCCTAGTACTGTGCTTTGATCTAACAAACAAATTGGCGCACAGGTGAAGTCGGGGGGGAGGAGTGGTGAACGAGCGATGACAAAAACGTAACACCCCTGCCCCTCAGAGGAGGTGTTCCAATTATGTGGGGGGAGGGGGGGGGGGGTGAGCTATTAGCGCCCTTTTCCAGGAGCGGGGAGGGTGGCACATTCTAATGAGTTGCCTGGCAGCCTTTGGACATTGAAATGCGAGTGCCGAAATCTGCTACTTCTCTGTTATTTTGACGCCCCACTTGGGCGGTGGATGTGGATGTGGAGGGGATGGATATGGAGATGGAAAGCGAAATGGAGCGATGATGACTGGGGACTCACATGTGTTGTCGTGTGTGTGTGCTCGTCTTGTTTTTCTGGTTTATTGGGCTAATTCAATAACCAACAAAACCGAAGCAGGCAGGCGGTAAAAAACCGATGCCGAACAAGGACAGCTCTTCAATTGGGGGTTGGCAGGCAGAGGCAGAGGCAGAGGCAGTCGGCCTTAATGCATGACAGTTATCTGCCCACAGGATTTCCGTTTTAGATCATCACACAGGGAAAACACACACACACACCCACACACACAGGAGCAAATATTCCGGCTATGTCCTGGCAGGATATTTCGGGGCCATTGGCTGTTCGCACTCAATCAGATAGCTCCAATCTCCTTAGCCAAAGGAATTCGGCAACCACAAGCCACAAATTGTGGGTGGGTGGATGGCGGCGATGTCCTTTTACAGCAGGACTTCAAGCACGGCTTTAACTGAGCACACTCCTCCCTGTGGGCATATTTTTGCATGTGTTTTAATTTGGCAGGCACTAAATCAATTCCCACCCCCCCAAACGAACACACACACACACACGAGTTTATAACTTTATCGGGCATAACGAGTGTATTATCCTGGCACAGGCTGGCACACGTCCTGCCCCCTTCCTCCCCCCTCCCCTGTGTTGTCTTGTTTTGCTGCGGCATTTAAAAATAACTTTAATGGAAAATTTATCGATCTGACAAGGGTCTGAGTTTGGCTCTGGGATGGAGCTACTCCTGCTCCAGCTCCAGGTCCTGTTGCTGATCCCCGAACGGAGATAAGCGACGCACAAGCACAAAGCCAACGTGTGTAGGCAGTAAATCGCCTGAAAAGAAATCAACAAGGATATTATGCTCCTGCCTGTATTGTTGGCCATTTTGCAGGTTGATTTTCCCCTTTTGTTGCTCTGTGCCCCCCAGAAAACATATTAAGACATTTTAGTGCCGTTTTCACTTCATTAGTTTCGATTTGGCAGCGATTCGTTGTGAATGCATTTTAGATAAAGGATTCTGGTGGAGGGGCAATCGATGGAGGGATGCAACTGACTGCTTCCTCCACTTCCACTTCCACCTCCATCTTCTTCGAGTTAGGACTCCCGACAGACTGCTCACATTTTTATGAACTGCTCCCAGCTGGCAGCCAACAAAGTTCACACTTACCCACCGAGGAGCTACTTAATTCTGATACCGCCATCTTGGGAGCCAGTGCAGCGGAGGAGTGGCAACAACTTGCTAAACTTTTGCCAAGTTAAGCCCCAGTGGAGGCGGTGGGGGGGGAGGTCTTAATCATGGCGCGGGAATTATGAAATGTGCTGCGTAAGTTGAAAAGGATGGGACTTCCAGGGCCAGTTTTTGCTGTTCCAGGAAAACCATTAGCCTAATGCACTAGCTCAGACTGTTTTCCAATGGCTTTTCCGTCCAGTCAGGGATCTTCTAACACTATAGTGTTCTTCCGATGACGAGTGTATTTCCACCATATGAGCTGCTGTCCAGGAGTTCTGGCGGACAGACAAAAGACAAGAGGAGCCCCCACTTGCTCTTTTCCCTCCCGGCAGACGAACAGAATGGCCCAGGACAAGGCACTTAACCTAATAACGAGCGCTGTCCGCAGCCGCGAAGGAGCAGCAGGATGACAGAACGTTAAGTAAACGCCATTTGAGCCACTTCAACGGACAGGACTTGGGCGGGGAAGCGGAAAAAGTTTTGAAGAACTCGCATAAAAATGACAGGCGCAGAACTTGCCACAGGACTCGACTCCTTCGGCCGGGCCGCATTGTCTGATTTGATGAAGACGTTCCACAGACCATGGCGCAACCAAAAAATTCCGCGACAATGACAACAAACAAACAAGGCGAAGATGGGGACACAGCAAACAAAGATGCAAATCCGCTTAAGTATCTTGCAATGATTGCCGTCAACGAGGAGATGCTCGGGAAGGACGAGGGAAAAAAGAAAGCCCAACCCCCCGCCCCCCCATCCCCCTGACTCCGGCGAACCACTTAAAGTGATCAAGAAGGATTCACAGTTTGTAAAATGGAATTTTATGGCTTAGTTAGAGTAAGGGGCGCTGAAAAAGAAGAAGACGGCGGCGAAAAGGAAAATATTTTTGCGCGGCCGAAGGGAAAAAGTGAACAAATCACACCCCATTACAAAAGGAGTCGCATTGGGTAGGAATGGCCAGAGGCGGGCCAGGACACGCACTTCTCAGAAGGGGGGGATGGCGGGCAAGGACTCGAGGAAATTCCTCAGCAAGGACGCTTTTTTCCCGGGCGTGTTGCTTTTTTTTGTTTCCTTGCAGATTTGGAGCGGCTTATCGCGCGACTTCATTTGAATATTTCGCCATCCCGCACTTCCTGCCCCCCCACTTTGTTTATGCATTTGTTAATGTTGTAACGGAGATTTTTACGAGTGGAGCGGCATAATAACAATAATGAAAAGCTATTATGAGCCCGGAGGATAATGCCGGCACAGGAAAAGAAATCCAGTTCGACACGCCCACGCATCCCACGTGCCATTTGGCCATATTAAGCGAATTAGAAGATGGAGCAGGTCTCCTTTAGGAGATAAAAGACCCGGAATAGAAACACAGACTTCATAATTCGACTTTATAGCCGCTAATGGCAAATTAGGCGACACATTTCCCACCCTATCTGCTTTTCTTTTGAAAGAAATTGATAATACAGTGTCCGCCATTTAAATGTGCGCATTAATAAAATAAGCTCACTTTCAGATCATCATAACCTGGTTTAATATACCTATATCAGGGGATTTTATATGAGTTGATTAAACTCTGTTAACAGTTATTAAGAGCTAATAATTACATTTTTACAAAGTTTATGAAAAATGTAGTTAAACTTAAAAAAAGTGCTTAAATTAATAAGTTTTTTTATGTAGATTATTGGACAATTAAGGGGTTCCATTTCGAAATACGGCTTATTTAATTTAATTTATGGAATATGTTCTCACTTTTTTGTAAATTGTATAATATATAAATGCAGTTGTTTGGTTTTAGACATTTAATGTAAATTAGCTAATTGATTGACAGCAATAACATTTTAATTTAATTTGTTTTTTTAAGTATAGGAAACGTAGAAATAAAAACATAAATACTCTTAAGAAAGTTAATATAATGAAGTATTCCCTTTTTGGAGCAATGAACCGTATTTGTTAGCTAACATTTTTGAAACTTTGACTGTGAGCATTTCCTGTGTATTCAATATTAAGTATTTTTGAAAGAAACAAGCAGAAGAAACCAAATGGAAATGGAATTGGAGTCTTTTGGGTGGGCAATAGATTTATTATTCCTCCTCGGAGGAAATGTAAAGAGCCCGCCTGCCCCAAAATCAGGTGTTATGACCTCCCCTCACACCTATGGCCGGAATTCCTTTGTTTTATCTCGGCTGGGAAATTCTTTTGACTTGGGAAATGTGCGCATGAATAAAATTAAGTTGATGGCGTTGCCGTTTCCATTTCCATTTCCGTTTCCTGCCGGAGGTGGAACTGGAACTGGAGGAGGAGGAGGAGGAGGAGATGGAGACGGGGCACTCGAGGGAGCTCTACGAGCTCCTGGCGAGGCTGAAGTGCGCATGAAAAGCCACTCGAATGCCATAAGAATCATTAAAAATCGTTTGTTTTTCTGTTTGTGCTCGCGAGTGGATTTTGTGGTAATCAAAATAACAACAAAGCGGCGAAACAAGTGCCAAGAAGAGCGGCCCAAACAAATAAAAAAAAATGTGAAAGAAGCTGGCATAAACAAAGGCCAAAATGAATTAGACAACTTAATTATAAATGAACTGGGAGGAGCTGGCCAGACAAAGGATTTTCCACTCATTGTTGTGCGAGGAGTTGCCGAAAAATCTACAAAATTCTGTTTACCCACTCATTAGGCGGGCTGCTCCACTTCCAACTCCGTCTCCATCTCCATCTCCAGATCCAGATTCGGTTTCTGGTTCTGAGACGCTGCCAAGAACAACAACGGAATTAACAAGTTAAACAGTCAACGAGCTGACTTCGCAATGACGAATGCCAAATTGAATGCAATTACCAAAATAGGCTTGAGTCAATCCGAAGAGTGGGGAAAAACAATTGCAGGACAGGATTGGAAACTTGGACTGGGGTTGAGGGGCAGGAAGCCGAGGCCTTTGTCTTTAATTGAGTTACTTCGATTGCTTTTCCACGGCCGGAAAATGCATTTAGAGGGCACACAACAGGCCAGCATCTTCAAAAGGTAATCAGGAAAAAAGGAATCTGATCCAATATTGACCAATTTACCAGCGTATTATGTGTGTTTTTAATACCACATTTTTATTATTCTTAACCCCCATACACCATTGGTTATTGATATATGATTATGTTTGTACAATCTTGTTAATCGTTATGATATTTGGTATATTGTCCTTTGTAATTGCATACCAAATGTTAGCAACTTATCAACTGTTTTTAGCTTGCCAATGTTAATGGATAGTGTAAGTGTTTGCCAAATGGATCTTTATGTTAGGTTGTTTATCTTACTAATATATCTCTAGTTCCTTTATAATCCTTTTTATTTTATTGTGAAATAATAACGAAATGGTAACAAAGATAGGTGCACTGTTACCTAACTGGACAACTTCAACAAATCATAAATAATATACAGAAAAATTAGTTATGTCAGCAGCACATAATAAATATAAATATTTATAATCCTTTACAACTTAAATACCGACAATCATTGTTAAGAAAACTACCATTAGTTACTATTGAAAAGAGGGATGAGAAAGCCTCAATATTCTGGTAAAACATGTTGCTTAAACAAATGATTCAATGCTTAGTAGGTTTTATATACCAATGTTTGGTCTTAAAATTATAATTTTTGGATTAATAAATTTTCAAGAAACATAAAGACTAACCTTCGATTTTATAAACGAATTTAGACGTCTTTTGCCAGCGAACTGAGTTGGACTTCCAATGAAAAAGTCCAATTTTTATCCAAAGTGTGGGTGGAACTAAAAAAAAAAGCAGATCAAGTAAAATGAGGCTTACAGCTTCATAGAGTCGAAAGGTATTGTTCACTAAAGCGGTGACATTGGCGACCAAGGGAGCAATGAACCAGCACTCTACGGCTATGTGGTAAATACAGAGGCTGCGTATATAGTGCCAAGTGATATGTATTTATGTGACCCGGCCACTGTCATTCGATACCCACTCTTTTAGGGGCGGAGCCTCTGGCGGGCCACGCCCCCGCACATTAAAAATCCCTCGCAAGTGGGAGGAGCCATGGCCAAAACGAGAGGCACATGGCGCAGGAGCGAGAGAGCATGCTCCGCAGAGCGAGAGAGATGCATGCGGAGAGAAGGGACGACAAACTATACAAGTTGCATTTTTATTTGCGAAACGGAGGGGATTTCAAGTGGCATGGATTAAGGGGAAAAACAAAGGACAAAGGGACGAAAGGACGAAAGTCAGTGTGCAAGTTTTGTTTGCTTAAATGTTGTACCCTCTGCTTGTGGCACACAAAGGAATCAAGCAAATAAACACATCACTCAGCAGGCGAACAGGAGGAGTGGAGTGTTTGTCACTTTGGCGACATGTGTGACGGCGACGATGAGCCAGGACTCCAGGATGTTGGGACTCCGGGCCTCGTCATCTTCGTCTTCAGCCCAGTCATCCTTTCTGGAGTTTCTGCCGCAGACAGGCCTACAAGTTATGTGGGGGGAGGGGGTTGAGGTTGAGTTTGGCTTTGGCCAGGACTCCAGACTCCTTTGCTCCTTTGCTCCTCGCAAGGCGCAACACGTTGCCCGAAAGACGCTGCCAGGTGGCTGCCTTTGCCGCAGGTCCTTTGGCCATCGGTAGTAAATTACTTTTTGTTTATCAAGCAGCACACTCACCACACACGCACACACATCCTGAGATTTGCATAAGGATGTGCTTATGATGTGCTCGGATTATGGCGCAATGGACTGGAGACTAGAGACTACAGACTGGAGACCGGAATGGCTATCTAGACATCTCCATAATATTAAGACAAAGCTCGTTGAGCCGTAAGACGATTTAATCGAGCTGAAATAATGGACTAAGGCACCGACACAGACACGCACACACGCTCCATTCATGAACTTGTTGAAGGTGGTGCAGATGGTGATGGTGATGGTGATGCTGGGGAGGTGGAGGTGGAGCCACCCACTTAAGTCGGCCTCCTCTTTAAGGACATGCAATGAACCGAACTTGATGCCCCTATCGAATTTATGGCTTATCCGATTTCCAACAATTAAAAACAGACAGGACCGGGGGACCAGGATGCCCATTCCCATTCCCGTTCCCATTCCCATTCCCACTGCCAATGCCAAATCCTACTCCGCTTGTCTCGCTTGGCAGCGCTTTAATGCAATCAAAACATTTATAAAGCTTTAGACGCCGCGCAGCCAAAGACAAAAATTCGGTGGTTGTTGTTTTAATTAGATTTCCAAGGCTCAGCAGAGCTCCTGGCGGCAGGACGACTGTCTAAATTGCCACAGCTGTAAGGGGTTAACCCACAACCCTTAATCGCCCGGCAAGCGAACGACACCGCGCTATCCTCCAGCCTCTGCGAATGGGGCTGCCTCTCAGCGAAACGGGCATACCCTATGAACAAGGGGTATGCAAAGTGGGCATAATCTGCCGACGGCAATCTCGGCGCTCAAGTGTGCCGCGCGAGCAGAGCGGAGCCGCTTAAATTAATGAAGAAATAAAGACGCACGAGATTTACGCGCTTAGGTGAGCCAGGCAGGAGGCAGGAGTGGCAGGATTCCGGATTCATGAATCCAGATTCAGGAGTTCGGGGAACGGGGAACGGGGTGGACCACGGCTGATGGCTGAAGGCTGACGGAAATATGCAGAGCGAGATGCCGGCGAGATTCGTGAAATGCCGCACAATGGCTCCCAGGGGCACGATAAAAATCGAATTAATAAGAGTTCAGCATAAATGGGCCTGGAAATGTCATGGGCCAGGAACACCTACACCCGGTTTGTCTCACTGCCATTTGTATACATTATTATTTTTATTGCGATTTGCCAGAGATTTGAGAGCGCGATGGCAGTGTAATTAGCTCAAGGGCTGTTGCCCCAATGGAAGGGTTGTGGCTGGGATGGCACAAGGACACAAGGACACAAGGACACAGGGACACAAGGGGACACTTGCACTGACGACTTTGAATGGCCGTTGATACAGCAGCTTAATTAATGCATTGCAAGTGCTAGTGACAATTCCGAGTGTCCATCGGGTGCCACAGGTGTTTCGACTAATAACCAAGGACGTGGCCCAGGCCGTTTAAGCCAATGAACACAAATCACGCACGCCAGGATCACCATGCACAGCCGTCCTGGGGCTCACACACACACTGGCATGCGAGTAAATTATGACAAATGTCCTTGACAGCCTCAGCGGACAGTAGCCGTAACCCTTTATGCCTGCCAGTGGGGATACGATGGGATGGGATGTTCTACGGACACATTTTGTGGCAGCTGTAACTAACAACAACATGCACACAACAAATTA
Source organism: Drosophila rhopaloa (assembly GCF_018152115.1). NCBI lineage: Eukaryota > Metazoa > Arthropoda > Insecta > Diptera > Drosophilidae > Drosophila > Drosophila rhopaloa. Next base: position 9,878,936 of record NW_025335123.1, on the reverse strand, counting down.
CCCATTTAGCACAACAACAAGAACAAGAAGAGCAGTTTTGGGAGAAGGCCACATACAGCAGGCATTCCAATGAATGCCCTAACTTTCTAGGTCCAAAAATTAGGTATCCTTTCTTAAAGGTTGCTACATTTTAGATAATATTTTTCCTATATATCCCATATTCTTAAGAAGCAAAAACAAGGGGAGAATTCCGGGAAGTAATAGAAAGAAGTGGGCAAGATAACAATAAGCTTCTATGCTTAAAAAAAAAAACAGTAATTAAATTTTAGATCAACCCACACTTATTAGAAAAAGTAGGTGTCATAGCCCTACACAAAACAACATTTTAGAAAAGATTTCGACGATATTGGGATACTCAAGTTGATCCTTTTAAAGATACAATTTATCATCTCTTGCTGAACTTCATTATGTTGATCGTCTCTTATAATTGTTGACTACAAACTTAAAGACAATTTTAATAGTCTCAAAAACAATAAATGTGTATAAATATAACTTAATACTTATCACACCGTTTTATTTATGAAATAAAATCAACATTTTATTGTGTCTTTAATGTGTTAGTCTATCTCAAAATGTTCATTGCTTACAAGTTTATTTTTTTTTAATGACAGTTCATTCTTTTTTATATTGCCATAATTAACTTCGATTTCTTGGCCTATTAAAAAATGTCCTGCTTTAGTCTTACTACTCCATATGTTTATTATTATTTCATTCAAATTTTTAAAAAATCACCTCATTGCCGGTTCGTTAAAGGACCAAACATGGCAAAAAGAGTGTTTCCGAATTCGAGTTACGAGAAATATCCTGTCTAAGCACACAAGTCCCTGCTTCAGATCCGTAACATTCCACCGGCTCCATGTAATTATTCAATTCAATTAATTCCGTTTACGCCTTTCGGGCCAATCCTGCGGCTCCAGCTGGCAGGACATGAGATTGTGTCCTTCCAGCGAGTGTCCTACCGCTCGTTGTCCAGCAGCCATTTCCGCTTCCGATTCCGTCCTGCAAGGCACTCGTGTGTGTCCTGCGTTCGTTTATCATCTCTCCGGAATGTGTGTGGGCTGACTGCTGTTTTTTTTTTCGGTCTCGGGTCAGCCCCAGGATAAGGAGCAACAATTTGAACTATCCAAAAGGTCCTGCCTCCGAGGCAGTCGCAAGATAGGCCTTGTGTCCCTGCAGCCTCTCGAAGGCATTCCTCGCATTGTTCGGCTTTTGTTTTGCGGCCCAATGCGAAATCCTTTTGATACCAGCAAATGGCCAGGGCAAACAAACAAATTTCATTTATTTTTTAATAAAGTTATATTTGTTGTTAGCATTAATCCTCTTCAGCATTGCTTTGTGCTTTGTGCCTTGTGTTGGTGTTTGTGTTTGTATTGGTGTTTGTGTTTGTCCATGTCCAACAATGGTCGCTTCCGTTTCCGCTGGCCCAAAAAAATATTCGAAATTGCTTCAAAAATAACTGGCAACATGTCGTAATACAAAAAACAAAGGCTGCATCGTATCATACAGGCAGAGAAAAAGGAGATAAACGAAACGGAAACTGCAAATAGAATTTTCGTGCAAAACTTTTTCCAGCTTTGCGGCAGTTATGAGATATGCTTGATATGCGTACGTGTGTGTCCTTCGGTGTGCGTATCCTTATCACTTCCGTCATAAATTTCATTTTGCTTTTATTTTTCTATTAAAAACTAACTGAGTGGGTGGAGCAGGGGCTGTGTTTTTTCGGCCATAAATCAAAAGGGAATTCCAGATCCCAGATCCCGAAGCCGGAACGGAAAAAATAGACAAACATGAACAGCAAACTAAATCGCAATAATATGAAAAATAACAAAAGGCAAACGACAAACGGCGAACGACGAACGACGAACGACGAACGACGAACGACAAACGGCAACTGAATATATTTGCCCCTGGCCCATCCTGGAATGTCCTGTCCCCTAAGCCCAGTGCAATCTGCCACGTGCTACGTGATCTCCTCACTGGCATACACGCATGCAAATGTGGCAACATTAGAATTTTCAACAGCCCCGCTGCTGGCCTCGTTTTTTATCTCCTCGACTGCGGTTTCTTCGCTACCACTTTTCTTGGCAGGCTCTGACTTCTTTTTTCCTTGCCCCATTTCGGCTCGCCTTGGACTGCATCGTTTGTCATTATTTAAATTCCCCTTGACATCGCCCACGGACCAGCTCGCATATGAAGTTGTCACCGGGCAGAATGGCCAGGATATGTGGTATAAGCCAGGATGGGAATGGGAATGGGAATGGAAATGGGAATGGGAATGAGGACGACTGTCAGCGATAGTCCCCGGGAGTTGTCAGGCGACTGCTTTTCTAATGTGACGCATATGAAATTAAATTAAACGACAAACTCACCGCCTTTCCAGCATTTGTGCGTGGGAGAGAGGACTTCCGTTTCCAACTCCTCAGAGATTCGTTATGTAGCTGACTGATGACTTTTTGGGCCAAGAAGAGTTTAGACAGTGTATGGAGGAATCCAAACGCTAGAGGACTTGGTATGATCGCTGTGCTACTAGCTCATTAGCTATTATTATTCTTTACTGACGATAATATGTCTGAGTAGATAAGTATGAAATAAAACATTTAATAATTTTATTAATTTTAACAATTGCAAAATTGCAGCACAATTGAAAAATAAACAAATTTTCTGTAACTTGGCCAAAATAAAACGCAAAGCTAAAGGACTGATTGTTTTAAGCAGCTAAGGACCTTAAATATTAATCAATTTTCTCAGTTTTCATTAGGGGTAACATCAAGATTTTTTGCATAAATTGAAACATAATAAAAATTTTTAACTGGGAAATTTTGTAAAGGATACAACGAGGTATGGCATTCCAAGATCTGGCCTTTATTTCCAAGGGTTTTGATAAAAATGTATCTATTATAAATCGAGCTGATTTTTTGGCCATCAAAAATCTTAAGACACTCTTTTTTAGGTTTTTTGTAGTAACTTTGCCTAAATAGCACACACAGACAAAAATTTGAAGGCAGATTCTTAGAGAATCGAATCACAAGTCTTTAGAGGTATGCAACTTTGGAATCGGCTTCAATTTGGTAAAGTTATGGACTCTCGAAGTCCAATTTTGGGTCACTCTTTTACAAGTCATCGTAAAATTATACACTTTTGACCAAAATTATAATACCATCTGCAAGGGTATAAAAATAGTAATTCAATAAACTTTTTCTTTGTCTTTAATAACATGTCACTTGGTATTTTTTTGGATCTTCCTCATAAAGGTTTACTAAGAGTTCTAAGCAGAGGGCTCTGTCTTTTCTTGCGGCTGGGAGGTCGCCTTTCGAAGCTAACTTCCCATTGGGACCAAGTTGCAACATTAAAAGATAACAGATAAATGTGCAGCAATAAAAAGCTGTGGCCGGGGAACGAATTTAATATGCCACTTATCTGGCGCAAACTGCAAACACATTACCCCGAACAGCGGGTGGTGCCAGGAGCAGCAGGAGCAGGAGGAGCAGGAACCACCAGGAACCACCAGGAACACCACCAACCAGACAATGCTCAGGTATCACGGGCACAATCAGCAGCCCGGCGAGATTCGGGCCATGTTTGAATTGCTGTCATTAAAATGTTGACAAAGGCGCAGAAAGGTGTAAAAACCGCAGCCCCTGATTTCCACCGAAACCCAACCACATTGGTGGATTGCGGGATTCGAGGGGTTGGTGGGTCGGTGGGTTGGTGGATCGGTGGGTTGGTGGTCTGGTGGGTCCGTAATGAGTTTTGTTAATGTGGCGGCCACAAATGTAGAGCGCGTATGAATATTCGTATTCCTATGCTCGTTATGGCCAGCATATATATTTGAGGCATTTGCCGCATTGCAACTGACAGGATGATGAGCCCCGGAAAAAGGTAATGTCAGCGGGGGGAGCGGGGAGGAGGAAGGTAGATGGAATTTCAGAGGGTAATTCGGTAGCAGGCTGGCATTCAGGCCAGCAGAACTTCAAGTGGCGAAACGAGGCGAGAACGAGTGGTGACCCTTGAAAGCGCCAATCAAGTGGCTGGGAACCGGGCTCTTACATGCGTAATTTGCACGCCAAGTGCTCGACCCGGCACCAAAGCAAACCAAACCAAACCAAACCATCCTAAACCCATTCCACTTTCCATCCAGTCCGTCGTCTGGTAATTAAATTTGGTACGCCCGGCAAAGTGTGAAAATCATAAAAAGCATCGTCGAGTATACGCCGTGTGGTCCCAAAAATGTTAAACAATTCACACGCCTGGGCTAATTAAGCGCTCGTCCTGTTTCGTCCTGTTTCGTCCTGTTCTGGCCCTCCTGCTCCTTGAAGAGACGATGTGTGCGATTTCCATATTTTGATAAATCCTGATGGAGTCTGAAAGTTGGCATTAAGCAAACCGGAAATTAACTTAATAATGACTTGTTTATGTCTGTATCGCCGACTGTCTGTCTATTTGTGTGCGCATAAGATAGCACTTGATATGGCTTACCCTGGCAGAAACTATCCCCCATTTCGAGGAGGAATATCCCAGATATCCTTCAGCCATTGCGGTCATTTGGCACCCTTTGAGCCCCACCTCGCACATGTGTACGCCTTAAATTAATGACCTCATAAATTAGCCATAATTATTGTAATGAGCCCAAGTCGCATTAATGAGGCAGTTACTCCCACCGTCGCCGCCTGAGACAATTCAACTTAAAATTTATGAATTTATGGCCATGTGTTAGGGCCAATTAGTGGAGTCGCGTTTTGTAGTGGGCGCGCAATTCGCGCAATTAAATGCACCTGATGACAGCGGCAGGAGTAAAGGATATGTACGTACATACAGCTGCATAGACACATTAATCACGCCTGCATTCGGGAGTGTGGTGAGGGGCGAGGGGTGGGGGGGCCTAAGCTCTGCCCGCGATATAGATTTGTTTGCAGAGGGGTTTCTGGGACGGGCTGGAAAAGATCTGGATGCCCGGGATCCTTCTTCTAAGTGCCAAATAAATTACGGGGTCAGCGAAAGTAAATAGCAATAAATTAAATGTACATCAATGAAATAAACCAGCGACAAGAAAGCAGAAAAAGGACAAGAAGTTGTTTTCATTGGGCTTTGCTGGCACGACAGCGGGGGAGGGGGGTTGGGGGAAGTTTATTGAGTAAACAAACAAACAAACAACAATGAAACCAAGCAAACAAACAGACAGCCAAACAGGCAAACAAACGGGCGGAGCAGGAAAAGCGGAAAAACGGAAAAGCAACCAAAAGAGGGTTGCACCACCGTCCGCCCCTTTAGACGAAATGGCCAAATGAAATTTTAATTTTTTTCTTCCATCGTTTTTCCTTTTTTCCCACTTTTAATTCCTCCTTCAAGATGGGGTCCTTGGGCGGGATCCGTGGCGATTATGCACGGTAAATCATTTCAACATTTTCCCGTTCATAAGCACGTAATTTGACTTGATTTTTTAGCCGCCGCCGGCCATTTGGCTTATTGACTGCCGCCCCAAAGAACTGGGATAAACAGGACAGGACAGCCGGCAGGAGGAGGATGAAGAGGATGAGGAGGACGAGGAAGGACCCACGACTCCGCATATAATTGCGGTTAATTAAAGCGTGATTTCTTTGCGGCCGCGTCAAGTGAGCGTTAAAACAAATGGCCCACTCTGACCCCACCGAGTCCACCGATGTCCTTCGATAAGGAATGATCTAGTACAGCCAGCGAGGATTTATTTTTATTTTTCCGTATCCCGATTTCTCTTGTGCATCCTGTGCTTCTTCACCTGCCACTTCTGGCGTTTCTTGCTTCTTTTTTTCTTTTTGGTGGTGACTCCCCGGGTCTTTCAAGTTCCTTATATTTTTTTTACACACAAAAATTGATTATTAATGATGGACCCCGCTAGGAAAAAAAAACCAGTGCGACGTCTGAAAAAAAGCGCAAAGAAATTAATTATGGAAATTACTTGGCCTGTCTGCCCACCCAGCACATCACCCCTGTTTAATCGGCTTGCGGTTTGATTTATTTAAATTTCGGGAATAGAATTTTTATATTTTTGGACGCAGGACGCAGGATACTTAGCCGTTGTTTGGCCGGGTACCAAATAACAATTTATTTTCATTAATTTGTGCCTTAACCCCTTGAAGCCGCCGCGGGTTCATTAGGAATGCACGCTGCATGGCCGCGCCGGAGTTGATTGCCGTTAAGGCGACGGTCCAACCCTTTCCGCCTCTCGACCTTCCACCCCCCACCCCCCCAAAAGGTCCTTGTAATTATTGCAATCTGTTCGATTTTGGGACACACTCTGGCCGCGAACGCGACCGTTTTGCAATTTGGAAATGCAAATTAATTGCCACATGGCCCGGCTGGGAATGTCCTGGTGCAGAAGTGTTTGCGGCATTAGCAGTGGCCATTAAAGTAAATTGTAATTGGTTATTCCCCCGACTTTGAGATGGAACAGAGCTCTGCAAAATTTTCATCGACTGGGGTGGCTCTGGCCTTTACTTCACTTCTTTCCTATTTTTTTCTGTTTGCCAATATTAAAAGTCATAATTCAATTTTATTGCAAATGTTTCAGGTGCCTTAATCATTTCTAATATCCTGCCCGGCTCTTTCCTACTGCCTCCCAGGACGCCTATTCAGTGACTCGACTTCCGCTCCACTCATAAATACTAATTTCACAGGCAATAAAGGCTCAACATTCGCCAGGCCTCGGATCCTCGCGACTCCTCACGTAGTTGTACCATTTCGATAGCAGCCAGGACATTTGCCAGATACGAGTTGTAGATAATGGCCGGAGCAATTTTTAATGGATTACTTCGCGAACGCGACTCCAGGCAGCTGTTTCTGGTTGAGTTCGAGAAATGAAGAAGGGTACTGCCAGGCATTTTCCTAAAATGATTTCCCCCACTCAAAAGGCAGTCATAACTTAATGTCAGTACCGGGCATCATTGTTTCTATTTATGCAAAAGTTAATCAGCTAGCGAGCACAACTGAAAATGGGAGGGGGACTGGCTCAATTTTTATACAATTTTGTAAATATATACAATTGATAACTAATGTCGATGAGATACTATTTGAAGAGGATTCACAAGAATACTCATAATTTGGGTATCCTTTGATTTAAAACCATCAACTTAAAAGGCTTAACTGTTTAACTGATGTTAAGAATCACACTTTAACTAGGCTAATAAATGTTATTGGCTCACCAATTAATACCTTGGGCTAACAGGGGTTAATGTAAGGAAACTGGTTTGTGGTATATGAATAGTTTGAGATCGGTCATTTTGGGACAGTCGTCAGTGTCAGACGCGTAAATAGTTGGAGGCCACTAATTACCCTTTCCAGGAGGACAACCCACATCAGTTGCAGGAGGTAGTTCAAAGGGCCCTCCTCCTCGGGCCACCAAAGTAGCCAATGGCCAGCGAATAAGGTCACAGATAAGATAGGCGAACTTCAGATACCCTCCACATGGAACTACACACGGTTGAAAGCACAACAACCCCCCCACCCCCCTCTGAATAGCGTATCAAAGGAGTCTTGCGTATTGTTGCGGTTAGGGTTGAGTCCTTTTGAGGGGGGGAGAGGGGGTCTGTGTGTGCGCCTGATTATACATAACGGTTCATTGCTTGCCAGGACGAAGGGGCAGGAGCAGCAAGGACTCCGTCTAATCACTGTCACATGCAGGCGTCGCTTACGCATTCAAAGCGAGACGAGACAAAGGCCACTGAGCTGGCGGGGAAGGGGGCGGGGAAGGGGAAGGGGTCGGGGCCAAATGGCCGGACAATGCATCCCAGGACGAGGGGCAGAAGGCAGGAGGCTGGGGCACTGGCCTGCTGTTAATTCGATTAATTACAACAATCAGCGGCATGTTTCATGTGGCAGCGACAGTTCGCTGCTCGGGGGCGTGGCAGGAGGCGCAGGAGCTTAACAAATTGCCCCATGCTAATGACACGTCCCTGCGTTCGTGTTCTCCAATCCCAACAATCGAAGCATAATGACAATGATAGATTTCCCAATATCTGTCATGTTTATGGGCAAAACAAAAGAAATTCGAGGGCGGAGAAGACATGAAGAGGAAGCTGGCACAACGGAGCATAATTGGATATAACATTTATACGCAATCATCGACAGATTGCAAAACGATTAAGCCAACCCTCGGAGAAAGTTGGCTCGGCGAAAGGCGATTCCCAAATATATAGTTCCCTGACGAAGCTGTCATTCCGCCCCATTCCGGCCATCCTCCTTTCCAAGAAAAGTAAATCTAATCAGGCAAGCAGCTAGCCAATGTACTCCGTTCCCTGAAACAAATGCGGGCAGGGTCCGAAGTTCATTTACTGTGCGTTGAATGTTTCTCGGGCAAACAGGAACAGGAATAGAAACAGAAACAATCAACTTAATTTGGCGCCCGCTGAAAGCCCTGTGGCAGATAAATTAAGTCATTAGTTCGAGCTGGAAGTTGGACTGTTCGTTGGGCACAAGAAGAAAGTTCCCGGCCAAAGTGGAAAATAAATTGGCAAACGTTTGTTTTGAGATTAACCGCGATTAGAACGTGGGAGTGGGAGTGGGTGTGGGAGTTTCAGTTTGGGTTCGGGTTTGAGTTCAACTGGGAGTGCGAGTGGCTTGGGGAATCGCAGCAAATGTTGCCATTATTTGATAAGCTCAAACATAGACACGGAGAGCCTGGCGCCACCCTCCATGTGTTTGTGTAAACAAATGGCAAATGCGAGAATAATCGTAGGAGATTAAAAAGTTTCCTGCGCCCGCACAAAGCGAAAAGGACGAGGGGTTGGGGGAGTGCAGGAGTGGAGGAGTGGAGGAGTGGACCTGCTCTGACGCGAGACAAATGAGTGGCGCACGTGAAGCGTCTGGCCTTGTCTGTATATCCCTGGGCCTAACTAATTTATGGCGCCTGCATACAAATTGCTTTGGCTTGCGACCACCTCGACCCCCTCCCCCCAACCACCCCCATCCATGGCCCCATTTTCCGGCAATTCAAAGCCGAAACTACGGCAGGACTTAGTCTTAGCCAACTACAACTATTCCCAACCGCCAGGCAGCCGGGAATTGAGAATTGAGTGAGCAGCCAGCTGGCAATTAAGATCCCAAACACACGTCGGGATTATCCCAGGATTGCACATATTCATCATTTAGAGACCATTAACTAGGCAGTTATGTGGGCTGTGTGGGGCACAAGTCTGCTTTTGGATGCCTGCAAGAACTTCACTATTGCTGCAATCTAGATTTTTAGATGAGAAGTACTTATATTATTCTGAACATTCAAAAATACAACATTTACTATCAAATATACACCATCACACTCACATTCAAAAAGGATTGTACGTAATAGTCTTAATCTTTAAAAATCCAACAGTCCAATTAAAGAACTTCAAAATCACCAAAGCTTATGGGAACTACTCACATAAATATTAGGTCCGTAATAAAAAATCTTTTTTAAATTTCCTACTACCCGATTCAATATACTATATGACATGGACCGAAACTAATTTGTATTAAAATATACAAATCACCATAAAGGAATTGCTACATATTAGATATATTAATAAGTTCCCATGTTTTAAAACTAAAAAAAAAATTTAATTAAAATTTGCTTTAAAAAAAAATTTAAAAAGAAATAAAATATTCGTATTGTTAAAAAACATTTATTATTCAGAAAATAACTTGAAATAGTTTCTAACCAATTGCTTATCTTAAAAGCCAAATAAGTAGCAAGAACAGTGACGAGGTCATCATAATTAAATCATTATAAATATTTTTAGTTCCTCTAAAGTTGGCCGATTGCAATTCTGCAACTCTATAATTAAGCGATCTAATTTCGACTCTTTGTCGGCCTTCGAGTTGCCCTTTTGTCGTCGAATGTGCATTTTGCTGCATGCAAGCAAAAGTTTTTAATTAAATCATGAACACAGGCACACGTTATAAACATTTCGAGGGGCAGACCAGGGCGGTAGAGTCCGTGGGAGGGGGGAGGGGGGTGACAGTGAGCAAGACGAATAGCTGGGTTCCAGGGGTAGCTGTTGGGAATACCAATCTACCCCGTCTTCGGGCAAGTGCAGCAGTAGTTTGTCTGCATCAGATAGCAACCTCAACAATGGTAAAAAAAAAGAGGAGGATGGAGGAAAAGCGCAACTAGGAAAAGGATACATAGGTGGCCAAGAGAGAGTCCTGTTTTAGCAGGCGACGCCTCCTGCCGATTAACAGAGCTCTGTAAGCGGCTAACAGAGCTTTTTTCTTGGCGCCTTGGCTCCCGGTGGTGGTTTGGGTGGGGTGGTTTGGTGGTGGAGTGGTGGGGTCCCAGAAAGTGGGCGTTGCCATTTCACACGCATCTCTCTCGCTCGCTCCGCACTGTCTCCTTCGGCGGCTGCCCCACTCCTCGGCCCTCGGCTCTCATCGCTCTTCGCTCTTCTCAAGACGAAGGACACGACGACGCTGATTTGGCATTTGGCCACACCCACACCCACACCCACCCACTCACCAGATACGGGGGCAACCCCCACTTGACATGTGGGTCGGGACATCCTTCGGGCGGGGGTGTGGGGACTGGGGACTGGGAGTCCTGCCCTTTCTTGATTGGCCCCGGGCACAACATTCGGAAGGGGGACAAAGCATATTTATGGCATGCCCCAAGTGCATTGTCAACTACGACGAGAAATGCGAAAACTATCCCATCAGCATTCCAATCTCAGCTTGCATCATTTCAAAAGTGTACTTATGAGACCTGCTGATCCATCAACTGCATCTTAATAAGGCCTGAAGGAACTATCCTCTCACAATCATGTTACCAACTCAAATAGTCTGGCCAAATAGGGTATTATAAACGTATATTATAAATCCTACATTATTAGTGGGCCATTTCGAAAATATAAGAGTATTTTAGTTGTCTATAGCATTATTAAGGAATTCGGAAAAGGTGACCTAAAACTGGTTATCTGGCCACATTACTTTAGCTATAAGAATAATAAGAATATAAGTTTTCATGTCGGTTTCCATTGAATTTGCATTACATTTTATATAAAATAAAAAGGTAGGATATTCTGAGAAACATACATGACTAACACTTGTATTTATTTTTTAAAACGGTTTTTAAAAACAAGATAATAAAATCACTTAAAAACTTACAAAAGTGGTACATATCCAAAACTTAAGTTAATTGAGCAACAAGAGCAGGCTATTTAAGCAGATTTGAATAAAAATGTATTTAAATCTGTGTTCCGATTACAACAATTTAGAATGTTGTAAATTAATCAACTAATCTGTAGGAAGGTTGCTGAAATTTTCTGTTACGAGTCCATGATGCATTTAAACGGAAGGTGAATTGATTATATAATATTTTAAATATAGTTTTAATATTAAACGCCAGTTGATAGTATGTAATAAGCTGAAGGTATACGAAAGGTACAACTTTTTTCAACTATCTGGAGATAGATTTTAATAAATAGATCAATTATTGTTAAATTCTCTATAAATGTGGTCAAAACTCAACCTTCAGAGATTCTAAGTTTATGATTTAATTTTATATTTATCGGCATTAAAGTATTGAATTTTTATAATGGATCAACTTAAGTTAATTTTGAACTAAAAAAAATAAAATAAAAATGTTATGGCTAGGCTTAAAAACAGATATCCAAGTTGCGCAGACATATCATAATAAGACTGTTTTTTTTTCGAAATTATGATGCATTCCAAAGCTGTGCACTTCTGAAATGGAGTATAAAAACCCCTGCAATCCCAAGACAGAGCATTAAGCCATTTGAACCCAAGAACAGGGATCCTCCACGAGTTAAGTCCTTGAGTAATATTGTTTACACTGGATTCCATTTCGGAGTGAATCGGTCATGCCGCTGAACTAATTTGCACAAAGCAATCCGAGTCCCTGAAGTTATGCGATGAGAAGGAGTTGGGAATCGGGAATCCAGGAGTGGGCACAGAAACATAATCGGAAACTGGATCAGGAGAGGAATATGCAAACAAGGTGAATTCTGGAATTTCCACTTTGAAGTTGACACAAGGTTGGCGTTGAGAGTTGTCGCATTACAATGGCGCGGGATTGGATGCACGGGGGGATTGTTTTGGATTGGATGGGACTATTTGGTGGACTTTCTGGGGGACAAAGGCACCGCAGCTTAGACAAATTGTTTCTTATGCATATTTTTCGCTCTTTACTTGTTGTCATAGCATCTGGTAAATTATGCCGAGTATTTGCGTAATTAAAACATGAAAAGAGTTTGACGCAAACTCGTTTAATTAAGTATCCGATGAGCGTGGGGTGGCTTTGTCGAGCGAATTTAATTGCCTGCTGCCATCCCGCAATGCCAGCGATTTCTCTTGGCTTATCATAATACTTTGGGCACATTCTTCACCCCGAATGATTGACAGTGGAACTTCAGCCCCAACCCCGTCCACAAGAAGACCGTGCAGAATTGAAACATTATTTTTATAGATTTTTATGGCGACGACAAGGAAATGGGCAGCCGCGCAGATACGCATTTTGGGACAAAGGACATTTTCATAAGCACTGATACTGATTATGACACCAGCCGAGGACCATGGCAAAGACAAAGGACCAGGAAAAGGACCCACCACCACCCCGAGCCCACCCTCCTCGTGTTTCCTGCGAACAAAAGTGCTGATAAGCCGGGAACTATTCAATGCCCAAGTTATATATACATATATACATATAGTTGGGCCCCCAAGGGGCACGGAGTTGGGGAATCTGCACCAGGCTCTCTCACATGTGCCCGAAATCGAAATCTATAAATGACTTTTATTGTTATGGCCTGCGGCGGCGTGGTCCTGGCTCCTTGGATCCCAATCCCACTCCCAATCCGCAGCCAATAAGACGGCAAACTTCGGCATCGTATATTGAAAAGATGCGCTATCTCCATGGCAAAGTTTTGCGGTCGTTGCAGACAAAAGACGCGTGTTCCCTTTTAAAGTTTCATTAATCAATGGTTCAGAGGGGGTGGCTGACTGGTTTGGTTTTGGTTTCGGTTTTGGTTTTATTATTTCAATTGCGGAGCGCTGCGGAGCCCGGAGCTCAAAAATATGAGGCATCATTTATCAGCCTTCCATTCCGTTCTGGTGCGGATTGGCTGTCTGGGCTGTGGATTTGAAATTGGCAACAACAATGCCGTGATTAATGGCCGTCAAAGCGAAAGAGTCAACAAATGTCAAGCGACAAACTGCAATCGGCAGACGGGTGGGCCCAAAACCCAATCCCAATCGAGTACCCCATAATATACCATTTTCCAAAACCCTCGATGAAATGAATGCCAACAACTGCGGGTTAATTTTTTCAAATGTTTGTTAATTACATTTATTGTTTCCTTTTGTTTTAGCTTTCGCTTTTGCCTTTGTTTAATTTTTTTTGCTTTTTTACTTTTACTCTTTACTCTTTTCTCTTTAGTTTTGATTTCTTTCATTTGCATTTTGTTCTGGTTTTTATTATTATTGTTGCTGTCCAGAACATGGAGTATGGGGTGTGTTTTATGTATATGCACGTATATAAGTCTAAGCGGGTTTATCTTACACTTTAGATATTTTTGATTTAACTTTATGCCTGCTCTCTAACAATACGATACAAAAAAAATATTGGGTAATCGCTCTTACTTAGGTCTGATTATTAGATTATTACGATATTTAACATAGTTTCGGTAATTCGATAGATAGGTAGTATTGTTTATCGCTCGTAGATAGACTGATGCTTATACACACACTTTGGTTTCTCCCGTACTTAGTATATTTGCTAGCTCCGATCGAACGCTAATTACGCATATTGATTAGTGTTACATTAGATTGCAAAAAAAAGGATTAATAAATACACCCATATTGTAACTAGTTCGCTTGGTTATAGATACACACGCACACGAGTCCTTAACTTTACACCGACCTAGCTTAGGCTCTTTACATCTACCGCTTGCGGGCGTGGACCATCTGGCCATCTGACCACCCGCTACTCCTCTCCTGCTACTTCTATACAACGTTCGCCGTGGAAAGAACATTCTTTAGCCTCGCACTAAACTAAACTTAAATAATAATCAACAACGTTGCTCCAACAGACTTAAAATGGAATCAGAACAAAAATCATGTGTGCTTAAGTCGTGTGCAGAATGTTTTTAATATTTACACATCAAAGTTCACTTTTGCCAATTGCCCTCTAATGTTCTCCGCTCCTCCTTCGATTTCCTGCGGCTCCTTCGGATCCAAGGGACCCATTCAAAATCAAACTTTGATCGGTGGGGGTGTTTAACTCTCTCTCGATTTCACAAGTCCACAAATCCGAGTCTCCTGCTCCAGCCGCCCTCCCCTTTCTCCCTTTCTTCACTTTAATCCTTCGTTTATTTTTTAACTTTTTGGCACTGCTTTGAATTTGTTTTGGCACCGCACGCTTCGAGCGTGAAAATAAAATTATTTATGCATTATACATAGATAAATACAAATATATCTATATGGTGGAGTATTAAAAAAAAAAAGGATCGCGCTATAAAGTCAACAGTTCACAAGGAAAATATGTACAGGTCTGAGTAAAAATACAAAAAAAAAACCTTGTTTAAAAAAATGGGGATTATTCTCGAATAGAACTAAGTAAACATATTGTCTCTTAAATGTTAGAATCCGAAAATGTATGCAACTTCAGCAAGTACTTTTGTGTAGGCTAACTAAACTAGGCCTTTAAAACTATAAAACTTGAACTCAGTCAAAGCAAACGAAGATTTGAATATCGAATCCGGATTTCTGTATCCTTTCCCCTAGCGATTTCTCCCCCGTCGATTCTCTCAGTTGCGGTTGTAGAACTTTCTTTGGTAGCGCTTGCAGCCGCTGCCGATGCTGCCAACGCCTCCTCCTCCTCCTCCTACTCCTCCTCCTCCTGTTCCTGCTCCACCGGCGGATCCTGCTCCTCCTCCACCGCTGCCCATTCCCAGGCCCAATCCCATGAGCTGCTGCTGTTGCTGCTGCTGCTGTTGGTGCTGCTGATGCTGATGCTGGTGCTGCAGCCCAAAGCCCGAGTAGAATTGCTGATTCGACGCTCCAACTCCAACTCCAAGTCCAGCGCCGATCCCCGATCCACTCACAACAGCCCCCGCAGCGCCCATGCCCAGGGCTTTATTTTAGCTGGACGCTCCCAGCTGATTCTTCATATGTGCAGCGGCGGCGGCAGCAGCGGCGGCTGCGGCGAATGGGGAACCACCGCCGGTGGGCGTCTGGGGGCCATTGTTGTTGTTGTTGTGATCGCCTGGCGTTCGCGGTCCGTTGACCATGCCCACGCCATTCACATTGGCGCCTCCGGGCCCGCCGCCCAACAGTCCACCAGCGGTATTCTGGGCCCCAGCAGCGCCGGTCGGAGATCCTTGGCCCAACGAAGAGACGTGGCGCTTCAGCATCGGATGATTGGCCATCGAGGCGAAGACCAGGCGCTCCTCGTAGTCGTACTCGCACAGGATCTTGTTCTCGCACAGGTAAAAGCGGTCGCCCACGCAGAATCTGGCAGGACAAAAAGAAAAAAGATGCCGGAAAACGGCAGTGGTTAGTACGGAATGACAAAGTCGGAGAGGAAGTGGAAACGATTTTTCCACACGCTTAGGCAGCTACAACATAAAGACAACGATGGGCGATGG
This sequence comes from Drosophila rhopaloa, assembly GCF_018152115.1. Taxonomy (NCBI): domain Eukaryota; kingdom Metazoa; phylum Arthropoda; class Insecta; order Diptera; family Drosophilidae; genus Drosophila; species Drosophila rhopaloa. The sequence goes on along the minus strand of NW_025335123.1, from coordinate 9,863,334 downwards.
GCGATGAGCGATGACAATTGACAGCGGTTGTAGCGACTGACTGCAACCTGCCAACTGCCAACTGCTCAGGCACTGGCAAAGTCGTCGGCCAAAAACAAAAGGCAAAACGATTTCCAAGTCGGAGGACAGCCACTCAGCGGAGTGGTAGACAGACGAGGAGCAAAACCGAGACCAGGACAAGGAAGTCAGATAAGCGCTGTCAGCAACAGTTGGCGTGGCAGGGGTTGAGGTGGCCCCCTTCATTTCGCCGGAGTCGAGAGTGCATTCAGCCAACTGCAAATAAAGTTGGCTCCCAGCAGCTCTCCGGGCATGGAGCCCTTTGTCAAAATATTTATGTTAGCACCTGTACGGATGGCAGAGGCGACTGCCACGCCCACTCCGGCAAACAGCAAACAGACTCACTCGAACCGAACCGAACCAAAACGAAAACGGAGCTCGCATTACAAACGGAAAAAAGCAGAAAAGAACATGGGAAGCCCTGGGGGAGAATTATATATGCGTTAAGCAGACGAGTGGATGTCCTTTGAAAATGATTTCTAATAGCCATACAAAGGGTTTTATTACAAGAAGTGTACTTGCGAATACCATCAAATTATAGTATAGATGTACTTAATAATGCGAAATGTGACTTGTAATGAGCTCGTTGGGGTGTTGGTTTAAGGAAAGCCAGCGATCCGTGTACTTTTGAGTACAAATTTCCTATGGAACTTAAGCATATTTAGTCACCGCAGCAGGACCGTGTTACACATGTCCTGCTGAATGCCAAAACGTCATCCATCTTTTCACACACATCCTGCCATCCTGCTGCAATACTCTCTCCTTGGCTGCTCCGCTACCCTCCTCCGGTGCAGGCAAAAAAGAAACGTTTAAAGTTTGATTCCCCAGAGGGCGGGAACACTGCATCCAATCCGGAGGAGTCTGGGTAAATCAGCTTACAGCAGACTTACAGCGGATATGAAATTTGGCTTTTGATTTACGTCAACATTTTGTTGGCCCGCTGGTTTCGGTTGCGTGGCCAAATCGATTGACGGACGGGTGGGCGTGGCAGGAGCAGGGCGGTGGGGTATGGTAAAAAAAATCGCTTTGTTTATCTACCAAAACAAGGCAACAAAAATCCACGAAAAAGAGTCAACAAAGTCGAAACTTTTGCTTCTTTTGCCGCTGGCCTGGCATTGAGCGCACCTGTGACATGGCGATGGCGATGGAAATGGACACGGACATGTTGATAAGTGAGTGCCTCTGTGCGGGATTCGCACATCCGGGCATTTCGACTGCTCCTCCCCCGCCGAGCAGAAGAAACCAACAGCAAATTGTCAACAGGAAGTACCAAAAAGTAAAAAACAAAAAGCACAAAAATAAAAGGGAAAATTGTTTAAAAAAAATAAAAGGACAAAATTCGACTGGACGAAAGATTTGACTTGGATTCAACTCCAATCGGAGCAAGGATGTCGTCGTTCGATGTTGACGACAGGAAATTATGCAAACCTCACAGTCGACAATCGGCGACTGCAATGCATTTTGCAACATTTCCCAAACAGCCGCAGCAGCAACAGGAACAGAACTCAACAGGAAAACTCTTTTTGTTTGCCAAATGAAAGCCCGCATTTTAAATGTGGCCATCCAACCAACAATGAAGCGGAGAGGAGCAGCCGCTGGCCATGCGGCCACGCCTCAATGGATTTTTTCGGCAATTGAATTAATTTACGTGAAAAATTGATTAGCAGCAGAAGGGGGGCAATCTCTTCTTCTGAAAAGCTGGCAAAAAAAGTATGTAGTATTTCAATAAGGCCTATCAGCATAGCACCCCAAACTCGATCTTCTATCCAATTAGGACAACTTCTGATAAAATATTCCTATCTCTATTACTCAACTTTTAGAAGTAGAATTACAAAAATATCAAAATATCACGGTCTTATGTCCTATTGACCTGGTCAATAACAACTATATAATAAACTAGCTTTATAGCCGATAAATCTTATATAGCCACTTCTTCAATATGGACTTTCAAAAGCTCAATTATAAACTCAAATGGGTTAAAGAAAATTAGCCTTAATGGTAACTCCGCAAGGAAGGTTTGAGTTCGTTGCTCCTGTTACATTTTTAAAGGCAATTCTGGGCAATGCGAAAACAAAGGCCCAGCAAAAGCAGGGACATCCGGTTAAGGAGCGGGGGTCAACCGGGTGGAGACGATTCTCACAATATGCCAATATGTTTTAACATTTATTTCAATATTTTTTACCAGCCAGCGCCGTGTGGCGGCATTTTTAATATTTAATGTTCGCTCCCTTGTTGCACAATCGACGACGACTATGCCGGGCCACGGAGGCATATGTGCGCCCTCATTATTAATGCAGAAACCCGAAACGAAAACGAAACCAAACCAAACCAAACGAAACGAGGCGGGATTGCTGACCAAAGCGAAGAATGAGACGCGACCCCATCCACCACCAGTCAGCCAAGCCAGGCTGCAGTTTAAAGCTCTCCAGAGTGACATTTCACGAATTGGCCAAGTCCAATAAAATATTTGAGGCCGTCGAATGCGGGAGGGCCAAGCTGATGGCACCCAAAAGGGTTCGGTTCAATGCGAAATTTATGCGGTTTTCATAGAAAACGTATGACACTAAAGGGGTTTCCCACCCCGTTTGTTTTGCTGTTAGCTTGTAAACGACGGCAATTTGCTGCCTGCCAGCACGTTAATAAAACTTCAAGTGCCACTTTGGGCCCGCTTCGATGGGGCAAAGATTAAAAAGGGATTTATGCGGCCACCTCCAATGCGAATCAGTGTGCAAATTGCCCATAAAAATGCATACGAAATCGGCTGCCGACCGGGCATTAGTCGCTTCCACATGATGGATGATGGCGATGAGGCAATTGGATGGGAATGGGGACAGTGAATACGATCGGTTCAATGCTCACCTGTGGTTACACTGCTGACAGGCGAAGCACTCCAGATGGTAGACGTTGGTGCGGGCACGCATCACCATTTCGAAGGCGGGGATCACCTTGCTGCAGGCGGCACAGTAGCCCGTGTTGCCAAACAATCTGCGGAAGAAAATTGGTAAATATAAATAGTTTAGTGAAATAAGTTAGTTAATATTAAGAAAACCATTCGAACTTCTGCCATATAGAGATCGATGCATAGAAGTTGCAAGAAAGAAATAAATAAAGAACTCTTTTTGTCATACTAAGAATATTTAAGAAGATAAAAGTTTGAACTCTAAAAAAGCTAGAGACAGCTTTAGGAAATTATCAAAAAAAAACTGTATGGTTTCAACAAGGTTACACTTTGTAATAAAAACACAAAGAACTTAAAAGTTTTAGTTTTAAAGAGCCATCTAAATAATCGAACACAACCAAGAAATATTTGGCTAAGCTCCTTTTATATGCCGGCTGGCTTTTAAAGATCATCTCAGAATTACTAAGTAATCAACTTGGTCCAAATATTATAAGTGTTCTATTACAACTCGTAATACAGTCCAATATACTTGAACATGAACAGTTAATATTGACCGGTTTCCTAAATTATATCGAATTCTTTAAGCTTCCTTCTTTTAGAGGCCAAAATCAGTGTTTTTATTTATAGCTCTTTTCATATATAAAATCTTGATGTTCTGCCACAGCACTCGGATCTGGCTGAAAGCTCACCTCAAGTAGTCCCGCTTGCAGAGCATCAGGTTGCCCTTGGTGTAGAGCGTGGAGCCCACTTCGCCCAGGCGGCAGTCGCAGCAGCCGCACTTGAGGCAGTCCTCGTGCCACAGCATGTCCAAAGCGCGGAGCAGGTAGCGATCCTGGATGTGCTTGCCGCATCCTGCGCACAATTGGCTGCCGTTGTTGTTGTTATTGTTATTGTTGTTGGCAGCAGCGGCGATGCTCTGGACATTCCCGTTGCCATTGTTGCCACCACCGGCACCGCCGGAGTTGACCACATTGACCACGTTCCCATTGCCATTGGGATTGGGCCCGTTGTTCTGGCCAACGCTGTTCATGCCGGCGTTGGTTTGCTGCGATTGCTGCTGCTGTTGGTTGGAGGAAAGCCCGACGAGTCCGGGTTCGGTTTTGGTAATGTCCATAGTCATCATCTGCAAGAAGAGGAGGAGAGGAACTCATAAGGATGCGGTTTCTTGCAGGCCAATGAATGCTTTTGGTATATGTATATACATTAGAGGTACTGATTTCCTGCCAATAAGTGAAGTTTGGCGACAGTGAAAACTCATACTGCCACACGGGCTGCCACAGGACCGCCTGCTGCTCCAGCTCCTGGGTCTGTCCATGTGGCACAAAGAACTTGTCAAAGTTGTAGAAATTGACGCGTTCCTCGTCCTCGCACTGAATACTAGCGTTGTACAGGTACTCCATGTCGATATCCCTCAGGGGTTTCTCTTAGTTTTATTAAAAGTTCTTCCGCAAAAGTTCTCGAAGCGATGGCTTCTTTACTAACAGTGTTGGAAAATACCAATCAAACCACGAGTGACATTATTGGTACATTTTGGCCACCATATTGGTACAATTTCTAACATCTTGGAGAATTTTTAAATTACGATATTTCCTAAAATTACAGATGCGAACCTGATTATAATACATTGGAAATTGTAATTTCCAATGCCAAAATATATTTCCCAGAAATAGAGCATAAGATGGGAACCTGATATTAATTAAAATTAATAATAAACTATTTCAAAACAAAGGGCGTTTACTTAATACAAAAATATTTCTCATGAGATGTATAAAATCTTGTTTTATTTAAAATAAGAATACACTTATTTCTGTATATAGCAGCAAAGTTTGGTACGAAATTGTGGGCAAACATTTATTGGTTCTCTAAAAGTAACGGCAGTTGTCAGCTGTGACGGAATGTCAACAAATGCGCCACCGCAACGGCGGCGCCACTATTTAAAAGATCTTCATTGTGAGGCATACTTTTGGGCTTGGCAAACAATGCTTGTTAAAAATCTGTGCAAATATTTGGCAAACCTTGAAAAACACAAAGTGTTCCTTTATAAATGGCATTTCTTGTCAATTAAATATTTTTTAAATGTATTTATTTTAAAATAAAAAAAAATTTTACTTTCCACTTGGGCTCGTCCGGGAATTGAACCCGGGACCTCTCGCACCCGAAGCGAGAATCATACCTCTAGACCAACGAGCCGGGTTGAATCGCCTGCTGCCAACTTCTCAACACAAGGTTACCGATCGCTTCTCGAATTTCACTATGATTTATTAACCCCTTTCCATACATAGTTTGCAATTTTAAAATAACCTAATACTTTGAAGTGGAATTTAAAAATCCAAATTCCACAGGTCAATCCATTTCTTAGAGTTATTAAGTTTTTAAGTTATAGAATATGTTTTACAAGTTTGTATACTCCTTATTATCAACAATTAATTTTAATAGAGACTTTGTGCTATACAAAATTTAGTTAAATACGACCGTAATTCTTACTTTTCCCCTGCTTAAACTATTTAAAAAGCCCCAAAATAAAATCTCCGACTGCTCCCGCTCGATAACGTTGACGTTCGCTGGGCGAATGCCGAACAACAACAAATCAATGCAAATAAAGGCCCATTTACCCACACACAATTCCGTGGAATGCCAAGCGACGATTTAAAATAACGAGATTTATGACAAATTGGCGCCCCCCAAACCTTCGCCACTGCTAAATAGTTAGTTGCAATGTGCAAATTTCAACCAGCGCCGGGGAAACCCTAAAAATATGCAATGCCCCGGCCATGTTGCACTCACTACACTGCAAAAAACACGTCTTAGGTAAGCTTCAGAAATTTTGATATGCTTCTTAGTCATTTCACCAGATGTTTATTATCTTGGAAACGATTATTATTATACAAACAATTATAATGGTTTATTAATTAACTAAAAGTAATTAAAGTCAACTTTAAATTGAATAATGCAATTTGAAAAACATAACTTATAGTAATAACGGTTCCTGATAAAAGCACACGGGTTTTCGGAATAAGAAATAAAATGTTCCGACAAATTCCGTTTCGTAGGTATATGATGGCCCTACAACAAACAAAGCTTTTAAATAGTTTGATTTTGTTAAACTTGCTTTTCAATATACTTTTTTTTCTCTGCATAAGGCCCTACCCCCACAGAAGGTGGACACAATGTGTGCTGTGCCTGGTTCTGCTTTTGGCCGCCTCTCTTTGCGCTGATTGCCCTCGTCCGTGTCCCCTGTCCCTTGTCCGTTTTCACTTGTCCGCTGTCCGTTGTCCGTTGTCCAGGGCCAGGTCCGGGCCAAATGGCTCGCATTAAGCCCTGCACCATGTAGCGCCAACTGTGACCTCGACTTAACCACGGCCCAAAGTGAGGGGCTATGCAGCTGCTGGAAATGACTTTAATTAGACGGTTGCCTCCAAGCCCCCTGGCCTGCCCTCCACTTCCTCCACTTCCTGCGAGGCAGCGGAAGGGTCGAAAAGTCATCAGCAGTTGATGCCCGCTGGTCATTGGGGAGCTTCGGAATGCCAAAACTGGTGGTGTGGAATGGTCAACTGGCAGTGGACTGCAATGCCGACTCATAAAAATTCAATCAAATCAATTTATGTAAATTTAACGCGACGTTTCAAACAATAACAGGACTGGAGGCCTGCAGATGGAGGATGCAGCGCATCAAAACTCAATTTTGGCAGCTGCAACATGCAACATGCAACGCCACCACGGCCCTGCAACTTCCATTGCCACTGCGCCTCTGCCCACCCAGACTGCATTGTTATTTAGTTTAGACAAATGAAATCGAATGCTAAACGCCGCTCGGCAACGCGCGTCCATATTAGATTTTCATTTTCAATTGCATTTCCACTAGTGGTGGGCGTGGGCTGCATGAATGCTTTATCAGGCAACCGCCTTTCCCCGCCACACTCACTCACTCAATGCAGATTCATAGTTTCGCCCCCCGCTTTTTCTCTCTGTGTGTGCCCGCTCAATTAATTTATGCATTACATTCCCACAAAATGCTTTTCAATTTGCATCCAATTTTGGTCCGATGCAGAGATAGGCCCCTGGCAAATGATCTCTCTGCCGCTGGCAGCTTGATTGATTGATTGACTCACCCACTGACTGACTGACTGATATGTAATTAGTTTAGTTAGAGCCTGCCCGGCGATCGGAGTCTTTAAATCTAGCGCTGACCGATCAATTAGCAGGAAGGGATTTGCTGGTGTCACCATACACCGAAATAAAAATTATCTCAACTAAAACCAGATTAAGGATTTTGAGAAAAATAATATTTTTAATTTGCATATGAAAAATATAAATATATATATATATATATATATATACACCCATAAAAATCTGATGAATCGAAAAAAAGCGCTTTTGAAAAAAATAATCAGCAAATAAATAAGTTGGTAAGTTTTGTCAGAAACATTAAGTATAAATACTTAATAAATACTTTTGGTAAGCTTGTTGTTACACAAAAAAAATATCTAGTAAATTTTTAAAAGAAGCCAAAATATACCACAATTCATCTAAAATTAAGTCAACATATTTCTGTGTAAAATATATTCGCAATAAACGTACAATTAAACTATTTATATATAAGTCCACAAGTTAGATTTCGTTTTGTAATAGCTCTATCCCAAAAAAAAACAAAATGTTCTTTTTAATAAAAAATTATTAATAAGAAGCATAGGGGAACCCGGAATTCCTACGCCCGTGAGGCCACCCTGAGCACCACACATTTCCGCTGCTCTGGGCTCCACAAACCCTTGCCGAACTAATTGCGCGACCAACGACACTCATTAAAGCCAATCAATATTCAAATTTCACGTGCCAGGTGGGCTAGTGGGCTGATGGGTGGGCGGGGCATCGTATTCCGGTCAGCGGCATAATACCCGGGGCCTCCTTTGAAGCCCCTCTGGCGTTTTCACAGTTTAGTTTGCTAAGCGGAGGAGGACGAGGCGGGGCGGCGGGGTTCGTTCCGTTCCGGACGAGGCGGTCTATAATTATGCATATGCATGTGACCCAAGTTAGTGGCAACTTAAACCCTTTTTAACCCCAATTCGAGGGACAAAGAAATAAGGGGTCTCTCCTCTGGAAATTACGGGTTTGCACGCAAGTTAACGGAAGTTACTTGCTTACTGGCTTGGCCACCACCCCTTTGCTTTTACCTTTTACCTTTTACCCTTTCCCGCGAGCCGATAGAGAACCTCTTGGAATTAAGTTAATTTCTGCGGTCAGTTATGTTTATGGTTTATTTATTTGGCCGCTGCAATTTTGTGTCACGTTTTATGCACTTTCCCGATGGGGTTGGCCGGCCCTTCGCTCAAGGGTGCTCCTCTCATGTGGAGCGCTTTTAATGACACTAATTAGTGGCGGTGCTCATGTGACAAACGCACCAGCGGAAACCTAAAAGGGAAAACGAGATTGCAACCCCCAAAACAGGGCGGAAAATCACGAGGAGGGGGCGGAATGGGGGGGGGTCAGAAATCCGCGAACAACAGCTGTGCTGCATCATCCCCATCCTTAATTGGTAATTAATTTATTTTGCATAATTTTTCGCGCCGTTCTCTCTTCGGTAGCAATGCACATTATGCCGCTGACATGTGCAGGGGGGAGGAGGGGGTAGGGGGTAGAGGGTCGGGGGCACGGGCAGAGTTTGTATATTTACTTTTCGGACTTTGGCAGGACTTGCGGGGGGTCAGGAGATCGGGGGGATCGGCCGGTTCGGTCACAAAGGTGTCAAAAAGTGCGAATTAAGTGCGAATAAACGTGCTGAGCGTGCAGCGGTAGAGACAGGCAGGACCACGCCCCCTCCAGCCGGGCCATCACTCAGCCCACAGGACCCTCCTCCACACCACCTGTCTCGCATTGCGCAAATTTGCATCGAGTCACGAAAAATAAATGTAAATTTAATTTGCATACGTAGCGCTGGAAAATCGAAGCTTGGGGGCGAGCGGCAATATTTATAATAAAATTATACGAATAAAAATGCATAAAGGGTAATGAGGAAAAGTGCTGCGAAATATGGGGATCTTATGATCCGTTAATAATAATTGATTAAATACATATGTAGAAGAGTCATGACTTGAGAAATGAAAACTTAATTAAACGAGAGGATTTTTTTTATTTAAAGCTTAATAGCAATAGTGGCAATAAAATGAAAACCAAATAAACCATTTTGAGTATGCATAGCATTAACATTTTTTCAAGGCTTCTTTACAATTAAAGGTTAACATAATATAATATTAAATGAAATTTAACTGCTGCCAAAATCTGAGTAAAACCTTTAATGAAAATGATTAAAAAACCAGCAACAAACTTTCACATACACGCTCGCTAGCATCCAATTCCGTTTGGAATGTCCTTTGGCCATGCAAGGCTTCCTACGAGTTCAACACCACCCCACCATCAAGGAAAACTTATGCAGAACAAGAACAAATTACCAGCAACAAAGGCGAAGGTAGAAACAAAAAAGCCAAAGAAAAAGAAATGAAAAACATCAAGTACGCGACATGAAAACTAAAACAAAGCCAGAGCCACAGCACAAACAAGAACAAGAACAACAAAACGTAGGTATAAATAACGAGAGAGAGAAAATTAAAATAAAATATAAAGAAAAACAAGAAAACAATCAAAATTCATTTTTAATTTTTATGCCATAAAAATGCAAACGAAGACGAGGTCCGAAGAAGGTGGACGTGGATGTGGATGTGGATGTGGATGGTGCGGTGAAATGGTCACCAAAAGCCAGGCACGAAACGGAGTCCAGGACCAACCGACCAGGTGGATGGAAGGGGAAGCATGGAAACATGTTGCGCAACAAGGCAAAAAGTCCTGTAACGGCTGGGACATGTTTTATGCCATTTATATTGTTTTTCCAGTATTTATATTTTCCCTGGCGGAAACTTTTTAAGGGAAGAGAACCCAAAATGTGAAAGGAGCCTTCAAGTGGCCGGCCAACAATTAAATTCCCATTGCGAGTAATTGCGAGCTCCCTCTCGAATGTACTTAAACAGCCATAAATACTAATCAAAATCAAATGCACACAACGATTGCGATTATGGCGGGGCTGGGGAAAAGGACATTGAAGAGGCATCCAGTTCGACACATGCTCCTGTCATTGACAGCCATCGAAGCCGAGTCCTACACACTCCAAAAATCAAGTGGAACAGGCGACAAATACCCAATATGCATACTAAGAGATTTAAATAATATTTGTCTAGTAGTAAAGTAAAATTTCAGATGAGAATATCAAAATTTATAGGGCACAGTAGTTCAGAACTAGGATCAAATTTGTATATTAACACTAGGACAGAAAAAATTATGCAGTGTATTATATTAAGAGAACTAAAATATGATTTTTCTGTCATCTATCGCAATTGCCATATTTTTGTCGACAGTGTTTTGGCCACTACAGTTTTTGATGCCCATTCGGATTTCAAATCCGTTTAGAAGTGCTGTCGAGTGCCCCATCATATTGTTGTTTCTTCGATCTCGAGAACAAATGCTGCCACATGCAGCTCCAGCTCCTCCATCTTCTGTTTTTCCTGCCCCCCCCTTAGAACAATTCACCCCCATTCCGGTGCCGCCCCCTGCAATCATCGACCCGCATTGCTTGTTTGATTTATGCGACTTGCTGTTGTTCCTTCGCCAATTGTTGTTATATTATTGTTCTTGCCAAAGTTATTTGTTGTTGCCACGGTGTTTATCGTGGTGTGGCAACATATGGAGGCGGTAGCCAGCAGATGTACTACATGTAGTTATTGTTGCCGTTATTTGTTAATCTATTTGTACGCATTTCATGGCAGAGCTCCTTCCCCGTTCTCTTATTCCCCAAAAGTGCTAAGTGAGATTTATCCGGAGGAATCACACCCTTCATACCCGTCAGCGACACACTGTTCGTTTTATTTTGATTTGTTACTGGGCGGTTGTTTTTTTTCTTTCTTTTTTTGTTTGTGGGGGATGGGAGGGGAGTAATGGGTGGAAACTAACCCAAAAACCCGGCTACACCAACTGCTAGCTCTTCGTCCCTCCAGCAACGTTAATGCCAACGATGTACGACACAGCAGCGGAATTTTTATTAAGTTGTTTTATGCCTTGTGTCGTTTTGTTGTCGTTCGTTCGCTCGTTCGCTGTTATTTCTTTCTGCTTAAACAATTACGACAAATTGCGCCTTTATGGACTGAGGAGCATCTACGAGGAGGATGGCGACACGCACACGTCATGTGCAAAGCCCACAGCGCTAATATCCGATCCGATCCGATCGGGAGGCTCTCCAAAGTGAACTCCATTCCACGCCACTCCACTCCACTCCACTCAACTCTGGGTGCAGTCGTTAAAGTCCACTTCAAATAGAGCTTAATTGCCTCACAATGCCAAATGCAGTTTGCAGTTGCAACTGCCATGAAGCGGCGTTAATTAGGTGAAAGCATCCGCCAAGCAGATCGGGTCACAGCGGACCAAAAACAGAGGGGAGAACGAAGACGAGCAGGGAAAAGATTATCCGCTAGAAGGAAATCGCGATAGATATGAAAGAGCGGTAAGTGCATTGGATTGGGTTTTCATTCAGGTTAGGATGATCCCAGAAAGGTGGTTCACCACGATCAGGATCAGAGAAAAGAAATCCAAAAGGGTTAAGTTAGATGGGTTTCCATTTGAGATACAAAAATGGGTTTTCACTAAATGATCGATTGTTGTTGGCTTCATCGTAGCCAACAGAAAATAAAGGAGTTTGGTTCGCTTTAAGAGAGTTGCTATTTGTTATTTTATTTAATTTATAATTCATATTGAAAACTCAGCAAGACTTAGTATTAACAAATCATGGTTAGTAGATAGAATTTTTGGCTAATGGCCTTGAACATACATATATCCAATAAATAGACATTCTAATAAAGACTGAAAAGATCTAAAAATTTTGAGCCTCCGCACACGACTATGGTTACACAATAGTTAGGTTGGGTAACCTGATCTTTGGATCATCGGTTTTAAGAACCCCATCCGGCCCACACCTGCGGCCTTGATCCGTAACCCCAGCCTCAGTCCCAGCCCAACTACGGTCCACATCCCAACTGACAGTTTCAATTAGACTTTAACACTCCGCTCCGAACCCGTGGAGTCGTGGCCGTCCCAGGCCGAGATGCGGTGCGATGGCTCTCTCGCTGCCCGTCTCTCAAGTGGCTGGCAATTACGTTCAATTAACTTGGCCATGTTGGTAACGGATGCAGTTGCAGTTGGCCAAATGCGTGGCGGTTGTAATTAAACGATGGCTGTTGCCCGCTCGCTGGCTCTTTGAGTCCACCGAGGAGGCGACTCCGTTCGACTGAGTTAACTGCCGGCATGCCACCTAATCATAAATGATACCAAAAGGAAATGCTCCTCAAGGCAGCTCCTCACGATCAGCACCTGCTGCTCCTCCGTCCACAGAAGAGCCCAGCCACTAATTACATTGATTCTTAGACGATTGCAATGGGGCTGTGAATGTGGCGAAGCACTGAGCGAAAATGTGAGTGCCATATACATTATTTAATAAAATATTTGTTTAAATTTACAAATCATATATTTTGAAAACAAAACTAATTGTTTGATTATTTGTCCACCGAAAATAGTTTGGTTTCTAATATTATCGATTGTGACACCATCAAAAATGTTAATGTTTTGGAAAATCTGGGATAAATAAGATAATTTTATATTAATATGTTTGACATTTGCATGTCTTTTGTATTTTCAGTTTTTTTGTCGCTCTGCATCTATGCATCTGTGTCCGTGACTATTCACATGCCTCAGTTGCATTCAGAGCTGCGGAGCTCGACCAACGTCAACGTCAACTTAATTAATTGTGCGTCCGGCCGCACTCCCGTTGCCCCTCTTCCCCCCTCCCCATCCCCCTCTTTTTGCCCCTGCGGCAGCTGCTTGCCATTCAAAGTTGGTGACCAACACAACTCGTTTCTCCTCGCAATCCAAGCCGCTCCAATCCGATCCGAGACTTGGAGTCTGATTCCGATTCCGATCACTGCAATTTCTATTTGCGCGCAAATTGCTAATTTTGTGGAAAACACATTAATTAGCGCAAAATCAGCGAGCCAACTTCAGTTCAAGTTATTTGTTTTATTTGTAGTTTGCTCTCGACTGCAGTTGCAGTCTTAAGAATGCTAGTCTCGATCGTTAGCAGCTGCCACGATGAAGATGTACAGACTGATGATGGGATGATTTCAATTGGGGGAAAAGACCATTTGCTATTCAAAGCACAATAGCAGACCTCATTAAGAAAAGCTAAGAAGAATCTTTAGATTTTCTTTACCTGAAAGAATCTATTAAATAATCATAATTGTAAATCTGTGTATTAATAGAACATCACTGGGTACTAGACACTAAAAGCTCTTGGTCATGAATGAATTTAGTAATATACTAACCGACAAATGAGCTGCTTTTTCATAAAACCTTTTTCTTTTATGCTTTTCCCATGACTAGAGATACTGAAACTTACTCTAGGAATGTGGCACATCCATTCGATACTTTTTCCGTTTCCTCATTAAAAGTACTCGATAGCGAGCCGCTTTTGATTAACTTTTTTTGCACTGCTCTTCCACGATGCTCATTAATTAATCAAAGGAAAATGGAGCCAATCAATCGGACCCTAAGAGCCATGGATATTTATTAAGCTTGCCGCTTTTGTTGTTGGTTAACTGTGTCAATTGTTGTTTGATCAACACTTGGACAAGTGTACGCCGGGGCGATGATAATAATTGATGATTTAATTTGCTTGTTTGAAGACGCAGATAAAGAGACCCGTCCCTCGCAACTCCACTTGACCACACACGGAAAACGACGAGAGACAATGATAAGGGAAGGCCCACACAAATGCTGGCATTACAGCATTACAGTTAATTACATTTGCGAATCGAATCGAAAATTACAGACACATTAAATAACGGTTAACTGGCCGAAGACCAGGAGCAGGAGCCATCGGCATTGGCATCATCATCATCATCTCCATCTCCATCTGGCGAGCAAACATCTCCCAGCATTCTGCGATGTCATTAATAACAGAGCAACGTCCACTGACCACAACAATGCAGCCAGCGGGCCAGAGCGAGATGGCCAGAAGAAGACATATTTACATAAGCGATTTTCTGCAGTGCCGCGCCTCCTCAAAAAACGCCGCCCACCACCCACCGCAGGTCGACTTTTGTATACGCTACCCGCATAAGTTGAATCAGCCCATATCGTCCATGTCAATGGGAAAGCCGACGCCTAGTTGGGTTGAAAAAATGATAAGAAACGCCGAACAAAAAAATATATCTATGAATCATGGCCAGAACATAACTGTTATTGAGTTGGTAATAGCCTTAAGCTCTGCCTTAATACCAACAGATGCACAAAAAGAAAATTGTCTGGGAATCCTTTGACACCCCTTTGGTTTAGACTTCCAATTTATGGAACAAAAAAAACATAAGACAGATATTTATTTTAGTAATAAGTTTTTCAAAATGCAAGTCGGCTTAGAAATAAGTATAATTAAATACATGAATGAATGCCGACACACGCACAAAGTATATTTAAGTATTTTTAAAAAAAGACAAAAAAAAAATGTATCCATATTTTTTATTCTAAATGTATCTACCCCTTAAATTATTTTGAAATTAAAATTGAATCAACATACTTTTTCCCATTTCTCACAGTGTAGGATGTCGGTGGCTTCGCCTTAACCACCGCCATTTCCCTCCACCCAAACCGCCTCCTTCCACACAGCTGAGCACGAACCGTTTTATCAGCACGTTTACACCGTATTTACTTCATTTTAATAAAATTTCATGTGATTTTAAACGTTGACGATGTCTGCCGATGTCTGCGAATGAAAAGCGCAGCATCCAGAAATTCCACGTGCGTGTGCATGTGGGTGTGTGTGTGTGTGTGGGTTAAAAATGCACAATTGCTCATTCGAATGGAAATTATTTACACATTGGACACTGATTTACTTGATGGCAATGCAGAAACAACAACGCCGCCAATGTCAGCCACTTTTCTCTGTGTCTGAGTTTGTGTGGAGCTGACCATAAGCGTCCTTGGAAAGGGAGTGGGAACTCCACCACTTTACACAAAAAGAAACAAAATTTATGTATATATTACCTTTCCATAAATATCTAAATATATTTAAATATTGAAAGGGGTATTTTAAACCTGTAAATAGCAACAACAAATCTAAACAATTTTGAATTTATCAATGATTAATTTAATTTAATTTAAATGGCATAATTCTAAGCACATATAAGTACATCAAAAATATAGCAAAAGGTATAGAAAAATCGATTTACGATGGGAAAATATTATCAAAGAAAAAAATTATTATTAACGTAAAGATTTTATTTATAAGCAATAATAAATATCAAACACGAATACTATCAAAATACTGTCGAAACACATTTTTATTATAATTTCACGTGATATACCAAACAAACAAAAATAATAAAATACAAAAAATAATAAAATACAAAAAATAAGAACATTTAAACAACTATTTCTAAGCCGTGCCCATTTAGGATCCCCCCTTTAAATGTCCTTTTGACGCCCCTGACTTGCATTCCCCTGATTGTATGCGAAAGCGGGTTTATGTCGGTTTATTAATATCCTTTCTGCTTGGTTATGTTTTATATGAAATTACTCAAGTGCAACCGACTGTGTTTACGCCGGGCTTTCTGTTATTGTTTTTTTTTTTTTTGCAGCTCCTTCTCCTTTAATTTTCTTTTTTCTTTTTGGATTTTATTCAAATTTTGTGTGTGTGTTTTTTCACATTTTTCGAGCGCGCTTTTTCTGCTCGTGCTTTATTGTTGTTTTTAATTATCATATGCACACGAATTGGCGCTGTGTGTGTTTTATGTGCCGCCATCGTTGTTGTTAATTTAATTTCGCAATTATTTGCAATGACGTTTAATCGAAATTTGAATATTATTTATTTGAGCGTGAAAAATATGCCACCAGCAGCAGCAGCTGCGCAACAGCGAAGCTCCGTTAACTTTGACCCTTAACCCCTTTCCGCCGCATAAACATATTTTCGATCCGTCAAAACAAATCTCTCTGAGTGACAGCGGCAAATAAACATCTAAACAAAATTGTCGAACGACTTCGTCTTTAATTGCATTGAATGCAAATTAAGTGTTTAGATTGCCGATAATTAATGAATGAACAACAATTGCGAATTGCTTGCTATGTAGCGCTCTGATCGTTAGACAATCAGCAAAACGGCTGAAATGACAACAAAATGACAATTAATTGAATATGATTTTTGAAATTAACATTCAAATATCACGACATGTTATGGGAACGATCGGCCATAGCCGACTCGCCAATGGCGCTACGGTAAGGAAAGACATCTGGTACAACGATCAGTGCCTTTCGTTGCTCAAAGTTCTCACAAGCAACTGGCTATTAAAAGTTCTATACGCTACTCTGCCCCCATAATCATCAACATCATTATAATCTGCGGCAACATCGACGGTTATCACAAAAGCGACTCTCATAACATTTAGCTGCCTGTCGGCGTTCACTTGGCGATTCAACGGCCAGCCACAAAAGCCAAACAAAATAAATAAATAATTGGCAATAAAAATACAATTTGCACGATCATATAAGATTTTGTCATGTAATTGGCTAACTAACTAACCGAACGAATGAATGAATGAATGCCATACGGTTCGTGTGGTGGGGTGATGGAGGATCAGACAAAACCGAAGATGAAAACACCCTATCAGAGATTTAGGGGTGGAATATATCAAAATGGTAAATTTCAATCTACACTTAGCTTAAAACAAGGCCCTCAACAGGTATATAAAATAAGAAAACCATTTCAAATTAGGTGGCTATTGAGAGCATATGCTCAATTATTGAATAAACAACTAATATTATTTTCGGCACAGTAATACAATACCTTTATTTTGACCTTGAGATATTACTGAAGGGTATCCGAAAACCCCAATGTTGATGCAACATGTTGCTTATGATTTTAATTAGTTGCTGTTGTGCTGCTATTCCCGTTTCTTTCCGTTAATTAAATTGGATTTTCCCTGCCGCCAGCTTCCGCTAGTCTCTCTCGCTCTGTTGCCCCCGCCATCTATTGACTTGCCTCTCTTTCTGTGGCATCCATCTTCGCGCTTAATTTGCTGCCTTTATGCTTTTGTTCTGATCTGTGCGAGCAGCGTTCGCTTAATTGGCTGCCAATTTATTTTATTTGCGCAAAATTGCAGTCGAACCGCGCGAGAGGCACACAAAAAAATGGAAAAAAAAAATGCCAAAAGCAAGCAGCAACATGTTGCGCTCCCACACGCAGTCAGCGGCAAATGTTGCTGCACAGCGAGAAAATGTGATGACATAAATATCTGAAGCTTGATATATACATTAAATAATAAATGTATCTAAAGGTTTCTGGTGGTCGAGGTTTAGGTCTGAGTTACCTTTCTTCAGAGATCGGGGTCACCAAAATGTTCCTTCTGAGTATATTTTCTTCCTCAGTGCTTTTCTGCTGTCTACACAACTTAGTTTAGTTCTTTTCAAAATGTTAAAATAAATACAAATCCAAAATTCAAAATTCAGGTAGGGAAAATAATTGAGTATTAAAAAAACCAGTTTAAAGATATGTAACATTGAGAAACCGCTCTCAATAGCTCAATTTATGATCATGGAAGTGCTGATCTGGCTCGCCTATAATGACAAGACTTATCTAAATTATTTCCAGTGCACCTGGTGACTGCTCTGCCGCAGCGCTGCCAATTAATACGCCGTTCTAATTTTTATGACATTATTAAGGAGGCATCGCATCGCATCGCTTGGCATCGCGCAGAGTGGCCATGATATGTCCGACTGCGACGACTGCGACTCCAACTGCGACATCTTCGTTGCCTTTTATGTGCAGTTTATGGAACTTAATTGTTGCAAGCGGCCGCGTGCAACGGCACTCAGCCACTCAGCGTGTTGCTAGGCGAGGGCCGCCAGAGAAGTTCAAGGCCTGCCCCGCCAGCAACTGACAACCGGCAACATGTTGCTCCCATTTATGTGTGAAGTAGCTCCCCCGGTCCCCAGTTCTCGTCCTCGTCTTGACTTCCATCTCCATCTCCATCTACTTCATCTGCGATCTCCGGCAACTTCTGCCCCTCATCCGCGCCCATCTGCAGTCTGCATTCCTTGGCAGCTTCATTAACAATGTTTGTTGTTGCTGCCGTGCGGTGCTACTGTTTGCCCTTTTTGCCACATGTCTTTTGTTGTGTTTTTGCTACTGTACCACACAGTAGCTGGAGCTGGAGCTGTAGCTGTAGCTGCACTGCCCCACCAACCATGACATCAACCAACCACCAACCACCAACCACTGGAGGCTCGACTAAAGGGGACTTTCAATTTTTTTTTCCTCCTCTTCTCTGCTGCTCGGCCGGCCACTTGTTGCTGCTGTTTTTACTAATAATTGGCTTCAATGAGTTCCATAATTGTTTTGCTTTTGGACTTTTAATGATGTCGTCGTCGTCTCCATCTCCGTCTCCGTCGTTGTTTGTTGTTGCTTCCCAGCCGTGCCTGGGTCTGTGACTGTGCCTGTTCCTCCTGCTGATGCTGGTAGTCATCATCATTTCTGCAGCCTTGTCATTGTCCACTGGGCAACGTGGGCTGGGTTGGCCTGGGTATCTTCTGCAGATCTTCGGCCTAATAGTTGCTAATGAGAAGTTGAAGGGCCAACATGATCCATACTCTATGGACAATATGGAATCAGGTCAGTTGATAGATTGAACACCCTTCCTTTTGGTGGGTATTGAACTCCAACTTCCCTGTTTTTGGTGGCTTACACCCATCTTCTTTTAGAAGTTCTAATAACTCTAAAATTGCCATTTATTTATCTTTTTATAAGTTTTGAATTCCTAATTGTATCGTTTTTGTTCCCAAACTTCCTTATGGTTTTGAGGGGCTGGTTCTTTCATAGCAAGCTTTATCATTAAGGTATGTTAGACACATTAAAAACTCTGTTTTAAACCCAGTAATTACTTGTTTTTAGTGGGTTTAAATATTGTTAATTCTCTTTCATTTTGGTTGTCTTTGAACTCTTTTAGACCCTCGCCTCTTACCACATCGTCTGCTGTTGGTTTTTGCTACCAACAATCGCCGCTGGCAACATGTTGCTGCTGTTGCTTCTGCTGTTGCTGCTGCTCTTCATGTTGCTGTTGCTGTTATTATTTTGTACAAGCAATTAAATGCCTGCTGCTTGCCCCAACCCTCCTCTGCTCGCATCGCCTGCCGCGTTTTGTGGCGTGTTAATTAACTCAATTACGATTGCTCGTCGACGTTCGTCGGAGGAAGGCGGAGCACTGGAGAGCTGGCTGCACTTTTTGATAATTATAATATTTATAGCATTCGCAGCAGCGGAGAAACAACTCCTTGCGAGCCGAGCAAATTTCCTTGGCCATTCCGGAGCGGGCCTGGAAAAACTCTAATTAAAGCGGCAGTGGCGGCAAACTACAACAAGTGTGGCCATTTAATTTTATGACATTATCATGTGCAGTTATGTACGCCAGAATCGTGTATATATGTAATATATAATCGCGTTGCGTGCGTCGTTTGTGCTGCTTCTGTTTTTTTTAGGGGGGAAAAGGGTTGTGCCTTCTGTAATTGCAGTTGGCATCATGGCGGGGCAGGATACTTGCAACACTTGCAGCAACTTGCAACCCCCGGGTATCGGTAACTTGGGAGCTAGGCTCGCCTTATTTATGACAGCGAAAAAGGGGTGTGTGGAATTGGGAAACCACCCCTGCTCCATTTTTTAATACCTTCCAAGGGTTCACAACTGATTTACTGATTTAATTACAAAAGTTGGTCCGCTTTGTTAGCGTCACACACATGGCTAAAAATTAACAAACATAATTTGTCAGCATTGAAATCTCTTTAGCCACCCGAACCGAAATCCACCCCCAACTCCACGATGCTCTCGAATGTCATTCACAATACGTTCCGACTCATCAACGTCAAGCACAAAACAGCAACAGCAGCAGCAGCAACATAATGTTGCCCCACTGCCTCCTCAAACTGAATCCCAAACTGAAACTCAAACTCCTTGCCCCTTCCTGTCTGAAGCGACGCTTTAAGTTGTCATGTTTTGGACAGTTTGTTTGCTAAATTGTTTTGTAACATGATTTAGACATATTATGTGTGTGCTTTGCTCCTCCTCATCCACATCCACATCCACATCCACATCCTTATCATGTACTGCCTCTTCTCTCATTTACCATTCAACATGAAATGCCACATGTTGAACCATTTGTGAGTGAAATGTAAAAGTCATTTGTTAGCAGTGGGATTCGCATAGTTTACATAGTGGGAGGGACTATTACTCTAATTTAATACTTTCACTTCTAATGACATACTGTCACTTTTATTTTACTATCTGTGATTTCTATTTGACTTTGCGTTATTTTAGCTTCAATTATACACTTTACTGAAGTGCTGTTAAATTATATATGAACAAACAATTGTGTCTTTAAAATTCTTTTAATACTTTCATTTTAAACCTCAAGTTTTAATTGGTAATTTAAAATCTGTATAACATTCTTAAGTGAAATGATATTATTGCTGTTTTTAATGAGGCCAGTTCCGGCCAGTTATCCCATTTCTTTAGCTGTTTACAGCTGCGAGCAATTGGACTGGAGCACTAAATACAGCCGCTTTCGAGACCCAAGAGACTTGCAGCTCAATTTGCATAGCCACTTGATTGTGGGTCAGCCTGCAGATGACAAGACTTCGAGGGGGTTCCCATTCCATCTCTCTCACTCGGGTAATCCAATTCTCTGTACTGTTTTCCGCGCAAAGTCATTTCCTCCACAAATTTGCAGCGACTTCCGCTGACGACAGCGACGTAGCAGCCGCGGCAGTAGTAGCGGCGATTGCTAATTTGCAATGCAGCCGCTGCCACGCCCCGTTCCCCACCAAACGTACCCCGCCCCCCTTCCCCACGGCACCATCCTGGTCGCTCCCACTATTTTTCTTTTCGTTTGTTTTGGCTTTTCCCATTTTCCTTCGACGTCGTCTGCTTGACATTTTCGTTTGTTGCACTGCCAAATGCGAAAAAGTGGCAATTAATTTTGTCAGTGTTGCATTTAATGGGCCTGCCCCTTCCCGGGAAAAGGGGCAGAGAGGCAAAGGGGAGGGGGTGTTTCGGTCAATACATTTAATTAATTTTAATTGAAATTATCAGCAGGCCGAGCGCGGCCCAGAAAACAAAACGAACCAAAAACAAAACAAAGGCCGAGTGAAATCTACACAAAAGCAAAAAGCCACTCCGCTTATCATGGGCATAACAAAAAACTCGCGCCGTTCATGCTGCAAATCTAATAAAGGCATAATAAAAAAAAAAAAAAACGAAACCAGAGCGGGATAGAGCTGGATCCCAGGGGAACAACGGCTGGAATGCTAGATTACTGCCCAGCTTTCATATGTGTATGTATGTCGGCCCTGCCAAATCAAAGCCAACGCCCCGGGTTAAACGATCCTAAACTCTCGCTTATGAAGTGCCCCTTAATGAAGCACTTCCTCGCCGATTGATGTGTTGTATCGGGAGGTGGCCATAAAAGCCCGCTGATTTGTCCCACTGTAATGACTGGCCAGAACAGGTGGCATTAACAACAATGCGGCCACGAACCGAACTGGCAAACTGTTAAGACTCCACTAAGCTAGCAGCACCAGCGACAAAACGTTCATAATTTGCGGCTTAATTGGCCTTAAATATGCGCAAACCTTCAGCTGCTTCATTTGCTTCGGGCCTGATTAAGAGCTCGCTACTATTCCCGCTGGCATTTTATGTGCTCTTGTTGTACATCTAATTGTTGTTGCGCTGCCGCTTTGCTTTTTTCTTTTATGACGGAGCTTTGCGGGTGCCATAAACGGAGCGCAGACGGAGGTAATATAAAATGTCACAAAACTTAGCGCCCTTCTACGCGCTTCTCAATGCGTTTACTTCGCTGCCTCTATCCACATTTTTAATGTGTTAACTTACGCATGAATCTCATGTGATTAATGGGTGTTGACACTTACCTGAAAAGAAAACGAGAATGGTAAACGTGTTACTAATGGTTACTATCTTATCTATACATCTATGTAAATGAAGTCTCTTGAAAAGCGGCAATGTTTGTCGCAATGTTAACTCCTGTCCAACACATCTTTGACACATTCATCATCACCCTTGGCACCCTGCCAACACTCACTCAAGCACTCATTCATTCATTCACTCGTCCACTCTGGCCACAATCGATCAATCAGGGCTAGAAAAACAAAAATCTTGTTGGCAATTATCTCAAAGTCAGCGAGGATTCACTCGCACACCGGCCTAAAAATAGCCAAGTTTATTAATTTTAAAGCAAGTACCGCAGATCAACCGTGCTTTGAGTGTAATTAAAAATAAGTTCAGTTGACCGAAATAAATTCTAAAATTGAAACAAAGTTGCCTCGGATGCCGGCTAATTGGCATGCTGCTGACATATGTACGAGTGTGTGTGTTGGCCAACCCCATGTGTTTCCTAGCCTAATTGCTTGGCGTTTTGCGTTTGCGCGCCGTCGTCGTCATCGTCATCGTAATCGTGTTCATTGCCTCAAATCGCTCGCATTGCCATTTTAATTGGTTTCTCAATTATTTGCGCCGCCACGAGAAGAGCGGGGTAGGTGGTTAATACCCTCGCTTTTGAGAAAGTCCATTTGCGAAACAACCTTTTCGGAATCTGACATACAATTGTTCTATTTTATTTAAAACGGTTCGAAATAATTTGTACACAAAAGCTATTATATGGATTAGGGCGTGTTTTCTACTTGCTTAAAAAAATGTATTAAAATTCAATATTCGCTATCAAAAGGTTTAAGAAATAAAACTGGTACCATTTAAAAAAAAAACCTTTATTTATTTTTTTGCCTTTCTAGCTTACTGAAAAGAGTATACGAAATTTTTTACTACTGCTGATTTTGGGCTTAACGATTTGAAAAATGGTTTTTAATTAATAATCAAACTTATTGTTGTTGCTCGCTATTATTATGCACTTCGAGTGGCCACATTTACATTTTACTGTGCCTTTTTTATGCTTCTATGTGCTGTTTAATTTTTAATGTTTATTAATAAATCAATTGCGAAGCAAAAGAAGAAGCAAACCAGGCAGCAGAATTTTAATTATAAAACCAATGCAAAGCATATAAAAACGACAAATAAATCACAACAACAGCGAATCGTGATTGTCAAGAAAACTGAAATCTCAACTAATTAGTTTGTTATTCTATTTAATTCGAGCGCTAAGAGGGGAAAAAAGGGGCGTAATGGAGGGAGAGAGTGAGAGGTTGAACAGATGGGGAAGAAAGCAAGTCGGAATCAAAGCGTCTGGAAATGCAAATGAAATCGGTTCAATAAAAAATTCAAAATAAATATAGCATGCCAGTTGAGTAAACAATAGCGAAGGCAATTCAATCATTTATTTAATTGTGCGCCGCTTTGCGCTTTAATTGCATTGCCACTAACAGCACACAGCAAATAATATTAATTAACAATTAATGCACTCGATTCCGTTGATGCAGTTGCAGTCGCGTGAACAGAATTCCGGGAGGGGGCAGCACGGGGGCGGTGGGGGAGCGGCGGTAGGTCGTCGAGGAAGAGGAAGAGCGGGAGCAAAAAGAAAACAAGCAAACGCTAAAGAAAGCAGCCAAGAAAAAGGCATTAATTAAAAAATATATTAAAGTCTACGATGCCCAGCAGCAGAAGCGGCAGCGCCAGAGACTGCATCAAATTTAATTAAAATATATTTTAAAAACGATGCTCATAAAACAAAAACCGTACACACAAACACCACTAATTAAGAGTGCCGAGCAATAACAACAAAAGATCACGATCCGCTGGTACAACGAGGCGTATGCGGAATGTGCGAAGAAAGAGGCAGAAAAACAACACCTGATCTAAGATCTATAACCTGGTGGTCTCTTATCACCGATGCAATGTCTGAAATCTTGCAACATGTACACTCTTATGTTGTAGGGAAAGATCAAGTGCTCTAATCTCTTTAATTTTGTATTTATTTAAGGCGCGATGGCCTGCATTTATTCGTGGAAGTCAAATAGAAATTAACATATGTTAACCTTTAGTTAGCTTCAGTTAATTTCTACCATAAAATATAAACTAAATTTTCAAAAGAAAAATAACAATACTTGATATATATTAATTTTCCAATGACTTTGCCTGGTCATCAAAATCGTATTACATTCTTAGAAACAAATGATCTCTGACTTATTGATTGAAACGAAAGTTGTTCCCACTTTTTTCAAGCCAAACGTTATTTGGTTTCGCCTCGAGCTAACCGGAAGTAATAACAATAATACAAATTTAATTGTAGGAAACCGCACCAATAAAATCAGAAAGGGGGAGAAAGAGGTAAGACCTCGATTGGGTAGAGGTTTTGGATTGCCTGCTGGGCCAAATAGCTCTTTTATATGGGCCTGTAATCGGTGGAGTTTCGTTACCCACATAAACTGCAGATAAGTGGGTGTGTGGTGCGCTAAAACATTCACATTTATTTCACTTGCAATGCTAATTAGAGGCCCAAGACAAAGCCCGCGAGCAACTCAAAAACGCCCACGCGGTGTCCGCTCCCCTCTCTTTCTCTGTCGCACCATTTCTTGCCGTCTCTTTCGCCGGCTGCCCCCCTTTTTTGTGGGCCCAAGAGGGGGGGCATGGCCTGGCCATAAATCTAAAGCAGCTAAAGAAGCAGCCGCAGTTGCAATGCTCATTAAGCGTTCGGACTGCCAGCCAAGTTGCAAGTTGCACTTCTATCCGCAACCCTCCTACCTCTTCATCTCTCTCTCTTTCTCACTCACTCAATCCCTCTACCTGTCCCGCTCTTTTGTTTGGCTTTTTCATAACATAATTAACGAAAATTGAAACAAGCTCAGATGGCGATATCTGCTCTTCTTCGCCTGGTCACCCCTTCGTCCTCTCCATTGTGTTCTGTCTTTTTTGCCCGCCCAGTTGGGGATTTCTTTCCATCTCTTTCGCTCCGCCGTGCCCCGTCTCTTTCCGCTGCTGCTGTGTCACTGTAGGAATTTTAATGATGACTACTTTTAGACATACACGCCTCTCCATTGAGTGCCCCCCCTCCCGCTTTTATTTTATTCTTTTTTCATACGCTTCCCCGTGTGGGCTTCCTTCTAGGCGATACAAAAAAAAATAAGATCTCCAGTACCGAGCAAGGTTGCACTCGGTCTGAGGCAAAGATATATGGCTCTGCTGAGCCCCGGGAAAGTAAGTGTTAATAGCTCAAGCTATAAGAAAGGGGGGTTGGGGCAGGGGTGACGACTTCCCCTACGCACAAATATTGGCCACAATAAATGCTAATGACGCCACTAAACGCTGCACTGCATTGTTGGCTCTTTTGCCGCTTTCCGTTCTTGGCATTCGTTCACTCGCTCATTCAGCAATTATCGGCTTTAAGCCAAGTCGAGCTTCTAGTGCAGTTGTAATTAAAGAGAAAAAACAAACAAAAGCACACACAACTAATTGGCAGCTGGTCTACCTATCTCTCCCTGTCTCCCTTTCTCCCCGCCCCTGGATGCTGGGCCCCAGCGATAATTGGCAGCCTGACCCACCATCATCGTCATTATCATTATCAAGTTAGCCGGGGGTAAAGAGCCAAGGGGAGGGGCGCAGGCAGTGCTGAACATTGTTTGATCGGTGTTAATGAAAGTCTTGTTTTCATATTTCGAGTCGTTAACTAAGCACAGTGGGGCAAGAGTGCGGAAATTTACAGATCATCATATTTATTTATTTTGGTCTTTGTCTTAAAATATCCATTTGAAAATTTATTTTCATTACGATCCTTATTGTCTGTCAAGCCTCAAATTTTTTATTTTTTATTTAAATTTAAGTTTGTTTAAGATATGAAAATATTAATTTTGAAGACTTCCAGCATACAATAGTTTATTCGTAGTGCTGTTCATACTATTTATAATGATTTTGTAATGTGTTCTCATTTACATACTAAGTGTTTAAGAAACTGTAGCTAACATATTCTGTGGACATGGCATTACCCAACTTTTTTTGCTCAGAAAATACCAATTATTTCTCTTTCTCATCGTAGTTTTTTGGGTTCTACGGCAAATGCGGTTTCGATCGCGCGCGAACTTAAGTGTAAATCTATGTAAGCGAATCAGCCGCTACGAAAGCAAGAAACACAACAACAACGCGGAGACAAGAACATGACACTGCTGCAATCAAATTCAAACAGAGATTCGATCGTCCGCCCCCCCCCTTCCCCCCTCCGATGGCTGGCAATTTAGTATTTAAATTTAGCTAGTTGTGCACACAATTTAATAGTTTGTTTATTCCATATAAATCATGTCAATTTGCATGTGCTGCTTGCACATTTACATTTATTTTCGATTTCTTGCCAATTAAAAAGCGACAGCAACAACAAAAGGAACACACACACACTCTAGGGGTAAAGGGGTAAACGGGGGTAGGATTAAACGCCGGCACTGGTCATAATCGCAATTCGCAAATCAGCGATTCCAGTGTGAATGAGAGGCGTCAATCGCCAATTGACCTGAGTCAACAACAACTACACTGGCTCATGTAATTGCGGGGGGGTGGGAGCTGAATGGGGTGGAAAAGTGGGGGGTGGAACAGAGAGACTGCTGTAATCAGAGCGACGATTTAAAATGTAACTAATTATGGTCAAAGGTGTCGGAACGGTGATGTCAGATCTATTAATAAACAGTAAAGTTTGATTTACAGAGTAGGCAAAAGTATTAAGTATTAAGGGAAAGTTAGCTCTGTTAACGGATCGACTTATTATTATATTTATCAACTATAATAATGATTTTGTATAAAACAAACAATTAAAAGCAGTTAAATGATAAAGTAAACATTTTATTAGTGACCCATTGATATTAGTACCTTGTAGTGGAAATTATAAATGGTAACGTTTAAGTAAATGAAAAGGCTTGGCACTCAACTTGCCTACATTGTAGTTAACCTTTTTTTCAAATAGGTAGTACAAGCTAAAACTTAGCTCGGTTCGTTTAAAATTATCTGATATTTCTAGTTGTTGATTCTACGATTTTCTGCATTGGCGGTTTTGTCTATATATATACACATATATTGTTATTGCATCGCCTAGAAATGGTCTAATTAAAACAGTCGCTGACGTGTTGCGCCCACCCCTCGGCTCTGCCACGCCCTTCTTGGCCTACTAATCACAATGTAGCTTTTGCTTAATTAACGCAATCAAATACTACGATTTGTGCCAATTGTTGTTGCTGTCTTAGCCGCTTTGGTTTTGCTGTTTTTGCCGCTTGCAACTGTTGCGTTAAGCGAAATTTCAATTGAATTATGCGCTTGGCTAAGAGCATTCTCACTAAATCTAAATCAAAATTAAAATCCTTAGCCAAGACACCTCCAACATACACACACACACATGGGCGAACAACAAACAAACAAACATAGACATAGATAGACCGCCCACCCACACTGCCAGAGAATCTTTTGATGATGTTGCCTCTTCGGTCCCCGGTTGATGTTGCTGTTATGCTAATGCGTGTAAAAAACCAATTAAAATGGCAGCACAGCTCCCCGCCTTGTTGGCTTGTCCCCCGCCATCACCCCACCAATCCGCACCCCTCCTCCACTTCGTTTAGAGTGGCAAATTAAATGCAATTTATTTGCATTTTCGTTTCATTTTAAGCGCACTTAATGCGCCTAATAATAATCAGGGAAAATACGACGGAAAGAGTCAACAAGGCGACAGATCGAAAGGCTAAATACCCTGTAATTGGAAAGGAAAATAATATTCCAAGAAGATTGCATGTTCCATTGACAAGTTTTATTGTAAGACTTAATAGTATCATTTTACAAAATTAAAAAATAATTTTAATTATCTTTTAATTTATCTCTGTTAATGTTCAATTAATGTTTTTGTTTCAATTAACTTACAATTTTGTGGGATATTGACATACACTGTGATAGACTTTATTTTTGAACCAGCCCGTAATTGAATTCCCTGTTTATCAAAATTATCCAATTGGCTATTTAGGGGCTCATTTTTTCCAGTGCAGCGACAGGTGGGCAGCGACAGTCGACAGTCGACTGTCGACGTCGTCGTCAACGCCACCGCATTGTTTTCTCAATTATGGAAAGTCAATTAATTCTAATGAGCGTGTGTGTGTCTGCGTTGCATGTAATTTCCATTTTTTCTTGCGCTTTGGCAACTTAATTTAATGCGTTGCAAGTTGCAGCAACCGCAAACGAGCGGCACAAACAGCACAAACAACAGCCAATTGCATCCGCATTGCGTGGCTCGCTGCTCGTTTTCCCCCATTTCCCCCCATTTTTCGCTTCTTTCTTGCTTTGTTGTTATTTTTTGCATAATTGCCTTTCCACTCTTATAATTATTGTTGCATACGCTTTTCATTTGCTAATTAATTACGTCGGCCGCTCTTTTTATTCGTTTGCGGATTGCATTTTCTGCGCCTGCGTGGCAGTAGCAAGGAAAAGCAGTTAGCCCCCAAAAACATATAAACCTTGTAGACTGGGTACACAGTAAGAAAATGTTCTACATTTTCTCACATTACCTAAAACCATCTTTTATTTTAAATTGGACACAATAAATTTCTCTGCGTGCCACATCATTAAAATAATACCTAATTAACTGACTGTCATTTCGCGATGTTACCACATCGCTGGAATCCCAAAGTTGGGCAAAGAAAATCCCCCACAGGCCACTCCACTGGCGACGTGTTGAATTTATGAACATGGAACATATCATATCCTGGCCCTCGCCCTTTTCCCCCGCGCCATTCCAAGCCCCCGATCGGAATTTTAACAAGTTGCAATAACAAGAACAAAAGCCGTGCTAATTCCCCAAAGACACAGCCCGGAGCACATTAACAATTTAAATACAACAAAACCAAATCGAAATAAAACAAAATATATAAATGAGCAGGCGGCAGCGGCGGCGGCTGAAAAAGAAGGAGATCGTGGAGCGAAATTTGCACTTATGGACCGACTCGACTCGAGTCGCCTCGATTCGCTGCGTTTCATTCCGAGGAGCTCGCAGAAGAACAAAAGCCGGAGCAGAGAGGCCGAAACCGAAAAAAGTCACAAATGTCCAGATCCAGGTCCAAGTCCAGGTCCAGTTCCAGACCCTGGCGATCACATCCCAGTTCTGTGGTGCGGAGCCCAGCCGAGAATCCCCGAGAGCTCATTAAAAAATACCAAAATCTTTGTACTGAAAATGTGACAAAATTTTTAAATCACCTTCACTCAGCGCGGCCAGAAACGGAGACGGACCGAGCACAGTGGGGCAAAGTGGTAGGAAATGGTGCATAGAGAAATATCTTAAGGTAATTTAATTTATTTATTTATTACTTTATTATTCTGACCGATTCTGGTTTTTAGTTGCCTTCGAGAAATACGGGGTTTTAAAGTAAGCTTTAAAAAATAATAAAGTGAAAATGGATAGAAACTTTTAGAACTGACAATTAAAGGAAATCAAGCTATATATATTCCTATTTTAAAATGATGTATAATTTTTGTTTATGTTATATAATGTCCTACTCAAGTAACTTTTAAAGTTCTGTATAATGCTATTTAGGAAAGTTTAAACTAAAGAATAACTAATGAGTGGGTATAGTTTTAGTGCCCCACATATGTGAATTTTTCGCTGCCTGCGACCCACTATGCCTGGAATGCGACAGACTCCGATTCCGAGTGCTCCTCGGACTGCTGAACTGGGATGGGCTGTGCTGGGTCTCTGGGATCTCGGATCTCTGCCTTGGTGATGCATTCGTCTGCTGCCTCGAAGTGGCAGGAATCCGATGGTCGGGTAAGGGGCAAGGCAGTGGTGGAGGGGGGATAGCCAACAAAGGTGAGCCCCAGAAAAGTGCAAGTGATGCTCATGTAGGAAATCAAGTTCCCCCGAGAAGGCAAAGAAGGGCTCGAGTTCGTCGGATTGGATGTTTGCGCTTTTGTGTGGACGTTTTTTTTAATGAGCCTCTAATTGACATCTGCATTTATTTCGCCCCGAGTCGGGCAACCATCGATCACGGGTACGGGTCTGGGACTGGGGCTGCCCGGGGTCCAAAAGGCAGGAGCGGCAAGAGAATGGAAAAAAGAATATTTTAATTGGCATTTTAACTAAAAGTGTTTAGGCTTTAGTTAAAATTGTTGGCCGCAACTGAGAGCGAAGAACTGGTTTTCCCACTTCGGCACGTTCAACCCAATTAACGCGCGACTCTCCCCCTGGCCACCGCCTCACCCTCCTGCCCCCTTGGTGACACACAAGCCATGGGCCGGAGACGGGGGGATGGGGGGACAGGGGTCAGGGGGATAATGGCATGCCCCGCTTGCGTATTATGCAAAAATGAATATTGCAAATTGATAAGAACGGGGGAGGAGCGCTAAGGGGGAAGAGATTGAGAATCGTTCTTTGTCGGCTGTCGGCACATAAAGCGAATGTCGCACGCACTGCTTGCCTCATTTACCCAAATCGAAAGCGACATCGCTCGTGGGGCAGGGGCAAGAGCCCCTAAGATGCCAAGATCCCCCCATCGTCCACAACCACATCCTCATCATCGGGTTCCTCCGCCGCCCCGGAGGACAAAAAAGGGCAAAGCCAGAAAAGAATCAAAAGCAGCGACCCAGCGACCAGAAAGAGAGCGAAGAACAGGTAGAGCAGTACGCACTGGGCTTCTTCTGCTGCTTTTCAGCTCCTTCGCCTCTTTCGCTTCCCTTAAAAGCCAATTAAATGTGAGATCGTGTAATTGGCAAATTAATTTCAAACCAATTATAATGAAAACGACCACAAAATACGAAATGCGGAATACGAAACGCACAAAGTGAGAGAGACGGCAGTAGCGAAAGAGATGGAAAGAAGGCCCAGAGACAGAGATAGGTAGCTCCAGGGAATGGGAGTGGGAGTTGGCAGCGAAGATCGGTTGTTATGTCACCGAGGGCTGGCATTCTTGGCTTTTGTTCTCAGTTCTTTCCACCTTTCCACC
This sequence comes from Drosophila rhopaloa, assembly GCF_018152115.1. Classification (NCBI taxonomy): domain Eukaryota; kingdom Metazoa; phylum Arthropoda; class Insecta; order Diptera; family Drosophilidae; genus Drosophila; species Drosophila rhopaloa. Next base: position 9,832,343 of record NW_025335123.1, on the reverse strand, counting down.
TGATTTTTACCTCAATTATAATGCAAACACTTTGCAGGGACAAGGAGCAGAGCTCGTGCACTTCATTTTTCATTTTGGCGCGACGCACTTCCTCCTGAAAGGCAGCAACAAAAACAGGTTTCCTGCCCCTTCGTTTCGCTTCGTTCCTTTTTGCCAACCACATTTCCATTTTAGTCGCTCCATTATTAATAAGAGCAATTGCAGGCTCACAGTCCCCAACGCGATCCGCTCACGCTCACATCTCTAATTCTCGGACCCGGTCCACATGTTAACTTTTTAATTAACGAGTTTTCTTTTTCGATTTCAATTTGCCAGGCTTCGCTTGCTTGGCCGCAAACTGCCCACAAAACTGGCCCAGAGCGTTCTGTCTCCCTCTGTCTCCCTCTGTCTCTGATTACAGTCGAGCCTCCCTAAGGTTAACCCAAGTAGCATTCGATTCATGGAACCACAGAAAGAATGTTTAACACTCGTATAACATGTTGTACATTTATACATCTCAAACACTTAAGTGAATGTGGTATGGATGTTTAAGTTTTAGTTAAAAGCTCTCAACTGAAGAGTTTCAACAATGTTGATTAATAGAGAATTAAACCCAAAACTTGTAGAGATATACCATTTTGAAATCCGGTTTAAACAAGCTAAGTGATGATACCAAAAGTTATATCTTGGTGAACTTATTGGAAAAGTTAATATTAATGTATTGTATTCTCAAGAATGGACTTTATTACATTTAAAAGCTTTAAGAACTCATTCGAGTTAAAAGTGTTCGACTGTATTCCTCTTGGTGGCTGCTTTGGGCGCAACCTTAGCGCACTTTTATTTTAATTTAATTTAGCTGCAACAGTCAAGAGTCGCATGCTACCAATTGCAGACTGGCCTGCGTCTCAGCCCCTGTCCCGCATCCCTACTTCACCTGGTTTTTACAACAAGTTTGGGCCGCTCCAGAGACTTAAGCCTAAAGTTGGACTTCGGATCGAACGCGGGACTTGGACTTGGAGTTCGGCATGTGGTCCGCGGTCGAATGAATGCAATGCCATTTATTAATAAAATATTTGCAAATTGTTGTCATGTTACCCCGCCCCTCGATCCCCGCTGCCCCGATCACCTCCCACAGTTCCCTGTCCGTTCTAGTTGAGTGCCATAGTGTCATAAATTAAAGGATTACTGGAGCACGGGTCTTGCGGGGCACAACGAAATGGTCAAAGAACACGGCAAGATGCAGAGCAGCAGAGAAGGGATCTGCAAAAAGGGGATGGAACCGAAAGACCCACGGCCTAAACAAGTTGTTAGTATTAAAGCGGGACCATCACAATGTGTGGCAATTACACTCACCCGCAAGGTTTTCAGATTAAGGTTGGCTTTTTTGAGGGTTGCAATTATATGAAAATATCTTTTATATTTTTAAACTACTCGAACCTGACCGATGATAATCTTTAAGTCAGAATTGTAGTGGGGATCCACAAAAAAGGAATCACCAATTTTAAATACCCAATTTTATATTATTATATGTTCGGAAACATAGATTAAAATAAAATTAGAACAAAAATCTTTTATTAATCTTTGAAAAAAGAAACTGTTTGTGACCCCAAAATTAGATTTTTAGATGATAATTATGTTCTGGTACTTCTCTTTTGTATCAATATTATTTTACATTTGTAACAGAAAATTTCGTAATGCATAAATATGAAGTTCTTATGGGAAAACTTTTGGACCACGCCCTAGAAAGTATGCTATGTATGCTATATCCCAATTAGCAGCTATTCAATTTCCTTGGCCATGCCACTATGGGGAATTTGCCCGATTTTTTGGAATAAATTAATAACTCGCGAACTATGTAACATATTTCAGTGAGGTTTTTTTTATAGTGTTCTACATACCTATACACACCTGTTGGAAAAGTGAAAGTATACCAAAATTTTTTTTTTTTTTTTAATACAAATTTAGCTCTATATGCTCTTAATTTCCAATTTCAATGTTGTACAAAAAATCATAGTCGTTTTCTTCTTCATAATTATCAACATCTAAAGACTCGTCTCCAGGTTCATATTCGCATAATAACAATTAAATGACTTCTGGTGGAAGAGCAAGCAGCTTATGTTTTCGGACGCGCTTCTTCAAATGATCAAAAGATTGGTTTCTAAAAAATTAAATTACGCGAAAAGTCGCACGAAGCGCACGATGAGACAATATGTTCTGAGTTCGGAATTAATGACTCTACAACATGGATATAGACACTTACTGAACAAAGTTGAACATTTTTTTAAAACTCTATTGAAAGTTTAACTTTCTTTCCAAAACCCAAACGAAAACATCACCTGCTACATTTACAAATTGTTAAAATTGGACGCACATATTAAGCAATATATAAGTATTTTTACACAGAACATACCTTAAGAATTGGAAATCATTTCAAATTTGACTGTCTTACGTTATTTTGTTGCAGAGATAATGATTTGAAAGTGAGCTTCAAAGTTAAGCAAAATGTAAACAAACCATGTGCGCTTGCAACAGCTGACTTTAACAGTTGGTATTTAAATACTAGACTTTTAAGTTAACATTTGCGGTATGTTACCAAACAGCTTGATGTTTTCCTAATACATTAAAACAAAAAAATTGAAAATCGGCATACTTTTAAAAAATACATTTATTCCAAAAAATCGGGCAAATTCCCCATAGTGCATGCTGATCAGTGTTTTTTAGGGATATAGAAATAAGTGAAAAGAGCGTGAGAGGGCGTTGCATGTAGGTGCGTCTCCGTCATCATCATCAACATGGCCCGGCTACTGTGCTGCTCCTCCCGCTCCTCCTCCTCCGCTTTTCGGATCTTGGATCTTGGAGCCTGGAGGTGCGCGTGCGCGCCCTGCCGCAGATAAGATCGCTGAAGAGAGGTAGTAGAAGAGGTAGTGGTGGTAGCCAGACAGCCAATAAGCCTTACTAATAGGCTGTTGTTGTTGCTGCTACTTCTGTCCGGAGATTAAAGATGGGGCAATGACGATGGCGATGGCGATGGAGATGAAGATGAAGGGAACTCCTCCGTGTCTGCCTCTCTCACCGATTACATTTGCCACATTTGTATGAATAATTTAATTATTGTTTAAATGTTAATTAATGCAACGTGAGCGGCGACTGCACTGCACTTCTCTTGTCTCCGTCCCGCCAACTTTTTTGCACCTCTTCACTGGATACGGAGGTGGATGTGGAGATGGAGAAAGGGAAGGAATGGAATGGGATGGGATGGGGAACCGACTACACTCGAGTCGACTCGACTCGACTTGACAGACACGCATTTGGCATTAATGGGCTGCCTGACTGACAACAACATCGCGCGGGCAGGAAAGTAAATAATGGAGGGCTAGAGAACATTCGGAGAGGAAATCCAGAGCCAGTGGGCGGTGGAGGCATGCAAATGTGTGAAATTCGCAATTAGATGGTACAACTGGGATCGGGAGGGAGTGGGTGTGGGTGGGATGGGAACAACCAAGGGCCTTGAAGAAAAAGAGTGTAAAATTGCTGAACAACAACTGCCTAAGGAGTGCCCAGTCATAAAAAACCATCAATAAGAAAGTGAGTGGGATCGAAGGGGAAAAAGGTGCAACTAAAGAAAATCTAAATGGAACCAATTAAGACATTTTCTTCCAATAAGACATCTCTGTTTTCAGTTGCGATAGATAGAATGAAAGCACAGCACTATGGGGAATTTGCCCGATTTTTTGGAATAAATTAATAACTCGCGAACTATGTAACATATTTCAGTGAGGTTTTTTTTATAGTGTTCTACATACCTATACACACCTGTTGGAAAAGTGAAAGTATACCAAAATTTTTTTTTTTTTTTAATACAAATTTAGCTCTATATGCTCTTAATTTCCAATTTCAATGTTGTACAAAAAATCATAGTCGTTTTCTTCTTCATAATTATCAACATCTAAAGACTCGTCTCCAGGTTCATATTCGCATAATAACAATTAAATGACTTCTGGTGGAAGAGCAAGCAGCTTATGTTTTCGGACGCGCTTCTTCAAATGATCAAAAGATTGGTTTCTAAAAAATTAAATTACGCGAAAAGTCGCACGAAGCGCACGATGAGACAATATGTTCTGAGTTCGGAATTAATGACTCTACAACATGGATATAGACACTTACTGAACAAAGTTGAACATTTTTTTAAAACTCTATTGAAAGTTTAACTTTCTTTCCAAAACCCAAACGAAAACATCACCTGCTACATTTACAAATTGTTAAAATTGGACGCACATATTAAGCAATATATAAGTATTTTTACACAGAACATACCTTAAGAATTGGAAATCATTTCAAATTTGACTGTCTTACGTTATTTTGTTGCAGAGATAATGATTTGAAAGTGAGCTTCAAAGTTAAGCAAAATGTAAACAAACCATGTGCGCTTGCAACAGCTGACTTTAACAGTTGGTATTTAAATACTAGACTTTTAAGTTAACATTTGCGGTATGTTACCAAACAGCTTGATGTTTTCCTAATACATTAAAACAAAAAAATTGAAAATCGGCATACTTTTAAAAAATACATTTATTCCAAAAAATCGGGCAAATTCCCCATAGTGCACAGTGGTCTTAAATATAAACGTACTTCCCTAACAAGTGTTCAAAACGTATGGGTTTAGATTGGAATCTTAAAAAGTGTTCAAGAACAAATCTAATTACAATCAACTAGAAAATAGAACAAATTGTTTTATGTTCTTAAATACTTTTTCAAAAGTGGCCAAAAAAAAAAGGATAGTTTTAGAGAACTTTGAATTAAAAAACAAGTTCAACGTGTATTGTTCAATTTATAGCGATTTCTAGTTAGGAAGATTTTTAACTATAAATGTTCAACTGATTATATCCTTAATGTTGTTATTTGGTGGCTTAAAAACTTGACTTTACTTGAACTTCGATCATTAGAAATTTCCAAGAAAAATATATTTTTAGCATCTCTTTTAAGAAAGTCTACTTGTATTGCTTACTTTTTATGCCAATAAAACATAAAAAGGAATTCGAATCTTAAAATAAATTTTAGCATTATTTCTTCAACGATTGTTGGTTTTCTGATTACTTTTCCAACTTATCCAGCTTCCTTTCCAGATATGCATATTTATTTTTTTGCTGATCGCTGCAGTTTTGTTGTTGCTTTTACTGGGTAATCCGAGACGGAGGCAATTAGCAAAAGGCGGAGAATGGAGAACGGAAAACGGAGAGATTCTTCGGTTCGGTTTGGTTCGTTTGGTTAATTAGAACAAATGGCAAAAACAAACAAGCGGCCGTAGCGCGGAAAACTAACGTAAACTAATTAAAAGGATCGCTGGCGAAAAAGTTTCAACTTACATATGCAGAAATTGAGTTGTTGTTCCTGCTGGTGTTTGTTGTTGTTGCTATTATTGCTGTTGTTTGCTTTTCTTTTCGCAGGAAGCACAAGGCCTTTTTTTCTTGTTATTTATTTAGCTTGCAGTCCGGTTAGATCGTTATTATTCAATTGTTGTTGCTGCACAAAGGAATGCGTTTTTGAGTTTTTGTTTATGTTATTCAATTTTAGTGCTAATTGAATGCGAATTCGAATTCTCGCCACACGCGTGTGTGAGAGGGATATGGAGAGAGTGAGAGTGGGCGAGAAAGCGACATTTACCGTTATATTTGTTAGTTATTCGTTATTCTGTGTGGGTGCAAGATCACTGCGAGCGAGAACGAGAAAGAGATATAGATAAACACCTGCCACACACACGCACGCACACACACACACGCACTGGAACTCGACTCAATTAGTTAGCTCATAAATTTGCATATTTCGCACTCGCTGTTGGTTTTTGTTGTTTTGCTTAGTGGCATGTACACAGGAAAAAAATAAACAATGTTCCGTGACTTTGTTTTGATTTCGCTACTGCTGCTGCTTCTGTATCTTTTCTGTTTTTCTTTCGCACGCGCGCACACACAACCGCCAGCGCCGAAGTTCAAATTTCGAATGCCGCTAATTTTCGAATGCCGCATGAATGAAGCGGCGGCAGCGCCGTCGACTGGGCGCTCTCTCTCTCTCGCTCTCTTGCCGGTGCGGTGCTCTCTCCCGCTCTCGCTCTCGCCTTTCACCGGCTTTTTCCGCACTCTCTCACTCTCTCTCTCCCTCTCTCTTTGCATTTCGCGAGGGTTGTTTCCGCTCTTTTTCGTTGGGGCTGCTTTTTTTGGGGCCCTGCTCTGTCATTGGACGCCGCTCTTGGTCGCCGACCGCCTATCACACAGGTGCGGCAGAGGGTTGCTCTGTTAAGGCGCTGTTATTAGCCTACCTGCGTAGGCGCACCTGTGAGTTGTCGTTGTTGGTGTGTTCGGTAGGTGGAGCTTTCGGATAGTTTCCTTTGTGACAACTCCGAATGCCGTTTTTTAACCTCCACCCGCTCGCGATACAACCCTTTTACACCGTTACTAATTCGCACACAGAAAGAAAAATGATCTACTGGATGATCAACCACTAGAGATAAATACAGTCCCTAAACAACTCGAGCTTTCATCTGAAATTAATACGAGTTTGGTAGACTTTGTGGTACACTCAATTGACCATACATTTTTAAACATTCGGTTTGATAACAAAAATGTCAAAATATGATGTGCTGCTGCTTTAACTAGATCTTCTGTTGCCACAGACAAATGTTCTACCAAGTCCTCTGTCCTCTTAAATGTTATTCATTTAAGATGTGGAATTCAGTTCAATTTAACATCTCAATGTCTATGTGATATTGAGCTGCTTTTTTCTGTGCAGGAAGAATAATAACCGCACAATGAATTAACTGCATAAATGATTCGGCAAACTACCCCATCCTCGGGAGAGACAGGAGCGACTCTACTGGTGGCACCACCTCAACTCCACAGGCGGCCGAAGGGAAGGGGCAAGGGTGCCGGGGTGCAAGCATTATTCATACATAAAAAGCCAATTAAAAATTTATAATAAACCCCGCGCCAAACTGCTGCAACAACCCCAAAAAACAGGCCGAAAATAAAAAGAATTAAATATCGCACAGGCAGGCACGGTGGGACAAATCGCTGGAGAACAAAAGAGGTGAGCCATTGCATTGGGAACACGGCAAAAGTCTTGGCACTAAGCACCTCTGAATCAAAGTTTACTAAAGTAATTAACTATAGTAATAACACAGTTTCGAAAACCGAATCCGAAATTTTTATTAATCTAATGAGAAAAAATGATGAAAATGTTTTTAAAAACTGATTTACTTAAAAAAAAACAATGGTTTTCCGAAAGTCTTAAAGAAACAACAACAAATTTTTTTGGTGCCCACTGTGCCTGGGTTCCAGCATGTGGGAATGACCAGTGGGGGTGGGCGTAGATAAGTGGGAAGGGGGAGTGGCACACGCACCTAGCGCTAAATTAGATGTAAAATAATGAACATTTCAATTAAAATAATTAATATTAGGCTGCACTCACAGTGGGCGGAGGGTGGTAAGGACACACTAAGCACTCAATTAACCATTTTAATGTTTATGGATCAGGTTAGCCTGAAGGATGTGCAGTTGGTGTGGGCCGCTGGAAATGCTGGAGATGCTGTGCTTTTTAATTATAATTAAACATGCGAGCAACTGAGTGGTGAACGAGCAGCGGGCGCGGGGTGGTGGGTTGTGGGTGGCGAATGGATGATGGTGGTTGAATGGCCAGCTTCAGCTTCTAACTCGAATGGCTTCTCTCTTTCTGCTCAGGACATAATCACTTAGCCGCGTGCAGAGCCGCATTTAAAATTAATTCTGCTCAAGTGCGTTTCTTGGCAAGAGACACAAAAAAACAAGAAAGGAAAGCTAACTTCGGGCGGAGCCGAAGTTGATATACCCTTGCAGAATACTCTGAAAATTATATTCTCCAAAATTATTCATATGCATTCTTAATACTCATCAAAAATCCCAACTTCCTAACTTTAAAAACACCAAAGTTATGGCATTTCCAATCGTTCAGTTATATGGCAGCTATAGGATATAGTCGGCCGATCCTTATGAAATTTAATAGGTAGGATTGATTGGCTAAAAATAAAACCCATAGAAAATCCCAACTTCCTAACTTAACAAACACCAAAGTTATGGCATTTCCGATCGTTCAGTTATATGGCAGCTATAAGATATAGTCGGCCGATTCTCATGAAATTCGGTAGGTCAGATTGATTGGCCAAAAATAAAACCCATAGAAAATCCCAACTTCCTAACTTAACAAACACCAAAGTTATGGCATTTCCGATCGTTCAGTTATATGGCAGCTATAAGATATAGTCGGCCGATTCTCATGAAATTCGGTAGGTCAGATTGATTGGCCAAAAATAAAACCTATAGAAAATCTCAACTTCCTAACTTTACAAACACCAAAGTTATGGCATTTCCGATCGTTCAGTTATATGACAGCTATAAGATATAGTCGGCCGATTCTCATGAAATTCGGTAGGTCGGATTGATTGGCCAAAAATAAAACCTATAGAAAATCTCAACTTCCTAACTTTACAAACACCAAAGTTATGGCATTTCCGATCGTTCAGTTATATGACAGCTATAGGATATAGTCGTCCGATCCCGGCCGTTCCGACTTATATACTGCGTGCAAAGGAAAGAAGGGTGTGTGCAAAGTTTCAGTTCGATATCTTTAAAACTGAGAGACTAGTTCGCGTAGAAACAGACAGACGGACAGACAGACGGACAGACGGACAGACGGACAGACGGACAGACGGACAGACGGACATGGCTATATCAACTCAGGAGGTGATCCTGATCAAGAATATATATACTTTATAGGGTCGGAGATGTCTCCTTCACTGCGTTGCACACTTTTGACCAAAATTATAATACCCTCTGCAAGGGTATAAAAAACACCAATGTTATGGCATTTCCGATCGTTCAGTTATATGGCAGCTATAGAATATAGTCGACCGATCCTTTTAAAATTTGGTAGGTCAGATTGATTGGCCAAATATAGAACCCATAAAAAATCCCAACTTCCTAACTTTAAAAAATTGGGAACGTCGGATTGATTGGCCAAAAATACAACCCATAGAAAATCCCAACTTCCTAACTTTACAAACACCAAAGTTATGGCATTTCGGATTAATCAGTTATATGGCAGCTATAGGATATAGTCGGCCGATCCTTATGAAATTTGGTAGGTCGGATTGATTGGCCAAATTTAAAACCCATAGAAAGTCCCAACTTCCTAACTTTACAAACACGAAAGTTATGGCATTTCCGATCAATCAGTTATATGGCAGCTATAGGATATAGTCGGCCGATCCCGGCCGTTCCGACTTATATACTGCGTGCAAAGGAAAGAAGGGTGTGTGCAAAGTTTCAATTCGATAGCTTTAAAACTGAGCGACTAGTTTGCGTAGAAACAGACAGACGGACAGACAGACGGACAGACAGACGGACAGACAGACGGACAGACGGACAGACGGACATGGCTATATCAACTCAGGAGGTGATCCCGATCAAGAATATATATACTTTATATGGTCGGAGATGTCTCCTTCACTGCGTTGCACACTTTTGACCAAAATTATAATACCCTCTGCAAGGGTATAAAAAAAACACCAATGTTATGGCATTTCCGATCGTTCAGTTATATGGCAGCTATAGAATATAGTCGACCGATCCTTTTAAAATTTGGTAGGTCAAATTGATTGGCCAAATATAGAACCCATAAAAAATCCCAACTTCCTAACTTTAAAAACACCAAAGTTATGGCATTTCTGATCGTTCAGTTATATCGCAGCTATAGGATATAGTCGACCGATCCATATGAAATTGGGAACGTCGGATTGATTGGCCAAAAATACAACCCATAGAAAATCCCAACTTCCTAACTTTACAAACACCAAAGTTATGGCATTTCGGATTAATCAGTTATATGGCAGCTATAGGATATAGTCGGCCGATCCTTATGAAATTTGGTAGGTCGGATTGATTGGCCAAATTTAAAACCCATAGAAAGTCCCAACTTCCTAACTTTACAAACACGAAAGTTATGGCATTTCCGATCAATCAGTTATATGGCAGCTATAGGATATAGTCGGCCGATCCCGGCCGTTCCGACTTATATACTGCGTGCAAAGGAAAGAAGGGTGTGTGCAAAGTTTCAATTCGATAGCTTTAAAACTGAGCGACTAGTTTGCGTAGAAACAGACAGACGGACAGACAGACGGACAGACAGACGGACAGACAGACGGACAGACGGACAGACGGACAGACGGACATGGCTATATCAACTCAGGAGGTGATCCTGATCAAGAATATATATACTTTATATGGTCGGAGATGTCTCCTTCACTGCGTTGCACACTTTTGACCAAAATTATAATACCCTCTGCAAGGGTATAAAAACACGTGGCACACGTGGGGAAGGAGGCTTCTGGAGTTCAGGGGACAGGGGGCAGGGAGCTGCCCCATTTTACCGTTGGTTCACATTCGCGAGCGAAACAAATTGCACGCTAATTGCTCATGTTCAATTAAAAGCAACGGGCCCAAGCAAACTCCAAACGAAACCCAACTCCATCCCCACCCCAAAAATTTCACCTAAGCTCTGCTCCCGTCAGTGTTGTCCACTAGCCAATAGCCAGAAGCGGCCAAAATGGAATGAATGGCTTTTAAATGCCTATGTACATATTAGCCAAAAAGCTTAAATAAAGCCTAAATAAACTAAGATAAACTACGAATCAGTTTAATCATTTTCCATTATTTACTGCGCACAAATTTTTTATTTTTTATTTCAATTTTAAAACAAACTATTCCCCAAATACACATAAATTCAGGTCTAAGGCACCTGTATACAGAGCTTAATAATATAGGTTCGGGGTCATCGAAACCTGGCTTTATCACATCATAATACTACAAAGATTACGAATTGAAATGCGTTTTTCTAGTAAGGTAAATAAATAAAATGGTTTTCCAAAGATTTTTTTAAAAACTGGTCCCAAACATACAAAAATGTTATTGCAGATTAATAGAGAATAAAAGAAAAGACATATAGAAATATGTATCGCACATAAAAATCCATTTTCAGAAAATCAATTAATGATCTTAAAAAAAGCTAGATCTCACCTAAAAAAATGCTAAATCAGCAGCAACCATCTGGTCACCTCAGTTGGCATTGCTCATCTTCCTTGCCTTCGGAATTTGGAACACACGGGCAGAGGCAATTCCATACCCGAACCCATGGACACATTGAGCGCTTTCCCACAAAACAACGGCAAACGGAGGAAGAGGGTCAGAGGGTGGATGGGTGGCGGACGGGTGGTGAATGGGTGGCAAGGCTTTTTGTTTTGGTTTTGATCCTTTGCGCAAATAATTGCCTAATTGTCTCTGGTTCGCTCGCTCTACATTGTTGGGCTATGGAAATGCAGAACGGGAGTGGAAATGGCAACGCATATTTCTTACGCAAATCCATTTCCATCTATTAATTGGCAGCCCTCGGCAGCTGCTCCTTCTGAATGTGAGTCCTGCTCCTGCCGCAGGACTATCATAGGTCCTTTTTTACACAATTAAGCGCTTGAGCAAATAAAAAGTGAGCACAGCTCAACGTTTCTCCCTCTCGGGTTCCACTTGAATCAGAGCTGCGGTTCGATTTGCATACATAGTCGTATATACATATGTTTATACATATGTATATACCCTGTGGCAGGACTCGGACTTTTGGATGCGGTTTATCGATTGCCGGGCACTTCTGCAGGGGATTAGGGGCTCCCAGGCTTCCCAGGCTGTCTTCGTTTGTCATCGAAGGGGTCTGCCCATCATATCTTCGCACTCATTTGCATAGGAAATTACTTTAACAATCCATTTAAATGATCGACCGCTGCAACATCGATAAATAACGAGGTCTTGGGTTGTTGTTACCAGTTTTTGCTTCTTGTATGCAGGCAATTACTGGATCGTAACCCTTCCCGCTTCCTCTCCCTTTTGACACATTTCGCACGCTTCTTTGGTTCGCTGCAAATTGTTATTGCAATTATTATTGCCAGCTTGTTGTCAACATATTGATAAAGCCCCGCCCCTTCGCCCCTCCCTCCCGCAAATATGCAAACGAGGCTAACAAGCCGCGGTACGGGCATAACGGTAAAGGTAATGGGCGGACGACCAGGGCTGATTGCATGGCATTGTCAGCGACGTCATCGCAGTATCGAATTACGGATTTTTCCACGTCTAATTTACGGCCCGTGACAATTGCATTTTAAAGTCCAGCGAACCCGAACAAAACTTGAACCGCACGGGAAAAAAGACCCCGATCGAATTGGGTATTATCGAACGTGATGAAATAGGTTTTTGGTTTTTTTTCATAATTCTTCACTTTGGAAGGCTAAGTAGAAATATACATTCTTTAAAAATCTGAGATAAAATGAAGCAATAGACTTTTCTTAATTTCCTCAACAGGTGAAGAATACATACATGTATTGGAAAATAATTAAACTGGAAATGTAAGTGCCCAAAACAAGCCGATTATGTTAATCTTTTAAGAGTTTAAGAAGACGTCGAAAAGATTCGAAACTTTTTAAAGTCCCTATTTTTTAAGATTTGTCGGTTTGGATTGATGATTTCATGTGCAGTTTCAAAAAGTCGGATTATTTTATACGGGTTTTAAAGCGAAATCTCCCAAAGGGTAGTTGTATTTATACTAATAGATTAGATACTAGATTAGTAATATTTAAGGATCTTATTCATCTGTGTTATGACAGATAAATTCATCGATCTCAGTACGAATATACTAATGCATTTTTCATTTCATACTAAAACACCATCAGCACCATTAACGTTTAATGGTATCAAAATGAACACCAGAAGCACAGTAATTTTTTTGTAACTTTTTCACTGTGCAATCTGACTTAACCCGCGCAATCTTAGCCCAAAGCGGACCCAAAAGCGGCGACAGTTGCCTGCCCTTGATAAATGAGACGGCGCCGCCTACGCCTCGAGTTCCGAGTTCTGAGTTCCCAGTTCCCAGTACCGGAGTACCGAGAATCGGACGTCAGACGTCCAGGGGTTGACGCCTTCTGTAGTTTGCGGTGCGCCGCAACGCCGATCAAACGCGATAAACGCTGGGTGGGTTACGTGGCTGCGGTTGACAGTGTCAACGGTTGCAAGTCAAAATTAATTAGAATTTTTCAACTGCGGAATTCCCCTACCCCTTTGGACAAAAAAAAAACCTAGGGGATGCACTATGGCCCAATGTACTCCAAGGAACTTTGAGCGAAAGCGGTAAATTGAAATCAGTACAAAACACTGGAACACACACACACAAAAAAGAACGATCATTAATCATCGAGGCGAAAAGGGTTGACAAGCTGCGCACTGCTTTTGCCACAGGGTTGCTGCTGTTGCCTTCAGTTCCGGCTTCCTTCGCTCCTTGACCGGAGTCACATCCGCCAAAACAACAACAACAAAGGGGCTGGGGGGTTGCGTAACCCTAATGCATTTAATGTCTCCTGATGGCTGCTGGATAAATAAATAAGTTCGCGAGACCAGTACATACATCAGACAATATCATCCTCGAGGAGCTCTAATTGCATATACTCTTTTTGGATAATAATAAGGATGCCAAAAGATCTACATACAAAGTTCTTTTTTTTAATCTTTTTATTTCAGTTAATCTTTACTTCACACTCGAGGTATTTTAAACAAATTTCGAGGATTTTAAATAAGCAAACAAATAGTTTTTTTTAGCTGATTAGATAATTTTTTAAATGAAAGCAAACAGTTTTTGAAGACGTTGATAAGCATAAATCTTTAAATCAATTTTTAAAAATCTCGTAAGATATTATTAAAATATGAACCCTTTATGCTGAGATACATTTATATATATTTTTAACATTATCGCATTTCTTAATGCATATTAATTATTGTTACTTCAACACATTTTTTGAGATTCAAATTTGTAACACTTTAAAAATTAGTTTAAACATAATAGTTAGAATGGTTAGTGAGGAAAAGAAAAACCTTCAAGCTTTAACGCTTGTGATTATTATTGTTTGACTTCTTAGTATTTTTTAAGGTGTATCGACTGAACCCTTAAATATTGTGATACAGTACTTTAAATGTGACAATTCTGGGTCGAAATTAATTGCTATTCTTGAAAAACTTAACATCATTTTTTTGGATAACTCGAGGAGTAAGCGGCTCTACGATATGTTCTCCACCTAGTTGCTAGGCGGCGATCCATCGGCGGATGAGGATGACTGGTCCATGGTGCTGCCCAGCTCCTCCTGACTCACTTGCTCATCCTCCTGGCCCTCCTGCCCTTCGTCATCCTCCTCTTCGAGCAGCAGTTGCATGGCCTCCACGCTGCTCCCGTTGATCATCTCCGCAAGTGCCTGTGCGATCCTCTGATCCCGCATCATCTGGACGATGGCTTCGTCCGTGGGAACGGGATTACCCAAAAGGGAGCTGCGCAGGTGCTTCAATCGCTGGCGACTGCGACGCCGTTTCCGGGATTCGCCGTCATCGTTTTCTTCCTCTCCTTCGACCAAAATCTGTACTGCCCGCTGTACGTTGTTGTTGCTTCGGGCCAGCGAAAGGCGGACCTCGCCCTCCGGATAGCCCATGGCCATCACCAGCTTCACCAGGCGCTCCGTTTCGCTGGCATCCGCCGCCACGGCCACCGACGCGGCTTCTTCGGGAGATCCTGCTCCTCCTCCGGTTTCTGGTGGGGATTTCAGCAGTGTTGCCAGATGAAAATTTTGCTTTCTCCCTAAAAAATCTCAAACAGGCGATATTTCCCCCTAAAAAATCCAGTTTTCCCCCTAAAGCCTAGTATCCAGATCGACGAAAACTGTACGCCAGTCATGAGAGAGAGCGAGAGGCAAACAGCTGGCGTTCACTTTTCGTCGGGCCTTTTTTTCACGTCGGTCTCCTGATCGATGAAAAAAATACCAAAAAATTCCATAGCGTTGCCAGTCTGCGGAAACGTGAACCCTAGCGAAAAGATTAAAAAATTTAATCTTTTGGCGTGCGCTTCTCACTGAACATTATAAGAAATGGAGGGAAAAACTCAAAAAACTCACAAAAGTCGATGTGTTTACATGTGAGGACAAAATAACATTAATACTATCTGGGGTGCCTCTTGTCAGAGCAAAATGTTTTTTAGGTCCAGAATGTACGAAAAAACACAATAAAAGTGCAGCTATGAACTTTAAATTAGCAAATAATTATCAGTAAATTAAAAAAAACAACTGTTAAATTTAAATTGTATTGTTTTTTAATTTCTTTGTACAGCGGCAGACTTGTTTTCCCAAGGTAGTTGATAATATCCCTTAAAGGCTCTTTCCCGCAAATACGATATTTTAATTTTAACTGCTTGTCAATAAACCCACCTGATTGACAGTACGACCGTAGCACGCTTAAATCTGATAAACTCTCAAACTTTTGGTCACACTGGAAAGATTAAAGTTTTTACGCTAGCGTAATCGTTTGTCGATCTGGATACTAGGCTTAAATTAAAAAAATCAGTTAATTTCGAACTTATACAATAAAACAAGAAAACGATATCGAATTTTAAGAGATCACCTCGAGAACTTCATTTGAGAAATTGGTCTTGTACACTTCCTCGCTATTGAATAGCTTATACATTTGAGGGGATGGTTCAAAGCTATTGCAATTGTTTGGTAAGGTTAATCTTATTCGAAGAAGGATGCTGCTTTCGGTGCAAAAACACATATTTTTTCAAGGCATTTTGTGTTCTTAGGAAATCGTGCTTGCAATTCGTCCGTGAGTTTAATCAAGCAGTCCCTGCATCGTTTTTTTATTATGTATATCAAGTGGTTCCCAGAAACCGCCAGCATCAGCTGGTAACACTTGTACTCGTGACCATTATTTTTTGATATTTTTGCCATATTTAGGTTGTTTTTATGCGTGGCAATATTTTACGAAATCACATATTCTTGTGTTTTTTTCAAAACATTTGGGTAATACAATTTCCAAAAAAAAACCCCTAAACTTTCCCCCTAAAAATTGCTCCCCCCTAAAATTCCCCCTAGTACGTCAAAAAACCCCTAAATCTAGGGGGAAAACCCCTGATCTGGGAACACTGGATTTCAGCACCATTTGCTCAACTTGTGACATTTTGCGAGCTTTACTTTGATTCACTTTGGACTGGCTATCGATATCAAATCAGCTGATCATTTTTCCCACCCTTTTCATTTGGTTTCGAACCAGGTCAGCTGATTTAACTCTTAAATAATTTCGGTGTGGCCGAATCTTAGGTAAATCCTTACATAACGGGCTTACTTCACACCTATTCAAAACCACAAATTTTGAAAAAAAAAATTATTTGGTTATATTTAAAAGGGGACAACCGATTCAAATTTTGATAAATGCATATAAACAAAACAATGTTTGTTTAAATATGTTAGCTATATATCCTTAAAAAAATAGTTTTGACATTTTTATGGACTCTCGAAGTCCAATTTTGGGTCAACAAGTCATCGGAAAATTTGAAATAACTACAATGAAATGGATCAAAAATTTGATCAACGGTAAATTGAAAATTTTGAATGCAGATTTTTAGAGAATCGACTCACAAGTCTTTAGAGGTATGCCACTTTGGATTCGGCTTAATTTTGGTAAAGTTATGGACTCTCGAAGTCCAATTTTGGGTCACTCTTTGACAAGTCGTCGGAAATATAGAAATAACTGACATGAAAATGGGCCAAAAATTTGATCAACGTTAAATTGAAAATTTTGAATGCAGATTTTTAGAGGATCGAATCACAAGTCTTTAGAGGTATGCCACTTAGGAATCGGCTTAAATTTGATAAAGTTATGGACTCTCGAAGTCCAATTTTGGGTCAATGTTAAACAAGTCATCGGAAAATTAGAAATAACTGACATGAAAATGGGTCAAAAATTTGATCAACGTTAAATTGAAAATTTTGAATGCAGATTTTTAGAGAATCAAATCACAAGTCTTTAGAGGTATGCCACTTTGGAATCGGCTTAAATTTGATAAAGTTATGGACTCTCGAAGTCCAATTTTGGGTCAACGTTAAACAAGTCATCGGAAAATTAGAAATAACTGACATGAAAATGGGCCAAAAATTTGATCAACGTTAAATTGAAAATTTTGAATGCAGATTTTTAGAGGATCGAATAACAAGTCTTTAGAGGTATGCCACTTAGGAATCGGCTTAAATTTGATAAAGTTATGGACTCTCGAAGTCCAATTTTGGGTCAATGTTAAACAAGTCATCGGAAAATTAGAAATAACTGACATGAAAATGGGCCAAAAATATGATCAACGTTAAATTGAAAATTTTGAATGCAGATTTTTAGAGGATCGAATCACAAGTCTTTAGAGGTATGCAACTTTGGAATCGGCTTCAATTTGGTAAAGTTATGGATTCTCGAAGTCCAATTTTGGGTCAACGTTAAACAAGTCATCGGAAAATTAGAAATAACTGACATGAAAATGGGTCAAAAATTTGATCAACGTTAAATTGAAAATTTTGAATGCAGATTTTTAGAGGATCGAATCACAAGTCTTTAGAGGTATGCCACTTTGGAACCGGATTAAATTTGGTAAAGTTATGGATTCTCGAAGTCCAATTTTGGGTCAACGTTAAACAAGTCATCGGAAAATTAGAAATAACTGACATGAAAATGGGTCAAAAATTCGATCAACGTTAAATTGAAAATTTTGAATGCAGATTTTTAGAGAATCGAATCACAAGTCTTTAGAGGTAGGCCACTTTGGAATCGGCTTAAATTTGGTAAAGTTATGGATTCTCGAAGTCCAATTTTGGGTCAACGTTAAACAAGTCATCCGAAAATTAGAAATAACTGACATGAAAATGGGTCAAAAATTTGATCAACGTTAAATTGAAAATTTTGAATGCAGATTTTTAGAGAATCGAATCACAAGTCTTTAGAGGTATGCCACTTTGGAATCGGCTTAAATTTGGACTCCCCCAATCGGAAAATTAGAAGTAATTATATATTTTCCAAAATTATTCATATGATGCATTCTTAAAACTCATACTTCTTTTGAATTTGACATATCTACCCTTTTCAGCCTCGTTTATAATGCAATGGAGGGACAGTAACGGGCAGTAACTGTCATAGAATTAATTATATTAAAGCCTATATAATATCCGATCCTTATGAAATTTGGTAGGTCGGATTGATTGGCTAAAAATAAAACCCATAGAAAATCACAACTTCCTAACCTTACAAACACCAAAGTTATGGCCAAAATTATAATACCCTCTGCAAGGGTATAACAAATTAAGCAAATTTTAGCAGATTTTGACAGATAACAGATATGTGTAGCATTCAACCGTCACGATTTTTTAACTGATCAGTGTAAAAAATACGAATACCCAAAATTGTAATTCCCTCTGCAAGGGTATAAAAACATAACTATTTTGAAACCCATAACTTTCTCCAAGGATCTTTAGCTGATTAAGGATATATCGATTGCTCTCCGTTTTGTTTGTCCATTGTACAAATTCCGGGCAAAGGCAATAAGCCAAAAACACAATTACAAGCGCTCCAACAACAGATATCGGACCCGAGTCCCACATCTGCTGCCTCTTTGCCAACTTTGACTTCTATTTATGCGTTGCACAATTTTAAATAATCACCCCATTGGGAAATTTCGGGCGAAATACCCTTTCATGGCGCCCCCGTACTTTTGGTACTTGTGTGTTATTTGCCCTGATTTATTGCCATCTTCTTTCGGTTGCTGTTGCGCCTTCCTGGTCACTCTTTGTTTAGAAAGCAGAACAAGTGGCCCGTAAAAAACATTGCCAAACCCTCATCTATCACAATTTCTTGGGCGCTCTTAACTCTTACATTTTTGGGTTTAAAAACGCATTATTTGGCTCTTTTGGTAATTGAAGTTTTTAGTTTTCATTAGCCGGCTGTCGGAAAGACCTAAAAAAAAAAGGGGGTAGTGGCGACAAGGGACGACATTTGGTGAGCAGAGATAAATTGCACCTTTAAATTAACCCATTAACGAGTGCCGGGACACCCGAGATGGGATATACAAAATCCATATTTATAACCCCGATAAAGTGCGATTCTGCCCATAATGTTTCGAGTGTAATTAGGATTTTTCGGGATGATAATAGAGCACACCATTTAGGAAAATACCAAAATTGAACAACTAATCTTTAAATCATATTTTATAAAAGAAGTTGATTTATTATTTTTTAGGTCTACGATATTTAATTATACTTTATTGTACTATTTGTATAATTATTTAAAATTTCTCTTGTTTTTATAAGAACTATGAATACCAATTTCCGTTGTTAAATAGGGGGAATCATATCTTAAAGTTGCTCCAGCTCTTTGGAATACAAAATCTATTTTTGGACATTGTGTTTCCAGTGTTATATGAATTTTTTAGGATAATAATACAACACACCAGATATTTAAGAAAAACCAAAATGTTACGATTAGTTAGAATCAAAGTTTAAAACACATGCTCATATTTTATAAAAGAAGTGAAAATTTTTTGGGGACTACGATTTTAAATTATTTTATACTGAAAATATAACAACAAATTTTCCCTAATCATAAAGAAATGTCTCTGTATCTAATAAGAACTATGGATACCAATTTCCGGGGTTAAAACGGGAATCATACTTTAAAGTTGATCCAGCTCTTTCAATCCCTCAATACAATACACCCAATAAAGGCTGCATGCATTGTAAGTCGATACATTTGTGCAATTGCCTTTATCCATTTTAAAGCGGAAATGAAAAGTTCAGCCCGCACTGAAAAGCGCTTGAAATATGTGCGAAACGCGTGTGCCAGCCAAGTGCTCGGTGCCCAAAGACCGCGATACTTATCGGGTGTCGTCGCCATCGAAGTCAAGGAATTGGAATTGTTCGGATCGATCCTACAAAAAATGGCGAAATCACTTAACACACCGTTAACACCCACATTAGTTGTACTCCGCCGCACGTGAAGATGGACAGGGGCGGCTGCTTTCCACTTACAGCCAGCCAGAGTTTCAATTACTTTTCACAAAGCCACCACCGAAAATATTATACCCGGCCAAGGAACTCCGCGTCTCATAATCGAATTAAATGCATTGCCTTGGGGGAAAGGAGGGGGCAGGGAAAACCCGAGCCCGAAAACCCGAACTCGACTCGAAAAAGTCATTAAAAACGCAGGCCAAACGATTGCACGCAAATTTGCTGGTCCCGCTCGCTTTCTTTGTTCCCGCTTCCAATCCCCTGCCGATTTCCCAGAACATGCTACCGGTTGCTCACAGCCGAGGGCAGAAAAGTAGCACCCCAGTCCAATCAAACTCTTGCACTCTTGGTGTACAATTGTAGATAGATAGGTTTCCTGTATCCCAAATGCTTAATACAAATAATGATAAGACTAAACTAATTTTATTAAGCTTTCCATTAACTTAAGTACTAATAAGGATAAGTTTTAAACGTTTATACTTGAAATTTCCCGAAATTTAATCCGAATTAATCAGATTCAGCAGGACTTTTTTTTGTTTATCGCTGAAAGGTTTACTCCAAAATATTTTCTTTTTTTCTTTGTTTCTAGTATTAAATTAATAAATAAAAAGTATTTTATTGTGAATACATTTTTATACACCCCTCTTTGAAATTTATTTATTTATTTAAAATATCGGATATTTTGTTAGTTCTAAATATGTGCCCTCGGGGATTCCCATCACCCATTCACTCGCACACATGAGCTGGTCGAACTATGAATGGAATTGGCAATGAAATCGCACGTGGCGATTCTCTGGTCACCCGCGATAAGCAACTGCCGTCGCGTGGCTCTGCCCCCCGGATCTCTCCCCCGGCTCAGCCGGATCGCTCCGGAGCAGAGATACTATCGATGAATGGACGGATGAGGATGAATGAGGTGAGTGAGTGAGCGTCGTGTATTTATGACTCTGAATCCGATTCCGAGCCAGATTCATTTTCATCGGGCGATAATCGTTATTAATATTATTAGTGTTTGTTCGCGGGCTGCCCCGCATGCAGGATACTTTGTGTCAGGAAGAGGATATGTGACCAAAGCACCCTGTAGTGTCAATCCTTCCCTGCAAAACCCATAATTGGCCACACATAAAATACGACGATTTTTAATGGGTTACCTCCAAGTCAGAAAACGTTCTATATTAAACAATTGGGTGACTTTTAGTTTCAGCTCTTATGAATAGTTAGGTGTGTGAAAAAATGCTTTACAAAGGGTATTATCTATTTCTTTGATGATTTGGTACCCCTTATAATTCCTCACAAAAGTGTGCGTTAATTTATTGCCAAGGCGCTGAACTGTGAATTGGAAAATTGAAGCTTAGTTCGGCAGGAAGATGGCAGATAGATTTCATCTATATGGAAGATGCGGAAGGGGACTCCCAAAGGATTTCGACATATTAGAGATAAAAGCCCTAAAAACGAAACTGAGCTGAATTAATAGACATTTATATCTCGACCAATGCCAAAATACATTAAATATCTGACCTCAAACTGACCGAGGGAAATACGTATGTAGTTTGACTTTTCCACACTCCCACAAACATTCGAAATTAAACACCTCCCATAAATATTCATAGACATTAACTTTGTGATCGACTGGACTGGAAAATGGCAGTCGAGCTTAGCAAATCACAAATTTATGGGGCAATCCATCAATGCCAATGCGACGGTCGATTTTAAAAGGGACCTCTCTTCGCACCACCAAGTCAAACTGAACCAATCTAAACCAAACCACCGCACCGCTCTAATCGCTTCCCACGATCGCCGCGGCGCAGCGAGCATTTCCATATGTAAAGTTGCGCCTTCATTAATCCGTAAATTAGAAGCATTGAATGATATCAGTCGCCCTCTGAAGTGCACCCTCTCGCCAGTCCCCTGCAACAAATCACTGCACACACGAAACATGCACACGGGGTTCAGGCCGAACTACCAAGGGCAAACCTCGAAATCCTAGCCCAACACAATCCACTGCAATCCCACCACCACCACCACCGGCAGTCCTTCCGAACAGTGGAACATTACTTGGTTAAATATATTAAAATTTATTACTTGACCGAAGTCATCTTCTTAAAAAAATGTGTACAAAATCACACAGTTTACCTTACTATGAGTTTTTTTTTAATTTTAGATACTCTTTTTTTTTTGTATCTCACCTTATCAAGGCTATTATTTATTTATATCAAATAATCTAAAATTTTTAATAAAAAGCTTTCGTGATAACATACTTTTTGCCACCTTTCCTTATAATAAAACAAAATGGAAATTATGAGTAACGCACTCACTTAAAAGATTTGCCTTGTAGAACAAATAAAAAAAATATTTTTCAAATTATTTGTAATTCCAAAAACATTGAATATCAAAAATGTATTAATTAAAATAACAAGATGGATATAGGTTTTTATGTGAAATTTTTCCATCATAAATGAGCGTATTTATTCTTAAAAAGTATTTTAGAGGGAACTTTTAAAACTTAACTTTTTAACTTAACTCATAAATATATTACACCTAAAGATTGAAGAGCAATAAAAATAAAACATTGGTAAAATTGTTCAAGTCATTTCGATTAATTAAAAATGTAAAAGCAATCGGTTTACATAAATATGAAAAATTTACAAAAATATTAAATAGTTTTATACGAAATATATTATATATTTAAACATAAATTTAAGGGTTAATATGGTTTTGGCTCAAGGGCAAGGTCGTCTACCGGTGACTTTTGCTCGATATTTGACCCATGCCAGCCCACTGTGCGACCCCTGGCAACCTTCAAATTCATCGCAGCGACATGTCAGCGGCAGCACCAGAGACACAGCAGCAACAACAAATTGTTGGACAATCGTTGAAACGAAATGAAATTTCGTATTAAAACTGTATTAGCCGGCAGAGATCTCTGTGGCGGCGCCTGTCAGAATCAGCATCAGTCCTCCGCTGCGTTGGGTCATTTGAATGAGGAGCGTCCACCCCCCCCCCACCCTGCCGCACCGCCCACAGACCAACCACCCACCACCCCCCCCACCCTGGCACCTTGCCATCAAATTGCACGCACTGAAGCATGAGAAATGCGGGGACAGCCTCAATCAGGACTCAGTTCGAGTGTAAAAACGAGGCGATGAGCAGCCGCGAACCGCTTGACATTTCTCTGCTGTGCATAATTAAATTAAGAGATGCCAAAAGCGGCACACAGTGGGAAAATGTGGATGGTTATCAGACAAAAATAATACAATTTTAAAGGGAAATAAAGGATGTGGCATACATGGCTTGGTGACCCCGATCCTAATTATCAAGCTTAGTTACCAAGACCTGCAATTTTTGGCCCAGTATCTGACTGGTGATCTCGATAACCAACTATTATGATTTTTTGATATTTCTGAACATATTTCGGTAGTTTTTACAAGGCTAAAAGTGTAAACAACTGGGCTATCTAGTTATCAAGTACTCTTAAAAAAATTGTTTTTGTCATTTGTCAATCCCATTCAAAACTTTTTGTAAACAGAAATTACCAGACCTCAATAATATAATACCACAAGATGAGTAAGTACTTTAACACGGAGATCCTGAGGACACTGGCGGCCCAGGCGCCGGTCGATGACATGGATCCCTCCAATGATCGCTTTGCAGCCATGGATCCAGCTGGTCAGTACCTACTGTATGTCTCCTCGGATCCTCAGAAGGCTCTGAATCCGCGTAATGTGAAGAAGACCCTGCGGCATCTGTTCCGAGAGAAGGACAAGCCGCATGGTTGCGTTGTGAAAATCCGAGAGGAAAAGGTACAAGAGGAGGAGCTGAGGGATAACGAGCAGAAGTCTCTGGCAAAGGAGGTTCCCAAGATTGCGCACACGGAAAGAACCGATCATCCCGTGAGGCAAGGCGTAAGGATTAGGTGCAGCCATAACTGTAGGAAATCTTGGCGGGCTGTGGCGGTCGGCTTTCCAGAGGATGATTTCATGGAGGACACCGATGAACCCACCTCGACCGTCACCGCTAATAAAGAAGAACGCGCCACGGGCGGCCATAACATCACCTATGATCCCAAGCTCTTCATGGAAGAATCTAGGTCCTCCTGTTTGGACAAGAGCAAAACTTATGTGAGGCTACTCCACTGGAACCCCAAACCCATTAAATCCTCTTGCACCAACCAGGACTTTAAAAGATTTCCGAGCAGGAAAACGTTCGCCTCCAAGGACGACTGCATCGAGGCCAGCGATGACAATACAGAGATGCTGGAGAAGCAAGAGGAACACCAAGAAGAACCCCTAGGAGAACATCAAGGGGAACCGCAAGTAGAACTCCAAGTGGATTACCAGGAGAGGCAAGTGGAGCACGATAAGCACCAGAAGACCAGCCAGGTGAAGCCAATAGAGGAGTCCCAGCCGGAGGAGGAAAAACCTCTTAGCGAAATTGATCATCTGAAGCGGCTGGATCAACAGTTGGTGCTGTTCTCCAGATTGGTTAAAAACCAGGACAATTTGATGCAGTACCTCGAAGAACTGGGGAAACTGCGCCAACTTCGGGACAATAAAAACAGATCATATTGCAACTACAGCTGGATATCAGAGGACAGCGACGACGCGGATGTGGACTGGCTAAGCCGGAATCCGTTCACCAGTGCCCACGGGATTCCTAAGCCCTGCGTTCAGGAAGTTAAAAAGGATTCTCCTAACTCCGTGGAACAATTCCGCTGTGCTCTGCGCTGTTTCCTACGTTCCATCGTTCAGTTTTTCTCCACCGACCAGGAGGAACCTCCACTTTCCGGCGGGCCCTACGTGGATCCGGATAAATTCGCACCCCTGATTTTGGGCCCCACTATCGATGAGCCAATGGTGCTCCTGTTGGACCGCCTGATGCTGGCAATCAAATGGATAATGAAAACGGAGGAGGAGCTAATATTAGACAATCAAGCGGAACAGGTGCGCGAGGAGGGTGGCATGGTAGTGAAGATGCCGCCGGAAACCTCTGCACTGAAGACGGAAACGGAGCAGCAGCCGAGGAAGGTCCCCAGCTCCAGCCGCATGATCAACCCGCTCGAATCGGAGAAGTCGGGCACCGCTCGACCCATGTACCTGATCACCCAAAGCAAGGGCCGCCGGTGGTGATCCCTAACTCCGCTATCGCCGTCATTCCTTGTGACCCAAATTTCAAGTAAAATCTTTCCACTTACCTTGAATCCCACTGGCTCCAGGGCGGGCGGGACAAGGGCGGCGGGGTTCAGCTCGAGGTTAATGTTGTTGGGCTCCATGATGAGGCCCAGGCTCTGCAGATTGCACACCTCCGGCAGCTGTAGGGTGGGCGTGGGCACCTTGAGCACCGCCACGGTGCAGTCGAGGCTCGACGCCGTCACCGTCGCAGTCGCAGTCGCGGGCAGCGTCTCCGGCATGCTGGCCACCGCTTCAGACGGCCCCGCACGCTGCTCCCCGGCGCTGCTCCTCCGCCTCCCGATCCCTATGCTGACGCCGATCTTGACCGGTGGGTTGGTACTCCGCCTCAAAGTTCTGCAAGAGATCAGACGGCCATTAGAGTTTTTGATAGGATATTAGCTATATACATCTTAAGACTAGAATGTATTGGAAATCATTGTGGGTTAAAAAAAGGAAAGCCCAAAAGTATAAAGTATTTTTTGGGTCACCAGTTCATAATTTCAAATCAATGTTTGTATGGTCATAAAGAATAGTGCAAATGCCTGAAAGTATAAAGCAATATGGCATCGAATGGGTAATTTCAAGGTATACTTTCAGGCACACATTTATCTCTCAATAAATAACTACTTATACTCTGCAATATTCCAAGCATAGAGTTATAGTAAACAGATTCTCAAAAGTATGAGCCCTAGAAAAACAACAATTTCCGGCTTAAATGCGAGTCGCTTTAGCGTTTATTTGTTTCTTTTTAGCATTCATTTTGGTATGATTCCTATGGTTACACTGTGGACCTAAGCATAGTAGCACGCGGCGCCTCCGGCAGGACACCAAAAATACAAAACGTACAAATAGGAAAAAAAATATATACTTCGATGCTGGATGGTTCATAAATTAGGAGCGGGAGCGTTATCTGTTGCTAATATCAGTGTCATAAAAAAAAAGCAGCCTAGGCGGCCTGCTGGCGTCGCCGGATCTCGGCGGCCAGATCCTCCAGCTTGACGTTGGTCTCCTGCCGCGTGGTCACCTCACGCAGCTTCACCAATCCCTGTGCCAGCTCCGCGTCCCCGAGGACCACTACCAGTGGAATCTGGTGCTCCTCGCAGTGCTGAAGCTGGCCCAGCAGCTTGGGGTTCAGTTTGTAAGAGTGCTCCGCCTGTGATGAGGGAGAAGTGTGGAGTGTTAGCGTAAATACTCAAAGATCGAGGTCGAACCCACCTTTACGCCCGCGTCCCACAGTTGGTTCAGAACCTTCAGTCGCTGCTCATGTAGCCCCTTGTGGGCTGAGGCCACGTACACCTCCACGTCGCTGGTGCGCAGCTTCAGGCCGCTGGCAGCCGCCCGTGCCTCCAGAACCGAGAAGATGCGCTCCACGCCAATGGAGACGCCCACGCAAGGCACTGCCTTGCCCCGCGGATCAAACATGCCCACGAGATTATCGTAGCGACCGCCTCCAGCCACGGATCCCACGGTGGCCGGCTCGTTCGCCTGCTCTCCGTTCTGCTGCGATGTCTTCGCCGGAGATCCCACGGCTGCGGACTCCCCCTTGAGCACACCTTCGTAGATCACACCGGTGTAGTAGTCCAGGCCACGGGCCAGACTCAAATCGAAGCTAACCCGCTTATCCAGGCCAAAGATCGAGCAGTACTTGAGGAGCAGCTGCATGCCTTCCAGACCCTTCACCGCATTGGGCACAGCCTTGAGCTTCTCGTCGGCCAGCAGCTGTTCCACCAGCTCGGCGCCGCCACTTAGTCGCACGTACTCGCCAATTCGATCCGCCGCCACTTCGTCCAGGCCCTTCTCCGTAACCATCTCCTTGCGCACATCCGCCCAAGGGGACTGAAAAAACAGATATATTAATATTATACAGGCTACGAAGAAAATTTTCCAGCAATGGCACCCACCTTGTCCAACTTATCCACCGCCGAGCAGATGGTGCGGAAACTTTCCGCCGGCACTCCACACGCTTGGAACATGCCGTCCAACAGCTGGCGGTGATTTAGCTTTATCACATAGTCCCCGATGTCCAGGGTGTCCAGAATCTCCGCCACGATCTTGACGCACTCGGCATCCGCCAGCATGGGATCGTAGGTGCCAGCGATGTCGAAGTCGCACTGGTAGAACTCCCGATAGCGGCCCTTTGTCATTGCCGGGTTGTCGCGGCGGTACACCTTGGCGATGTGGTAGCGCTTGATGCTCGAGATCTTGTTCATCGCGAGGTAACGGGCCAGCGGTACGGTCAAGTCATACCTCATCGAGAGGATCTCCCCGCCCTGGTCCTTCAGGTCGTAGATCAGTTTTGAGTCCTCGCCGTACTTGCCCGTTAGCACTTCCTGTTGCAATGGATTAATGGGAATTAGTCAGGGTACTTAGTATATTGTCAATAGATATATGGATTCGAGGCAGAACCTTAGGACTTTCTTAATACAAAACCTTTTGACCTTAGCTTTACTATACTGTTAGACATTTAATTCTCTCAAAAACTAGGCAATACTTGGACATAACCAGTTAATAAACTTGTTTTTATTCTTAGCATTTCTTTTGTTTGATGAGATCGTATTTGGAAAAATAAAACAAGATCTAAAAAAAAATATGTTAAACACGGGAGTCGTAAACTTTGTTATTACTTTGGTGATTATCAGAATAGTATTGCCGTAAAAGTAGGAATTTATATTTTCTTAAATTAGTGAATGATTAGTTAGTCTGCGAATCTCTTTGTTTTAGGAAGACAAATCTGTGTACTTATACTTATTCAAGGTACTTGAATTATCACCTAAGTTGAGCATAGCTTGGTGCTATCGCATTTCTATTAATAAACATTTAAATACCATATCAATACACATACATGTACAAATGTATTTACTCTTAATTTAATCCAAAATTTAGATTTCCTGGCAATACTTGTAGTATAACCAATAACATTGTTTCAGGATCCTTTTCTATTATTTGTTATTCCGGTTATTTAATTACATAATCTACGTAAGGAACCATACATAACCTACTTTGAATCTACTTGCCCGCCCATCCAATCCAATAAAACCCATTATAAACTCACCTTCAACTCAAAGACGGGCGTATCGATTGCCTCGCCGCCGTGGCGCTTGAACACCTGGATGATCTTGTCCAGGACACCCTGGCGCAAGGTCATCTGCTGGGGTCCATAATCCCTGGTGCCTTTCGGTGTCTTGAGAGTGAACTTCTGATTGGCGGGAGCGGCATCCCCACCCAATTTGGCCTTCAAGGCCAGCAAGCGGGCGACCTCCTCATCGATCTGCAATAGAGGATTGGGGGCACAGTTTACAATGGGGTAAGAGGTCATGCTAATATGCTTAGTGGCTAACCTGCGGCAGTTGCTCATGTTGTTGTTGTTGTTGTTCTTGTGCTTGTTGTTGTTTTTGTGGCTGTTGTTGTTGTTGGGCTGGAACGCCGGAAGAGTTGGCACGCCCGCCGCCAGAGGGCGCCGTCTGGAACGTTGCACACTGAAACGCAGCACTACAGCGCCACTGGCGGCCAATTGAACGCAACATGTGATTTTTTTTGTTTGCTAATTTTCTTTTCGCAACAACTTTCTTTTGCAACTTTTCAAACCTAATTAAACAACAACAACAATAATTCTTGCTTATTATACATCTAGTTTGTGTTGGTGAGAAGAAATGAAGTGTGTCAGTGTGTGTGTATTTGTGCAACTGAAGCCACAAATAATAATAACAATTCAATATTGCGTTCCATTGACCGTCAGCGCTGAATTTTTGATGTTTCTCGTTATGGAAACAAGTTTTAACACTTTTTTTTGGCACTTGAAACGCAAACAACAGGAAAGTGACGCGATTTAATTAAAGCTGGAAGCTCAAGAATTCAAGGACACTCTCTCACACACACACGCACACAGATAGAGTTTCATTAGACAGCTGATCTTGGTAGTCATTAAAACGCACTCACACAATCGTTTCCACCAATTACAATTCCAAAATTGGGTACATTTAATGATTAAACACACTTCTTTATTTAAAACAATTAAGAACATTTTCGTATTAAAAATGTTGCATACTTTTCTTAAAAATTGGTTTTAAAATTACTATAAATTCCATTGCATCATAAACAAAAAATAAAGTAGAAAGGATTTCTATGATTTAAATAAGTATGGAAATTTAAAAATAAAACAGATCTCAATTTGGTGCGGATCAATAAAAAAAATAATAAATAAATAAAACAGAATACTACGGAAACTCAAAGTTGCAAGTGGTGGCAACCCTGCAAGCTGCGAATTCCTTATAGCCTAAATCACATGTTGCAGTTATTATATCTCGGATCGGATGTGGTCTAGCAGGTTTTTGATATAATCGCTATAACCACCATGTGCCTTTTGTACATGCCTCCTGTTTGACCAGTCTTTTGCTTAGTCAGTCAGTCGGTCATAGAACACACAAACAGTGTTGCCAAGTCAGCTATTTAGGAGCTTAATTTTGTTATTGACAGACTCTACCATGCTTGAATGCATCGTTAATAAATACAGTATTGAAACAAGAACTATAAAAGGTATTTCAGAAACAACATTCTCAGGTATGTTTTTTTTTAAACCCAACAAAATAACACAGGATTTTCAGATAAGATAATTATGGAGTAAATATGCATAGACTTAAGAAAACAAGACTTGAAACAATACTTTTTAATTAGTTTTATATCGTTTACACAAAGTTGAAGTTAAAGTTTGGTAATTTTTAATTTAGCCATATTTAAAAATCGATTGTTGGCATCACTACGTAGAACACTTACGCACAAAAGCGCAAAAATGAAGCTGTGCCCTTTGCGTTGGCCAGAGCAAGACAACAATAACAACAGAGTGGCACGAACGTGCAAATGTAAATGTGAAAGTCTGCGCGCTCTTTTAACTTCTTTCTTTTACTCCTCTGTTGTTGCATGCAATCTAATTACACAGGAAAAACAAACAAAAACTGAACAAATCCAAATGCCAGCGCAGCATGAGTGTGTTTATTGAATCTGATGAAATATGGGATTGATTTTTGATTTGATGACGAAAGCATCTCCAGAAATTACAGCAACAATTATTCTTTCACTTATTCCATTGTACACACATAAAGGGGGATGGCACTGGAAAGGGGGGCGAATGGAAGGGGCGACTGGAAGTGGAACTTAAAACTGACCTTCTCCTTCGACTCCTTCGCTGTTTTCAATTGACGGACGAGATCGCCTTGCACTTTGATTTGCTCCAGAATCTGCTCACGCGTATCACTCATATTCTGGATTCGGGGCCAAAAATAAAAACGGCAAACGGTTGACAATCCTCTCAAAAGGCGGGCGCGCGTTTCAATCGTCTCGACACGGCGACTTGTGCTGTTTTTTTCAGCTTTTAGCTGCTTTTTCTGCGCTGGCAGAAAAAAAGGTTCACTGCACGCGGTGGTCGGTGTGACCGTCAAAAGCAAATAGGAAAATACCACGAACCGTGGACTCAAACCATGGAACTAAACTTGGGTAATGTGTCAAACGGTTCCCATTAAAATTAAAAAGATTTTTATTTTACTTTTAAAATTTTTTTTTATTATTTCTTATTATTCCCATTCCAAACAGTTGTATTTCGTCCAAAACTATTCCCATTCTGAACTGTTGTATTTCGTCAAAAACTTTTTATTAAATATTGGTGTAGAGCACCTGAATGAAATGTTATTTTCTAATTGTTTTAAATAATCTTAAAGATATTTCCTTAATCATAAATGTTTTCGGCAAATATTATATATATAAATACATTTTTAAGAGAAACAAAATCGCTTTTACTATCGATAAATTGCTTTTTTGAAAGTCGACTGTTGGCTTTAAAAAGTTTCAAAAATAATATTTTCCATTTTAATAAACCATTTTATTTAATACTTTAATTACTCCTGTTAATATATATAAGCAAGTCGAATAGAAAGAAAGAAATAATTTTATTTAATGCTTTTGAATAATCCTATTAATATTTATCAATAAATATTACACCTTTTTTGTTTAAAAGTAAGAACTAATTTCTGGGGCATCACACATTCCCAGCACACCTTGTAACTAACTTCATTCGGGGATTCTAACATTCCAATTCAGAATTTGTTACACACCAACTGATATCGAGCTGAAGCTACAAATCAAAACACATACACGCGAGATGAACAAGTCCCAAAAGGCCACAAAAGTGAAGCGTGGCAAGCGCCACGCCCACACCCACGCCCACGTCCACGCCCGTTCCAGGACTCAGCCGCAGGACTTTGCGGAGGCGGAGGTGGAGAACGCCCGCAAGGCGGTGGAGCGCAAGCTGATCTACCTGTCCGAGTCGAACCGGGCCAACGCCCCCTCCCGTCCGGGAAAGCGGAGTGCGGGCGGAGTGGGGGTGGGCGGAGCAGGGGTCGGCGGAACAGCCGGGCATGCAATTCATGGTGGCCATGTAGTCCACCGACGCAAGCACTCCAAGAAGCCCCCGGTGCCTCCCAAGCCACCCAAGCCAACGGTCGACGAGGAAACGAGCTTTCACGAGAAAACAGACAAGTACGAGAAGCGGACACGCGGAGGATACAATGGTAACGTCCACGGGGTTTGGATGGTAGTGTACTATGTGATCTTGGGAATTAGCAAAGCTATGGCCACTAAATTTGGTATAGTGATCCCTTACTAGATACAGGTTCATCTGATAGTAACACTTCATACTCCATTATATGCCTATGAAATATGGGGCCATTAGATAGCATAAGATAGCAGTTTTCACGAACACGTCTGAATTTAAACAATATCATAAGAAATGTTGAAGAGTATATAATGTAAATGTAATATTTTAGGATTTAGACATTTTAAATAGTAGCTCTAAAATATAAGGTTTTTATTTAGCATTTAAATAGTAACGGTCTGAATTTATGCAATATCAAATGACATATTGAGGGTATTGGAACTAATCTTGTAATAGGTATGTAGAAATTTAGCTTAGTTACAATTGTTTAATAGATAGATATATTAATAGTGTTAATAGTCGCTTTATATTAAGCCAGGAAGTTTTAGAAAAAAGGGATTCAATTCTTTTATTTAAACTAAGCTTGCGTTTGAACACTCACCTGAAACTATTATTTTTGAACAGTGTACCTGGAGTCTCCACGGCGCAATGGCCTTACGCCCCGGGATTACGTGGCCGAGGCGGCAGAGATGGCCGCCCTGCTGGCCGCCCAGCGAACCTCCAGCGGGACGACAAGGCCCGACCAGCTCCTGGAGGAGGCCAAGGAGGGTCAGGATGGGGAGCTCGGGCGGCTGCAGCTGAAGCCGCTGAGCAGCTACGCCCATGACCATCACCAGCTGCCCAGCTACTCGTGCGGCGTCTGCGGGGCCAAGTTCCACATCCGGTCGCTGTTGGGAGCCCATCGGCACACCCACGACGACGACTTCAAGGTCCGCTTCCGGGGACGGCGCCAGCGGGACAGCAGCACCACCCTGACCGCCGGCAATCTGTGCAAGTTCTGCGACCGCAAGTTCGATCTGGAGCGCACGCTCCACATCCATCAGCTGTGCCACTGCAAGAAGATCCCGCCGCAGCAGCGGCGCAAGCTGGCCTTCACGGAGTTGGCCCACGAGAAGAAGGCGCCGCTGCCCAGCTTCCAGCGCTGCTCCCAGCACTCCCATCGTGTCCAGGGGAACGGGAACAGCTCCACCAACATCGCGAAGCCTCCGCTGCTGCCGCAGCTGCTCCACAGGACCATCATGCAGGCGTCGGCGATGTCAGAGCGCTGGCGCTAATCTGGTCCAGAATCGATCGGACGACACAGCCAACAGAACCAACGCTTGCTTCTGAGAACCACAAAAAGACTTTTAAAAGGTATAGCTTAAAAAATAGATAAATTGTAAGGTATAGGTTTACTACGAGAAACGGAATCAAGATAAGGAGACTTAGCTCTAGTCAACACTCAATCATTCTAGCGTTGAATTGTCACACTCAATTTACTTCGGCCAATTACAGCTAAATTGAAAGTTTTCAAATGCGTGGGCGTAGTCTAGTAATAGTAGAAATAATATTCCATGATTAAAGGTAATCGTGGTACGTAACGTAAGTTCTCTGAAAACCTGTAACTTATAAATCGGGCAAATAAATAATCTGTGAGGGAAAAACTAACCACATCTACCCTTTTATTATGTTCTGAATTTGCTGTTTGCTGACCCCGATTTATGATTATTGAACTTATGATGATGCCTTGAGCTTTTGAAGAGCGAAGAAAATTTGATATTAATTTAGTTATTTATCTTAATTAGCATTTGGATTATCTCGCTATATTTTCATCCTTAGTCAGTCACATTGCAGTTTTTATGTATTGGCATAATTAGGGTTTAACAACACAATTCCAAAAAATGTATAAAAATATAAATATAGTTTTATAGATGCTCCGTGAAATGCGGAGCACTAAATTAAAATTACTAAATTAACCACAAGGCACTTAATAATATTTTTAACTTCAGGAATAAAAGAAAACGAAACATTAGCAAAGATTGAAATTGATCTCAACATTTAAGTCACAGATCAATTTTAATATTTGATTCAGCGAGGTTTGCCAGAAAAATTAGATCAAAATAATTAGTTTCGATGAATTTCATTGATTTAATCAATAACATCAATGATATAACAAATAGACATTTTATTGGTTTAATATATTAATATTTAAAAAATAACGGATTGTATTTACTATCGATATAAAATAAATTATAAGTTAAGTTATACAAAAGTTTTTCTGTCAAAATGTTGGTTGAATTTTGAAGCCATAGGGCATTATATTTTAAGTCAAAAGCTTGTACTAAAGGAGATATTTCCGACCCTAAAAAATATAAATATTATTGATCAGCATTGCGGACGACTAGAAACGAATAAAAATATATTTAAATAATATTTAATTTTTGTAATACCTGCAAGGTATATATGTAAACTTCGAAGCTGGCTTTCTGTCTGTTTTTTGTGGTATTTCGGTAGACATATCGAATGTGGCCTATAAAATCGATACGATATTTGCGAATCGGTGATATTTTTTTCGAGTTCCAGCCGTTTTCCAATGCGTCAGGGTCGCTACCTTGCCGCCCGAGCTTTGGCGGCCAAGCTCAAAGCCGACCGCTCGCTCGGGCTCACTCGCTCACTTGCGCTCTCCCTCTCCCGCTCTTGGTCACGCTCCGCAGCTCCACATGCTCCTCCGCTCCAGCGCTATCTCTTTCGCTCTTTCGATGGGTCGTGTGCAGGGAATACAGTTAGCATCGAAAGAGAGCCGATGTGCTGGAGCTCGGTCGGATTAGCACCATCAGTCGATCGCAAGTGGTGCTCGCAGGCGGGAGCTGCTGGAATCGAACGGAACTTTATTGGCCTCAAAAATCGCCGATCACTTCTTCATCTGTTGTTAATATTTTTTTCCGTGCTTTTGAAACTTTGTTTTTCTGTGTTTCGGTGTTTTTTGGCCAAGGCTTTTAACTTTTGACGGTTTCGCTCATAAATATTACCTCCTTGTAAATATATACAAATCGCTGTGCCAATCACGTAAAATGAGGTAAGAATGGTGACAAACAACGGGAGATACAATACCGATTACTGTCGAACTTCTGTAATTCGAACCACTAGGAGTTATGTTCACACAGATCTTACAGAAAAAAAATATAATTAAGACCTCCTAAACGTCGACCAGTGTGTTAAGTTTCAAATAACTAGTCATTTTTAATTTCAACATATGCAAAAAACAATGTATAACAATCTTAATCTCTAAATTTATAAAAATAGCAATGTTAGAGTGAACAAAATAATACTCTATACAATCTATTGCTTAGCCTATATAGATATTATATGCCAGCTGAATTTTAACAAATGCATTACACAATTTTTAATTATCTTAATCTCTGCATCAATAAACTACATACAGACTTTTCAATATCAAAGTTCAAAGTAAAACTATATGTCATTTATGGCATACCCTATATTGATTTTATATGCTAGCTGCAATTAAAATCGACCAACTCACAAACTGTGACATTTCACTTGTACAAATATCAAGCGAGTCGAAAACACTATTTAATCACAATACAAAGCGGGCCAAATTATACATTAAAGGTAGATAAATAGAGAAATTATTTTTCCTTTTCGTTTGTAATTCAATCATTTTTAGTTCCGCCAGTCATAAAATTGCAAACATTTTACACGTTTTTGCGTAGGAAACATCGTCACAGAACCGATAAATTATCATTATTTCACTTGTGTAAATATAAATGCACGCCAGCAACAACGAAGTAAAACACATTATTTTGTCACATAAAGCATTTGACGTACATACAAAGGTGTGAAAAAAAGAAGAATTGAAACATAGACTTTTTACCTGCTTTACCCATAAATTTAGTTGGCACATTCGGTTTTCGCAAGTCAGTAAATTTCTAGTATTGGTTAAGCACCAAGATCGTGACAGATAAGATAAATCAGCAAATATGACTATTAGCAGTGTAATTGAAGGCTTCTTCGCACGATACTATTAGGTAATTAAGAGTATTGATTTGTGGTTCAACTATGTGATCTAAATTGCTCTATACGATATCGTTTTTGGGTGGTGGAAAGATTGCCGTTTCCGCAAGTGCCACTAGTCTTAGGACCTCAAATGCGTCATATATCCAGAGTTGGGCGCAAGTCCATTCTTTAGATGGGTTCACCGTTTATCAATCTTGTCAAATGTCGGCAATTAGCGGTTTAGCGCTTAATTGCCACGCTTTACGACGCCCCATAAGATATAGTACATGGCTAAGATATGGCCCGCCATAACTGGAATGAAGTTTATGAGGGCCAAAGAAAAAGCACGCAAATTCTTTGAGAGCGTTCATTCAGCTCTGTTTTATGGATATGACGCGATTACATTTTGGAATAACACTTCTGAAAGAATTTATGGGGTACCCGTAGAGCATTTGCCTTTGGATTCGACAATTAGGGGATTGATTTGCTGGCTATTTTCGTTGGACGCTAATAGCTAACACGATTTAAAAACGGGTTTCTACAAGTGTATGCGAAAAAACCCCCGTGACCCCTGCAGGCATTTGCATAATCCATTGAAACCGCAACGCAATTATCGGTGAGAATGGCCGTGAATCAAAAACCCTATTTATCAGCTGACGTCCGAACCGTACTATCCGTACTATCCGTACTATCCCGGCACTTTATTTACACCTGCCAATCGGCCAAGGATGACTTTCGTTCCTCCCGGCAACGTCACCACAGACTTATCTTCGACTGCTCCGGGCAGACACGAAACCATTTCGATGACGGGGCACATATGCGGAGTAGACTGATAAATGGCACTGTGCTTTGTGTTCCCTGATTGGAACTGTTGGCCTGTCGTGGCAGAGATCTCCCCAGTGATAGATTCTGTAATTAAAAGATGTTTCCATACCGCATACCACTGGAGATCAAATTGTATCTTATCAGAGGGCATCCAAAAAGTGTCTTTAGTGATCACTTTTGTTGTTGTTGTTGTTGTTGTACCAGAAAAACTTATTAATTCTTTTATCTTAAATGCATATATATAATATTCTGTATAACTTGCGGCAAAGCCAACTGATCCCGTTCAAGTACTCAGCCATATAACAGCTCGCACTTCAGGTCCGTAAACAATTTGATCACTTTTTATCAGTTGTTTAAAGATCGCTTCACAGTCAAGTGCCCCCACACACACATATAACTATTTTGTGGACCCAATATATATATATTTTTTTTTTCGGTACAACTACCATTCCCATAAACTTTTACAGTTTCTCGACTTTGGCATTCCAAAAAAGCCCACCTTGATAAAGGCGGATAAAGGGGCTTTAATCCCAACCGCCTGGCTTATCGCAGGACCAATCAGCAATTATTGCACCTGTTGGCGGTGCCCGATCAATTGGAGGCATTAGAATGCTACCGAACGCCATAAAGCCACTCAATAGATATAGCGTAACGTAAGGGCAGTGAAGGAAATGTGAATGAATCGATGGCTCTTATCGTTAACGACATAGCCACATAATATGCAGATCAAGCTGGTTGGGCTGTAGGATGATTCAGCGAAAGCGGTTTTGGAAAGTGCCCCTCGAGGATCTTAATCTGCAGACGGGTTGCGATAATCGATCGTATCGCTCTGAAATATTAGAACAACAAATTTGTGATCACGTATGTATGGCGAGGACGCGTTTTTGGGCCGTGACAGGCACTAATTCAAAGTATTTGCGACTTTCCCCCCCCCCAGAAATCTACGTTAATTATAGAAAATCGCTTGTTAATAGCGCTCAAGTTTTACGATCAAATGGGTTGGCATTTTTATGGGCAGGGTGCTATCGAAGAGCACTCCCATATAGATAAGGCTCCATGGGGCCCACTCTCTATTCGGACAGAAGGTATGTCCGGACTCCTCCAGTACGTGTACATGGACATGATCAGCCATGGACAACAGAAAATCCCTTCGTCATGGGACACTCCAGAGCACAGGGCAATCGTTCATTCCCCACAGATAGGGCTTTTATAATAGGAGAGCTACCGAATCTTAAGATAATTGTTTTCATTCACTGCGTTTCCAGATAGATCGAACGGAATGATTCGGCTAATTTGATTTAACTGGCCATAGATTACAGTCCTTATTATCAAGTTGGCATATTAAAGGTGTACAGAACGCTTAATTTTTATCTTATCCATATTGTAAACTTTTTGTTTACCTTGCGGATCGCATTATAACTCTTAAATAATTTGTATTTAAGACTGGTACTATTTGATGTTTTTATTATATTAATTTATAGTGAACATTTTTTTGTTTTAGAATTTGTTTAGACAAGACAATGTATTGTTATATCATCTTTATATAAGTATTTGTTTATTTTAATACTCGTATCGCTATAAAGACGTATTGTGCCAGTCTTTTAATAAGACTTGTTCAGAAATAGATCGAGATATTTATTGTTATTAGGGACAACAAATATAGCAGGGTATCACCTATTTCGAGCTGACTGCAATCAGATGACTCGACAGTTCGGTTCGGCGTTCCGATAGCGGCGTGCAAATCAAAGCTAATCGGCAGCGCCGCCACCGCTCCACTCGACCAGGTTCTCAAACTCTTCAGTCTCGAGGGTCTGATGGCGATCGCAGATCGCAGATGGCAGATGGCTGATGGCTGATCACTAGCTGATGATGATCTTCTCTGCTTGTGTGCTTGCAGGTTAGTGTGGAGCAAGAAGCTCTTCCTGTGGCTGCTGCTGGCGGCCTTGATTGTGACCGCCCTGACTTTGGGTCTGGTCTTCGGGCTGCGGGATCGGGATGCGCGCTACATCAGCGGCGCGGTGGTGTCCAACGGAATCGGATGCGCCGCCGTCGGGGGCGATGTGCTGACCGACGGCGGTTCGGCGGTGGACGCCTCCATCGCCACGCTCCTCTGCGAGGGACTGCTGCTGCCCCACTCCATGGGCATTGGCGGGGGCTTCGTGGCCGTCATCTACTCGCGGAGCACTCGCAAGGTGGAGACCCTGATTGCCAGGGAATCGGCACCGGCGTCCGCGCACAAGGACATGTTCGTGGGCCAGTCGGAGATCACGGGCGCCTGGGCGGGAGCTGTGCCCGGCGAGATCCTGGGCTACTGGGAGATGCACCGTCGCTACGGCATCCTGCCCTGGAAGCGCCTCTTCGAGCCGTCCATCAAGTTGGCGCGAGAGGGCCACGTGGTGTCCCGCTATCTGGCCTCTGCCATCCAGCAAAAGATTGACAATATCCGGGCGGATCCCGGTCTGTCCGCCGTGTTCCTTAATGGAAGCGGTGACCCCTTCGTGGAGGGCGACTACATGAAGCGCCCCGCCCTGGCGGACACGCTGGAGAGGATTGCCGAGAACGGGGCCAAGGAGTTCTACGACGGCGGCGAGACGGGTCGCAAGTTCATCGAGGACATCCGCAGCATGAACGGCACCCTCACGGAGCAGGACCTGCGCGACTACAAGGTCCGCTGGGAGAGCGATGGCCACGTGGCGGCCCACGTGAGCAACAGCTACACCCTCTACTCCACGCCCATGCCGAGCAGCGGGCCAGTGCTGACCTTCATCCTGAACCTGATGGCCGGACTGCACACGGAGGACGAGCAGGTCTACTGGCAGCGGGCCGTGGAGGCCTTCAAGCACGCCTACGGACAGCGCACCAATCTGGGCGATCTCTACGCCGATCCCGTCAGCAATGCCTCCATCAATGCCACGCTGGAGCAGATGCTGCAGCCGGAGTTCCTGGAGAGCATCAGGAAGCTGATCCACGACGACCACACTTCGCAGGACTATCTCGACTACGGCGCCAACTTCACCATAGAGGCGGATCACGGCACCGCCCACATGAACGTCCTGGCCACCAATGGAGATGCCGTCTCCATTACCAGCACCATCAATAACTAGTGAGTAAATAGTTTTGTTTCTTCTTAAACTTCATTTATTATGTGGTTTTGTTTTATTTGTAATGCTCTAGTAACCTTGCGATTTATAGATTCTAATCGATTTGGTTGCATTTAGCAGTCTTTTAGTTCCTATTAACTTCTTAATTTGTTATTTCTTATTAGAGGCAAGTTTCTTAACTGGCTACATAAAAAATAATATGAGTCGGAAATGTAAAATAACGTTATCTCATGGAATTCTGTAAAGTTTTAATCCGTTTCAAAGATTATTAATTAAATTATATCCATTGATTTTTGTTATTTGGTATTTATTGTTCATTGTTAACCGTGACAGGTTTATTTATGTACATTGTAATATAAGTATATCTAAAAATAGAAATCTAATAGCTTAAAATTTGCTAGTTTTTTGAGAAGTTTTAATTGTAAGCTTATAATATTACAAAAAGAAACAATCCATGATCAATGACAGATTGATTGTTGGATATATGTACTAAATAAGGTATTAAATCGTAGTTTATCTTATAGATGGTATGGATATATCGAGTTTATGGTATTAATTTGTTGTTACTCCTCCGCAGTTTTGGCTCCAAGGTGGCCTCTCCGCAGACGGGCATCATCCTGAACGACGAGATGGACGACTTCTCCACGCCGGGCGTGATCAATGGCTTCGGGGTGCCCGCCTCGCCGGCCAACTACATTTATCCCGGCAAGCGGCCCATGTCCTCGATGAGTCCGTGCATCGTGGTCGACCAGGATGGCAATGTGCGTCTGCTGGTTGGAGCAGCAGGTGGCACTCGCATCACCACCAGTGTGGCAGCTGTGAGTAGTTCGTTGTTACCTTCCCCCGGTGGAGATCAGTTTTTGAAATGAAATTTTGTAACTCTGCCAGGTGATCATGAAGTACCTGCTCCGCGGAGAATCCTTAACGGCGGCGGTGAACAATGGCCGTCTGCACCACCAGTTGGCTCCCATGCGCGTGAGCTATGAGCACGAGGTGGACGAGAGTATCACCTCCTACCTGCAGCAGGTGGGCCATGTGATGTACGAGGAGCCCGCCGGGTCCAGCTTCGCCGCAGTGACCGCCATTGGAGCTCTGGAGCAGCCGGAGCCCTTCTACGATCGCCGTCGCATCGGCAGCTCGCTCACCCTGGCGAAAACCAACAAGATGCAGCATTAGATCGGGCCTCCCGTGATGAGGTCCTGATTCCGTGATTTTATTTATTTAGCCTAGTCCGTAAGTGGCGTGTGGAAGCCCTGTAAATAATCGTTAGCAGTATTTCGAATAGAGAGTACCGTCGAAAATTCGTTTTATGTACATAACAGGCTGTGATTGCCCAAATAGCCAAATAAATGGATTTTTATTTTGATACAGTATTTACTTGGCTCTATTTAATTATAGTTAACATGTGTAACCCCGTATAACTTGCATTGTAACGCCTGATGGGTTCTTCCATCAAAATAAATCATGAATTTAAATATTATTTATATAATGACAGTTGGAAAATAATAACCACTTGCCGTTTTTAAAGCAGAGAAAATTAAAAATATTTATGTTAAATAACGCCAAATATCTTCATTAATATTTTTGAGATACAAGATTTCTATATATATTATTTATTATAAAAGTAAAAGTGGCTTCAGAAATTGAGTTATTTAACAAAAAAAAATAATCATGTATTAGTATGCTTTTTAATACAAATCTAGTAAAAAATAAATAGTCATTAACTCTGTCCGTTTTTAAGCCCCTAAAAAAATACCGTTCTTAACGTCAAAATATCGATATTATCGAACATATATAAACATTTGTATTTCTTTATTTATCACAAAAATAAAAATGTAAAAAGTTAAAGTATTTTCCTAAAAAATGAACAATTCATTTTAATTAAGTTTTTAGATGAAAGCAAATGAAAAGTAAATCACTTGTCGGTTTTGAAACTCTGGAAAATACCGTTCTCAACGACACAATATCGATATTAAATATATTATTCAAGAGTTAATACATGAACTAATGTACAGTTTAAATAAAAGCAAATGAAAAACTAAAGTGTCAGTTGTTAGACCCCGAAAAATACCGTTGTCAACGGCAATATATCGATACTATCGGATAGACTTTTACGTTGCTTAATCTTAAAATTATCTAATTAAAGGTGTGGAAAAATAAGCTCCAATAACAGATCAAAACAGAATATAGCAATCATGGCATACTTTGTTAGTATCGTATGACACCTACAAAAATCGATAGACTATCGATATCCGCTCCCATCCCTAGAACTCACGAGCCTTCTCAACATGTTGCACAACATTCTACAAAATGAAAATATGTATAAGTGGTCGTGGTGATGGTGGTTGCTCGCAGACAGCAACATTTTGGACTGCGTTTGTACCACGAAAGACTTAAATGCGGAACGAGTTCTTCAGTTGTTTACAAATTGTCGTTAAGGGTGGTCCATACTGCGTCGCGGTTGCCTTTTGTTGCCGGTTGTGGTTGATTGTATACATACATACTATGCACAAATCCAGTTCTCATTTTATTATGCTACAAACTCTCTGCGAGTGCATCAACTGGAAACCCACAATCAGCAGCCAAACGCAACATCTAAAACGGATTCGTGGACTCGAACGGGCTTGAATCGACCAAAAAACTCATTTTTCACTCCTCAAAACGAAGGGAAAATAACAATAATAATGATTTGCTCTAAAAATACGCACTTTCTGTTGTGGCCGTTGCGTGCAATATGTGTTTTGCTTTTAGCATCACAATGGACAACTTGTGCCACAGTCGGAGTAGCTGGAGCAGTTGGAGCTGCTGGAGCGGCGGGTCTGCAAGGCGTGCCCACATGGATATGTCTCGGCCTGAAGTCGCCGTTCATCGAGTTTGGGAAGCAGGAGGAGCAGCTGGCCAACACGAGTGTGCCACTGAACATTACCAAGGATGAGACGGTGAATATGCACCAGGAGGGCCTCCGCAAGCTGGGCACGTTCATCAAGCCCGTGGACCTGCGCGACTCGGAGACTGGGTTTGTGAAGGCCGACCTCACCAAGCGGCCGAACATCACCTCGCGCCCCATTCACCCGATCCAGGAGGAGATGGACCAGAAGCAGATCATCCTCCTCGACGAGGACACTGACGAGAACGGCCTGCCCGCCAGTCTGACCGACGAGGATCGCAAGTTTATCGTGCCCATGGCCCTGAAGAACTCCTCCCCCGATCCCCGCTGGGTGGTCACGGCCCCCACTCCGTCGTCGCTGCCCTTGAAGTCGACCAAGACCTTCGTGCCCCCCGACATGCAACGTGTGCCCGCGCCAATGGCCCAACTGGAGGCGGACCCCACCTCCAATATCGACGACTTGAAGAAGCACATACTCTTCCTGCACAACATGACGCAGACCAATTCCAACTTTGAGTCGAAGTTCGTCAAGTTCCCCAGTCTGCAGAAGGACAAGGACAAATCGTCGGCGGGCAGTTCACCCACGAACGCAAAGCGTCCCCAAAGGCCCATCCATCAGTATTCTGCACCCATTGCAGCGCCAACACGAAAGGTTCCGAAGGGGGCAGACACCCCGGGACAGCAGCCGAGTGGTGGCTACTACCAGAACGAGGAGACTGGGAATAATCAATCCCAGCTCAAGACCACGGACACTTCTGTTGTGCTCGGCAACAGGGGCAAGGACAATCCCAGTGAGCCCCAGGTGCTCTTGCTCAACGAAACATTGTCCACGTCGACGCCCACGGCCGCCCTAGAACCAGTCCAGACCACGGTGAACGCTCCGAAGGCGGGCGCACCGCAGCGCACGACCAAGCGTCCTCCGTGCCTGCGCAATCCCGAGTCCCCGAAATGCATTCGTCAGCGGCGGCGGGAGGAGCAACAGAGGCAGCGGGAACGGGACGAGTGGTTCCGAGGCCAATCCGAGTATATACAGCCCCCATTCCAGCCATTCATTCAGACAATTAATAACACTCGGAGATTTGCCGTATCCATTGAGATCCCCGACTCATTCAAAGTACATTCCTCTGAGGGATCGGATGGCATACTGCTCTCGCGAGTGGAACGCTCGCAACCCGCAGGCGGACCCAGTAGAAAAACCAAGTCGGACTACTTCAAAGTGTCCATGGAAAACCCGTCCGTAACGGACTATTTTAAACACGACGTTGTGATGGCATCGGCAGATGTCGGTGGAGCGTCCTCCCCAAACAATGACAACTACAATGTCACAACGAATGCGAATGCATATTTCGAAAGGATTGATCTCAATCCGAGCAACTGCTATGGCGCCTACGGCCTGAGCAACAGCCAGAAGAAGCAGTGTGTGAAGCACACCAGTGTTATGCCAGCCATAAGTCGCGGGGCCCGAGCGGCCATCCAAGAATGCCAGTTTCAATTCAAGAACCGCCGCTGGAACTGCAGCACCACGAACGACGAGACCGTATTTGGCCCGATGACAAGCCTGGCCGCCCCCGAAATGGCCTTTATATACGCCCTTGCCGCTGCCACCGCGACTAGCTTCATAGCCCGTGCCTGTAGAGATGGTCAACTGGCCTCCTGCAGTTGCTCGCGAGGACCGCGACCCAAGCAGCTGCACGACGATTGGAATTGGGGCGGATGTGGCGATAATCTAGAGTTTGCGTACAAATTTGCCACCGACTTTATAGATTCACGGGAGAAGGAGACCAATCGAGAGACTCGCGGCGTGAAAAGAAAACGGGCACGCGAAGGGATTAAGAAGAACCGAAGGCAGTCCGATGACGTGAATGGGGCCTTTGGGGC
This sequence comes from Drosophila rhopaloa, assembly GCF_018152115.1. Taxonomy (NCBI): domain Eukaryota; kingdom Metazoa; phylum Arthropoda; class Insecta; order Diptera; family Drosophilidae; genus Drosophila; species Drosophila rhopaloa. The sequence continues at coordinate 9,788,068 of NW_025335123.1, read as the reverse complement.
CTACAAGGATGGGGTACTCTATCGCAGCTCGTCCACGGCCAAGGCAAGGAGTCTCATGAATTTGCACAACAATGAGGCCGGACGTCGGGCGGTGATTAAGAAGACCCGCATCACCTGCAAGTGCCACGGAGTGTCGGGATCGTGCAGTCTAATAACGTGCTGGCAGCAGTTGTCGTCCATAAGGGAGATCGGTGATTATTTGCGGGAGAAATACGAAGAGGCTACGCAGGTCAAGATAAACAAGCGCGGACGGCTCCAGTTGAAGGATTTGCAGTTCAGGGTACCGACAGCACACGATCTTATCTATTTGGATGAAAGCCCCGACTGGTGTCGATCGAGCCACATGCTCCATTGGCCGGGAACACACGGACGTTTATGTCAGAAGAACTCATCGGGATTGGAAAGCTGTGCCATACTTTGCTGTGGACGGGGCTATAATACGAAAAACATTATAGTTAAGGAACGCTGCAGTTGCAAATTTCACTGGTGTTGCCAGGTTAAATGCCAAGTTTGTACGAAGGTACTCGAGGAACACACATGTAAATAGAGCATTTAAAAAGCGTTAAAACTGAAATTTCTTAATGTTTGTGACTAAGCCATAAAAAAATAATTATTTATTGAAATTACATTTAGTAATAATGATTGTATTTAATAATTTTTACTAATTTATCGCCTTTTAAGCACTACCAAAATATGTTGAAGAAGAATCGGCATAAGACGCCGTATTAATTTGCAAAACATATTGCTTCTTAAAATGCTAAGAAAAGGACACTGCTAAACAAACTAGTTTACTTATGCATAGTTTTTAGATATCATTAGTTATAAGTACAATTCTGGTAGGGTTTGCAATTCTTTTTAAAAAAAGCAAACAATGTTGGTTTCAACATCATTTCAAGGAACTTTTAAGCATTTTCATCAAGATAATATTATTTTACGAATGGAATAAGTCATCCCACTTCTCTAGCTTTAATGGTTCCCGAGATCCCTTTACATAAAAACAGTTAATAATGCGTGTATAGATTTCTGACTTGGTAGTTATCTAAATAAATCCAATTTTAAACAACTTTGAGGTGTTTTCATGGTTAAGTCCTGATAAATATTATTTACTAAATGCAAAACATCGTTTAATCGTGGGTCACTCTCAAATCTGTGTTTCTTTTGCTCAGAACAGCCTATTTATCTAGCTTAAATAGTTTCTGATATCCCGGAGTGGAACCTTCAGATCAGAAATGCTTTTTGCATCTCATTTATAACCGTCTCCTCTCAGATTTTTCTGGTCCAACAGTTTCTTTGCCATACAGACAAATAAATATATCTAAAAATAGTGTATATTTACATAAAACAGTGACTAAATCGGGTAAATCTTTGTACTTGCTATTCAATTAAGCCATTGCTAAAGGCAACTGACAGACCAACGAAACTCCCCGAACATATAATCATATAAATCTAATAGTTTCTGAGGTTCTTCCTAATTTTTTAAACAGTAAGTAATTCGGTGTATACTTTTCTTATTAGTTAGCTATCTAAATAAACCCCATTACTAAAAGATAGTGGCAACCCATTTAGGAAGTTTCGCCCCCGAATTTGTTGCATTCTGAAATGGTAGTTTAATCGAACCTCCGGCACTTGGTCACCATGCCTGTTCTCCAGGAAATCAGAGTCCACCGTGTACATTCCGCAAACGATGGCCTCCTTGCAGATCTTCTCCAGACGCGCCTGCCACAACCGATAGTGCTTGAATCTGGACAAGTTCTGCATTCCCCTGGGCCAGTCCAGCCAGTAGAATTCGCTGAGTGTGTCCAGGGCAATTAGTTGCACGTCGGGATCATTGATGATGGCATAGCGAGCATCGATTAGGGCAGTTTGTACATCCTCGTTGGAGAAACAGTTGAGGAATCGCACGCGCTTAACGCATTCTCCGGCAATCTTCGCCAGCTGCTCCTCCGGCGGTGATTCCTGTGCCGCTGCCGCTCCTCCTCCATCTCCGTCGGAATACGCTCTCAGCTCCGTCGTCATGCTCTTGGTCAGGGATTCCCGGTTAATCTTGTGACTGAGGTTAATCAATAGGGCGCTCCACTGGCGACCACCAAATTCGTAGGGCGCCAAACAGTGGGCCATTATTTGCTGGAGCACCAGGCTTTTGCCGCTGTCCGCCGGACCGGAGATCTCTACCAGGGACTCCTCCTCAAGGCCGCATGTGCCGAAGATGGCGGAATGCAATTGCCGCGTTACCATATTTAATAAAATGAATATTTAAATTGCGCCAGAAGTAAACAATGCAGGAGTTATCGATTGTTGCTAGACGATAACAGGCGATTTAATCGACGTAAGAATTAGTTACGTGACTACGTACGCAGTGTTGCGCTAAGTAGTTCTAGCAAAAACACATTTTAAAAAGATTCAAATGTCAATAAAACATTTAAATATATTCCCTAGAACAGCAAACTAGTTAATAACATTTACAAAAACCAAAGTACAAATATATACATATATACATATATATGTAGATATGTACATAAGTTAGGTTCCACAACCCATTATTTTCGTCGCACTGCCTATCGCTGTAAGTGCCTATTTTTGGCCTAGCGCCTGCACAGCGGGTTACAAAAACCTCAAAACGCGTTTTTACCAGTTGAACATTTTTCCCATTTTTTGTTTACGTTTGCACAGCGAATATTGTGCACCTGCACTCGCAATTTGTTCTGTGTGCCAGCGGCGCTTTTTCGCCGGCAAGTGTTCCAAGAGCCAAGGAGCCGCAAAATCCGACCAGCTGGTGTACTCCAGTTATTCCGGTTTACAAGCCAGCACTTGCTCATTATCGGCGGGCGCCTTTGATCTCCACTTCGGCGGCTGAATCTTCGAACCGAAAGTTCTTTTGTTCTGCTTTCTGGCCACCTTTCCCCGCCCCCCGTCACCGCGCTCCCCACTCTTCGCTTTGGCCACCTAGACACGTCAACAGATTTGAAACTTGGCACCGGGAATCGGAATCTTCGCGAGATGCGCGTGAGCAACATCCGCAGCGGCCGGATCTGCCGGCTGGCACTGTGCCTCCTGGTGCTGCTCCCACTGCTCTATCTGCTGGCCAACTGGAGCGATCATCACAAGCGCGTCCAGGAGGCGTACCACACGCGCTTCGGCGGACCCAAGTTCGCCCATCAGAGACTGGAGGGACGTCCGCGGGAGGTACCCAAGCTGGTGGAGGGTAAGTTGGACCAGGATTAGGGATAGCATACTCATCCCCAGCTCGTATTGTTCAGTTTACTTAAAGTCATACGATTCTTAAGCACCTATATCATTCCAAACTGACCTTTAAAATTAAAACGGAGCTGGTGAAGGATAAGATCGAAATGTTCAAAAACATCATTATAAACTAAGATATCATGACCTTAATCATTAAGCAGGGCTGGTGGAGGATTAATTGGATCAGGATGAAGTAAGCAGAACAAAAATGACATTATAAATCGGTATATCATGGCAATAATCGTAAAGCCCGAGGTTGTAAATGGTAAAGATACCATTTAAATGCACACGATTTCATAATGCACACGACTATATTTTTCAAAACTGGCTATGTCTATGCAATAATTATCCTAATTATCTCTAGACACTTCTGGATAGAGAATACCCCGCAAACGCCATAGAAAGTTATGCCCATATCGTATTGCTCAAGAACTACCAACCCTTTTAAAATATTCACCTACTTATGTTCTATATTATTCACAACCAATTTTATCTTTGCGTTAACCACTAATATTGACCAAATTCGACTACATACTTATTAAAATTGGCATTGCTGTGGTTTTAAACATTAATGTAGTGGCGTAAAATAGGATGAGTTACTGGGGACACCCATGGAACAGTCAATTTAGACATCTCTAAAATACCCTCCGGAAATATTCACCATATTCTGTTTTACATTCTTCAAAACCGGCTTTATAATCGCCCCAACTATTAATGCTGGAAAGAGCGAAAAGAAAAGCAACATAGGACAGTATTCCTAAAGCATATTTGCTTACTAACTATACAAAATTATCGTGTTCTGAAAAAACAGAATAGTACGAGAGTTTGGCTAAGTTTAAAACAGAATGTAAGGTGACCCAAAAAAAGGCATGATATCCCATCCTCAAACATCTTATATTATTCCTTTTGGAAGAGCATACACTGTCTTCGCCAATATTTATACAATTGTTTTAGGCTTGAACACGCACTCAAATTCGCGACTCACATTTCTTATTCGCATTTTGCAGGTCTGGGCAACTTCGAGCCCAAAGATGTGAAGCCACGTAGCGGACCCGGCGAGAATGGAGAGGGCCACAGCCTGTCGCCCGACAAGAAGCACATGTCGGACGCGTCCGAGATGGAGTACGGCATGAACATCGCCTGCTCCGACGAGATCTCCATGCACCGGTCGGTGCGGGACACGCGGCTGGAGGAGTGCCGCCACTGGGACTACCCCTTCGATCTGCCACGCACCAGCGTCATCATCGTCTTCCACAACGAGGGCTTCTCGGTGCTCATGCGCACCGTCCATTCGGTCATCGACCGCTCGCCCGCGCACATGCTGCACGAGATCATCCTTGTGGACGACTTCTCCGACAAGGAGAACCTGCGCAGCAAGCTGGACGAGTATGTGCTGCAGTTCAAGGGACTGGTCAAGGTCATTAGGAATAAGGAGCGAGAGGGTCTCATCCGTACGCGATCCAGGGGAGCCATGGAGGCAACAGGTGCGTACCCATATATAATATATAGGTAGCACTTTCTTTATCTTAATTGTGTTTTTTATTTTGGTATATCTAAGAAGTGATAATCGCATACCAAATAATTGAATGCCCAAGAAGCCATGGGGTCAAAGAACGTGCCATAATAGAAAAAAACTTTTTTATCTTAATAGAACTATATCACTCGCTGAAAGTTATTTGCAATTTCAATTGATGAATCATCACGTTCTGTTAGATCTTCACTTCTATATCAAATGGTTTAAAACGCAGCTTGATAGTTTAGCATTCTAATTGTATTTGCCTTCTATAAGTACAAATTACTTGGTTGACTATTTAAACAACATAGATTTTTATCATCTACTTGTAATGTACTCAAACATATGTAGGAGGGTCAAGGCATTTGTAAATAAAATAATGTAGATGCAGGAATAAATTGCAATGGTATTAAAATCCCTTAAACCCCCGCAGGTGAGGTGATCGTCTTCCTGGACGCCCACTGTGAGGTGAACACTAACTGGCTGCCGCCGATGTTGGCCCCCATCTACCGGGATCGCACCGTGATGACAGTGCCCATCATCGATGGCATTGACCACAAGAACTTTGAGTATCGCCCGGTTTATGGGACGGACAACCACTTCCGCGGCATCTTCGAGTGGGGCATGCTGTACAAGGAGAACGAGGTGCCGCGCCGCGAGCAACGCCGTCGCCCGCACAACTCGGAGCCCTACCGCAGTCCCACGCACGCCGGCGGCCTGTTTGCCATCAACAGGGAGTACTTCCTGGAGCTGGGCGCCTACGATCCGGGCCTGCTGGTCTGGGGCGGCGAAAACTTTGAGCTGAGCTTCAAGATCTGGCAGTGCGGCGGCAGCATCGAGTGGGTGCCCTGCTCCCGCGTGGGCCACGTCTATCGCGGCTTCATGCCCTACAACTTTGGCAAGTTGGCCAGCAAGAAGAAGGGTCCGTTGATCACGATCAACTACAAGCGCGTGATCGAGACGTGGTTCGACGACACGCACAAGGAGTACTTCTATACGCGAGAGCCGTTGGCCCGCTATCTGGACATGGGCGACATCAGCGAGCAGCTGGCTCTGAAGAAGCGGCTGAACTGCAAGAGCTTCCAGTGGTTCATGGACCACATCGCCTACGACGTGTACGACAAGTTCCCGGGCCTGCCGGCCAATCTGCACTGGGGCGAACTGCGCTCGGTGGCCTCCGAAGGATGCCTGGACTCCATGGGCCATCAGCCGCCGGCCATTATGGGCCTCACGTACTGCCACGGAGGTGGAAACAACCAACTGGTCAGGCTCAATGCCGCTGGACAATTGGGCGTGGGCGAGCGCTGCGTGGAGGCCGATCGGCAGGGCATCAAGCTGGCCGTCTGTCGCCTGGGGACAGTCGACGGTCCCTGGCAGTACAACGAGCACACGAAGCACCTGATGCACCGCGTCCACAAGAAGTGCATGGCCCTACACCCGGCCACCCAGCAATTGTCATTGGGCCATTGCGATGTCAACGATAGCTACCAGCAGTGGTGGTTCAAGGAGATACGCCCGCGCTGGTAAGTCCGGTGTTGAGGATAAGGAAGGATTCGGATGAGTGGGATGAGCAGCAGGAGGATCAATGGATGGATCACAAGGGTTTCAACCGGGGCAACGGGGGCGATTTTTTAGACAAAAGCAATTTAGTGAAAATGAGAAATGGAATTGTTGTTGGTTTTGTAACGCATACAAGTATATACACCCACACAGAAAAACACACGAAATCATACAGATATATACACGTAGGCATTTATGTGACGCACTGTACATATGCACTGCGGGCACATGGAAATCCCCTAGGTAATTAGTATCCAAGCCAGGGCTTTGAATATATTATTAAAGCTAAGGAGCTTCGATTTTGTAAAACAATTTCGAAAAGACCTTTGGATTATAAATCTCGAATCGTGAATAATTCTCATATAGTACTTTATTTGTAAACTGAAAAATAATTGTTACCAGTTTCTAAATCTAAATTTGTGTTCATTGAGTATTGCTCGAAAAGGGGTTTTTATTTTCATTTTTAAAGATAGATTCAAAATGTAACTTAGTGTAGAACGAAAATCATCACATCTTGTAAGGCGAGTCTCATAAAATAGTTACCAAACTGAATATTAGGATCCTAGCCTGGGGGTTTTCCATGCCGGCCTCGTTGGGTGTCCATGCGTATGAGTGAGAGAGTGCGATGGAGATAGGACGGAAGCGAAATAGAGAGAGATGGCGCGAGAGCGGGAAGTGGTTGGCGAATCGAGTGCAATAGAGGGTTTATGGAACGGGACGACACGGTCGCAGATTGTTTTGCTTTATGATTGCCAACACAAATTAATGTACTAACCTTAGTCTGTACTCCTTTAACTTCAACTAACCTTAGCTAAGTTTCGACGCTGCCACATTCCAATCTAAGCTAATCTATTATAATCCAATCCAATCCAATCAAATCCGAACCGATCGAGTCTGCAGCGAAGCTCGGCTCTTTAACCTTTAACCTTTGACGTTATTGTTTTTTTTTTCTGTGCTTCGTAAAGCTCTCTGTACCAGGTAGTCGTAATCGTAATTGATCGTTGCAAGTGCTTCGGAAGATCGATTTTTGAAAACAATATTTTACATTCATGTGTAACTTTAGAGTTATCGATAAGTCTGAGTAATAGCATATAAATAAACATGTTTTCTAAACACTTTACCTTGTAACCCAAGTTGTTGATTATTTTATGTTGTTTGGGCGAATTTGTTTCATTTTTTTAAGCTGGGTAAATGTTCTCATATTTTAAATATTTAATCCATTCGTAATCAAAATATTTTAAAGATTTGTTTAATAAACAAATGGGCACTAAAAGTGCCTGTTTTTGTTTCGAAAGATTTAAAGATATAAGTTTATCTCTATATTAACTACAGACATTAAAGAAAGAGACATTAAACAAATCTTTTATAAGTTTGTTTTTTATAAAAAAGTATTAACTTATTTTGAATGGCACAAATAACCAAAATCGAGTTGATTTTTGTTTGCCGAAATATGTGATACTATGTGAAACTATCTTTAGTTTTCTTTAATATAAGTTCTCTTCCAAAATATCATCCCGTAAAAGGTGTTATAGTAACGGAAGCCTAGTTCGCAAAGCGTATAGAATGTCTAGTGGGTTTTAATTTAACGCCATGATTCAGAATTGATTGTTTAATCAAATCAATAATATCGATTGCCGCGGGGATGCGAATAGGTAATGATGGGCCGTTTCGTCTTGAAGGTACTCGACGCCCCAGTTCCAGGGAAGTCCGCTGGCGATAAGATTCCGGGAAGATATTTCGCTATGCGGTGGAGAGCAATTAGAGGGTCCAAAAGAGAACCGCCGGCAGGTGTCGATCCCGGGACATGAGGTTGTGTTTACTTTTGGTTGGCTAATCAACGGCCAGAAAGAGTAGAACGTTTGTTGTTTATTGCTGAATGGGCTATACTCCCAAATAACACAACCGATGTCGGGAGACGGAAAGTTTATGATTAGATCCGAGCGCAATAACACCAAAATTGTTCAATTTAATTGATTGAAGTGGGAATGTTTCTTATCATTGTTATTATTGTTACTCTTTCTCGAGGTAGATAAACTTTAAATGGCAGCCTCGAAATTTCTGTAAGTATTCGTAAGATTTTGGATATTCTAATTTAAGATCCCTTAACCCCTTTGGTTTTATCATGATAATTATTTTTATATTGCAACTCTGTACTATTTTATACTTTGAAAGAAAAGGGTGGACAGGCCACACAGGGTACTTCCCTCTTCGGTGTTGCTCGTTTTCCGGTTCTGGATTAGACATTGTCACTTGCCACTCGAAATTGGCAATGGGCCTGATAAGGGAACCGAATGTGTGATTCAAAGCAAAGCAGAGAGTTCCCCTATTCGGTATAAATAGGTGGTTTCTCAGACCTTGGTCATCACTCCGCGACTTCCTAGCACCGTGACTGGAGATATAAGTTCCAACCCTTCTCAATCGTATAAATAACCCAAGATGTCCAAGTTTAGCCTGATCCTGTTGACCGCCCTGTTGGGCTGCCTAGTTTCCGGCGGAGCTGCTGGAAAAATTCGTGTGGATAGCAGCGAGATCCGAGTGGTGAAGGATATTCATGTGTTTGCCAGCCAGCATCCGGGTCTTCGGATCCAGGCCCTGGAAAAGGAGATCGTGCCAGGAAAGGCGCGTGCCGGAAGCCAGACCGTGCGCTACAACCTGGGAGCCCGCATTCCGAGTAAGTCCCCCAAAAGCGCAGACTTCGTCTAGCCACCGATCATTAACCCCCGAATCTGGCATACTTTCAGGCGATCGTCTGGTGGCCCAGACAGCCGACGCCTTCGAATACCCACAGGCGCAGGATGTCAGCCTGCAGCTGACATATCCGGAGCAGGGCGCTGGCGCCATCGTGTCCTACGTGGAGCTGCTCTGCACTCAGGACAGCAGCGAAGGCACCGCCTACGTGGTGGCCGGAGGCATCGGCCTGCGGTTCATCTCGATTGTTCTGGAGGCCAGCAACACCAGAAACTTCTCCTACCAGGTCCAGTACTACGGCCAGACGAATTAGACATCGATCTTCGCTCCTTATTTCCGAGTTCCTTAAAATGTATGTCCTTCGACTTTAATTTGAAATATATGTGCATACAGGCAGACTAATGTCGGTCCCAAATATGAGATTACATCGATATAAGTAACAACCATGGTTTCATTAACGGACTACATTTACTAATCAAGTATTAACCATATAACTATCAATGATAAAAATAGTTATTTTAACTAACCATGTTAAAATACTGAAATCAGATTCGCACTATTAAATATGTGGATTTTTATTTATATTATATAAATGTATTTACCGAAAAAAACTAAAAACTATGAAATTAAGTTATACACAGGAGGAAAGACGAAGGGCTCTTTTCGGCGAAGCCTAATGGATTTGGGTCACCAACATCAACATTAACTCTTTATAACTTGGTTTATTATAAAGTTCACATCTTACCTCATTTATTTTGATTAATTGGAATAAAGAGACTTTAACTATACAAAATGGCAAAAGTGCACCCGAAAATATTACTTTCTGAAATCTGGGTCACCTTACTCTATTGTCTTTTTCCTCTGTGTAAAACTGTATGCCCCTATTGGACAGCGGTAAGTTAACTGCTGGTGGGATCATATATCATCATTCCCTCGGGCTATTCGGTAATCTCGAGTAATTTCAAATTGTTTTCGTCGCTCACGCGCCTTCCACTCGAAACCGATGACAGCCAGTGCCATAAATCTGGGGCAGCCACTCACCTGCTTCTGATTGGGATTCCGACTGAAACATCGTAATGGAAAGTGAAACCGAAATTGTATATCACTTACTTGGATTTCACGGCGATAGAGTCCGACGCACCAATTTATTTCTAAAAATAATACTTCCCCTGACGTTGCTGAACTTTCCCCTATCTACGAAGGAATTCCCCAGCAGCATGATTCACTGGACAGAGATCGAACAATGGCCAAACTCCCACGAGTTGGTGAAACAATTGGAAATTACCATCTAGACAAACATTCTCTTTGCGTAATTCAGAAGCTTTGTTTTCGAGCAATTGACGACACATCTGGGGAACTTTCGACGTCATTCAGGAATCGATTCAGTACCCATTGGCCATGCTGCTTAGACAGACAATTGACTTTGTGATAGGGTTATTTGTTTATTAGATAGATTGTTCGCTATTGTGCGCCAATATGCATATCAAGGCTAAGATTGCCGTCGAGCGAATAAATAAACAAACACGTGTCGATGGAGACTCGGCTCCAAAATATGGCCCAGTCATCATCGGGTGAAACTCTTCCTATATACCAAGACTGTGCTTATGACTAGTGGCATACAAAGTCGGCATTAGATAGGGGCTTTAATATTAAATAGGAAGAAAGAGCATATAACATATTTATTTATCAATGGATTACATTTTAATAACACTTTAAGCGTATGGACCAATTACCTAGTATACCCGCACCCATTGAAACCTTCGCTGATTCACCCGCTCGTTCCATTGTATTCGATTCCATCCGCTCCAAGCGATACGATTAGTGTAACCTGCAGAAATCTATTTTGGGAACTGATCAAAGTATTATGGCCAATTAAAAGCTGCGTCTATAAGTTCGCCTCCCGAAATTGCCTTGGCCAATTCCCGGGGCTTATCGTTCCCTTGTCGAGCCGCCTTATCGAGCTAGTGACCGCCGATAAGGGGGTTCGTATAAAAGCCGGAGGCAGTCGCCAGCACCAGCCAAAATCCAAAAAGCGGTCGAATAGTGCATTAGAAAAAGACTCGCCGAGCCTCGACCCCCTCCCCGAAATCACACCCTATTTTTTGTTTTTGTGATCTGTTTTTCGCGTGATTCGAAAATGCTTTGTGTGATCTGCATGGTGTTGGGCATCATCGTGTCGGTCGCCGGACAACCCCATGCCCGTGCTAGCGATCTCTACTATACGGACATCACCCCGGTAAACGATGACACACGGTACACCGCCCTCAATCCGGACGTGGTGCTCAACGAGATGAACAAGGTGAAGCACTCTAAGGGCAACATCGTCTTCACCTCGGGCGAGCGGACATCGGGGGATCGTCTCATTGTGAATCACTACGACGACGACAACTTCGCCAGCGCCCTGGACGTCGAGGTGCTGATGAGCTATCCGGCCGGAACCAGCACCGGAGTCACGCTCACCTGCATCGAGGTGTATGTGGACATGACGGCGGACGACAGTGGAGGATATCTGAGCAAGGGTGGCATCGGCCAGACCAACGTCGAGATCCTGCTCACCTCCAATCTGACCCGCAGCTTCGTCTACGAGACGTTCATCTACGGCTACTAGGCCATGCTGCTCCCCCACAACTTTCAGCTACAATAAAAGTTTCGCTTGGAACCCAACTGTGATCATGAACTCCAGCACCTGCCCCTAAACCTGCCCCACCTGCCGAGAGTATTATTAGTCTTAGACCTACATTAAACAAAGAAAACTCAAACAGACTCCTGTGCAACTCCACACAACTTGTTTCGCTTATCCAAACCATTAAAGAAATAATAAAGTGTTCCTCTTTGGTTGGCGCCCTATCGAAAGCAATATTGTTCAGACTGGGTTACACTACCTGGCGATCTTCAAGAGATCTCACATATAGTCAATATGATGAGGGAAGTAGAATATCACTGCAGCTCAATCAGGTATCAATAAGGGGAGAAGTACAATTGTTTGTATAAACACGAAAATAAATATCCATTTATATGCACCGCTAAGGGAGTGACCGGTTTATAATGTAAATGATTTCCGAAAAGCAGGAACATAAATAAACAGAGAACTGCACACATTTAGTATAGAATTAAAATGTGCAGATAATCATGAATGATAATCATCAGCTGTTCCTTTATCATTCAGTGCACTTTGCGAAAATTGAGGGATGCTGATAAGGTCAGATTAAAAGAAGACAACGACTAATCCAGTAGGATCTATATAAAGTCCATAGTCGACATCATTTTGCGACTTAGCGCTTAGTTCTATGAGAACTGTGAGACAAGCTGCACCATCATTGTGGAGATTTCTGATTTTGATTACCGCATTGACTGATAGTCCAGTATGGCGTGCAAAGCTTGAGATTTCGCTAAGAGGTGGTTGAGCGGTGGTGTACCCTCTTCCTGAGTGATCTAACATGACTTTCATTTGACCTCAGAGGGCGATTCCTGTCCCAGCATGCATAATAACCCAGAGAACAGCTGAAAGAAATATTGTTCCATGATGATCCAAAGCCATGTTCTCCGGGAAACTCTGTCGCCAAGAACTCACATGCTGTCCCAATCAACCGCCCCAAAATCCCTCCTCCGTCAGGGCTAAATCTATTTCTCAGTCCCCAGTGGTTGCCCAGTCCCAGCCAGATCCTCAATAACTATATCCCCACCCGTCATCGCTGAGGTACTTGAATGCCGTAACCCTGGACTCGTATTTATACTGCTGCACAGCCTTGTGCTTACCTCGTAGGTGCCAAATAGTGTCCGCCTTGGCCTTGTTGCCCCGTTTAAAGACGAACTGGGGATTAAAGTATGGTAAGTTCCATTAGTTCCATAAGGAAATAATGACCTCGTCCTGTTTCGGCTAACTCGCAATAGACACCAGGATTATGACAGCTCCCGATAGCTTGTGGCTGTGGGCTTTGCCCAAAAGAATGGTGTTTCCTCGATACTTTGGCACTCTGCTGGTATGTGTTTCATTTCCAAATGACAACTGTGAGTGGTTTGAGCAGGAGCTGGATTTGCGGTCATTCAGCACGTGTAATGTAGCAATTAAAACCGAGGTCAGGGCATCGATAGCCAGTCACACTTTTGCGTTTACCCCATCACTTCGGAGACAACGATGCGGTCATGAGGTCCAAGCCAACGGCAGGAATTGTAAAACCGGAGTGGACACGCCCACCGGCGGAAGGTGCTACAATACCGGCAATGCCAGACTACTACACCGATCACTACTACATCTGGTCAACCAAGACGTAATGGACTTTATCAATGGAAGCGGGAGACAATAAAAAATGGAAACGATCGGTGATTATCAGTTTCTCTGTAGGTGATTATCAGTTTCTCTGTAGGGGCTTGGGTGATTCGTAGGGGAGTAAACGGTTTAGTCACTAGAATGTTAGGTCACACTTGCATAATCGATGGATGATCAAACTCTGTGGTGCACCCCCCATTTTTCCTCCGATTGCTTAGCTCCTAGAGGACGCAGCTCTCTTTGCCGCCTGGGGTTTCTCCCGTCCAACCGGTCAATGAGTAACTTTGTGGAATCAATCATGTTGGGTCCACCTCGCTCTGATTAAAGCTCGCTCTCCCGTATCTCTCTGCGATTTCCGCCGATCGCGGAACAAGTTGAATGGGGAGAACCGCCTCCATCCAACTCAATTTCTCCGAGAGTGGGGCCAGTTACAACTGTCAGTTGATCGCCAGCAGCTCCGTCGATCGGTCAGTTGCGCCAGCCCGTTTTGCGCAACAAGAAATCAGGGAAATCAAGAGGAAATAATTAATACAAAAACAGCAGCATTAACATCAACAGCGATCGACACGAGCAATGTTATTTCGAGGGGCAACGGGCTTTGGATCAGCCCTGATCTTAACAAGCCTCTGTCTGGGCCTCTGCCGGGGCTACTTCAGTCTGGAGGGTGCGTAAGCTTTTGCCTCATGTGTTAATCAGTTTCGCCAACGAAAGAGATCCAACCAAATAATTACACTTTCCGAGCCAAACAATTAAGTATTGGTCTCTGTTCCATGTAATTATTTGGGTGTATATCTTTCATCCAGTTGGAATTTCATAAATGGAATTTTCCAAACATTAAGTTCTCTGAACTTTATGGTTTTTGTGGGAAGTGTTTCTTCTTGAAGAAGTTCAACTATCTATTCATAAGATATCCATGAGAATAAGAATCTGGAACATAAGTTATACTGCGTCCTAAATGCTTGAGTTTTAGGATACGGGTTGTGTAATCCAATATAATAATTTTATATCCCTGTTGCAGTGGGTGATCCTTGTCCGACGTCAAGTTACCGCAGTCGCTGCCAACCGATCGAGGACTGTGAGACTCTGGCCTCGCATCTTCAAACCGGTCGCCTCAACATCAAGACCATTATGAACTGCGGCTACACCACTCGCAGCGAGAAGATCTGTTGTCCCGTCGAGGATGCCCGGAGTGCGATGCAAATAGATCAGACAACTACTACTACCACCAGCACCACAACCACAACCACGACCACGACCACGACTACTACTCCAGCACCAGAACCATCGCCTAGCGAGGATTGGCTGAGCATATTCCAGACGGACCGTGAGTATGTGCAGCGATCCATTGGACCCACACACCGGCCGACGAGGGAGAGCCTCGCCTTCCGGGACACATCCGATGGGGCAGAGTGCACGGCTCCGTTGTACGAGGGCCAATGCCTGGCCGTGTCAAAGTGCCCCAGTGTGGAGCCACTCCTGGCCCAGGGGCGTCTCAGGGATGAGGACTTCACGACGTGTCGCGAGGGAACCCGCGAGGAGATCATCTGCTGTCCACTCAACCTGCCCCTTCAGCCGCGCGTCCAGAGTGGTCTGCGTCTGGGGCTGCCGGGCGACTCATCGGAGGTCACTCGGCGGGTGGATCCCCAGGAGTTGGCCGCCATCGCTCGGGCGGATGAGCTGCTGCCCCGCTATCGCCACATGGCCTCGCTGGCCCATCCGAACGCCGCCTTCGATGGCCACCTGCACCACTGTGCCGCCATTGTCCTCACCCCACAGCTCCTGGTCAGCGCCGCCGGCTGCGCGAGACCCAGTCACGCTGTCTTCGGAGTGGCCGATATGCGGGACGTTGACGCCGACGAAGACTATCTGGCGGACATTGTGGTGAGTCCTCTATTCCTCATAGGCAATTAATCATATTCAAGTCATCATAGTCAATTTATCATAGTCAATTCTTTATACAAAAAAAACCAAAAAGTGCTTTGAAAGATCTTGCTGACATCCAACCCCCCACCCCCATGTAATAAATGTACAAAGAAGGAGACTAATTTGATTTCCTTTCCAGCGTCTGGTTCAATTTCAAAGGGATCTGTCACTTATCCGGCTGCAGGATCCACTGCGTCTGGGGAGTCAGTCCTCCGCCAATGTGAGCGTAGCTCCCATTTGCAGCCAGTTCGAGCTGACCCGGCTCCAGGTGAGCGGCAGCCTGGTGGCCGTGGGCTGGGGCAAGGGCGAAGGTGAGTGTTGAGACTAGTCATGACACACCTCTGCAAAAAGATCTTAATCCAAACAATTTCAGAAAACGACTGCCCGCTGTACGAGATGCCCATGCGGTTGCGTCCCACTTCGGCATGCGGGGACCTGGCCAACTTTGGCGGAGTCCAGGGTCTGGGCAGCTCACACCTTTGCCTGGAGCCGATGGGCGGTGATAGCGAGCTGCAGCGATTCTCCAACAGCAGCACCTGCGCCGCCTGCCCAGGATCGGTGGGCAGTGTCCTCCATCTGGTGCGACCGGGCGGAAGTCGCTGTGTCCTGGCGATTGCCACGCCCACAGGCGCCGAGTGCGAAACCCGAACCATGTACTTTACGGGTCTACTCAGTCCGCTGTTCAGAAGATTTGTGGAGAAGGACCAGAAGGAGCAACAGTAGTCAGCTCGTTTAAGCTAGGAGCGTCTAGTAAACCCTGTACTTATACTATAGTCGTAGGTAGAACAAATTAGATGGCCTAATCCAAACAAAGTTTGAACGTGATTTAACAAGCAAGGTCACACTTGTTAAAACAAGTGATTTTGTCAACGTGGTCACACTAAAAAGGATCTGAGTGTAAAACTGCAGTAATGTGACAAACGTTATATACCTAAGATTTTATCAGAGAACATTTTTTTTAAACCTCAATGTAGTCATAAAATTATGTTAAGAATAATGTTAACAAAATGTATATTTATTATATATGTATCTCAGAGATTCAAAGAGGGAACACCGCATTGGGGCATTTGAAATATACCCCAATGTAGTCATAAGTTATGTTAAGAATAATATAAATAAAATGTATAATTAAAATATATCTTATAGCTCCAAAGAGGGAACAGCGCATTGGGGCATTTTAAATGTACCTCGTCTCATAAGTGTGCAGTACATGAGTTTTTTCACGATATTCACGCATAAATTAAACACTTGCCAGTCCAGTAAATCCCGGTTTGCATCCGCTTACCTTCCAATTGTATCTGTGCGGTTTCTGATGAGTTCTTGTGTATTTTTCTGGCTCTAAGAAACCCAAAATTCATGGGAACTGAGTCACGGTTGGTTTATTACCCGACCTCAGTTGAAATCATAATTATTTCCTCTCCTCACCTATTTATGTTTATTGGTTTTTTTGCCCGGGTTTTCCGATCATTTTGAATCCGTTCTACACAACTCTGATTCTAATTCTAAAAACAGCCAGAGGCAATAACCGGTTGGTGAGAGGAGCAATCATCAGCTATCAGCTGCCTTGGTCGTAGATTCAGCTTGATCCCAGCTGGGGATTCAGTTGCATAGGTGATGCGTTACTGAGCGGTCAGAATCGGTACATTCCGCCGCGTTTCGTGCCATATAGAGTTCAGATTTACTCCGTCATAGCCACCGGTTTTCAGCTTTATTAGCTTTACTGGTGTGTACTGTTTTTTTGCTGTGCTCCTCGTGTTTTGCTTGATTTATTGTTTTGTTACTGATTGCCATACTCAGAGTGTTCGAAAACCATCGATAAGTCAACGTTTTCCCTTATCAGAGGCTGGAAAAAGATCGTGTCAAAGGTGTGATTGGTATAAATGAAATAACACTACCATGACAAAATTATACTTATAGTAACCATAACTCATTTAATGACGCAAATGATCACATAGTCTTTAAGATCCTTATACTACACATATTTTGGGGACAGCTCCATCCAAATGTATAGCGGCTGTCCTTATCGGAAACAAATCCCCGCCTGAAATAGTTTAGGAAGTTTTTCGATATCAGGCTATAAATACCCCTAGAAATGATTGACAGAACAGAGATTACGGGCGCCAAAAAAGGTGAATCAACCGATCCCACCTGTCTATATTTTCTGTTTTCCGTAAAGTGGTGAAATAATATCTTCAAAAGTTTGGCCTTGAACTTCCCTACTTACTTTTAAACTTTAGCATCAGCATAATAATATCGGTCAATGGCAGGTCTAATAGAATCAGCGGAGGGGCGATCTCATTGTAGAGCTTGCAATATGTAAATATACATATTTGCTTTGTCTTTGTTGCCGATTTCATTTGTTATATGACTATCTCCTCTTCGTATTTGTTAGATGGCAGTGATCCCTTTCGGCAGAGGAAAAATGCTTCTTCTGGCCACCTTCTTGCTGACCAGCTGCTCCTCCGTTTATGCAGCTGCCAAGGGTAAGTGCAGAAATCAGCCCAGCCACCCAAAGGACATCACCATTCCTTCCAATTTTACAGTGGGCAATGCCTGCAAGGTGACGGATACCTTGCCCGGAATCTGCCGCACCACCAAGGACTGTGAGCCCCTGATCGATGGCTACATCAATTCGGGAGTCCTGCGGCTCAACGATGTGCCCAGCTGTGGCCTCGGCGCTTGGGGCGAGATCATCTGCTGCCCCACCACACCATGCTGCGGAAATGGGTAATCCCCGAGTGGGTTCCGGTTGGACCTTAGACTACATTACTTTCCTTTCGAACCCTTCAGTACAAGCACTTCTCCGACGACAAGGAAGAGCGACCCCATCGTCCGTGTGGATGTGCCCCGTGTGGATGTGCCCACGGAGACGACGGACCGTCCAGCGGTGGCAGGTAGGATCAAGATCAAGATCAGGAACAGGTGATATTCTCTGGGGCCATCTATTAAATTCCTCTCCCTGCACAGCATGCAAGAAGATTCGGGAACAGAGGAAAGGGAGGAGTGGGAACCAACTGGTCATCCACATCGTCGGTGGCCTTCCCGTGGATCCTGGTGTCTACCCCCACATGGCGGCCATCGGGTACATCACCTTCGGCACCGAATACCGATGCGGTGGGTCGCTCATCGCCAGCCGTTTTGTCCTGACCGCCGCCCACTGTGTGAACATCAACATGCCGGCCTTTGTCCGTTTGGGAGCGGTGAATATCGAGCACCCGGTCCAACAGTACCAGGATATTCCAGTGGTAAGACGCACCAGGTCCATCGAGCTCCTCACGTCTTAATGCCTTCTCTTTAGCGGAACGTCAGTATCCACCCGCAGTATGTGGGCGGTAAGTACAACGATATCGCCATCTTGGAACTGTTCGAGGACGTGGTCGAGAATGACAACGTCCGGCCCGCTTGTCTGCACACCGATCCCGAAGATCCGCCGACGCAGTCCAAGCTGTTTGTCGCCGGATGGGGCGTTCTCAACGTGACCAGTGAGTAGGAGCCCCCTTTATTTTGTGGCAATCAATCAACCCCCTCCCCCCCCCACCTTCGCAGCTCGGGAGCGTTCAAAGATCCTGCTGCGAGCGCGTCTGGACCTGGTCGGCCTGGATCAGTGCAACATATCCTATGCGGAGCAGCCCGGCTCCATTCGGGTTTTGAAGCAGGGCGTCATCGACTCGCTGCTGTGCGCCATCGACCACAAGCAGATGGCCGACGCATGCCAGGGCGACTCCGGTGGTCCGCTCATACTGGAGCACAACGTCCAGGACGGCATCTACACGATCATGGGCATCATATCCTCGGGATTCGGCTGCGCCACCGTCACACCGGGCCTCTACACGCGAGTGACCTCCTATCTGGACTTTATCGAGGAAATCGTTTGGCCGGATAATAGGGTGTGACCTCTTCTGGGAATTGTAGACCGTAAACCAAAAGTGGCCGACACACATATCTCTAAGATCTCTAAGTGCGTCGCAATCCAATCAAGCCAATTTGAATAAAATTTGTTCAGTTACAATGTTGTCTTCTGTTCATTGAAGATAGCTAAACTAGCTTAGTTTGTTTAATTTACATTTTTTAAAGCTGTATCATTGGTCTTCAAAGAGGTTTCTGGATAAAAGAGATTTAACTTCTTTCAATTTGCATTTGGTTGCAAGAGATTTCTGAAACAGAAGAGAGAGCACTCTGTGAGCAATCAATGCAAATAATCTCCATAATCTGCCAACGTTTTTTTGTTGTACTAGGTATCCTGCAGTCTAGAGTCTCCGCTCAGCGATTCCCACTTGCTAATTACAGGCTGCCTTTGTGCTTTGTGAGCTGGCTTCTGTTCGCCACGGATCGTTCTGCGATTCTGCCAAGTGCTGGAGGGGAAAACCGGTTCGCCGCTCAGCGGGAGAGGAGCGGCTCTGGGTGCTGGCAGTGCTATCAGCTGCCGGACCCGGCGCTTCTTGGCCGCCGCTCCAGCTCCAGTCCAACCTGGGCTTCAGTTGCTTGGGCGATGCGTTGCTGAGCGGTCAGAAATAAAAGGCAGCCCCGAAAACCAGCCCATTCGTGTTTTGTTTTGCCCAGCGATAGCCACCGGTTTTCAGCTTTATTGGCTCTGCTGGTGTGCTTTTTTGCGGTGTTTTTTCTTTATTTTTTTTTTTTTTATTATTTTCTTTTGTGATTCGCTCGGTACTCTTGTTTCATTTTATTTTGTTGTGTTGTGTTGATTTTCGCCGTGCCATACCGTGCCCGATTGCCACCGTTTTCAAAGTGCTCTCGACGCACTCAATAAACATCATCGATACGAATACGTATTCCCTTATCAGAGACCGAAAAAAGGTCGTGTCAAAGGTGCGTTCGATAAGGCGGACATGGTGGACAGTGGACAGTGGGTGGGGCTATATATTGCATGCTCCACATTAGTTTGTGTCGTGGTTACAAAGGGAAAATTACTCCGGAAGCTGATTATTACTGACATTCGACACAATATTAGGAAATCACTGGCTTGTAAGCGAGAAAGGCATGAGTCCAAGTGATGTCATGAAATTTTTGCATTGATTGCTGAACAGCTTGTTTGAACAGAACTCAGTTTCTATTCGTTACAAAAACCCTAAGACGAGTTCCAGACAGATTGACGACTTGTCAATTAAAAACCCTAATTGTGAGGTGTTTCTTTCTTATCAGTGACAAGTCAACTACAAATTACCAAAAGAGGTTTGGTATCGGGCGGCAGACATCTTTAGCCGGTGGTAAAATCCCAGCCCCCCCGGTGAATCATCTTATCTGACCTGGTGAAATTCTCGTAATCAGCTAACAATAACTTTCCGCTGGCTTACCATCAATGGAAAGATTTTAGAATCGGTTAGAGCCTGGAGTGAAGTCTACAATTTTTTAGAATAGAATATGAAATACTTTTGTTTACGCATTAAACAAATCTTAAGTGGGTCAATGGCAGGTTCAGTTTAATCAGCTGAAAGGCAAGCTTATGAACGAAACAGATCTCAGTCGTTTTCCGTGCTTTTTGGGAGGGCTTTCCCTGTCACAGCAGAAATGTTTTTCTAGTTCGATTCGCGATGATAAGGTTTTGGGATTCACTAACGTCTCCGGGAATTTCAGCTGACTGAAGATGGTGTCGGTGAGAAGGTACTTCCTTCTGGGTCTCCTGATGCTCGCAACCGCGGTGCAGTCAACCGTCGGGGATGGTATGTAGGCAGACTATATATGGTTGTGCCCCGGATCCTCCCCAGCTTGAGCCCTTTCTCGTTGCAGAGGGTGATCCGTGCGAGGTGAAGGCGGACATTCCGGGGATCTGCCGGGCCTCCTCCGCCTGTGACAATATCGAGGGATACCTCAGGCAGGGTGCCCTGTCCACCAACCAGGTGCCGAGTTGTGGCTTCGGAGCACGCGAGGAGATCATCTGCTGCCCCATCGACCCCTGCTGTCCCACTGAGTAAGCTGAGTGTCCTTGTCAACGTTCGTGTTTTCCGTCCTGTTTGCCCTCTGTGTGTGTGCCTCTGTGTGTCCCGCCTGCGCTTTGTGCCCGCCGATGTTGCATGCCCCACTGCTTCCCGGCGTCCTCCGCCAGACTAACGCCTCTCACTCCCACAGCCGAGCTCCCGATGTGGAGGTCCCTGCCACGAGCTCCGAGCGAAACACGTTTCCGCAGCCACAACCACATCGAGTACCAGAACCAGAACCAGAACCAAAACCCCTGCCGCCCACGACCACGACCACGACTACCGAACGGACAAAGGCACGGGAATCTCGGCTGGACGAGAATCAGAACTTCTTCGACTTCAACAAGCTGCTCAGCACCACCACGGTCAAGCCACAGAAGACCCACGAGTCTTTGAAACTGCCAAGCCAAGAGTCTATTAAAAGACCCACTCATGAGTCCATGAAGAGACCACCACAAGAGTCCATGGGAAGACCCACCCACGAGTCCATGGGAAGACCCACCCACGAGTCCATGGGAAGACCCACCCACGAGGCCATGGGAATGCCCAACCACGAGGCCATGGGGAGACCCACTCACGAGTCCATGAAGATGCCCACTCAGAATGTAGGTGCTTGGGGCATAGCTCCTCCGAAAACTCCACCCACGCAGACATCTTGGATGGAGCCACAGTGGGGTTGGGAAAATCGCGAGCCCCGGATTGTGAACCGGCCGCTGAACTTGCCCCACTCGCGACCCCCTAAGCACCAGAATCCAAATCCAAATCGAAATCCTAATCGAAATAATAACAATAATCTCATACACTTGGTCAACGATCGGCTGCGGGAGCAGGGAATGCAGATCGAGCCGGCACGGGAAGTGCAAGTGGTACCCCAATTAGCAGTCACTCCAACACCAGCACCCCAAACTCCAGCTCCACCTTCAGCCACGCCCACGAAAGTGATGGATCCTTTCGAGCCCTATCGATTTCGGGGTGAGGACAGGGACAAGGAGTTGGAGGCGCAACCGGAACCGGAGCCCTGGAAGGAGCCCTGGAAGGAGCCCAGCAATGATCTGGACTTTGCCCCAGCCGAGTCGCGGTTTGTCTGAGCTTAGTTTTGGCATGGACATCAGTTGGCCTCAGCCAGGGAGCCGCATGCAGTCTCTGTCTCGGGCGGATTCGATCGTAGCCAACCCCAATAACCGCTCTCATTCTTCTTTTTCTGTCCTCGCAGTCCGAGGATGACGACGCCCAGCACGAGTCCCTCCCGGGTCAATGTTCCGGAAAAGGAGCGACCAGCGGTGGCAGGTGAGTCTCCTTCTTGGACAAATTTGTTTAGAAGCTCCTGTAGGACTTTTAGTATTTAGATTCCTTTTATAGCGAATTGCATGCTTCTATCCCTTTTCTTTTTAAACATATCAACCAAAAGATAACCTAAGGAAAATATAAATAGTACCGCGAATTCTTCAGTAATTACGAATATTGATCTGTTTCAGATGTGCCCAGAATTTTCGGCAACTTTTTATTTATTTTTATACTTTTAAAATAAAATAAAATTAAAGTCAACAGTTAAGTTAGCTGTTATAGCACGATCCGGAAATACGAGTCAGTTTAAATACTTAAAAACAAAAAGAGTAAAACAATACAAAATGTGTTTTAACAATTAATTAATTTTTGAAATATGAAGTCTAATTTTTAAACAACTCGGCTACAAAATTATTTTAAACTATTTAATATGAAAAACATCTTTATAAAATTTAAATAGTTTTAAAAGTATAAACAATTTTTATTAAAAATCAATAACGAACAATTGAGAGTAGTCCGGCTTAGAAATTATAGATAATTATAACCAGAATGCCTATTGTTATTTTAATGAGTTTTGATCTTTTGCACTATTTATTTATTTAATTAAATTAAATTAACAATCAATTAGGCCATTTAATTTAACCAATATCAATTAGGCCAGTCTCTAAGTAACTTTAAATAATCTCGTTCTTGATGTTGATGCCTTTGTCCTTCGCCAACAGCCTGTACGAAGATCCGGGCCGGCGAAAGGCCTATAACAGTTCACATCCTGGGCGGCGTACCCGTGGACGCCGGGGTCTACCCTCATATGGCGGCCATCGCATACAACACCTTCGGGACGGTGGAGTTCCGCTGCGGCGGATCGCTGATCGCCAGTCGCTTCGTCCTGACCGCCGCCCACTGCGTCAACAGCGACAGCACGACGCCGTCCTTCGTCCGCTTGGGCGCAATAGCCATCGAGAATCCGGCGCCAGGCTTCCAGGACATCAATGTGGTGGGTGGCCAAGGGATCGCCGAGACTCCCAGTTATCCGCTCTCCCAACACTCTAACTAACTTCAACCCACAGGCTGACATCATGATCCATCCGAACTACTCGAGCAGCAGTAAGTACAACGACATCGCCATCCTGCTGCTGGAAGAGGATGCCAAGGAGTCCGACATCATCCGTCCGGCCTGCCTCTACACGGATCCCACGAGTCCGCCCATCGACTCGAAGATCTTCGTCTCCGGCTGGGGTGTTATGAATGTGACCAGTAAGTGGCGAAGAGTCCTCTGGACCGAGCATTGAATAGATCATTTAACACCATCTCCATACAGATCGCGCCAAGTCGAAGATCCTGCTGCGGGCGGGTCTGGACCTGGTGCCCGTGGACAAGTGCAATGCATCCTTCGCGGAGCAGCCGAGCACCATCCGCGCCCTGAAGCAGGGCGTGATCGACTCGCTGCTGTGTGCGGCGGACAAGAAGCAGGTGAAGGACGCCTGCCAGGGCGACTCCGGGGGTCCGCTCATCCTGGAGACGAACGAGGTGGACGGCGTCTACTCGATCCTGGGCGTCATCTCCGCGGGCTTCGGCTGCGCCACCAAGACCCCGGGCCTCTACACGCGAGTGAGCTCCTTCCTGGACTACATCGAGGGTATTGTGTGGCCGGCCAACCGCGTGTGAGGAGTCATTTGATCTGCAATAAATTTAGTTTGAACGGATATTGCTTCTTGGTGTTTGGCAATTTCAGGAAAAGATTTGGACCTCCTCAATTAATGTGGTGCGCAAAGAAAGTAGGAATCTATATAATATTCGGATGATCTTCTGTGCTCTTCAATTTCAATGATAGACAGAGCATTTCCAATTATCGGCATTAAGATTTTGTATTTTGTTTTGAAACATTTTTAAAGCACGCCCTCTATTGTAATTTATAAAAAGTTGCCACCACACCTCCGGTTTTAACTTTCGGTAATCGGTTTAAAATAGTTTTCAGTTTAATTCTCTGTTATTCTGCCTTTAAATATTGTATTTAAGTTATAAGTCAACTGTTGGTAATTTTAAGCCATTTTCCGAATTTGCAGAAAGGTGAACAAAGTCGATACAGGTTTTAAAAAAGCATATAAAAACAGTTTGTGAAGAGTATAAACTATTTTTTATTCATTAATCTTCTGAATTTTCAAATATATATTTTAGCATAATTTTAGTATTTCAAGTGTCTGCAGATTTTCTGTGCCAACTCCGAATACATCTGTTTTATATATCAGAAAAATAGGTCCCTAAAGGGTATTCTCAATTCTATCCTCATTTCGTCACACGTTTTTTGGCACCCCTGGTCTTGGGGCAGCTGTCAAACTATCGCTGTCTGCTCTCCACACGCTCGTACGTAAACAGGTGAGAGCGGAATAAAGCTCACTGGTTGGGGCATTGCCAGCTGACGAATGCAAAAAGCTGAGACAAAGCTGCTTACTGAGCTTTCCCCATCAGCTGTTGTCGAGAACCGTTACAAAGTGCTGCCGGCTTACTGCGACCGCCACCCAACCACCCACCGACCGACTGACAAACCGCCCCAGCACCAACCCAGCCCCCCTTCACCCCCCAGAAGGCCACACTCCTGGGGCAGCGACGTGGGACCTGCTTAAATGCCGCTGCCAGGACTCCTCGGGCTTCAGTTGGTCGCGAGACTGCGAAGCTGTCGGTTAGCCTGCTCAGAGGTGGAGGTGGATCCATATATATATATATATATATGGACATATAAAGACAGTTACGATTCAGTTGGATTTTGAACGATTTCCGAACCCCCAAAAAAATTCCGAGTTCGCGTCGTGCTCATTTGTTTAGTTTTATTTTTGTTTTTTTTTTTTTGAGTGTACCCCATGTTTTGGGCGGCCTGACCCAGAAGGCCTTTTCACCGACAGTTGCAATCGTAAATGTAAGTCGATCTCTCTGTGTGTGCTTATCTGCTTGCTGGTGACTGTTGTTTATCGCACCCACCCACTATATGTACATATATGGTCGGAGCACGGTGGGAAATTGATTCCGGCGGCACATCTGCTGGGCGGGGCGATAACGTGTCCTGATCCGATCGAACTGAGCCAACCTAAGCGCCCACGGACCACACAACAGGTGCATGACCCCGGGTCTAATGATTCCGAATCCCCAGGGGGGGCGGTTCGACTAAGTCCGACTAAGCCAACTTGACTAATGAGCCAAGTCCTGGCATTCCTACTCCTGGACTTCGGAGTTACTTTAAGTATACCTGGACTTAGGCGCAAATCGCTTAGCTTATCCGTGGAGGAATCCCGGAAGAATTTGCTCCTCGGGAGTGAACCTTCCTCGGAAAAATAAAATCAAATTTCAATATTATGAAATTTACCTCACATTTAGTTTTCAGAGTCGAAAAACTGTGAAACTCAAGGGGGTTATTCATCAATAAAATAATATTATTTAATTAACCATTTCATCTTAAGTATGTAAAAGTGCTCAGAATTGATATTAAATAAACAAAAAGTGGTACATTTTAAAATTTTAGTGAAAAATCCGTTATAATTGAAAACTTACAAATTTGTAATAATAAATTTAAATTTGATTTTGGGTTTCGATGACTCTCATTCTTAAAGTTTTAAAAAAGAAAATACTTATTTAATGTTTTATAATTAAAAAAATATAAAATAACATATTAGTATTGTCCTATATTGGTATTAATTTCAATTTTCGGTTTCGGTCAATAGGAGCTAACAGTACTGTTTCAAAACTATCATACCAATAACTAATGTTTATTAAAATTTATGAAATCAGATATATTTGTAATAGATAAATTTCATTTTATTATAGATTTAAGCAAAATTTGCATACTAATTGATACAACTTTATTTTTAATACAATCATTATACGCACCTCTTATTGATTAACCTATAATTATATCAGTCAATAATGTTATATTGATGATTGGCGTTAATTGAATTTTGCGAAACACATATTTAGCCACTCCAAATTATACCAATTATTAAATATTTTAAGCCAACAAAAACACATAACGCACTCTTATTATTTAACGATTTTCATTAAAAGACTTCCAGAGACCTTAAAGCATTTTTTCACCCAATAAATAACTTCCTGCAGCTGTTGCGCCATGGGAATTCCCCGCTTGATATGTTATCCTAGATACTCGCTCAATTACTGAATGGCTCATCAATTAGAAATCGGTCAGCAAATTTGCAAGTTGATTTTAAAGGACTCCCCTCCGGTCCTTTTTCTATCGTCCCTTTCCAGCGTGTCCGTCCTTGTTCTTGTTGCTGCGGCTGATGTTGGCGGTTAGCAATGGGGCTATAAATGTGACACTAAGTTAATAAATTTATGGCTAAAACACACCCAACTGCTCTTGATGGCTGATGTGCGCTTCTGCTAATTTCCCTTCGCCTTTGCCCCATTTCCCAGGCCATTTCCATTTCCATCAGCCTGAATGATGGTGATGGCGCTACATCAACGGCGATAAGGAAGCACACAGAGAAAAATAAATTATATCTCATTGGTATAATGATGGGGGAGCAGGCATGGGGAGCATCATTAATGCGTTGAAACATTCAATTTTGATAAGTGCCATCAAAGTAAAATAATAATAATAAACTGTTTAGTCGTTTTTCTCCGTGCAAAGTCATGTGGTGTGAGTGTGTGTTGTCATTGGCGTATTAATAATATTTTTATTGGCCACTTATTTGCCTTTCCGACTGTATATAGGTATTTGTGGTCAAATACATTCGCAATTTGACCTGGCCAAGACGTATTTATACACTGACCACCAAAACACCCACCCACCCGTTCAACAAATGCGGCTTAGTCTGGTTCTAATTAATAAATAAGAAGGGCGAGTTCTTTGACGAGAAGAGTTGAAGTATAGGGACACTATGTATCCGATATATCCATCCAATTTCCCACTCATCAGGTGCAGCATAAGCTTTATGATCGGCAGCTATAAAAGCCCATTTTAAGGCCCATTGACTTTCGGTATTTTGAGGGGCAAGACAACGACCATTTTAGATTTTATTTTCTGGTGAATAATGCCAGACGATTTCATTGAATATTCATGTGCCAAATGTAATCACAATTCTGTGGGAGGTTCCATTCGAGGGGAATGGGCGTACAAATGTGTGGAAAGTAGACTGCGTTCGGAGATTAAAGTGCAGCGCTTTATTTCTATTTACAGGCACACTCCGCAACTTAATCTCTGCTTCAATCTCGGCATTTGTCCCTGATTCCACCTGCGGACTGCCTTTCGGTGCAAAAATCAATGCTGGGCCACAATGGCGGAGGCTAGGACCCATCCACATCCCATCCACATCCCATCCAACGTAATTCCACTCCTCTTCCAGCGAAGGAAAGCTGACTTAAGCGATGATTTCTGCTGTTTTGATGTTCTGACTTTGTTCCGAGGAATGCAGCAATAAAAATGCCTAGATAGCTTCAAATGCTTGGGAGCAGCCGGTTGTTATGAGGGCCAAAAACTAAGCAGCTAATGGCGTTAGTTACTTAGCTCGAGCTAGGTCTTCTCCTTGCCCCTCCCCTGCTCCCCCTTCCCCTTCCCCTTCCCCATCACTTAAGCCCCTGCTAGGAAACTGTACATAAATTTACACACAAAAGTTCATTTTGGTGTTGTGCGTAAATCTCTTCGCAAATCTCTCATTTCGCCAGCGAAGCGTTATGGGTGACAGTGTGAATCGAA
Source organism: Drosophila rhopaloa (assembly GCF_018152115.1). NCBI lineage: Eukaryota > Metazoa > Arthropoda > Insecta > Diptera > Drosophilidae > Drosophila > Drosophila rhopaloa. The sequence goes on along the minus strand of NW_025335123.1, from coordinate 9,759,962 downwards.
GTGGGTGATACCCTGCAACATCTCCCAAAGGGGGTGGGGTGGTTAAAGGGATCACTCTAATCTCGCCTTGAAATAAACTAAAGTTTTTCAAGCTAAGGCGACTATTGTGTTCGATTTCCTTGACTACTCAAATGAATCGCTTCCATTCAAGGACATTAGATATTTATCGGCTTATTACAGGATTATTATTTTCCAGCTTTGCAGAATCTCATATAATCCTGGCTTAAGGCATCACTTTCATCTCTCCTTGAATAAGCTCAATTTCCTGGTGCCAGGTAGTCAGGGAAATCTATTTTCAGGAATAGAGCAAGTTCATATTGAGTAATAATTATTTTCAGTGGAAAACGTAACTAAAAATGACCAATAAAAAGTTTAATTAACTCACATGTAAAACTAAATAGACTTATCTCCCGATCGTCTGAAGTGTCGCAAACGGTTTCTTATCCTGCGATTGACAAGGGTTGCATATGGGAAAGGATGTCCGTGGCTATGAAGTAACTTTTAGTCCTGCCATTTGCCCACACTCGCACACAACAAATGGCATACATAATCAGTGGGGGTGGGGTAGATGGATCCCGGGCACTTAACGCTGATAAAGAATCAGCTGAACTCTGCAATGTGACGTTAGACATAATTTTTGCTTTATTTTTACTTTATTTTATCTTCTTTTCCGGGCTCCGTCTCTGTTTTTGTTTGTGTTCCAGTTTCTGTTGCTCTTTCTGTTCCTGGTTGCCCCTCCTTTGGGTTCTTCGTTCGCTGAAAGGTCGTTGACAATGGAAAAGGAAGCTCGAAAAAGAAATTTATGGTTGGGCATTAAAAGAAATTTAATCGATTCCCCTTGACTCGGGCTTAGCACGTGTGTGCTGTTACTTCCCATTTCCCATTTCCCATTTCCCCATTTCCCTGCTCTCGGAATTTCCATATGCCTTCTGTCTCTGCAGGTGCACGGTCAGAAAAGTAGCTGAAATGATAATGAAAAGTATAAATATTGGTTCTTTTCATATTTCGGGTTATTCTACATATATCGTTGATTTGTGCAGTGAGTTTTTGTCAAAAATGTCGAAATTCTAGTAATTATTTCGGTGTTCGATCTCTGCATTTTAAATATTCTTGAATGCATGAAATTTTTTTATTTTTTGCCCCACAAAGTTACAAATTCGTAAAAATGAATTTGTTTGCCCCAAATGGTAGGCATGGCAAATGTTGAATATTAAATAAAATATTTCTCTCTGTGCGCTCATGTTACCATTTCCATGTGGTTTTGGGCAAACATCGGCGCGTGCCTCGGACTGCATTCGGTAGGGCTGCTCTGCCCCCAATTTTCCCCCACGAATCGTAAAAACTCACCCCCCCCCTGCCACTGCCCCTTTCACGTGCCTACTGCCGTATGGATATCCTTAATGAAAGCGCCAAAGAAAAAAAACACTGGAACACACTGCCAAAAGTTAAACTCGGGAGGGTGCGTGTAAAATGCGTAAAATATTTCCAAGCTTTGTTGTCGTACTTGATATTTGAATGCCTGTTGCTGTTCCCTGCTGCCTGTGTGGCATGTAATTAAAAATGTTGTCACGCTCTGCCTTTAACAACCGGGGGGTGGGGGTGGTTCTCCTTCGCAACTGTGGCAAGTCTGGCAGCGACGGCACTTAACATTGCATGGAATCCGCTCGAGTGATTCGCCCGAAAGTATGTGGCAAGATAATTAAATGCCCCAGTTTTACCATTCTCAAAAATCTACTTTGGAAATATCAAATTTCGGACCCAGATCTGACGAAACACACACAGATATAAGCTGGCTGTCGTAAATCAAAGGGAAATTTATCAGAATGTATGGTATAAAACTGATATTGATAGACTAAAGCGCAAAAGCTATGTCTATATCACATTTCAAAAATCACGGATCACTGAAAAATATATGTGTGCTCCTCCAGAATATATTGACTACATTAACAAATCCTAATCCAGAACAACAACATAAAAATAATTAATTGTTCTTGCATTCCCAAAGAATGTTTTCCAAAGTTCAGCCCAAAAAGGACTGGTAGGCCTCCCCAGTAATCTCCGAATAACAACATCCGGCTGGGATATGCTATAAATCCTTGCACCCTTGTCAATTACGTGGGAGACTTTCAATGTTTTACTTTACGTTCAGCATTCCGTCAGCAAATTACAAAATTCGCCATAAAAGAGCGTGGAATTGCAGCTAATGGCCATAACACGCCCCAGAATCCCCTTATTAGGACGCTGAATTTGTTAATTTTCCCGTCGTCCTAAAAACGGCGGCATTTGCATGAAAATTTAAAAGAATCCGTTGGGCTTTATTAGAGTAGAAGGAGTTCATGTTGTTTAGGGGAAGGCATTGCCAAGTAACTCCACTCCCTTTAAAAGATTTGTATAATCTTTGTCCATATTGCGACATGGAATCAAATCCTGGCTGTTCCATTAAAGTTCCCAACTTCTGCACCGACTCCCTTTTGAAGTGTTGAGTGCTGGCCATCTTGAAGTTAAAACGTCAGCTAATAGGCCTGAAATTAGCGATGCAATTCAATTAGCTGCCGGCGGGGCTTTTAAAGCCTGCCCAACTCCAGTCGGTCCTTCCATTTCTCCCCTTTATTTTGCGAAGTGACACAGATGCCTTTCATCTGAGTCCCAAACTGGCTGTCAATTAGGCTGGCAACCTTGCCTCAGTTTCAAGCCTTTTAAAATTGCCCGCCCGCAAATCGACAGTGTGCCAGTGCCAGTGCCACTTGCTCGAGTCGAATGAACTCATTAAAGTTAATGAATAACGAGAAACGGGGGGGATAAAAAACGGAGCGTAACGGAACGGCCCGGCGGCATTTGATGGGCTTAAACGCGACGCGGCTTGACTTGTCCCGGCTCAAATCTAATCAAGCTGCACCCCGCCTCACCCCTGCACCGCGAGAAACAAGTTGGTCAACGCAAATTGCGCTTATTAAAATATAATTAGTATAAGTGGTGTATAACCAAAATAAGTACCAGGCATTTTTCTTAAAATACAAAACATAAAGGGTCTTTTTATAAAGTCATACATAAATATCCTTCTGTTTTTTGGGCCAAATTAGCAACTAGACAAAAAGAACTTTTTTTTTCTGTTGATTATTATAAAAAATAGACATGCGTATGGGCAAAACGTGGCGTATACTTGATTTTTATAAATTTTGTTTTGTAGCCACTATTGTTACTTTTTTGAAAGTGTTCTTTTTAGGCGCTTTAGGCATAACAAGTAGATGAATGCCTATTTTACCAAGATGACGTATATTGATAGTAACCATATTTCATATGGGCCACACGGCGTATACTTAATATTTGAAATTTATTTTCCGTGTAGAAGCCATCTGTTAGTGTTGCCTTTTGTGGAACCCGAGCGAAGCCTTTTGTCAACCGTTTAGAGCTTCCCCCCGTGACCGCCAACCGCCCACTTAACCCCGAATGGGTAGGCAGGTGTAAGATTGGACCACAACTTGGGAAAATAGGGCCCGGAAAAGGGGATGTGGAGGCCAAGGAAGCCAGAAAAGTTCACCGCACGCGCCGTCTGCCTTCAATTGCGCGGCCTGAACTTCATCAATAGTCAGGACACGCATTTCGGAGGTTAAGGGCAAGGCCCGAAAGGGTTGTTCAATTATGCAGAGTTGCCGTCAGCTATTTCCAAAGTGTTGTGCCACGTCGGCTAACACCTCCATCCCCCCCCCCCACCCCCTCCCTTTTTCACGGCAGGATAGCCACAGAATCCAAGGGTAGGAAATACGTTTGACCTGCACGAAAACAATTCATTTTTGGCCAAGAATAAAATACAGATTCGCGACTATTTTTAATCTCGAAAATTGTCCGCACAAAGGCATTGCAAAAGCATTGGAATGAATTTGCAGCAGTCACAATGCGCTTTCACCTTGCCACTGGCTTTATTCTTTCGGTGCAACGCCCCAAAATGCAAATGCAAATGCGAAATGCGAAATGCTCTCAGCGAAATCTTTTGTGTGCCACTGTGTGTTGTGCCGCCTATGTAAAAAGTATTTGTCCCGACGCGTAAACAATGTCTGACTCTGCTCCCATTTTTGCATTCCCCTGCGAAGAGGTTCAAGGATTGGGAGCATGGAATAGGACTGGAAAAACCGAGTCAAGGCGAGGTCAAGAGTCACTGGCAGTGCCAGATCCGTTTCGAAGTGGCAACCAGGTGGCGCCTTTAAAGTCCGCATGACCACAAAACCCTGCCACATTTGGACTCCACTCTGTGGGAATCTCGTATCCCTGCAGCGATTATGGCCACATCATCAGAACGGACCGCGAAAATCAATACATTTCGGTGTTCAATTATTAGTCGGCAGGGGGCTAAAGAAAGATCCACCCCCCCCCCCCCCCCCAGCATCAATTTGGGAATAGGGCCTGTGAACTGCCGCAATTTTAATTTAAAATGTTTGCACTAATTTGCAATTAGTAAACTTTTCACTGTCCCACTTTGTGCCTCTCTTTCTGTTATTGAATTCCATGGGGCGCAGGGGGAGAGAGAGGGAGGAACTGGGCGAAGGGGGAGAGAGAAGGAGGAACTGGGGCGAAATGAGAAAAGAAATGTTGCCCCGAGTCCCATCAAGATTAATCATACGCACCGTTAAACATTTTGACAGACAACAAAAGTCGCAAGTTGCGAAAGGCGGGCCGCCTCGATTTGATTACGGTTCGAGTGCAAATGTATATATAGGCATATGGTCATACAGTGGCGGTCAGGAAAATGGCATTAACTGGAAATTACAGTTTTCAAGCTCTATTAGTTTGACCGCAACTGTGACTATGTGCTCCACTCTGCTCTATTTGGGTGGCTCTACATAATTGCTTAGGCCGAGACGCCACAGGCCATTGACCAAAATCAATGCGCCCCACTCGATGGTACCACACCCCCCTCCCCTCCCCCCGGGGAAACCTACACATTTTTATTCCTGTCTGTTTTCCAGGAATTTCTATTCTGAAAATACTCGTAGAACATTCAAGTCGCTTTGAAATTTTGTTGCTATTGACAATTGCCGGTGGCGGGGAAGTTGGGGCAGCATTGCAAATTGCAGCACCGAGCCAAGTCAATGACCGAGGGCGAGTGCAGCCCCAAGGGGGCGTGGCAGTGGGTTGGGCTTTTCCTTTTGCCTGCTGTCGGCACACACACAAGTTAGACATACACACACACACACACACACACACACACACACACACACACACACACACACACACAGCCAGAAACTCTGGCACAGAGCTAAGCCAATGCTCTTTGACTGCACACTCAAGTAGAAACTTGTCAATTTCTTCCGACCCGCAGCGCCCAACCCAGGACCCCCCTTCCCCCATCCCCCCATCCACTCCACTCCACTCCTGGCGACCCATGTGGCCAGCCATCCAGCCATCCATCCATCCATAAGCCTCGTCCTCCGCCGACTTGCGCTTTTATAGTTTTCTTGTCTTGTTCAAGCGACGGCAGCAAGTAGCTAAATCAAATAAAAAAAAAACACAACGACGACGACGTGGACCTGGAATCAACATCGATAAGGACGAAGTGTGAATTCCCTAGGAGTGGCCATCAATTTTGATAGGTTCGGCATGCAAAACTATTTGACAAATCAATTTTGCGGGCTTTACACTCATCGCCTCAACGGGCTATATTAATTCTTAATTTATTTGTTGTTTTTTTTTAATTTATATACTAACTACAGTGATTGCTTTCTACTTGCTTTCAAGGCCTGTAAACGCGTTAGTCTCAAGCTCTTCTTTCCTCTGACTTTTATAGTCTTCCAAATGATGTCTACTTTTCATCTTAACACTTTCCTCGCACGAACACTACATATACGCCTCGACTGGGGATTTCATTAACAGCGCATCCTTTCCTTGGGCTTCGTCTGCAGCATCAGTGGGCGTGGCACTGGGAGGCGTAAAAATCGATGCTCGAACCACTTGAGAAGTTGCAAGTTCTGACGGCGAAACTGGCGAAACTGGCGAGGCTGATTAGCCAAAGGCTTGCGAAATCAATTTCCGTTTAGAGTTTGTCCTCGAAGAGGGTTGCTCAACAGGGGGAAACTGGGGAGGAGTTGGAGGAGGAGCAACTGGGACTGGGACTGGAACTGAAACTGAAAATGGGAGCAATTACTTTGAGTGGCATAACTGGACGATACGCCATGACCCAATCATTGAATCATCGCCGCCCCTGTCTGTCATGCAAATAAGTATGCAATTACTTGCACGCTGCTCAACTGTTGCGCTGCTGATGACAATCCTCCATTTGGGTTCCATTTCATTGGCGGATTTCAACGGTGTGTAAATTGGCCTGATTGGGGCTATTAAAATAATTAGCTTCGACTGGGGCTCCTTCGATTTCCCATTTCCAAATGGTGAAGCGCAGTGCGCAAATTAAATAATTGCACAATTATTGACTTGAATTTATCTGCTTTGCCTGAGGTGGCCATTAGAAATGCCATTAATATGGAATCAGAAACTGCAGGCAGGCAGGCAGGTCATAACTGCCATAAAGTGGAAACACGCAGGACCCAGTCGACCAATTGACCCCACAATCGATTCGATTAGGGATATGCCAGGACAAACCTGGAAGTTGAGTCCCAAGCTGGTGCGCACATTGTGTCATGCATAGAAAATATATGTGTACTATATTTTTTATAGCCATAAGCCGGAGACAAATAAAGCCAAGGCCGCAACGATGAAAGATATGAGAGAAAAATAAGTGAATACGAATTTCGAATGCAGTCACTGCTCCTTTTCTTCCCAACTTAGACAAAATAACACGCATGACCACAAAAGTGACTGTTTTGTGCAGTAGAGGAAAAATGTATTTTTTTTTACTGATTTTAGCTTTTTTCATATGGGGTTACATCGTGTTATTTTGCAAAAATGGTCCAAAACTGAGATGATTTTTTGAAATGTTATAACGAATTCAATGCGGAATGACATTTGTCTATTATTTCCTAGGGATTTGATTAAAAAACCGAAACTAGAATTGATTTTTTTCAGATTTTGTTCATCAAAAAACTTGTTTAAGGGATGTTTACTTTTATCTTAGGCAGAATAGTACGTAAAACCAAAGGAATGTTGTTTTGTGCAGCGGTGAACCTGCATTTCGTAGAAATTTAGTTGACTATCGTCAGTTGCCATAGATATGCATTATTTTCGACTGAGTGATCATTCGCATTCCGTAGGTGGTGGGCAAATAAAGTCATGCTATCCTAGGGTATTCGTCGGCTTTGTCTGTCGCCATGTGTGCATGTGGGTATCTGTGTTTGGTTTGGTTAAAGTGAGCGAAAACAATAAACATAAAATGCACAAATACACACACTCCCGCACACTTGCAAATTTGATTGGATTGTGTGCGAGTAAGTGTGTGCGTGTGGCTGTTTACAAAGTAGCAGCAACTGGCTTATCAATTTCCATGTTGCCTTTGTTGCCTTACCTTTTTGTGTGTTTATTTGCCTGCTGGCAGCCATAATCAGTCAATGCCGCGTCGCACCAGTTGGCCAAAAGAGGCCCTCAATTCTAGGGGCTTTTTAAGGGAGGGGTGCTCAGTGGGGAGTGTGGAGGGGGGGGAGAAGGGAGGGGGCATTGTAAAAAGCCAGATACAAGTTTTCAAGAGTTGGGAGTTTGATGTCGTCCCACTGCTAATTTATGGACGCACCCAGCCAAAGACGCAATACAAGGAATTTGCTAAGAAAGGGGCGGGGAATTGGTGGGGCAACACTGTGAAAAACTAGGACTTAAGTCCCTTACTTAAAGGGATTTCCAATTTACTTTATAATACATATATATCTTACATGTATATCTTTCTCTAAATAAGGTATATTTATGACCAGCAGATTATTGCACAAGACCACTTTTAATCACATTAATTAACTTAACCATACAATGGAATTTTATACCTTCGACAATTAAACACAATAAGTTCTATCCAACTAGCATTAACAACCAGGTATTATTTTAGCACTTTACAAAGAGATAACCTCAAGGGTTTTATTATATTATTTACCTCTTTTTTCGCGCTGTGTGCGGGGCTAATGCCGCATATATATCCACCATTCAATTTGCTGCCACTCGCGACTCGTTCTACATGACAAATTTTTATGGGCAAATAATTTGGCTTTCTCTCTCGTTGATTTTATGGCCCAGTGGGCGTAGTGGGCGTGTGGGAGGTGTTGGGGCGTGGACGGCTATCAAAATCATTTGTTTGCTAATTAAATACACTTGCACGTTGCGTGCTGATGAGTGATTAACTCGCTCAGTTACTGTAGCATACTTTTCAGGTACTGCAGGGGGGTGGGGGATGGAAGTACCATAAAGCACTCGGTGTACAAAATTAATTGAGTTTCAAATGACGGACGAGCGACAATGTCGAGTTTGCCCATTTCCACATTTCCACATTTCCCGTCCGGAAACATTATTTAAAATGCACAAAACGGTTGGCAAAAATAAACTGGCTGTTAACTAATACTGATAGGATGAACTGCGAGAAAAAGTAAAGGAAAAAAAAAAATAAAGGGTGGCTTAATTCGGTAAATTTGTAATATGAATAGGTAGTATCGTATGTCCGTAAATGGTAAAGAATGTTTGTTTGGCATCGAATGGAATGGTTTGGCCTTACTTTGACAGAGAAAATAAATTAACAAGGCAACAGCCGAGATGTGTTGAAAAGGTATTGTATCAATTGAAATTTAGCCTCTCATCACTGTTCATATATAATATTTCCATTTCTACAATCTATTTATATTTGTGCCCACTGAAAACTAGGCTGTTATCAGTTATAACTTAACTATTGTATACAATTTTACAATCTTTTTCTTCACATTTTCTTTCATATTTTGTACCTGTATATGTACGATCTGCCCTCGCAATCATTTGATTCGCACTTGCTGCGCTCACTAATTGGATAGCAGGCCAGTCAGGAGTTGTAACGCAAATGGGCCAAGGCCAGGGAAATTTATCAGAATATATTTCATATGTAAATACGGCTTGACAAACACGCAGAAAGAAACAGAGATGCTCGGAGAACTTTCAATGCAGTGCACTTTAATTAAATCAATTCGAATCGGTGAATGCAAACAATTGAGCATTTTGCAAACTGGGATTTACATTCCAGATTGATTTCCTTGGCAGGTTGCAAAGGTGACTTTAATCCTATTTTGTGGTCAACAGCAATGAATTCCCCTCGCCACACATATTTTTCTATATGTAGAGATTCGCACTTGAGCCTGGCATTTAATTTAGCGTTGCTTAATTAGGAAAGTTTCGGAAAGACGACACCGAATCGGTGTTGAACAAGCGATAAATAGGGTCTCCGGGGAGGGGTGGTGGGTGAGTGGGTGGGGGGTGGAGGGGTGGATGGTAGAAGTGCGCAGACCTCGAGACACACGGGGTAAACTAAAGTTGTTGCCTGTCGCTTCTGGTTGTCACTTGTTAAACGCCTCGTTGTTGTTCTTGTTTATCCTGTGCACTGTTACGCTCGAAGGAGCGCAGGGGAAATCAGTATTAATTACTCGGACGTACACATGTTGGCCGTCTCTGAACCATAAATGGCTGAAGAGATTAACTAACACTAGTTGCTATAAATAAGCGTAATTCAGTCTATAAACATTGAAGGCAACAACATACCACATTAAAGAGCATTGTGGCAAGGGATAAGCTAGGATTTATAAGCTAAAAATATACTAAATCATTGAATTTATTTCAGTATCTGTCCTATTTTAATCTAAAATTGGTTAAAAATATCTTGTAAATTTGAAAACTTTATGCAATGTCATTATAATAATTCAAAGTAAAAAACTTTTTGCAATCAAAACCAGAAGCCCTTAAGTAATCATAAAATACAGCGCAATTGTAGTTAATCAGTGGGCTGTAAAACTTAAAAACTTAATAAATCACCCGAGAGTGCAACGTTTGGGGATGTGCAAGATGAACAGCCAGAGAATACAATAAATTAGCAAATCAACTTGGCAAAGTAAAGGATACAACACCGCCCTGATCCAAAGAACTCGGGAACTTTTTGTCGCCTAATGACCAAGTAAATCGCTCAGCTGAACTGAGCAGAAATGTGATGGATGCAGTGCATCTTCCCTGACTTTGGGAAATGTGCTCGAGCAAAAGCGGCAAACTTTGCCCTATTGACTCTTCTAATGCGATGGCAATCTGTGGGCGGCGAGTGGGTGGCCTTCTACAAATGAGGGATCTGGATCGAAATCAAAAGTTACTCCTTGCTTTTTCTCCTCGACTTGTCGACAATGCAACCACAGCCAGAATCCGAGTCCCGAAAAGCTAAAGTCGCAGCCACAAGCCGCAACGCGATGTCTATCAACATTTTAAGCTAATTAACGCACTGGGAAAGGCCAAAATAGGGCGGCTGTGTGGAAGGGGGCGTGGCCAAGTGGGAGAGGGAGTGGTTGGTGTGGCAGCCACATCAAATGTACGAAGCTATCTGCAGGCAGTCAAGGAAAATACAATTATTACTTGGCATGCGGCACAGCGCAACTAATTGACAAATGGATAATGCTCAATCCCTAAACGCCTACACTGGCAGAAAACTGTGTACCCTGTGTACTACTGCATCAACAAGTGCGCTGGGACTTTCCCAAGGCGAAACGAAATAAACCAGTCAAATGGAACACTGCAGCAATGCAGCTATGGAGCTAAGCAACCCTGCAATTGGGGTTCCCCTCGGTCTTTCTACCATCCCCCATGAATCACGGAGGACGAGGAGGCCATAATGGACTCCACACTGCCGGTGGGGAGGTGTGGAGTAATAGGAAATGCAGGAATTGGCCCCAAACTGGGCCGCACATGTGAGAGTCCATAGCGTATAGATAAAGCCGTCCGAGGGCAAGAAACTACTAAAATTGGAAAGTGGGCACGGGGAATATCTGCCAAATGGCATGTTCAAACAAAATTAAGCCCGCTGTTGTTCCTGTTGTTGTTGTTCGGCACGGGTCATCAAACCAAGTCGGGATTGCAACTGCAATGGGTACAGGGTGTTCCTGATAGATAAGCTGCAAAAGTTATATCCCGATAGCAAGGTGCATATTCTACTTACAGTGGCGTGCAAGTCTGAGTACATGTTTGCAACTATTGACTTTGGGCCCGCATAAAAAAGTTATTAGTAAAGTAAATGAATCCAAATTTTTTGTGTTTTTTCTTTTAATATTTGTATTTATACCAACTTACTTCACTCCAAATATAAAAAAAGAAGTCCAAGTTTCAATCCACCAATTTAATTTGAATGAATATGTTTAAGTGACTGTTGTAAATGAAATACTTAAGGCCAATTTTTTCTTTATTAATTTTGTGCCTCAGTAAAATCAACCCAAATATCAAGGAAGAAACTGGGACTCAAGGTCCTCTTTTTTTTCAAGCATGTCAATCTAAATGCGAGTTTTAAGTATTTCTCGGAAAATTACATTTTGACTGTGAAAGAACAAAAAAGCGAACCGCCATGGGCTGGCTTTACAGTGGGCCCTCATCAAGTGCCACCCGTTCACGTTCCACAAAGTATCCGGTGATAAGCTTTTCAATCATCATTTCATTTAAAGCAATTTCATTTGGCCGCCTCCTGTTCCCAGGGCCTCAGGCACCCTGTTTTGTTTTGTATTTTTGCGGGCCGAGGCAGTAAGGAAAATATTTTGCTGGCAAGTGAAGAAAAATTAGCAACAATAAATTGAACGGAAGTTGCTGCTCAAGTTGAAAGTACGAGCTGCGGGTATGGCACGAGCTGCAGGGGATTCCCCGGAATAGGAATTGGGAACCCCAGAAAGGGGGAGGGGGTGGATTCTCAGTCGGCGTGGGGCGTGGCATGTTTGTCTGTGGCTGCTACTGCGGCCATACGGTCAACATACACGTAAGCGAATGGCTACGTGCCACAGTGTCGCTGTGCCCCCGCCCCCTCCCCCTGCCCCTTCCTTAGCCTCTGACTTCCTTCTGTCTAGATAGAAATACCAGACCTTAGCCAAGAGGGGGCGTGGCACGCCCAGTGTGCACAGGGGGAAAAACTGGCAGCCTGAAATCGTTGCTTGAAATACAAAAAAATTAATAGCATGTACGCCTAATACACAAAATCGGGGTCACCAAACTCTAACTTCGGCACAGCATAACCTGGTTAAATTTAGTTGGATTATAAAAGGTTCTAGCATAATCTGCAATTAAAAATTGGCCCTGACATTTGTTTATATTTTATAGATTTAAATGGGAAAAGTGTTTTAAAGTAAAATATTTATACTAATTCAAACTTTAGTGCTTTCTTGTTCCAAAAAACATTATTACAAACAAATTTTTATATAATTTGGTTCTCCCTAAAAACAAATGTAGTACACATTAATATTTGATGTGGCATAAGTTCTTATTACTTCTTCGCTGTGGTTAGTTTCTCTACCTGTAAGGACATTTGGGCATGTGGCGGCAGAGTATTTAAGCTCAGGCCGCAACTCGAAGGACGAAATCGGGACAGACGTTGCATACAGATTTTCAATTTCCATATCGTGTGGCCCGTCTGCAGCCTGCAGCTCTTGTTTTCATTGCTTTCCACCCAGCTTTTCCTTTGGGCAATTTCCGCTGCAAGTGCTGAAACAAAGGAAAACAAAACATAACATAGCAGCGGGAAAACTAAACGTAACTACAACAACCGCAATAACAAGAAACAAAACAATGAGCGAACAATGAAACGACGAATGAATGAATGAATCGAGTTGAGTTGAGTTGAGTTGAGTGACTGAGGAGCAGGCGGCAAATGTGTCACTTGAAAAGTGCAAATTGAAACCATGCAAAAAACTCAAGATTTTGATGGAAACATTTTTGGCTTTGGGCTTTTTTAATTGCGGGTGGCAAACAAATTACTTGAGTTTTGAAATCACTTAAAAACGTTTCCAAAAGTATTTACTTTATCGGACTTCCGGGTTAAGAATATATTTTTTGTACACTTTTGACACCCTTTTAAATGATTTCAAAAACCTATTATTTATTTATTTTTTTAAAATGTATTCTGTTCATCCCGAAACAGCAAGCATTTGCTTTGGAAACCAATCAGTTTACCCATGACAAATCAGTTAGTTTATAAAGTGTAAGCATTTGACACACACGTATCTCATTTAGTTAAAGAAAAAGTAAAATAAGCATAATTTTTGTGCGAGAAATTCCTGTGAACTACAACGATGTCCGATTGCATCCAAAGACTGGGTGGCCTGGTGCTGCAGATCCTCCGGGTGGCCGAAACTCCACTGAGTGCCCCTCAAATAGCCCGTGCCATTTCGCTGAAGTTGGGCGTGCGTATTACAAAGAAGCACATCATGTCGCTCTTGATCGATGGCGTTCAGTGGGGCTACTTGAGCAGAGATGACGGCCTCTACGCACTGCCCGAAGATCCTTGCAAGGATATCATGCCGGATAGCAGCTGCAGTTCGCTTTTCGTGGATATCGCCTCCACTGCGGAGAATTCCTGTAGTGAAGATGACAGCACCCCAGAGGATGGTGTCGCCAATGGTGGCAATTGCAGTGTAGATGAACGTGCCGCGGGGGCACTTGTCAAGTATGAAGGTGACGCCGCCAAGATGGACACCAATGAGAAGTGCTCCTGGCCAGAGGCTGCTCGGTGGGCATCCGAAAACATGATACATGGCGCGATGGAGTTTTTCAGTATGTCGTCGAATGACGAAGCCATCGAGCTGAAGATTATGCGCATGTACTTCCGGAAGAAGAGCAGTGAGCCGCAAACGCCGGATGTTGTTGAGTCCGCCGGGAGTTTTCCCCTCCTGAAAAAGCCCGCCCATACAAACTTAAGAGCCACTTAGTCTCGATTCTTAGTCTTGTATTCTGGCTTTAGAGCAAGACCATCGAATCGCATTGCCACTTTGTTTAAATTCTATAATTGCAAGACTTGACCCTTGGATTAACAAATTTTGATTTATGTATTGTGGAAGTCATTAAAATTGTTGAAACTAGTGTATATTGTAATACTAAAACTGTACATCACCTGGGGGCAAATGTGTCTGACTAAAAGAGCTCTCTGGGATCTTTCATTGCAGGTGGTGACGATGTCGCCTGCTGAGCAGCTAGGTCGCTTGGTCGCAGGATCGGATGCCTACCAGCTGGCGGCGAGCACTGGAGGAGGTGGAGGTGGTGCGGGGGGCGCAGGAGGAGGCGGAGGTGGAGTCGGAGGCGGAGGCGGTGGCGCAGGCGGCGATGATGCGGGCGGCGGTGGCGAAAAGTTGAAGGACATGCCCGACAAGTACGTGATGGCGATCGCCCACTTCCTCGACTGGCACGTCAACGAGACGGTGGACATGGAGCGGCTGAGCGGACCGATCCTCAAGTCGAGCATCAAGTCGGTCTACTGGCTGTTCCTCATCCAGTACGCCGCCCTCGCCCTCCTCGGCGTGGTGCTGAACGTGATCATCGTGGTGTACCTCATGTACCACCGACTCTACAAGGATGTGACCCACGCGTTCATCATCAACCTGGCGCTGTGCCACTTCGTCCAGTGCGCCCTCGTCCTGCCCGTCTCCCTGATGGTCATGCTCATCCAGAACTGGATCTTCGGCCAGTTCCTGTGCTTCTTTCTGCCCATGCTGCAGGTAAGTGGGGTTGGCTTTTATTATTAATTATTAATTTTTCTGATCCTGCAACTAGGACACTTTATTTGTATTAATGTATTCAACTAGCTCTGGGTATAGTAGTCTCAAGATCTTACCTTTCAAAATGTTAGTGCTTAAAACTTTTAAAACAGAGATCGCTCTAAAAGCTGAGATTTTCGAATTGCAAAATTTATACAACTTTAAGGGTCCACAAAAAAAGAGTAGTTGATAAGTCTTTACCTTATCTTAGCCATTAAATTCAGCAAGGCCAGACTATATTTCATAGCAATCACTGTTAACTACAGCTCTGAGCTTATTTATCCCATTTGGCTGTGTGGAGAAGATGGCATCCGGCCTCGCTCGATTGAGCATCGCCTGCTGGTGTCCTTTCTGTTCCTGCGTCCTGGCTGCCCCGCCTCATTATGAAAGCCACCGTGTGATTGACACATATTTGGGGGAATGGGGACGAGGGACGATGCTTTTGGAGTCGGAAATCACAAGCAAATAGAATCGTATACATTCATTCGATTTGATTCACCTCCGTCTGTCACTTTGCGCCTCTTTTGTGTGGCGAAAACAAACGCACCGGCGTTCTGGCCAAGATTGGACTTGGGAATGGGAATGGGATTGAGATGGGGGATTTGGGGGGCAGAGGAGAGGAGAGGAGAGGAGACAAGCCGCCTGGCAATTCGATTAGGCCCGACGTCCATAGAGCAGACAAATGATTACATTTACAACCTTGACGCTGCAGGAGATTCTATTACGGAGCAGGGCGGCGTGGAAATGGAGTGGTTGGTAGTGGGAACGGGATATGATTCGATTTGATTGCTATCACAAAGGGCGACAAATAGCTGGCGCACACCAGCACACATTTATCACAGCATAGTCATGTGCGCATACATATGTGGGTGAACTCCTGTTCCTTTTCCTCTTCCTCTTCCGGTTCCTGTTCCCATTCCTCTGGCAGAACCCCATCTCCGCCTAATGGAATGATTGATGGCTGGCTGAGGAGCTGCAGGAGATGCTGGCTGAGCTGCCACAAATCTGACAAGTAGCGTTAAATCTGCGCCTTAAAGACCTGTAATAATAATACAACATAATAACAGGAATTTACATAATAAGCTACGTAAAATGAGAAGATAAACTGAAAATAAATTAGATACAAAACTGTTAAATATAAATAGGCCTTGAAATAAAATTAAAAAAAGGAAAAATGCAAGAAGATGGAAAAAAGTGAAATCAAAGCAGGCCTTGAAAATCAGATCCCATTTTAAGGATTTTGTTTCAATAAAACTTCAGTCTAGCTATCACACTCGCATAAGAAAGTTCTCTTTCCTAAACTGAGCCCAATTTTTACCGAACATTTTATTCACATTTTCAACTTTTTACATCAAAATCAACAAGTAAAAATAAAAAAATTTCAAAACAGTTGGCAGTCCGCAAGGCAAAGTTCTAGTTCGATAAATTGAATTTGTGCACCCATCTGGCATCACTGCCGGAAAAGCACATTTTTCTACATATTGGCAACCCGTTTGTGCCATTTTGAAATATAGCTACGAAATATATTTGTGTTATTTAAATATTTGAAGTGATTAATATAGCCAAATAATTGTTCTGTTTTTGTAAAATTATTTCAAAGTTTCAAATCGTTAAGTTGGCTTGGAGCTCTATTTGTCCTGCCACTGTTTTTTTTTTTGTTGTGACTCAACGTTTGCGCATGCGCCACGAGCTTGAATTTCCGCGAATACCTCAAATAGTTTCCTGGAATTTCATCAAATCAGCAGAAATGGTAAGCAATGAGGAGAAAAAAGCTGTGGCAGTATTTATAATAATTTTTAATATATTTAATATTAAAGCCGAAAAGAAACGATCTACGTGGGGTCACGAAGGCAAAGAACCGCCTTCCCAAAAAGATAAAACACGTGCCGCCAATAAGTGAGCTGCCCCGAATTCTTCCCTGGAAGAAGACTGCGCAGAAAAGCGTGTCTGAACCTCTGCTGACCATGCAGGTTCCCAGGCTCAGCCTGAGCATGCCCCACATTGAGGCGCCACAATTGAACCCGGATGATGCCCCGGGATGCAGTCGTCACCTTTGCGGGGAATTCAAGGAGAATAGTTACCCGAATGGGACTCAGGCTGGGAAAGTCTCGGATGCCCATCAGTTGCATCTGGCCTATCTGAAACACTGGCGCTCCCGCTGGAATCTGGCCATGAGCGACCTCGGCGATGTTCAGGAAAGTCCGTTAAATGGACTCCACGATATGCTGCCACTGACTTCGATTGATGAACTGACGATGTCGATGTCGCAGGACCCTGTTTGTTCCACAACTATTGGATTCCATAAGGAGGTCCCAATGGGCAGCTCCACTCCCACCAATTTTATCGCTACCAATACTCGGGCTTATTCCGTTGAGAACGTCCTCTCGGGTGGTGATCCCATGTGGGGTTCCAGTAGTGGACCCCTGGCCAGCACGGTTGGGGCTCCTCACACAGCGGGTGAAAGTCTCCAAAGCTCTTGGCACAGGGACAACCTGTGCGATCTTTCCTTGAGCGAGTTCAGGGACCTAGCCGCTTTCGAGGACCCGAATGCAATCAGTAGCGAATTGGAGCGTTTGCGGCACGTGGAGGCGATCTGCAAGCGTCTCAGGGGCATCGAAGTGCAGGGGAACACTGGCCTGGTGCAGGAACCCGTTTCCTACGAGGAAATCTTCGATGTTTTGGGCATTCAGGAGAATAAGGAACAGCAGCAGCAGCAGCAACAGCAGCCTCAGCTACAAGCTATTGATTCAGCTTTTGAATCCATTTACATCACGGACGACGATGAAGGGGCACTCGAATTCCCTGCTGATGTTTCCGGCTATATGCCTCCTTCAGGAGTGACCAGTTCCGGCAAGGAGAATGCCATGACAGATTGGACCGATTCCGAAGACGAGGAAAATTGTCGTCCAGGAAGGCGCATAACGGTGACAGCGTGTATAGAGAATATTGGTCGCTTCGAGTCCAGCTCGGAAGATACCCAGTCTGAAGTCGATGTGGAGGAAGTGTCCCACAACGAATCCGCCTCTGATTGGTCATTGCTAAACGACAAAGATTCCGACACGGAGACCGACTAGCCAACGATTTCATCCATTGTAATGTTGATTTTAATTTTCTTCAAAATTATTAAATAAAATTTCGAGTCTGCAGTAAAGATTTCAGTTTACAAAGGACATTGTTTAGTATTGTATTTTATTGGACTTTGGCATTCGTAGAGGTATGAGAATTCTGAAAGTGTCTTAGTTGCTGTGGATGTGCGGGAAAAGCCCATCCTAATCCGATGCCCCAAACTCATGTATATCTTTTGCAATCCCCCACAGGACATTCCGCTGCACGTGGCATTGATCTCGCACATCCTGATCGCCTGGGACCGGATGCGCTGGCTGAACGATCCGCTGAAGGGCCGCCTGCCGGGATTCGTCTGCTGCTGCGCCACCTGGCTGACCGGAATGGTGATTGCCCTGCCCTATCCCATATACACCATGTACGTGGAACTGGGGGTGAGTACTCGCTTCGGTTACGTTTAATAAAAATCAGCGAACATCCCCGAGCTGGGTTGCCAGGGATGATCAAAGCGAAGCGCACTAGACCGGAAAAGCGGAGCGGTGTCTTCCACATGTCGCATCCATGTCGTGCACATGAGCCGTTTGATGGGCATCAAGTGACAGATTCCCGGGAACGGAGTCGAGGCCTGGGACCATTCACACGGCGTCTCCTGAAACCTGGCCCGGTCTTGGCCAGTATCCCAGGCCTTGGACCGTCAACGTGGCCTGTCAACGAGCTCAGCTTGCATTTTGTTGCCAAAATATTTGGCTACCCCCTCCCCCTCCCCCCACACACCACACACCACACCTAACAGTATGGCCACAACAGCAACAAGAGACATAAATATTTATGGGCCATAAAGTGTTGCAACTTTTTGATACACTCCTCTGTGTGGGCGTACGTGTGTGGGTGTGTTAGTGTGGATGCTCACCACCCCCCACCCCCTCTGGTCTGGCACTGTGTCAAATCATCACTTGCATAAATGTATGTACGTTTGGGCACTGGCATTCCTCAACCCACCAGGCTGCATATTTTGTGAGCAGAGTTTCCCCAAAGTGAGCCAAGGTATGCCGGAAAAGACACCATCTAAAATCATACATAAAATTCTTGTTTTTGGATAGTTTTATTCGAGAGGGTCGCATTTTGGAATAAAATTCAAATTTAAATTTGTAAGCTAGTCAAAAAATGTTATAGCTTATTTACATTTAACTAAAGTATAACAAATTTGGGCCCATGCTTTACTAAATCTACTTATTATTATTACAATTCAAGAAGTGTCGCCTTTTTGGAATACATTTCAAAGGGAACAAGCTTTTTGATTTAATTTATTTATAAGCTTAATAACAACTTATGGTTATATTAATGACATTTAACACTTTTTATAGTATTTGAAAAAACGCGAAAAAAACCTGTAATAGAAATAAGTAAAACAAATGCGTTTAAACTATTCGGTTCGACCTTTTAATTCTGACTGACTTCATAAAGTTCTTATGTACTATTTAACAGCATGATATTATATTTTAATATTATTGGGTGTTTATACAAGAACTTATCATTTCAATAATTCAATTCTCCCCAAACAGTACTAACAAATCCTTAAAGGATATATCCAAAAGTTATTTTCAATACATAGTCCTTTTTTTGTAATATCATATCTAAAGTGAAAACGGAGTATTCGCTTGTTATAGTACTGACCATTATTAAACAAAATATATGTTAAAACAATACAAGATTTTAGTAACAATATAAGTTGCAGATCTGTGCGTAGGTGTTTAATTCATATAGTTAAGAAATTATGAACTATTATGCCTTGTTATTTGTTCCTTTAATCTGAATGGTCACCTTTAATCCCTGGAAACTGGCAAACATTCCCGAGTTGATTGAACCTTTGCCGGCAATTTCGTGTAATTTATTTGGCAATTCACTGATCACAAAACCTGTCGTTGCGAGTGGGGCAACAAGTGGAGCACTGCGCCGGGGGCAATCCTCCAGAGAGCTCCGGTGGTGCTCCTTCCCACCTGGCTCCTCCAACAGGCTCAGTCGCCTGTCAATAATTTCATTAATTCAATATTTGCGTATAATTTGATGGCTCCTCTCCAAGGCAACTCCCCCACTGGAAACTCCCAGGCGAAGCGGGGCTTATTATCTCAAAGGGGGGGGAGTGGGGTCGCCTGTTTGTCTGACTCCGCTGACACAGTCCCCCCATCCCCCCACCGCCACCCTCCCCACACTGTGTGTTTGCCGCAATTTATGAATATTTTAGCATTCTATTACGACGACACTCAGGTCCTTGTCTGGCCCAGATATGGGTGTATAAACAATTCCATGTGGACTCTGATTGCCAATTCACAATTTGGCAAACTGCTCCACAAATCCTCCATCCCGGCGATTGCTTCTCCGTTTAATAAGCAAAAGTTTGCCATAGTTTTCAAACCAACAAAAATAAAATGAAAAAGAAGTGCCCATTCTCAACCAGCAGCCAAAAGTCAAACACTACAAGAAAGGAAAGCTAACTTCGGGCGGAGCCGAAGTTGAAATACCCTTGCAGAACATTCTGTAAATTATGTTCTTCAAAATTATTCATATGATGCATTCTTAATACTCATAAAAAATCCCAACTTCCTAACGTTAAAAACACAAAGTAGTGGCATTTCCGATCAATCAGTTATATGGCAGCTATAGGATATAGTCGACCGATCCTTATGAAATTTGGTACGTCGGATTGGTTGGCCAAATATAAAACCCATAAAAAATCCTAACTTCCTAACTTTAAAAATACCAAAGGAATCTCCTTTCCGATCGTTCAGTTATATGGCAGCTATAGGATATAGTCGGCCGATCCGGCTCGTTCCGACTTATATACTACCTGCAATAGAAAGACAACTTTTGGGAAAGTTTCAAGCAGATATCTTTAAAACTGAGGGACTAGTTTGCGTAGAAACGGACGGACGGACGGACAGACGGACAGACGGACATGGCTATATCAACTCAGGAGGTGATCCTGATCAAGAAAATATATACTTTATAGGGTCGGAAATGTCTCCTTCACTGCGTTGCAAACTTTTGACTGAAATTATAATACCCTCTGCAAGGGTATAAAAATGAATTGCTCCGCCAGCCAGGTTCAGATGAGTTCAGTTGGGTTTGGTTTGGACCCAGTTTGGATCCAGTTTGGATCCAGTTGGCGGCTGCTCCTCGCATTCCATTCCGATGGACTCAGGCCAGAGGACCCATCGCCTCCGATTTTCAGGTGCGGGTAATAAGCGATTTCATAACTGGCCAGCGAAAAGTTTTACGTTTGTTTTTGTGTTTGGCCTGGAAAAGTGTCAGAAACTTTTCCACACAAAACAAATTGAAATTTTCCATATTTCTACGCATGCCCCTCGTGTCTGGCTACCTGGATAACTGACTGTGGCGGCTTCCCTTTGTGCGGCGGCAAATTGATTTTTTAAGTTGTCCCCAAACAAATCAGTGTGGAAAAATACAGAAATACAGAAATGAAGAAATCCCTTTACCTCCATCAAATTGGAGGTCCTGTCGCCTGCTGTCGCTGCTGCTTCTGCTGCTGCTGCTCCCAGCGATAAGAAAAAACTAAAAGGGTTTCTCGTTCCCAACTATTCTGGTTTTATTACAATATGATATCCCTGCAGCTTTGCAATCCACGAGATTGTTCGATTTATGCCTGCTGACGTGTGGCTCATTGAGCTGGGATAAGGATTTTTCAATTGTTATCAATAATTTGTATTGTATTTTTGTTCTTTTAATTATTGACCCTTTTTAATCAGATTCTATCCTCTGTAGAAAAGTAGCCAAGACTTCAAGATAAGGCCCATATTTGATCTAAAGTAACCACATTTATATGCGATATATATTCATATAAATAGTTAATTTTCCTTTATAAATATACATTTAACTGTTATTTAATTTTGTTAAATAGAATTAGAATTATTTACATTTCAACGTATTCTTTTTAACCTTTTATTAAGCTGTTCCATTTTTATTTTTTACAATTTAAAGCTTTTTTATCTCATAAGGTTAAACATATTTTATTATAAATAATTAATTATATTATTATTAATTATAAATGGAGGTTTAATTTTAAGTCTTTCGTAGATAACTCTAATTGGACTAATTAAAATAGTTATTATTGTTATTATTGTATTGGAAAAATGTACTTGCAAGCAGGAAATGTTTTTAACAATGCTTAGATTCTTGTAAGTAACGAAAAATGAAAGTGGCCACTTGAAAATCTCTGGGGACATTTATGACATGGTTTGCTGCAGTTGGAGTTGCCACCAGTACCAGTACCAGTACATTTTCAGTTTGTTGTCTCAGCGTTGGTTTTATTTTCGTACAGAGTCCTTTGAGAGACCATGGACTTGTGAGTGGCGTAGGAGAAAGTTGAGTGCCCCGAAGTTGTTCCCCTTGAACTGTGCAGCTTAAGTCGTTGTGTATGCAAGGAACACGCCTTTGTTTCGTCCTGGTCCCCTTCTATTTGGCTGCCGCTCTGCGGCTACAGTTTATTTATGTTTACTGCTCAGTTGTTGCTCCTCTCCCGCCGCTGCCTCGTTGCGGATATCCGGTTGCCGGCGTTGACTTTGGCACGCGGCGTCCCTAATCCCCTCCAGCCATTCAGCCCACCGCCCACCTCCCACCGCCCACCTCCCCATCGGTATTACCAACAGAACTTGGCCGGATATGCGCCTGCAAAACGAAAACGAAAACGAAAACGAATTTACGCCGACGGGCAAGGGGCAGAAAATTCAAGTCACTGAGCAAAAGAAACGGCTAAAGTAAACATTATCAAGTCTACAATGGCGGAATTGGGCTAGGACCTGCCCTAGGAGCGATTGGGAAAACAGCCTCAATAGATTCCCTCAACCAAAAGAAACGATTATTGGATAGTTCAGATTAAAGACAGTATTATTTAGAGGACTTTCGCATTTCTCAATTTTCAAAAGGAATTAATTTTTAATAAGATTTGTTGTGTTAGTTCTGATGGATATCTGAAATAGAGTTAAGCCCGATATAAACTTGGGTTAAAAAACTTAATAAATAAAATATGTATTTATTAAATATTTAAAGACTCCGAAAAATGTACGATAACAATGTTTAAGATTGTAGCTTTTTACCCACTACCCATTAACTTTTCCAGATATATAAAAAACAATAGTTATTTAATTACTTTAGCTATATGGCTAACTTATTTACCGATTTAGTAGTTTAATTTATAAGTTAACCAAAAAATGAGTTACATTTTATTAAGCCGCTTGAGAAAATCTATACATTCGGGGTTCCCATCTGCCATCACGTTTTGGAAGGCAAGGGCATTCAGAAGTTGGGAACTCGGCAGTGTCTTCTGCCCTCCGTTTGCCAATTTATCTGGCGCAGAAAGAAAAGAAACTTTAAATACAATCAACTGGCCCCATTTGCCTTGGCTTGGGGCTCGTTGTAACAATTTGTAAAAAATTACACATGCACACTCGCCCACACTGAGAGAAAAGAGGTGGTTGAGGAGGTGGCAGGCAGGGGCTCAAATGAGACTTCCGCTTGAAGCGGAAATCAAATGGTCCTTTGGCCTGACTTCTCCTGGTCTTCGTCTGCCGTTTCAGGAACTCCTCGTTGGCTGGCTTTGTCCCATCTCCGTCATTATTGCATATTATCAGTGTAACTTTGTTAGCCGTCTCCCCCTTTTATTATCCTTTCTTCCCAGGATCTCTGGTTGTGGGTGTGCTTATTAAATTGCCGTTTGCCCAAGCACAACGGGCAATGCAAATTGCTATATTGTCGCTGCAAATTAGTTGATGTGTCCAGGGGACAGGAATAGTATTGGCTACAAATGGCATCTTCATCTGCCTCGACTGCAACTGCCATTGGGTCATTTGAAAGTTTATCAGCAAATGGAAGCTGCAAAACATTGACGCAGCCACATCCATCAATCAGCCATTGAAGCGAGCAGTCGTGAAGGAATGTTACACAGGTTGTGGCAGTCGTCAAGGACTCAACATTGACCGCAAGACGGTGAAAAGGTGACGAGAATTTCCCCTTCTTCGCACTCTACAGACTGCATTTTAAGCTGAAATCCTGGGCTTCGGTATCGGGATAAATATGCTACAAATTTCCTAGCAACATTGCATATTATGGTTGAAAGGAATTTGGCTAGTGAGAATAAATAAGATTTACGAGCAGCATCGGCATATTCTAAATAATAAGTATGTAAAATGTAAAACTAGATATTCCAACAAAAGTAACTATATTGCGTCTGCGCGTTTCTTAAATAGTTTGCAAACAAAACATTTTCAACTTGGTTTAATAATATTAATAAAGCTTATCAAGATAAAATTATACTGAAACTAGTTGGCAAATTATAAGTTAAAATTTGTTAACTTTAAATTTTGGGTTATTGTATTTGTATTTTGTTGCTTGTTTTGTTTGTCGTGTTGTTTAAGTTGCCTTTTGCGGAGGGGCTGTTTGGGTGAAGTGTATGTACTTAGGGAACCTTCAAGACAGAAACACCCTCTATTTCAACGACCCTCGCGTCTTCTGCTTTGTTGATTGGCATTTTCAATTATTAAGCAGGCAGACGTAAATTCATTTCCACAGCAATTCACACTGAAAGCGAAGCCAAACACACAGTAAGAAGCAATGGTGCACCGCCACCCACGGCCACTTAGGTCCACCCCAACCCCCCCTTTCCCCCCTCACATGTTGGGGCATAAAATTCTTATTGGAGAATCGTGAGATTTGCGCTGCAAGCGGCCCAGTCCATGTTGATTGCCATTCTCAGTTTGGTTTCCTTTCGTTTAACGGAATTTTAATGGTTAGCGATGATGTTGCCCTGTTCCTGTTGCAAATGGCGTGGCAATGGCCTCCCAGGATCACGAGAATGGGGGCAGGAGGGGGGAGCTGGAGCGGGAGCATTTTATGCGTGTTGCAATCGCCCGTAAGGCAATCAATTTTTATAACCACCTCAGACGAACGCCAAGAAGCAACAGCTGGCGTAGCAACTAATGACCTTGATAATGGAGCCAGGGACTGGCGTTTTGGGCAATGGGGCATCGGGGTCACCACCCCAAATTGCAACTAAGGGAAACCAGGGGCCAACAAATGGCAAACGACTTTGACAAATTCCCAATGCAGAAAGGTGCCGAAAGCAGCCTCGCCTTCCTCACTTCCCTGGCTTCCTCTCATGCGTTCAGGTTGGTCCTGGAATGGGATTAGAATGGGTGGTGCTACTGGTTGTATGCTCCAGCGAATTCCTGGTAAACGTTTTACATATTGTAAAATAACAATATCAACAAATTCGCCGAAAAGACAGCGACAGACAGCAGAAGGCAGACAACCAAATGGAGTCAAGCGAGGGGAGTTTACTTACTTCTTGTGAAACTTTCGAAAAACAAAAACACAATGTGTAAATAATATTTTGCTTTTACTTAGCACTAGTATTAATAATTAAGTCATATGCACCAAAGGACTTAAACTATTAGTGTACCAGATTAAAATCTTTTTTTATACCAAATGATTATTTTCCTCTTTGGCCAAAAAGTAAGCATTTAAAATTGCATATCAAATGAATCTTGAGCTCTCACCATTAAATTTTAATCGAGGGATCGGAAACTGCTTGGTCCACCCTAGCACCACCCTAGCACCACCCTAGCACCACTCTGCACCACCCAACCACCGAAGGATGTTGAACTTCTTCCTGCCAGAGGCCGTGAAATGGCAGCTCAAATTTCGTTATAATATTTATGCGCTCTTCGCCTGTGTGCATGTGTGTGGGTGGCTGAGTGCCTGGGTGGTAAGTGGTGGGTGGTGGGTGGTGTTGGGCTTGGTGCTGCGATTGGGTGGTGCCAAGCAAGCAGTTGCCAAGTGAGCACTTTAAAGCCCCGCTTTGGATCGTCAAATTGCTGTGCGGTGGCATCAATCGGGTTGTGTTTTCCGGGAGTCCCACCTCTTCGAACGGCTTTCGTCCTGTGCCCTCGTTGATGCCCTGTTATTGTGTGGTAAGCAGCTTACGGCCCTAAATCACTTGCCCAGCCGAGGAGTCCAACAGTCCGACAGTCCGAGATGGGGGTTATTAGGTGCTCCCCCCGACACTCATCACGTCCCCCACATCGAAATTAGAATTCAGAAAAAGTTTCAAGTGCCGAACACTCGTAACAAGGTTAAGAGTATGTATTTTTGGCAATTGTGTTCTCATCCAAAAGGTACATATATGCACAAACATTCATACGCACTCGCCGTATATATATGCTCGTATACACATTTATTTATACAAATTGGATATTTTCCGTTGTCGACCTTCCATTGTTGTTATGCGCATAAGCATAAAATATTAATAACAACAAATGCAAGCTGGCGAGGGGATGGGAAAACTTTGAAAATGGGAAAACAAGTGCGTATAAGCACGCATAAAAATGAAGTGGAATGAGCTCAAGCATGCAATCCAGTCTTGACTACATTTCCAACTGATTTCGTGATTTCGCACCAGCAGAGGACCGCAATCCAATGCCATCTTTGGGCAATCTGAGTGGATCCCTGCGATCGGACCGCGGCTTATCCCGTCATTTCCACCACTTCCGTATAATTTTCTACGCTTTCCGCTTCGTTTGCATTTTCCTCTGTCACTTAAAACAAACGAAAAAATAAAAACGAGGGACCTGTGGTGCTTGGGCGAAATCACAACCAAAGTCTGAAGCCTAAATCCTTGTGGTTGTGCACGGTAAGAAAATTTGTGGTTTCACTTTAAGGGATAACTATTATTTTATATAACCCATTTAAGAACGTAGAAACTTATTTTAAATGCGCAAAAATCGAAGTTAAAAACATTTATTTAAGTTGGGTGCCATTTAATAGTAAAATATAAATAAAATTGAATGTGGTTTAAAATTTGTATAACTATATCAAAAATTTTGTTTTTCTGAACAACTAAAATGACTAGTCAAAAATAAGAAAAGAATATTTTACCTTGTTTCTGCATTAAATGTTGTTATATTTGTAATTAAATAGATAATTGATTATCAAAATATTTTCTTTTTGTTTCGTGAGTTCCACAAAAGTCCTCGTTCTCACTTTCGATCAAATGCAAGTGATGGTCCGTCAATGGAATGTCATACCTCGTTAAACTCGTCATAAAGTTTTGACCATAACAAACAAAATAAAAAAGGAAAATACAAAAAAATCACATTAATCGATAGGAAAATTATTAACTTTTGTCTTTTTTCGTATAAACCCCTTATGGAAAATCTGAAAATTGTCAAATTTGATAGGTTCCCAGCTGCAATCGCTTTTTATTGACACGTTGAACCTGTATGTTTTTGAAATACAGACACAAGCGGAAATTAATTTTATATTATTCTTTCTAAAAACTACCAGCTTGACTTGTTGAAATGTTTTTTTTTCTTATAAATTAAATGGGAATTTAGGTAGTAAAATCAGGATTCCTTTTTGTCAGTGTCCTTGTAGCCTTGTGTGCTGTGTGTGTAAGCTCTTGTTTTTGTGTGTTTTTGTGCACTTTACGACTTTAATTATGTAAGTACATAATTGTGTTATTATCGTAAGCTTGCCGAGCGCAACACATGCCGTGTCCGGGTCTGGGGTTCGAGTCTGTGGGTCTGTGGGTCTGGGGTTCTGTGTCCGTGTCCATGTCCGTGTCCGTGTCCATGTCCACGTCCGTGTCCATGTCCGTCTGCGTCGTCGGGTCCTGATCCCGGTCCGCGTTTTGGTCAGACAGTGTGTGCTCTTGCTGTGACCTCGTCTGGCCGCTTGGCCAGCATTTTACGGCCATTAAGTCTGGCAGTGGCAGTGTCTTTTTGGTGCCACACCCCCACACCCCCAACCCCTCCAACTTCCTTTTTTTACCCAGCTTACCATCTTTTAAGGGCCCCTGCCCTGTTTTTTTTTTTCAATGGCCTAACCTTTGGGTTCTGCTCCACTGTTTACATTATAATCCCTCACCCATGCCAAAAACCATTTTGTCTGCTCATTGTTTTCTTATTATTTAAATTACGAAATTCTGCTTTTAATTATGCATTGTGTTCCGCTTCTTCTGCTTCTGCTTTTCCGCCATCCATTAGGAGCAATTTTCCGAAAATTTGAAACTCCGATTATTGGTAGACATTGCCTGACGCAGCTTTAAACTCAATTTTCTTCTGCTTTTCGCCTTCAATTATTTTCTTTTAATTAAGACGTGTTTGTGTGTGTATGTGTGTTTGTGTGCAATTCAATTATCGCTTTGATAAATATATGTAAAAATTGCCAACATCTGAGGCTGACAAATGAGACTTTTCTCGATTTTTCCATCGCTCTGCGCGTCATTGTTTTGTTTTGTTTCTTTTCCCCCCAACTTTGTTCTGCGTGGGTAACTAAAAGCCAAGGACATCGAATTTCAAAGAAAAATTTCCCAATCGCATAAGGGCAGGAGAGCACAAAAAAAAAATAAAATGAACTTGCCCAACAGGTGGAATTGAAGGGGAGAAGTTAAGCTCCAAGGCTACCAAAGCTGCCGGAAAATAGTTCCATCTGCCCCTGCTATTCTGTCCTTGCTCTGATATACCCAGATCAATATCCATCTCCATCTCCGTTTTGGGACAACTTCGACGCTCTTCTCGCTTGTAAATTATTATTAAGTGCTTTTCATTTCCAGCTTGCCATCATCCAATAACCAGAGCCAAAACCAAGACCTATTCCTCGTTTGTGTCGACTTGAGCGGCAATTCGTCAAAGTCAAAATTGCGACAGTGGAAATGATAATACTTCTGCAGCCCTCGTCGGCTGCAAAATATTGTTTGGGGCACGGACTGCGGAGTGTGGAGTCTGCGGAATGTGGCGTGCCTGCTGGCAGGACGGAAATAAATTGTTATTAATGTGCCTGTGTGTGCCTGTGGCTCTGCCTGCTCCTCCTGGTTACCCTCCTGAATCTCCAACCGAACCCACCTCCGAATCCCTGGGCCTCGTCCACAGTCGATAAATTATTTGGTAACGCGCGCCAAACTGCAAATATCTTTATGCGGGGGCGAAAGCCCCAATAATGCGAGCCCATTTAATGGGCTGGCCACTTGTTGGATGTTGGATGCTCAATGTTGGAGCGGCTCCATCATCGAGATCCGCCAGCCATAAAGTGTTTACGGCCAGCGCTCAAATTGATTTGTGCCCAGCACGAATCAAATCAATTGCATTAGCTGACTCTCCTCCAGGGGCAATCATAACTGGGGCTGGGCAGGGTGTCCTTTGGCTTCCTTTGCCGGTCATAAAGCGGAAACGGCCACAGTTCGCCGGGCAGGAGATGATGAGCAGCGGGCGAAGGATGTCCATAAAAAGCCAGGCAAGGACACTCGGCTAACCACCAGGCAAACACCACCACCCGTCGGCAGGAGGACTCCGCATCCAGCAGGAACCGCTAACCGTCGAGGCCATACATCCACATCCACATCCACACCCATACTTATACCCATCGCCATCGCCATATCGGGAATCCTTCGCAAGACGCCCCCAGGACTCGTTAAATTGCGTGCAGCATCCTCTCCTTTTTTCGTCCTCGCAGCGGGTGGCCGCAGCTGTGCACAGAAAGAAAAACGAGACTGTTTCTGGAACTCGTTAAAAAGTTTTCCAATTACCATAACTGAAAAATATTGACAAGAAATCGTTTCCATTTGGCCATTAACATTTAAAATTAAACATTGCCATTAATGGTATTTTTTCACCTCAATGAAAGAAAAAAAATTCAAAGATATTTTTCCCAATCTCGGGTTTTACAAACTTAAGCTAACTATATTCTTTAGTTATCCCGATCCCCTTTAATAACAAAAAAAAACGTAAAAAGTAGAATAACTTATGTTTTTGAAAATCATTATTTATTATTAATTTATTTATTGAACAACAATTTACTGAACAGAACCCAAACTTCTTTTGGTGCTGCGATGTCAGCTGTTAGGAACCTATTTTATTAAAAATTTATTTCAACAAAAACGAATCAAGCTTCAGCAATCCGAAGTTTTATACCCTAACAACAATGAAGATATGTCGATTTTCCAATACATTTTTGATCTTCCTATTGCAGCTATATAATATAGGCGTCCGATTTTTATAAAAAGAAGAATCCATTTCTGAAATTGTCTATAATTACTAAACAATTACAAAAAAAAAACAAAATTGTTTTCTCATATACTTTTCCGATTGATTTAAGGGATTCGATCCGGCTCGTTCCGGCTTACATATATATTACCTGTAATAAAAATAAGATTTTTGGAAAAGTTTCATCCTAATAGCAAATAAACTGAGAGACTAGAAGATACGGACGGACTTAAGGACATAGTTAGATCGACTCTCATGGTGATGCTGATCAAGAATATATATGCTTTACATATTAACATTACAAATTCGATTAGTTTATTCACGGCTGCCATAAATATTATTAAGAATACCTTCTATTTTCGTAAGTATAAGTTCAAGAAGCTGACTTTTTTTTTTCTGAGTGCACCCACCTCTTCGTCCCTGTACCCCGCCCCTTTGGTAACGGTTGTCGTTTATTTGCATTTGACTGTGCGCAGTGGGCAAAGTATTCAAAACAGATTTGTTGGCCAGATTGTACAGCGCTAACAGTTCATTACCCAAATGACTGTGGGCCAAAAGGAGCGGGCGCGGCGCGATTTGGTTGAAAAGGTTTCATTACAATTTCGGGCACTCGCCGAATGGAAAACTTTTTCCCACCTCCTCCGCAGACTCAAGCTTCCCACTCTGCTGTAGTTTGAGATTTGATTTAAAAGTTGGGGACCAAGTTTTAACCGCCTTCGAGGGGCGGGGAAGAAGGTGGGGATTTGTGGGCGTGGCTGGGCGACGCCTGCTCTCAAGGGAATTGCAAACTTTTAAATAGTTATTCATACAAAATCATTTACGAGTGCCCTGCTCCTTGACTGCCTTCATGTGGGGAACGTATATGTTACATATGTGCATATGCTTAGCAAACGGGGGGAAAAAAAGGCGACTGAAAATGAGGAAACTTTGTTCGGAGTTCCTGAGTTTGATCGCCAGTTCTTCTGGCGGAATAATTATGCACCAATATAATGTGGCCTCTTTGAGTCGCAGCTGGCCAGTTGACCGATGTTTCGCGTGATTGATGAAGCTAAAGTCCCACCAATCCGCCAATTCTCCAGCCAGGACTTAAGTCCACTCAGTGAAGGATATCCTGGTAACCCCCCCCCATCACCAATCCCCACTTAAGATACGCACCTGCCATCCTGCGGAGCAGTTAAATGAGAAAATAACTTGGATGCGGCCATAAATTCATTTCCGCCCTTTGTTTAATTTCCTTCGCTATCCGAAAAACTTTTCGCTACGCGCGAATTCATATGTAATTACAATTACGACGCAATCTCAGTCGTTCCGTGGAGGAATGGCATGTGGACCCACCTGCCCACCTGTCCACCTGCCCACCTGCCCATTCCCGGGTCAGGGTCAATGCCGAGGTCGCTCTGGAGTGCAAAAGTTGACTGTGTTACGTACACCACGTGCACCTGATACTGAGGTGGTGAATTGGCGGACAAGTTGATTCAATTAAAGTTTTTCGCATGGCAATCGATAGGCCAGACATCAAAGAACAATGGGCCGACAAAGCCCTACCCCTTCCCCCAGTCTAATTATAAAATCAATGGACATAGTTCGACCACTCGGAACACCACCCAGCAATACCAAATGTCAGTCATTGAACTCTGTGGAGTGTTCTGATAACCCCGATTTTTAAAATGTAAAACGATTGTTGGTTAAACGGCTCCTTCAATGACTCAAAAATCAAATCAATTATTTAGGGGCTACTTACTGGAGTAAAAAGGCATTATTATGCTTTCTAGCTTAGTCATTCGATAAAAACTAGCGCAACAAATTAGGACAAAAAAAAAATATTTAATTTTTAGGGTAGTTAAGAAGTTTAAAATCACCTATATATATCATAAAGAAAACCTTATGGGAAAATGTATATTAAAAAACCATCTTTAGAATAGAAAGATCTTTGGTAAAACTTTTCTTGTCCTAACCTTTAGTAAAACTTAAAAAATTGATTAACAAACTGTTTGTAAGATTGGAGTACTATGCTAGAAAAATATTGCTCAAAGTTCGCGTTGTTAGCTATTTTCTAATTTCAGAATTTTAACTTTTGAGCCTTAATACCAGTCAAGCGGTATTATAACTCCTTCGAATATTTTACTTTTAATTATTTAAAGAGTTCTTAGAAAAAGCGTACTTCACATTAATTCACTTCAAACAACATTTGTAGGGAAAACTAAAAAGGTGTATTAAAAATGCATACTTTCATTAATGAACATTTTGAATCGTAAATTCCCAATTTCAGGACTATATGCCACAGCTGTCGGGTATCGGGTTGTGTGTGGTGAACCTGATGGACGACATGCAGGAGTACACCCGCGGACTCTTCCTGCTAATGTGAGTGCACCTCCCCCCCCTCCCCTGCCCACGCCGTCGAGGATCCCCTCTGACCACCGTTTCGATTCACAGGTACTGCGGTCCGGCCATCCTGCTGTCCTACCTGTACATCCGCACCTCCCAGGAGCTGCGCCCGCCCGACGGACCCTTCGCCGTGATGATGTACGAGCACCGCGCGGATGTGCGGATGCGGCAGAGGTGAGTACTCGCCGTGATTCAGCTGAAATATTAGAGGGACTGGCAGACTGGCAGACTGGACTGCCTGCTAATTGGGCTGATTAATTCGGTGATTTACCAATCAGGACAGGCCGTCCCATGTCCGTGTAACCCGATACCCCATCGCTCTGCCAACGCTCTGGACCAACCCCTTGGCCACCGCTAATGAGCCATCGTCCTTCCAGTGGCTGTTCTTTAATGAGTTCCAATTTCTTGAGCCACTTTTTCTGCTTCCCCCAATATTACAGTTTAAGGGTGAATACAATGCCTTGGCTTTTTCAAGACTTTGGCTAGGAAGTCTTGGAGTTTGCGGTATTACGAAGAGTATCTATTAGAGTATCTATTAGAGTATCTATTAGAGTATCTATTATAAAAACTGCTGTGCCAATAACCTTTTTAGGAATTCAATTAAACAGTGACTGGACTTTTAAGATATGCCGTAATGAAGTCAGATGAATAAGACTACGACAGATAAGAATAGCAATTGAAAAGTCATAGGACAACTATTTTGAATAGATTACTTTTGTCTACACATACATTATGGAATCCCCCAAAAACTCCAGCAATAATGGCCCTCCAAATACTTTAATTTAAAAGTCTTTCAATTTGGAATACTTAAAAAAGTTTTTTTTTTTAATTTTAAACTAAATTTTTACTATAATCTATATTAACATAAATATGTAAAATAGTATAAGTTAAAATACTTATACATTTGCAATATATTTATTTATATTTAAAAGAATCGAATTTCTAACTAACTAACCTCTTAGTTATTTATTTAATTGCGTTATAGAATTTCCATAAGCATTTCAGTATTAATGACACTTTCAGGACATTAATTAACATGTATTTTACAAATATTTCGAACAGTTTTTTATAATCCATATATATACATAAATATTTAACAGGAACTTAAGCCTATTTGTCACACCTTTGAGTGAATCTGTTGTTGCGCCCACCTCTGTCCTTGCAGGAACTCCTCCACATCCTCGGTGGAGCCTCGCCAGCTGAGCGGTGGGGGCGTGGCCGGGCTGAGCAACGGGGGCGGCAGCACCGCCCGCTCCTACGACTTGTACAGCGCCGAACTGGACGTGCATCGCGAGAAGCGGAAGCAGCGCAACTTCGGCAGCATGGCCGCCACCCAGGTGGTGTGCATGTGCCCCCTGATGATCCTGCGCTTCGCCAGGCTCTCGCTGGAGGAGACGTACGAGAACACCAAGCACTTCGACTTCACCTACCTGATGTTCGTGTGGATGGCCTTCCTGCCCACGGTCATCTTTCCGTGCATCTACGCTTCGCAAATCTTGCCCAGGTGAGCACTTCGCTTGTAGACTTGCTTTCCAATCCGTTCCTCATCCTCATCCGACCTCCCTCATCCCACCATTGTGCTCCGCAGGGACGAACAGGAGCGCCTGAGGGGCTATTTCCGGCTCTCCTCGAAACGCAAACCG
The DNA here is from genome assembly GCF_018152115.1 of Drosophila rhopaloa. Classification (NCBI taxonomy): domain Eukaryota; kingdom Metazoa; phylum Arthropoda; class Insecta; order Diptera; family Drosophilidae; genus Drosophila; species Drosophila rhopaloa. The sequence continues at coordinate 9,726,188 of NW_025335123.1, read as the reverse complement.
AAGACGCAGCGCCGCAGTGATGCTGGTGGCTCTCGCGAGGATTCCATTGAGAAGGAGGAGGCTTCGTCGCAGGGGATTGGTGTCCATCATGTCGGCGAGCCGCACAAGCATGCCTCCAAGTTGCGGCACGAGCGGGAGGTGCGTCTGCCAGGACATGGCGGTGATCGCTATACGGGAGCACCCCACCGACAGGGCAAGGATAGGGAGAGGCAGCGGGATAGGGATCGTGAGAGGGACAGGGAGAGGGATAGGGACAGGGATAGGGAGAGGGACAGGGAGAGGGGCAGAGATAGGGATAGAGATGGGGACCGCGAGAGGCAGAGGGCGGGTGGTCGTGGAGCCGGCGATGCCGGGGTGGTCAACAATCTGGGCAAGGATGTGCGCGGCAAGAAGCACGACGTCAAGATCAACATTATCTCGGATGGGGGCGGTCATTCCGTCCACCGCAAGCAGCCGGGTGGCAGCAGCTCCAGCAACAACAACAACAACAACAACAGCAGCAGTGGCCAGCGGAGTCGCCCCAATCCCGGCCAGCGGCACGGCAAGCTGCCCGCCGAGTGCCTGTCCAATGTGACCGCCTCTACATTTTGCAACGGCAGCGGCAGCGTGACCGGAACCGGAAACGGCACCGGAAACGGCCTGGGCAGCGTACTCATCCCGGACGACAGCAGCACCAGCAACTATGGCGACGGCGAGGAGAGCTCCGTGGTCAGCAGCATGATGGTGCCGCCGCAGCGCTGGCCAGGATTAGGCTCCGCCGGTGGTGGTGGTGGTGGAGTGCTCCGCCACAAGGACGTCTCCTTTAGCGAATGCAGCAGCAGCACCTTCTCGTCGAGCACCCTGGAGCGCGACCTGGAGATCATGGACCAGCTGGAGCGGGAGCGCAGCATGGACATCCAGGAGATGCTGCAGCGGGAACGGGAGCGGGACAAGGTGCGTCGCCAGTTGCCGGACATCGAGAAGCTCTACGCCCAGCGTTCGCCCAAGGGGAAACGAGTTGAGGGAGCGGGAGCGGTCCTGGCGCTCGTCATGCCCGGCAGCGATCCGCTGAGCAGCCTCTCCCAATCCCAGTCCCTGTCCACGGAATACAGCCTGTGCTCCACCTTGGAGACCAGCGGCGGCGGAGGCGGAGGCGTCATGCCTGCTGGCCAGGAGGAGGGGCTGCAGCATCTGCAGGCGATGGAGGAGGAGGAGGTGGTGCCGCCGGACTTCTACGACAGCTACACGCCCGGCGGCGCCCAGAATCTGCCGCCCGTGCAGTTGGCCTCCGGCGCGGTGCCCGCCTACCAGTACCAGTACTCCCGCAATCGGCTGAGCCGGAAGAGTTCCGGTTCCGGGTCGGGTCACCACCACCATGGTGGCCATCATCATGGCCAGCATGGTGGCGGGGGCGTTGGGGGCGTGGCCGGCGGACGGGGCTCGAAGCGGGACAGCTTCAATTCGCTAAACGGCACCGATCTGATTGCCGGCGCCTTCTGCGAACTGGATCCCACACAGCCGCTTAACAAGATGGCCCTGATCGAGGGCCGGATGCGGCGGAGTAGTCCGCGGAACGCCAGCTTCAGCTCCGGATCCGGGGTGTCCGGGGGGCGCAGCTCGATGAAGTCGTCGTCGCGGGACTACGACTACGGGCACGGCTCCTCCTCGCACTCGGCGCATCCGGAACTGGACTTCAGGGAGAACATCTTTGCAGAGCTGTAGGATGTGATCCGGGATGCGATGGACACGAGATACTGATGATGAAGATGATGATGATGGAGAAACGAAAAGCTTTACGGTCACGGATTTGCCACGAGTTGTGCAGCCCAGGAGCTACGTGTTTAAGTAGGAGAATTTGAAGCAGGAGCTGTATTTTTTTTTTGTAGAGTATGGGTGGGACTTTTTCTAGCGGAGGCAGTTGCTCATCAGAGAACAAAATGTATGGGGATTATGGAATACTTGGTAGGGAACTCCAGGCTTACGGAGAAACAGATACATTTACACCTAAATGCATAAGATATACTAAATAATATAGAACGAGTTATTGGAATACTTCGCCCAACTGGTTGTTGACTAATGATTGTTGATTGTTGCGATCGGAGAGCAGATCAGAGATCACAGATCACAGAGTTTAGGGATCACAGATCGCAGTTTAGAGATCAGAGTTTAGAGAGAAGTGAAAACTGTGCCAAGAATACGAAGGGAAAGCACTCCCACAAAACATACATATACATATATATATATGTCTTTTAAATGTTGCCAGCTTTGACGAGCGGCAGGATGAGTCAGTGTTTTTAAACTTTCCCAAGCTACATACATATATGGATATATACGATACGATATATACACTAGACATATGCTAAGACATATTGAATATTACCAAATCAAATGCAAAGTTTATTGAATGTTAAATCAAAGTCAAAATACGAAATACAAAATACAAAATACAAAATCGGGATAAACCATAAAAGTTATAGCTGTTAAGACAGGGCAATTCTTCTGAGCCCCAAAGAATTGCGCCAAAAAAAACACACACACACACACACACATAGAGGAACCAGCAGGATTCCAGATGCAGATCCTGATCCTGATCCCTTCTAGATATACAGACCCATATACTTACCCCTAATTGTGCAAGTGTCCGTGCGTGTGTCTAGCAATAAGTTCATTTTTTCTGCGCCGCTCCGCAGGCTGTTTGTTGTGATGGGTCGGTGGTTCGCTGGTTCGGTGGTGCGGTGGTGCAGTGGTGCCGCCGTGGTGTGAGCAAAACTAATAAAAAACAATTTTTATGTGAGTTGAACACACAAAAGCAAATCTCTCATTGACAGCGTTTTATTTGGGAGGTGTCCATCAGTGTATACCATTAAATCCCTTTCAGCTCTGCTCCCTTGGGCCGTAGGTATGTAGGCCTGCACGGAGAGAAAAGCCTATGTGATATTATGAACAGATTTTTTATGACGAAAATTTAAAGAAGAATTAGAGAATATCAACATATGGTTAAATTTAGGATTTTTATTTTAATAAAACTCCTCGGGCTTTTTATTTTAAGGTTTGAAATTTGATTTTTTTTAATTTTGTCTATTAAGTGTATATAAATCTGAAAAATAGGAAAACAAATGTATATAAATCTCAAATAAAGATCAGGTTCGGTTTCTGGTTACTAAATAAAAATTATAGGATTGTAATTCCTAAACTGGATTTTAGGTAAGTAATGGCAAATAACACCCGATGAAAAAAATATCCTTAATTTTTCTAATAATGATATAGCATACGTATTTTAGAAGGCTTCAAAAATCTTTTTAGGTCAGCGATGGGATTCGAACTTGGCAATTTTAGTTGGATACATCACTACGATACGATGCATATATATGACCTGCAAAGCTTTTTCTCTCTCTGTATGTTCTTGGGATCCGGGGTTCTGGGATCTGGGCTTTGGGCTTTGGGTTCTGGGCTCTGGGGTGGCGCGCACCTCAATAAAATCCGTGCAAATGCAGAGCCAGGCCCCGAAAATAATACCCGCCAGCGGGGGCCTGCCGCCCCGGGGGAAAGTGCGAATGGAATGGGTCCGGAATAGGGTCAGTGCGCGAGTTCAAAAGTTCATCGCGGGGCCACCGACTACCGACTCAGCCTCCGGACTGCGAACTGCGAACGGCGAAATGCGGACTGCGAACAGCGGACTGCGGCTCCGGTTTCGGCTGCGTCGTCCGTCCACCCGTGACCTGACCCAGTAAAATGATTAAGTGGCGTTATTTAGCAGCTGGCTGGATTTACTTGACTTGCGAGCTCCACTTCCAGTTTGTCTCCATTTGTATTTGTGTGTTCATCTCTCTCTCTCTCTCTTTTTGGGTCTCCTCCTTTTTTGCATAATTTGCGCTGTTTATTTTGATGGCTTAAGGAGGGTAATCGTAAAACGACAAGCATTTCATTCGGAAAAGTCAACTTTAATGGGAAAAACACGCCAGAAACGTAGGGATAGATGGTGGATGTGTATATGTATATACATCTATATATAGTGAATACCCACTCCCCGAGGACGGCGTGCCCCAAAGGAATGCAGCCAGGCGAAAAGCAGAAGTTATGGCTATTACCCGGGGGGTAACTCGGCTTGGGGTCACTTTGTGGGGGTAATACATATACATATACGTAAGTACAAACGCTGCCAGCAGGCAGACAACCAACTTTCAATCGTGTGAAATGCGCTTTCAATTACACGCCGCCGTTTAATGAAATGCGCAAATAAATTTATGACAATCACGTATCACGTATACGCAACGTTGGCAGGTAAGCGCGCGCTTAAGTGACCATTACACACTAACCAGGTTTTCGCTGCTTTCATAATCGGTGGGCCAAATCCAAATCTCTTTGGGCCATCAAAACTGCATTCCAATTGAGCCGATTTCTGGCCTTAACCCCGCTTCCGTATCTTAGTGATTTTTGCAGAGCCTTACACCGCGGAAAAAGTATAAAACTATTTAATGGCCAATCAAATACAGTAGAACACTAGTTCAATGGACTATCACTTTATTTGACACACTTTGAGCTCTTTAAAGTTTTTGCTACTTAATACGATAACTTGATAACACCCATTTCGCCCTGTGTAGACACCGTTTGCGAGTTTCGCTTTTGGGTATTTTAGGCATTCCCGGCACGTTCCTATAAACAACGTTTTATGCCGGTGTTTATGTTTAGTTTGCCATTCGCCCCAGCGGGGGAGGATTGTTATGTAAGTGCCAAAGAGCATATTCAATTTGAATTGGAATTGGAATTGCCATCCACATGTCTCCCTTTGTAGTTATTGCTTATTCCATATTCCGTACGCGGACCGAAAAGTTGAAAGAAAGTTATCCACGCAAAAAGTTAAACAAAACAATGAGGGGGAAATTAAAATAAAATATAACTTGAAATTGAAATTATGGAAAATAATAATAAGGGAGTTTTATACTTAAAAAAATTTATTTCAAGAACTTATAATCAGACGCAATTAAACTCTACCATTTGTATACAAATATGGAAAAATGTATAAAGATGTTATGAGTGTCTGGGACCTATAACCCATTTTTAGCCGATTGTTTATTTAAGGCCTTTAGGAGTTGATTACTAAAACTTACAATCAGATTTTGGTAAAATTAAATAAGATATCATAAATATTATATTATATTTTAAACCATTTACAGTTAAAGATTTAGGAGTTCTTAAAACTCTTCAAACAGACAGGAGTAAAGTAAACAATTGAAAATTGCAATCAGTTTTGACAACCCATTTATGGATTTTCTAGAATCAAGCTCTTACCATACTTTATTTTTGTTATTTTTTTCCCCGTTTTGTCGTCTTATTTTCGCCGTTTCAGTCCGAAAAACAAAGGCAGAGGGCCGCTGCTGACAATCCCCGTCGAAAGGCGGTATAAAACCAGCGGACAGTCGGCGGGCGCTGCACAGTCAAAGTCAACCATCGACGGTCGCGAGTCGCGTCCACGTAGTCGATAACGATCCACAGCACGGTTCCAGGTTCCAGGGTTTAAGGGTTCCGCGGACTCAACGGGAGACGGAGTGCCAGCATCCAACATCCATTAGCCTCACTTCGTAAATCATGTTTGCAGTGGCCTTGACGGTGGCGGCCTTGGTTTTGGCCGGCCAGCAGGAGGTCTGCCGGGCGCAGGTCTCCATCCACACGGACGCCAACACGAATTCGTACAGCCTGAAGACACCCGGACTGCAGCAGACCTTCACCCGGTATTACGGAGGAGCGGCCAAGACGACGCAGCCCCAGAACCAGCAGGTGGAGCAGGAGCAGGAGCAGGTGCAGGAACAGCTGGTGAGTGATTCCCAGTGGGCAATGCCTAGATATTTTACTTCTTGGAATTTTGGCTTATACGGATTTCCACTTTAAAGCTTATATAATGCACTAGGTGCCTTCGAAATATTTATACCCCTCAAGAGGGTATTATAATTTTGGTCAAAACTGTGCAACGCATCTCCGACTACATTCAGTCCATAACTCTACCAAATTTAAGCCGATTGCAAAGAGGCATACCGATCCGATCCTCTAAAAATCTGCATTCAAAATTTTCAATTTAACGTTGATCAAGTTTTTGACCCATTTTCATGTTAGTTATTTTTAAGTTTCCGACGACTTGTAAAAGAGTGACCCAAAATTGGACTTCGAGAGTCCATAACTTTACCAAAATTAATCCGATTCCAAAGTGGGATACCTCTAAAGACTTGTGATCCGATCCTCTAAAAATCTGCATTCAACATTTTCAATTTAACGTTGATCAAATTTTTGAGCCATTTTCATGTTAGTTATTTCTAGGTTTCTGGTGACTTGTAAAAGAGTGACTTAAAATTGGACTTCGAGAGTCCATAACTTTACCAAAATTAAGCCGATAATGCAGCACAAAATCGACATACTTTCCTTGTTTTAAGTAATATAGGCATACAAATTAAAATTTAGTCGTTTTGTAATAACTGCAAGGGTATATAAACTTCGGCTTGACGAAGTATTGCTTCTTTTCTTGTTATTGAATGGCTTTAATAATTCTCTATTCGTCTACATTTATACTTATCTATATATGTTTACTGATTTTCATTTAGCCTGCCAATATAATGCATTAGGTATTTAGACACTACATATTAATTAGTACAGAACACAACTCAATAAATATTTACTAATACCTATATATTTCGTCACATTGTCAATTACCTTGCAAATATAATGCATAAGGCATTTAGGTATTATACCATAATTGATGTTATATTAATTATTAATTTCCATAATTTTTAATTACCGTTGAGTTGTCAAGTAATTCTTTGAAATAAGAAAAATAGTAAGAAGGCACAGCATCCGTTCTTAAAAATATCTTAAAATGTTTTTGGCCCTAGCTTTTAAGATTTTTTTATAACGACTACTCAAGTTATTTTTTAAAAAAACTTATCCCTTGTGTGTTTACGTTTAGAGCGAACCTTTTCTTTAGTACGGAACTTTTATAGAAGAACATTCAGAATAAAGCTTTTTGTATAAAAGAGTTCAATGAAGTCTTAAACTATCTTCACCTCTATACTTATTTACCTTTTAACAAGTCTAGGTACACATTACTTATACACTATACTTATTTACCTTTTAACAAGTCTAGGTACACATTTCACTTTACTTTAAAAAGTACTTTGTAGCTAATTCTATGAGAAACTAGAATGTTGTTCAATTCTTTCTGCAGCAATAACAAGTTCAACTGTCAGGTTTATTTCTAATCAAGCTGCGGTACATTAAATGCCAGTCAACCTGTGGTCATCAAATAGATGATCCCCTCAATGCATGGGCATACTAGAACGACGTCTGCGTCCAAGGGGCATTTCCATCACCTGGCCAATTCCCAGATTCAGACCTCCAGTTAAACGCTCGCCCAGAACCTCGATACTCTGCTCGTTCTTCAGTCCGCCGCCAGTTTCCATAAGCTGCTCCACTTGACCCATGGCCAGCATCACGCCAGTGCCCAAATCCTGTAGGGGAAATCAGAAATCATCTAGTGGTCAATCCCAGATAATCCCAGATATGCCATATTACCTGAGGCCAGGCTGTGGTAATGCCCAAAAGTAGTAGGCTCAGACTCAGGCTCAAAATGGGCGATGTCATCTTGTGATGCTTTTCAGTTTGCAAATAACTGCTGGTCGACCAGTAAGCCAGCTATTTAAGCTGCGAGTCTAGTTTGTTGCACAATATGTTCCCCGATCCAAAAGAAAGATATATCCGGCATGTGTTATGAAACATGATTTACGATTGGCATGCGAGGTTTTTGTAGTGCAGGCAATTAAATTATCGGCTTACAGCTAGAATTTTCCGTAACAAATCCAGACCGACAAAATATTTAAACTAGTTTTGTCGTTCAAATTAAAAATATAAAAATGAATACCATTTGTTTATTATTTAAATAATCTTTTTGAATCCACAAGGCAGATTTTTTACTTTTATTTAGTTTTGCATTTTACTGTGTCACGCATATGACATTTATTATTGTTTAGCAAAAAGGAAAATCAAAATAAAATGTAATCATAAATATTAGTTTATGTACGCTCCGTTCCGTTTGTTTCCAATATATTTTATTTCAAAAAGTGATGAGCACACGTTTTAGGGGTCGGAGAAGACCTCGTTGGCTGCATTGGGATCCGTGGTGTCGGCGAACAGGTTCTTGAGCTCCTCGAAGTAGTTCTTGAAGGAGTCCACCATGGAGTGCCAGGCCTGGGTTATGTTCTGGCCAAACTCCCGGGCGGCGTCTCCGATGCGCTTGTCCAGCCTGGGATCGTCGGGATAGACCAGATGGGGTCGCACATCCTCGTACTCGTTGGAGTAGTCCTCCACGTCGAACTCATCCGCCCAGGCGAGGGTCACCAGGGCGAGGGTCAGGGCCACAATTAGTGGGACGGTGAGGTTGAGTCCGGAAGTCATTTGGCCAACTGTTTTGGCCAACCGCTTGAGTGCGCCTTTTGTACTCCGCCTTCCAATCCAATCAGATTTCGGCCAGACACGGAAATGTTCGGCGCATGTCGAGATGCATCTCATTTGGCCGGAAGCGCCTGCTCATCGTGACTCGGAATGTTCTCGTATCTCCCATCTGGACGGCTGGTAATTGCCCTGCTGTGGTGACCCCAATGGCCTCCATTTCGGACAACTTTCGATCGCATTGCTCAGATATGGCGGTTAGCTTTTGATTTGATTGCAGTTATGTGGAATTGAACCAGTAAAGGAGTGATTATGGTTCCTACCCACAGTTTCGTTATGGGTTAAATTAAAGCTTCCATAATTGAGATTACCGATATTCATCTGCTATTTTTTTTTATAATTGCAAAAAATTACCCAAAATTGATATACAACGTTTAAAAAAGAATAAGACCAACAACTTTTAGGACAGGTTACAAACCAAGATTCGAACGCAGAAAGAAAAGAATTAAGCCTCTAGCTTTTAGAGGTATACCACTTCCCAATCGGATTTCTGTAGGAAAAGTCATGGTCCTAGAAATTCGAATTTTGTTAATTTTTTTGCAAAGCCATTTTTCGAATATTTCTAAAAAATTACAAAAATTAAAATCCAAGTTTTAAACGCAGATCTTAAGGGTATTTAACCACAAGCTTTTATAGTTATACCACTTCGAAATCGGATTTGTGTGAGAAAAGTAATGGTCTGTATGGGGCAGGTCTTAGGTTACTTTCCTGCAAATGCTTTTTTCGAAAATGTTCTAAAAACTGACTGAAAATCTACCCAAAATAATAAGAACTCAGATTTAAACGCAGTTTTTTTGAGAACATAGACACAAGCCTTTAGCGGTTATGGTCCAAAAATGAAGGTTTTGGTGACTGTTTTCAAAGTTATTTTTCAAATTTGAAAAAAAGAACAAATCGAAAAACACAAAATTAAAAACCAAAATTTCACCTCATATTTTTATGGATACGTCACCTTAAGATCGGGTTCCTATTACATAAATTGTAATTATTCTCTACATTGCCATTTTGAGTAATGAGTTTCTCTGTATACAGAAAGAATTAGACTCAAAATCACAATCACCATATCCACATACATTTCTTATCATTTGATAAGAGATTAGTAGACCTCAACTCGATTTAGTTTTCAGGTTCCATTTGCTTTTATTGCACTTAATAACAAACAACAAAAAAAATACACTTGGTGGTAATTGGGGAGCATAATTGGGGGCATCTTTAGCCCGCAGAGCTGGCTGACTCGGAGACCTTCTGGCGCACCTGCTGCACCACATCCGTGACGTTGTCGACGAACGACAGCCACATGGCCTTGATCCTGTCGCCCAGGCCCAGTGGGTCGCCCGATCCGGCCATTGGTGATCCCGATTCGGGGATTGCGGGTGAAGGCGCCTGGCGGCGTCGACGTTGCAGCTTCTTGGTCTTGCCACTGGTCTTGGGACTCACGCGGGATCGGGAGGCGTTGTTGGCGGCCCGCTTCTGGGCCCGCCTCCGCCTGGCCTCCACCTCATCGTCGGCGGGGGCCGCTGTGGTGGCGGCACTGCCCATTTTCCAGCACGGAGCCCTCTTGTGGCGGTGCAGGCTGGCCGGGATACTGCGCCGCCGCCGCCGCCTCCTCCTCCGCCGGCGATCCTCCTCGGAGGAGTCCCCGGCCGAGGGTGGACGCATGGCGTCGCCGTAGCCCAAGGCCGTCTTCGAGTGCAGGGACATCAGGGGATTGTCCAAGTTGAGGTCGCGGGTGAGGGCGCCGCCACTCTGGACGGCCTCGGCCAAACTCCCGGCCAGACTCATGGCGCTCATGCCCAGGCTCTCGAGTGGATTACCCTGTGGAGCTGGCCTGGCCGCAATCCTGGCCAGAGCCAGCGCCATCAGGAGCAGTCCCAGCGTCTGGCGACTCATCGTTCTCACTGTGATGCGACGGCGTTGCAGTGGGGCCTTTTATGCCACCATCTCGCGTGCTTTCCACTCGATTTGGATCGATTTAATCCAACTCCGCCGCTGGGATCGCAGCAGGCTTCCGGTTTTGGCCCCGCTGACAGGTGACAGGTGTCAGGGGGACCGGACGGAGTCTCCGGCTCAGTCTCACTTGCTCGCTCAGTCGGTTCAGTTCGGTTCGTTTTACTCTATTTGCGCTCTCGACTTCGAATTCAAATTGAATCTAAATCTGAAATTATTCCTTTCGGCCATACGCATTCGGGTTTCACGATCTCGCGGTACTTGCACCAGTGCATCCAGGACAATCAGGACAATCAGGACAGCGGAAGATGAGGACCACCAAGGCACGCGGGGGCAATGGCCACGGCAGTCGACTGGCTAATGCCGAAGGACAATGGGGAAAGGGGCACAGGGGGGCCCAGAGCGCATTGCCGAAGGATCACGGTCGTGGCCTTTTATCTGTAAGTCTTTTCCGTGGAAAAAGTTGAAATTCGGAAATTGGCAGTTAGAAATATAAGCCTTATGGGCAAATTTAATTTTCAAAAATTTACTATCTGACAAAACACAGCCTACTCTTGCATGTCATTTTAGCTTCTCTTATTTTGAGTTTAATCTCATTATGTTGGAATGTTAAGAGGAGGCACACAATCTCAAACAGAATTTGGTTACTGTGACGTTATTATTGTTTATATCTATTCATTAATCCGATTAATTAATCAGAATTATTAACTCTATTTGGACTTGTACTCTAAGCAAGTATATTTTCAAAACTATTACAAATTTCAATGGATTTACTCTTCAAGAAGAATATGTTTAAAACAATTAAAAATAATTAGGGTTAGATAATTTATAAAATTATAAAATCTTACGAAATTAAGTAAAAGAGAATAATAAGGATCACCAATATTTTTCTTTTGTCCGCAGATAGATTTCCTTCAACCATATATAGCGTATATTAATATTTATTTATTTTATTTATTATAAATGATAGAATAGTTTACAAAACTAAAGCTAACATAGAAGGGCATAGTACTAACTAAGAGGCCTTCGACTATGGTTGTGATATTAATATACTTTATTTATTAACATACGATATATTCTTTATAAATTAATATACGATTTATGAGGATAAAATGAAAAATATGTGATCTAAGATTCGTACTCCTCCATCTAAATGACATCCCTCCTCTATTTGCAGCAAAATCCCGCCCACTTCGGCGTCTTCTCGCCGTCGGGACAGCAGTATCCGGCCGCCTATGCGCAACCAGGACTCCGGGGCGGTGGCAAGCTCAAGGCCACGCCCGTCTCCCTTCTGCAGCAGCAGCAGCAGCAGCTCCTGGCGCAGCAGCAGCAGCAACTCCTGGCCGCCACGACGCCGCAGGGAGCGGTAGCGGGAGCTGGGCCAGGATCGGGATCGGGATCGGGATCGGGGGTGGGCGTGGGCGGTGTGGGGGGCGTGGGCAACATACCCAGCTACGCGGACCAGATGCACGCCGCCTTCCTGGACTACCAGCGCCAGCGGGCGGAGTTCGAGCAGCAACAGCAGCAGTTGCTGCAGAAGCTCTACCACCACTATCCGGATGTCTCCGCCTCCCTGGCTCCCGGCCAGATCCAGTCGCAGTCCCAGCCCCATGCACCCCCATCCGATGAAGGAGCAGCCGGAGTCCTGGGCGGAGTGGGCGTGGCACCGCAGACGGCAGCCGGCCGCTTCGTCTACCGTCGGCCGCAGTTCAGCAGCAATGGCCTGCAGCCCGGCGGTCCGGGATTCTCGGGAGGATCGGGAGGATCTCCTCCGGCATTGGCTGTGCCCCAGCGCACTGTGGCTGGCGGCGGGGCCGGCGACTTCTACTCCACGCAGCAGCACATGGGCTTCATGCAACAGCAGCAGCAGGACATCCTCCGTGACCAGCAGCAGTCGGTGGCCCAGCAGTTTGCCACCAGCCAGCTGGCGCCCACCACACGGCAGAGCTACGGCATGGCCGTGCCCATGTCCTCCGTGCTGGGCTCCCCCTCCTACCAGCAGTCCCCGGACGTCTCCCACGTCAGCTTCTCGAGCGGCAACCTCAACTACAGCTTCTAGTCGGAGCTGGGTGGTCCCATCCCTCATTCCTCATTCCTCATCCCCCCATCCCCGGTGACTCATATAACTAGTATTTACATATGTTTTGGAGCTCTTAAGTTTTTTTTTTTCATATTTTTTTTGCGTAAATTTTCGTGGTATTTGATAAGAGGAATTGTGTAGGGCAAGCAAGAATAAATTTTGTAAGTGACGATACTCGGCTGCATTTTATTGGGAGAATGGATTTCCAGGGTTGATACTATTGAAACAAGGGCTTCTAATTTAAAACTCTTTTTATCGGCATTGATATTGACTACATTTTGGTGTCATATTTGGGAATATGTTGATAAAAGGCTAAGAAAGCTTTATCATTACATTGTACTTGGTCAAGTTTTTCATGTTATTCTGCAGACAATTGATAAAGACTTTGGCAGCAGGTGTTTGTATTTACCCAGATAAATGGCCCTGTTTAATATTTATCATTGCTAATGATAGCACTTAAATTAACGGGATATATATGGCAGACTATCTGCGTTCATCTCAAACGAGCCATCGTGCTCACGTGCAATTAATGTTTTAATGTTGTTTTGAACGGAACGCCTTCACAGCCGTAATTGCGTGCTGCCATTGAATCTGCTTATGGAGTTTATAATCCCCAGCCACTCGCAGATCCATTTATCCGAGCTGGCCTCCATTGTGGGGGGTATTAATAGATATCCATGGTAATGGGTTCCCCCCCCCCTCTGAATCTGAATCTGAATATACCCCTTCTTCCATTGCCTCGAGCTACGGTGTATGAAAACAATCGCCTTGGCTACCCGGCGGTTAAATGGAATGTGCGGCCCGACGGGTATTGCGCCATTGCAAACATACATGGGGAACATCGAATCCTTTGAGTGGACCCATTCCACCTGTGCATCCACATCTGCACTGCACGAAATCGCCAAGAAAAGCTACAAAATATAAGCCAACAAATCGCTAAATACAATTTAAATCCTAACTAAAATTTGTAATAAGAAATGCTTTAGAAATTACTAAGGTTTTCAAAGCACTTAGAATGGGTCCTAAAAGTATGCAATGAAAAATAACATCATCTTGCGTAATGAATTCTAAACTATTGAGTATGAAAAACTTATTAATAAGGTCGATGAATCAGTTGGAATTTAAATAACACTATATTACCATAATTAAATCTCATCGTAATTAAAGTATAAGCCTTGCATTATTGAGTATTGTATTTAAATATAAGGAGTAACTCATATAATGCCTATAGTTTATTTTTAAGACGGGGGTTTTATTTTTTTTTTGTGCAATTGTTCCTCCAAGTCCAAAAAAAACCACCCCGATATTTGTTCGACTGTAATATCCAAAACTGAGCATGCAATATAGACATTATTCCGGGCGGAGCACTTGTTTGCGGAGCGATGAGAATTGAGAGACTGGCAGACGGGAGATTGTTGTGCAATTTTGTGCCTCCCTGCGCCACTTTGGCCAACAGGTGACAATCGAGTGGTTACTTTGGCCCCCGGGGACTGGCAGAAACGTGTCCTTGGAGTGGTTTCGGCCTCTGTTCCTCTTCCTGGGCCGGACACCTACCGGCAAGGCCATCCAGTGCAGTGCGGGCCAAAGCCAAATGTAAACAGTAAGTGGAAAGCGAGCCAAGAACAAGCCCGAACCGGAATCCGGAGCCAAAACACGACTATTGCATTAGACGGACGACCCGCTGACTAAGGCATTTCCACGACATTAAGGCACCATAAGGCGCCAGCTGGAAGGGTTGCAAATATAATAAATATTGACGATTTGGCCAGCTGATTACCGCCACAAAGTGCAACTAACTCAATTTGAAGGCCGGATATTAATTGAAAAAACGACGCAAAAGCGAAAACAGAAATGAAAGGGGGGTGTAGAGATATTTGCATGGAAAATTCCAATTTAGTATGGGCCGGGAAAATACACAAACACCGGGCAACAGCAGAAAGCAAACATGGCAGAAGGAAAGAAAAAGAAATGAAAAACTAGCCGAATGAGACGCAAAGCAAATATAGTTACTAAATAAGCCCACGTGTGCGTGCGTATCCTGTGAGTTTGGATGTGTGTGCGTAGGACCGCATCCTGTTCATTTCCCCAAACGAGCTGGCAAAACAAAGCGCAGCATTCAGAGCCAAAGACAAACAATGAATTTTGCTGGCCAAGTTCCTTTTGGGGATGGTGTTTCGTCCACCTGTGGCCACCAGCCACCTGGGAAAGCGGAAAAAACTGCAGCGGTCCACAGAACTCGGGTACTTCAGTTAATTTTCCTAATTAGCATGATTTGCAAATATGCTTTACCCCCACAAATGACCAGCAAATGTCAACTGGATGTCGAGTGTTAAATAATTGTCCAAAACAAAGGGTTTTAGAAGCAGCATTTTTACATTTAACATCCATTGATTTTTAAATTCAGCTATTTATTACACTTTTTTTTTTGACTATCTCCACAAATAAAGGGATTTAAAACTGTTTTGCCAAAGAAATATAGTAGTTTAGGCAGCTGCAAATATGCAATAGATTCTTCTAAAACTAAATCCCCTCAATTAGAAGTTTAATTATATTTGGCATTTTCTGGGGAATGGCTCTGATCCCCCAGCTGCCGCTGCAGTTATCCTGGCTCAAAGTTATCCTTGTTGATGGCTCCTAAAGCTGTCGTCCTCGCACTCAGTCAGCCGACTAGCCCCATCATTCAACTTTGGCCGACTTAGCCGGCAAACTCTGACTTTCACTCTTCCACGGACTCAGTGACATTTTTAATACCACCGAATTGCTGGCGATATTTTTTTGCTAGACAATATTTTAGGACAGGACCGAAATAAACGGGCTAACATCTATTTCGGGCCATGTGCGATGCCCGATGTGACGTAAATTGGTTTTCTGGGCCTTTGCACTTTCACTTGGTATTTGGTCGGCTCAATTCGCCATATTTATGGTCGCAGGGACAGTGCGTTTTATGGCAAACAAAATAAAGTGCGATGGTGGAGAACTGCAACTGTCGCTTTTGAGCTGGAACTTACGCTTATGAAACGCACTGTGGCGTGTTATGCGCCATAAAGTATGCTGATCAACTGATGCGTGGCAAATAAATCTCGGCCTGCTTCTGCTCCGCATCATGGCCAAAAAAGGAGGGCACTGCAGTGCTCTTGCATCCTATCATATCATATATCATATTGCGACGGGCCCGCCCCCCAAATCCCCTCCGTCATCATTTGCGAGCCAGTTATAACAATGAGTTTATTTTTTTCCAACATTTCCACATGCATTTCGTTTCAGTTTACAAAATAAATTTAAATACAACGTAAATTCAACCGCGATAAAAAAAAACACATTCAGCATTCGCCATTCGGGGATGAGGGATAAGTTTAAGCTCTGGGGCAACAACACGATAAAAAAAGGTGAAGCGTTCGGTAGCACTGCACTGCATACCCCTTTCCAACACGCCCCCCCCGCAATCCAGGTGAGGTTGGCTAGGTTGGTTTTGGCTCCACCTCACAGTTCAGAGGTCAGCGTGTCCAGGATCTCTCGGTGCAGTTAACAAATTGAGTTTTAATTAAGGCGTACCCTCTACCGACACGCTCTGGGTATTATTGTTCCTATTAGTGTTGCTAGCCAGACGGATGGGTGTGTGTGTTGGTGTGTACTGTGAAGGAGGGGGGTGGAGCGGTGCGTGGGCGGTGGATCCCCTAGTAGCCATAGTGAATGCCGTGGCCGGAGACCGATGTGTGGACGAGGGCGGGTGCGGCAACGGCGGCCCTGAAACGCGGGGGTGGTGATTATGAGCCAACCTTATTAATATGGTCCTGCGAGCCGGATACTCACTTTACCACGGGCCCGGCCAAATGCGTGGCGTAGGCAGGGGCGGCGTAGGCGGGAGCTGCGTAGGCGGGGGCGGCAAGTCCGATGCCGTGTCCAATGATTCCGGGAGCTGCAGGGGGTAGCACACGACACAACAACAAAAACAGAAAGTTAGCAGGTTTTTATGCAGGCAGACACAAAGCATCCAAAGAAACATAAGGTAGATAGACAGAGATAGATGGCTGGGCTGAAAGAGATAGTCGCTGGGGGGATGGGTCGAGATAGAGCTTCCCCAAATTAGCATCGTGTCCACTGTTTGGACAATACCCCGGCCCTTAGGGCTACCCCGCCCACTGCGACACTTAAAGGTTGTCAACGGCAACCAGCTGACATTGCCTGACCCACCAGGCTCGTGGCTCAGCATTCCTGCACAGCGCCCTTTTGTTATGAATTTATCCAATAGATTTTAAGAAGAATTTCTTTTTGAACAAAATGGCGCCCCTCCCGTTCATGGCGTGAAAGCAAATATCACGTATACGACATGTTGAATTATTAAGTATACGACATGTTGAATTATCAAGTATACGAGATTTTCAACCAACAACAAAATTGAATAGTTCATTTCTTTAAGTGCACTGTGCACAAAACCCAGCAGTGCCAGCCAACATCAATCAAGTGACACCCATGTGAACGGGAACGGTGACTTGGCGATTCGGTGATTGGGTGACTCGGTGACCGGGTGACTCGACTAGCTGAATCAGCCAAGAACTGGACAGTAGTTTTGAGACCACCTTGGTGTGTAGAACACGCCTTGACCGGAGCTTTAAAACCTCCGAAACGGATAGGCACGATGGCAGGCGATGAATGATTGATTACTCGGCTGGACTGGTGGTTACCTCACCGCCGAATCCCCACACCCACCAGGCAGTTATATCTGTTTTCTAGCAAGACAAATCGATTGCGGACGGACCCGAAACCGATTATCCCCTTTGTGTGTTGTTTTCCCGGGATGGTGGGAGATTTATCGATTGCCCAAAGCCAAATAGTAAACCCTTATAAGCGAGGAAACAGCAATGATCTCTGACGACATTGACCTTCTTCTTTGGTTTTTTCTTTTAAGTCCTTATCATTTGCACCGTATTGCCGTGATCTCCGTCATATTTTCTACTCCCACCTGGCGCTTTTCTAGGCCTAACTTAAAACAATTATCCTGTAAGTTTTCCTCTTAGTTTGGCAACAGCCTGCTGTAACAAAACGACTTGCATTTACTTTGGAGCCCGCACTATCCCATATCTCAGAGAACCACTATACACCCCGACATCCCCTGCCTGATGTAGCGAAACTTGCGCTTTGTTTCCCGCTCAGAGCAAAGTTTGTTTTTGCCAAGTGCACTTGGCCAGCAGGGCGAAAACACAATAAAGTTCTTTTTCTGCTTTCAGACTGAAAGACTCGTTGCAAAATTAGTTGAAAATCGCTGAGGAAACAGAATTTTGGGGGGAATACAGAAGCGTGCGTAGAGTGCGGGGAGTGGGGTTAGAGTGGGTTAGCGGGTTAGTCCTGGTCACTGGAACTCGGATCCTAGATCCCGATCACCTACCGTACGAAGGAGCGGCGGCGTACTTCACAACTGGAGCGGCGGCGACCGGGGCGTGGGCCAGATATCCGTGCGAGATGGCGGGGGCGGCGCTATAGGAGCCATAGCCCCCATACCCGTATCCTCCGTAGCCCCCATAGCCTCCGTAGCCTCCCAGGCCCAGGGAGTGACCCAGGGAGTGGCCCAGATGCCCCAGTCCGGAGATCTGGACGGCCGGAGCCGTGGCCGCGTAGTGTCCGCCGTAGGCCACGCCCTGAATTTGGGCGGGCGCCGTATGCCCGGCGTAGCCCAGGGAATATGCTGGCGCAGCGATGGCGTGGGCCGGAGCAGCTTTGGTTTTTCATTTTCGGGTTAAAAGTGTTAACAATCAACTAAGCAGTGATGGCCGGCAACTACATGTTTTCTATCTTATTTATAAAACATAAATAACTTAAGCTAATCAAAAAAGTAATCAGTATACAAAAAAAAAACATTTGCAAATATTACTGAAATTTTTAAGAAATAAACGAAAACATATTTTTAAAAAATAAATAAAATTTAATTGCAATTTCATAATAATCTAATCTAAGCATTTATGTTCCCTAGGTGCTAGGTAACAAATTAAATATTATAAAAATACCAATATGTTGTTATCTCACAACAATAGGAAAATTATAAAAGTCCTGTATAAGTCAAGTCCTGTTAACTCGTGACTTATTTTCAAATATTTGTCGTATTTCCATATATAGAATATAGAATATATTTTGATACTATTTAGTATTGGTATTTTCCTAAGAGCTTTTCTATTTGCATACCCTTGCATAGGTTTTTAATAATTTCAGTCATAAATTTGCAGGGAAACATATATATAAAGAATATATATTCTTGAACGTTTTCCCATAGGAACAATTGAAAAAATAAATGGAAATAAAATATATATATATATATATAAACGTATATAATCCGAGGTAAGTTAATTTTAATCAATTTTATAATTAAGGTGTTCATTTTATAAGATTCGGACGACTAAGTCATATAGCAACGATGAAAAAATGTTTTGGAAAGTCGACATAGCTTCATTGTTTTTAAACATAAAGCGTAAGCATCGAAAAATAATCGTTTCATAGAATTTTGTATGATTGTAATGGCTGCAAGAGTATATAAACTTCGACTTGCCGAAGTTTCCTTCCTTTCTTGTTAAAGGTATAGTATAATGGAAGCCGAGCCATCACTGCAGCTACGTGCAGGGGTATAAAAGTGGTGGTGGTGCGTGGTGTGAGCATGTGCTGGGTGGTGCGGCGGTGTCTGGTGTGGATCAGTGGGCAGTGTGGGGTGGGTTTGGCATCCAGGACTCACCTGCGTAGCCGTGGGCGGCGACGGGCGCCAGGCCGGCGTCATTGCTGATGCTCGAGCGCTGGACGTGCGACTGCGAGTGGGCCGTCTGCACCTGGCTGGCGTAGTCCGACTGGGAGGACTGGCCGTAGTGGCCCTTCACCGTGTGCTCCTGGGTGCTGCCCACGGAGGCGTGGTCCACGCTGGGGGCGCTGATCGAGTAGGCCGCCGGACCGCCGGGCTTCGCCTGGGCGCAGGCGAGGATCGCCACCAGGACCACACAGAGGATAACCTGCGGATGGGCAACATGATATTTATGCGGGATTTTATTCAAATCAGCTTCTGCCTCGGCTTCTGCTTCTGCTCCTGTCGCAGTGCGACTCTCTGCAGGAAATTGCAGGCGAACAAACTTTTAATTAACTTGGTAAAGTTGTTCTCTGGCAGCCAGTTGGAACATGACCTTGAAAAGGAGATGCACAGATGTCTATCGCTTAATCGAAACACATACAAAGCTGTCCAATACAAAAACAGGTTAGCTGATACGAAAATTGTTTTCCTTACAAAAAAGAAAAAAAACAAAAAACTTGAACATCCTGAGAACCGAAACTGAAACTGTGAAATTAAGTAACAAAAATCGTATTTACTTTACCGAAAACCTGATAGATTCCCAGAAAAGGTTAGCTTTGTGGTTTCACTCAAAAGAATCAAAAAGTATGATATTATTTTTTAAATTAAAAACTTCAATTGCAGTGCCTGGACAAATTTCCTTTCCCTTTTCTCTATGTTTTTTTTTATTGATTGGCTCTACTAACGAAAGGTAATCCGTTAACCAACCAGACAGCCTAAGCATTTTATTAATATTAAATTTTCACACAAGTCCTGTTCTGTTGTCCTTCTGACCCTGTCACCACTTGTCATTGCTGCATATTTCAAGGCCTATTAACACCCAAATTGGTACAATCTCACTGAAGGCTATTCCTGGCCCAAGCTGACCCAGATTGAGGCCTCATAATTATCAGCCACATGACAGTCGCACAATTAGCATGCGTGTTGGTCTTGCTCTCGTTTTCATTGCCTTGGACATTCAATTTAAATTGCGAACCGGGCTAAGACTGAATGGCACTTGCAATCGGCCGGATGAGGTCGAGTTGTGGCCTGGCTAGGAGCCAGTAGCCAGGAGCCCAGTTATCCTGCCGGCAGCAGAGCAAAAACGAGTGGCAGCCGAGTGACGAGTGAAAGGATAACAACTGCAGGCAACTTGTATCTGTGCATCTGACTCCCTTTCCTTTGCGATGTCAGTCGGCCTGTCAGGGAAGGGCCGCATTTGCAACCCATGGCCCGGCTATGTTGCCTGTGCCACAATTCACGCACCTTGAATGCCATTGTTGTAGTGATTCACTTAAAAAAATTCGACTCAGTTCGATTGGATTGCGATTGGTAACTGTCTCGGTTTGCCGTTCTTTGGGCCTATTTATACGCCTGCACAGCCGCCGGTCTGCTCTCAAAATATGGTGCAAAAAAAAAAAAAGGAAAAATAAATAATGAAAATCGCTGAAAAACAAAAAAAGTGGCGGCAGCCATGAGAACGGGTTTTCATCAGTTGGCAAAGCAGGCAACGCGCAGGCGCGCCGCTCTACGCAACCTACCCTCCCCCCCCCCCACTCCCCTTTTTTTGTTGATACCGCCCATGGCAGAGATCGCTTTTCGTGTTAATCACATCGATTGTTTAATTGGAAATTTGTACGCGCTTTTCCGAATGCGGCAAAAGGAAATGCCAGCGGACAAGGTGAACCCACTGAACCCGTCCATTTGATTTTTGGTCAGTGAACCAGAGGAGTCGTCTTCGACTTGTTCTCATTTCCAGGCTAAAACCCCCCACCCCCCCCAAATCATTCACGTGGCTCTTGTCAAGTGCTTTATTAATAGCCAACCTAACTCCCCCCCCCCCCCACCCTCTTCCACGATTTTCCATGCACCAAATATACTCAGTGCGTTGCACATTTTTGGCCCAGCCCGCGGACATTTTGTGTTCAACTTTTTCAGAGTTTTCGTACCCCGCAATCGCTGCTTTGAGTGGGCATGGTAGCCAGCACTTTACAGAGCTCTCTAATTAATTAAATATATAATATATACAGCAAAACTATAAAGTTACGATAAATAAACTAACTGCTTTGTTGCCAAAAAAAGTTCATAGAGTACCGTGAATGGTGTTAGGGTCTGTAAGCAAACTAGGTAATGTTTATTTAATAGCACTTAAGGTTATGATTGGAATAATAATGAATGTTTAATTTATTATACATACATTTTATTGTAAGCTTAATTTGATGAAGAATTTACATATAATATATAACAATAAATTATAGAAATATACTGACTATACATGAGAGTATTGTTTTATAAATTGTTTCAATAGTTATATATATGAACTGTTTGTTTTATATTCTCACTAAGTTTTATTGACATGCAATGTTGGTTTATTAAAAGTAACTATAGTAAACAGACTATATTATTTCATTGTATGTATTAAATTTAATTTAATTAGCAGTACACTTTATTAATTTATTAAATGTAATTGATAAGTGTAATTCATTGTGACTCTGGTTATACTAATATGATAATACTTTTTATTGGGGATCGCATGTATATGTAGAGACTTTATCAATGAGAATCTCACCTTACACAATTTTAGAATTGGCATGTTAGAAACAAGGTATTTATTTGTTTAACCATATTCGTATATATTATAGGCCCTACAATATCTAGTGGGTATATGCCGATCCGAATAGACCACTTTCCAGTTTATATTTGTTATTTTTTGCTAGTTCTCACGCAGCCACCGCCGAATGGGCGCGGAAATTGGGCAGCCAGCCAGAGTTGGATCGGATTGGAGTAAATTGGAGTGGAGTGGAGTGGAGTGGAGTGGATCGGATCGGATCGGGGTGCTCTAGCCGAGAGTGGGAGCCCCCGAGTCCGAGGTTGCAACTGGGGGTACGGAGCTGGGAGTCGGGGCCTGAGGACCTGGTAGACCTGGTACGCCTGCCGCTGATTGCCACGCTTTTCGAAAGGCAGCAGCAGAAGTGGGCCCGATTTTTGGACTGGGAGGCCTTTTTGCTGGCTTTTGATTTGTGTTTTCTGATCTAAGCCATTTTGTTGCTGGCTAACAATTTTTTGTGGGTCGCTCGCAATTTATGCGCACTTTTGTGCGTTTGTCGTGACGAGGGATAGATATACACACTGAGAGAAAATATTGTGTGTTTTTGCTATTTACTTTGCATCGAATACATATAATAGTGACCTAAGAAATTGAACGTAATTAAATTCAATGAAAGCGATCGACATTTTTTTTAAATATATATCCAAAAATATTTAATATGGACTGTTTGTATTTGGTGTTTTTAGTTTAATAATATTTTGTTAACGACGAAGTACAAATAAAACTGTTATCTGTAAATACAAAGAAGCTCAAATATAAATTTAGACAGTAAAACTTTTAAAACGTGAATCACCATCTGCCACCATTATATTATTTTATGATTTATTTTACCTGTCAATACACTTTATATTGCCAATAAAACTAGTTCGACTCAAAGAGACTTGAAGTTATGGGAGTTTGATTTCAAAATAGTCCTCAATTATTGAAATATTTATTTCACATTCAGTTACACTGCGTTTTTTTACCACTCTCATATAATTTTAATGTCCTATTTTTTGCAATATAAAATTAATCGTTAAAAGAGATAAGCCTTTTACTATGTGGTTAGTGGTACTTTTACTATGTGGTTAGTGGTACTTTTCTCTGGGTGTGGTTCACATGTAGAGTGGGCCAGGGAGCGTTATGTAATGGGCCACAGCTGGCTGTCTGTCCGCCTGGGAGCAAACACACAGAGGTTTCGCAACCAAGGCGACGCTGGGAAATTGCTAGCATTTTCCGACTGTCAACTGAGAAACCTCCGTCAAGGGAAGCGAGTCGGTCTCCCGAATCTGACACCCAAATCGAAGTCGGGGTAAAAGTGCAGCCAACCTTCAGAAGAAATGCGTTCAGGGGGTTTTTTTTTGGGTAGAAGGCGGCCAGTAAAAGCATTATCAAGCTGAAGATGGCGCCACTTGTTTTGGCATTGCCAATTCCGGGGAAGCACACACAATAAGACACAATGGCGTAGAAGTTGTCGAGCAGTGCACGGAAAAAAACACATATATATTCTCTTGTCTTTAAACTCACATTTATTTCCATACATCTTTTCAAACTATTTGTAGAAAAAATATAATATAAGAATATAAATAAATTTATAACCAAAGTTAGTTTCCTTTTTCAATATAATCAAAAGGGGACAAGCCCAACCCCTCGAAATACAATTTCACTTGAGTCGAGAAGATTAAATCCTAAAAACCTTTCATAGATAAACAAGGCCCAAGTAGGCTACAATTTTTTATATAAACCTGTTGGTTGACCTTTAGAATTTGTATTACAAATTATAATAAAATAATATTTTAATTAATACAATTTTTCCAGAAAGGCCCTAAGTTCTCTTTGTAATTTAAGGCTTGAAACTATGTATGTATTTTCTAATTGAGATGACAATATACAAACAAAGCTTGTTTACCTCCATTACTTAAAGCATTTTTGCTTGATTTGTCCAGATAATTACACCTGCAATCAATGTTGTAATAGAGATTACCGCTTATGTCCATAAATTAGCAGCATTCTTACATTTTTATTGTGTTTGGCACAGTGTGAGTGTGCGCGGCGAAGTCAATTCCCGATGCAGCGGCAATCATCGATTGTCATTGCTGATGAGCGCCCTTCCCCAACTCCACCACCTCCACCCCCTCCCCGCCTTGCGATGCCCTTGCAACCCATTGTTCCATTGTGTAATGGCGTGATGTTTCAATTACGTCCATCAACCCCCTCCCCTGCCGCGATAAATACACAATGCCATCTCTGCGGGCGTCGCAATCTGCGAGCTTTTTGTCTCTGACATTAATTTGTATAATTGCAATGCCAATACAGGACAAGCAGTCGGGCCCAGCCAAGTGCAGCGAGCCATGGCTATCTCAATGTCCTTTTGCCAGCGAAAGCACCACCACCACCCAGTCCAACACCCACCACCCACCACCAACACCCACCCGTCACATTGTGGTGTCCAGTGGGGCGAAACACTTCACGTCTATGTGGGTCAAAAAGGCGCAGACAACGGGCCAAAACAAAGCCAAACAAAGCCGCAGTAAAATTTTGGAAAAGACCCAGGACAGATTCATGATGAAATGGAGATATCCTTTGGAAATCAAAAGGTCGACGCACCAATCTACAAAAAATGTTCTAAAAACAAATCAGACACTCACATAAAGAAAACAAATACTTATATTTAATGGTTTTACATATTGTTTTGGATATGAACTCTTCCCTACATAAAAAATAGTTAAATCGATCATTTAAAACGTTTTAAGGAATGTAAAGAAATGGTATTTATGAGGGTGAAAATATATGAAAAGATATGAAAATCCAATTTCTATTGCTAGAGGCAGGCAATGCCACGAAAATGGTAAAATGCATGGGATTTGTGGGTTTATATGTAAGGTAACAGTTTTGAAAAAATTTTAAGCTTAAAAACATCACACGCTATAAAGATCTTATGAAAAAAGTGTCGCTTTTCAAGCTTTGCTTTTATTATAAATTAATAATACTTCGCAAACCCTTGACAATAAATATCTCCAATTTCAGAGTGGAAATTACAGGGTATCAATACGATGGGCTCAGCACTGACAGCAGTTGTAGTTGGCATCCCCTAACTGCTCTTTTTTCGCCGCTCTTGACACCGCAGCCCATCGCTGTCATTGTTTCCATGTCCATTGTCCATCGTCCCATGTCCAGTTTTCAGAGGTTTGAGTTGGCGACATTTGCCTAAATACTTGGCCCCACACCCTCGACCATTATCACACATGCTGTTTTCCATTCCTGCCTTTGTTGGCGTTTTGCGTGGAATTTCCAAAAGGCGAAGATTAATGACCGACATGCCCTGACATCGCCGCGTCATCGTGGCATCGATATCAATGGCGATATATAAGCAGGTCAGATTGGGATGACGACGACTGACCGCCCACAAGTCACGATGATTGGAGTATGAGTATGCAGTGTAGAGCTTAACCCCAGGCTAATGCAGTATTTAAATAGTGTGAAATAATAGCTGACTCGCTTTAAAGTAAACCAAAGGGTATACTAATAATTTAAGTATTGACATTTAATGGGTATTTAAAATCAGACTTTATATTTTCACTACCTAAAATATTTAACATTACTTAGAAATGATATAGAAATTCAGTTTTGGGGATTTTAATATGACTAACCAGATTACGAGAGGTATACACTTGAGATATAGTGCTCTCCACGCATAATTGATTTTAGTTTGGTTGCTATCAGCATCTTAAATTTATTTTGAAAATTTTTTAATAAATGGAAAGTTAAATTTTGACAATTCATAGTAGAGCTCAAAGAGGTGGGAATAGAAATACGGTCTGAAACCGTATTTATCAAAGTTGTGATTCGTGGAATTTAGGTTCTTGGTATTAGACACCATTACTTTCAAGCTTTGCAAACCCTCATGTTGAGTTATTAAAAACAAATAATTCAACTTGTTAACCCCTTAAATGAAAATACCACTTTATCCTATTGAAATCCGGGGTAATCTTGCGTTGTCCCCTCTTAACGCATCTAACACTTAACTTAAGCACAGAAACTACCACGTATCGCATTGCCAGCTATTAAGAGCACCCTTTGCCATTTTTGTGTTAAATTGTAATGGGTGTCTTGTCACTCCGTAGTGCTCGTCGCCTTAGTGCGTCCAGAAGTCCGACAGATGGCGCACGCCAACCCATCGACTGGGGGCAACAAACCGGTTCGAGGCGTGGTGCGCTTTGCCAGCGAACCGAAAGTGGAGCAACGTCCTGCCATTACGCGCTATTAACCGCAAACACTGGCAAACACACACACACAGTTTTGCCTAGCCGAGAGCATTAAAATTTAACCTTCAATTACAAAATCAATAGGCAAAAAGGCGGCCACACCTCCGTGCAGCTAGATCTTTTTGGCCAGATTCGAGGCGCCTTTGTTCAGTTGGTTCGTGCGCCTTTGTCGTTCTGCTGTCTTGCAATCTTCATCTTGGATTTTCATATTTTCTGAGAATATTTCTTTTATTTTTGTCTTTTTCTCTATGCCGCAGCTGCGATATTGAGACACTTGACAAGTGGGCAGTGCCCCCGACGTGCCACGCCCACGCCCCTGCGTTAATTTGTTGTGCAATCTGCGCATTTATTATTTTCAGACTTTCCTTCACTGTTATTAGTCCATCGCAGTAATGAGAATATTCAAAGCACCTAAAAAAAAATCAACGGAAAACAATAATGGCACACACTTTCGTTTGACTTGATTTTCATTTTGTTTCTGATTTAATTCCATTCATTTTCGGGTAACGAGATTATTTGAGGAATGGCCAAGTGGCCGAGGGGCATCGATGTAGCAATATTATTTCTGACGGGAATGCGCTGAAAATTGGAGATCTCTTGAGGGAATTTGTACTTTAATTACATGTTTTATACATGTTCTGGTTATTAAAACTACCCACAATTAACTTTCAATCAGTTTACAACTTAAACAACAACACCCAAGTCTTAAATATAGAATATAAACATGTAGAGCGTTAATTAATAGACAAAAAAACCCATAAAATAACCGATAATCTTAAAAATATATATATTGTTAGTATGAATCTATAAATACTTTTTTAATTTATAAGCAATTTTTAAACAATTAATTAGTTTAATTTTTTATATACTTTAATAGTTTAAATTTGATACTTTCAATACATTAGTTTTTCAGGATTTAGTGTCAATTTCATAGTTTACATAGTTTTTTTTCAAGAGTAAAAGTCTACGACAAGATCAAATGAATATATATTCTTAAAGAGCAATGTTTTTATGTTTGCTTGCCAACTGTGGAGAGGGTATTCTCCGGTCGGTAGACATAGCTTTAACATGTCTACTTGTTGCTAAAATTGATTCAAGAGGCCGTCAGCAATTAAAAATCACCGCAAATTGCGCCTAAGTGCTGCAATTATGCACTCGCTTGGGCAACGTTGCGTATACGCAATTCGAATGGAGCCAACCGCAAGGAAGACTTAGCTGTATCTTATCGCTACTTCACTCGATTGGAATGCCTAATACGAAGGAAAATTGTACCCCAAAAATTAACCCAGTTCATTAAAAAAATCGTGCAATATTGTTTAAATACATACAGGGGTGGTCAAAAGTATTTGCACAAATTACACGTACTTACTCATAAGAAATGTGCAAATACTTTTGACCACCACTGTATAATGGAATTTAATGCCGTCACATAAAAAGGTGGTAACCAAACTCCAACGCGAGAGTATATTTCTCGACTGTCAGCGGGTTTATGTAAAATGCGACGCGTATTAAGCGACAAATCACTCGGTGCATAAATAATTGCCACCTGCACTTGGGTTTGGCGGCACCGGCGCGTTGGTTCCCAGCCAAACTTATCGCCTGAATGACTTAGTGGCCTGATTTAGCCCGCCAAAACTAGGTCCAAAAAAACGCGCCACGCCCACCGACCAAGGCCTTTTAATAAAATTAATTTATTTTATTGATATTTGGCAGCAAACACACAGATATTTCGGGAACAGCCGCCAAGCAGCCGCAAAAGTGTGTGGTCCGAAATTTCGATGGGGTATTTATAGGCTGGAACCTTTAATTGGGTTCGGAGCATACTGGTCTACTTCAGCCTGGGGATGTTATTCGAAATAAAAAACAATCATTTTATAAATCGAGAAAAATTACCCTTTTATTATCACATCTGAAATAAAGTACTAAAATATTTAAGCTAGAAATGTTGTCAAATTTCGTTCTTAACAACTTAAAATATTATCGATATTTATATTCCCATTTCTTTAATTAACGGATAAATTATTATTTTATCGAATCCTTATTTTAATTATCGAATCCTTAATTATCGATGCGATATTTATGTATCGATATTTTCGTTCATTCCTAATGCAACTTTTTAAGGGGAAAACCAATTGCTAAGGGCAAATAACTTGCGCAAATCACTTTGAGTGGATACTCTGGCAATCTACCAATTGGTATGTGTGTATACTTGGACCCTTATACGGAGCATCCCCCAGTCGTTAGAGTTTTCCTGATCCTTGTGATTGTTGTTTTTGTTATTTTTTTTGGCCTCCGTAGCCCCTAATTGAGTTGGTTTATTAGTTTGGCCTGGTCCAGGAAGCCCTCCATATGCAGTTGGCCCTGGCAACGCAGGTTGCAGGAGTGGGGGATTCCGGGGAGGCACCTTCCACCCGGTTGATGGACACTGATAGACCCAAGGAGGCCTTATTCTTCGACTGTTGCTCCAGCATCTCTGGCCAATTGTGATGAGTTATGGCCTGCGACTGGCAGATGGGCACCACCCTGCATCCTAATTCGCATATTTCATGTGTACCACAGCTTCATGTTGTATAATTTATGAATCCATTTCCATTTCGCTGTAGAGTTCGGCAACAGGGGGGCGTGGCAAGCCCAATGATGACCTGCTTGTACTTTCAATGAGTACCTGAGGCGTCTTTAACCCAGAGTTGGAGATGCTGTATGGACCCCCAAGTAACTTACATTTCTGATAAAACAAAGATTTTTTTTTATGAATTTTAAATGTCAACTTCTATTTATGAATTTAATATTATTTTAATATTTTAAAATTGTCTTTCCAGTTGACTATGGAAGCAGCGTAAGCCAAAAACCTATTACAATTTATGCAGAGGCAACTGTTAATCTGAAATTGTAAGCAAAGCCAAATAGTTTTACTCAATCATGCACATATTTATTAAAAATACGGCATATGAGAAATGTAAACAAATATGAAAAAGCACAAAGCAAACATTTGAAATATTCCCCTTTTGATAAATATTAAAAGGACACATATCGAACAAAAATACCGAAAATGTGCCTGTGCCGTAGCATCCTTTTCCCGTGTGTCTTTCAATTATCAATTGAATCGAGAAATTCCTGGAAAAGCCATCGCCATCCGGGGGTTAAAGAGGCGCCTCTTCCATTTTCATTGGTATTCGCAGTGCGTGGGGCGATCTGCTTGTTGCTCTTTGCCGGCACACACATGTGTGTGTGTGAATTTTGGGGTATGCGTGCATGTATGTAGCTGGGTGTATCCACCGATATGTACACATATCCCTTGGGGCCATTTCTGGCTGTTGTTGGTCCCGGGTATTGTGTTGTTTACCCACCTGCAGAGCGTGCTGCCGAGTCAAAGCCGAGTTTGATTTCTGTGTTAATTACGCATACGCACTGCGGTCCACAGACCCAAAGTCGTCGCTGTCGTCTCATTAAATCCGAAAAACTCCAATGCAGCAGGGCGGGCTGAAAAAGCAATTTAGCAACAGCGACGACCGTTGGCAATTTTGGCCAAATTCATCTGGCCACATACGAGGGGCACTGCACGCTGCAAACTGCACACATTGCGCATGGGCATGGGCATGGTCAACTGGTTCGGGCCTTGTTTCAGGCAATTAAGCACTTCTGGCCCACAAATTTGTAAACAAGCGCTGCCAGGCGACGCGACCTCCAGTCGAACCCCTTCTTTTTCGCAGGCCCCCGCCCAGAAACAACACAACAACACATGGATATTGGAAGGGGCAGTTTAAATTATAACACAATTTATGAAGCAATTATTTAAAATAGTAACGACAATGGAAAAACAAATTTAATTTAAGGTAATAATAAGGCTAATAAGGCTGACAAACAATTTTTGTACGCATATTCATTTAAATGGCTCCAAAAGCTGATTTAGTATTTCATTTTTTACCGCAGGTTGCATTTCTAATCATTTTTCATGAAGATTTATGGTTTCCATGCATATTTAAACTCTACTTTAAATAGCTGCTATGAATAGAAGAAATAAATTAATAGTATATTTGAATATATATATTTAACTGTTACTGTTCCAATAAAATGTTTTTAAATTTGTATTTATAGTTATATTTATCATTTTAAACAGCGATTCTGTATTATTTAATACTGCCAAAAAAAAAAAACTGAACATAGCTGCCTAAATATTAATCAATTGAAAAATAAAGACTTTAAACTAAATGTCTAATACTAAAATCCTTTTTTAGGGGCATTTCCAATTCACTTAATATACCCGGTTTCCCCCGGTTGAAAAGGCCTAAAAAAGAAAAGCCAACTGGCCAACAGCAAACTTGGCAACTTGGACTTGGCAAGAGGGCCAGTGTTTGGCTCAGCAATAAAGTGGTTGTTGCTGCTGCCGCCGTGCTGCTGCAGTGCGTCGCTTCCAGGCCACTTCACTTTATTTACCGTCACGCTCAGCAAGCTGCGGCGGCGGCATTAAGTGCGAAAACAAAGCCAAAGGCATCGAACCGCTCCCGGCAACTCCTTATTTTTATAGCCGGTTTATTGAAAGGCCGCCGGGCAACGTGCAACCAGCAACCAGCAACTACCAACTAGCAATGTGCAACGTACACGGCGAAAAATACAAATTTTAGTTTCGACATAGCCAAATAAGCTTACGTATCACTTTAAGCTTGATCCTTTGACCCGAGTCTTTATTTTCATCCACAAATGTTAGTCTAGAAATATGAAACTGTTATTGGGGCTTATTAATTTTATTGAGCTTATGTCCTTAAAAGTATTATACATTTTACTAGTAATTTACAAAAATGTGGTTTCTGAAATAATTTGTGCTTTGTAAGATTATGAGTTTTAAGTTGGGTTTTAGTTTAATTAAAATAAAATTATTCGCTTTACACACATTAAACGTTTTGATGTTTTTATGGTCTCAAAAAGATTTTAAATTGTTTAAAAATAAATTTCATTTGACAGCATCAGAGATATGGCGATTGCCTAGCTTGTTTTTAAGATAAAGGTGAAAAGGAGGAAAAATATATATTCAATGCATTAAATTTTCGATGACGGAAAATATATACATATGTATGTGTATATGTACACTTTTAAAAGTAATAAAAAGATCTTCAAGCCACCATAAGTTATCCATTTGGTATATTTTGTATATTTAGAACAAGTATATGTACGTAACCATTTATTTACTCAATTTCTCCGTGTGCACTCGCTGATAAAGAGCGTTGCGTAAGTTGCTGATGACGGTAATGATGATGATGGTCAGTGGCCATTGGCCAAGTAGGGATACCACTTCCCTCTTGACCAACACCGGCGCAGAGGAAGTGCACGGCTTCAAAGACGCGGAAATGGAGCGAGGGTGGCGTCTGCAGGTGTGGTAATCCGTGGAGCACTAAAAGCATTGGGAGCTCACAAATTTATTGGCGCAACTTAAGCGGAAAGGTGAGAACCGGGCGAACAAAAAAAGTGTAGGAAAAGAACAAGGATGAAATTTTAGAGGAATCGGGAAAGATTGTTGCAGCTTAGATTGCGAAGGAGCAGACTTCAGAAGTTGAATCTTAAATAACATAGTACGTGAAGTGTTTGCAAATCGTTCATTAACATATAACAATTTATGTCAAAACGGTAATTGAATAAATGGCATCTTTACAAGTTATTTTCACTTTATATAGGGCCTGAGGAATTGACCAAAAATCAAAGTCTGCCAATAATGGCTCACTAAAACGAGTGATAAAATCTATTTGCGAATAATTCAAATATACATTTATCAAAAAGGCTATTAAATATAAATTGTAGTTTTCCCACTCATTCACAACAGATTTTCCTGCTGAAAAATACTTTGTTTACCTTTGCTTTCTATAATTGTTTAGCATACAACAATGCCAGAAAATAAGAAGCATCATTTTTTGAAAATTCTTATTATAAAGATTATGTTTAAATTAATAAAAAAAAAACCATTCAGTGTAAAAACCTTATTAGCTAACGGGAAACTTAAAAACAATATATAAAGAATTTTTGTTTTTTTGGTTTTCAAAAATATGAGTATGTTTAAGAACCAATCACTTGTGTATCCAACATTATTACAAATGAAAAATAATACAAATATGAAAATGATTGTGTAATATCATAATAATTAATAAAATAAAAGTGACTCTATAAGCCATACTACTCCCCATGAAAGGCACATTTCGAATCTTTCACGACGCGCGCCAATTCAGCCGAACAGCATTGCCAGGTTTAAGGAAAGTGTCCATTGTTTACAAACAACGTGGAGCTTTTTCGCCGGCAATTGCATATTCTTCATTCCTTGCTCTCCAAAACCCAATTTTTGCCATCCGCCTTATCGGCTTTTTATCGGCGAGAGAGAGGTGAGAACACAGCGCCTGCGCTCGAACTGTCAGAATTGCAGGCCAAAATGTAAACGAAAATCGAAGGGAAAGCAAAATTGTTGATATGCTAAACATCGCATCATCTGGCAGAAAAACAAGCGGAAAAGCAGTCGGAAAAGCGGTCGCAACGCCACAAAAATAGATAAAAAAACAACAAAAACAACAAGTCCAACCAAAGAAAGAAAAGCTTGCCACACACATTATTCGACGCCGCTCATTATTTTAGTTTGATGGAAATTTTGGAAAACTTTTGAAAACGCCGAAAGTCGTCGGACAGAGTGTGTGTTATGAAATCGTTGCCGCGTGCGTGAGTGCAAAAATAGCTGGAAGTTCGGAAAAAACCCAAGAAATTGAACACGAAACCCTATAGAAATCGTAGAATCCAGGCACCCAGAAGGTAACTATGTACCTCCAAATCCTAGTACTTTTACTGCTTTCTTTTTTTTTTGTGGCCCAAAAGATGAGTCATGTTGTTGCTGCTTCTCAGTGGATATGGATATGGGCATATTTTTAGAGCCACCGCCCCCCGGCGTTACTTTCTCCATTTTTCTTGCCCTATGACCGGCCTTTGATAGATCGATATGTGCAATTAGAGGGGGTGTCATGTGATTTTGTTTGCCGGCACCTTGCAGCAGCAACAACAACAAGGCGCACATACCCGTTTGCTGCAATTACGCAGCAAAATCAACAGCGGCATTAAAAAAAAACACGATTAATTAGCCTGAACTCACGCACTTAACTAAAACTTAAAAAGGTTGCCTACTTTTGGGCTGGCTTTCAAAACACTAGGTTCTTATTAAAAACTATCATAAAGAAAATTTAATGTCGCAGAAAACAGAAATATCTCATAGATATTTATCAAAGGGCTATATCAGTAATTTTATACTAAGCTGGTAAAATGAATATCTTTTAGTTTTTCTACGAAGTAAATATTTAATAGCTAAAAAAACATATAAAACATATAATTATCATATGCATATACCACTATTATTTAAGATCACAAGCTTAAGGATATATGACTCCAAAATACAAGCTGTTATTTTAATAAATTAAACAACAAATTTGCAGACTTAGTCAAAAATATCTGCTAAAACTGCATTGTCATATTATTTTTTTTTTATTTATGACTTCTTAAAGGGCTTATCTATCCAGCTTTCCATTTGCATATCGTTCGAATGATTACAGCTTTATTAAAATCCAAATATGTACATTAGAGAGTGTTTACATGCCCAGATACCAAATTTAGCATCGAACGAATGATCTTTGCCGACCTTAGTAAATCCTATTTAAAGATAATAGTGTAATTCTAGAAACTTCCCAAGTACCAGGTATGTATGTATATTTAAGTTTTCTGCTCACACTCACAAAAACACACACACATTTTTAGTTTGTTTCCACACACACGCACTCACCCTTTGTTAAGTTGGCAATGAGAAACTTACGCCGTTTAACAAACACTTTGCAGTACCGCCAATTAACAAGCAGATCCGAAACAACAGCCACCTTAAGCCATCCAACTCACACAGACCAAGTCGCAATTGTTCAGCTGAGGCGACTCTCACAGAAACCGAGTGAAATCGGGAAAATCATCAGCGGGGGCAACACGAGTACCTTCCATCCAAGTATCCGCCCCATCCACATCGGTGTCCCAAATTGCCAGCGAAGGCACAACAACAGCAACAGCCTTAAGTTAAGTTGCTCCTATGCCAGTTTAGGCAAAATGCAGGCCACGCCCAGCGAAGATGCTCAGCCGCAGGATCCGCTCAAGTCCTTCGAGAGGGACTATTGCGACCTGCCGCACTACCAAGTAAGTACACTGAGGGAATCCTACAAAATCTTCAACGGTTTGCCAATTTAATATCGGAGAAACAGTGAACTCTAGTTCAAAATGTTTTGTCAATAACTATATTTCAAGATAAATGGTATTTGTATAGGTACATTGAAGATCTTAGAAATAGTAGACAATTAATATGCATGTTCACACGAATAGGAAATATATGTACTTATTTATATGTTAAGCGGTATCATTCTAAGTAAAATACTCAAAAATCTAGGTTCTTAGAAATAGTAAAACATGAACTGTCAGGGAATCTTTTAACTTCGCATTTTGGAAAATTAGGATCATTCAAGACAAAGTTATCCAAATTTAAGATCAAACTATCTCTCTAGATAATCATTTAGTATCTTAAAAAAGGCAGAGAAATACTTTTAAGGCTGTAGGTGTAATAAATAAAAGCATACCTAATAATTCTTCGCTTAAGGATAAATATACTTTTATATTTTGAACCTAAAAATATTTTTGAGCTCTGTATAGAAGGAATGGTGGGGGGAGGTAGCTGCAACAGCAGCACATCAATCAGTTGCAGCAAAACTCATTAAACTTGTGCCAATTGTGCCAGTCAAAGGAGGTTGGCCAGAGTTGCCACCCCCAGTCGTAAACCGCCCCTTCCTCGGATTCTATATATTATTGTTTTTGTTCCAAGCACTTTGATTGCTTTGCCGCACTGCCTGCGTTCTCAATTTCAGCCTCAGCCTCATTCCCATTCTTATTTTCAATTTTACTACTTTAAAATTCGCAGCGTATGTATGTGTTTGCTGTGGGGGAAGCTGATAAGGCAGATCATTAATTTTCCGATTTTCGTCTCTTTTCAGTGCGACATGAGTGATTCTGCACCGAATACCCCGGGACCCAGCTCAGGCTCGGCCCTGCCCAAAAAGTATTACCGCAAAGCGGCCCACAGGTGAGTCCAAAATGGCTTTAACGAAAACTTATAAATAGGCCTGGGTGATTAAAAGATTTCAAAAGCCTGAAATAGCAATTACAAACCAAAAACAAAACCATAGTTTTAATTATGTTTCAAGACGATTAGAATAAATTTAACCGAGTTTTAAGCTTTATAAAGAAGAATCTTTAAGTCGGTGACCAAAATCAATCGAAAACTTTTTAAATTGTTTTTGCTCAGTGTAAGCGACATTTGTTCAAGAGAGATTTTTTCATAAATAGAGTCCATATACCACGGTCAATGCCAAGTGCGAGCGGTTTTCTACGGCCTTATCTTCTTATCTCGCAGCCAAAACAACAACAAGCGGAAAAACAACGACTAGCTAGTTAATCCACACGAAACGGGGACGTTCGCTTGACAACCTGATGTTGATAGTATCCGCCCATTAGTCTAGGCAGAAATTTGGGAGTATGGGACTTGACATCATATGGAAACATACAATATTTAAAGTTAGTACCGTACATGTTTTAGTTCAGTTTATCAGTGTATTAAATAAGACCATATAATAGAAAGTTCAGAACCATCTAACAGAAAAAAATTTTAAAAATAAATATTTTTTATAAATATTGTTTACAAGCTGAACTTAAAATTAGTAAAATAACCTTTATTGCTTGAATTTTTATTTTCAAATAAAATACTAAAAGAAAATATAAAAATATTCTTTTAAAAAGTTTGGACTTAAAACTATTAATATTTGCAATATCATTACGAATAACAAATGTATTACATATGAAGTATTTAATCATTTTTTACTTCAAAGTGACAATTAGGAAGTATTAATTATTGTATTGTAGAATTATTATTATTGATGAAGCATTGGAGCTTTTTTCTGGTTAGCTCGAGATACACCTATCTTATCTTGTAAAATCTGAAAAAAAAAATATTTTAGAATATGTTTGTGTGGACATTCCAGGGTATGCAGGCCCTCGTGCATCTACTTTTTGCCGCCCATCGTCTCCTTTGCCATTTTTGTTTTTGCTGATTACAATATTTTGTGACGCTGCCCATTATCGCCCGGTTTTAGTGGCTTGATGAGGTGTGTGTGTGTGTGTGTGTGGGGGGGGGGAGGTTTGTTGGACTGTGACAGTGGTGAGGGGTGCGGGGTGGTGGGCGCAGGGGGTCCCCTCTGAATTGCTTGTTAGGCGTAGATGCAAGTGAGTGGACACTTGGAGACACTCAAGTGCCAACAGCAACTGCAGTGTGCGTTTATCTCAACCTGTGCTTGTGTGTTGACATTGACACGATGCAAAGTGCATGCTATAGTTTTTAAGAATATTTATCTCTATATTCGGCCACGACGTTTCGAAAAGGTGTTAAGTGAGTGGGCAGTGAGGGAGAAAGGCCCATTTATATAAGACCCAGTTGGACTGATCGATAAAGATCCCCACACCAATATCCCCAGAAATGCGAGATGAAATATGGGCTTATGGAATATGAGCATGGCAATGAATATGCAAATGGCTGATGAAATATTCATGAACTCCGCCGCGCCCATCAAAATTATAATTGAGCCCATAATTAATGCGCTCATATATCTGTTGGCTTGGCAATACGTATGCATGCATGTATGTATATCAGTGCCTTGCTGTTTATGCTGCTGCCATTCTGAGGTGTCACAGGGATTTGCATATACAAAATCGAATCGATTTATGGGCTGTCAATGCCGCTGGCGAATCGAGAGCGTTCGATCGCCTATCTGTATCTGTATCGCCCAATAAAATCTCTGTGAAAAGTCGAGCACACAAAAAATTCCACTTAGTCAAGTCGCAAACCCCACGCACTAGTAAGTACACCGAGAAAAAGTGGCTTAATTTAGCAAATCTTAGAATAGAATACATCGAAAATATTTGATAGGATATTATTCTTAATTTAATTAAATCTTGAAGGCTTTTCTCTCAGTGTCTGTCACTTATTGGAACTTGTTGCCTGCTGGGGCGTGGGCACATTGCCATAAATAGTAAGAGTGTGCCACATAACTACATATTTGGGTACAGTTGAGGGCACAGCAAGTGTACTGTTAAACGAAAGTGCAGGGGCTTGATCTGAAGTATTTAAGATCTTGAATCTGGTATAGAGTTTATTTGAATTGTCTTTTAATGCATATTCATTTTCCTTGCCATTTTAATGAATTATTTAAATTCCGTCGATCCGTCGCTCAAATAGATTCCTTTGTTGTTTAAGCAATTGTTAAATGTGTCACAATTCTTCACTGGAGAAGATGGAATAATATTTGAATTCTAAAACATTTTCTTTCCGTGTAAGCCACTTGTTTTTACCAAAATGATAAGGAAATATTTCGGCAAATCCATTACTATTTCCTCAACCTACGCTGTGAGCGTGTGTAGCTCGCTTTTGTGTGCATAATTTCATTTCTTTGCCGCTTTCCAAGCATTTCCAAGAGTGGCACACTAAAATTTCCATGCGCACAAGTGGGTGTAGTCATTGTAGTTGTTTTGTTTGCCATATTTGTTGTTGTTTGGCCATTGGAGCTATTTTTGAGTGAGCAAGCAGGGCGTGAAGATAAACGAGAGCGCGGGCGGAACACGGGAGTGGGAGTGACGAACCGCCGACACCCAGTACACTTAAAGTATTGTGATCATCACTAAAACAGTTACATCACAAATCAATTTAAACAATTTTTTGTTTTATGATTTGAGAATATCTAAAAAAGATTTACCACAGATTACAGATTAGGCGTGTCGCTTTCGTTCTGTAAAGAGTTTGAAGTTTCATTTAGCTTAGATCTCTTCTAATGGAATGAAATGGAATGTACAGACAAAATCTAAACAAACACAGCTTTAATATGATTACGAAATTCATGAGAAAGACGTGTAAAAATGTGAAATTCAACTCGACTGACATTGATCACACTTTAAAATGGTTTCTTACTTTCTAATTGAGCTGTTTGTTTTTCTTCGGTGTAGCGTGTGACCAGGACCGATCATCCCCTCACCGAGTGATGGGTAGCAAAACAAAGTAGAAAACATTTTTTGTTTATTGCATAAAAGGCATCAAAACAACAACCGAACGGTCTACGTTGACACCGTCCCCAACAGCAACAACAACAACAGAAAGGCGGCTAGACAGAGAGAGAGAGTGAGAGTGGGGAAGAGCGAGCGAACGGGAAAGAGCAAAGCTTTCGACGCCGACGCTCTGCCGACAGTGTGAAAACGGAGAGAGTTTGGCGCTCGTCGCTCTCTTTTCTGCCCGACTGCTCAGCCGCCGCTTCCTTCCACCATTTCCATTTCCACATTGCACTTTCAGTTGAAATTCGAACGTTGACCGAAATCGTTCGAAAATCGTATCGCCCAAAGCCAACTGAATCGAGGAAAATCCAATTCCAAATACGAATCGAAATCGAAATTCCGAATTGAGTCCCAAAACTTTTTTGTTTTTTATTTTGTTACCTAAACCGATCATCGACAAGAGTGAACCGCGCTGCCACGCACGATCGCCATTCAGATCCATTCCAAACTCCAGATCTCGGTGACGTAGACGTCCGCCGAAAACAGCTGATAAGATACTTATCGCACGTCCCCCCCCTCAACCACTTGCACACCCACTGGGCGAAAAAGCTTTATCAGCAGCAGCAGCGACGCGGCGCAGCATTTGTGGCCTTGTAATCCGCGGCACCGCCAAGATGCCACAGCCTAAACAACAACAACAGCAGAAGCTGCAGCAGCAACAGCTGCAGAAGCAGAATCCGCTGCAGAAACATTCCAGCTCCAGTCCGAGCTCCAGTCCGAGCTCCAGTCCGAGTTCCATTTCCAGTCCCGGCATCAACACTTCCACGATCGTAAAGCGGGAACGAGAAAGGGAGCGGGAACGCACGCAGACGATCGGGGAAACAGACATGGATCAGTCGGTGCTCAATGGATTAACGTTGGGCGGAGATGTTGGCGGTTACCATGGACACAAGCGCGAACTGGGTCACAGGTGAGCGGTGCTCCACAGAGCGGTAATACATAAAATATGATCAATTGGATATTTCAAAATACTCCCATGAGAGATATACACTTTCGAGTGGAGTAGATACAAAAGGCAGTAAAGATCATTAAATCTAGACCGATCAAACTGTTTTACATCTAGCAATGTCATAAATATGGAATGTTAATTTGGTAATTTGGCAGCTTAAAACCTAATTTAAGCTTACCATGAGCTCGTGAAAACGGGCATCAAAGCTAAAAAGGGCAGTTACGTAGATCTAACATCCTAGATCGATTAAATGATTGTACATCTAAAAAAGTCTGAATGAAAAATATCTACCAAAACCATTTCCTAGCCAGAGATTCTACCGAAAGCTGACTAGGAATATGCTTATTTTGAATTTTTAAAAGGCAGTTAGATCGTACATACCTTCTGGATTGATCACATTTAGTTTATTTAATTCAATTTCGCACAGTTGCACAGTAATCCTCAGTTAATCACACAAGGAACAAAGTGCATCCAATAACAGAAATATAATATTGCCTTCGTTCTTAAAAAGTACATTCCAGAATGAATGAATTATTTCCTATCAATCGAACATTCTTGATTGTGGAAAGTATACTACAGCTTTTTATGAATACAAAATATAAGCTGTCCATTGATTGCTATATAACTATGTAATAAACATAAATAAAATTTCATGCTGGCAAACATTTTTGCAAGTATTTAATAATAATCATGATTTAAGTGACTCAGTAAAGAGCTGAAGAGATTACTAAAAAGATGCCAGTACAAAGCCTGTACTATGAATATTAAATACGATGATCTAAGATAGATCAATTAGTGTGGTTACATAACCTATATGGCACATTGTTAAATAGACCAAATTTTCCAGCTACTTAGTTCATGGTATGCGTATCTCCCTATGTAATCTTGATTGAATCATGCACCCTTATCTTCTTCTCACTATGAGTCACACGGGTTGTGGACTAGCAGTGATATACGAGTGTATTTATTTGCATGCCCATATAGTGCAAAAATGTGTGGCAAACCTTTGATCATATCGCTGGGTTTACCAAGCTTTTAAATCCGATACGATAGGTTCTTATCTCTATGATTTTGAGGGTCCTACTTTTTGGGGTCAAGTGGTTACATAAGGTGGCGGGGAGTGGGTGGTCTACTTGACAAGCCCAACTGCTGTTTACAGTTATGAACATGGCCTTGACCATGCCACACAAACATACTTTTCACGTTTCCCCCATTCAATTGGCAGGCTGCCTAATTGCCGCCAATGGTGCCCCCTCCCCCTTTTCCCACCCACCGTTCGATCATTTAATTTCGGTTTATTTGATTTCTTCGCTTGTGAGTCAATTAATGCAAATTTCTGGCTGTCAACGCGGCAGTTGGCTTAATGAGTCGCCACCAGGCTAATCTCCGACTGCAATCAGAGCAGATTAGCTGGGCTAGCTGGGCTATTCCTCAATCGTCGTTGAGCTAAATTGGCATATTTATGTTTCACATTGGTGAGCTGGCAAATGATTCTCAAGGCACAACTACTCGCTTAACCCCTGGGCTGCCCTGGGTTTAATTCAGCTGCAGCAACGTGACCTGCCACCTGCCCCGGTGCTCTTAACCCCTTATCCCTTTGGCGCTTTCGAATGCAAACAATGTTCGCTGCTCTTTGTACCTTTCGCGACCAACTTCACCTTTTGCCGACATCCCATGATTGTCTTAAATCAGACATGACCTCCTCGTCCCTTTTCCTCGGCGGGGGTCACGTAGCTGGCAACTTTTATTGCGTAGCCGGAAACGCCGCGAACATTCACGACTGCCGGAGAATGGACAAAGGCGGAGAATGGAATGGTGTGGAATCATCAGGGGCGGGGGGTCGTGGTGGTGGTTATTCTGTGGCCATGGAAATGGGGCAGGAGCCACTGCAGCAGCCGCAGCAGGAAAAACTTTAATGCAATTTGCATTCCATTGAAATTCACATGCTAAATTTATTTTAAAACGAGCTGGTTTTCTCCGAACACACAGATGCCACTGGCTTTTCCAATTCAATTGTCGTAACTTTTTGGCCAAACTTAATATTGTTATTATTATTATTTTCGGCCTGGCGTTTTCAATGGCTAATTTATGCATATTCCAGGCCTCTGCACTTTTATTGGGCGTTATGTTAATAAGTAATTTCTGTTTTTTTTTTAATTATTCATTTTATTTTAATGTGCTGAAAACCTTGTTATTCATGTGATACATTCGAAAAATAAAACGTTTCATAGTAGGGCTTTAATCCGAAAACTACATTTTTGACCACAAACAAAAACAGAAGCACATACAACAGAAAAACAGAAGAATCATTTTCTGAATATGCTTGCAATTAAATAAATCAAGTATTTAATTTAATGTGGACTTATATTATTGATAGACAAGTCTTTTCTAAGACGCAGAAAATAATAAATATCACAATTAAAATGTTTGAGCACAAAGAATAAAGAAATCTGAAGCAGCAACAAAGTGGAAGGTAAACATATAATTATTTAACGCAATCGAACAAAGAAGTAGAGGAACGTAGATTTTCATAGACTTAAATATCGATTTAGTTTGTATAGAAAATATGTGTGTATAGAAAATAATGGCAAATACAGCGGTGTTTGAAGTAATAAAAGTGTTAATTTGTTTAACTTTCATTTTCAAAAACCCTAAAACACTGTTATTTAAACACATCTGTATATGAAGAACGATATACCCACCCAAAATCAAAGTCAAGGTCGGGTCGAACCACGCCCACTACGCCCCCGTAGCTGATTATATTTTGATTGGACGCAAGCTAAATTATTTGATTAATGGGATGTGCCAGAAAATAAACAAAATTTGCGGCAAATGTCACATTTGCAAATTGGAAAACCTCCCCATATTTGCAATTGCACGTACATATATCTGCATGTTGTCGAAATTTATTGAAATATACGTACATATGTATATAAACAAAAAAGAGGGACGCATTTTGCGGTCGATGTAGAATTTAATTTGGCATTTCGTTCTCGATTAGGTCGCGACTTTTGTTTATGTCTTCTATCCAATCTGACGGGAGATGATTAGTGGGCGAGGCCTCTTCTCGGCGACTTTGATACGATGCGATTTGCCTTGGCAGTGCATCATTAAAATGCAAACAACATATTCCACCTTTGACTAAGCGGTGGCCACGCGTGCAGCACATTGGATCTGCAGTTGAAGGACTCGCAGCAGGGGCAGGAACAGGAGCTAGAGATTCATCTTCATCTTCAGGTGCAAATAGTTTTCCAACATTCGACAGCAACTTAGCATTCAACAATGTTCTAAGCGCGTGTTTGGACGGGGATTGTGGTTTCTGGTTTGAAGAGTTCAAAGTTGCAGGGGGATGTTCACATTATTTTATTTTATTGTTGTACTTTGTACGGTTATTTCAACTGAATATATTTTGAAGTGTTTTAACATATGATTATTAATGCATTTTTTAAACTTAATAAGTAAGAAATAAGAATAGGTTATAATATGCACAAGCTTTAGTTATTAAGCGTTGGTCATCTTTTTATATTTAGCTATTGAACTTGAAATATATCTATAATATTATTATTATTGAAATATATTTCAAGATTTCGTACATATAATCCTTTAGGCATAAAACAAGAAATCCTTCTATGCTTGGCAATAAAGCGGTCACAATAAAGCCTTTTATTATGCAAAATCAGATATTAGCCTATCAAATGGTTTTATGCATTTTAGTCACAAATTCATTTTCTAACGCTTAGATTGTTCAAAATCTTTTAGCCTACCTAGTTTCAGAACAGGGTTCCAATTTGGGGTTCGCTTTCTTTAATTTATCTAGTTCACTCTGGCTTGTATGCAGCGGCTTTTTGTGTGCTCGAATAAAAAGCATATTCCATAAATTTGGCAACATAGTTATCCTAATTAAGGGGCAATCCTTTATCTAATAGTTACTTAGATTAGATTGGCACTATCCCGAAAGCAGAGAGTGAACGGTATTGATGCCACAGCCCCAGTGTATGAAGCCCGGAGGATTTGACTGAGCGAACTACCACGCAAAGGTCCTCGATTGGCCGTAACTCTTCGTGGCACCTATACCGATGAACTATGAACTATCGAGAACCAGATGTTGTAGGGCATCCGTATATGGTTCGACTGTAGGTACAACGTGGATTTGCCCAAAGTGGAGCAGCTCGTGGATGGCGCGGACCGGAATACCGACATTCCGAATCTGGCGGCTACTCTTTCATCTCCGTCGTCAGCAGGGGGTCTCTGAAATTGGATTAACCTCAGCACAATGCAATTTGATTAAGTTCGTTTAGATCAAATTGGACGCCACAGCATCGCAGGGGCTGCAAAATAGAGGGTGGGGGGGGGGGGTGGAGCTCCAGCCCTTGCTGGCTAATTAAGTCCGGCGTATTCACATGCTAAGCCGTCCTCAATCAATTGGGGGGACCCAGCCATCCATCCATCCATCCCCCAGAACCCTTCAGCGGTCTGTCAAGGTCGCACGCGATGAAGCCCCCTGACAATGAAATTGAAAGTGTTTACTAAAGCCGCCTTCATCGCAGGCTAAACTACAATAAAAGCTACACAGAAGCGGCGCCGCCAGGAGAGCACATAAAAATGGTGTGCCACGCATGACCATGATGGGTCTGAGCAACCCCGGCAGTTCGGTTTTAAATGGATTGTGCCCCCCCGGCTTAGAGCTCGAGTTCGGCGGCTTGTTTGGACTACGCTTTTTTTTTTTTTTGGGCTCAGTTCGCTTTCGCCTCGAGCGCAGTCCGAGCGATTTTCCCCCGCTTTTTGTGTTCCCAGGATTCGATTAGAGTACCAGTGTGCGTGTGCCTGTGTGTGAGCCAAGATCTCCCAGCTCCAAGTCCACTGGCCATTCTGCTCCCCGAGCACCTTCATTTTCTTTCTTTCTCTGCAAGTGTGTGTGGTGGCAATTAAGGTCTTAATTAGACGTAAACTCGTGTCGGATGTGAACGGCGAATTGCTATGTCCCATTGCTCTGAACAGCCGGGCACTAGTCAGCTTAACTATGGATAGAAATTTTACCAGTTTTTAACAGCAAAGCAATTTGAAAAGTTAATTACAAAAATCATATAATTAAATTTTTTTATAAATTACATTGAGAAATTATAGTGATTTTCTTATTTTGAGAGTGAGATACTTTTTAAATACTTAATCATTGTTTTGAATTCATGTTCATTTATATTCAATGAGTTGAATTCATTTGTGTGCTTATTCTGGGAAAAGTAACGTTTGGAAATCCTTTACACGTGTTGTAGTTAAATCTCTACCTCACAAAAATAAGGAGATGGGAATT
The DNA here is from genome assembly GCF_018152115.1 of Drosophila rhopaloa. Lineage (NCBI taxonomy): Eukaryota > Metazoa > Arthropoda > Insecta > Diptera > Drosophilidae > Drosophila > Drosophila rhopaloa. The sequence continues at coordinate 9,681,595 of NW_025335123.1, read as the reverse complement.
GGGTATTTTTCCATAAAAAAATAAGCAAATGGACAAGGTGTTTTTGCCACAACATCTCCTAATTTGCGACTTCCTGCTGTCCAGTGTAGCAATAGCACATGTGCTGCTCTTATGTCCACAAATGTGTATGTGCGTGTTGGGCAGTGCTATTTGGTTTTGTGGTTATGCTTATTAAGTCAATTATCGCCCAATTGCGCCGCCCTGAACCACATAGGTGACCACTGCTCGTTGGCCGGAAGCTTTAATGATGGGATACGGGATACTGGGGCACCGGGAAACTGGGAAACTGGGAAGCCCTCCTCCTAAACCTTGGCCACACCCCAGTTGTTTTTGTTTGGCATTTTGATTTTAATTGGAGCCGAAACACCAAAGGACTTACAAGATTCCGACACAACCTTGTGGCCGAATTGAGTTTCGGGCGGGGGGAAATAGGGAAGGGGAATGTGGAAATTGCCGATACGGTTATAATTGAATTTAGAGAGCTCTCACTTATCAATTGAAAGCCCGGGGATAGAAAGAGCTTAACCGCAACAATAAGAAGTTGTTGATTATTGCTCTGTTGATACTGGCTTATGGCCTAAGGCCCTTTAAATAACAACCAATTAAAGATATCCTAGATTTAAGACGGGATTGCCTTAAACAATACAAATTTATGGGTAGTGTCAAGATAAAATCATTTCATCTATATTTGTTGAGCTCACAATACAATACAAGCCGTAGGAAAGATAGCCTTAAAAAACTTAAAAAATAAATTGTTGTACTCAACATTTATTAATAGCAATAAGTACTCAAGTTTATATTTAAACAAGCAGCTTTGATATTTTTTATTAAAAGTTTTTGCTTGATGAAAACTACTTCAATTTTAATTGTCAGAAGTTGTTGATTGTCTAATCAGTGCTTTCGCGTGATTGTTAATGATAAGTTTATCATTATTGATGGCCTGTTTGCCCGGTTGTTGCCTCAGCGAAAAGGGGTACTCCTGCTGACCCTTTGCAAACCCGCTGATTGGCTGCCAATTGTTGTGTTTAGTACCATCTGTACTGGCTAGTTATTATCCCCCTAGAATCTTATAGCTCAGGTTTTGTCCAAAGGGCAGTGGCACGTGGCAGCTGGACTACGTCAGCAACTGGAGCTCAAATCTCTCAATTGCAATTGCAAGCTCCAGTTAGGAGAACGATAATGATGATGGTGATAATGACGATGACGACGGTGGGTGGGTGTTGGCTGATGATGGCTTAAAATAGAAATGCAACTGCTTTGCTATGGGGATTACTTACCATGACGCATACGCAACGTTGGCCAGCGGCAACCACGTGTCCAAGGGAGGGAATAGAAAATACAAAGGGCTGGCAGAGATGGACACTGAAGAGGGATGACAACTAAATTGATAAACTTGCATTGGCATGATATGAATTTCGATTTAACAAGCAAACCCAATTTGGCCAGGACAATTTAGGAGGGCGGTGAATTATGGCCATTATGGGGCATGCTCTACCCCCTGGAATGCAGTTGAATCTAATCAACAGCAGCAGAATAAACCCTCTGCTGCTGGTGTTGCAAGGACATGGGCAACTCCACTTGACAATCCTTGACGGGCAGCAGACTATCTGGCAGGGCCAATCCATTCGGGGGGTAAAACTACACTACATATGTATATACATATACTGGTACTGGCAGAGCGATAAGCATTCGCATTCGCATTCGCAACCGGACATAAATTCCCATTTTCGACAGCCAAAGAAGGGAGCGAAATAAATAGGAAATACGCACTTGAGCAAAGCAATTTCCACCGACCACACATTTTCATTGCATTGTTAGGAAACGTAAACAAGTTAACAATGCATAATAATAACAACTTGAGTAACAACAACAATAACGACTGGCTAAACGGCAACTGTGCAAGAAGTTTGAATGCCACTTTCGACTGCTCGAGAACAGGGGATTTCCCGGCATCTAGTGGCGGTGGCACTGGCATGTCCTGGACAGCTGTCACGGACACCAAGATCACGGCAGGAGCCGAAGCAACCGAGTCCTTGTGGTGGCTACTGCAGCAGCCGCACCACGCGTAAGTCTCACTAACACCCAAACCAAAATGTTCCACATGAATTCGAAACTATTGAGCATGAAAAACTTCATAATAAGATGAGTATTGACCAAAATAACACCAGAGATCAAAATATAGGTTATACCACCTATAGTTTATTTTTAAATGAATGTTTATTAAATTTAAAGTCAAACAAATTTAAAGCAAGGATTAATGTAGCGCTTTGTAGAAGGTCCATATTCTAAAAGAATGTTTGTTTTGCAATTATTGGTTTTAATTTGTTTATTTTTGACACAGTTTGCAATTTGATTAGAATTGGCCCCAGATTATGTTTTTATAAGTCTATAAAAGTTAACCCTAACAATTGGCTTCTTTTGATATATTATTCCCATTAACAGCATTTTTCTTTTTTGACGTATAATGCAAAAGTTGTACATTAAGCAATTTTGCATTATACGTTAAAATAAAAGTCTTGTCATTTTATTAATTTGTTTACATTTAGTAGACTTTTTTGCTGTTTATATGGCATTTATATTTTTTTAATAAAATCGGACGACCATATCGTATAAAAGTCTTAAGAACGATCGTTTTATACGTTTTAAGGATAACGTATTTCTTTAAAATTCGGCTTGCCACTCTGTTGTTAAATTTGTTCAACTATCATAGAATGTTAACTCAAGCCGGATAAACTTTTAAACAATTATTGAGCATAAGTCCATTTAAAAAGCGTTCAAATCGGATGCTCTGATTCAGCCAGTGTCAATGGACCGATTATGAAAAGTATAATCAGCTAAAAACAGAAAAACACGTATTTAATGTGCACTGGGCGGTACATTTGTATAAATGATGCTAATGTGTACCGATGACCTTTTGACGCTGGAAAATGTTGATCGCATCGCTTGGCGGTGTAAACAAAACACTGCCAATCAGTTCGTTGACGCACTTGAGCATTCAGCCAATGGAATTGAGAGCTCCGAATTCGCCAAGCAATACTTCGCGGTTTGTTATCAATGCAAATGAATGGCAAACACCCTCCATCTCCCTTCTAAGAAAATATGAAAAACTTGTGACTTCTCTCATACAAACATTGCTCATACGCAGCGTATATCGAAAGGCAAACATGAGCAAATGGCACCCAGGCCACATGTCTCTGTCATCGCAATCAATAATCTGGGCACCCAATCTAACTATTTCCCAGGGACTCGGATCGTATTAATAGATCCGCGGAATCAGTCGCATTAATTGACGCGCAATCCGCTGGCAGTGACAATTAACCCATACAAACGGCGGATTAGTGACATTTCATTTATGCATTTATTAGACTATTTTTAGCCGCGGCGATTTCGAATTAATCCGTTTAGTCATCTTGGCGATTTTTGGCGGAAATGTGCCGAGCACTTGACCATCAGAAAATCTGTACCTTTTGACCTCGAATTAGTGATGTGTGTCGAGAGTTTAACGTATGTATATTACAATTTCTGTGGCCCATACATAGATCAACAATAGCGATATGTATTCTAAATTTATATATTTAAAACATGTTACATTGATTTTAATCTTACATCTAAACAGCGATATACCAGACAATTATTAAATTTATATAACACCGATGTCACTACAAAATATTATTATTTGCCACCCTTAACCCCGAATCGATTAAAAGTCAACAACATTCTTGGCTGTGTTTGGAAAATTGGCAAAGCTGCTTTCAGCTGGGGAAAAGGAAAAATTAATTATTGCAGCGAAACGCTGTCCCCTTTTGTGGCGTGCGTTTTGTCTCAGATTTATGCATTCTGTTCGAATTTGGGTTGACAAAAGCAACAAAAAGGTCAGAGCAACAACACCACAAATAAGATCAACCAACAATGTTGGCTAAAAAAGGAGGATTGGTCAAAGGAGAGGCGGCGGGATAAGGATGAGGCTAAGGAGATTGGGCCCCAAAAAGGATGCAACTTTTTCGCTTATTTGGCAAACGTTCAAGTGGACCAGGATTGCCAAAAGGGACAGCAGAATAAATAAACGCTCAGCATGCACACACATAAAAAACTGTCTCCAAATCCAAAAAGAAGAATCCAGGGAATTAGGTAGTAAAAAACCGAAACTGCAATGCTCTTTTGTTGGTATAATCCCCCAGCCTTGATTAATAGAATTATTGATTCGGTGAACATTATAAAGTATTTAAAATATGGAAGCAAGCGAAACAAGCGAAGCAAATTAAAGTTTTTGGATTAATAAAGGCATAATTTCCCAACCATGATTAATCGAAATCATCGAGTAACCTTTTCCCGGGTAAAACCCAAAATTAGGGTATCTCAAAACATGTTGTCCATGCTCATCCCGCTAATGAGTTTTCCCACAAAGAGGCGTGGTTCGCACACACACACACATACAAAGTCTGTCAAAAGCCAAAAGGGGCGTGGTGCCGCCTTGGCCGCCCACAACAACTTTTCTACACTAATTGCTGACCGCAGTTGCCATTGCAGTCGAAGCCGCGGCGATTTGAGTCTGAGTACCGCCTCCGGCTGTCGGAAAATGGAAATGGCCATGGGGGAAGGGGGGAGGGGGGATGTTGTCACCATCAAAGAGCGACGACAAAGTTTGAAAATTGAATGTCACACGCTTTCCACGACATTGTCATGCCGCAATTTCCCACTCGAGGCTCTTTTTTCACGCCGTTTCAATCGCGATTCCATGCTAGTTTGATAACCCATTGACTGGCAGTTCAAATCGAATGATCTGCCAAATCGATCGACAACAAATCAAAGCGTTCTAAAATATAGTAGTAAATTAAATATAAATAGTTCATGCTGAATAAATCAGAGTCTACTCAAAATATATACTTTAGTAAAATAATAGCAGCAAATAAAAGTCCCAATTAGCAGTTTTAAGAGTATTCTTGGGGTACAAATAACCCTCAAATTATATCTGTAAATTGGTAAGACAATGGGGCATTGTTTATAATAAGTAATCTTGAAAAATAGAAAAAGCTGAAGAAATCTTTGAGAGCTTAGTGTAATAACAATAATTCTTTTAAAGCCCGAGGGTATGCAATATTATTAAATCTGTCCCAATACATATAATAACAAACGATGCTTTCCTCTTTTGCAGAGTGTTTGTGAACAGATCGTTGCATTTGGAGAACATCAAGTACTATGGCTTCGACATGGACTACACTTTGGCAGGTGAGTGGCTGATGATTGCCCTCAACTAACAACTAACTAATGATAAATATCGTTTTAAACAGAGTACAAGTCACCGCAGTACGAGCAACTGGGCTTCAACCTGGTTAAGGAGCGCCTGGTTTCCATGGGCTATCCGAAGGAGATCCTTCAGTTCGAGTACGATCCCACGTTCCCGGTTCGTGGCCTGTGGTTCGACACACTCTACGGCAATCTGCTGAAAGTGGATGCCTACGGCAACATCCTTGTCTGCGTTCATGGCTTTGAGTTCATCAAGCAGTAAGTGGTGTCGTCGGCAAATCACGACACAAAAGTCTCATTGGAGTTCTCTGCTTTAGTCACCAGGTGTACGAGCTGTATCCCAACAAGTTCTTGAAACTGGACGAGTCGCGTGTGTATGTCCTGAACACGCTCTTCAATCTGCCGGAAACCTATCTCCTGGCCTGCCTCACCGACTTCTTCACCAATAGCTCCGAATTTGTGCGGTAAGAGGGGTTCTTATTCTGGATTATATCTTATAGCACTTGTTACATGTTCCGTGTTAGCTTCGACTAATACACCCTTTCGCCATTATTTTAATTGGAGATTATCTTTAGATTTATGGGGTTACCATCAATATCTACTACTAGTATCAGAAACTTTCAACTTGGACTTTTCTCTGTTTTATTACTTATTTATACTGCTGACCATTAGAATTCTTTTTTTCTGATGATCCAGTTCGGATCATTTGCAATAATTTAGATGAGTACAAAGGGTGGTTACTCCTTGAATGCTATACTATTTTATATTTAAAGCGACTTCGTAGTCCCCCTATATCTGCATCTTCTGGTCTTCTTCCCCCGCCCCCTCTGTTTCCCTTTCTCTACTTTCTCCTTTCTCTCTTTCCCCCGACAGCGTTGAGCGTGGCATCAAAGCTGGCGATTTCCTTTTCACCTACAAGTCGATTTTCCAGGATGTGCGTCGCGCCGTCGACTGGGTGCATTCCGATGGCGATCTCAAGCGTCGCACCACGCAGGTGAGTGCTCCTAGGATGACTACATATACCAGTGTATGCTTCTAACCCCACTTTGTAATCCGATTAATAGAATATGGCACACTATGTGAAGAAGGACGAGCGCTTGCCCACGGTTCTGTCGCGCATCCGCGAGTCGGGCGCCAAACTCTTCATGCTGACCAACAGCGACTATACGTACACCAATGAGATCATGACCTACCTGTTCGACTTCCCACATGGCGCCACTCCGGAGGAACCGCATCGCGACTGGAAGAGCTACTTCGACGTGATCGTGGTGGATGCCCGCAAGCCGCTCTTCTTTGACGAGGGCACCGTTCTGCGGCAGGTGGACACCAAGACCGGGGGTCTGAAGATCGGCACCCACATTGGACCCCTGCAGCCGGGTCAGGTGTATTCGGGTGGCTCCTGCGAGCTCTTCACCAAGTTCATCAACGCCAAGGGCAAGGATGTCCTGTATGTGGGTGACCACATCTTTGGCGATATTCTCAAATCGAAGAAGATCCGTGGCTGGCGCACCTTCCTCATTGTGCCGGAATTGGTGAGGGAGCTGCATGTGTGGACGGATGAATGCCAGCTGTTTGCGGAGCTACAGAACTTGGACATCAAGCTGGGCGACCTCTATAGGGACCTCGATTCGAGTGCCAAGGTCAAGCCGGACATTTCGCAGCTGCGCACCTGCATCCGGGATGTGACGCACAAGATGGACATGTCCTACGGCATGATGGGCTCCCTCTTCCGCTCCGGCTCGCGCCAGACCTTCTTCTCCAGCCAGGTGGTGCGATACGCCGACGTCTATGCGGCCACACTGCTCAACCTCATCTACTACCCCTTCTCGTATATGTTCCGAGCTCCGGCCATGCTCCTGCCGCACGAGTCCACGGTAGCCCACGACCAGGCCCACCAGCCGCCTCCAGCGCTGGCCCCTGCTCCGGCGGTCACTGGATACTCCTCGGTGGCAGCATCGCCGGATGAGCCGGCACGCATTGTGGCGGGCACCGAGCAGGCCAAGGACACCAAGGACTTGCATCGCGCCGTAAGACATGATCTCCATATTTATATGTAACCTTTTTGTAAGCCAACACCCTATGTTGCAGAGCTCCATTGTGCACACTCGTCCCTCCACGCCCACCGTGGTGACCCACACCCATGACGAGGACTACTCCGAGGAGGAGGAGACGCCCAGTGGTGCCGAGTCCTCCACGGAGCAGCCGCTGCGCGACGCCTCCGAAGACTAGGAGCCGCGACCCCCTCCCCCCAGTAAGAATGTTTGGATCAACGAATTTTCTTCTCAAACTTCCCCGACGTCCCAAAAACCCCAACCCATCCCAAAATCCACACTGTGGTCGAAGCAATTGTGAAACGTACGATTTTCCCTGGCGATTTTACCCAAACACAGATATGTGAAATTATATACCATATACGATATATACATTAAACATTATACATTAGCTGGTTCCATACATATAATGTGTATTTTTTTTTTAATTAAAACTATAAATTGCTGTAATTGAACAAGAACAACCTGGTGTGAATAATTGATGAGGGGTTGCGAAAAGCATTATGTAATCATTTGCTTCAGATAGTCGTTGGTGAGCGTTATCCTTTTCATAGCTTTGTGGAAATGTAACCCCAAGTTCTTCATTCATGACTTAAGCTATTAAAACCTAATTTTAAAGTGTCATACCTCTAAAAGTTTAGGCTTGAACATGTAACTAATAACATTTGATCTATTTTTGACTAGTTTTACGACTAGTTTTCGTTGCCATATAGAATACACTCGACAAACTAACTTTCAGAAGCTACAAAAATTCTAAGCTAATCAATTATTATTTAGCCAAGTAATGGTACGCTGCAAATAGGGTTTGGTGACCTCGATCCATTACTATTCAGCTTTCTGGTCACAACATAAGTAGTTCAAACAATTGAAGCCATAATTCTCTTCATTAAAAACTATTTAGTTTTGTAATATTCAGGTTAAAATTTATTGAAGCAAAATGAGATGCTGCAGGAGATATGGGTAGTAAAATCCGCTTCCTGCTCACTGCTTGGTGATCTTATTAGCATCGCACTGGAGATCTGCGTAGATCTCCTCGTTCTGGACTTCGTTCTTAATCTCCGTGGTCAGCTGAACGGCTTTGTCCTGAGGGAGAAGATACACATTCAGAATGCAATGAGTATGGAAAGAAGGGAGACCACTCACGTTGAAATAAACGTTCTTCTTGCCCTTCTGGAACTCGCCGAAAAGGGCAAAGACATCAACCAACTTGCCATGGGCACCGAACTTGTCCGAGATCAAGGAGAACAGGTGCTTCACGGTCTCCTGCTCCACGCTGCTAGTATCGGTTCTGACGAAGATGGCCCGGGGCAGGCTGAGGTCCACGTTGCATGCACGGAAATCGGTGACGGGTCGTCGCTCCAAACTGGGGCACACCAGCTGCGCATCCTTGTGCTTCTCCAGCTCGGAGGCGCGCACGATCTGGATCTCGCCATCGGGACTGGATGACACGTGGCAGGCGTCCAGACTACGTCGCTTGTTCAGGAAGGCAGCGGCCAGGCGTGAGCGTCCGCAGTTCTCATCGAATTTGCTTTGGGTTTGAATACACATATTATTAATTAAAGAAAGGGGGGTCGAGGTTTAAATTGATCATTAGAGGATTACCTAGACAGTTGAAAAGATGGTTCGAAGTGATCTAACCATGTTTGAGAGCTAAGGACTTGAAAGTTCATAGTCTTTAATAAATTATAGCGAAAACTTTAGGTCTACTTATAGTCTTTAGTAAATTATAGCCAAAACTTTAGCTCTACTATCATTAAATTCGAAGTGATCTAACCATGTTTGAGAGTTAAGGACTTGAAAGCCCTTAGTCTTTGATCAATTATGGCGAACACTTTAGGTCTACTATCATTAATTAATCATTCACTTAAATCATCATTAGTGATAACTTGTGATATGAATTGGTTATTGATTGCATACATTAAAGTAAGTTGGGGGTTCAAGGGGGTTTAAAATGAAGAACGAATTGATCACTTAAGGTCTGATCGATCACTAGAGGATTACCTAGGCAGTTAAAAAGATGGTTTAAAGTAATCCTCAAGTATTTGTGAGTTAAGCACTTGATCGATTATGGTCTTCGTAAATCATAGTTTAAACTTTGTATATGTGAACATTAATAAGCTATTAACTTTTGTAAATACTTATGATATACATTTTTTTGATTGGCATCCACTGATCTACTCACGTGCTAGCCTTTTGGAGGGTCTCGCGACTTAGACCGGGAGCTGCCACCGCCACCACGACATCGTCCTCGGCCCGCTGCTCGTAGACCAACGGCTGCAGTTGGTTGCGACGCGCATCGGCATATCCCGAAGCGGCCACCACGGCCAGATCCGCCTCCTTCTTGGAGAGGGCCACCACGCAATCGGTGGACTGGACGCACTCGAGCTCCGGACGAGCGTCGCGGGCGTAGGCCGCCTGGTGGAGGGCCTGGCACTTGGCGAACTCATCATCACCCTGGGCGCACAGTCGGATCTTCCTGATGGCACTGCCGTCGCGCTCGATCACATCCTTGTAGCCGGCTCGCTCCAGATAGACCTTGGGATCGATGGCCGCATCCTTGCTGTGGTACACGGCATTCGGTTGGATGAGCAGATGGGCGGCGGCGTCCTTGTTCTGCGCCTGCAGCCCGTTGGCGAAGAATCGCTCCAGACGCGTCTGCAGCTGGTGCAGCTGCTCGGTGTTGTGGACAGCCTTCTCGTTGGAGATGTAGCCGCTCCAGGGGCGCTGGGCCCAGGAGCAGGCGGGTCCGGTGACCGGTCGTCGGGTGCCATCCTCACAGAGGTACTCGAACCCATCCGGATTGCCCTCCGCCGGCGGGGCATCCGGCCCCGCTCCCGGCAGACCGAAGTACTTCTTGATGTACTGCACCTTGGAGAAGGCCACCTCGCCCTGACCCTTGTCCAGGCAGCGGATGGCGCCGTCGTAGCCACTGAACTTGTCCGGGTAGTTGCACTGCTCGGGTTTCTCGCACAGGGCGCACAGATTGGAGTACTTCTTCTTCAGCAGGCGGTCCGTATCCGGATGGGTGGAGTAGGTGCCCACCAGGCACGACTGCGTGAAGAACTCGGACAGCGACTTGAGCTCGCGCTCCGTGGCGGAGATCTCCGGATCGGCGGACACCTTCAGGATGTGCGTGTTCTTCAGCTTGGTGATCGGGATCTTGTAGCCCACGTTGCGACCGAAGCCGGTGTGGCAGGATTTGGCACCGTGCAACTGCTGTAGGGTGCGGATGGGGGAGTCCTTCTTCACCAGGATAATGCCCTCATAGCGGAAGGGGGCTGCGGGGTAAGCGGAGATGGATGAGTAAGGGATGGGTGGAGTGATTAAGAACATCGAAAACGCAATGGGACTGTTTTAAATTACGTTTTTGACACTCATTTCCATTTCATTTTCATTTCTACTTAGTCACAGAAGTTATGGTCCTTCGAGCCTATTGGTTAGAGTACCTGTTTTGCCACTCACAATATTTGGGATACTGGCTTCAGTTTCTAAGATTTAGAGCCTTTGCTTAAAACTGCTTTCAGTTTGTAAATATAAATTACACTCTATATATTATTTAATTGCTACTTATTTTAACCCAAAACTCCTCAACTCAGCATTTTTGTGTTGTTGCTATCAATTGTGCAGCTAAAATACTCTATAAATATTATTTAATTGCTTCTTTTTGTCACTCATTTCGGTATCATTGGTTTCAGTTTAATAAAATTGGTCATTCGAGCCTTTTTCAGAGACCCAAGTTTTCCACGAAACACCACCTATGCCATCTATTCCTTTGCTGTTATACTGTGTAGCTAAAATACCCTATAATTATTATTCAATTGCTACTTTTTGTCAGTGGTTTTAGTTATGTGTTTGGACAACTTGTTTGTTGTTTTCCCGGACACCAGCACTCACCTTCTTTGTCCTGCTGCGTGCGGATTTCGGAGACCACTCGATAGTCCTCGTTCTTGCGGTGGTAGGCGATGTACATGTCCTCCGGCTCCGTGGCCAGCACGTCGGCCTTGCGCTGCTCGATCAGCTCCAGGCAGTCCACCCGATCCCGTCCAGCCACGCACTCCATGTGGATGCCGGCCTCCGAGGGATCGGCCAGCAGTTGCTGGCACTCTGCCAGGTAAATCTGCGGCACACATAGGCGATCTGCGGGATGTTCGAAACGGGGTTAACGAGATTCCATTGGGCATCCGGTTGGAGGTCACCTACAGATGGGCTCCTCCGCCCGGGTAGCCTGCGGTCCGAGGATCAGCAGGACGGCGGCCACCGCCAAGGGCAGCCAGGTGCGGGTCTCTCTCTGCGGCATCATCTCGAAACAGTTGAAGCTCTACTGTGGAGAATGCGATGCCGGCTGGGGTTTTTATAGCCGGCTAATACCCGGCTCTCGTGCTCTTCGCTTTTCCCTTTGTTTGCTCTCTTTCGCTTCTGTTTGCCACTCGACAAGGAGGAATAATAATAATGACAATAAAGAAAGATAGTCCAGGGGACCGGTTTTTTTTCTACCGCGGGAGGAGGCATTTCAGTGGGCGGCGATCCAGGCCTATCCTCTGGTAAACCAGTTTGCGACACTGATGTATGGCTATACCATAATATCAAACCATTTAATACATTATTCTGTCCATGATCTACCTTAAGTTTGGCACGCTAATCTCCGCTTTGCACAGAGTATATTACGATCGTTCGAAATTAGAACTTGGTACTTAGTTTTTATTATTTTTTTTTTTAAGTCCAAACACTACTTTCTCTTTACCGAAATCATTCGTAGATCCATACTAATTTTTTAAGCCAATCCTTTATGATTGCTTAAATTACAAAGAACATAAAGTACTATTTTTGTAATACCCTACTTGACGATCCCCATAAGCTCAATTGCTTTCGAAATTCTTAATAAAACAGCCTCCCTCTTCAATTAATTGTCTTGGCACTTGATCCCCTAATCGATCGCTGCACATAGTACACTCCATATATGTGAAGACTTGGCTGATCTCAAGGCACTAATTGAATTATATAAATGATAGCTAAGCTTTCTGTTGCACTGTGTATTAGTATCTGAATATCCATGAGATACTCCAATCGGTCGATTTTATTTTCCCTAACCGGTTAAGTCACCTCCTCGAGGGGAAATCATCCGATTTTAGCCCTTATCCAGAGATATACCAACGCATTTAAGCCAGCCACTGAGTTTCCATTGTGTTGGGTTCCAGTTTTGCAAACCTATTTTTTACTTTCGCAGATTTGGTTCTGTTTTGATTTGCATTCATCTAATGATTTGGCTGATTTAAATTCACTTTTCTTGGAAGCAAACAAATTAAGAGTAATTGCCTGTTGAGTTATACTCTACGAGGGGACATCATAGTTGGTTGGTCAAAGATTTCAAGTCACCTATTTACATATACAATTTGTTATTCTTTATAAAGTGATATATTAAATAAATTATAACCTTTAACCGATATTACATAGAACATTTTCTATTCCAAGTAATTATAGATGAATATATTTATTATTTAATTGTTATTTAACAACATAAAGAACTATTGAGCAGTGTAAACTGACTTTATATTCCATTAGTTTTCGTTATCAGCTAATTATGATTAAAGATGAATTATGATTTGAAAAAGTTGACTGGCAATCAGATAATCTTCATAGACTAGAACTAGACATTAGTTTACTTTAGTATACGTTTGGGTAAGGGCATGCCACATTCCCTAGTCTCCATCTTCTCTAGTCTCTAGTATACGTTTTATTTTTGCTTCGCTATCAGGGGATTTGTTTATTCGAGCCGGGCAGAGAACCTGTTCCGCTGGCGGGATGTGATGGGATCACCTATGTAGCTAGTCACCCGCATCAGCCAAGTGCAGCTCAAAGTAATCCCCACAGCGGCGAAATTGAAATTGGCGAGCTGCTTAAAATGCAAGCCGTGACTTTGGGGGCGTGGTTGGGAAACGAAATGGGCGGCAATTGAGTGATGAAGTGCAAAACGAGATCACAATGGCAACTGTCGTGGGTGTGTGGGTGTGTCGTCGGGGGATCTTTCTAGTGGAATCGAACAGAACAGAACAGAATTAGATTGTTTATTATGCCGCATGCAATGCCGCAGACACTCGGCTCACTGGGCAAGGTTAAAAGCCTCGCAACGGACGGGAATCTCCCCGGATCAGCTCCAATGGGTTGGGATTTTTCCCATTTGGCCCCGGGTGGACCCTTATCAGCAGTCCTCTGGCGCGGAGGCTATCTGGAAGCCAGGTAATAGTTATGGAGCCGCACCCAGCAAATAATCACGTAGTTTGTTGCCAGGGAAATAAATTACATGGGAATCGTCTCGTTTACAGCCGTGTTTTCTTTGATTTTCTTTTTGATCGCATAGTCATAGGAACGCAATACATGTTTTATTTTATACCATATAAATTATTATATTTTTCATTAACTGGGAGCTAAGATAGGCTAAAACCCGTTTAAAATTAAATTAATTTATATAAACAACAAGCAGTTGTAATTTGTTGTATTTATTTCCATTTCCCGCGAGAAACAAAACAATGGCAGCCTTTAAGATTTTGCTTAATAATACATTATAAGTTTATAAGTTTTTCAACCTCTGAGTTATGTAAATTTTTAAAAAACCCGCCATAAATGGCGCTTAACAGCACTCGGAAACCGACAGAGTGTCTTGACAGATGGTGCGGATCACGGCTTAGCCGTTGCGCAACCCTGAATGGCGTTGGCGGCACTCGCGTGTTATTTTCGCTAGCCGCCTCGCACGGTCACACCCGGAATCAAGTGACACGTCGGAGAGACCAAAAAAATTGTAAATTGGGAAATCGGGAAATCGGGAAACTTATTACCCCAGGCTAAAGAAAAGGCAGCCACGATGACGTCGCAAGTGCCGTGCTACACGATAATCAACTCGCCGGACCTCGAGGTGCCCAACGAGATGCAGCTGAAGCAGGATCTCGAGAAGGGCGACACGAACGTGAAGATCGAGACGCTGAAGCGGGTGATCAAGCTGCTCCTCAACGGGGAGCGCTACCCCGGCCTGATCATGACCATCATACGGTTCGTGTTGCCGGTGCAAAACCACACGATCAAGAAGCTACTCCTCATCTTCTGGGAGATCGTGCCGAAGACGTCGGCGGACGGGAAGCTGCTGCAAGAGATGATCCTCGTGTGCGACGCGTACAGGAAGGACCTGCAGCACCCCAACGAGTTCCTGCGCGGCTCCACCCTGCGCTTCCTGTGCAAGCTGAAGGAGCCGGAGCTGCTGGAGCCCCTGATGCCGGCCATCCGCGCCTGCCTGGACCACCGGCACTCGTACGTGCGACGCAACGCCGTCCTGGCCATCTTCACCATCTACAAGAACTTCGACTGGCTGGTGCCCGACGGGCCGGAGCTGATTGCCAGCTTCCTGGACACCCAGCAGGACATGAGCTGCAAGCGCAACGCCTTCCTGATGCTCCTCCATGCGGATCAGGAGCGGGCCCTCAACTACCTGGCCAGCTGCATCGACCAGGTGCACACCTTCGGCGACATCCTGCAGCTGGTCATCGTGGAGCTCATCTACAAGGTGTGCCATGCCAATCCCGCCGAGCGGTCGAGGTTCATCCGCTGCATCTACAACCTGCTGAACTCCAGCTCGAATGCAGTGCGCTACGAGTCCGCTGGCACTTTGATCACCCTTTCCCTGGCTCCCACTGCCATCAAGGCGGCGGCCAGTTGCTATATCGAACTGGTGGTCAAGGAGAGCGACAACAATGTCAAGCTGATCGTCCTGGACCGCCTGGTGGCCATGAAGGAGCATGAGGGCATGGAGAAGGTGATGCAGGACCTGGTGATGGATGTGCTGCGCGTTCTTGCCGCTCCAGACATCGAAGTGCGCAGGAAAACACTCGCATTGGCCCTCGATCTGGTGTACTCGCGCAATATCGGCGAGATGGTGCTGGTCCTGAAGAAGGAGGTGGCCAAGACGCACAATGTGGAGCACGAGGATACGGGAAAGTATAGGCAGCTGCTTGTCCGCACTCTGCACACCTGTTCCATCAAGTTTCCCGACGTGGCCGGCAATGTTATACCCGTACTGGTGGAATTCCTTTCGGACACCAACGAGCTGGCCGCCGCCGACGTGCTGATCTTCATCCGCGAGGCCATCCAGAAGTTCCCCGCCCTGCGCGCCCTCATCATCGAGCACTTGATCGAGGCCTTCCCGCAGATCAAGTCTTCGAAGATCCATCGCGCCGCCGTCTGGATTCTGGGCGAGTACGTAGAGGGGCCGCAAATCCTCGAGGTGATTGCCGTCATCCAGCAAACGCTGGGCGATGTGCCCATGGTGGAGGCGGAGCAGCGCCGCTTGGCCGGGGATCAGACCGAGGAGCAGAAGCAGCAGCAGGGATCGGCCGGCGGCACTGGCACAGGATCCGCCACCGAGGGATCCGGGTCTGGGAACGCCAGCAACAAGGTCACCTCCGACGGAACCTACGCCACCCAAAGCGCCTACAGTCTGGCCCCGTAAGTAATGGCCACGTGGAACAGCTGGCAGCTCTCTGCAACAGATAAATATGAATATTTGTTGCCGCTTGTTCGCTTGTTTCGTGATGAGTAACCTTTAAAGTTTTTCTTTTCCCAAACCAAATAATTTGTTAATGATCCACTAATCGATATTTATCCTTGTGGCAGGGTGACCAAGGCCGAGAAGCGTCCGCCGCTGCGCCAGTACTTGATGGACGGCGACTTCTTCATCGGCGCCGCGCTGTCCGCCACGTTGACCAAGTTGGCACTGCGCTACGCGGAGCTGCAGCCTGAGGCACGCGCCCAGAATCGGCTGACCACCCAGGTGATGCTGATCATGAGCTCCATCCTGCACCTGGGCAAGTCCGGCTTCCCCAGCAAGCCCATAACCAACGACGACACCGACCGCATCTTCGTCTGCCTGCGCACACTGAGCGAACGCACGCCGGAGGCGGTGGCCGTGTTCACGCTCTTCTGCCGCGAGGCTCTGGGCAAGATGCTGGACGCCCAGCACGACGAGGACCAGCGCATGCTGAAGGAGAAGCAGAAGGCCACCGCCAAGGTGCAGCCGGACGATCCAGTGCTCTTCGCACAGCTCTCGAACGGACGCGACAACCAGCTGGGCGAGAACGTGTTCGAGTCGAGTCTGAACCAGGCGCTGGCGGGCAGCAAGAACGCCCAGCTGAGCGACGTGGCCTCGCCCAACAGCAAGCTGAACAAGGTCACCCAGCTGACCGGCTTCTCGGACCCCGTCTACGCCGAGGCCTACGTCAATGTCAACCAGTACGACATTGTGCTGGACGTGCTGATCGTCAACCAGACCAGTGAGTAATCCTTGTTGTTCCCAAAAGAAGTCGAAGAGTTTATATCAATCAAATCGCTTTCAGACGACACGTTGCAGAACTGCACATTGGAACTGGCCACGTTGGGCGATCTGAAGCTGGTGGAACGCCCGCATCCGGTGGTCTTGGCCCCGCACGACTTCTGCAACATCAAGGCTAACGTGAAGGTGTCCTCCACGGAGAACGGCATAATCTTCGGCAATATTGGTGAGTGGCCGTAGCGAGCACATCCTTTGTCGGCAAAGCCCTTCTAAATGATTATCGCCTTCAACAGTTTACGATACCGCCCTTAACACAAACGTGGTGGTGCTCAATACCATCCACATCGACATCATGGACTACATCATTCCGGCCAGCTGCACGGACACCGAGTTCCGCCAGATGTGGCAGGACTTCGAGTGGGAGAACAAGGTGACCGTCAACACTAGTTTCACCGACCTGCACGAGTATCTCAAGCACCTGCTGAAGAGCACCAACATGAAGTGCCTCACGCCGGAGAAGGCGCTGTCCGGCCAATGCGGCTTCATGGCCGCCAACATGTACGCCAAGTGGGTAATCAGTCGGCCAGTTAAAAGGTGCCATCCTAATCCTCCGCTTTGCCCCTTTTGCAGATCCATTTTCGGAGAGAATGCATTGGCAAATCTGAGCATCGAAAAGCCTGTGGACGATCCCGACTCCAAGGTGACGGGACACATACGTATTCGCGCCAAGAGTCAGGTGAGCATCGGGGAAATCCCATCGCCTTCCATTCTTCCATCTTTCAACCGCTTAATCGGATTGTCTACTCCAAAACAGGGCATGGCCTTGAGTCTGGGCGACAAGATCAGCTCCTCGCAGAAGCAGTCGGTGCAGGCGGCCTAGTGGACGTGGAACTGGACGTGGACGACCAGCCACCACCAAGAGCGACGTATCTAGACGACGCATTCGGCCCCCCGCCCGCATTCCGCCAGCTGCAACTTCTTCAATTTACATTACACGTTACACTTATGCATAAAGAATATATTATACCTTAACCCCAATATGGGAGTATTTTCATTTCAAGGGGCTGTTGAAAAAGCTTGCCATATCTGAAATACAAGTTCCAAGATTTAAACAATAAAACCATATTTTATTCACACATTAAAAATATCAACATGTTGGCCAAAATGAATACGAAGCAGTGCAGTGAATACGAATGGCTTATTCCATTCCGACCAAACTATATCGCAAAAACCTTTCAAAGAATCGTGGGAATATATGTTGAACATATTGAAAAGGGAGTTGTAAGCTGAGGTTCCTAGTTGTACTCATTTGGTCAAAATATGAAACGCTCACAAACTTTATGCTTTCCTGGTGCTTGTTTTCTATGTAAAAATTTGTTTATTTTACAAGTTGTAAGGGATACATAATTATGATTCTATTTATAGATGTTGCTCAGCGCATAACGGATTAAACACCAAGTATGTTTACAAAGTTTCGTACTAACAAAAGCTAGGAATAAGATTAATTTGAAAAACCAAAATGCCTATTTACAATTTGATTTTGAATTTTCAAAAGACATAAATACAAGCATTAAAATGTTAATAACTATCTGATTGTGATTTAGATTGCTGCATGAATTTTTAGCTAAAAGGCTAAAAATTCGTTTAAGTCGATGAATTTGTATTGCGGAGGACTAAAATAGCTGATGGAAATCCGCCCTAAACCTGAAGCATGGGTCGCTTTTCCTTGGCTTGCAGATTGTCGTTGGTAGTGGCATAGCCAGTGCCGCCCTGTAAAAATAAAGAGGATCACTCTTAGGCAAGGAAAGAAGCACATCCAAGATTCACTCACTCGCTGGAGGGGAATGATGTCCTTGTCCTTAAGCTTGCGATCGGTGAGCGGATGGATCATGTCCTTCCTGATCAGTCGCTCCACGCACTCCATGGTCACCACATCGCCCCTTAAAAAGGCAAAGAATTGTGAAGGGTTGTTAGGAGTTTACCAAGCGAAAGCCCCCCGAAAACTCACGTGGGTCGGAGCACGGCGCAGGGCACCGCATTGCTGAGGACATCGTGGGTAATGGGACACATGTAGCGCGCCTCCTTGGCGATTAGCGAGCGCTTGGAGTCGCCGTCCTTGAGCAGCGTGAACTTGACGTCGATCAGATCCTTGACCCTCAGGGGTTGCATCGAAACTGGGCAGTAGATGGTGGCATCGGGCTTCTGGGCCTTGGCCACCCCGGCGTTGGGGCACTCGGAGGGCAGCCAGAAGCTGGGCAGCTTCTTCTCGTGCCCGTTAGTCATGTTGGAAATCGAGTAGGAGGAAGTGGAGGAGGAGGAGGAAGCTGCAGCGGCGGCGGCGGCGGCGGCAGCGGATGAGGTAGAAGGCTTCTCGGCACCGGCGGAGGAGTGGGCGGGTGTCATCGCCGGCTTCTCAGCGTTGACGAAGCGCTCCATGCGCGCCTGCTGCTTGCTGTTGGCCTCCTGGCTCAGTTGGTCCTCCTCTGCGCGCCTCAGCCGCTCGTACTCCTTCAGCCGGCGGCTGTACTCGTTCTTCTTGGTCACGATGTACTGCAGGATGGCCTCCTTGTCGAACAGGAAGCCGTCCTTGGTGATTACGGGCCGGCGGCACGGCTGCAGCGTCAGCGAGCAGCAGTCGAAGGACTTCACCGAGTCCTTGCCCAGGCGCTGCGCATTCGTCCCGTAGCCGGACTCCGCTGCATCGCGCTTCTTCTCGTTGTATGTGTACACGGCTCCGGCCGTACAGTTGCGGGCATGGCGCGTCATTTAACGGGATTTCGCAGGATTCGGCTGAGAGAAATGCCACCAAATGGTTTATTTACCTTCGAGCGTGTGACCCTTTCGTCACCAATGGATTTTCCCTGAAAAATAGCTTATGTTGAATTTTGGCTATAAAATAGCTGACGTGGTTGCCCAGTTCGAAAAATCTACCTGGAAATACTGAAAAGTGAAAGCCGTTCTTGCGGTGCCTTTGGTATATTTTGTGGTATATTCATGAAATAACTTACTGCAGATCGAGTCCTCCGGATTGCCGGGTTTTTCCTTGATTCCCCGGGATTGGATTCGCGTTGGGCGGCCGCCGATGGCGATGGATTACCAGTACTTTGAGGAGGAGTCGGACTACATCGATCTGGACGAGGAGGATGGGGAGGAGACGGCCGGCGTCCTGGACTACACGTTCGGGAAAGCGGGGGACGAGGACGACGACTACGTGGGCGGCGAAGAGGAGGAGGAGTTGGACGGGTACGGAGTCCTGGGCCTGGCCGAGCGCCTCATCGAGACGCTGAAGAGCTGCGCGGAGCCCTCGCTGCTGCAGGTCCTCCAGTACTTGGCCCCCATGCTGCTCCTCTGCCTGCTGTGTCGTCTGCTGTGCCTCCTGTACTCGCAGCGCAGACGCCTCACCAGCCTGGCCCCGCTGCACTTCCTCCACTTCGCGTGCGGCCTCATCCTGCTGCAGTACTCCGTTGGCCACCGCCTGCTCCTCCTGCTCCTTTTGGCCGCCGTGGGCTATCTGCTGCTCCAGCTGCTGCGCCTGGGTCGAAAAGGTGCCCAAATCCTGTCCGTCCTCACCGTGGGAAGCCAGTTTCTGTACGAGCTGCTCCTTTGGCGCCGTCGCAGCGACTGGCCCCAGCTGCGCGGCATCCAGATGGTGGTCAACATGAAACTGATCTCGCTGGGATTCGACCTGACCGCCAGTGGCAAGCTGCAGGCCAGGGTGCCCGGTCCCCTCGCCTATCTGGGCTACATCTACAGCCCGGCCACCTGCGCCCTGGGCCCCTGGGTGAGCTTCGGCTGCTACATGGACTGCCTGGTGCCCAGGAACGGCTGGCTGGTCAGCCTGCGTCGCCTGGTGCCCAACGTCCTGCTCTGCGTGCTGGCCGTGACCGTGTCCAACTGCGTGGCGCCAGCGCTAAGCGACTTCTTTGGCGACAGCTCCCACTTCCTGGTCATGTACTGGGATGCGCTGAGTGTGCGCAGCAGCCACTACTTCGTGGGCATCATGGCGCAGGCGCTGCTGGTGGCCGGGGATCAGCGGCTGGACGGTGATGGCAAGGAGTCGGAGCTGCTCGGGCCGCTCGTCTCGCAGCCCGGTAACATCGAGTGGCCGCGCTCGATCAGCTCGCTGGTCCGGAGCTGGAACATCCCCATGCACGAGTGGCTCAAGCGGTACATCTATGCGCCCTGCAAGGTGGACGGCTCCAGGGGACGCACCCTGCTGGCCGTGCTCTGCACCTACTTGGTGTCCAGCCTGCTGCACGGCATGGACCTGCGCATCTATCTGGTGCTCGTCTCGCTGGCCGTCTTCGCCGAAGGGGAGTCCCTGCTGCGGCGGCACATCTCGAGCGCCCTGGACGCCTGCATCTCCGCGAATCCCTGTCCGGGCAGGGAGCGGTGTCGGTATGGCACCTGCCCCAGCAAGCGCAGCTGGAGCTCCATTGCCAACTGGCTGGTGAGGGCGGCCAACCTGGCGTTCACCGCACTGGCCATCTTCCACCTGGCCTATCTGGGAGTCGTACTGCTGGGCGACGCCCTCGAAATGGGGGAGGAGGCCGAGAACTTCCTCTGGCATTGGCAGCAGGCGGGCTTCTTCAGCCACTACATCGGTGCGGCCACCTTCGTCCTCTACTTGTTCCTGTCGTAGACTCCGGAGGACCCTATCCAATACTCGCATGACTGATCTACATGTATTTACTATTGTAATAATCTAACCGCAACCATTTGTATTTTTGTAACCTTTCGTATCTCGTAGTTTGTGTGTGCTGTGTGAGTACTTAATATTAAATCATTCTGTGAAACGGATGCACTGGAAGACTTCAATTTGGGTACCAGGTTAAAGTGATAGATAAGATGTGAAATCTAGAGTGAAAATGAAATCATGATTTGGGATTTACTTAGGTGAAATAAATAAATCCTTTAAGGATCTAGTTTTGATGATTTTTGAAATACCCATGAGATCAATTCAATTTTTATTGTCTTTCTATTTAAAAATGATATTGAAGCATACTTTTTAAATCCCGCGTATTAAGTTATTTATATATAAGTATGTATCTATGTATAAAATTTAATATTACCATTCCATTCCATGGCTATTAGACGGTCTTGTGAAAAATAAAAATTGAATTGATAAAAACACTTATTAAGTTTCAAAATTGTTCAAACAACATTCCTTTTCGTCAAACTTTTTCAAAAATCACTCTTTTTCTGTTCTTAAATTTCCCTTTGATAGAAAACACAACCTTATTTTTCAAATAGTTTTATTGATTTTTTTAATGTATATTTTCTTTGTTGTTGGTTTGTTTTGCTTTTGTTTGTTGCTTGTTTTGTTTGTTTTCTCATTGAGACAAATATTTATAACAATATTGTAATTTCTACTTATTTTTGTTTTGCGTTTCATTTGCTTTTGCTTTCCATTTCCATTTGTGTTGCCTTTGTTTTAGTTTCTGTTTTCGATTTATAAATCCATCTTTTCGGGCTGTGGCTTATCCAATTGTTTTCATTTACTTTGTTTTTCCGCGCTTACGATTTAGATATTAAAATTACTAGCTTAAGAATTATGCAATGACAATAAAAATATTTATTTACTTTGTTGAATGCAACTTTTGTTTCTTTTATTTCCATTTTTGCGTTCCCCTCCTCAGACTTGGCCAAAAAAAGCTGCTCTTTGAAATCGCATTCAGTTTTTTTCTGGATTTCTGTGTTCTTTTTTTTATGTTTTCCTCTTTGCAGAAGTTTTGATTCCGGACATCAAAAATAGAGAGATATACATGTTTTCTTATGGTTTTATTTCCGTTTCCGGTTTTTCATTTTGACATTGTTTCCGTTGCGCTACGCTAGATAAAAAAGTTCGTTCTCTGTCTCCCGAATTCATCATTAATTTATCGTATTTGTCCGCCCTTCGCCTGTTTTCTACCATTCATAACAACAACTGAGTTGATCACAAGAGATAACGAGAGTGTTTGCTTTATATATATATAATGCATATATATGTACTTATACGTGTGTTCCGGCCAAAAGCCCTCATTTTCGATGCTTTGCCCAGGGCAGGACTCCCCCTATATCTCTCTCCGATCCCAAACAAGATCGACAATATACAAAATGTGTTCGCTAACTACCCATATAGTATACATATATAGTATAGAATTACAGATAAACCGTACATATGTTCGGGGACAGCAGAGAGGGGGGCTTCCGATTCGTTTAAAATTATGTAACAAAGTGTCTGAATAACTTAATTCCATGCTCAAATCCCATACAGATAGTGCGATTAAAACCTAGTTTACAGTCACAATTGGGCGGCACACACGTACATACATACATATAAATCAAGTGAAACTTGCGATTTTGAACAATTTTAATTGGGAGGCTCAGAAAACCCTTTCCTAGGCCCGCCTTCGCTCTATTCTACCTATGTATCTTTCCTATCTGCATATCCGTTGGGGGGTTGGGTTGGTTGACTATATCCTGACATATTGGCTTACAACAATTCGCTAAGAAAAAACACTTTCGCTAGACACGCACGTCCTGCAATAATTACGAATTAGGTAAAACAAAAAGTTTAATTACAAAAGTGGGAGCGGGATGAATAGAATCCGAAGGGTAAACGTTTTAAAAGGTAAAAGGCTTAGGATACAGAAACACATTCTTGTAGGTAAACTTCAGTATCGTTAAATTAGCAAATAAACTAAGGCATAAACTAAATCATAAACATAATATTACATCTTTAAATTATAAACATAATTACATTGTGTGTTCTGCTCGGCCGTCCGGCAGGTTTTTCTGTCCGTCCGTCTGTGTCCTAGCAACAACACGATCCCTCTCATACAGTATACAGAATACAGAATACAGTATATAGTATAGAGTATACAGTATACAATATACGGCATACAATATACAGCATACAGTTCATACAGTTAATGTACACGCTACCACATATAGCATCCTATACGTATATAAATCATGATATGCGGCCGGCCAACGGGGAGGATCGATCCATCGCTGCTGTCGGGCGTTGTCCAGAACTGGAGGCGGAGGCGCAGGCGGCGCCAGAGCCACGCCCACATTCAATCGTTCTTGGTTTGACAATAGAGCTCCTTGAGCGACTTGAGCTCCTCGATTAGCGCTTTGTTTTGGTTCTCTAGCACCGCCACTCGATTCTCCAGGCACTTAATGTACTCCTTTTTCTTGCGTCGGCACTCCCGCGCCGCCTCCCTGTTCTTCTGCAGTCGGATCTCGCGTTTTCGGGTCTGATCCTCCGCTATCCCGCTATTGTCTGCAATATAAAATGGTAGAAGAGAATGTGGTCAGCAAGACATTCTTCGTGCGTCAACTTTCTTCCAAATGGAACACTCTGTAACTCGAACCGATTTTAATTCACGCTTTTTAACTTTTAAACTAGTCGTCTTGTATCATGGTCTAGACAGGCTAGAGAATAGACACATTAATCATTATTTCTTGCGACAAGCAATAAATTATAGAAAGTTGATTAAAATTAATATTTCTTAAGTTATAAAAAAAAAATATAAAAATATAACAAAAATAAGAAATGGCATATTTGAGTGCTTTTCGATACAAAATAACAAATGTTTAAGTTTGATCTACAAAAGTTCAAGTTATGATTAAACTAGATTAGACATTTTCAGTTTAAGAACGTATAAAATATAACGTTTGATTTTTGGAAATCATTATTTCTTGCGATAAGCAATAAATTATAGAAATAAAGTTGATTAAAATGAGTACAAATATTAAAAACATAAGAAATTGCTTATTCCGGTGTTTTTCGATACAAGATAAAAAAATGTTTAAAATCGAGAAATAAATAATTTTAAAAATTTGGATAGCAGGATCTTTTAGTTCATTGTTCGATTTACAAAGGTTCTGGGTACTCTTATTTCGCAGAGTAACGCCTATCTATAATTCTACAAGTATTTGGACCGAGGCTATTACTGGTGTTGTAGGGCATCCGATTGGACAGGTAGTACGTTGGATCCAACTGCATCAGGGAGCTGTTCGCCGCATTGCCCCCCGCTCCGCTCCCCGCCAGTTGTGTATTGAGTACGCTGTCGGACATGGGAAGCGATGCGCCTGGGAGTGGGTTCGATTCGATTCGAATTTGATTACGATTCCGATTCCGATTCGAATTCGAATCGGGGATTTAGTTGTCGATTTTTGTTGAGTTGTTGTTGTTGTTGCGGTTGTTGTTCAGGACATAATTAATTTTGATTTTTGTTTTGGGTTGGGTGGAGGAAGGCGTTCGAAAAGAAAACAATGAAAAAAAAAACAACAATACAAATTATAAGAAAACATATTTTCCATTTTCCAGTTTTCAATCGAAAGTTTTGAATATTCAAATTGAGTTTTGTTTTTGATTTGGTTTATGAACTTGAGTGAGTGAGTGCGAACGAGAGCGGCGAGCGAGCGAGCGAGATAGGTAGATAGGTTAGTTAAAGAGTGTTAACGGTTAAAATACTGTTAGGTGAGAGAGGTTGGTTGTATTTCTGATTTATTATTAAAATTTTTTTGCATGATGGGTTGTGTGTAACAACAGCAACAACAACAGCGATAACAGCAACAACAACGACAGAGAGCGAAAGAGAGGGGGAGAGATAGCAAAAGAGAGAAAGGGCGCGGGGCGAAGGAACTAAAAATAAAGGTGGAGAAGGCAGCAACAACAATATTTTTAATGGTTAAATTACAGTAAGTATTGTATATTCGATTGTTTATTGTTGCTGTCCTCTCCCTTGTTGTGTGTGTGTGTGTGTGTGTTTTGGTGGGAGGGTGAGAGTGTACGTGAGTTTTATTTACAGGAATTTGAATCTGGGAATCTCTACAACGCGTCCCATTTTCGGTTCCATTTTCATTATTTTCACTTCGTTTAAGCAACATCAACAACAACATCAACTAAATGACAATGAGGGGGCGGCAAAAAACGGGCGGGTCTCGAATTTGTACGGCTTCTAATTATATTCCAGTGGGAAAGGATATAACAGGAAGTCCTTCACAATCTATTTATTGTATGTACAAGTACAGTTGAGATCAAA
Source organism: Drosophila rhopaloa (assembly GCF_018152115.1). Classification (NCBI taxonomy): domain Eukaryota; kingdom Metazoa; phylum Arthropoda; class Insecta; order Diptera; family Drosophilidae; genus Drosophila; species Drosophila rhopaloa. The sequence continues at coordinate 9,655,952 of NW_025335123.1, read as the reverse complement.
ATATTTACAAAACTGGGTTCCCTAATCGTGAAGCTCTAATCTATATTTTTTGTAACGTTCCAAAATAAGGTTATGGAGTCATTCTCAAGATGCCTTTATAACCATTACACTTTAGTCTGGACGAAAATATAAAATTACGATGGTTATTTCCATTAAAGAGATACATTACAAATAAAATATAACAATAAAACTAGTAATCATTGCGTTTGTTAGATGTTGTTTTATCAATAAAAAAAATAATAAGCAAATATAAGTCATAGATTTAGACAAAATTTTATTATTTTAGTCAAGAAAATGTTCTTTCCCTAATAAGCAATTTGTGTGACCAAATGGTTTTTATTGAAATTTAAGAAAAAATAAAGCAAATTGGGACATTAGAGTGTAATGATTAAGCTGCAATGGTTCTGTTTTTAAATATCGATATGGAGAATATAAAATCTAGTCTATCATCTGATCTAATGATTTTCAAATGGATCCTTTGCTAAAGCGCACTACAACTGATGATCAGTGTTACTTAGCCAACCGCAACTGTACAAAATGAATAGGAAATGTGAATATGGGGTTACAAACACTGGGGTAATGAATGGTTTCTGATGGACTGGCCGATCACCCAGCCAACTGGGATTGATCAAACGATCCCCAGGCGCAAGTGCATCTTGGAATGAACGATGAGGGGCGATCAGCTCGGCGATGCTTTGGGTTGTTAGGCGATAGTGTTTTTTTTTTTAGGAGCGACAGATATGTGTTCGAGTGGGGGTGACAGGTGGAGAGGTCGGCCCCCGGATTTACCGCTTATGTCGGGTCCACTGATCTCGGTGAAGATTTTATTGTACGACGGCCGTCGCGTCAGCTCGCTGCGGTGGTGCTGGGAATCGTCGTCCGACAGACTCTCGTCGCTGTCCTCCGGATGCTGCGTGGTCGGTTCGGGTTTGATCTTACACGGAAATGTTGGAGGGATCTGTGGGCGAGGTAATAATTAGTACAGTTCTGGTCGGTGGGCGCTCCTTGAGCTACGCACTTTGTTACGCACTTGCACTGCATTGCCGGGGGTCGTGTGGATAACCGTCGAGTTGGGCGGCTTGGCCACGTAGACGACCTTGTGCATCGCTGTGGCGGCGGCCAGCGCCTGTTGCTGTTGCTGCTGCTGGGTTCCAGCTGCTGTCTGTATGACCCCCGAGGGATTGGCCTGTATCACGGATTGCACCTGTGGGAGAAGATTTCACCATTAGAGTAGGTCTGAAACATGGGCTCAACTGACAAACTGGATTCATTTGAGTCGTAAAAATTTAATAATATCTGTACTACATTTTTAAGCTTTTTATTGACCTGAATTTAAATCGTCAAATATTTAATTATTCTAAACGAAATATATTTCTATCTGTAATCTATTACCATTTGAAATATATATAATTATAATTCATTAGTCAAAAAGCCTAGTCTATACTAAAATTTCGGAATTTCAATGGGTTTCTCTATCGTATCCACCGATTGACAATAAGAATAAAAGTAACTGGTTATGTTAAATTATTTTAAAAATTAAAAACAATGCAAAATCTATTCAATATATATGTACATAAGCTAGCTTAGAATGAACTTTTTCTATCATAAATCTATCTTTGAATACTGTAATGTAATTGTTGTTACTTTAATGGGTCTATTAATCTATAATACCGAATAAATTTCAGTGGGGTTTTCCAGTCCTGCAGTAATTTTTTTACGGTTTAGAAGGAATTGTTTCTGCACTGAAGTTATTGTTAAGGTATTGATTTCATACAGCTTACCCATCCTAAAGTAAATCCAATTGGATAAGTACCGGGGTAATTTGGTGAATTTCTGCACAATTTCTTGATTTTGTTGAGTTTTTTTGTCCTACTGTAATCCTTGCAAATAACTTAATTTTATTGAGGTCCGCTATCCTATTTAAATCTTCAGAAATAACTTCATTTTAATAAGATTCCCCTTGCTACCAAAATGACTTGATTTTTGTCTTGAAGCGAATCCGATTGACCAAATCCTGGGATCCCTAACCGAATGGCGATGCCCAGTCCCAGAATTCTTGAAATTTCTGCACTGCAATCCTTGTTAGATCCTTGGATTTCATAGAATTAAACTATTCTATATCGAACCCAGGCTCCTGACCCCTGGACCCCGAAACCCACCTGCAGTCCGTGCTGCGCCAGCGCCTGGATGGGGTATTGAAGGTTGCAGTTGGCGGTGGTGGTCAGCACGGTGGCCGTCCCTCCTCCCTGGGAGTTGTTCGTCGCCCCCGTTGGACCGCCGGCCGTTGTACTCTGTGGGTTTTGTTGCTGCTGCTGCTGGGGGTTACCGCCTCCTCCTCCCCCCGCTGACGCCTGTTGGACAACGACGTCGACCACGTCATTGGAGCCCGATGCCGCCGACGAGTTACCGTTCTCCTCGACGATGCTGTTGTCCATGTTGGTGATCCTGGCGATCTTCAGCAGCACCGAGACGCTCTCCGACAAGTGCTTCAGTTTGGCTACCGTTTCCGCTTCAATTTGGCCAGCTTGAAGACGTTTCTACAATGGGATTGTCAAGGATAACACGGTTTCAGTTTATCGGTATTTCGGGTTTTTCTGATTCAGTTTCTGGGCGGGATTAGTTCGTTTGTTTTGGGGCCCGATGACGAGTGCGCTGTGATGACGATGATTATATTGTGCTGCCGATTGCTGACTGATGGAACTCAGTTCCCCAAAACAACAAAAACAATAACACCGCACCGTGTGTATTTCGGTGGAATGACGTCATGACAACGTTGTGTGTGCGTGTGTGTGTGTGTCCATGTCCGAAGAGGCAAAAAAAAACAGCAACAAAAAGAAAAGCACACAGCGAAAAAATCAACTTACTTTCTGATGACATCACTAAAAACGTTGCTGCTGAGAGGCTTTTGATGTTGTTGTTGCTCGCTCTCGCTCTCTCTTGCGTGTGTTTAACGCGTGTGTGTGTGTGCGTGTGTGCGCGCGTTGCACGCTGCGCTGGCAACTTGTTGAAAAGTCGCTATCACCAGGAAAAAATATATATTGCAATATAGGAAATCGGTGTTGTAGCCCTAAAACTCCAGATATGATTGGTATAGCGTCGCGCAAAGGTTTGAATTTTATTTGGGAGAACCACACTGAACACACACACACAACAGCAGCGAATTGGTGCGACAAGTTGGCAGCACGCACACACACAACACTCCGCACTGCTCTCTCTCACTCTCTCTCTATCGCTCACTGCCTGTTGTTATCGTTGCTTACGTTCTTTTTTCTTTTCGCAGCACGGAAACGCGAATTTTGGGCGGTAAAAGACGCGGATTTGTTGGTTCTGCACGACGATGATCGCGTTCCTACGGCCAATGCAATCGCTCGCAACGATTTATTGATAAACTCCGTTTTTGCGCAAAAATCGTTCGCTTATTGCTGGCTCGCTCACTCGCTTAAAAGTGTGACCGTGCCTGCAGTGTGCAACACTACCAGATGAAACCAGAGTTAAAAATACCACAAAGGTGGGAAGCTCGGCTGTATTCTGGTGTGGAACTTGGCCAACACCAGCGGAAAAATTAAAAATGTTTAAAACTCGATATGCTATATATGTTTATTTGATTTCCACCATTCTTAAAATAGATTTAAAGTCCAAACAAAGTTTTTTTAAACTTATTATTAAGAATCGTTGACTTAAATACTTGACTTTGTTTTGAGTTTTTTATTTAAATCAACAAATAAAATTTGGATCCAATCTTTTTTCTACTAAACTAATTTTTTTCAATATTTTTCAATCCAAAACAAAAGCAGTTAAGTATAACTTAATAGTTTAAATAATTATGTTATTATCTTGTTTTTAGCAATTTTTGTCTTAATGCTTTTCTGTGCAAAAAAAAATATTATTTTTTAATCAGCAATATATCCAAGGCTTTAAGCGTGACTAAAAACTTTTTTTAAGTGGCAAATACTAGGCAGTTGTTTAATTTTTTTTATTTGATTTCCTTTTTGTTAGCCCTTTCAAAACAGCGTATGCACCAAAGTGCAAAAAACAATTAGCCCAAATGATATTCTCGGCTAATTACTTTACAGCTCAATAATTATTGGCTTTTTGCGTTGGCCATGACGTCACCGCACGAGAACTTGGCGGCAAGTTCGAAACATAAGCGAGGTAAGAAAACAGACATGGGATTATTTGAAGCCTGCAACAGCTTTGAATTAATAGTTAATTAGTGCAATGGTGGGCGAATGACTGTTTTCTTATTGTTTTGAAAAATAGAATTTCCAATTCCATTTGCATTATTTAGGCTGCTTTTTCAATTGACTTCCCTTTGAGTGACATAATAATTGCCATTAATTACGACGCCGCACGAACCCTGTGCCACCCACCGCCCACCGCCCACCGCCCACCGCCCACCGCCCACCGCCCACCGCCCACTCTTTCGGTTGAGGGCACCAAAACGCCGGACTGTCTGAACGACCCCATCGACTGACTCACTGCCCCAACAGACATTCATACATAAATACTGACGTAGTCCGTATTACCTTTTCACCGGCTGACATCACTGGCTAATGAAGTTTGCCGGTCGCCGCAAGAGGAACTGTAAATACCGCTCTAGTGTACTATACTATATAATGTGTACACCTGCGGTCAGCGCAATAGCCTGACCATAAATTGGTGGAAATATGCGGTTTGCGATTCGGAAGTCAAAGCGGACTAGGGTACCGTATCATTCCTACACAAAGAGAAATGATAACAGTTTTGAACTCGAAATTTTAGTGTTAAAAAGATTAATCATTTATTTCAGACCACCTACTATATTTGGCATGCTATTTAATAAACCATATTCGTACAAATTAAAAAAAAAATATTTTTAAAAAATTCATATCGATTATATACAGTTAGTTGCTCACTTGACCACGGAAACACCTCAAATTATAAGAATTATTGTTGATGAACCTTCTAAAAATGGAAAAAGTTTTAGAAGTCACACTAAATCGTAAATTTATATTCAATATCTATATTTAAGTTAAAAAGTCACTGTACAAAATATAATTTATTTAATGAATATTCATGAACATCTATACGTTGTGAACGATTTGCCTACAAACTTGTTTTTTTCAGAAAGAACAGATTTTCAGATCGCGATGTTTGACATTTTGGCAAAGACCATTAAATAAAGGATAGCGTTTCTATGAAACATTTCAATAATACCCCAAAAATAGTTTGCCTCTGCAAGCGTATACGCAATAAAGAATAATATTACCCATCCGCCAAGTTGGTTGTTATATGCTAAGACCTCGGAGTTAAAATTAAAGTTTTACATGTTAACCAAGATTTAAAGGTTTTTCCAAATAAATAAAACAAAACGTTTAGTAAAATAAATTGGAAAATTTATACACAAATTTGAAAACACAGCACATAGGTCATTGTTTTGACCGAAACTTTACTTTGTTTTGGATTAGAGCATTTTAGCATCGGTTTTGCTTTGTTTCTAATAGTTGTTGCTTTTTGACATTAGCAGTAAGCTCAAAGTTGTTGCTGTTGCATTTCAATCAATTCCAATCAGTTTGCATTTTGCTTTTGGCTTCGATTTGCTCTAACCGCATCCCCTAGCACCCCTTTCGTCCCCATTTTTCGCACTGTGTATTGGTGTACGCAAAATTGACGTCAGCATTATTTATTTTTACTCGTTTCCACTGCGTTGGTGTTTGTGCTGGTTTGCGTTCTGCGAACGTGTTGGTGAATCCATGCTGGCCCCCCTCCCCCAACAGCACCCCTTTCTTTCTAACGCTGTTTGCTTGGCTGAATTAATTAAAACTAAATGAATGTGCAATAACAAAAAAAGTCCACAACGGTTATTACTTGTCATGGACAAGCCAAGAACAAGAAAAACATGCAGAAGAAAGCAGGAGGGTGGAAGTGCAAGCGAGACAAAGCCATTAGCGACAGGTGCTGTCCGCTTAAGCGACGGAGACAGAAAGAGAAAGACAGGGGAAGACGGTGTACTACACATGGCTTAACGCCAGGATTATCATGGCACCCTACAATTTTGATATAGCCCCCACCCATCTCGCGCTTTAAAACATGCACCGTAAATAACTGGATTTCTAAATTGGGGCATAGCAAATAATTTGCAATTTTAATATTATTTAACATAAAACTGCCAGAAATATATTACTTTTTACTTAAGGGCATGAAAAGCATATTTTGATAGTGTCATCTTAAAGAAAATCTAAATTTACAGCAATTGGATTATTATTAGCATGACAACAATTTCCAGAAATCCAGACAGTGATAGCAATAACAGACCAAAATAAACAATAAATAATAAACAATTAACAGAAACCACGCTCGGTTTTTGTTCGCCTTACTTGGTACCAGCTATTTTTTACCGGTGTGTGTGTTATCAGCTGAAAGGGGAGCCTTGTGTTATCAGCTCGGCGTAGTTGCTGGATAATTATGCACGACGGTCCCAACCAGTTGAGCTCTTTAAATGTGTACGATTAGCGGGAATTCGTGGAAAGGGGTTGTTTAGCAATGGGGCTGCGATCCGCGTTTTCTAACTCCACTTTTTTTTAGTGATTCCCCCACCTTAGCCAGCGGGAGTTTACGATTGCGTCAATTCTAACCGATTTTTTATCGCACTGTCAAGGCAATAAGGTTGAAGAGAAAAAAGAGCTCGATATGAAATCGAAAAGTAGATATCTAATACATACAAGTGTTTATAGGTATTTAAATATTTTATATCATTTTGATATGCCAATTGGAAATTTTGTAAATAAGCGCACACTTTATTCTTGTTAATTTTTTACTTTTATAAATGTTATTTGTATATGTAATGAGAATGTTTACATTTCTAAAATTTGGTTCATAATGAAATATTTAATCTTCGAAATGGTTCGATAATCATCATATCATAACCATTTCTTTCTATGTGTGACATTGCGTTATCGGCGCCTTCGTTCCCCGCTCCTTGTTAATAATTCATTGATAAGCATAATCCGCGCCTCCATCTCCCCCTTCTTTCACTTCTTGCCTCTTTTGCGTCACTGTTATTCGCATCCACTTCACTCATACTCTCCCTCTCTACACCGTTGGTGATCCGCACTCGAAAGAGTTTTTGTTGTTGCACTTGCGCACACTCACACTCCACCCCCACTTTCTCGCTCTTTCGCATTCCCTCAGCATACAGTAGAACTTCGAATACTGGAGCTATCACATGCCAATCAAAGTTTTAATTATTTTGTATAAATAAATAAATATATTATGTTAAAGGGAATATAAGTAAGAAATTAGTTGTCGTGCTTATGACGCTGGAATAGGTTTTTTTTTTTTAAAACCAATTTTAAGTTTGAGTTTAAGAGAATTCGAGATGTTGTGGTTTTACTTATAGATATATGAATGGAAAATGGTATGGAAATTTATTTAAGTTATGGGAAATTCGAGTTAAGGAAGCTCAACTGTATTTGTGTTTATCGCTTACCCGTTTTGGATGTTGCTCTTTTTGTTGTTGCTGACTGTTGACGTTTGCTGACTAATAACAATAAAATCTTTGCATAACGGCAAACACGGGCACTACACGACAAAAAAAAACTACTACAACACAACACGCGAGTGTGTTTTCGCTCTGTCTCTTTTTTTCGTAAGCTGCAAATTAAAAACCGAAAACACAAAAAAAAAAAAGGAATTTAAATCGCTTTGTTATTGTTGCTTGTTTTCGTGTCGTTTGCTTTGCATTTCAGCGATTACGTCAAGATTTTTGTTATTTTACTGATTTGTATTTGATTACACGCTCGCGCACACACACATGTATATCGTAGAGCTATAATTATAAACACTTAAGCACTGAGAAAAAAAAGTGTTGCTCTTTGTTGCTTTCTTTTTTTTGGCGCTAAAAATTTGCTGCTTTTGAATCGTCACCTTTGTTGCTGCTGCCACCTCGGATGCTCTTTGTTTTTGTTTTCTGCCGCCTTTGTGTGGTCGTGAGTGCTTGTGTGTGTTTGCTTGCTTGTGTGTGTGTTTTGGGAAGGCCGTCTGTTCTCTACGTAGCTCTAAAAAGCACTGATGATGACTGACTAACCAACGGCGACGCCGGCAGAACTGACACAACACAGCTGAGCGAGCATATGATTTGGAGCTTCCTCTCTCTCTTTCGCCCGTTCTCCGTCTCCCTCTGGCTCCCTCTATTGTTTCGTAATTGGCCGTTACTTCGTTGGAGTAACTTCTTGTGCAGCAGCAGCAATAACAGCAATAACAGCAACAACATCAACAAAGAGAGCAGTACGCCACGTCAAAGTCGACGTCGTTGTTCTTGTTCTTACTCACCTTTACCTCACACCCACACCCACACACACATGCATGCATAAATATTTTTAAATAGCTAAGCCAGAGCGAGATAGCAGCTGACGTTATCGCCTTAGCGCACAGTTATGCCGTAGCAGAGCTTGCTTGCCGACTCGCTTGCGCACACGCAGTGGAAACTCTTACCTTCTCTTTCCCTCGCTCGCAGACGCACCGAGTGCTGCATACTTTTCGGTGTCAGTTTCCATGGTGACTTATCAAAAGTGTGTGAAGCAGAGAAAGAGGAAAGAAGAGGTGGATGGGGAGAGTTGCTAAGAAGTGCCATCTATGTATAATCCCCATATGCCATCTCTATTAGTTGTCCATATCTCAGAAAAGCGAGTGGCATTTGCGGTTTTCATTTAACATTTAACCCAAGACAATATATAAAGCACATACCAATAAAACTTATTGGTATCTCTACATAATTATTAAAAATTATCCATTTAGATCTTAAAAATATTATGCTATTATAATTTCATATGCAATGAATGTGTAATCTTCTAGGTGCTATTACTTTGACCGCACCTGTGCATTAGCGCGTGCTAAACTTTACTTATTTCAGAATCCAAGATTTTATCCTTCGTTGTCGGGGTCAAGTCACGCTTTCAAATGATTATACCCCCAATTTCCTTACCGACTTTTTTGGGCCATGGCTTCGGGCAAACGGGTATAACATTTTACTTTGCCAACGCTGCGAATGCGTAATGTTTACCTTTCTCGCTAACCCTCTAGCCCAAATTCAATCTCCTGTATCCACCTGCCCCACCCACATCCCCAGGCTTGACGGGCGAAAGTTTTCGTTGTCGCGTGTGGCTCACATGGCGTATGCGTTACGTGTAACAGGCCACATCGAGTATACGCCAAGTTGCCCGCCAGTGACAGGCGAAATCCACTCAAAGGCACCGCTCAGCCGTCCCCGCGCAGCGTTTAATATGATTTGAAACTGTGATCTGCTTGTGGCATTTATTTAATGGGAATGAAAGCTGTTCAGCGGCGCGTTAAGCAAATCGCAAAGCTTAGACGAAAAAAAACCATCCTTAGTCCAATGCGGAAAATTCATAAGCCCGCAAAATTAACCCACAAATGGGTTTATAATTCCTGCCTAATAATGCAAAAATTAAAGAAACACGCTAAGCAACACAAAAAGTATGTTATACTAAAATAAAAAAAAATTGCATATGAAATAAAACCTTTTCTCAACTTTCAAATTGTTTCAAGTTACATCTCTAATCATTTAATTGTGAATTAAAAATATTTGTGTGCAAATAGTTTTTCTCTTGCTGAGCAAAGTGCATTTAAATATTTGTGCTAACCCATTTGCGGTTTACGCTACATCATTTAATTGATTACATTTCGTCGGCCACTTGCATACAAAAAAGTTAGACAACTAAATATGCACACAACATTTTGTGTAATTATTTTAGCAACCACGCAAGTGCACAATCGCTCAGGGTTTTTTTGTTATACCCTTGCAGAGGGTATTATAATTTCAGTCAAAAGTTTGCAACGCAGTGAAGGAGACATTTCCGACCCTATAAAGTATATATATTCTTGATCAGGATCACCTCCTGAGTTGATATAGCCATGTCCGTCTGTCCGTCTGTCCGTCTGTCCGTCTGTCCGTCTGTCCGTCCGTCTGTCCGTCCGTCCGTCCGTTTCTACGCAAACTAGTCCCTCAGTTTTAAAGCTATCTGCTTGAAACTTTCCCAAAAGTTGTCTTTCTATTACAGGTAGTATATAAGTCGGAACGAGCCGGATCGGGCGACTATATCATATAGCTGCCATATAACTGAACGATCGGAAAAGCCATAACGTTGGTGTTTTTAAAGTTAGGAAGTTGGGATTTTCTATAAGTTTTATGTTTGGCCAATTAATCCGACCTACCAAATTTCATAAGGATCGGCCGACTATATCCTATAGCTGCCATATAACTGAACGATTGGAAATGCCATAACTTTGGTGTTTGTAAAGTTAGAAAGTTAAGACTTTCTACAGGTTTTATATTTGGCCAATCAATCCGACCTACCAAATTTCATAAGGATCGGCCGACTATATCCTATAGCTGCCATATTACTGAACGATTGGAAATGACATAACTTTGGTGTTTTTAAAGTTAGGAAGTTGGGACATTTTATGAGTATTAAGAATACATCATATGAATAATTTTGAAGAATATAATTTACAGAATATTCTGCAAGGGTATATCAACTTCGGCTCCGTCCGAAGTTAGCTTTCCTTTCTTGTTTTTCATATATTTTTAATAGTAAATAATTCACAAATTAGTTTTCGCAAAAGTTTCCATTCCTGGGGGCTAAATATAGCGGCACCGCAGTGGGGTTAAGACCGCTGGGCGAGCGTGGGCATCAATGACGCAGGAGGTCGACAGCGATGGCGATGGCGATGGCAATGGCAACAGGCAGGAAGAAAACAAACCGGGTGGCAGGGAAAATATGACACGCAATACCCAGCATAGATGGCAAGGGAAAAACAAAGAAAGGCGGAAAATCGCAACGTCACCAGACAACTGGCACATCAACAAGCTGAAGGTGTATTTGCTGGCCAAGCCTCCGCCTTTCTATTGCTATTGCTATTTCTTTTTCCTATTCATTTTCCTTTTCCATTTCCATTCCCATTTCCATATCTATTTCTATCACCCGGAGTAAAGCAGAAAAGGACGTAGACAAAGCGGTTTATGCGTGGGTCGCGTTGTCCGCGCTGATTGACAGCTCTGCCGCCGATCCCTCTGTCTATGTCCGCCTGCCCCAATCCGTCTAAATTGCTCCCCTTTCACCTTGCTTTTGTGCCCCGCACAGAGAAAAAAATAAAAAACTTGGCCTAGCATTGCCAGAAAAATCATCTAAATTGGATAATTAAAAAATAAATCTTTGCATATGAAATAACGAGCTGACAGTACACACAATTTAATCAACGCAAACCAATAAATGCGAAGATCAATTTGATAATCACATATCGATTCAATATTTATAAACTCGTATCACTTTTACCATAAAAAAATGTAAAATTGATTTTGGAAATCGATTATTTTTTGGTTTCTCTTTCTATGAAAGTCTCTCAAATCGAAAGCGACAAAAAGTACCGTGAGTTAGAGGGAGAAAGACATTGTCGATATTCGAACTGCTGTATTTTGATCATGTTGTCCCGCTTTTGCACTGGCATATGCCAAGTATCTAGACTAAATAACTAAATTGACTAAATTTCATCAAATCGAGTCAATTTGCTTTCTGTGTAGAATTAATAAATATTATACATTTTGTACTCTTTTTATTTACTAGCTGCCTAGGTAAACTTGTTTTTTATTCAATAGTTATTTGTATAGCATACTTTTAAGCAGATTTCAAGGTAGTTTTAAACCTCCCGATTATTTTGTTGAACCTATTTCTCCGTGTGCAAATCCATCAATGGCTTACTGGCGTGCAGATGAATTTGGATTCTTCTAGTTCAACTAAATCACGGCATAAACCTGCTGCCTGATGCGCCCCACCGCTTAGATAAACACGCCTCTTGGCCGACACCCACATGAAAGCACACGAGCACATATGGGTGTAGTGCAGAAATTGAGTTGACGCCTGGCAAGCAAACTTAAGCTGTCATCCACATGCCTGGAAAAGTGCTGGAAAAGCGGCGGTAAAGCGCGGGGCGAACACACATGCGAGGGTTGGGTGGTGGGTGGATGGTGAGGTGGCCTGGTGTCATGTTTACTTGGCGTTGCCACGCGACAACTTGTTGCACGTCCTGGCACCCCAATCCTCCACCCTATCCTTCGAGCGGCGGCAGAAGGAAGCTCCAAGGAAATCGGCCAAGGAAGGGGAAAACAGAAATGGGAAGCCAACTTCCAGGGCTGTGTCCACAAAGGGCCTAGTGCCCCGCTCGTTACTCTAAACACTATCAAAAAGCCACACACAATTATCTTTAAAAAAAAAAAAGCAAATACAAAATAAAAACAGGTTGTCAACAAGTTGATATCGTTCTTTTTAATATGATAAGTCCTTCTTTGTGACATAATATGAGGGATTTTGTTATTGAAAGATATTTGTTTGGCAACTTGTTAGGTAATAATACCTGATTCGTAAGCCAATTATAAGCATGTCTGAAAGTAGGCAATGTTATTGTTACATGTTATCAGCATTTAATGATTTTTCGGGAGTGTCCCAGTAATCTATTGCAAACTGATTATATTCTTCTAGTTTTGGCATTGATATAGGTCTACTTTATTTGCCAAAATATATTGTGGAAATGTCCATACCCTGCGATAGGGTATTAGTAGGAAAAGGAAAGTGGCTACGGAATACCAACGAACACAGCCCAATCTCCTAATGATTTTAATTAACAAAGTTTTCTGCAGATCCACTTCCTCACATGCTCACGAACTTGACCAGTTTGCGGCTGGTCCGTCGCAGTAGCACCTTGCCCAAAGGCTGGCCGAATCCCTCGAACTGCTGATAGACATGCAGTCCCCGCACCACCGTCGCGTGCACCACTCCCCTTAACCTTTGACCCGCATACGGCGTCGCCTTGGTGGCCGTGTAGAGCAGCTCCGGACCCACGGTGAACTCCTCCTCGGGACTCCACACACAGAAGTCGGCGTCGAAGCCCTCGGCAATGCGGCCCTTCGAGGCGGACAGACCGCACAGGATCGCCGGCTCCTGGCACATCAGCCGGTGGATGTCGGCAATGCTCAAGGCGGATCCTGGAAAATATGTAAAAAAAATGGATGACTTGAGAATAGTAGTGGGTGAAGTGTAAAATCGTGTTTAGGGAGTCTGTTTTGATAACTCAAAAAGAACCAGTTTGTTACATGATTATATTTTCTAAAGAGACTTAAGACTTAATGCCTTTTCTTGAATTAAAAGCCTTTAGCATTTGCATGGTAATTTAATATATAGAAAATTAAGCAGATGCATTAATCTCTATCACGATTTTTTTTAGGATTTGCATTTCAGAAAATAAATTCTATTTAATTGTAATATGAACATATTAAATATATCTTTGTTCTGCTAACTTTGTAAAACAAATCATTTAAAAACAGGCTCCAATTAAAATACAAATTATGTAAAAAATATAGGATTTAAATGAGAAACTTTGGAATATAAACTTTTGATATTAAATTAAAAGAGATCCAGTTAAATTTGCATAAAGTCCAATTAAAATAAATTATAAAATTCAGACGATTTTCTCATGCGAATGCATTAGAAATAGCTCAGAGATTCCTGGAAAGCAGGACAAACACTCAATTCGAATGCTTTCAAGCGGCTCCGAGAAATGTTTGCGTGTGATAATAGTGATTCCACTATATATAAGCCTGCAACCCCTTGCAACTGCATACGCTGCGTATACTTGATATTTGCTATTCACAGCCTAGGAATGTTTCACTAATGAGGGGAGTGCTCCATGCACTTACCCCGCTGATTGGCTGCCGTCCAGACAACCGATAGGCTGAGCTGCAGCCCATTGATGCCCGGCCAGGCCTTCAGGAAGTTGCCACGCCCCCTGCCGCAGGTGAGGGCGCGTGCGCCGGGCGTCGCCGGTGAGTGATCGCTACCAATCATCCGTATGGCCCCGCCCACCTTGAGAGCCTCCCACAACGCGTCCCGATTCCTGCGCTCCCGTATCGGTGGCCATGTCTTGTACTCCGTGCCGCACTCGGGCACCTCCTCGGCCGCCAGGGTCAGATAATGCGGACAGGTTTCCATCGTCAGGCTGGCCGCCCCCCGCGTCGGCACTCCTCCACCAGCGGCAGACACTGGCCACTGCTCGCGTTCAGGATGTGGATGCCACGCCTCGGGTGGCGACGTGCCAGTCGGCAGAGCAACTGCGTCGCCGAAATCTCCATCGCCGGTGGCCGGGTGGCCAGGAATGTGCCGTACTCCCGGGGCGCCTCCTCGTCCGGCTGGATTTCTGTGGTCAGCGGCAGCTCGGCGTGCACCTGCCGGATGTGGATGTGGAAAGGGTGGCACTTGGTTAACTGACACTCTCTTCACTTGTTCAATTTGGGGAATCAACTTTAATAGGGAAACCTAAAGAGCCTGCAGTTCAATTTCGACAGTCGATACGAACGGTTGTGCCATTCTTTAGTTCTTCAAAGCAGAAGGTCCTCATAGTAAGCTTACTCGTGTCTATTAAAATACCTCATATAAGATGGAACACAAATTCAACTTAAAAACTAATCAAAGTATAACATTCTAAGGAATCTCACAATTTCTAATCAAAAAGACAACTGACTATGCTTTGGTTGCTGGAGAAGTCGTAGAATGTAACAAAACTAGAGAAATTTATCAAAACCGAGTTGACAAACTTCTAAAACTAATAATAATAATAACCTGCAATATTTCTATTGAATAATCAGAAACTGGATCTTTAAACTCTTGCAAATGGGTTGTATTGTATACTGTAACGAATTGAGAGGACGAAGTTTTTGAAAACTTAAAATCACAGAAAGTCATAAAAGTAAAGAAAATGTAAAAGTTATTTTTGGGTAACACCAGCGAAACTAAATAAATAATTCACACTTTCTACTCAATCCGCCGATATATAATAGCATTGGCTATGAAAGAGTTCACATACGACTACATATTCCACCGCCTATGCGCTGCTCTATTTATCAGTGGACAAATCGTGTCATCAACAAGCTCGGAACAACAAAGAACAAGCAAAGATCGGTAAAGTATATATTCTGCAAAAGAAGATGCAATGTTCACCAGTTTTGCCAAATTGCCACTGTGCAACCCAAAAACGATAATTTATTTTAAAGAGCTATCTAAAATATAAAAAAGATAGCTAGCTATAATCAATAAAATTTGATTCTAACTAGAGCTTAAATTAACACAGACGAATTAACAAACTAAGCTACAGATAAAAGATAGATCTGTTTTTACTATTCTATTTAAAATGTCAATACATACTTTATAATACATAACTAATATAATTCTTATTATTAAAGAAAAAAAAGCACAAATCTAAAATCAGTTCCAATTCAGAAACCCATATTAAACACTCCTAAATATCTCTATCGCAGTTAATTTTTATATATACCGTACGTCATTCATCGTAGCTACTGATAAAAAAGTCCTTACAGCACAAAAAAAGCCTACAGGGCACATGTTTTTCTAATCATCACAGCAATGTACAATAATAGAAATAATACAATCCCTATCAATCAACGTGAATTGTAAACTATATTCCCTAGCACAAACAGTCGATTGCCGATCACATGTGACATTAGATCATTTTTTTACTCACCGCTATGATAGCCTCGCCTTCATCGTGATCCTTTTCTAACCGGACGAGAGCCTCCTCCAATTGAGCTTCGTTTACGGCTGGGAATTCCTGGGAGACGGGCGACGCCGAATCACACAGGGTGCATTGGAGACCCATAACGCCGGCGGCCAAAAGAGGGGCCAGCTGATCTCCGTTTCCGGGAACGAGGCCACCCCAGAAGCCCACGTCCACGTAGATCTTTCCCCGTGCCGTGGAAGTCTTGGCCTTGAGAGCCGCCACACTCACGGTGGGTGGGGTGGCGTTGGTGGGTCGGTCTATAATGGTGGTGAAGCCACCTGCCGACGCCGCCTTTGTGGCCGTGGCGAAACCCTCCCAGTCCTTGCGGCCCGGCTCATTGATGTGCACATTGGGATCGATTAGGCCCGGCATCAGTAACAGGTCACCGAAATCATAGACCGACTCGGACTCGGTGTTGTACAGATAGGTGTTGACCTCCTGCGGCGAACGTAGCACTACGGATGGCCTTAACTATCAGGTGGGTCTTAAGTAGATGCAGACTGGCCAATGGACTCACCCTTCCGGATAATGCCCTCCGTGTCCACGATAATGCCGCCATGGATCAGGGAGTCTTGGCTGCCATCGCCCAGAAAAATTCGCCGGCTGAGGAACAACAGATCCATTCTAAAAGCAGCTGTCTACTGAGCGAGTTATTTTCTCAGTGGTCTAGTCTCTATATGTTATTCTATTTTCAGAGATTAGGAGAGGACTTTCTGGTCAAAAGAGCGATACTTATTTGAATACCCTAACTGATGCTTTAACGATTGGGTATCCCTGCGATTAGCTATATTTTAGACTTGATATTAAGGGGTAACACAAAGGCTTATATAGCTTATTTTAGATCTAATTTGTTTAAAACTTACATTAAGTTTTTAAGCAATAAATTTTGTAATCTTCAATTGATTATTTTATCTGATAAGTAGGACATTAAGAAATATCTCAAAGCTTTTTTAAATAACTGTATTTAAATTTTATATTCTAGTGGATCTGTGGAGCGGACACACATACATACATAGCTTACGAGTTGAGTAATTGAATTCGCCATGGAACTTTGGCAGCTCACCTTCTGGATGCGCCCCCGCATTTTCGGCTCATCAAAAAATAGAGAAGAAAAACAAAAAATGAAAAAACTTTGTTGACCCACAGCGGAAAAGGCCAAAATCTGCTAAATGAAAATCTAGTCCCCCCTTTCCTTCCGCCCCTGACATATGTGTGTGTGTGTTTTCTTTTGGGTGGGCGTGGCGTGTGGCCAACTTTGTTAAAGTGGTGTACAACTTTCGACCGGTTGCTATTTTTTTGGTGCTCGTCGGATTTATTTTGTGTTTGTTTAATTTGTGAAAAATATTTTAATTGGTGGCGCCACCCAGCGGGAGCTTATCAAACCGAAAAAAGAGGCGTACGACAGCAAAAGCAACAGCAAATACAACGGGAAAGGCAAAAGCAACAGCAAGACAAAAGGCGCAGGCGAAAGCGAAAACGAAAGCGAAAAAGCAGACGAAACTGAAACCGAAACCAATAACGGGCGCAACGAGACGCATACATACAAACTAAACTGCCTCCTTCGGCAACCGTGTGTATTCATGTATTCATGTATATGTGAGTAAGCGGGAAGACGAATGCAGCGGACGAGCCGAGTCGAGTGCCGAAAAAAACCTTACCACTTGTTGTTGCTGCTGCACGGAGCGAAATGGGACACCACAAAAATGGCACACATTTATTTAAGTCCTGTTCACTTAATAGTTTCTCAGCTGGTTACTGTAGCCCGTATTTAAAGCTTCATAACATGGCTAAGTACATTTAGATCTTGGATCTTCCGCAACTAAGTCACCGGAACTTGCAGTACATTTACATCACTAAAAGTGGTACTCAAAATTTAGCACAAAATATTAAAAAGCTAACATTTAATTCATTCACATTAAAAGTTCAACCGATCAGCTGTACACCTTTTCAGATTGGTCAAGTCGTGGTCACCTTTTTCAAATGGCTTTAAAATTAATGTTGGTAAGCCCAAATGACACATTCAACACTTAATAACTGACGAAACATAGTCGGATCTTGGAAAAATACAGGAACTACCATAGAGCCTTTTTTCGAAAAATTAAAATTGTGATTAGGCGCAATCTTTAGCAAAACATATCTTGACTAAATATACCAAGAACATGAAATGCTACATATTGAAACTATTAAACTTTTAAAATACGAATAAATTAAGTTTGACTATGCGGTAAGTACAAAAAATTAAGAAAAAAAAATACCTTTAACGAAAGTCCCAATAATCAGAGCTTGGAAAAATGATTGAAAAATTTCAGCTTAATTTAGTTTATTTGATTTGATAGTTGTAATATTATTAAATATTCTGTAAATTGATTTGATTGTAGTGTTCTCGCTTTAAATATTAAAGTTGTTTTTAGGGAAACTTTAAATTATTTAAAATATAATTGTTTGTTGTTAGTTTTTGTTTAACCAAATTTTTTTTGTCAAATTTTCTAAATACGAAATATTCTGTTTTCTTTTTACATATATTTTTTTTAGGAAATATGTTTATTGACTCAAATATATATTTTTAATTTTTAAAATACAAAAATACCTGATTTTTTTTATTTTTATATTTTATTTATTATTTTTGAAAATCCTATGATTTGTTTTTGGCAGTGTCCTTCGTCGGATGCTGTTGCTGCGTCTGCCGCTGCTGGCAGATACATGCGTACGCTTAACACGCACACAAACAAAGCGATGATGAGGCTGCATCGTCGACACCCCCCACCCCACCCCACTCCGACGAGCATTGGGCAAGGACTCGTGTCCCGTCGGGTGTTGCTGCTATTGCCGCTCGGCTGGCAGATTCGCGTTCATTCTCGTGCTCATCGTCGTCGCTGCTGGCCGCACACACATCCTCGGATCGAGTCGAGTCCTCAGCCTCTGCGAGCCAGGATTCACTGCTCTTTGGGCAGCAACGCGACAACAAGTTGAACTCGGCTCGAGCGGAGCTACCGACCGTCGACCATCGACCATCGACCATCGACATTCGACCATCTAGCCAAAGCAATTGGCGCTAATCCGTCGCAATTAACACCACTGTTCAATAACCAGTTCCGATCAATTCAATTTCTGAATCAAGTGAATTCCCAGCATTGATGGTAAATCGAAGTCCCAGTTATTTGAGCAATTTGTTTGTTGTGTCATGTTTTTTTTTTTTTTTCGTTTTGTTACAAACTCCATTAAAGTGAGTGTAAAAAGCTGATAAAAGTTGTTGCCTTTTCCTTTGTTTTTTGATGGTGCTGAGGGCGCATTAAAAAACGTGTAAAAGTCATGTAGCATGTTTACCCCGGTTTTTTTGTTTTCCTGCTTCGAAACTCACAAGTGTCAGGAAAAACAAAGTGCTGGAAAATCATAAATTCGATTGGCAACGAGTGTGTGGGCGAACTTGTCAATTTTTATGAGCGGTCAAACTACAGTGGGGGGTGGGGGGTGTTAATTGAAAACAATATAAGCCTCCTGCGACTGGAGCCTGATTGATGCCCATTGTTAAGCTATGTGATAATCGAGTTGGGGCATCTTGATGTCCGCTTTTGATACTCCCACCGAGCTGCTCGCATTGTTTGCCAGCCAATGCGAATTATTGACGGATTATTATACCGACAAATGAATTTTTATGTTGACTCTGTCCGCCCGTTGCACTGTATTGAATGGTTTGCATTGCACATCCGCGGGCGAAAACAATTAAGAAGCACCTTCTGAAAATAGACCGCCCTTTTGTTCGATTCCACAGAATCATAATTAAGTTTCTCACTGGATTTTCTCCAATTCAGTTGATAATATTGCCTCAATTGGTCGCGTAGGAAGTTGAAATAATATTTAAAAAAAATACCAAATCAAAAGCCAAAGAACGTTTCTCATCTTGAATTTGCCATGCTAGGACTTTAATTAAATTGAAATAAAAAAAAACAATATAAGTCTACCCTGATTTTCCCTATTCGATTCGTCGGAATTAATTGCCTCTGAAACCAATTTTTTTTTTCTTTTTTTTCCGGTGCCAGCAAAGCAAAGCGAAGCAAAAATAAATAAATAAAACGTAAAACTCAGCAGAAAGTAATAAAATATAAGAGCGGACACGTACCACAAAAACCCGGAGGAGGAAGCCAAAGTGTCAAGTAAGCAAACATTTAATTTTGATTTATTATTAATTTACACACGCCCACACGAGCAACAGATAGGCGGGATGCTGCCCGCCCACTTGACGGCTTAATGTTGGTTATTATTTTTACCGTTTGCCGTTGTCACCTGCAGCTATCAGATGAATAATGCAAAACGTAAAAAAGTATATAAGTAAAAAAGTAAAAAAGGCGACCGACCGGACGCAGACAAAGAAAAAGGCAAACGAGCGGGCAAATTATTGTAATTACTATTTTCCATTAGCAGCGAATTTTCGGCATTTTCCCCAATTTTACCGCTGGCGGTATGGGTGAAAAAAAAAATAAAAAGGTACAAAAAAAGGACGGACGGCGACGAAGACAAAAAAAAAGCCGGAGAAATGCCGAAACGCCGAAATGAAAACGAAAGTGGCGCAAAGTTGTGAAATACGTGCGTTTATTTGCGTAAAAACTTGCACTGTTTTTCTGCCGCTTTTCCGTTTCTGTCCCCGCCGTTTTCCGCCAAGTCATAAAAGGCAACGCGCACTGGGGATTTAGTTGCCAAAGGATGAAGGCAGTGCGGGCATCCTTGTGTGGGGCTTAAATTTGGTTCCTAGAAAAAGTTTTAATCCAGCTTTCGCACTGCTCTCCTCTGTGGGTCGCCTGGCACTATAATCCAAAACTCCCCGATACCAATGCCGATGCATCGATCGCGAAAACGACAATTTCCCACTGGAAAAACTAGAAGGTTTCTTTTTAGTCCTGAGAAATCGCCAACAGCATCTAATAATGTAATCAAGGAATCTCAAGAAAGAGAATAAAAAGGTTAACCGCCAATGGCAAAGCAAAGTGAAAAAAACTAAATTGGCAGATTATAACTCATTTTTTTTGTACCCAAATGTAAGTACCGGTCAAAATATAAGCCGAGAAAACAGCACTTCTCAGAAAAAAGTAAAAGGAAATACAAGACTCGGTTTTTGGAAAAAATATATATACCGATCAATCGAAGGATACAAAGTAATAAATACAATAAATGTTCCAAAAAAATCCCTAAAATTTGATTTTTTAGATTTTAATTTCGTTGTTTTTAGTAGTTTTAAGCCTTTGGCTGACTTTAAATCTTCTTGGGAGGTTCTAGCACTCTAGTTGACATATATTTTTTTAATTTAACAAGACAACTAGGGTGTTTTAAGGTCGTATCCAAATGGTCTTCTTTTTGCTGTGGAGTTTTGTGAGTCTTTTATTTGCCGCCATTCTCGGGGGCTGTTGCTTTTTTCTGTTTTTTTTTTTTTTTTGGGTTGCTGAATTGTTGCTTTGTTTTATGTTTATTTTTATATGACCGTTTGCCTTTGTTGCTCCGCTCCGCTCCTTTCTTTTAATGATGTTCGCTTGAGCTCAAGGCTTTAATTGTATTGATTAAATGCTTAATTGTGTTGCCAGGCAATGCTTGAGACAAAGCCAAGTCAGGGCTCAAGTCCCAAGACGCTGGCTAAATAAAAAAAAATATTTAGGAAAGCATCGGGTCCAAGGAGACGAGGCGGTTGCGGTTGAAAAAAAAAATGCATTTAATTGTTATTAACAAGCGCACATTAATTACAATGATTAAAAACGGACTGGGCATCCCTTTCGCACGCCGCCACTGGCATTCACAATAATTAGTTGGCCAAGACGCTCAGCTGTTTAATTAAAACTAATAGAGTTCCTAGTCGTCGTCTCCATTCTCCATTCTCCGTTCTGCGTTCTGCGTACTCGGCTTAGACAATCCAATTCAATCCGAGTTGAGGCCAATCCGAACGTGAAACAATTAACGTGCAGGACCAACAAGGACGTCGCCCAGTTGACAATGACAATGCCAATCCAAGAACAATGCCAAGGCGACAGCAGCAAGCAAAGCACCACCGCACCACCGCAGTGCCAGCACCACTGATGGCGACAACAGCCACAGCAACTAATGCAAACAACGCCAAACAACAACAAGCGAAACAACAACCGAACTGAAAAGCAAGGTTAAGGAATTGAAAAACCAGGAAACAATACCCTTAATACCCTTGAGGAATTAAATTTCTTTTATATAATGTAGTTTGACTAACTAAATTTAAATGATAAATGGTATGTAATAGAGGCTTAAAACCCCTTCAAAAATTAACTCAAAGTGTCCTGTGGTTAATATATAATTTGTTTTTGATTGATAAAAATGCGATTGTCGGTCTTAAATATATCAAAGCATACTTTCAGGCACCTTTTATCCTGATTACAAGTCTTCATTTTTTTTTTTTTTTATTGTGAATTAATAACGATGTTACAAGTATTCACACATTTCTTACTTCTCTATTACAATATTATAGTTACTAGTCTGAAGTTAGTTAGGCAAAATCTATTTTTTGGATTTGATATGGTAACAATCACTATAACAGTTAACTTCTAAAGACCGTTTAAAGTGAAACGTCTAGAGTTTTTGGTAACACCTCCTAAAGTCTCACCTGAAGTTGGCGAGCTCAATTAGCCGCAAAGCGTTTGCCAGGACCTGTTATACCTTCTCCAGGGTAGCAAGGCGAGGTAGCAAAGCACAAGCAGATGCGTTCTGCTGGCCAAGTTGTAGTTGGACCAAGATTTGCCGACAGATAGATATTTATGGACTGCCAACCTCAACCCCCCCCCCACTGCCCCGCACTCCGTCTTCTTTCTCTGTGGCCGGGTGTGAATGTCTGTCTGTGGTCTGCGTAGTTGGACAAGGTGTCTGGCTTTCTGAAGATGGTCAGGAGATTCTGTCGCCGCCCTTCATGTCCGACTGTCTGCCACAACTGAGCTCCTTAGCTGACGTCTTTTTGGCTTTAACGTAATTAGGCTTTAACTTTGGGCGGTGAGCGCATTAGCGTTAAGTAAATTTCCCGGCATTTATGATGGCGGCCAAATGGAAATGAAGGTTTCCCATTACGTAAGGCCTTACGTAAGAGTTGAAGAGGGTCTGCCTTCCTTAATTGTGATCTGGATTTCGTTTGGTAATTGTCATGTCATGCGGATGCTAGCGTGATGATAAAATATAACGCTCTTAGCCTTGGCAATGGAGTCGCTTTATCACAAGCACCACGCTAACCGATTTGATCCGGTGTACAATAATGCTTTATCATTTTAAGCTCACTGCGTTTTACTTACTAAATTCTTAATCATGTGAAACAGGGTTATGTTGTTTTATCTTTGAGGGACTCAAAAACTGTTTTGTTTGTTCCCAAAAGTATGCCATTAATTCAGGGATTTAATCATCAGTGATATATATAAAAAAAATGGAATTACCTCGAAATTTAAAAACAATTTTTGAATGAAACAATTCTTCAAAAATAATTCAGGCAGCAGGTTATTTTTTAATGACAATAAGACTGCTGTTTAACACAAAAGTCTGAAATCAAGGACGGAAATTTTCACAATTTAGTTTTATAAATACATTCAGGTGGCCTTAAAAGCTTATATTGGTATCGTGTTCAAGATTTTCTTGAATTTCGGTGAGTTTTGTTTGCCGTGGCAGCAACCAATTGTATATTCCATTAGCACCTCTTTAGGCACGTTTCGTGCCACTTGGCACTGCTTTTGTTCTGATCGATTGTCATGCTAACGCAGTGCTTAATCGAACCAAATCGGCAATATTGACAGGACCTTTGAACACCTTCGACGTGCAGCAAGGTCGCAGGACACGGACTGGGACATGGACATGGAGGTGGACATGGAGGTGGACATGGGTCCAAAAGCGGAACATGGTGCGTTTGCCGCAATGCACAAAGCTGCCGCAAAATCTCATTACGTTACGTAAAACGTGACGGGAGACGAGCTGAGCCCCAGGAACCAGCTACGTGTTTTCAGTTCCGACACCCCCC
The DNA here is from genome assembly GCF_018152115.1 of Drosophila rhopaloa. Classification (NCBI taxonomy): domain Eukaryota; kingdom Metazoa; phylum Arthropoda; class Insecta; order Diptera; family Drosophilidae; genus Drosophila; species Drosophila rhopaloa. The sequence continues at coordinate 9,632,335 of NW_025335123.1, read as the reverse complement.
TTGAAGCGCCACGCCCCCTCCCTCCCCCCTTCCCGCCACTGGAGCATCTGCCCCATGCGTGTTCAGATTGCTGAGCTCGTCAAAATTTGTAGCCAAGAGTTGTCTCCTGTTTTTCTCCTTATTTTCCTTTCTTTCCTTTGTTTTTTTTTTTGTTTTTGTAGGTGGCAGCTACCAAAAGCCAATAAGCTTATATTAAAGTTTGCAACGGCGGGGGGGCCGTGGGGAAGGGATATCTTTGTCTTCCCGGAGAGTCAAGAAAAATTTGTTAAATTTCATGCAATTTCCTGCGCTAACCTCGCTACCATTTCTACTCCCACTCTTCCACATCCACTTCCATTTCCACTTCCTTTGGCTTTGTGTTTGGGCTATTAACTGCTCGCATCAAATTGAAAGCCATAAAAGAGGGGCGGGGGCGAGGGGGCGTGGTCGCAGACATTATTAATATGTTGCAATTATTTGTGCATGCGAGTGCGGGGGCGGATTATGGGCGTGCTTAAAGCGCTTGGCAGGTGGCGCATAAAAACTGCACATAAATGTTGAAATGCGTATAAAATGGGAACAGGGGGTGAGGGGTTGAGCATAGAGGAGTGCCAGGAAAGTGCCACAAACAGACTAAAATGCTCAAACGAAACGAACTTTGACCGAAGGTCAAATTGTAATAAGGTTATATTATATAGCTTTCATATAGCTTTGTATTTTTTGAAACACGTGTGACTTCAAGGTTTATGTTTTCGCTATAGATTTCTTTAAAATGTCTTTAAAAATCACAAAGTGATAGCAACTGTTATGTCAAATAAATACTCATTTAACAATATGTTAAACAAATACACATTTCCTATAAGTGATTTAGTATAAAAGGGTAGAAATCATCTAATTAGATATCTGTACATTTTTAAAACTATTACTAAGTGCAACACTTCGAATTAGTTTTAATTGGCTCTTTTTATGTATTTTACTTTCTAGTAAAAATGAAATTTTCAAAAGGCAACATTACGTATGAGTAATATAATAGTACTCAGCTGGCATGGATTTGGGATTTTATTAGGAATTATGACCAGCCCACATAAACAAACTTTAAAAAATATGATACCTACCTACCTACGAGTTCATATCAAATGAATCACTTATAATGTTTTTTGCGACAGCCCTCGCATTTCTTAGACGAGGTGCCGCCGCATTAAAGAAACGCGTTAAGCGAGGCCAACGCACACATGCACATTAGCACACAGCTGGCAGTCATCCTTTCCATTTTTCCCGCCATTTCCCCCATTTTCCACCCCCATGTTGCCATCTCCGCTCGACTCATTTCCATTCCACTCTTACTTGTTGCGCACTCGGGTCCGCTTTTCTTCTTGTTCCTTTTCCTTTTCCCAACAGACATCGAGACGCCGTTGCCGTGCACTCGCAGAAAAAAGCGGTTACAAAAGGGCGGGGTGGAATGCGGTGGAAAATGGGGGGAAAACTGCTGCACTGATTTTTGTCGCGTTCTAATTGCACTCACAAAGACCTAATGGACCAATGCACATGTTTAGAAACAGTTTACGGCCAGTTGAGGGTGTCTAATGCGATTAAACGGCAGAGTAGCTTTATCACTCTAATGCAAAACCGACGTTATGACAAGTACTGAGTTCATGCGATACACATTTTATGCAATCATATCGTGAAATGGGGCAAAAAGTGTGTGTATAACCATAATTTAATGTTTTCGATTACACACGAAAGTTCATTTTGAATTTCGAAATGAACTACGGAATAAAATAACGGTACTTTCTTCATCTCATTGGTTTATTGAAAGCAGCACGTCTAATATCATCATATCGTGTATTCATGTGTATCACGTATTTAATATTTTATGACATTCCAAGCATAAACATAATAACAGAGATATCGATACCTAATACCTGGTAATTACCGGATTATTGTAAGGACTCGGGTAGAACATTCAATTAATTTCAACAGGTTAACTTTGAATATTGATGATTAAAACAATTTAAAGTCTTCCACAAAGGCAAGTATTAAGATATCCACGTTTACGAAAAATCCATTAACTAAATAGCAACTTTTAGAGTAATTTATTTAGACAATTGTTGGCTTAAAGTGCTCACAAATTTTAGAGTAACTTAGAATATTAAACGTGTTCGTTGTGCTGCGCTTACAAGGACTGACGTTTAATAATTAATGCATTTTACAAACTGCATGTCAAATTAGTTTCTCCAGTCCAGTATTTTATTCAAAACCTTTTCTACGAAAGCCCCTGCAAGTATGATGATAATTGCCCAACGGTTTGGACCAACTCGCCTAATAACTCGACCGCCTTTCGTTTAATTTGAGCCAGAATTTGACAGTTATTTGACAGTTGAGCGAGGAGGGTTGGGTAAATGAAAAACTGCAGCGCCTGATAGTTTGCCGCTTGAGGTTAGAGAAGGACGTTAGCAGCCGGCAGTGACCTTGACACACACACATTCCCAAACCCACATATACACATACAGCGTTAATCCGATACTCCAGCAATTACATTCCACATGTGTCAGCCCTTACCGCCCCCTCATTTGGGTAATCCATCAAAAATTCCTTTGTCTTTCCGGGTTTTTTCCCCCATTTCTTTCTTTTGTCTCTTTTATTTACATTTATCTTGTTTTTTTGCGAGCAGTGTATCAACTAACGGCCCGCTCCAACTGTCACATGAAAGTGAAGCAAAGTCGAAAAAAAAGTTTCGCAAAAAAAGAGGAGGAAGAGTGCGAGACGAGGATGGGGCAAAAGTGGAGGAAGCAGGAAAGTTGGCAAAGCAACAAGCTGCGATGGCGACGATGAGAGACACATACAGACACACAAACAGCGACACACACACATACACATCGAAATACCATCCGCATCACTCATCCGCCCTGTGGCCCCGTTTTGTTCTGGTCTGTCTCTTTTGTGTGGAGATTTTTTTCCAGCTTCCTTGGCCGACAGCGGCCTGTTGCGCCTTTTGCGTGTTGCTTACAGTTGGTACTTTCTACGTCCCCCCTCACCACCCACCTACCTTTCTCTGATTTCTCTTTGGCTTTCTCCCGCTCAATCAACAATGGGCATGCCAAAATGTCTCGTTCTGCCTTTTTAACAAGGCAACTGACGCCGCCGCCGCTTGGGAGACCCCCCTCCCTCCCACCCTCCTCGCTTAGTCTGCTTTTCCCTCTAGTAGCTCCACACATACGCACACACACACACCCACCCCCACACCTTTTTGTGTTTTTTACCCTGGAGCAACATTTTATCAAATACGTATAAGGAAAAAAACAAACGAAAATGAGGAGACCCTCTGCGCAAAAAACACTGTCTCTCTGTGAGCTCTTGTGTTTGCTGCTGTGGCAACAATTTATGAAATAACTTTGGCAATGTCCCTGTCTCCTCACACACACAGCCATACACACGCACACACCTAGCCACACAGATACACAAAGAGATACAAGGGCAATGAGAAATAGAAACTCGCGTAACAGATACACAAACTCAACCAAACTTAACTTAACTGTAACTGAGTGTGTAAGCAATACAAAGAGAAGCGGAAGAATGGCGAGGAAAGGGGCACGCAGAAGAAGAGGAAGTGGAGGAAGCAGAGGCAGAGGCAGAGTAGTAAGAAGCAGAACAGGCTCAGTGGAAGAAGAAGAGGCAGCAACATCAGTCAGCTGCGAGCTTAAAAAAAAATAGAAGTAAATTCCAAGAAAAAAGAACGCAAGTGTAAGACAAGTGAAGGCGGAAATTGCGGCGCAAGGGGTGAGTTTTCAAGAAGGTTTTTAACAGAGGGGCTTTTCGAAGAAGGAGGGGGTTGGTGACTGGGGACGGGGGACGGGGGGGTGGACATATCGAATCGAAGGCAAAAGAGGAGGCGCGCCTTGAAACCTTCTCCATTATCACGAAGCGACTTCAGTGGCGTTCCTACTTAAGTAACATTCCACGTTTCCTGGGGTACACTCACCCCCAGTTCACCCCTTACCAGCCCCCTCCCTTCGCTGTTATCTGAAAAGTTTGCATACAACGCGCACAAAAAGATACAAGATACAAGGTATAGTGCGGGACAATGGCACAGCAAAAAGGACGAGCAAGGACATGCCAAGGCATCCTAAATTTGATGGTATCAGCGTGGATTCGCTTTATGGCAAGTGAGTTTTAAAACAAATCTTTTGAGAGATTGCCAAGCAAATGTAATAGAGAATTTAGTTCATTGAGTTATAGACAAGATACCATTTACTTTAGTTAGTTTTTATACCCTTGCAGAGGGTATTATAATTTTGGTCAAAAGTGTGCAACGCCGTGAAGGAGACATCTCCAACCCTATAAAGTATATATATTCTTGATCAGGATCACCTCCTGAGTTGATATAAGCATGTCCGTCTGTCTGTCCGTCTGTCTGTTTCTACGCAAACTAGTCTCTCAGTTTTAAAGATATCGAATTGAAACTTTGCACACACCCTTCTTTCCTTTGCACGCAGTATATAAGTCGGAACGGCCGGGATCGGCCGACTATATCCTATAGCTGCCATATAACTGATTGATCGGAAATGCCATAACTTTGGTGTTTGTAAAGTTAGGAAGTTTGAATTTTCTATGGGTTTTATATTTGGCCAATCAATCCGACGTACCAAATTTCATTAGGATCGGCCGACTATATCCTATAGCTGCTATAAAATTGCACCTACGCTAAAATGAAAAATTTTGATAAGGATTTTTTGGTAAAGTTATGAACTTCGGAAGTCCAGTTATGGGCCACCTTTAAACAACACATCGGAAACTTGGAAATAAATGACATGAAAATGGGTCCAAAATTGGACCAACTCTAAAATGAAAAATTTTGATGCAGATATTTTTAGAATCAAATTTTGAGTCTTTAGAGGTATGCCACTTTGAAATCGGATAAAATTTGGTAAAGCTATGGACTTTGGAAGTCCAGTTATGGGCCACCTTTTAACAACACATCGGAAACTTGGAAATAAATGACATGAAAATGGGTGAAAAATTGGACCAACTCTAAAATGAAAAATTTTGATGCAGATTTTTTGAGAATCAAATTAAGAGTCTTTAGAGGTGTGCCACTTTAAAATCGGATAAAATTTGGTAAAGTTATGGACTTTGGAAGTCCAGTTATGGGCCACCTTTTAACAACACATCGGAAACTTGGAAATAAATGACATGAAAATGGGTCAAAAATTGGACCAACTCTAAAATGAAAAATTTTGATGCAGATTTTTTGAGAATCAAATTACAAGTCTTTAGAGGTATGCCACTTTAAAATCGGATAAAATTTGGTAAAGTTATGGACTTTGGAAGTCTAGTTATGGGCCACCTTTTAACAACACATCGGAAACTTGGAAATAAATGACATGAAAATGGGTCAAAAATTGGACCAACGCTAAAATGAAAAATTTTGATGCAGATCTTTTGAGAATCGAATTAAGAGTCTTTAGAGGTATGCCACTTTAAAATCGGATAAAATTTGGTAAAGTTATGGACTTTGGAAGTCTAGTTATGGGCCACCTTTTAACAACACATCGGAAAATTGGAAATAAATGACATGAAAATGGGTCAAAAATTGGACCAACTCTAAAATGAAAAATTTTGATGCAGATTTTTTGAGAATCGAATTAAGAGTCTTTAGAGGTATGCCACTTTAAAATCGGATAAAATTTGGTAAAGTTATGGACTTTGGAAGTCTAGTTATGGGCCACTTTTTAACAACACATCGGAAACTTGGAAATAAATGACATGAAAAAGGGTAAAAAATTGGACCAACGCTAAAATGAAAAATTTTGATGCAGATTTTTTGAGAATCAAATTAAGAGTCTTTAGAGGTATGCCACTTTAAAATCGGATAAAATTTGGTAAAGTTATGGACTTTGGAAGTCCAGTTATGGGCCACCTTTTAACAACACATCGGAAACTTGGAAATAAATGACATGAAAAAGGGTCAAAAATTGGAGCAACGCTAAAATGAAAAATTTTGATGAAGATTTTTTGAGAATCGAATTAAGAGTCTTTAGAGGTATGCCACTTTAAAATCGGATAAAATTTGGTAAAGTTATGGACTTTGGAAGTCCAGTTATGGGCCACCTTTTAACAACACATCGGAAACTTGGAAATAAATGACATGAAAAGGGTCAAAAATTGGACCAACGCTAAAATGAAAAATTTTGATGCAGATTTTTTGAGAATCGAATTAAGAGTCTTTAGAGGTATGCCACTTTAAAATCGGATAAAATTTGGTAAAGTTATGGACTTTGGAAGTCCAGTTATGGGCCACCTTTTAACAACACATCGGAAACTTGGAAATAAATGACATGAAAATGGGTCAAAAATTGGACCAACTCTAAAATGAAAAATGAAAATATACACTTCGGCTTTCCGAAGTTTGCTTCCTTTCTTGTTTTATATAAAAACCAATTCTTGTTATTCAAAATTTATTCAATTTGTATTTTCAAGTCGGCCATGACTCTAAAGTCGTATATTTCAAATGTGTTTGATGAGGAATGGTTCACATTATTTTTCAGTTTTATTTTTACTGCCAACCCGATCACACGTATTTTTCCAACAATTTACTGCTAGAAAAAAATCAAAATTTTTTTTGTGATCAGTTTCGATACGTTTTTATTTTTATCAAATTGTGAAATACTGACAAAACGATATGGAAACAAAAGACAAACATAAGCGTGCCACATCGAAAGGCGTTCCCGCGAAGAAAGACGATTTCGTTTGTAAAGATGTTCCCATGCATCGCGGATCGAATACAAGGCGTGTTGGCAAAAAAACCCTTAGTCTGCGGTCTGAAGTTGCCGCCGAAGTAGTGCGCCCACTCCCTAGAATTCGCAAGCGCAAGCAACCGGAAACAAAATCTAAATTCGAGAAGACTAAAACCCCGATTGGCAGGAAGAAGAAGCTACCTTCTCCAAAGGTCTCCGCCGCCAAAAAGCGGGTCGCCAAGAAAACCCATCGTCCATAATCCACTGTAGTCCTCGAGCCCAGTGAGAAATGCTAATGGGACCAGCGAAAAGCCCTGGAGGAAGTCCTGCCCTTGTGAGAATCAAGATGTCGAAGGACCCTTCAGGAAGTTCAAGACGACGAGAGGATCCAGCCTACCAAAAACCGGCAGTCTGCGCAATACTCTTGACCTGAACACCAATACACTATAAAACAAGATCTTAAAACCGCATTTTCATTTAAATGGATAGTTAATAGATTAAGCCTGTATTGGATTGGGCTTAGTACATTTACAAGCTGTTTATTTGGTCTACATTTGGCAATGTCTACATATAGAATGTTTAATTTTTATAACATTTGCTGATTTGTTTTTGACAAGTCCAAATCTTCTGCAACCCTGAATTATGTGTAACACTTGTGGTAGCCCTCGAATTTTGTACCTTATAATCAAATACAAGGGCGGCAACCCTGGAAGTTGAACAACCCTACACTTATATCGATTCCGTTAAAAGGATAATCGAAATGGCCTGCAGGGAAAAACAACTTGGGAATTGTAAGATTTCGGAAATTTGAAGTGAAAATTTGAAGTGGAAAAACATCTAGTAGGCTAGTTGGATTTAAGTTGACGTTTGGAAGCTTTCCGTTCGCCGCCGGTGGCAGCCGAGTGAGTAGACGGACCTCCTCGAGCTAAGTGTGTTATATATCGCCACCGGTCCGGGTTCGAATCCCGGTAAGATGTAAGAAGCATGGTACAAGAACAGACTAGGGACCACAGACGAACAAACAGACACTAAAAGCGAAGAAAAACATTTGGGATCAACCATACTTACAAGTTATAGAAATTGCCAGCCGGGAAGACAGAGGCCCGGCCGGCTGACAGCTGTGCAAAAGAACTAGAATTAAGTAAAAAGTTATGGTGTTAATCACCTGAAAAAAAAAAAAAAATATTTTGATCGAAAAAATACGCAAATTTTTTTTTATACCCTTGCAGAGGGTATTATAATTTCAGTCGAAAGTTTGCAACGCCGTAAAGGAGACATTTCCGACCCAATAAAGTTTATATATATTCCTGATAAGCAACACTAGGAAAAATGGGTCAAAAATTGGACCAACTCTAAAATAAAAAATTTTAATGCAGATTTTTTGAGAATCAAATTAAGAGTCTTTAGAGGTATGCCACTTTGAAATCGGATAAAATTTGGTAAAGTTATGGACTTCGGAAGTCCAGTTATGGGCCACCTTTTAACAACACATCGGAAACTTGGAAATAAATGACCTGATAATGGGTCAAAAATTGAACAAACTCTAAAATGAAAAATTTTGATGCAGATTTTTTGAGAATCAAATTAAGAGTCTTTAGAGGTATGCCACTTTAAAATCGGATAAAATTTGGTAAAGTTATGGACTTTGGAAGTCTAGTTATGGGCCACTTTTTAACAACACATCGGAAACTTGGAAATAAATGACATGAAAATGGGTCAAAAATTGGACCAACGCTAAAATGAAAAATTTTGATGCAGATTTTTTGAGAATCAAATTAAGAGTCTTTAGAGGTATGCCACTTTAAAATCGGATAAAATTTGGTAAAGTTATGGACTTTGGAAGTCTAGTTATGGGCCACTTTTTAACAACACATCGGAAACTTGGAAATAAATGACATGAAAAAGGGTCAAAAATTGGACCAACGCTAAAATGAAAAATTTTGATGCAGATTTTTTGAGAATCGAATTAAGAGTCTTTAGAGGTATGCCACTTTAAAATCGGATAAAATTTGGTAAAGTTATGGACTTTGGAAGTCCAGTTATGGGCCACCTTTTAACAACACATCGGAAACTTGGAAATAAATGACATGAAAATGGGTCAAAAATTGGACCAACTCTAAAATGAAAAATTTTGATGCAGATTTTTTGAGAATCGAATTAAGAGTCTTTAGAGGTATGCCACTTTAAAATCGGATAAAATTTGGTAAAGTTATGGACTTTGGAAGTCCAGTTATGGGCCACCTTTTAACAACACATCGGAAACTTGGAAATAAATGACATGAAAATGGGTCAAAAATTGGACCAACGCTAAAATGAAAAATTTTTATGCAAATATTTTGAGAATCAAATAAAAAATCTTTAGAGGTATGCCACTTTAAAATCGGATAAAATTTGGTAAAGTTATGGACTTTGGAAGTCCAGTTATGGGCCACCTTTTGGTAATATAGGCATAGAAATCGAAATGTAGTCGATTTTTAATAACTGCAAGGGTATATAAACTTCGGCTTGCCGAAGTTTGCTTCTTTTCTTGTTTTTTATATATTTATCCGTTAAATGATCTAGAAGTTACAAGTAAATTGGTTAGATAATCAAAATTTAATGCTATGACCAAAGGATTGGTTTAGAATTTAATAATTAATAAAAATGATAAATAATAATTCTCCAAGCCACTATACCAAGAAATTTTAATTACAACTATTAAACAACTAAAATTTAATAAACAATTATTAAAACGATTTACTGCCACTTGATTGAAGTGTTTAATTTTGTGACTATGAAAAAATATATTTGTGATGAAATTCAAAACCTGCACTTTTAAAGTAATTTGCAACATAAATGTGTTTCAGCCTAGGTTTTAAAGCTACCGCTTATCAGTTATTTGTACTTTAAATTACCCCTCAACAATTAAACTTTATTTAACTCGATTCCATTTGGGCTGTTTGTGAATTGGCCTTATAAATAAACAGAATTTTTGGCCTACACAAAGTACTGAGTACCTATTCTCAATCAGACTGTCAGTCCCATTGGCCCAGGCTCCCATTTAAGTTCAGCTCACCATTTCAAATTCAAATTCCCTTACCCCTTTTTCCAGAGAATCGGGCTTGGGGGGAATGTCTTTGGCAGTTCTTCTCCATTTCGCCTCGCTCCCGTGCAATCATCGAAATTTATAAGCAAAGTTCGGCAGTCGTGAAGGGACGGGAAATGGTAAAGGCAAATATTTTTGAAAAGTTTCCCGCCCCTCGAAAGACCCGCCCGAAAACTAAATCAACTCAAGAGGCGCCCGCGTCTCGATGATTCCCGGCAATGATGGGGGTTGAGGTTAAGGCTGAGGCTGAGGTGGTTGAAAATGTTTCTCGGGTTAGCCTTCGATGCTGTGGTTGCTTCATTATGGCCCCGAAACGATGATGATGAGGGCGACGATGATGCCGATGGAGCTTTAGATGGTGATGATGGTTAGGCTTCGAGGATTCAGGGATGAGGGATAAGAGATGCGGGATGCGGGATGCGGGATGAGGGATGAGGGATGACCCCCAGCACTAAACTAAAAATTCTTTGAGCAGATTTCCTTGGGCTGTTGTTGTTGTCTGCCCCTGCAATTATTTTAAGGGATCAATAAAACACGTTTAAAAATAGCCCCCAACAAAAAGAGGGAGAAAGGAGAGAGTCGTGAAATCAGCAAAAGAAGTAACGTAAAAAATTCTAGCAACTTTAGTTCAACTTTGTTTACTCAATTAGTTTGTTGTTGCTGTTTTTCCTTTTGGCCTTATTTGCTGGTTCGTTGAAGATTTTTTCACTGCCACTGAGACTGGGAGGGACCGCACTAATTGGCTTAGAGCGACAAGCGAAAATTAACTTTTATTCTCCCTTTTTTTTCAGTTTAAGCTCGACGCAAAAGAGCGAAGACCAAAAACCGAAAAGCGAAAAACGAAATAAAATGAAATACAATTTTCCATGCCCGTCAACTGAAAAAGTTAACAAAGGAGTGTGGAGTGTGTTTTTGGCGAGGGGGAGAGGGTGGCGGGGGTTTTTTGGGAAAGCGAGAGAAATCGGTAAAATCAACAAAACACACGCAAGATAAACAGCCGCAGGAGCACAAAGACGAGCCCAGTTTTTGGCTTCTGCGGTGGCCAGCAGCGCATTACGTAGCCGACCCGTTGGCCGTCTCCCTTTTGTTTGCCGCCTTACACACACATACACACACACACACACAAGTGGCACTTAAACCCCGCCCTTTAGTCCCCAAACCGCTTGTTTGGTCTGTCAAATTTATGTTGGCTAAATTGCAATATCAATAAGCTGGAGAGGAGTGAAGGAGGTCGAAGGACGCGGCCAAGAGCTCTGGGCAACGGCATGGAAAATTGCGAGAAAGTTGAACGGTAACGAATTGGAAAGTTGGCCGATCTGAGGTGGAGTTTGGCGCTTAAAGAATCAGGCATCTAAACTGGCCAAAAGTGGGGTGTATAAAATGTCTTTATAACATGGGCATTATTTGAAATTTGATGGTAACTACTAGACCACAAAAGTGGGAAGGCAATAAAATAGAATAGATTGCTTTCCCCTTCCCATCTGGTAGTAGGCATTCAAAATGTAAACAAACTGTTAACTGGCAATACCAAATAATATGTATTGGAAACAATTCATAATCTCTTTCAACTGAGTATTTAATCCTTTCTTTTTTTAAAAACCTCAAGCTTCAGTTATTTTAAGAAATAATAGTCTTCTGTAGCTTAACCAAAATGTGAAAAAGGAATGAACATTTTAAATTCGATTTGCTTGTTTTAATTGGTAAGAATGCCTTCTGCTTAAATAATCGTAATAAGCCACAACTTGTTATCTTCTATTACACATATTACAATATTTCTTCAATTTTGAATAGCCCTTTTCTTAAAATACCTGCAGCATCAATTATTTTTCGGTGAGCTTCGCTTAGAGGCCTAGAAGCTTCTAGCTAGTGGTCCATTCCTTTTTGTTCTATTTGGTTAATCGTCACTGTGAAGCCTGCCATGTGAGCCCTTCATCCGAGCTCCGTTTTTGCTCCGATAGAAGTATCGATTTGTTTGCGCTATTTTCGGTTCGCCTGGCATACGGAGCGTATGCATGATATGTGAAGGAGTGTAGAAGTGGTGCGGCGGTGGAGTTTGGGGGGGTTGCTGGTGCAGAACAAGTTTGTGCATCTTCTTTGGCTCCAGCACAATCCATTGCCTACTTATCGACGCTGAAAGTTGATGACTTGAACGAGAGTTTTTCCCTCCGGTGTTGCTGGTGTGCAGCTATCCATCGATAGTTGAACTCGTGCGGAGAGGCAATAGTGGGGTGGAGGGTGGAGGAGGTATCCAATTATTTGTCCTGGCACCCCAGTATCCTGGTGTCCCAGCATCCTGGTGTCCCAGTATCCTGGTGTCCCAGTATCGTGGTGTCCCAGTATCGTAGTGTCTCAGTATCCTAGTATTCAAGTAGCCAAGTGCTTTGGCTCTCGGCAAGTCACTTGAGAGCGGGCTGGCTCTGTGTTTGCTTCTTGGCGCCCAACAAGTGGCAGCAAAATGTTGCAATCTTTTTAAGGGTGATTCCCTTACAGCTAGTTGTCCGTGTCCCATGGCTTTTTGCCGGCAATCCTGAAAGGGTGGCTTTAAGGGACCAAGGGGCGTATTCTCATTAATGAGCTTAAACAGATTTACGTAATAATCCTCGACGAAACAGGGAAATCGGCGAAGCAAAAAGCTGAAAAACATGATTTCTCGTTTTTCGTTAAATCCACATTGCAACAGTCCTTGCAGTCCTTGTTTCACCCCCGCACGCATTTGGGTCAAGGATTTCGTTGCAGCTGCGTTTTACGCCATTTTGCGTTGCCGCTCACCAATGCCAAACATCAAATTGGCATCAAGATCAAGGTCGTTTGGCGCCAGCGGGAGTTGAAAGCTTAACAAGCGGAATTATAAGCATTTCGCTTTAGTCCCTGACATCCCCTTCCCCCTTCCCCTCCTCCTCCGACCATGTCTTCCCAATTTATTTTGAGGGCTTAGACCCCGGGCGGCTTATCTGTCGGAAAGCAGTCATCACCCTTATACATATCTACTGGCTTTCCAACCCTCACATATACATACACCTGCTACCCTCTTTCCCGGAATGACTCCCTCAGAGAAACTTCTCTTAATGTTCGTTTAATGGCCAAGCGCGGATCTCTTGGCTCGGTTAATTGTGCGATTTTTGGCCAGTTTATGTCGACCAACGCTTTTTAATGTGGCCTAAAGCGGGCGAGCTGGGCAGCTGCCAGTTGTGCTGTGTGCTTTTATTGATGCCTTCGGGCCTTTGCCAGCAATGGTGGCCACATGTAATGGTCGTGTTTTTGTGGGGCCCTTAAAAGTTATGCGTCTGTGCGGGCAGCTTCCTGCCCCACCCCCATCACCACCACCACCCCTTCCCCCTGGCCCCTATTATCCCCATCAGTTTGTCAATTTGTCAGGCTGTCAGTTCGGCTGAGATGCGGCTGGTGTTTTTGGCCCTGCTCTTCAGGAGGTTGGCCCAAGTGCTGATTAGAACTTTAGTTATGCCAACTATTTTCTTGGCTCGTGAGATAGCATTTATATATTTTGTCCAGACTGTAACCACTTAACCGTGAATAAATCTTGAAGTTTTACCTTTAAGGCTCTAAGGCTATTAAGTATGCTCTCGTAATTTTTAAAAACTAAAACTGCGTTTGTAAAGATTAACACACTAGAATACATTTATATGTCAACTGACCTAAGGCTTAACAATTTTTATGAAATTAATTACTCTTTTTCTTAAATCGTCATTTCCATAATATGATATAAATAAATAAACATATTTTATTTGATTGGTTAAATAATTTCGGAGTGTATTTTATGCTCCACTCTTGTACATTGTACATCTTTGCAGCTAAGGATCTTAACAATCAATTCCAAGTTGATTTCGAAAAAAAATATTTTCACATAATTTTTAACTTTGAATTCCAAAATCCATTATTTCCGAGGGTTTTGTTCAAAATGCCTAAACAAGAATTGTTTTGTTCCAGATTTTGGCTTTAAAATAATTCTTCTACGGTTTCTTGTTCTTATTTCTTTAGAATAAGACCAAAAGCCCAAAAAAATACAGCATTGTCCAGCAATTCTATGTTGTTTTGGCAACATTTTTATTTTCGAAAATTGGTCAAAAATTAATTTTTGAGCTGTAAACGACAATCGATTGGAAATTGTATGATGAAATAAACGTTGTATGTCATTTCTGCATGTAAATAATATTTTCTAGGGCTTTGATCAAACAACCGAAAAGGGGGTTAATTTGTTTCGGCTTTGGCCATACAACAAATTGTAAAATGAGAGCTACAGCCAAAAGAAAGAATTCTAAGTTGATTTGAAAAATTATATAATAAATACCTTATTTGAGGGTTTCATAAGCCCTTGCAAAGGGTTTTAAAAACTTGATCGCTTGTACTGCAGTGAAGAAGACACTTTCGACGGACGTCTATATCTAAAAATGTGCTACATTTGGTTGATTTCGAGGAATACGCATAATTACTTCTTGCTGATTTTGACAAATGCAATATAGTTTCATATCATTAAGTCGGAAATGTTCCTTGAGTTGGCTACATCCTAAAGCTGCCATATTATGCCATTTTATATGTTATTTATGGTAATTGGACTGTCCTACTGCCTTCAACGCTTAATGTGGCCATAATTCCCTGTTAAAGCCTTAATGCAGGGCTTTTGAAGGCTTTGCCAGTTGATCTTTGAGCTGGCATTAAAACGCTTGGGTTTCCATTTTATCTGAAACTCTCTAGTGTCTGATTAATTAAAGATGGCGGCCTTCTACTGCTTTCTTATTTAAACCCCAAAATCACCCCCCCCAACCCCACACTATTAAATTTCCCACACTTTCCATGCGTTTTCCACCGCTTTTCCTTCTCCAAGCCGCGAACAGATGCTCAAGTTGCCACGCCATTCAAAGGCTCAGTTATTCAATTGGTTAAATGAAACGTTAATTGTGCGATTTTCATACGCCCTGTTGACACGCCCCCTCCTGTTCCGCCCATTGTTTGCATTCTATGCCCCGCCCTAATCATAATTACACATCGATAAGTGCATAATTAACTATCAATAACTATTTGCTACTTCCATTGTCCCTTCCTCTCATCATTTCATGTTTGAGTGGCCCTAATTCAAAATCACTTAAAATAGTTTCGGTTATACCAATGCAGTTAGAGCGGGATAGAGAGATGGTGACGTGGGGAGGGAAAGAGACAGAGCCAGGAAAAGCATCTGAGTGAGTTTTGCTTACATAATAGACACTTAATAAATGTATAACCATTAACTTAATTTACATTTCATACAAATGCGGCGCGAGTAAAGTGGGCAGGATGAAAGGTGGTGAGGGGGAGGGGGGTTGTTGAAAGGGTAAAGCACAAGCGGGTGTATATGTGTGTGTAAGAGCTTTTGTGGTATTTCCACAGTGCGTTGTTGTGTGCGTTTTGGGTCTGGTTTTGGCCCACACACGCAGAGAAATTCAAAACGAACTCACACACGCCCAAAAAGAGAAGGACAGAAAAAAGGATAAAGAGTCCAGAGGAATATTTGTCCACCGTGTGTGTTACCCTGAAAAATCGACACACAAATTTAAAAATCTCTAAAAATATTAATTCTAGATTTTATCCCATAACTTATCTATAATTCTACAAATTTTGGGACAATTTTTCACAACTTTTTTGCAACCACTCTTCTTTTTACCAATATAAATTATCTATTGTATATTATTCAAATAATTTAATATATTTTTTATACAAAAATATTGTTGTTATATATTTAAAATAATATTATAATTAATAAGTCGTGGGAGTTAATATTTGATAGAACTATAGACTATTAAGGCATACAAATTTTATCAAAGATTTTGTGTATTCAAACTGTGTACCCTTGTATACCCATCATTTTGAGGAAGGCGGATGGCCGCACTTACAGGGTATCCTAATCGCTGTGATTCCATTACGGATAAATTCAATTTGCGATTATTCCGCCCGTCGTTGTCGCCATCGTTGTTGCTGTTCATTGTTGGCTGACTGCTCGCTAAATCTCTTAATGAGTGTGAATTTATGATTACATGCATTTAATGTGAACCCCCCTCCCCCCACCCCTCTCTTATCGTCCCTTACTATTCCCCGGAGTGCCACGCCCCCAACCCCACTCAGCCCACTTTTGTTCGCCCAGCTTATGGCATGCAAATTGAGACACTCGCCACTTTTTTGGGGGTGGGTTCTGCCCAGAAGGCCGTTGGCTATACATGCACATGTGTGTATACGTGTCTGTGTCTGTGTGTGTGTGTGTGTGAGTGAGAGTGTGTGTGCGCAAGGACATTCACTTGCTACTGCTGCTGCTGGCTTTTCGGCAGCCTCCAAACGATGATTCTGTCAATTTGAGTAAATCTTTTTAATGGATCGCAAAAATTAATCGTGTGGAATATATTTTTTAAACTCTGTGCACGCTTTTTCCACTTTCGCCACTCGTGTGTGCATGTATAAACTGCCACTTAAGTTATTTGTCAAGCGGAAATCGATTTTAGTTTTTCAATTTTTGCTGACTGGAAAATAAAAACGGGGAAAGCGTAAAGGAAAAGGAAAAGAGGAAAAGCTGCCGGAGAGCCATTTTTATTTGATTTTATTGCGCAGCATAATAAATAAATTAATATACTTACATGTGCATGTGTGTGTGTGTGTGTATGTGTCAAAGCAATTTACAATTCATTATTTTGCCATTCTCAATTTCAATTTTTGCACACACACACACACACACTGTCATCATAATGTTTCATTTTTGCACCCCCTTTTTTCAAGTGGGAGCCACAAGGGGGGATGGCCCCAGAGGGGGAGAGGTGGGGTTGGTTTCTGGGGGACTAACAGGATGGCAGGATACCAGGATGGGGATTGCCTCTGGGCAGCCCCATGGCTCCAAGCTAATGAAAGCAAGCGAGTCGGGGAACGAGTTCAAGTGGAATTTATGTCCACTTGGGGCCAGTGCAGGGCGCACTGCAAAGTAGGGACACTCTTTTAATGCCCGACAATCGTTACACATTTTTGTTTTAATTGCGAATTGCAGGCGAGCAAAGTATTTTTCGCTGGCATAACTTTTGCCACAACAATTTCCACTCTCCCAAAAACAAAAAATTAAGCAGAACAGAAAATACATTTTAAGTAAATACAATACGTTACGGTGCACATTTGTTAAGGTTTGCTAATGTTATTTCAATAAACATTGTCATACAAAACAAACTATATTTTATAAATAATTCATAAAACTGTTTGGTAAAGTTTTTTTAAGCTTAAAATTAATGGCTTCCTACATGATCGCAAATGAATATTATAATAAAGGTTTATTATAAGACTTTTTTTGGTCGATTTTTGTAAAATCAAGATAACTTATGATTCCCATACAAAACACTAAAACCGTAAAACAAATGGGGCTATGAAAAATGAAATCATGTAGTGGCTTCTTAATTGGTTTTTCTGGGAATACTTTCAGTGTGGGCTTTTCCACGGCTTCATACTTATTACTCATGACATAAAATTAAGTGCTTAAGTTCTGATAAATTAAAGCGATCTTCTGGCGTTATTCGTTTGTCCCTCGGGAGAAACTTTGTGCCTTTTTTTGCACGGACCCAAGCAACTATCGATTGCGCTCCTCTCATTTCTTATTAATGCCGCAGAGCCGAAATTCTTTCGCAAAATTAATAACAATAATCGTGAGAGCCGGGCAAGGGCAGCAAATCAAATTGAGTAAACTTGCGGTCGCAGGGGACCGATGGATTGGGATGGGGTGTTCTGGATGGAAACCGCAGAATGTATAGACTTTGCTTTCACTTTGTAGCTGGTGGGTTTTTATTTCTATTTTTTTTTTTTTTCATAGAATTTTTCTGCGTTTCAGCCCCACTCCGTTTGGTTGTTTGCATTCTGCCATAAATCATTAAAAGCACATCAAGGGGAGTAGGGGGAGGGGGTGGCTGGGTGGCTGGGAGAGCGGTGAAGGCCATGGCCGTGGCGAAATGGGAGTTGGAGTGGGTGGGAGTGGGTGGGAGTGGAAGTGGAAGTCTCTCCAAGGACCAAGTCGAGCAATATTCAACAATTTATTTATGTTTACGCACCACAAACAATTGAGAGTGCGCTTTCGCCTTGCCACCGCTACCTCCCCTCACACCCCCTCCCTCACCCCCCCTACGGTTTACTTTCTTTTTTATTTTCATCCCCCCCTTCCCCCTCATACACAGTGGCCGTTTGACTTGGTCAGGGGCAAATTGGTTTAGAGGGATGTCCTCGCTCGAAGACGTAGGTCATTTTCTATTATTATTTATTTGCTTTGCTTACACGGAAAACATTTATGCGACTCCAGTGTCACTGTTATACAAAGGTAAATACATATTTGCCATACTAAATGTTTCAATTTAATGGAGTGCACGCTTAAAGAGACATCTTTATGTATATATATATTGAAAGCCTTTGAGTGGGATTCAATTGTATTATACATATTTGTGAAATTCCATTGGGAGAAATTTTTAGTTTGGTTTTTGGGTTGGACCTTGGTTACAACATTCGGCATTCGATTTTGTTATGCCTTTAAGCCAGATTTAAGCTTTCCCAGGTCCACTCCACCAGGTCATCGATAAAACGAAGAACTTATTTATATGATTTTATGTGGGCATCGGGACAACAATTATTGTATTGATTGTCTGAAGCTTCACTGGATCTCTCGAATTTCAATAAAGGACCCAGAGCCTATAATCCGCTTTGGCATTAAAACGGATTTCCCAGTAAATGTTAATTAGACAAACAAATCAAATCTGAGAATTGTGGCGGTGCCCCCACATCCGGCAGGCTGTCGGGCCGGAAGCCCAGTGCTCCGTATCCCGATCCCAATCCCAATTCCAATTCCAATCCCAATCCGGATCCGGATTGTGTGTACCAGGTGGTGGCGTTGTAGCTGCATTAATTGCGGCGCAGTTCTGTTAAATAAACAATTAATTAAAGGCAGTGGGGAGTGACCGGGCATTATGAAAGATAAATCATGCATGCTTCTCCACTGATTATTTCCCAATGATTCTATGAATATTTAATCCCACGCGCGTGTGTCCTCTGCCTTTTGTTCTCGCATCCCGGGTAATTGCATTTCATGTTCATTTGTACGTAGCAGGCGCGCCGTTGCCAGTGAAAAAGTGCGTAAAAATAATTAACTAATTGTGGCCCTTACATAACAAATGTTGTGCTCGCAGCGTTAATTATTCCCACAAAACTTGTTTTTCGAGGCGCTGCAGCGCTGCGGTTAACTGTCCCGCCCGTGCTCGAATATACGATAATTGGCGCTATTTAATAACAGTACACATGCTGGTTGGCCGCTCTCATTGGCCGCCTAAGTGTCCTTTAATAATGCAGTCGACTGGCCATTATATTTTGGCAACAAAAGCTCCGTTCGATACCTTTTGGATACTCTATTGTGAGCCTCCTATTTGCAAAACACAATTATTTGTGTTTACTTTTCTGCTAAAGCTTTTAATAAAAAATTCAGATAAAATTAAATATTGGTTTCCACTAGCAAACATAAATTTTTTAAAAATTGTTAGCCATACAAATATGGGTTTTGTTTCTAGTTAAGTTTAGAATATTTCTTGCTTACTTAAGTCCTTAAACTTTTTTTCAGGCATATACAAAATAATTTAAGCAAATAACAATTGTTACTGAGACCAGAACTAGATTAAATTTTTAATATTTTATTTAATTGTGACATACATTTTTGTGACTTTCTTGGTGGGCAATTGAGTACAGATCCGTGTTAAAGTGTTCGGTTCGCAACACGGCTCTAATTAACTTTCGTTCTGTAACTTGTCAGAAGTTTTCACTGCACTTTCAGTGGCGCCCAATTTTATGCAACATTTTGGCCACCCCGCTTGCCTCTGTATCCCCCCTTCCCCTTCCCCATCACCCAGTATCACCAGCTCTTTTCTGGCGTGGGCCGCAATGGTATGTTTTTGTGCTCAGTGTTATCTAAGCTAATTAGTTTTGTACATTTCTCTGACATTTTGCATCGAGTAGAAACCTGGGACTGGGATAAAGGTTGAAAGAGGCGTGGCACGAGCCGGGCAATAATCATGTGGTTGGGTTTTCCTTTTTAGCTCCTTACCTATCGCATTTGGGCAAACTGCCTCTGGTATGCGTGCACTCATATCGCCAGCAAATTCAATTAAATGCGAAATTCCATTCAATCAAAAACTTGATGTCAAATCCGACTTTCTAAGCTAGCATTGTGTGCGGCGTAAGACAAAGCCAACTGACGGAGCTCTATGGGATTAGCCAGGTAAAATATTACCCAGAGCCTTTGTTCCCTTGAGCAGCACTCCGTTTCTCTTGGACAATGAGTGGATGCAACTCGAGGATCCCTGCCACTGCAATGAACCACTCACAAAAGGCAGGACCTCTTTTCAGCTCCAGGCTACCAGTTTTAGTAGTCGTTCCAGGACTACGAGTCTACGGCTTAGTTTCAGAAGCGTTTGTGGCTTTGTTGCGGGCCAGTAAGCAGCTTACACGGCTCCACTTCCCGCTCCCCTACTCCCCTACTCCCCCGCTCCCCTACTCCCCCGCTCCCCTGCTCCTCCTGCCATTTGTGCCAACTGCATTTTAATTACCTGACAACATTTAATTAACAGCCCGAAAGATGGGCTTGGTTCCTTGAACTTGGTTCGCGGTTAGAAGTTGTCAGTACCCTATTCCGACTCAAAACTATAATGTCTAGAGTTTAGAAGTCACACACTTCAGTAATGTTAATTAAACATATCTGACTATTGAAATAAACACCGTTTAAAACAGTGTAATCACTTAGTAAATGTAATGGTGGCAAGTATTTGTAGTGTATGTGAATCGATGGTAAGCAGGCGTCTTTAATTTATGTTTCTATGAGTTTTTCTTTTTAAGATACATTTTTAAAAAGAAAAACTCATAGAAACATAAATTAAAGACTCCTGCTTACCATCGATTCACATACACTACAAATACTTGCCAATTCTTTATAGAACAATTGTTTTAGTTCCCTAACATTTTTACATTCAATGTTCCTAGCTGATAAGAAGTGAAAACACTCACATCCTGCAGGGTATCTAAAGCGAATGGGACAGACCGAGACAGAGACAGAGAGAGAGAGAGAGAGAAAGAGAGAGAGAGAGAGAGAGAGAGAGAGAGAGAGAGAGCATAAAAACCGACGAAGCATTTCGTAATACTTTTTTCTGTGAAATTAAAATTGTATTTTAGCCATAATCTGTGCAATTCAATGAGCAACATGCGAATTCAATTGAATTCTATTTGATTCAATTGGAAGCAAAGCAAAAGCAGACAGAACAGAGCACCGGGTGGCAGGGTGAGAGGGGAGAGGGGGAGGGGGGAGAGGGGAGGGGGTTGGCAGGACTCACTCCAGCTCAATGGCTAACGAATTTGTATGCTTCCATAAAATGGGAAGACAACACTCACACACACACACACACACACACACAGAGAGAGAAAGAGTGGGCGTTTATGGGCAGTGGGCGTAACGGTTTTACAGCTTGCTTTTTTCTTGCCGCCCATTCAGTTTTTTTTTCCCTTTTTATACCCTTGCAGAGGGTATTATAATTTTGGTCAAAAGTGTGCAACGCAATGAAGGAGACATCTCCGACCCTATAAAGTATATATATTCTTGATCAGAATCACCTCCTGAGTTGATATAGCCATGTCCGTCTGTCCGTCTGTCCGTCTGTCCGTCCGTCCGTCTGTCCGTCTGTCCGTCTGTCTGTCCGTCTGTCTGTTTCTACGCGAACTAGTCTCTCAGTTTTAAAGATATCGAATTGAAACTTTGCACACACCCTTATTTCCTTTGCACGCAGTATATAAGTCGGAACGGCCGGGATCTGCCGACTATATCCTATGGCTGCCATATAACTGATTGATCGGAAATGCTATAACTCTGCTGGTGGTTAAGTTAGGAAGTTGGGACTCTCTATGGGTATTATATTTGGCCAATCAATCCGACGTACCAAATTTCATAAGGATCGGCCGACTATATCCTATAGCTGTCATATAACTGATTGATCGGAAATGCCATAACTTTGGTGTTTGTAAAGTTAGGAAGTTGGGATTTTCTATGGGTTTTATATTTGGCCAATTAATCCGACCTACCAAATTTCACAAGGATCGGACGACTATATCTTATAGCTGCCATATAACTGATTGATCGGAAATGCCATAACTTTAGTGTTTGTTAAGTTAGGAAGTTGGGATTTTCTATGGGTTTTATTTTTGCCCAATCAATCCGACATATCAAATTTCATAAGGATCGGCCGACTATATTCTATAGCTGCCATATACCTAACTGAACGATTGGAAATGCCATAACTTTGGTGTTTTTAAAGTTAGGAAGTGGGGATTTTTTATGAGTATTAAGAACGCATCATATGAATAATTTTGGAGAATATAATTTGCAGAATATTCTGCAAGGGTATTTCAACTTCGGCTCCGCCCGAAGTTAGCTTTCCTTTCTTGTTTTTTTTTTTTTTTTGCACATTTTCCAGGGCAACGCAAATTTTCTGGCATTTCCACTTGGTCCACTTCGGTTCGATTCGATTAGGAGTAAGCGCCTCCCTCCTCCCTTCCTCCCGCCCACTGTTCATCTTGGGACTGTGTTGGCCTGCTGCAAATGCATTTATGTTTTAATTCGCTCAACCAACTTTGTAGGTGAAGGCGTGTGCATGGGCAAGGTCATGGGAGGAGGAGGTGCCTGGAGGGTGGTGGCTGGTGACTGCCTCCTCTGCCGTCATGTGCTGCAATTCAGTTAAGTTTTGATTGCTATTTTCGCTCCGCTTCCTGCCCGGCAGCTCGGCATCTGCCACAATGTTGCCAGCGGCGGCAAATGTGTGACATTTCCGCCTACGCTATCCGCGTTAATGTATTGTGCAACAAACACACATCCTGCGCAACTTTTTAGTTGTAAATTGCCGAATAGTAAAAAAAAAAAAATTAAATGCAAAACTACAAAACGTTGGTGGTAACAATGTTATCAAAACCGAAAGCGGAAGCTCCAAAGAACCGTCGCACAAATGCAGTCCGATTCCCATTGTTTTGTGGGGAGGGGGTGGTGGGTTGTGGGCCATCGATGGCAGGGCCATGACCATGACCAAGACTGATTCCGAGTCCGAGTCTGAGTCCGAGACCATGGCCACATCCATATCCTGGCCGCATTTTCGTTGCATGTCATAAACAAGCTTGTCAGGACTCTCCACGGGCAGCAAAAGGCACTGGGAAAGGCAGACAAAGAGACAGGAAGGAAGAGAAACTGCTGAGTTTCGAGAACATTTCAAATTGCACATAGGAAATGGACACATTTTTCACAAGGCTGCACCCAATACCCCAAATGTTCAATGGCTCCTGAGTCCTGAGTCCTGCAGCTAAACATCGCTCTGTGGCCAGAATAATTGGTTATTGTGCAGTTCAATTTAAGGTTAAACAAAACAGATGAAGGTATTGGAATGTATTCAAATGTTGTGGCCTGATTCCACAATTTAAAATTAAATGCATGCATTTGTGGGAGCACCATGTTCCTAATTCCCAGACCACTTTATTGCCTTATCCGCAGAGGCAACGAACCCTTTCCTGTGCCCACACCGAGCCCCCAACTCCCAAGTCCCAACTCCCATGCAGACTCCCCCTCGGGAAGCCTCCGTCCGCAGTCCTCTGAGAAGCTAAAGTGGCACCGGAGCCACCGCAAGGGGTTTCCAAATGAGGGGATGAGGGCAACCATGTGTGTGTGTGCACTTCCGTTGCCAGGTGCAACTGCTGCTGACTGCAAGACTGCATGTCAAAGTCAGCCAAGAAAGCCGCAATCATGATGTTCCTCTACGGAATCGCCTTCGCACTTTACATAAGCCTGCACAAGGAGTTCTACAACTGCCTCAGCAGCTCAACCCGTGATGTTCGACTAGTTAACACCCTTTCAAAACATGGCACTTTGAATGCCAACCACTGTGTTAATTAGGGATATTAAATAAACTTCCTTGAAAGTCCAATAGCAAATAAAATGCAACATTTCCATGAGTGGTTAGAAACTTAAAGCTTGCGAAAATTGATATACCCTCAGACAGAAAAAAATATCGAAAGTTGCACGCACAGAACAAATATTTTTCCCCGAGCATTTGAATCTGAATGCGAATGTGGATCTGAATCTGGAACGTATGGTGATGTGGACGCTGGATGCTGAATGCTGAATACTGAATGCTGAATGCCATATGCCATATGCGGCTTAACCCCTAACCTTTGGCTTTTCAAATGTCCACCCCAGTAGGAGTCTGGCTGTGGGAAATCTAAAATTGTCTCTTCAGAAAATGGAAAATAAGGACAGGTTGCCAAGGCAGTTCGTGATTAAGGCCCCCTAAACCCAAACTACTTAACGCCAGTTAAGCGGAAAAACTGAAGGCAGCCACACGAGCAGCAGGCATTACAAACACTCCGGCAAGGATAAAAATGTCCCTGGACAATTAACAGGAATTGGTAGGACAAGACCCCCCCCCCACCCCCCCATCCCATCCCCCAGTGAGTAGTGCATTTGAATGCCAATTGCTAATGCCCATTAATAAGCAATGTTGCAACAAGCGAGTGTTGAGAATGCTGATGGATGTCCTCTTTTTTGCTCTCCAACTGCAAAGTGCTTTGTAAACTTTTTCAAGCAAGTCCATTAAACAAAGCTGAGCTCAAATTGAGCGTGGCGCCCGAGCAGGGACACTGAAGAGGTGGACACTGGACACTGAACAGTGGACAGTGGGACACAGTCACTGCGTCAATCTGTCAATCTCTCAATCGGCCGTTCTACACTCGCTATCCCGATCTGGGTTGGCTATGTCCGTCTGGCCGGAGCCGAGTCAATCAATCACCCACAAAATTGTGTGGGGTGGTGCCAGAGTGGCGTTGAAAATGTGTGGCAGCCCAAATCAACTAACCAAATAGACACATCACATGAGCATGGAAAATAGAGACGGTGGTTGAGAATCAATTGGTATACCATTTTATTTGCCTTTTAAATCGCAGTCTCTGAAAAAGGCGTATCTTGAATTTAACAATCGCGATTTAAGTAGTATAAATGGCACTGTTTCAATGATTTCCCCTATCAATTTCCCCTTTCATGGCATAATTGCATCAAAGCCGAACCTGTTTGATTGCTCAAAAGAAGATAATGTCTATGACAGGAGTTCTCAACTAGTTTCTGGTGCTCGCATTCCTGTTTCTGGTATTTCCCATAAGGCTCTACGTTGGCTTTGGGTACTTTTGGCCAAATTAGATGCACAATTGGGCACTGGGCCACAATGCTTAATATAGACTGCCGGTGAAACCGCAAAATGTGCGAGGTCCGTGCAGGACCAAAAATGTCAAAAAGGACATGCAATAAAGGAGTTACAAACCGACTGCATCGCGCACAACATGAACCACAGAAAGGAATTCCTTTTTCAAAATTGAGAAGGAGTGCGGTTTTATTGTGCCCTATTTCAAAGCCCTCAAAACCGTGGGTGTCTTTTAATGGCGCCCGGATATCGAGTGCTAAACATAATTTAAATTTAGAGAAGCATTTGTTTGTCTTTTGGAATAATGAGTAATGACTTCCCATTGGGTTTATAATTGGTTTTTTATTATACTAATTTGTTTGTTTACTAGTGGTTCAAGCAGCTAAATATTTTTCAAGCTTTCAAGTCACCTCCGCAGCGGAAAATAGAAGCGTGGAACGTTTCCCGGGAGGATAATTGGCGGGGAATGTGGGGGGGGGAGTGAGGGCGTCCAAGCTCGGCGGTCCTGTCAGTGGCATAGACAGGCTAATTAGCTCCAACACAAAACCGCAACTTTGGTGTTGATTGCCAATTTACAAGCTTAATGAACTTGCGGCTCGGGACTTGCGACTTTGGACTTGCGACTTCGAGCTGCCCCAGTTGCAGCGACTGGTGGTCGAGGATGGCGGCTATGCAAGTGCCCCTAATCAAATCAAATTTACCTTTGTTAAAGGCCGCAGCAGCAGTGGTTGCGCTGAAATGCTTGAGATGATTTAATCAAAGCTTCTCTCTGATCACTTCCGAATGGCATTTAAATATAACAAGATAGGCCGCTCAAATTCAATGCAATGAAAATGAATTCATATAGAGGAGGTCCAACATGTAAATGAAAAAGTTGCCATTACTCCTGGCAACCCGATTGAGGCTTCGGCCTCGGCTTAAACTCCATCGCAATTAGCCCGCTGCATACCCATCACCATCCGCCCTCGGAAATACGAACTCCAGTGGCGGAATTTCATTTCAACTTTTGCATAATTTTATGCTTATTATGGCAGGGTTGTCCCTAAGCGGGGGGGAAAGGGGGGTCAGCCATCTTCAGCGGAGCGAAAAGTCCCTGGACAGTGGCTTTAATTACTTTGATGCATGATTTTGCTGCCATTTCCAATTTGTGGCTGGGGATAATGAGCAGGAAGAGCGAGACTTGCCCCGACTTTATTTAACCTGCCACACGGATAAGGGCACACATGAGCTTGTTGGATGGTCGTAGTTCGCTATACCCTGCGGGCTTAGGGGCACATATGGTGGTCCTGGAAATTTGAGTGCGCAACGCGAGAAAAACCGGAAATTATTCACAGACTTTTAACGATAAAGCTATTAATTTGGCTTGCAGTTGGTGATATTTCGTACTCCAGTAAATCTTTTTTTAAAATATCCTGCGTTTAATAAAACCATTTTGAAATATTGTACATTAAAGGGGTTCATTTGGAATTAATCGTGAATTAAAGCTCAAGTCAATGGGGTATTTTCTTTATCGAGTAGGTTTTCATTTAATATTTATTGTCTTAAGCACTTGCATATGTACGCGAGAAAGACCGGAAATTATTCACAGACTTTTAACGATGAAGCTATTAATTCGGTTTCCAGTTGGTGGTTTTTTCGTACTCCAGTAAATCTTTTTCAAAATATCCTGCGTTTGATAAAACCATGGGGTATTTTCTTTTTTGAGTAGGTTTTCATTTAATATTTATTGTCTCAAGCACTGGTTTATGTACTAGTATTAAATGTTCACCATAAAGAGCAGCATTTGATTATTGTGTTCAAGTATCGTTCATTGGACGTCTGGCTTGCTCTCGATTGCAGCAACGACACTTCAAAGGACAGAACACCGAGGAGCCAACACCGGAGAGGAGGAGTCGGAAGCAGATTTCCCAGACCCCGAAGACAGTCAGTAGCGAATTCCCCGCTGGCGAGCAATTGAGCAATTGTGCAAAATGGGTAAGTGACAAGCCGACGAGCCACTAATGAAGCACTCGAGCGAACCGTGCCACACCTCTTAGCTGCACGCAAAGCGGTCGTTTGGACCTGATTATCAACAGTTTACACTCGGGAGGTGTTGCAAATTTGAAAGTCTAAAGCCAAAGTTAAAAATGAATCTTTAAATTAAATATAGGACATTCTATAGTTATGCAATGGGTGTCCCAGAAACCACTTTAACTTTTTGAGAAATGATTTTATTAAAGTCTAAGAAAAGGTTATTTGATAGCTAACGTTAAGATCCATTAGATATTTTCATTTAAAAAAGAACGTGATCTTTATATAAATAAGATTTGCTGTTAATAATTGGTTTTATAAGTTTTATAACAAACGAGGTTTGGGAAATATACTTTGTAACAAAGATATCTGATTTGTTTAAGTTGCCCAGTTAGGTAACAGTGCACCTATCTTTGTTACCATTTCGTTATTATTTCACAAAAAAAAAAAAAAAAAGATATGACTCAGAGGAACTTGTATACTCCGCAGATGCGCTACGCTTCCGTGGGTCACCATTCGCCCGCTTCACGGGCCAGTCGACCGGACCGGGGCATCCCCGCCCACCGCAGCATCCCCAACACCCCCAGCACCCCCAGCATCCACAGCATCCACAACATCCACAACACCCACAGCATCCCCAGCATCCACAGCGCCCACAGCCAATGGGGTCGCACGGGATCGGCGCTCCCGAGCCGCTCATCGTGGTGGAGGAGTCCAATCTGCCCGAGGAGCAGGAGGACAGCTCCGAGCCGACGGTCTCCAATCGCGGCAGCCTGGACATCGACTCGCCCGTCAATCCCTATCTGCTTTCGCCGTGGCGCGATCCCCGCGAGGCAAGGAAGCACTCGCTGCCGTCGCAGCAGGTGACCGACGGGATCACGGCCAGCCAGGTGCGCCGCCTCTCGGAGCGGGGCGGCGAGGGGTCGGGGCCCACACCCAAGGAGGCCGCCTTCCTGGCCACCCTCTCGCAGGCCCCGGCGCCCACCGGACGCCGCCACTCGGTGGTGACCATCTCCAAGGTGCCCACCACTATTTTCGGACGCTCCCGTCGCGAATCCGTGGCCGCCTATCCCAACAGTAATGGGTGAGTACACATTCTTAGACTTCTGAATCCTTGTTTCTAAATGTGCTGGGATTAAATGTTCCACTCGTGGACATAAATACTTCATAAATGTTTCAGAATAGAGATAAAAACTAAAGAACTGTGAGTCTAAATGACTCTTAAAACACAAATCCATTGGATGAACGGTTAAGAGCTGCAAATGGATTTAGAAAATGTGATTTTTATTCAAACCGGATTTGAGCCACTTGAAGCTAATAGCAAATTTTAAAAAATCAACTTACTTAATTAAAAATAGATTACAAAAAAGAAGCACTAGTGTAGCTTTGAATGTTTTTTATCGTTGATATTAGGGTTTTATCGTTGATATTAGGGTTTTAAGCCGTAGTTTTATATCTAGAGATATAAAATATATTTTTTATTTTGGACATATCATCAGAAAGTGATAGGGTTATTAGCCACATATGTGGAGGTTTCTTTTGAATGAGTTCTAATTATATTAATTGGATGTTGTTGGAAGCCATAGAGATTATCAAAGGGATGCACTCGTCCTGTGTTTCCTGGAATTTAATTACGCTCCACAATGGACTACCCCCCTTTTTTGTGCTGTGTCCCCCTTCCAGGAGCAGTCGTGTGCTGAACTCTCGGCGCGAGAGCAACACGGGACCCCCATCGACAGACCCCATCGGGAGCATCCACAATCTGCAGCTGGACATCATGGACGACATCTATCTGCAGTCGCGCAAGGCGCGCTTGAAGCTCTGGACCTCCTCCAACGAGAAGGTGTGCGAGGTGCAGACCGTCGACGAGGCGGGCACCGGCCAGCCGGGCAGACGCTTCACCAACCGACGCTACTCGGAGTGTCCTCAGCCGGGATTGGCCAGCTCCTTTCGCCGCGCCTCCGAGCTGCCACAGTCGCAGCAGCAGCAGCAACAGCAGCAGCAGCAGAGCTCCACTCGGGCCTCCACGCGTCGCAAGAAGTCGGGCAGCGGCACCGGACTCTTGGGCAGTCGCTCGGACATCGCCGGCATATTCAGTTCGCTTACCAGCTCGGCCATGGACATGCACCGGCCGGAACCGGAGGGCCGGGATGGCAGCTCCAGTGCCAGTTCCTCGGCCACGGCCACGGCCAGCAGTCCGTTCCTCAGCCAGACATTTCAGGCGGCGGCTCGCGGACGGGCCACCAGTGCCACACCCACACCGACGGCCCAGGGCGGCCTGCAAGTTGCCGGCGGAGGTGGCGGTGCCGGCGGCGGCGGAGGAGGAGGCAGTGCAGCCGGCGGCAGTGGCGGCCTACTCGACCCGAATGCCGGCCGCTCCACGCGTTCGAACAGCTTCGATGTGTCCCTGCTGAACAACGCCAAGCAGCTGGTGAGCGATGTGCAGGACAACGGGTCGGCCACCCTGACCGGATGGTTCGCCAAGCGGCATACGCCGCTGGCGCGGAAGAAGAGCGTGCGCAGCAAGAGCTCGGCGGTGGCCCTCTCCAAGGATGTGCTGGAGCGGCTGCAGAAGAAGGATCCGTTGGGCGGGGATTCCGGCAAGCCGAAGCTGAAGCCGCGGAGCAAGCAGAAGACCTGGGCGGAGTCAACCAAGGCGACGGTGGATGCCACCATTTTGGGCACCGCCATCGAGGGATTCCTGCGCAAGAGCTCCAATGCGAGCATGGGAGGATCGGGATCGGGGAGTGGTGCCTCCACCTCGGCGGCCGCCCGCGGAGCCACGCCCAAGTCGGGGGGCAAGGATTCGGGCAGCGCCAGCGGCAGTCCCGCCCATGGGGCACGGCGCAGTCGAGCCTCCGCCAGCAGCTCCGCTCAATCGCAGGCCGGACGGGCCGTGCGCTCCACCCTCAACTGGTTTGGCAAGGCCGACGAGGACGACTCCAAGGACACGTGCGACGCCTCGCTATGCGCCACGCTCAAGGACCTGTTCGTCAAATAGGTCGGGGGCCGCAGAGGCAAGTAAAGCAATGGGTCGAGTCCCGGCTAGAGCAACACAGCGGTGAGTACAGCCTGGCAATCATTGCAGTTTATTAAATTTATATTTATGTATTTTTTATGTTTCATTATATATAAATCACACTTATTTATGTCTTACTTATTTTTTTTTACTTTATTCAATTTTTTTAAGGGATTAAGCCTTAGTATATGGTCATGTTTATGTTTTCAATGTTTAGTAAAAATTCAAAATGGCGCCGCTTCAGCCATAGATGGTTATTTTCAAGCATTTTTGTTTTTGTATGTTCTTAAATAGGAGTAAATAAATTTTGAAAAGGTTTAAAGACATATATTACACAAAGCATAGGCCTTAAGTAGTTTAGAATTTAAATAATACTGATACCTTAATTCTGCTTTTAATTTATTTTAAGACTTAAGCGTTAAGCTTATTACCTTAAAATTAAAATTTTTATTTTGGTGTAAGTATGATTTGTTAAATCATTTAAAATTAAAATATAACCAACGTATGACCTCGAGTAATTCAATAACACTACAAATATTTTAATTTTTTACCATAAAATTTCCTAATCGAAATATTTTTCGAATCGTTTATAGGTTTCAATTTTAAGTTGAAGTATCTGGCAATACCAAAGCTTTTGATTTCATGCAACCAAATTAAAGCAAAAGTAGAAGTTTGAACCTTAAATTTGTGTATCTCGTTCTCTGTGCACTTTTAGCCAGCTACTTGCACCTCTGAGATCCAAAAATCCTTATCGAAATCCGAAATTGAAAAACGAACAAAGTTGGAGGCTTACACAACCCAGTGAACAATAAGCACAGCAGCAGTAATCACCATTCGAATCATCCCATACATAACATAGAAACAAAAGCCAAGTGGCAGATCAATGGCACAGCAAAGTCTCGCTTTCGTACAAGAGGAGATGAAAATAATCCATGAACAATATATAATAATTGACAGCAAAGGCTTCACAACACGTCCATTAAATCAAACACTGAAAACAATGCATTGCATCTCGCCGACAGTGACAGTTGATCTGACGGTAACTGAATGAGAAATTAGAACTGCGAAGTAAACCGTATACCTAGCAAATTGGAACAATAAAAGGGCGGAGGCTATCGATACCTGACAGTTATAACATATTGATACGTTTGATACCACATAGAGACGCTAACAATAAGAGAGCCGTAATTGAAGGATCAAATGGAGAAATAAGCACTTAACAGCAATACACAGTGACCTACTGTACCTGTAACAGGTAACCCACACAAACACGAACGGAACAGAAATCACAGAAAACAGTAATCAGCACACCGAATCCGATGGACGGTGAACAAAAGAGTACAAGAGAGCAACTTTTAACGGTACAAGTAACTTTACGCATAACGGTATTGGTAAGTGCGAAAGCGAATGCGAAACGATAAGCGATAAAAACAGTGATCGATAGGCAGATAGTTAAGCGATAAACGATAGAGATTAAGGCAACGCTGCAGGGGAGTCAGGAATAGGGAAAATCAGACATCAGGAATAGGTGGAATTAGTGGAGCTAGGACACAGCACTTCACTCCATCGACGACGGGACAGACCTCATATAGCTAAAGATACAGATAGATATATATGTATATTTATATATATATATATATATTCTCATATATTTGCATACCATTTGTAACCGGAAGCCGAGAAGGTGAATGAGAAGGGAGGGCAGAGAATATACAAATATTTTTCTACGAGCAGAGCAATTTAAGCGGGTCTCAGCGATGGAGTAAGTCCCGGGATAAAGAAGTAAAGGAGGAGTTGTTTACGCATTGCCTATATGGCAACGAAACTACCAGTATATGGTTAATATTTTTTTTGGTGCCCATGCAGTTGGCACATCAATTGGAATACACAGACATATGAGGCAACCGTGGCAGATGCACAAATCGCTCTTTATATACACATACATAAATACCGGGCGAAGGAGGATGCCCCAACGGTTGCCACAATCATATCACAATAAATACACACACAATGGAATCAGCACGGCTACGTGCATATAAACACGTTACAATATACGAATATATATATACATATATCTATGGAGAATAAGAAAATACATGTCTACTGACTCAAGAGTTTTAATCAATGTAAACCACACAATAAATGTAATTTGTATGTACAATCTGAGCTTACTCGAGGCGCAAATCGACAAACAGCAAATGCCAAACTAAATCGAGCCGAGCTGAATTGAAAATCGAATATAAATTAATGTTCGCGTTGAATATTTAATGTTAAACGTAAAATAATACGCAAGCAAAAGCAGAAAAGCTCAAAAGTAGAAGGCGGAGGAGGAGTTGGGGAAGTTACCCCAGGAAGAAGTTTGAAAATCAATTAACGAAGAAATTCAAATTGGAAATTCGCAATTGCAGAAATTGGCAAACAGAGAGGGCGATAGAAAAACAGTGAGAGATGGCGAGAGAAAAAGAAAGAGAGAGATAGAGAGAGAGAGAGTAGGAACAAACAAACAAGAAATCAGTCAATATTGCAATCAATCAAGTGTGTTTCTATATGCGGCATTTGGCTTTGTCAATTTGTCAATTTGATCAAAGGCAATCAATGGCGTTGATGATGGGCAATACTGCCTAGGGCATGGATTTAATGGAATGGACTGCAATGTAGTGCCGAAACTACTCAATATACACACATACAATAACCATTCGCGTATGTTTAACGATTATCCATCTATATCAATAATTGTATCTCGATGTGCCCGAAAAACGTGTTTTAGACTTCCATTTCCATGTGCGTGTGTCTCAAGGAGGTAACCCAAAGTTAACTTTCACTTTCAGTGTGTTATAGTGCCAAAGAGCGGCAGATTTACCATAATACTGATCTATATCTATACAAGCATATAAATATACAATATCTACACGTAAATAATATATATATATATATTAAAACTATTTACAAGTGCGATCTTTCTTGGTCGCAGCTAACTAAAGTTGTCCACGTTTTGCTCATCATCCTAACTGTTGTTCTATATCGTTGCTTTTACCGATCTATACTATATAACAATAAATGTGTACAAAAATTGGGAGGGGGAGGTCAAATAGGGGTTCGTTGAGGCTTCTAAAACGATCTAGAAGTTCAGACAAGTACCGCATTGAAGGCCAAAGCAACTCTCAAGTTCTATTTGTCCTATTTTTGATAGTTGTATATATATATACCGCATATACTATACGTGTATACCATACGTAGTATACAAATACTATATGGATGCAATTTTTTTTCGATTGATTTAGCATTGAATGTGCATAGATTTAACACTACATGCATATTCGTATATATGTGTACCTATAAAGATAATAATGCATCCAAGGAAAACACCCCAGGAATAATCAGCGACAAGTGCCGAAATGGAGTGAATTTTAATTGAAATTTGAATTGACAGCAGAATGCGATGATTGGAGCGAAAACTGCAAATCCAAATGCCTTGTAGCTGATTATTGCCACGGAGTGCCATTGTCATTGTTGTTGACGTTGTTGATGTCGTGCAATTGTAATTACCGTTGTTCAATTGTTGTTAATGTTTATCCACATGTATGTTTGTGTGTGTGTTCGGCCTAGGACTACATACGAGCAAGCGGTTACCACCGACTACAGTAAAGGTACTATCAAAGAGTAGTGCTCACTGGCGCCCAACTCAATACATAACATATAGTATGTTTATACCCGCAACACTCTTTGTGTGTGGTATCCAACATCATAGCGATTTATGCTATATCCAATGTGTGTACTTCGACTCGAGCGACCTATGATTTCGTTCCACGCTTTTGTTTTAGGGCTTTTAGTGGGTGTACAGCACCCAGGGGGAAAAGTGGGCAAAACTACGCATAATCTAGTGAGTAAAGAGACAAATGAGCGATTAGCTGGAGGAGTGGAGAGTGTAAAGTGGAGAGTGGAGAGTGTAGAGTGGCACGTAGTGGCTGACATGCATATATAACTAAGCTATATATCTATGTAAATAAGGGAAGGAATCTTTGGGAATACGTTTGTACATAATTATGCGTATGCTAGCAAGGGGATAACGAGAGGAGTAATGTTTTTTTTAAAGCCAAAATCCAAATGCAACCGAATGTAAAACAATCAATTGATGACACATAATGTAAACGAAACAAAACAAAACGAAAGCAAGCTAAAAACAAAACAACTAAACTAAATTGCGAGTGGACGAACGAAGTTGCAACAAGTACTTATATATCTCTATATATAAATATGTGTATGCTCTCTATAAGGCCAACCTCCCACAAAAACCCACCTCCCACCACCCACCACCCACGGCGAGATGAATCCTGGAGGAGAGGAGAGGAGCAGGAATCGGAGGGGCTGGCGGCCGTGAGAGGATGTGCACCAGGCGAGAGTACTTTACCACACTTACAATACCCAATATACAGCTAAATATACACCCATATACATCTATATATACATATGGAATATATATATATACGGAAATAAATAGTTTATGTGTACAGATTGCCGCCGATTTAATTTTTGAAGGGGTCTTGTGAGTCTGTTTGGCTGGCTTGGGTTTCGCCTGCCCCTGATTGATGGCACTAAGGTATGGCCTGCGGGGCTGCCAAGTGCACCCACCTGCCGAACCACCATGCCACCGAACCACCGAGGCACCACACCACCGATCCCTGCCCCACGGCGGCCAGTCATAAATCAAACATCCATTCGACCCAACCCAACCCAATCCAGCCCAACTCAGCTCATCTCAATGTTTCGCCACGACCGGCGCCTCGAAGTGTGCAACGCAAATTCGGCAGGATGGACGGCCATCCTGGCCAGGTGGAACGGCAAAGCGGAGGGGCGAGGGGGCGAAGGGACAGAGGGGCAGGGGGGACAAAAGGGACCTACCGGCAGCAGGCATTAAATGTTAATGCGCTTTATGCAACGCTTGACTGGCCAAACAGCCAGCGGGGCCACATCAGCATCGGCTTTCGCATCCCCAGACAAGTGGAGCGGGAACCCAAAGGGACCCTCGGATACCCTACAAATGCTTTCAAGTTTTCTGGACTTTTACAAACTCGCACATCTGTAAAAGCATTATGTTTTCAAGTTGTGGACCATTTCTATACATCGTTACATCACCTTTTAACATATTACCTTTTGATATATAAAAATAGAACTGAATGAGGTGAGATGTTGAATGTGTAAACACTCCACGATCTGATCATAATAAGCAAACATATTCTTTGGATATTCAAAACCTATTGTGTCAGTCAATATTTAGTAATTATATTTACTAAAGCCATAATTCAATAGGGCATACCTCTAAAAATCTGGTTTGGATCAATAAATTTGTTCAATTTAGCAACTTTTTACTATATCTAAATTTTGAGGTGAGCTTTGAAAGGTTTGATATTAATAATTGAAATTATAAATTATGATTTGCCAAAGCTCACCATCTTTTTTTAGCTTTCTATATATTTTTATTTCTCATTTATTTCGCAATTTTTTCATTTTTGCTCATTTGACCTTCACTTTAATGAGTTATTGTGAGTCTTGCTTCAGATTATTAACCCCGTTCAAGTAAGTAAAAACCCTACAAAACTTTGTGCGAAAGAGGAAGGTTTATTTATATACGTATGAGTAATGTTAGTGGTCGTAGGGGCAAATCATTTTATAAAGCTTTTGTTTTCAAATGTGGTTGTTGTCCAGTTCCATTGGGCATACCTTCTGCCAGGGTGTATTCCCTCAAGGTGGGCTTGGTGGATGTTAGGTGGTGTGTGGCAGGTATATACTAGCCAACTATGGTCGCATTTCAAGCGTGAAATTCAAAAGCTGCACACAAACGTCCCAATGTGATTAGGAAAGTGCAAATCAGGAGGGCTAACAGGTATTGAAGGCTATAGGCCACAACCCTCGTTGGCTAATTAGCTGACAGCTGCCATTGTCATCGCATTGTTGCCCAGATTACGCTTAATGATTTAGCCAAATAGGCATTTCAAAACTTCGGTTCTTACGATTAGATTATTATATACCAATCTGCGTCGTCTCTTTCTCATCGTAGGTCTTTAAGCTCCTAGACTTTTTTTTATAGAAATGCTTTCTATTGTAATGAAAATGTTATTAAAATTGTGTATTTTAAATTTTTTCTAATGCACAGCAGACCTTCAAACCATGCGCTTTGTAGCTCGTACTCAAACCCACGAATAGCGCATACACAAACCTTTTTACAGTCATGTCGCTAATAAGTGGATTTCTAGTAAAGATATTTGAAGTGTCATGCATTAACAATCATTTGTCTACAGTAAAATAGTAAAACGATCACTTGCATTGGAAAAGACCCTTAAATTTTCTAAGTTATTTGGGAACAACAGGCCTCGTGATACGTGGGAACATTAAAAACAATGAAACAGGTATATAGGACGGACTTTTGGGTCTGTCAGTACTTACATTAGTCAAATAAAACGCAGTTGCTCTGCTGCGAACATCGCTGCCCATTTCAGCTCATCCAGCAGTCGATTCTGTTCGGTTTGACTCAGTTTATTTTCATCATTCGACATCGCCGGTTCTGCTGCGTCCGTTGTTTTTCAATCGCCTCATTAAGCCCTTACCTGTGTGGAGTAAAAAGTGTTCAGATCCATCGCCATTTCGGGGATTTTTCGTGAATTTTTCGCGGCACATAATTAACGTGGGCTTGCCTGGACACCTGCGGCAAAAGCATTCGTACCGTGACACCGTCGACAAAGCTGCCCCCAGCGAAAAAGGTGAGTAAACAATGCGAATGGGAAACCGCTTTGAAGATCTCCAATAGCCATTAAAACATGGGTGTCAGACAAGGAGAGGAAGAGCGCATGAGAAAGCAGCAAACATAGGTGAGAGAGATAGAAAAGCTTGTCGGGGGCGTTCTAGCTTTCTTTAGCCAGCCAAATTTTGATCACCCTTTTATGGTTTTATTTAAAAATTCTGACCCAAAAGCTAACATTCACAGGGGAAACTAGGAGTTTAACGAGACACAATTAACTAGTTCATATATAAATTATTTACTTTATTAAATCAATAAATTTATTATAAAATAATTATTGTTATCTGCCTAAAATTATCGAGTTGTGAAAGTTTTGACAATTAATAATATAAATATGGCCTAAAAAAAATTTTTTTTAAGTTGATCAATTTTCCTTTGTGAATAAAAATAACAATTTTAAACTTCTTTTAATAGTTAGTATATATTGGCTATTGAGAATTTGAAAATTGTTAGTATAGTCCAGGGTTAAACGTTTGCGGGAATGACCTGTTGTCTGTTACCAGTTGCCATCACATTTCGTGTTTAGTTCCAAAAATAAATCAAGCCAACAAGAAACGTGTGAGAAAGGGGAGAGGGGGCAAGTGAAATAGCAGCATCTCTCTGGGTAAATTCACAAATGCCACTTTTTGAGACTTTCTACTTGATCAGAGTCCGTGAGGGACGCGACTGTTAGTAGAGGTGCCTGAAAGCAGTCCACAATTTCTAGCTTTTAAAAAGCTTTTGTATGGAAAGCTTTTCCCCTGAACATTGCCTACTTTTGGGGTGAGGGAAAGCCAACTGATTAATTTCCAGTTTGTTTGTGGCCTTGAAATGATATGATATCCCTTTTATTTATTTATTTTATTGCAGCACTCTGTGGCTTTTGATTCAACCACTTCGCGTGACTAAACTGAGGTGAGTTCCAAATAAAGTTTGTAGTTGATTAAGTTGTTTCGTTACGTATACTTAATATGGCGTATACTTAATGTACCCAGTTAAGCTAACAAGGTAACAGGAACCCGGTTCAGGGAACCCCAGTGCGTCACAGCTCGCACCTCGATGACTTGTGGAAGATGGCCAGTGCCAA
Source organism: Drosophila rhopaloa (assembly GCF_018152115.1). NCBI lineage: Eukaryota > Metazoa > Arthropoda > Insecta > Diptera > Drosophilidae > Drosophila > Drosophila rhopaloa. The sequence continues at coordinate 9,594,395 of NW_025335123.1, read as the reverse complement.
AAATAGCCTCTTCTCTCACCTGTCGATCCGAGCCCCTTGTTTAATTGTTTGGCTAGGCGGTACGACATCCCAAGTGCTTCCCACAGCGCTCCATTCATAATATAATGCGCTGGGCAAACAAGTGAGTGTGCCCGGTCCCCCCGATCCCCTTGGTCCCCCAATTTCAGATCCGAGATCCAAGATCCAAGATCCAATCCGAATTGGCCTGAATGGGAGATGACGCGTCGAGCTGGAGAGCTCGGAAAGCTAGAGAGCCGGGGCAGTTTCTAACCACAAAAGCAAATACGGAGCAACGGCGCTCGGTGATTTACCCATCGTATTGAAACTGCCCAGAGTGTCTGTGGTCAGTTTGGCCCACTCCCAAATGACAGGTGACGGCAATCCGAGTCGCCGACTGGGGTATTTCCTCACAGCGGTTCTGGGTTCTGCATTTGCGTCACCGCCCGTTTCAGTCGGTCAAGGGTAGAGGATCACAGTCCGAATAGGAAGCTATCAAAGGACTGAGTCTTAAGCGCTCTGATTCGTCATTCATTCATTCTGTAAGCCAGGGATTTCTTTGTATTCAATAAAATACATAATTTTCAAGTCGTTTCATAGCTCTTACAACAATCCAGTCGATTTTAATGGAAAGTTTAATATCAGCCTCACAGGAAACTTTTAGTAAAGCTAAAAGTGACCGATTTAAAAATAATCAAATACAAGTAAATACTGCTGAAAATCTTAGAGATGCGAGATATTGTGACAATGGTGAGAGCTGAGAAAATTAGGAGTCCTTAAACATTAGAACATTAATTTGTCCCCAAATAGCAACCAAGTTTCCTGCTTTCTGAGCGGCAGTAATACCCCAGGGGCTTCAAATGATTCTTGCCTTATGAATGAATTAAAAATAGAAGTACACTTGTACCCTGGCTGATAAAAACTGCGACAGCGTCAGTCGCGTGTGCCGTAGAACGCGAAGTATTTCTCTGTTTATATTTGCCATACATGGTAATGAGGACCCACAGATTGGCTCAACCTTTTCGATCGCAATTCTGTTGCGATATTTCCGTCACATAGCTAGTACGGCTCTATGTTTAGTACAATGTACGTCACTGTGGAAGTAATCATCAATGGATGGTCATTTCTAAAAAGGGAAAGGCAAACAGGAACGGAAGATAGCGGAACTTTGGATAGACCGAGATTTGTGCGTGCCCAAAGTTAGCACATTACCTAGTGTGATAATTAGCAGTCAACAATAGTTGGTTGTGTAAAATCAAAGCCAGGAGGGTTTGGGGGGGAAAACAGCGCTTGCAATCTGGACTGGCAAATAAATGCCCCCGTCCCCGCAACCGCTTCATAAAAAAAGTAATTGGGTAAAACTGGACTCCGTTGCGGAAGTTCGTACTTATCAAATCCCAGGAGGAATCAGGCTAATCAAGTGCGATCGTCAGAGCGAATGAGTAACTCCTGGCGTGTGTGGGTGCCGTGCAGTGAGCGGAATAGAAGAGACTGTCTGTCTGGGGTCTCTTATACTGCCGCCATACTGCCCATCTCTTGGCCGAAGTCCACGTTGGCCAAGTCAAGTCAAGTCAAGCCAAGTCAAGTGAAGCGGCGAAGTCAAGTCAAGTCCGCCGGCCAGGCCGTTTCCATTCAGTGTTCGGTGCGGGCACGTGCCAGGCGATCGATCGGAAATGCCTAAGGAACGACGCGTTCATGCCAAGCAAGTGGCTCCCGCCTCAATAATCGCAAGTAAACCGCAGCAACCAAGTCATCCGCAACCACAGCAAAGTCGACCAAAGTAAACGGGAGCTCTATCGAGAAGATAGTCCCTGTGTTTGATTTCTCAATGGGTCTTCAAATTCATATACTTCTTCGGTGATTCAGTATAGTTGGATCTAGAGCTAATTTGATTATAATAGCAACAGTTCAAATGCGTTCCCCACTTGCATTCCAAGAATCAAGCTAATGCGCTTTTACCCAGCTATCAAACAGGTTAAAATGTGTGGGTTTTAAGGTGGCTATCTACCTTGTTTTAAATAAAAATCAGAAAAGAGGCTGGCAAAGCAAAATGTATTGTTCTCAAATCTCGGTCTTAGATAAGTAACAACCAAATTTGAAATAGTTTCTGAGGCAAGGCGCATGTACCGATCAAATCCCATGCCAAAGTGTAGGGTACAAGAATTCAATGTGACATCCGTTTTGGGCCATGAAGCGTGTGTGCATAAATTACTTCGGGTGGATCGGGTGGGAGAGGCAACTCACTTTCTGCAAAAACAGGAAGAAAACAAACGTCAATGGCAAGTGCCATCACTAATACTATTACCGACCAGGGAATAGCTATTCCCAGTCTGAGTCTGAGTCAGAGTCGACTTATTCTTGATCAATAGCCCATTGCAAAGAATAGGTCTCCGTGAGAGTAAGGTTTATTTTCGCATTTAGCTTTTATCGAAGTTCAGTTAGCACGCGTCAAGATGCTACGATTCCATTGGCTGGCGAAAATACTGTCGTCAACGACCGCTTGCCGATGATGTTGTTTGCTATGGTTGTTGTTGGTACCGCACTTGCTGCTGCTGCGAGCACTGCCTGAGAGTAGTTGATGTGTGTGCGTAAAACTTATACAAAAAAAATGCTCGGCCACGCGCTGTGCCGCTCGTGCGGCTTCGGCTATTGATAGCGCCGGATTGCGGTATTTAAGTAGAGGCAGTGTGCCCCAAATCCTCATTAACTGTAAGATCTCGCAGAGCCCAGACGCCAGCTTTTAAGCGCTCAGAGCCCTAGCACAAGAAAATAAAATAAACTCAGTGTCACAAGCCAAAAACCAACCAAGTGAACAGTCCAAAAATCGCGATCGCGAGTACTGATCCCATAAGTCAAAAAAAAAAACAAGTCTGAAATGGCCACTACCACTGCAATTGCCACCTCGGAGTCCTGCTCCTCGGAGCGACTGCAACAGAGTCCTGCGCCAAGGACCTGCTCTCAACAAACCGCCGCCCTCCCCAGTTTCGGCCGAGTGTGTAAGTGCCTAGTTAGCATATCCGCATATCCGCATATCCGCATATCCGCTTTTCTGCATCTCCGCACCTCTGAATCACGTCCGCCATAAAGCGTGTATCTAGATCTGTGTCACTTGGCAAACAGGGAAGCGCGTCTAGCCTCAAATTAGTTCACGGCAAACAGAAACTGACAGAAGCGTAAATTAAAAGTGGAAGTGATAAAGTGAATTATTAGAGCGAAACTCTTGTATCCCTTTACTTTTTACTTAACAATTTCATTTCTCTTACTTTTACTTTTCTTTTACATTATTTTAATTTCAATTCATTCGGTTCAAGTGATTTAAAATCATATAAGTACTACTGACTTAGTACTAGTAAACTGATTTTTACTTAACAATCCGAGTGTTATTTACATTTCCTTTACTTTTATTTTAATTTCAATCAGTGTTCTATCTGTGATTCTCTTCTACTTGTACCGATTGTAGTGATTTAAAAGCATATAGGTACTACTGACTTAGTAGTAGTAAACTGATTTTTTCCTTACGATCTATATGTTTTTGTCCTATTACTCTTACCGACTGTAGAGATGCAAAAACCCTGCCTGATCTGAAACCCTACTGATGCTCAACCTCTATCCTTACAGCTCCCGCCAAGTGCTGGCTCCTGGGTGTCCTGCTGCTTCTCACAGTCGCCGCCAGCTGGCCAACGGGGACATCCGCCGCCCCACGCAAAGCTCGAGGACTACACCTAATCTTGCCGCAACACCATCACCACCAGCACGCGCGATCTACACCTCCGGAGCTCGCAAGGCAAAAGAAATTGACACGTTTGATTACGAACACAACCGAGGGAAGGCCGTTTTGCAGCAATATGAATTTAGAAAATGTACAGCGAATCAAGGAACTCAAATCGGCTCGCGAAGTGGCCAATAACACTAAGAAGGCCATCATCTGCCTGCTCAACGAATATGTAAGTGAATCAATCTAATGCTAAGGGGCACCAGAAATGCTAATTTCCCACTTCCGATTAAATAGTTGGAACAAAATGCAGACAACCGCTCTTTGGAGGGTCAAATCAAAAAGTACAGTTATCACGATCTGGCACTGAATCATCCGCTGCAGGCTGAAGTGAAAAAGGTTCAGTTCGACAGTCACACGCAGGAGTTCTCCTACGAGGGCAAGGTGACCAATATCACCAAGGAGATGCCCGTCATCTTGGAGAGCCTGCTTATTTTGCAGAGCCTGTTCGATAACATTAAATACAATTACCAACAATGGCACTGCTTCTACTTCTACCTTACGGAGTTCTTTGAACACAATATCCACGAGGCACTGAATGTAACTAACACGCAAGAATCGTGCAACCCGCGGAACGCACACTACAACAACAGCACCCCCGACGTCGCGTTCCTGACCGCCGTGGAGACCATAAAGGTGTTGACCATCGTGGAGTACAAGTACGACCAGCTGCTCAATCCATCCCAATCGGCTGGTTCCAGCCACGTTCCATGAACAACAAGCCAAACCAAAAAGAATCGCCTCCGATGACCCACTGAAATCTCAATCACGTACTCTAATCCTATTTGTATCCTATTTGTCAACTAGACAACCACACCCGCCTTAGACCCTATTATTTATTATAACTTATTGGTCCCTAGCACATCCCATCGTATTTATATCGCTTTCGCATCCTATTTATATACATATGACCATACTCACACAACGCATTCACCGCCCTGTAGGCTCGATAATTTATGAAAATATGTCTTAAGTGTATTTTTTTGTACTATTGTATTACGACTATGAATAAAGTATACTGATTATGCGCAATAGCAGAATAGTTTTCATTGCATCAGGGGACTTCGGTGGTTTTCCTGATAGGGTCCATAAAAAGTCATTCATAAAATACTAGAACGCAGCAACCGATGTTCAAATTATGAATGGCCAATTTTCAGATTTGTACATTCATTTCCTATGTGATTGGAGAGGTCAAATGATTCTGTTGCAATTGTTGTGAGTCAATGAAATTTAAAACGTCTACAATAACTATACATTAGCTTAATCCAAAATATAATTTTTACAAGCAAAAATTATGAGTCATTAAATATTGAATTTTGCATTGAATATCTCTACTCATAGTTTGTTTCAGCTTTTCCGTTTTGAGAATTCAGATCAGATTTTTGGGAAGCTCGAAGAGTTTAAGAGTTTATTTCCAGCCTAAATAACTTATTATTTTTAGTATTAGGTAAAGTTTATAGACTTGGGCTTTCAGTGTAATTGGAGTTCATTGAAAGATGCAATGGCATAGAAGGGGTTGTAGGGTGACTACGCTGTAGATCGTTGTTTCTGATACCTTAGACCCTTAGCCCAATATGCCAATTACCACTCCCCCGATCGGAAATACTTGGGGAATGTGCGAGATTCCATTTTCGGCCCGACTCGTCACCTGTGCCCCGACCCATCCCATTATGGCTCGAATAGCTCGAATAGCTCGTATAGCTCGTGCCCGGGGCACGTTCCGCTAGATACACGAGGTTTTTCACTCGCTCGCCGTGGGCTTTGAGAAAACCCCAAGTACCGCGGGCTAGTGACTCATGAACCATTAGGCAGAATGTTGGGCAATTGTCGCGTGATCTGTGCGTGTGGTGGAGATACTGTTTGTAGTGTCTGTAGTATCTGTAGGATCTTTTCGTATCTGTAGTGTGGCTTGTTCTGCAGGGGTATTGTGTTGCCTTCGAGGAGGGACTAATTTTACCGTTGCCACTTCGCTGGCTTCCCCGTCCTTTTTTCCCCTCTTTTTTTTTTTGGTATTTTCCTGGGGAGGGTTGAGTAAGGTAATCGGATCGGTTAGGAGCGATCAAAGATGGTGCAACTATGGGATGGGGATGGGTATGGGTATGGGGATAGGTGCAGTTCGCGTGGCAATGGCGTCAGTCCCCCAAAACCGGCGTAGCTGTAAATTCCCAGCAAGCTGCGCCGCATTGAGTCAGCGGCAGAGCAGCTGCTCTGCTGCAGCGGATGGCAGACAGCGGGGTTTATGAATGAAAATCCACTCGACTCCGCTCTATTCCATTGCGTTCGAGACAACCTGTTCGCCGCTCTCTATCTTTTCGCGCTCTTTACCTCTTCCTCTCAATGCAACCTGTTGGCACCTCCGCCGCTCTTCCACTCGAGTGTGCGGCCGCTCTCTAGCTCTCTCTGGCGCTTCTCCCCCACACTCTCTCTCTCTATCTTTCTCTCTCGGAGCGTGTTCGCCACGCTGTTATTGGCCAAGCCGCTTCGTGGCCGCTCGTCTTCGGAGTGACGCTCAGTGGGCGGCGGGCCAATCAGCAGCGGCCCCGATGGGGCTGTGCCACCCACACAAGTGCGAGGTCGCAGTGCACAGCCCCTCCCCCCTTCCCCTCTCTTAACGCAGTCGGTCCAGATTTAATTAAAGTGTCCAGAACAAGAGACATGCCAACATGGAAATTAAACAAATCCCCTTTGCTTTCAATCACTACCAAGATTTGAATTAAGTTTATCAAGCAAAAGCATAATATTAAAAAAAATGTGTATTCTGCAAGTGAAGTGAAGACATGGCCGCAATTTAAAATGGATATTTTTTCTGGGTCCAATGTCTGTTTAGTTAAACACTTAGTCTCTTAGTCTTTATGCTATATACGGGGTTTTTCTGCTTTATAAAGTGATATACATTCAAAACGGCCACAATCAAACAACTATATCATTTACATAGCTGCCATGGGAACGGTAGTATATATAAAATTGTTGTAAAAAATGTAAAGAAGTTATAAAAAAATAAGTCTAGCTGTTTTTGCCAATTTCAGCAAACATAAACCGTAATATGCTAAGGTATAATATAATATTTGTAACATCACTTCTGGTTTAATATCTATAATTTAATGTTTTCACTGTATTGTGTATAACAATATATAAAAAAAACTTATACCCTTAAAGAGGTAGATGATAATAAGTCATATTTAAAACCAAATTTCGCATACTTTAAATAGTTTATTAAATTGATTGATATTATTTGTTATTATCGAAATTAAAGGAAGAATGAAAATATAATACAATAATAGCATTTCCTTATATCGAACCTATAACATATTTGTTACTTATCCCTTATTGAGTTCATTATCATATACGATTTCAATGAGGCAAATTAAATCAAAGGGTCAAAGCCGACTAACGATTTTCTCAATCAATCCCTTCCGTGCGAGATTAAGGTCCATAGCAAATGCCAATTGCAACGGCAATTGAAGATCGGATGAGCGGCGGAAACAAACAAACAAGCAAATCGTCTAACTAACCGTTTAAGTTACCGTTTCGGATGTGAGAATTGCAGTTGGAGATCTTGATAAAGCGAGCGATTTTACGCATAATCAAAAAACATCAAAACAACTGGGCTCGGAGGAACGAGAAACTCACACCTCCTCCTTCTCCTCCTCCGCCGCCTTCTACTCCTACTCCTCCTGCGATACGAAGACAGGAGGGTCGGTAGGTAGGCGGATCAGATCAGGTCCTGCGAAAGGGACAGGAGCTAAGCAGCGTGTAATGACGGATGGTTCTCCTCGTTGCTGCGAATGCATCTGTGTTTGTTTCTGTTGGTTAACCTTCCTTCTCGAGGTCGAGGTGTTCGCTGCGGCAATTAAAGCGTATCCTTAGCATTCGCTACGCCGCTAAAAAATTACACCATGACAGGACACAATGCATTCAATGCCAGCCGAGAGGACCTCACAGGACAGCTCAATTTTGTAGCAAAATATTTTTGTTGTCCAGAACGAATCGCAAGTAAAACAGAAAGTCGGCAAGGAGTTGCAAGTAGAGACTGGGGATGGGGTTTTGCCACCCGCCGGCAGTCCTGTGTGTGTGTGTACCGACAGCAGCAGCAGGAGCTCATCAATGCAATAATCGTGTCCATCTAGGGTAGATATAGACACAACCATACCCCCTAGATGAAGCTGTTGCTCCGGGTGCGAATTGTCTGGGATTCGATGTGTGTTTTATTTTTGTGCCGACTGGTCGACTGGCCGCCTATTTGCCCGTTTCCCAAAGGAGGCACAAAAGGTGTGCTGCCACCTTGATATATGTGCGAGTCCCTCTCTGTGGGTTGTGGGTCCTGCGAGTCCAACGAGTCCTCCGAGTCCTGCCCCGCGGCAAAAATCAAGGCGAGTGGCCCCGCTGCGCGACACGGCTGCTTCCTGCAGCAGTTGCTGCACTTACGGTTAGACGCAAGGACGAACTGTCCGTTGTCCGTTGCCCGTTGCCCTTTGGTCCTCGGCTCCGCTATCTGGCCATCTACAGCTGTTTTGGGCTGCCAAACAATGCGGCCATAATTCCGTACGCGCTGCCCACAAAAACAAATGCAGCACAACTCTCGATTTAATTAGCCCGTCAATTGTGCAAGCCCTCGAAACTGAAAAGGGAAAAGGGGAGGCCTAGGTACCGGCCATTGGGCATCGGTCATCGGGATACCCGTGTCGGGAGTACCTGGCCCACTGGGCGGGTGTTTACAAAGGTTTGCCAACCAAACCAGAATTGCAACAGTGGTAAGTCAATAATCCTCGCCGTAATCTCTCCAATAAAAATCAAAATTTTTACAAAAAGTGTTTAAGATTTTACAATAACATTTATGCAAAAATATATATGCCATAATATCTATCATAGAATTAACCAATTAACTGAATAGTTGAAACTTTTTAAAATCCAAAATTAATTAATCCATCCATACTTCACTTAAAGATTTTAATTTTAAAGAATAGGTTGTCAGTCTTGAGGCTGAAATATTGTAGTTCTTAGTTACAGTTATTTTTATATCAATGCAAATATTCTCAAATTTTAATGGTCGACAAACTTAATCTTTTTACTTATACTTTTAAAACATTTGAAATGCAACATTTTCTCATTACGAAATTCATGTTACGACTAGGTAAGTGCTAAAACTAAACCAATATTTACAATTTACATTCATTATCAACGATTAGTGGGTTATGTTTTAATTTAATGTGTACTAATAATACTGTGCACTTTGAAATACTAATTTTAAGTGAAATAAATATTTGGTAGATAAATAACAATGTTAAGGAAAAGGTCAATTACTAAATGGAAAAATTAGCAATTGGTTAATATTAATATATTGTTTTCCAATAAACATGGAATTCGTTTTCTGAGTAGATAGTTCTCGAACCAATATTTTACCTGGATTATCGAAATGTTGTGTTATGCTGGTCATTTCCGTTGATCACTCTCTAAGCCGATTTGAATCTCAGGACTTTTTCGGAGGGGTGAGCAGGCCAAGGCTCAAGGTCATCGGTGGCCTGCCGAGTGCGATAGAGAGAGCAAGGGAGAGGAAAACCCTGGGCACAACGGGCCAGAGTGGGACAGAGACAGGTAGGCAGCGCCTTTTGGGGGACCAGGTAGCCTCTCTTCTTGGCCCACTCTCTCGCTCTCTCTTTGAGTGAGTGGCGCGGATTGGGCTAGCGGGAAATTCGAGTCGCAATGGCGACCGGAGCGTAACCCTGGCCGGCCTGCAGGAGCAAGAGGGATGGCGAGAGGGCAGCCGGTTGGCAGGCAGGCTCTCCAGGTAGGTACACGTATACATGCGCAGGTGGCCCAGAGGATGCGATACCGATCGGCGGGCGCGGGAGCGGGACAGCCTGAGCCTGACACGGCCTGCCGATCTTCGGATCGAATCGGCGGTCTTCTTCTAGCTCGGACCATGGCGTACCGCTCGGCAGCCGCGGCATCGGGCAGCGACGTCGGCAGAGGCTGCCGCTCAGCTCGCCTCAGTTTCCATTTCAGTTTCGGTTTCGGCCTTTTGGCGCTGCTCATCGGGTCGGTAACGCTCTGGCCTGGGTATCCGCAGCCTCTCAGCGAAGAAAGCTGGTCAAATCCAGCGCGGCTTTGGGCTCAGTTCGGTTTCACACTCGGACGCGAGCAGAAGTGTCCGCGAATCAGTCTAAAAACACCAAAGCCCAAAGAACACCATCTGAAACACACAAACGAAAAACTGTTCGTCAAGTGCTTCATATATAAATATATACATTTTTTTTGCGAGTGTTGTGTTGCAAGTGCCGGAAAAAAAGAATCTCGACCACCAATTTGGATTAACACACGGATTTGGAACGCGCAGACGCAAAGCAAACAACGGGGATCCTGCGAGGATCCTGGCCGACTCTATTTTTCAACTATAATGCGGTGTGTGTATTATTTTTAATTTGATCAACACTCAAGAGCACACTCAGGTGGAGAGTGGAGAAAGGATATGCCCAAGGATATTTCAGCAAAAGAACATTCTCCACTCTTCAACTGATTTATCGACGATCAACGATCTAAGAATTCCAACGACAAAGATCCTTCAATGCCAGCAACTGCAACTTAAGAATTAAACAATTTAAATGGATAGTTCAGCTCATGAGGTCCTTGAAATTTTACAATCATTTTGATTATTTAAATTAATTGTATGCAGAGAAAGAAGCCATTAAACGTATATCCTGAATTTACTTTATTTCAAAATGACCTTACACTGAATACGATCTTCAATCGCGCAGTCCCATCAAGATTAAAAAAAGCCATCAAAATTTAACTACAATAGAAAAATTGAAATATACAAAATTAGTTTAAAAGTCCCAAGTTCAAAAGCCAAGTAGCCGCTTTACCGCAATTAAAATCAACCAGTAGCGAAGTTTTTGCGATCGATTTTCTTCTACAGAGCATTTTGCTTCGATCCTTAAAACGAATAGATCCATCTTCAGTATTCGCTCAGGCTACTCTCGAGTTAATTGTCTAAATTAACAAGTTTCCCCCGCCCCCACATACACATATATCGCCCTGGAAAAGACAAAAACAACGAAAAGCGAAAAAAAAGCAGCAAAACAAACGCAGAGAAAATGTTAAAAAAAGCGAACCAAATTGTTCAGACTGTTGTACGGTTGCAGTTGCACTTGCATTGAAGGAGGGTCGGCCAACCATATCCGTCCCGTCACCACGTAGCACGTATCACATATAACGTATAACGTAGCACCACCCAAGCACCAAGAACCCACAAAGAACCCACCAGGAGAACTCACCCAGTCCCCATTGTCGGAGTCGCGGTTAGGAAGTTTCGGAAGTTTCGGATGTTTAGGAAGTTCCGGGATCGTTGATCGTCTAGCGTTGATGCTGAAATCTGCTTAGTTGATTTACTTTTGCATTCTCGATACTCATTGTGTGTCTATATTTCTCCCCTCTCTTTTTTGCCCCCCCCTGTCCCCGTTGTACAACCCCTGTAACTCGCCTGTTTTTGTCGGACTTTGACACGGATTTCGTTAACGGACCTCAGTTGGTTGGCAGTGCGCTGCGACCAGAGCTAAAGGCAGCACCACGGCACCAGGCAAAGGAAACGGAAACGCCAGCGGAAGTGGAAGTGTCTACCATGCGATGGCGATGGCTCGTCCGCTGCTCCTGCTCCTGCTCGCCCTCCTGCTCGCCGCCCAGCTGCCCCATTTGGCGCAGGGGCGCAGCACCCCCACCATCCCCTCCACCAGCAGCGGTGGTCTCACCGTGATCGATACCGACCGCCTGCGCGTTCGCACCACCTCGAGCACCGCCATCTCCTCCAATCAGCCGGCCTCGATCCCGGCCAGCTCCGGTCCGCGCAAGCGCCACCGGAAGCGGAACAGCAATTGGATCGACTATCGCAATTTCGACGAGAACACCACGGCCCTCGAGTGGGCCAATCCCTGCGGGGGCAACTACCATCCCTCGGCGGGGGATCGATTCAATCGCCAGCGGCCCAGGCAGGTGAGTTCGCCCAGTCCAGACCGCTTAACCCCATCTAACCCATTGTCCTCGCCTCCTTACTTTCATCTTTCGCAGAGCTTCAAGCAGTTGAAGCGACACGCCTTCAGGGAGTACCGCAGCTTAAACAGCAGCCAGGATTCGGCCATCGACATCCGCAACATGACCATGTGGTCGCTCCACACGCACAACTACAAGTTCCTTCCCAAGCTCAAGCCCAATTCCACGGTAAGTGAAAGGCAGTATTCTTAAGTCCTGATTTTATTTGGCTCCCGTCTTTGGTACTTTTCAACCATGTTTTTTTTTGGGGTTTTAAAACTGTTAAATCTTGGGTTTTATCTACAATACCCCATCCTATACATATATGAAACCCATATCTAGTTTTTGGATATTTGAATATTTAAAAAAATATAATTGTGGACTTGTATCCTTAAGAGACTATGACTTGCCAATTACCCAAACTCTTATTGTGCCAACTAACTCACCCTCTCCGGTCCTTTCTCTATCCCCCAGATTGCCCTGAAGCGCTGGTACCGCAACATGCAAACGTATGTGGCCAGCTTCGCGTATCTGAGGCGCCAGCAGATCCGCTGGGACCAGCGGTCCATCACCCGCGAATCGAGCACCGCCCGCGAGCTGCGCGAGCTGCTTTTGAGCTCGCGGCGAATCCTCTGCGAACTGGAGACGGCCGTCAACCAGACGCAGAGTCCGCGCCAGAAGCAGCGGCGCAGTGGGGGGGCGGCGGCGGCGGCGGCGTCGGTGGTGGTGGTGGCCACCACTCCCGTCGCGGTGGCCCAGCTGCCGCAGATCTCGCGGCTCGAGATGAACAAGCGTTTGAAGCTGCGCTCCAAGACGGGCGTCTCCGATTTGGGTGGCTCCAGTGGTGGTGCATCATCCCCGGCGGCGGCGGTTGCGGCGGCTGGCGAGGCGGACTCCATCGACATGCGGTTCGTGAAGCACCACTACTACGACTTCCTGCGCACCATGTACCAGCTGCTGAGGCGCGACGGCAAGCGGGTGAAGAGTCGTCCGCGGAAGCACCACCGGAAGCCCAAGAAGAGCCAGAAGAAGAAGCAGCAGCAGCAGCTGGAGCTGGCGGAGCAACTGGAGCAGCGCTGGCGGAGTGCGACGTCGAACGGCAAGGAGTTCAACGAGGTGTCCAAGCCAGTCGCAGGTGGTGCTGTGGCCAACGGCGGTGGTGGAGGAGGCCTCCAATCGACATCTGGCAGACGTGGCAAGCGCCAGTCGAAACGCGTGCGGCGCACGTGAAATTGCGGCTTCCCCTCAGGATACACACCCTCACCCCCTCCCCTGTCATCTTAAGCCCTGTCCCCCCCCCACTCCCCCTTAATTTAACCGTTTATCGATCGATCGTAGCTTAAGTAAATTATTTGATTGCCAGCACAGACTATCGTCCCCATTTAATTGCAAGTATTACACACACATTCCGTATTTATTATATATCATACAACCCCAAAACCGCAGTTGCCGTTCTAGTCATATAAGAGCAGCCGCCAATCACCCCAGCAGGATATGACCCAATGGAAAGTATTATTCGCACCCTCCCATTTTTAGGCACTTGACCTCCATTCAATATTATGTGACCCCCCCCCCCCCAAGTAGACTAAGTAGACTATCCTATCCCCATAGACTAAGCTTCGATCTTAAGGCAAACATTTTTTTTCGTAGGCTAGCTTGTGTTTGACATCTGTGATATAGTGCTTGACTAGTTCGTATTTAACCTAATTGTATATATAGATCGCATGTGCAGCATGTGACTGCATCCATGCCTTCGTATTCCTAAGCTCGCCCTTAGAAATCGATTTTCGTATTTATAGAACCGACCGATATATGAATAAGACAGTGCGAAATAAAGCGAACAATAAAATCAAATCTGAAAATAAATTTTGGTTGTTTTTAATTTTTGGGAAAACAGGACAAGACAATTTTGAGAATAATTTATCTGCGGGTTTTTTCAATGGATAATAATTAATGTTTCCTTAAAATGTATCATTTGTGTTTTGGGGGCTGTTGTTGACCTATATATCTCCAAGTCTCTAAAACCAAGAGCAAATGAAACGTTAATTCAAATGTGATAATATTGCATTTTTTCGAATCATTCAATTTTTTCGATATTCTATTGAAAATGTAGTATTTTATTGGGTAATCATTAGTTAGCTTAACTATTCAAGATATATATTTAAGTGGACATAAGTATACATCAATTCCAATGAGTGTGCCTAAAATGATCGAGTATTTTATATGGTCAATATTTTCGGGAGTATTTAGTATATCCCCTGGGCATCCCACCACTCCGATGCTCTTGACACACTTTCTGGGGACTTGGCGTCTTCCACTTCGCAGGCCTGTCTTTATGGCTCCTCCGTGGGTCATGGGTTTTATGAGCTCCAGCGGCGTCAAACTATTAGCACGCCAGGCCCAGTTCCCCAAGTTCCCCCCCCAACTGCAGAGTTCCCCTCATCGCCATCGCCGCGTATCACCGATCCCCACCTGAGTCTACCTGGCCGAGAAACCAATGAATGGACTGTGATCAATGGAACCAGCACTCAATGAAAGTTCGCGCCAAGTGCAGCACTATAAAGCCGATCACCATCATCAGAGGTGTTTAGTGGATCTGGGGTGTTGGGATCAGGCGGCAGATGAGCTGCCGCTTATCCCCGGGGTTAACTAAAACACGGCTACACTTGTCTTGGTCCTCGGAGTCTCCGTTTGAGACGGAAATCGATTGGTAATTGTGGTGGCAGGACCAGGACGAGTGCCAAATCCCCGCTTTGTTTTAAGCGGATTTAGGCAAATTTACTTTTTAATGCCTTGGCTTATTGCCAAGCTCCGTTTAGGGCGCTTAGTGGCAACTTACGGCCAAGTCCAGCCGGATTATTAGCACTCAGCGAACGGAAGCAGACTGGAGTGTCCTGTAGTGTTTGGCAGTGTTTCGCAGTGTCCTGGAGGAGACTGCTGTTGACATGCAAATGGATTAGCACGAGACGCTGAGCGAAAACATTTCGGCATGCATTATAATGCCGACTAAGCCGTTTATTGATTGCAATCGATTGAAGGAAGTCCTCCAGACTCTAAGCCGCTCCCGGGTTCGTTTTTGAGTTCGAGTTCGAGTTTTCTTGGCCATAGTCCAGTGTCAAGTGTCCCCTTTTTGGCCTGCTCTCTGAGCCCTTTTGGGTAAGTAGGTGTTGTTATGTTTTTAGCTGTCATAAATATTGTAAAACTCGGTAAATATTTAAACAGCGTGCACAATAAAGGCAAATGCCAAGAGGCTCGACGGCCGGGCATCCCGACATCCCGACATTTCGGCATTTCAGCATTTCGGATTCGAGCTCGGGGATTCTGCTGGCTTTGTTTTTGGCCTGGCCATAACGGTGTCTGACTGACTACCTGCTCCTGCTGCTGAAATTTGAATATGTGCCTGGGCGAAAAGATTAACAACATTTAATAACCCATCATTGCGCCGTCCCGCTCCCACACGCATTGTGTCGACAATTTTGCAAGATAACTGCATTTGTGCAGTCCTTTGTGCCGGGCCACTTTTTGCCATTGTCCTGCCATTTTGCGCTCCTCTTTTTTCTTTCTTTCGACCTCACAAATTCCCAATCTCTTTTTGTGTTTTTTATTGTCCTGCGGCACCTTCCAGGAATCCCGTCCTGCGGCGACCTTCGGGCCACAAAACTGCGTCCTGTCTTGCACGGACAGGATATCTGTGTATCTACTTGGCCATTCCTACTCTCATTCCCATTTCCATTTTCATTCCTTTGGCAACTTAACTTACCTTAACACTCAATCGAATGTCCGACAATTGGCAACTCAATTAGGGAATCGATTCAATTACTTGGTTGAGCACTGATAAATCCAATCAATTTGAATTCTTTGAATTATGGTTAATAGAATTTCTATATCCGATTAGGAATCATTGGAGTTGAATTCCCAATTATTCTTGTGCAACTAGTTCACTAGATACCTGTATTTAAGTGGATAAATGCACATTTTTAAATGCACTTTTAGTATGAATCAAAAGGGATGCAAAGTTAAATCAACCAAAAGTGAAAATTAGCCAACATTGATAAGTAGAATATAAAACAACTAAAACAACGTAGATCCATCATATACGCAACAATAAGTAATCAATTAGGGATTCAACAATTGAATCTATTAATTACCGACTCTTTCAATCTGCCTTTCAACGGCAGCCTCAATTGATTCGTTTCTACATACAGGCGACATTCACTTTCCATAAACATGACACTTAATTAAAGATTATTGAGCGTTTTTCAATTCGTATGGCAATTCGTATGCCAACTGCACTGCCATTTTTTAACACCGCCCCGACATCTCAACGCGACCCATTAGGACCCCCCTCCCCCCGCTCACTCTAAAGGGGGAATCCCCCTCCCTCCTCCCCCCCCTTACAATTAGCCATGAGCCATCAGAAGCGCTCGCAATTGAAATTCGATTTGTTTACAAAGCGATTAATTTGTCAAATTGGCCGCGTGATTTGCATTTCAAAGCGTTCGCATTTTAATATTTTTTATGTTTATTATTTTTATCGGCGCTGTCGCTGTCGCTGCCGCGTTGTTATTGTTATTATTATGATCTTTTTACAGTTGTTATTATTTACGTTTGCATAGCCGGCCGGCTTAAGCCCGTGCTCTTTTTGTTGCTGATGTAGTTGTTGTTGTTGTTGCTGGTGGACGACTCGATGACGATATTGACAGGCAGCCAGCGAATCGTTCAGCATATCATTGAAAGCCTCCAAATTCAAGCATATCATTGAAAGCCTCCAAATTCAAGCTGTTTGTTTACGAGAGCAGATCGCATAAGGTTCCCAGGAAAAAACCGCCGATGGATGCAAAAGTTATGGTTCAACAGAAGCTAATGGCTTGAAGTGCTCGAGTATTTGTAAATAATAAAACCAAAAAAAATTAAACATTATTATTTAGAAAAGGAACAAGGTTAAAGGTTAAGCATTAAAACAATTCCTATGTATAATTTATAGGTAATACTTAAGGTGACTTATACGTCTCACAAAGTCAATAAATACATATAAATACATTTAGTATTTCCTATCTTTAGTAGACCAAGTAGTGAGTTCCATCTGGGAATTCCAATTGAAGTCCCTAAATAGCGTCGTTCGCCCCGCTCCTAACGCCTCGTCTTAATTATATAATTTGTGCGCTTGTCTGGTCGGACATATCTTGTTTTTATTAGCATACATTTTAATGGCCATTTATGTAATCTCATAGAGTGTGGCCGCATAAATCTCGCCGGCGGGTTCTCAGACAGTTAAGACCCGGGGCTTGAAGTCTGGTCCCAGGCGGGCCTAAACCAAAAACAAAAAAAAAAAAATAAGAAAAAATTTTGCGTATGACTTAATAAACATGTCGTTGAACTGTCGCCGGCAGCGCAGCTCTTTGCCTGCGGTTTATGGGCTCGCTAGGCTGTGGATTTTTATTTTATTTCATTTTTGAGTTGAGCTGTGTGGAGTTGCGCACCTCGACAAACGCTTTTTAATTGTTTTAATTTTTTTCACTTTGCTGCTTACCCCCACCGAAACGTGCCCCACTCCCCCCTTCGCCAACACCCCTGTGCACATTGAACTTGAGCCGACGGCAAAGAAATAAAAGCAGCTCGGAAGAGCGAACAGCGCAGCACAAAATTTTAATTACCATGAGTAATATTTTATTACACTTTGACACTGAAAGAAAACTGCACAAGAACAAGAACGACCATTGAAGAGGTGAGGTGAACAAAGCGGGCAAGAAACAAGTCGAATGGGGAATACCCTGATCTCAGGCAGATATATCTCCAGAGTGATATATCTGAGATTTCACATCCACATCGCTACGGGGAGTTCCGGGGGGGGGCAATCATCGTTATTAGATACCGTTTCTGAAGAACATACGAGCAGCCGAATCAACAGGGCACAAATCACATAATAAAATGTGCAACAAATTCGTAAATCTCAGCCAGGAGAAAAACAAAAAGAAAAAAAAAAGGAATGAAAAGGGAGCAACAGCGTTTGGCAACTAACTTAAGTAGCGGTAGCAAAAGGCTACTAACATGTTTATGCTACTTTTATGAGGCGGCAATAAAATCGAACCAAGTACGAAAATAAAAATAAAACTCGAAATGAAAAAGGCAAGGGCTATTCGCTCGGTTCGCTCTGTACCAGGATCGCCGGCACTCACACAATGACTTCATCGATTTATAGCGGTCACGAGTGCGGAGTGGACTGGCTTCTCGGTTTTGGTTTTTGGTTTTTAGGTTTTCAGTTTTCGGTTTTCAGTTTTCGGTTTTGGTTATTGCCATTGCCCGTTGCCCATTGCCCATTGCCCATTTGCCATTGCTCATTGCCCATTGCTCTCTAGACCCATAGACCTGAACACGGTTGTGGACATGGGCGACTTGCGCTGCTGCCTTTTATGATGATATTGTTTTGCATTTCGCACACACACAGGACTCTCAGCGGTGGCAGCCACTGTGGGTCGTTCGGTCTTTTGGTCGGTGGTTCGGTGGTGCCGTGGTGCGGTGGTGCGTGCGTGGATTAAGTCTAGGATGCAGTCGAGGGACTGCGGTTCCTGGAAGCCACGGAATAACTCGCGACGCGTACGCGCTCATCCTGCCATGCGTTTTATGGTTTGTCGTCATAATCACCGGCACAGCATCTCGCGGTGCAGCGTCCCTTTTCCACCCCCTCCCCCTTCAGCCAGAGCTACCTTACCGCCGTCCTCAGTCCGCTCGTCCCGCTTGTCCGCTCGTCCGGTTGTCCGTTCACTGCGCCAGTGACACACTCACCCTCCAGACCCAAAAGCAATGCGACTGTCTCTTGATTTATGCAACCTGGCGAACGTGACTCGCCGGAGGAGCTGCCTCCACCTTCCCAAGATTCCGCACCGACTGGCTTCCTTGGGGCTCGTTTGTTTTTGTTAGACATAACGGGGCAGTCAATAAGCTTTTTTATTTCGCATTAATTTCGCATCGACTGCCGGGGCCAAGTGACAAATAACCGAACGAGGCAGGTTCTTATTCATAAGCTCTTGAGAATGTAGGGGGTTATCCTTCTTCCATTTTAATTGAGTAATTCAAGGAGGAATTTTGGGCTTAATTAATCCTTAGCAGTATCTTCGTTTAATTATCATGTAGGGTTTCTTATCATTAAGTATACAATTTGCAATTTCTAACAAGTGACACATAACTTTTCTTCTTGACGTTTCTAAAAAGATTTGATTTTTAAGTATTAAGTATTTAATTAGCCACTAAATTGAGTTCATATTTAAAAGTTAATAAACATCGCACAATTAGCTATTTGTATTCATAAGTAACCAAAGCAGATTCAAATAAAGGATCTGGCAATGATATGAAACGTGGCATTATCATGGCTATCATTCATTGTTTGATCCATTTGTTGCCACCAATTGGTTGGCCCTGTCTTCAGGTGAGGAATTTCGGTTGTGGCCCTACTCTTCATGGCTGATTGAATGCACACACACTCATCTCACTCAAAAGACGCAGAGGGAGACATTAATCACAAATCAAACGGCTACAAATAGAGCAGCGCGCAGTGGAAGATTGGTATTGAGATTCGGATACAGACTGCTGATTCCAATAGCCCTGGGTCGCCCCCCCTACACACCCCCTCCTCTTCTATCGCAATCCGATGCTGCACAAACAAGGCGCAACACTTGACAATGACACAAAGCGTCAACTTTGGCGGCAACAACACCGCTGCACTTGCTGCGCCCATGCACGGGGATTTTGGATGGAGATGGAGATGGATACGGGATCGGGAATGGGGATGGGAACGGGAATGGGAATGGGCTAGAGAATGGGAATGGGAATCGAAATGAGCAGAGATGAGCCCTGAACTGGGCGCAACTGCAGGCCAGATCAAAGCAAG
Source organism: Drosophila rhopaloa (assembly GCF_018152115.1). Taxonomy (NCBI): domain Eukaryota; kingdom Metazoa; phylum Arthropoda; class Insecta; order Diptera; family Drosophilidae; genus Drosophila; species Drosophila rhopaloa. The sequence continues at coordinate 9,574,722 of NW_025335123.1, read as the reverse complement.
AGTGCCTCAATAATGATAATCATCGCGATCATGATGAGCGACTGTCGTCTTAACAGATCTTCTGCTGCACAAATTCTGACAAGTGAAATAATAAATTTTTCTATATCATCTCGCGCAGGGAGCCGTCGCAGCTATCTCCCTCCCTCGCTCGCATTAAATGGGACACATTTAATACAATTTTCTGATTTCCAGAGTCTTTGTTTTGTACCCTTTTTGAAGGACCCTCAATCAACCCAATCTCCATCAGCGGCTAACCAGGGAGCGGGGCTATATGAAAAGCGGGGCGGGGTAACTGTCGGCACTTGGTGAAAATATTTGTTGTACGCCTCGTTGAACTTGGTTATTTATTTTTTTTTTTTTTTTGTGGGGGGGGAGGCGGCTTAGACGGGACTTAGCTGTCGGGGATTAGCTGATGGATATGGACAAAAACTGGTTAAGAAATGAAATGCCCAAGGCATAACTATATTTTCGGCTATATTACGCCACCGTCTTAGTTTCCGCCAGACCATCTGCACCACATCCTTTAGCCCCTTTACCCCCCTTTTGGCCCTGGCTCTCCATGGGAGTTCACAACGAGATCGTACCGCACGCGTGTATTTGCTATTGTTGGTTAAAAAAAAAAAACAAGACAAGACGAAAACTCATAAAAGGGAGAAACAGAGAGGGCTAGAGAGTTGTAGAGCGAGACAGAGTGATCGGCGGAGAGGTGAGGCCGGAGCGGAACTGATCAAAGTCATTCAAACATGAATGAAGTTCATTAAAAACTGATCAAATCTGTTGGGCGAGAACAATGCAAACAAGACAAGAGCGGCGGAGAAATGCTGATACAACAGGCTCGGAGGGGGGTGGGGGGAGGTTGGTCAGGGGAAGTAAGAGGGGAGGTGGTAAGGAGTACAAAACGATGGGAAAGAAGCAAGAAGTAAAGGCGAGAAAAGAAAGAAAGACACACACACACACGCACACACACACAGACAAACACTCAGACAAAAAGAAAGAAAGAAAGAAGCAGCTGGCAGTGACAATTTCTCACTCTCTCTCGGCCCATCTATCGCCCTCTCCCTCCCTCCGTTCACTTCCTTCTCGCTCACGCCATGTGTGGCAATGTCCTGGATTCGATTCAATTCAATTGCTTGTCCTGAGTTTGTCCCGTCCCTTCTCCTTACACGGCCCTTACAAATGATGACATTTCCTGATATTTGTTTCGCTCCTCCACCAACAAAGGACATCGAACGTCCTCGAAAGGAGCAAGGACAACAAACACCTGATCCACAATGGGAGTCGAACAGCGAGTTGCTGCCACAACGGAAGTGTTAACGGTGCAGGATTTGTGGATGTCCCGCAAAGGCCAAACATAATAACAAAGTCCCGCGGAGAGAGGGGGAGCGGAAATCGACGGGTTCTACGTACATAAGTCAGGCATCTAAATGAATGTTAGGGAAGATCTCCTAAGCGCAGCTCAATAAATATCATAACGATTGAATAAACTCGTCTACTTCACACATTTATACATTTAAGAGTAATCAGTCAAGTGGTAAAAATAAATAATCAATAGGGTTTCCTTTTCCTAGAATGATTATCTAAAAATCTATCCAAAATGAGGTACAATTTTGTAATCTCAGGAAACACTCGAATTTGATAAACTACTTTATCCAAAACAAAATAATTTATCAAATTCAAATTAATATTTTCATTCTTTATGAGAGATGTCATTGTTGGCACCAAAAATATAGTCTAGATAATTATTAACGATCAATTTTACAAAAGGATAATACATAATATATACATTGTATACAGATTCAGAGTGACAACTAAATTAGCCATCTACAATTAGCAATAGCCGTGCAAAATCTGAAGGATAAGTAAACATAATAAGTGTTGTCCTAAAACAAATAAAACATGTGAATAATTTCCCTGACAAATGTTGCCCTCTCCCCGTTGCGCATACGCCATGTGGGGGCTGGGCAGGTTTTGAAAGGAAGAACGTTTCAATTTGCGGGCCAGCAATTGGCAACGCTCGGGCGAATTTTGACCACCGACGGTTGACCAAACAGCCAACACGGGCAAATGGTCAAATGGGCAAATGGGCAAACGGACAAATGGGCAGGTGGACAAGGTGGACAAGGTGAGCGGAGCTGGCTCAGTGGGAGCTAATTGATGCATTGAACAACTGACGGACTGCAACTGGTGGCTGGGTGGTCCGCCTACAACCGGCTCGAGATGAGGCCGAATATGCAGTTGCTGGGAGCGGAGACACTTTGTCGTTGGGTTGCCAATTGCATGGACTCAGAAACCGAGACTTAGGGGCGGCAGCAGGGGCGTGCCCGGCTCACAGCTGGCTGCCCTGCCTCAGTCTCAGCCTCAGTCTCAGTCTCAGCCTGAGTATCAGCCTCAGTTTCGGTCTCAGCGCTTGTGTAAATATTTCCCCGTCTTATTTGTGCCACACAGCACACAAAGCCGGACGGTCAGTTGGTCCGCCTCCCTGCCGCGGACGGACGGTCGGGGGTTTTGGGCCAGATATTGTTTTAACACATTAGCAGCGCAATGCAACAAATAATTTCCATAAACTGCTGCGCCGAACCTCTCTGGACCTCTCTGTCGCTCCTCCGGACCCTGGGCTAAATGGAGCGACAACACGGCAATAGACTCTCGGCCGAGACAAAACAACACAGCCAACAAAAGTAAATTTCAATGCACGAAAGAGATATGTCACAGGAAGAAAATATTAGTCTTTGTCATTAGGCAAAACAAAAAAAAAAAAATATATACAACAAAAAGAAAAAAAAAATGGGGAAAAAACGAAAAGAAAAGAGGAGATCGGAGGGAAAATCAAGAGGAAACTGGGGGGCAGGGGCACCTGAGTACATGAATGGGTTATGGGTTGTGGCGCGATTATGATCGTCGTCGTCGTCGTCGTCGTCGCCGCCGCGATGATGATGTTTGCCCACCAACAACGGCCGCGACTTGTTGTTGCCACATACTCACATGATTTAAGCCCGGTCCCAACACGAAATGTTTCCCATCATAAAAGACCGCTGCGCTCAGATTGGACTTCTTCTGCTACAGCTGGAGGTCCCAGTTCCAGTCGCAAAGTCCAAAAGCCAAGCGGTTCGAGCGGAGGAAAACCTAAGAGACCCTGAAAGACTGACCAAACTGAATGCCTGAAAGAGTGTCTTTCGGGCCAAAAGCAAACGAAATTAAAAACGGTTCAAATGCTTGGCTTGAGCAAGCAACTCACCAGCCCTCTCCACTCCATTTGGAGCCCCTCCTGCCCTCCACCCAATCGGAAATGCCCGGCGCGGGAGGGGACTTTTCTTTCCCCAATCGATCACCGCTGGGAAATCGCCGGGGGAAATCGCAGGGGCAAAGCCCAAACCATTGCGAATACATCTAAATTTATCCATTAGCGATACATGAAGTTCTAGGCCGGAAATGGTAGGGAAATTCCCCATGTAAAGCCATTTAAATTTCCCTAAAAGCTAATAGTTTTCGTCTAACTACTAAAGCAAAACCCCTAAATAATATATACTAGGTTGACAAATGGTATATATAAATTAAAAATGTATTCAAAAGCCATTTAATTAATTGAATCACAAAACTAAGGATTTAAATACTTTGCCATAATAATTACTAAGCATAAGTTTAAATTATATTTGTAAATCGTTAAAAGGTCAAGAGACTGGATCTTGAATATAATGAACAAGAAGTTGAAAAACCTTCAGCTTTGTGTTTTTTACAGCTAAATATAGTAATTATATGTAGATACACAACATTCAGCATACGCACAATAAATAGCAAGAGCTTAATGAATCATTGTAGTTGGTTCATAAAATGATCTGTCCATTAAACGATTGCCGCGAAAAACTCTAGTCACACAAACTACGCAAATTAAATTATCTTAGGCTTGTGCCACATTCGCATTTAATATGAACTTACCGACTTGACGTCAGAAATACAAGCGGTTCTCAAGCGCTTCTACGCCTATTTTCAAGTGCTATCTGATTTCCGCTTAAATTTCTATTTAGATTAGATTAGGGCGGGCAAAAAATTTCTCAGGGGTCTGGGGGTCAGAGTTAAAGTTTCGGTGGAAAGCTATGGGGATTCCGGGAAGACCTAACCATTTCCCAATAAGTTCAACACCCATAACTCGCTCATTTGCAATTGTATAACTTGCCGTAAAATGAAAAGAAGTTATTCTGTTTTTAATTCTGTCGGAAATTCCAATCGTTCGCCGGTAGTCCTTATCTGGACTGGACAGAGCTCCCCCCCCCCTTCCTTCACCTATTAACGGCCAAGGTCGCCAAACATTTCCCGAGGGCCGAAGAGGCGCCCTCATCTCGCCTCCACATCCCCAGCAGCAAACGTTCGAGCATCCAGGTCCCAAGCTCAAGTCGCACATTTAATTTTTCGGAGAAAAACGCCAGAGTTTCTCGCAATTTTATGATAAATTCATTGAATTTTTTTCGTGCGCCGAAAAGTAAAACAAGCAAAGTAAGAAACTCGAACAGCGACTTGAGAAGCACCCTAACAGAAAATAGTTACTATATAATATAGTTTTTGTTAATGAGTAAAGTAAATCCTTTCTTAACTTAAAAAGGTTTTATCATTGCTAATTAATTTAAATAGTTTGAATTATTGATATATATTTGCTTGCTGGTGATGGTTAATATATGGGATTGTCATGGATATACCTTTTTACCAGGGTATCCAAATAAGGCCGCAAATAAACTCGCTCGCGGCGGTGACGCTGAACAACAACAGCAACAACAAGTTGTGTTGGCTGGTTATTGACTCAGTGATATGGCAACAAAATCAGCGACTCCAACAACAACAACAAGGACTACAACAGCAGAACATACAACAACCAAATCGGTGACGACACAGATGCCCCAAAGAAGCTGCGTCAGTCGGTTGCAATTTCAACCGGCATATCACAAATGTTTATTGGCAATAGTTCCTCAATCGACTTATCAGTGACGTCAGAGGGCGCTGAGCTGGCAAACATAAGCAATCTGAAACTAAAACGGGGGTGGGGGGTGTTTTTTACACAGCGAGTCCATAAACAACACGAGCGGAAAACGGCCTATAAATAAACGCAAAATTGATGTTGGCGTAAGATGCTTAACATTTTCATTGACTCAAGACGGGACTTCTTCGCCGTGGACCGTAGCTGGCGACTGGGATGATGATGGAAGGCCCCGGGACTCATCCTCATCCTCATCCTCATCCCCAGTCCGGTGTCAGAGTCTGTCATCCCCGTTGATTTGTGTCGAGGAAGCAAGTGCTCCAAGTCGCCAGCCCGAAGAGGGAGCTGCTTGGGAGCTGATCTTCACGATCATGCTCATCCCGTCATCCCGCGGGAAGCACACTCAGCGAAAATCTGCGGAGCCAGCTTAGGACCCAAGGACCCCATAATCCGCACGTTACAACTTGGATAAATATATTTAGTACCTTGAAAATAGTTTTCTATTTTCGATTATTATTTTTAAAAGACTAATCAAAGATGGAATTGTAAAAAAAATATTTTTAGTTGGAAAAAAAAAAAACTAATTTTGCAGGTATACCATTTTGTAGTCCCATTTTTATTTTTATATGTTTTAAACTTCGAAATTTTGAGTTTTGTCACCTATTCAAAAAATCTAATAGAGGCAGTACAAGTTGTGGCTAAATATAGCCAGATCATGGAATTCTATTTTAATCGCTGAGTAGACGAATCTGTTTTTATTAACTAGCTAGAAAAATTAAAAAAAATTTTTCCAAATTAAAAACAACAATTTTAATGTAGATTAACAGCAAATTCAAACACTAGAACTCAGTTTTAATTGAGTCAGTTTTAATTGAGTCATTTTTCTGCAAAGTTACTATTATCAGAGTGCGAGTGTGTCCAAATAGAAATAAATTTATCGAAACTCACCCAGATAGTGGCGATTTCTCGCCGTGCAGATGGACGACGATCTTGACGAACTGGAACGCCTGGAACTGGCGCGCTTAGATGGATAGCCCCGGAGATTTATCATCAAGCCACTCAAGGGGCACAATTAAAGCCGCTCCATCTCTCTTTCTCGCTCCATCTCCGGAGTGTTGAAAAGTAAGGAAGCTTTAACAAATTACCGCCCAGTGGCCGCTCGCTTGGTCGCTTGGTCGCTCGGTCGCTCGGCAACGGGCTGCTTATAAAGCGCTGTAAAAATTTGCCAAACCAACACCAGAGCCCGGGCCCTTGACCATCTTCAGTTCCATCTTCAGCTTTAGCTTTAGCTTCAGCTTCAGCTCCAGCCGCAGCTCCATCTTCATCTCCATCTTCAGCTCCATCTCCATCTCCATCGCCGTCTTCATCTCCATCTCCATCTTCAGCAGCAACTCGATGTCCGTTCTTTGCCAGCGGCAAACTTGGGCGCATACTCCGGAACGGGGGACACTGGGGGATAACTGCGGATGGTGGGGTAAGGTGGATAACTGGGGGGTTCCGAAAGGGGGAGGAGGGGCATTAAAGGAGAGATCTGTGGCGCGGACCTTATAGAGCGAGCATCGCCGGGGCAGAGTCACTCATGTCATGACAGCAAACGAGCGAGCGGCAGACTTATGACTGAGTAATTGCTGGTGATATTTATGCGAGGAAGCGTCCGACTTTTGCGGTGCGTCTCTGTCGAACCCCCCCCCCCACCTACTCCCCAGTTCGCTCTCCACCCCCTCCCCTCCCCTCCAACGCTGCTGCTTATTATCGCTTGCCCCACAACGCGCTCGCTGCGGCATATTGATTAGCAGAAAAACAGTCCACACGCCTTGAGTTATGACATTTGACTTGTACACCACGCCAATGGGTGAGTAACCAGACTAGGATGTCAACAAACACAATACCCCCCCCTTCTTATAACTTACCGAGATTTGAAATTTTTATTTCATTCACAGGGAATGCTGAGTGATGCAGTTGCATGGTAATTTTGTTTTCATTTATTATAATATAATAAAAAAAATCCAAGAGTTTGATTTTTAAAAAAGCTTATCGGTTAGTGATATTATTTTTATTAGCCATTGGAATATAAAGTACAAGTTCAGCTGTTTTTCCAAGTAATCTTTATTATTATAATTTAAATACAGTTAATCAGGGACTCCAAGTAATTTTAATTTTCATTAATTTACATGGAATTTTTTTTGGAATGATTGATTATCTTTTTGAAAATAATTAGTTTAATAGTTTGTATTCATTGGAGCATTTCATAAACATATTACTGAGATAAATCGTATCCATCTTCCTGTTTATGCTTTCCGGATTATTTACCACAAATCTTTACGAAGTGGTTAGACAGTTGAGTCAAATAGCTTTTAAACTTGTTGTTTTTTAAATGCTAAATTATAAAAAATAATTTATATATTTCTGTAGGAGATCTGGGGATTCGTTGACTTGGCTCTTCGTTTTGGGTCTGACTTCTGACTTGGGGCACATGCACACACTCTCAGCTGGATGTTGCTGCCGTGCATGTTGCTGTTGCTGTTGCTGTTGCAGTTGCTGTTGATGTTGCTGTTGCTGTTGATGTTGCTGTTGTGCTGTTGCTTTTGCTGCGCTTGCTGCTCGCATAACATCACATACCGCAAAGCAGTGTGTTTGCTGTCTCTCGGAATGTAAATCATTCGCTAAGTACGCTTGATTTAGGCGACCATCGCACTACATTCTTCGACGAGGACAGAGCCGCCGGGGGGAGGGGGTCGGAAGACTGAGACTGGGACCGGGACTGGGACTCAGGCCGAGGCTGTGAGCCTGGCTGACAGATGGCTGGTAGTCCGTCCGAGGTTTCGGCGGCGCGATGCAGATACACGAGCACTTTCCAGCCAGGGCTTCAAGCTGACGAGCTGACGACGAAAGCAATACGCCATACATAACTCATCGCACATAATGAGACTGCAATAATTCACTTGCTCTCCATGCTCTCGCTCTCTCTCTCTCTCTATATATCTCTCTCTCTTTTTCTCCGCCTTTCTCCCCGTCTCTCTCTCTTTCTCTCTATCCCCATCTCTATCTGTCCCTGATCCCCATTTCACCCGGCTCGCAGATTCAGAGATACTAGGCCCAGACTTTGGCCCAGACGGCTGCCCACACGCAGAAAAAAGTGTCATTGATTTAAGCGATTCAAAGAAACTTTAACAAAATTATTTTACATATATACAGCGTACGCACATACAGCTTATAAAAATCTAAACCTAAGATTATCCTGAAGCCTTCATATTTTGTTTTGAGAAAACTATTTCCAGAGCGACATATACCTTTTTGATTGATTTCCAGTATATACAAAAAAAATGTTGAAGAGTACATTGAATCCCTAATTTAATGATTATTTAACATTCATAAAAAATTCAATGTATGCAGTCCTTGAAAAAGAAATATTCATTTTATTAGTGTAACTAGTCCGATTGTTGTTGATTAATTTACAATGGTTTACATAAATAAGATGTTTTAAAAAGCGTAATTTATTGTTTAGTTTTTGTTGAATCATTAACATCTTTTCGAGTTGTAATGTCCAAAGTACGAACTTTTGAAGGCTATTTAAAATCTTTGGTATTTGAAAACAAATATGCATTAACCCCGCAAAAAAAATATCACCTAAAATAAAGTACAAAATCCTTAAGTACCCAATTACGATTATAACATTATATGAATACAATTTCTTATTTGTTATGTTATCATCGTGAATTCACAAATTATTAGGTAGTAATTAACATGTGTGCTCCTGGTTATTTGTTTCAGTGCCTCCTTGGAGGCAGAAGCTTCGGAAACTCCTCCTCCAGCCCCGTTTATCTTTCCGATTCAACTGCAGGTTCACGATCAGGTTGGCGATCGCACTCGCATTCGCATTCGCGTTCGGAGTCGTCCGTCCGCAAGTGGAAATCTTCATGCACTCCTAGTTTTCTGTAATTAAGTGTAATGAGCGTAATTGCTAATGTGTAGCACGGATCTCCGAAGATCTCTTTCTCTCTTTCAGATTTAGTTATAGCTCAGAGCCGAGCAGCCCCATTCCGGGCCAAACCCGCTGGATCGAGGATCGTGATCTCGGCAAAGTGAAATTAAAATGTATGACAAAGTGCGTGCAATAATTCGTGCAAGTTTAATGAGCGGAGCCGCAATGCGATGGACATCGTCTAATTGCACTAGATATGGATATTTTAATTGAATGAGAACGCTGTCATATTAGTGGCCAGTAATTAGTCCGATTTGTCCATCGCCGGACGACGGGCCACACTTGGTCAGTTCCCTATCCTTTGCCATTTCTGCAGTCGCTCGCCGCCACCGATGCCTCCTCCCTGGATTTGTTAATCAAATATTGTCTCGATCCGGTGCACAGTGGAAAACATGATTTAGAAATTGCCAAAAAAAATTACAATTTTAGTGAGATATATATAACAAAATTCAGAGGTTATTTACTAATAAGACAAGAAAGTACATTCAAGACTTGGACAATAAAACGCCGTACATTAAGGTGGCTTACCTCAAGAAGTTTTAATTTTGGTTCGTTTTAATTCTAAAGCTATTGAACATGTTGTAGCCAGTTTTTGATGGTGAAAAATTGAACTTAATGGATGTATAAAATACAAAAGTATTTTTGTAATTACCCAAGCTAAAACTTGTGGGGGAGGTAGGGTTTTGAAACCATTTCGATCCAAAAGTTGACCAATAAAACTTCCATTCAAAGAGGCTAAAATACTCTTAATTAAATCAATACTTTGACTTCAACGCTTCGTATTCCGATCTTATTTTTTCCCACTGCATACAGCTGCCGTTCGCCTCGGATCGATCGGCTGGGATCGGATCGGGCCCAGACTAGCTCCATAATGGGCAACCAATTAACTGCAGTCCAGTCGCGTTCGGTTTAATGAACTGTCCAGGATAACATGAGCACTCGAGCACTTGAGGACCGACTGCAACTGCATCTGAAACTGCAACTGCAACTGCAACTGCAGCGATATCAGTTAACAAGATCGACACCGCATTCCACATCCCTTAAGGCGGTGAGGCGGGGGAGAGTGGGACGGCGGGGGAGGGAGCGGCATGCCGGGATTCCATATTCAAATATTTGACCATCGCATTCGCCTGTGAAGTTTTTTGTCCTGGGCCTTTGTCCGAAAGGGGTTCCGTCAATATTTGACGGGCCACTTGTGAATTGTGACCTCTTCGCCCCTTTTGCCAGCGTGTGTGTGTTCCCATTGAGTGATTGCCTTCGTGTTTGACTGATTGACTTGCGCATACCCCCCACCCCTTTCTCCCCTCCCCCTCTCCCTCTTCATCTTATTATCCGTTCTGTTTGCGCCCTGATCCTGTCCAGCGATAAGCTGGCACCACCCCCGCCTCCTCTGACAGGATATCGCAGGCACACGCTCATCAATTTTTCCACCTTTTCTGATTCAACATCAGATGCAAAATATGTGCACCTGAAGAAAATACTTTGGCTATAAATCTATTAATCTTTTTTACTAATCATATATTAAATATGATTTTAAACACATGAAAATGTAGGATTGCTAAAAAGGTTATTAAATTATCGGATGTTTTTATAAGCCCCAAAAGAGAAAGTTACATATAACATATTTTGGTCTGATATCAGATTTATTTTCCATGTTTCTCTTTCCTCTCGATTAATTGACTTTTAATAGAGAATATATCACTACTTTTTCATATGTATATATTAACATATTTTTTTCCTGAGTGTACGCTGTGCCTCTCAGTTGCCGAGTCTCTCTTCCCTTTTCGTGTCCCGAAAGTCTGGCGCCAAACTGGCCATTAATTATATCAATTCCATTGTCGCAACGCTCATCAAAATCGGCATCTGAATCGGCTGCGCTGCGCTGGAATTTTTAGGGCCTTCTCACCTGGGTGGTGGACCACCTTTTTCGCACGGATCGCAGCCTGGAGGGCGCAGAAGCAACTGTTTCCCAAATAGCCGCAAAAGGTCAAGAGCTGATGTGGCATTCATTGACAATTAAAAACGCCTGCCCATTGTCCGGCACTGATCACTTCATTGTGCGATTGTCCAGCTGCCCCTCGCCCTTCGTTGTCCTTGTACCGCTTCACCATCACCCTCCCCCCCTTCCCCATGCGCTGTACCGCTTTTGTCCCGCTGGCAGGCGATTCAATTGTCGTTTGTTGCCCGTTGCCCGTTGCAGAGTGGGCGCGTCACCTTTGATCTCGCTCGATCGATCCCTCGGTGGTTCTTTCATAATTTGTGTCACTTTATGTTTGCGGCCCTCTCGAGTGCTGTTTTTCCGCCAGACAATTGAATCCCATTTCGCAATTGAAAACACCTTTGGACCTTATTAAGCGGAAAAGCGGGGGGTTGCATGAAAACGCCAAAAAAAAAAAAAAAAAAAAAAAATTGTCATGAAAAGGCCTGCTCATTGTTAAGTGATCGTAATTTATTTGGGCCAAGGCGCCGCTTAGACGGCTTCAGACTGGACCATGTCCTGGTCAGATGGTTCTTGAATGACCCGATTTCGGGGCAAACAAATAGAGAAAGTTAAAGGGATTACAGCTGGCCAAAGGATGAGTTATGCTGTAAAGTGGGCATCTTTTGATGGAAATATTAAGGATACCAAATGCTAAATCTGGGAGATCATTTTTGGTAATGTAATAAGGAGATGTTAATAATAACTCAATAAAAATTTCTATTAAAAACCTGTTAATTTATTTGTATAATAAACACTAAGCCACTGAGGGAGGTAAATTTAGCATGACAGAAGTGCAATTTTAGATAATTAAGCGGCAAACTCAATTAAACTAAATGTTTAAAGATAACCTCGTTAAAAACACAAGCATAGGCTTTTATTTATAAACGCTCACGTGATTGTTTAATGATCTTGTGATCAAATTAAAATGTTTCCTTGGCTTACCTTGTGATGGAAATAAAAACTTTCCTTGGACTCGATGAACTTCTTGGAAATGTCACACTTTTCCTTCTCGAGCACTTTTGCGTTGGCCTTCTCTGTGAAATTGGGTTTTTCACAGCCGTCAGCAAATGGAGCTCAACCTCCAATTTTGCAGCTCGACAAATGTGTTTACAGTAAGATCTCTTCTTGAGGAAACTTTTTTGGGGGCGGGGGAGCGGCGACTTGTTGCCCAAGAGCAGCTGGCCAGCGGATTGAGAAGCGGTTTCGATTCCGTGAACGGAGAAACTGCTGAGTTGTGGACGGAGATTTCAACACCTCACTGGAGCAACCCCCACCTCCCCCCCTCCCTGAAAATCTTCCGTATTGCGAATAGATTCCCACAGGCGGACGGATTCGATGAGCCAGCGATTATTGCAGTTCGTGGGAGAGTCGCGAATCGAAAAGTCCACGCGAATCGTTTTACAAATCGGAACTATTGGATATACTGGACACTGGACACACGCCTTGATGGGCGGGCTGCCCCCCCCCCTGCATCCCTCCCCCCTCCTTGCCGTCACCCTGCTCGTGGGGCCTTGGGAACATTTAGGGAACATAAATGTAACGCCATTATCTGAGGAAATCAGCAGCGGAAAACATAACTCAAAAATACACACAGCAAATACAAGTTAAATATAAAATAAGAGGGAAAACAAGAAAAACACAAATGAAATAAGATATTTTAAATTAATTGCCGCCGCGTTGAAGACCAAGACCAGACAAAAAAAAAAAAAAAACAGTTCAGTGCACGTGACTTGTGACGGGAACAGTCGGACACAAAATATCCAGATTCAAAACTGAACAGAAAACAGAAACAAAACAAAATAAACATTTAGATTAGATCAGTGGCAGGCGCAAAAGTTCATTCAGCAGGAGCTAGGAGAGGAGAGGGCCCAAATGAAGGTATCGACCACAGGAATACCTAGCTTTTCAGTATTAAAATAAAGTTAAATGTTTTCCAAAAAGTATCCATATAAGATAAGAACAGTGCAGATAACAAATATTTACTATAAATAGTCGGTAAGTGTTCTTTTTAGTGGTTTAAGTAAATGTGTTGTTAAAATTGCATATATTTTGTATCAATTTTTGTAAAACAATATTTATTTTTAAATACTAGTAGTAAATTTGTTTATTTTCATTGATGCTGTTTGTGTGCATTTTTAAAAGACATTTTAACAAGCAGTATTATTTAAGGCCATCTAACCACAAAACAAAAATGGGCAATATTGCAAGACTAACCATTAATGACCATTAGTACTTAGCCCTTGGATCGCACAATCTGAACGATAACGCATATGCCCAGACAAATAAAGGGTTTCCGGACTGGGAGAGCTGAAGGAATTTCAACATTTCTCATAGAAAGACATAATTTTCAATTTAATAAAGGTCAGGCCAATAAAAACCTATCAAAACTGAAGATAGATGTGCGCTACGTGCACCTGAAAGGGACAAAAGGGTTGACGCTGGCCGTATTGCATGCAAAGCAGCGAAAAAGAGAGGGGTTGAGTTGACTAAAGTAGAGATGGCGATGGCGATCCGAAAGGCCATGAATGGGATCGCATAGTTGCATGTGCGCCGCCTGCCCCATTCGGATCTCGGACCTGGCCAACATCCCAGTGATCTTGGCCAGAGATCACACGGAGAGGCTGCCGCAGGGAGAGGACACAATAAAATCAGTCCGATAACCATCTTAACTGGGGATGGGAACGGGGAACGGGAATGGGAATGGGAGTGCATCCCTCTCTGTCGCTCTATCTTTGGCATATTAAATTGTTGAATCAGTCACCGAAAAGGAGTCGGAGTAGGAGTCGGAGGAGCAGTGCTGGGCAGACAAATCGGAGCACGTACACCGAGTCCGAAATTAATGACAATTGCTGATTGTGTGCGATAAAGCCGATTCGGGTACTCCGGCAAACCGCAGAGGAGAACATCAAAAATCCAGTGCTCAGTGAAGGTGCGCGCTTAGATCCCGGCCCAGCGATAAGTCCCGGGAGAATTGGTGATCTGGGGAGGGGGTGAGGGAACGGAGAACGGAGAATGGAGAATCAAGAGCGGCGACGAACATTTCTTGTCGTTAAACCGCTGGTGTTGCTTGTGTGCAGCGCAGCTGACAAAGGGACAAAGGCGAAGGTGACCCAGAGGAGAGAATTATTATATGGCTCATAAAATATTTGAACAAGTCTATAAATGCCGCGTAATTCTGTTGCAATTAAAGCCGCGGCGACGATCGTAAAAGGAAATTGCTTGGACACTTTTATGTCTCTCTTTTACTTTTGGGCTCTCATCCAAAACGGGGCGTATGCGCAATTTCGGTGGGAATCTACACCGAGTGTAATTGATATGGCGCCAGCAGGAATCCCCATTCCCATTCCCCCTTCATCGAACGACCACCCGGTCGGCAGAAAAACTCCCGATACGTGTGTACTTTCAATTGTTTTATATTTGATTTCTAAAATGTTAATACCTACACAAAGCTATGTTACATAGAGGTGTGTATAAACGTTCATATATCCGTGTATATAGTCGGGGGAGATATATAGCTTGTGGCCTTTACTTTAATCATCTACTATCACAGCATCGTAATACAAGGCAATGTATATCTAAGTATACTTAGTATCTAGCGGAATGTGCGGCAGATTGTTGGCGAGTTGACATAATAAATAATACAATGGGACTTACAGCTACGCAAAAAACAAAAAAAAAATACATTCGTCCTTAGATATCGATATCATTCGCTTTTGTTGATTGGTTGATTGTTCTCATTACTTATTCGGTTTTTTTCATAGCCTTGGGTGTGTCTGGGATTCCTCGTGATTCGTCGTGACTGGTGGTATGGTGGCGTGAGTAATAAATAGAGGATGTTTAATAAATTAAGGATGTCTTATGTCTTCATGGAATGAGCCTCGTTTTCGTGGAATGGAGGTTTCACCGGTTGTGAGCTATTAAGTATAAGCTTAAGCTCTTTCTCATTAGCTTTTGATCTGTTTGACTTTGCCACCTGAAACCATCTGCAAGGACTTCTTCTGGCACAGCTGCTTCCGCTGGCCGTCGAGGATCTTGCGAATGCTCTTCAGGTACTGGACGAACTCCATTTTGACGAAGAGTGCGTCCACCTGGAGGTCGTTGGTGGCGGGGGGCGGGGCCACTTCCGCGCCGCTGGCGGCCAAGGTCGCCTGGTGGTGCAGCTCGACCAGCGGCGTTTTGAACTGCTGCAACCGCTTCTCCATCAGCTTCAGCGGTATGATCTTGTAGGTCACCAGCGGCGAGGCCTGCCGCTTTTTCTGGCGCTGCTGACGGGCCTTCGACGGCGGCTGGCGGCCGTACAGCAGATTGGTCAGGTTGATGGCCCCCTCCACGCTGCAGAGCACCTGCCTCGCGGAAGTGCGCATGCGCAGCAGTTCCTCGGACAGCACGCTTTCCGCCTGCAAATTGGCATAGTCCCAGTGCATCTTGGCGTGCCGCAGATAGCTGAAGGCGCCCACGTAGAACTGCAGGTCGCGGTGCACATGTCGCAGATTGAGCTGGAATGGGTTAAGGAAAACGGGAATCGGCTTAGTTGGTTTGCCAGCACAAAACCGCAATGCTTATAAAATAATCATGAGTGATATTCGTGTGAAGGTTCTAAAGTGCCAAGGTATCTTGAGTATCTCTTTGAAGTAAGGCCTGTTAGCAAGTTTCTAACCGCAGATGCTTACAAAATTACAAGGATAATGTTTATAACCAAAGAACAGTGATAATAGGATCCTTTAAAAAAAAATATAATCAATCATATTTTAATTTTTGTCATTTAATGTTTAATTCGGGTGCATATTATTTTTACCTTGAGTCATTTTACATTTAAACTTTTTCATTCTGAAGATCATATTGATATGAAATATAAATTACGATTAAGTTTTTATTATATGAAAATTTCAATTAATATAATCTTATGAATGTTATTCGTAACTCGATAAGGAAATATTTACACAAAATTTTAAAAAGATATCAATATATATAAAACTGATTAATAAATCGTTAATACAAATTTAAGTATTGTGACCCAAGATCACAGGCTCATCTAATGTTCTTAGTTTTGGTCCCATTGTTTTTAAAGCAGCTTGGTGTTGTTGATATCAAAAAGCCTTTAATGATACGATATAGTGGTCTTACTTCTTGCAATTAAAGTCCCATCATGGAATTGTAAAATCAAGGTATTACGAGGCAGGGGACACTGGATATGTGAACGTGCTGTTCGCTATCTATATGGCATATATTTAGTGGCTATTTGGCATATAGCCCGACCAATAGTTCGATTGTTTTGGGTTGAGTGAACCGCGTTGGCTGCGCTGCTTCGTCGAAACCAACACTTCCCTCCCCCCCTCAAAAAAAAAAAGAAAAAAAATGAATGTATCTGCCCGGCGGCTGAAAGTGAAAATTGAGCCGAACGCTCGGCGCTCTCTCGTAACTGTTGTTTGAGGTCTCGGCTACGCTTCGGCTGCTTGCTCGTGACGTATTCGTCGTATCTTCGTTTCATTCATGCCGCTCGCGGCTCGCCCTTTCTCGCTCGCTCTCGCTTGAGTTTCGGGGGAACCCACGGCTCGGTTCGGCTCGCATGAATCACATATCACATATCACGTATACGTACCGCGAATTGCGCCCCCTTCCCCCCTCGCACCATCATCGTACCGCCCAGCGAACGCGAGTGTGTCATTTACAATAAATGAGCGTTGAAAACTGCTCAAACAAATCATCGTTAAACTCCGTCCTTCTTCCGATCCCGCTGCTATCAGCGGTCGGAATATGTGACGTAAAAAGACGGCCGCTTCTCGGTATCGAAACGAACCGATGCCTATAAATAGAGTTCTTCTATCAGTCCGTCTTGGCACCTCGTCATCGGATCGGGTTCCGTTCTGGGCTCTGTTCCGCTTGGGGATGTCAACAATTAGTTGGCGCAATTGGCATTGACGTAGCCGATATTGGCCAAATATTGACACTGCACACATCCCGAGCGGCAAGTTCCCAGCTTGGTACAGAGCGAGAAAAGGTTGTAGAAAAGTGGCTTGAGGTCTTAGATCGTTTACAAAAGTGAGACGGGAAATAATTTTTTTTTTCAATTTAAAAATTGGTTTAAATGACAAATTACAGGCTTATAGCCTCCAATATAAGTCTGTGATTTGTCATTTAAATGCCTGTGTTTTCTCTCTGTGTGATCTCAGATTCAGGTACTTTTCCCCACCTATGACGACAATTGAGAAATTTCAGCGAAAGCCAAACTTTGCTCATCGCCCTGAATAGGCGATTGAGTGAATTGGCAAATGAACGGAGTGATGGTGTTGGCTAAGTTTAGCAGAACGAGTAATAAAAAAACTCCAAGTTGGTTTGACCTTTGAGACACCTGTACTCTGATCGCGACGTTTGGCTGACTTTAGATGAGTCGGCTATTTCCCTGGTCCAAATGTGGGCTATTTCGAAACCAAAACCTCCTAACCACGCTCTCGATTTTAGAAGGGGGGCCCTCATAAAACCGTTTATGACTATGCCAAGTGAACTACCCTCATCTGGTTATCTGCAGATAATTCTGTCTTACACGAAACTTTCCCGGACACCTTCGAATTAGCACATTGAGGCAACCAAACCGATCTCGATTGATCCACCCCCTCAATGACGTCCAATGACGCCTAGAAGTGGGTTAGACCCTTTTTGGGGTTCGGTTTGCCATGTGGTCACGTCGTATTGACTTGTACCCGCCGTTACGATAAGCCGGCTCCGCGATTAGTCAATTATTCCGCGAATACTGGCTCCTACATTCCTGAGCCCATACTCCACACACTCCACACACTCCACACGCCCCACTTGCCCCACCTAACCGGCGACATTATTCACGGGCTTATCGGTCACCTCGGGTTTTTCCTCAGCTGGGTTTGCTCATTTCCCATGCCAGGGCGAAACTATTTCCGAATTCCCAGCCCCCGAAACGGTATCATTTGTCGGGGGTGCCAATTTGCCATTACTAAATGGCTACACTTCAGTTAAATGAAATTGTGTGGGCCCTCAACCAATCTACGCTCCAGACTCTAAAGTTTCAAAGTGAGAAGCTCCATAATTTTCCTCTATCCGTCAACACAATAATTCAGATATCGATGCCGAATATAATTCAAAATTTGATTACCTTCTGTTTGTTGTTGTTTACTTGTCAAGAGTGTAAATAAATAAAATTTCACGCTTGATTTTATTTTGTTTGTCCAACGAATTATCCACTTGGAATTATTTAGCTCGGTTTTTCGTTTCAGCTTTGAATCGGTTTCGAATCAGAACGATCCAATATACGGGGTAAGGCAATCATAAAACGTGATCTTGAATCAAGGCCGGTTCGGTGGGTAGGGAGATGGGGAGGGGGGTTTGCTGCGATGGATCTAAATAAACAATACTCAAAAAGGCGAGCGCACGCCGTCAATTTACTCTTAATCTTTATGTGGTTATGGCATCGATTGCTAATGTTCCCCCTCGTGCTGTTGTTGTTTGCCAATGCAAATCGACGGTTAATGGGGCGTCCCGAAACGCTGGCTAATGCTGACGAATCGGGGCGAGGTGCGGTCGGCAAGTTGAGGCTCTGTGAACTGGATGAGGGACGCTACTCTGAAACTTTTCTAACCACTTCTAGCTAATCTCAACTACCATGCCCATCATCCAGTGTCAACGATCAGTTTAGTGTTTTGGCCAAACTATAGAGACCACTCTCGCGTCTACCGGCACGATTCCTCGGACTCGGACTCGGTCTCGAACTCGGACTCATATGACCGCTCCACTCGCAGTTAACTTGTGACGGCCTGTTTGCACCTACGCAGGCCTCACGTGACCCTCTTTTTTATCACCTCAAGCTGCTCCCTGGCAACAGAAGAACCCACTTTGGCGTGTTTGATGTTTGTAAGTGATCACTCACTGGATGGCAACTGAATGGTTGTATCTTAGGGAAAAGTAGTCGGATATTTAGCTCACCTGCTGACTGCTGTTATTCAGACGGGGCAGAAACTTGTAGTTGACTTTGTGCAGGGTCCACTTTCGCCTCTTCATGATATCGAGGGCCTTGGAGTTGTTGGTGGCCAGTTGGTCCGGATTGGTGGTGGTCCTGGCCTTGTCCTCGGACTGAACGTGCCTCAAATTCCGAGCGGTTTCAATTTGCAGGTTCTGTAAGATCTGTTTTTTTTTTCAATTAGTTTGGTCCTTTTGCGGGGGGTGTGATTTAAACTTACCATTTGTCGCTTCTTGCAGCGTTTCGCCTGGCGATTGCGCTTCGGATTGAGGCCGGTGCGATTGTGCCCGCAGGTGTTCTCCCACTCCAGATGCGATCTGCTGGCCTTCAGTTCCTCCTGGAATCGCAGCCAGAAGGTGACCCCCGAGTGGCTGCGCTTCTGCAGGTGCTTCAGCGGGACTATGAAGCTGGGAGCGGAGGTGGAGGTGGTGGCGGGGTCGGGCGTGGGTGCAGCCGAGACGCCGCAGCCGCCGCCGGAGCATGGGAAGTGCAGAAGCTGGCTCATGACCAAGGCGAGCGTTAGCAGCGACCAGATTCCTTTCGGACGACGTCGATCCACGGACGGCGGCGACAGCGGCGGTTGCGTTGGATCCCTTGTGCTGGCCGTTTTGTTGCCGCTTCCGCTGCTCCTGCTGACGTCGAGCGGGCGGTCAGCTGTCGTCTATTGGGCGGTACCGAAAAAGAAAACAAAGAACAGACAAATAGGGTTTAATACAATGGCACAAACCTTTGGCTAGCCTTGACGTCAAACATTGGGCGCACGTTAGTATTTAACATAAGAAAACCCAACAGGTTTATATATTGGTCTAGACAATTTTCGGATATTTATATATATATTTATAGATTTGCCAAAATGAGGGCTTGGTGCTCGAGCGATGGTTGAATATGTTACCCGCCGAGTAGGGACCAATTACCATAAGTCAAGACTAACGGACGCGTGTATGAACTTAACCGACTGGTTATATATTATCTCCCCCCCTCCCCCCTTTTTCCCCACACTCCTTGTGCTTGGCCAACATTTGCTTAATATCAACCAAAAGCAAAGCCAAAACCAAAACCAAAACCAAAACAACGAACCCAAGCACGTGAGTGTGTGAGTGGGCGATGATGATTGTTGGCCGCTCTCGGGGATTCCCACCTGGACATATAATCGCAATTGTTTGGGGTCCCGAAGCGTGCGTGATTTGTTATTGTTATCGTTTGCGCTTTTTAACTATTGCTGTCTTTATCTGTCTGACATAATTATTTAAAATTAAAAATAAATTTCTTTATTTGGCCGCCTTTTCTGGCTGAATCATCGTGTGTCGGGGTGGAGGTCGACTGGTGCTGGTGATTGTGATTGTGGTGCCACTGCCATTGGCAGGTGGTGCTGGTGGGGTAGGCCCTGTCCGATCCACACGTATCTGTATCTAATACACTGGACAACATGGTCAACGAACTTGGCTTCTTGCAAACTTTTGTGAAATTCGCCCGCTCTGGGCCGTTTCTCTCTGGCTTTATCGCCCCGGCCCTGTCCTCCGCTCTTGGCTCGAACCTTGTCCATGCCGAATCGTTGTCGCTTTTCGCCTCAACCGCTGACGCATCCATTCGCCGGCCAACTACCAATACACCACCCCCCCCCACCCCCATACCTCTGCCCCCTCCCCCATCAATGGACGCACGAAACGTGTAAATTAATTTCACATGTTTCGCTCTTTTGCTTTAGTTTTTTTTTTGATTTTCGGAAAGGTTTTTAAACAGCCCAAAAGAACCAAAAGTATTTGCGTATCTATAGTATCCTAAAGAAGGGTTCCAAACAATTTATGAGTTTTCGTAATTGTAATACTTATAAAATGCGTGATTCACTTATAAAAACAAATCTTCGGAGGCTGTCAATATGTTTTCCTGGAAATTCTGGAAGTGATCCATGATAATTAGTAATTTTTTTGTGATTCACGAACGACCAGACTCATAGGAAGCTGGAGATAGAAGGGCCCCTCTCTGCTGATTAATAACTATTCCTGGGTCATCGGAGTCCCTACCCCGATATGTTATTGCACTGACTATTTCATCAGTCATTCCTGGCCATTACATTAAACACCTGCACTTATCAGGTGGCTTCCGTTCTTTCCACCGTCGAAAAACCCCAACCATAACAAAAGCCAATCTCCCTTGCGATACTGATACTTAAAGTAGTCACATTTACTCACCATTTACATAAAAATCGTTGTCTGTGAATTCCGCACAAATTTCAGTTTTAGTTGACACGCTTAACTTGGTTGTTTTTTTTACGGAAGGAAACTTCCAGAATCCAATGCAAAAAAAACGAAAAAAAACAAAACAAAATAATAACTCAAGCGAACGCGGAATCGCAAAATTGGCGAATTTTTGTATCTCGGTGAGAGGGACTATCGCGCTAAGTGTCGACGCGCTGCCTTCGACTGTCCGCTATGATTTGATTCCGAACCGATCGAATTGCCCGCCGTCGAAGTCGACTGAAGTCGCTGTCGATTTCTGGAGAGGCGGACGTGGAGAGCGATGCCGAGAGTGGAGTGTAGTGTAGTGTAGTGGAGTGGAGTGGAGTGGACTGGAGTGGATTGGAGTGGCTTTCTCGCTTGTCTTTTCTTTTTTTTTTTTTTTTCCCCTTTTTCTTTTTTCGCATGCAGCTATTTGGGGCCGGCGGAGACGTACCGAACTTCTCGGTCACTATGAGAATACTAATGAGGAGGCGGACGCCCGACCGCCGGGCCGCTCGCTCGCGAAAGAGAGATAGCAGCTAGGGGCGGGAGTGGGAGTGGAAGTGGGAGAGGCGAAGAGTGGGAGAGGAAGAGCCTCTCTCGACGGACGTGAGTGTCTCGCTTCGGTCGACATGAGTGTGCAATCTCCAGGGCAGCTCAAGAAAAGCGCTCAAAACATTCGCAGAGTGCCAAAAACAAAGCGAGAAAGCCATAAAAGAACACAGCTGAGCGAGCGGATGGCTGAGACTGGGTGTGTTTGGGCCTGGAATTACCCTGTACATCGGGACAAGGTATAGCAGAAGGAATGGACAGAAATGGATTTATCATTATCCCCTCAAGTAAGTTAAGAACAAAGACGTAGAGTGTCATACAAATATGTCTCAGACAGAAAACCACAGTAACATATTTTAAATAATCACTATAAAAATATTCCAGTATCCTAAAATAATTGAGATAAGGTTATTTTAATTGCAACCACTTCTTCAATATGTAAATTGGGTATGCTGTTTTTTTGAAAACATATCTTATTGGGCTTAAGAAGTTTCTTAATAGAACTAAATATTTATTCTGAATGCTAATAAAGAAAACTTGTATTAGAATATTGTATAGGAATATTAAAAGTGCTACTTGGCTTAGTCAACCACTTTCATTTGTAGTAATATGGCAACAATTTATTACCAGCTTAGCGCGAACCAAATAGATTTATAGCCAATATAACCCAGCCTAATGGCCGTGAAAAAAACCGTTTAGTTATTGATTAGGCCAGCCAGATTTCAACACGATGAGAAATGCTCAAAATACTCAAAACTCATTACAAATTAGCGCTCTCCAGCGGATGACACATGCTCGCGCCGCGTAGAGTAATTGATCGATCGTTAGGTGGGCCGATCTCGGCCAGATAGGGCCCAGTCCATATGGCTATCTAGCCGGGCGGCTCTCCCGCTCGCAGATAAACAAAACACAATTCGTTTGCCGGTCTCTGCGAGAGTGGAAAATGACTCTTATCGGTTGACTTTCACTCGCCGCCACTTCCGATTCTCCGATTCTCCGATTCCGATTCCGATTCCAGTTCCGATGGCAATTCCGAATCGGATTGCGATGTAACCCCCGCAAATACTGAGCATGAATTTCAGTTATTTCCGTTCAATTTCACAAGAATATTACTCATACGCGCCGTCGGCAGACAAGGTTTCTCAACTGCGAGCCGAGCTCTCACGCTCGTTAAAACACAGCGATTCATTCATGGTTGCCGCTCGTCGGTCCGCTCGCAGAATGCGGATGCCCCCTAGGGTAAGGGGCGAGGGGCGGGGTGGGGGAGGTGGTGTAGTTTGGTGGGAGATGACATGGGGGCGTGGCATCCTGAAAAGCAGTCTAAATTTCACCGCGCGCCAAAATCATGATCAATCGAAAAGTTATTGAGCACTCATCGTTACTCATGGACAAGTGGCGGCGACGTCGCCGTTTACCGCTCAGTTTAACCAAACACCATCGCCACCCCTCCCCCCTTCCCCCTTTCACCATGATCCATCACGGGCGGTCAATCAGACGTATTGTAGCCATTGTCATGATTGGGTCGAGCTATTTTTAAACTATTGTGTCGAACACAACCACGGATCGGATAATATTGGCTTTGACTTGAGCTTATCGTGTTGATCTGTCCAATTGGCGGATACCCGAAATCGGTATTGGGCTCGAATTGACAAAGATTGGCTGTTACCTATTCGTATTGCCCCTTGCCAGCGTTGTCTGTATTATCGCAATCATTATCATATTCGGTGGCGTTAGTGTAAAACCCTAATGGCTAATGCATGACAGCCGATGGCGATGACTGGGGTGTCGGTGGCGAATGAGTAATATTTGACGTCTTTGCCGTTGATCATGTGGGGGCGAAATGAGACACGCGTGCGGCACATGGGAAACTCAGTCTCGGCGAGATTTAATGAATGGAAATTGCTGGCCAATGTGCCGATGGAATTAGAAAAAAATCGAGGGGAAAAATGCACATAGTGGAAACGTTTTTGGCCAGTGGTGGAAGATTTTGCATTGGGAAAAAAAACTCAAACGGACTTTGACACGTAATCGGGCATACTGCTTTCGAGGGGTCCAGTGGAAACGTTGAGCGGGGGAAGAACTTCTCGGGGCACATCTCGAACTAAACACCTAATTACAGTGAAAAGTACGCGAAATGTTACATTTTAAGTGGCTTATTAAGTGTATTTCGCGATTGAATGCAATGTATGCTAATATGCTTCGAGAAGGATTTAATTAAGTTGGAAAATAGTTGACTTTCTAGAACTTATAGAAAGTAAATTAATGTATTACCGCAGGTAATGTACATATGCGGTTTACATTCCTCGGTTAGGTACAAAAATATCTCACATATTTTACAAGTCATGCTATACTTTTATTTATTAGTAATGGATGCATTAATTTTTAAACACACAATGCCTACAAACAATTATATGAAAAATAGCTTAAAATTGCAAATATTTAAGAATTCAAGCCCTAGATCATAAATTAGATAAGATAATATTTTATTAAGATGGGGTAATAAAGTTGAGTCGTTTTAATCTTAAATGGCTACCGTAGCTTACAAAAGGGAAACACAGCGACTTCCGGAGTGTTCTCCCGATAAGATCGTATTCTATATTCTGTTTTCTAACAAGTTCGCGTCAATGCATCGCAATTTTATCAAATCGGACGTGAAATGAGTGGGCATAAAAATCATTCAGTTGGCCCGAAATTCCACCGTTATGATATAATGTCTTGTGATTGTAATCTTCGGAAATTAGTTGCCTAGGCGGTGCTGATAACACTCCGTGAGTCGCCCCCGCAGAGAACTTTGAACCCGCCGCTGTCGGCGGGATGATGGTGCCAGCTCATCTCGAGGAATTTGAGTGGCTGTAACCGCATAATGCTAATTTATTGTCCAATCGATTTGAAACAGCAACTAAAAGCTGCAAAGTCAGAAGGAGAATGAAGCAGCGGGCTGTGGAAGTGAGTCATAAAAGCAGCGAAATCGCGGGGCGAGAAAACAATGCCAAATATTTTACGGCTAATGAAATTGGCTGCAGTGTGTCAGGGCGCAGTGTTCTCGTTTTGTTTTACTCATCGTTCTACACACTATAGCCACACTACTTCATTCATAGATGGTCGCCCCGCCACATGGCGTATGAGCAATTTGCAATTGCAAATTAATAGCTGGCCGTGTTGATACTTTCTGCTGAGGGAGCGGGGGCCGCGGGGCCTTTAATGCCCTCCAATTTGGGGGGATACCACGGCGCGGTTTTCATCTTTGCCGACCCAACGAATTTTAAAAGTTTCACACATAACAAAGTGCGAAGGATGCAGTCAAAAGAGCCCAAAAAGAGCCAAACTTAATTAGCGCCCATTGCAGAAATATTTACGGCAAAACAAAATAACACCCATTAAGGCAGCCCCGGCGGGGGTAGCGGCCCCGGGAGGTGGGTGGAGGGGGGCCCGGTCGGAGGGGTGGCGCAAATGCGTGATGATCACCGGGTAACGCCCCTCGACAAAGCCCCAAAAACGGAACCACAGCAGCAGCAGCACCAGGAGCGTCCACAGAGTGGGGAGGGGGGGAGGTGGGGTATTGGAAGATGGATGCATATGGAGCGACCATCAAAGGCACTGCACACTGCAAGAAACTTCTGCCAAGTCCCAAAGTTATATGTAGGTCTGCAGAAATTCCGCTGATTTATAATCATTAGTTGCACTGAACTTTTCTTTATGATCTTATGTTATTACGAGCTGTTAAAATCTTAAAGTCGTTTTATATATTTATAATTACATATATAATGATTAAATTTCTAGTCGCCTTATCCAAGTTAGAAGTGTCCGTAAATGAATTTTATTTTATTTTTCTTAATTTTAGTAATTTACATTTTATATTATAGGTTTAAATAATGTAAGCTGTAAAGTATATGCAATAGTATGTTGCTTGTCGTTAGGTAATGGACTATTAATATAGTAAGTATTGTACTTTGCAGTCCTAAAATATATTTATAAGGGCTCAAAGAATATTTGTTTTTGGGTTTTTCAGTTTATTGTGCTCTTCTCCACCGACTTTTCCCGCCGTGCTGCGACCAAGGGAGCGGGACCGGCGACTCATCCATGGGAGGTGCAAACGCCTCGGCGCAGCCCGATTTGATCCCAGCCGATCCATGGCAGCCCGGCCCATCCGTGCTCACGTTCTTGGCCATGGCCCGTCATTATGAGCCGTCACCTTGTTGTGTAGACATTGGCCATGGCCACCGCACAGACGCAGACAAAGATGGAGCCGGTCGGCAGTCGGCGGTCGGTGGATGTGGCTGTGGCTGTGGATGTGGATGTGGATATGGATGTGGATGGGGATGGGTGATCGGCGGAGGGGATGCAACTGCTAATCCGGTTCGACTGCGGCGGCAGCGGCGGCGGCAATCGCTGGAGTGAAATCAACTCGTTAACTCGTTACCAAAACTGATCCCATTTAGCGGCGGCGCATCGCGAACCGGCGCCAGTCGCACAGCCCCTTGGAATGCCCTACGGCAAGGGGAATCTATGGCATCTAGGTGGCTCTGTTGATGGCCAACTTGGGTGTTTTAGCTTGCGTAGAGCTCATCAACATTCAAGACGAATTAATATTTATGAAAATACTTCTAAATATAACATAATAATATAATAATTATTTGTTTTATATTTGTCAATTTTGTTTAAACTAAATAACCTATGAAATCTTTCATACAAACATTTGTTTATGAAATTTAAATTGTAAAAGTAGGTAGGCTTTTATAACTGAAACGTTTCTGCATGTTTAATTTTGGTAACTCTTTGTTTTTAAATATTTACTTAAATCTTGAATCTTGTGTCAAACTTTATGATTAATAATTGTTCATTTCCCCAACACATTTCAATATTGTGATTATATTTGTATACCTATATTAAAACACTAGATAACTGTTAAGTCAAGGCTGCAGCGTATTCGATGGCCGTCTTAGCCTGGTCAAAAGTAGAGCACACAGCGGGCCAGGGGGCGTGGTGAGCGGAGGGGGTCCGGGGGCTGGGGTGGAGCTTTGGCTATAGCTCTGGCTGTGGTTGCGGCGCATTCGCGTCATCAGCATCATCATCGCCAACACCTTCATCATTATCGGCGGTGTCGGCGTCTAAACCATGCCCATGCCCATGCCCCTGCCCCTGCTACCTACCCCTACCCCTTCCCCTACCCTCTGCCCCCTACCCCTGCCCTTACCCATCGCCCAAGGCGGTGGCTGTTGCGGTGGCGGCGCTGCTCTCTCATCGGCCGCCAATTGCCGGATCCCAAAGTCGAAGTCGCAGTCGAAGTCGAAGGAGGGATCCCAGTCCCTCCAGATCCCATCCGTAGGTGGCTGTGATGATATACTTTGGCCATTCGGCTTAGCTGTTGAAAGGGGGCTGCAGGAGGAGCTGCAGATGGAGATGGAGTTGAAGCTGAAGCTGGAGCTGAGCAGATCAGAGCAGGAGCAGCTTCCGCTGCGAACTGGCAATATTGTTGCATTGTTATTCTTATTGTTATTCCTCCGCCAAAAGAGGGGCAGTTGCTGAAGGATATTGGAGCCTCTGCGGCGGCTCTGGCATCCATGTTATTAACTTATTTTCAACCAATAAAACGGCAATGAAGCGCGGTGCTAAGAGGGGTGGGAGGAGGGGGGGCGAGCGACAGAGGCACCGCAAATCAGTTCCCACAGTTATTACTTTTCATAGGCTCAGGGGCAGCTAGCTGGCGTGGAAGTAATGCGATGTCGGAGTCGATTTCGCAGAGTGCGGGGGAATCGAGGTGGTCGGGGAAGTCGGGGTGTTCGGAAAGGAAGGAGGTGATGGCGCCTCCGTTTGGGATTGCCCGTTGATTGGGCTTGACCGCAGGAAAGTGTCAAATGACAGTGGAGGAGCTGCCAGTGGACTGTGACTGGAACAGGATGAAGTCAAGTCGAGTTTAGGTCGGAGGAAGCACTGCAAGTGTTGATGGCGCCCGCTCGCCGAGGGCTGATTAATGCGCAGCCATTAATCCTCGGCCAGCAATGGAGTTGCAGAAAGAGACGGCATCGAATCTGGAGACCACACAATGCGAGAGCGCTGGCCGTAATTGCAGCAGAAGCGGCAGCAGCAGCCACTAAACAGAACAGATCTCAAAACAGATCACAGCAGATCGGATCTGAGGATCTGAGTATCTGAGGATCGGGGATGGAACACACGAAAAACTAAATCCCGCACCAGATGATAATTATGTAGAATGATAGTTCCTTTCTTGTCCGATCCAAAGCGAACTGAACTGAACCGATCCCATCCGATCCATGCCCCTGCCCCTTCCCCTGCCCCTGCCCGACCCCTTGTTTTCATTTTGAAGTGTACAATTTCACAACATTTAATTCAAGATTTGACGGGTGGCCAAGTCGGGCAGGTCGTCTGAACAGGTTCCAAGGCTCCGGGGATTGAGCGACAGGTACGCACACCGGCCCACGGAGGCATTGTGTATGTGTGTGTCTTACAAGACCTCCCGCACATGTAAAACATGCCGATTCATAATTCCGCATTTTGCTGCTTAAAGAGGAGCGAAATGAGTGGACAGCCGAGTCCAGCAGTCCACCTGTCCAGCAGTCCATCAGTCCCGCGGTCCAAAAGCAGGGTTCCTGGAGATGGGGAGATGGAGATGGAGATGCCTCACCTCAGCTCAGCTCACACAAGCGTTGACTGACAGGCCGCAGAGGAGCGGGAACGGGAGCGGGAAGGGGGGAGGGAGCGGGGGAAGAGGACTTGTCCCGGACCGGGGACAAAAACTGCTCTGAAAAGGGGAGACGCCTCGAAGTATCGGGCTGTGGCCGCAGGCGATCGATAAAAGAGGACCACCCGAGAGCTCCTGGCTTTCCAGTTGGCAGTCTTCTTTGCGATCCGAAGGTGATCCTGTCGAAATACCTCGTCAGTTCCTGGGCAAATGCAAGCCTCCTAGAAAAAAACCTCCCATTGGTTGGTGGATGGTGGATCCACCCATTCAACCATCTGCAATTGCCGCTAAAATAACTCAGGCTTGGGGTCCTTTTTTTGTCTCAAGGATGTTCTAACCTTAGCTACTTGGATACCCATTTCTAGTCCTGGCCAAGAACACAAATACTCCCGCACACACACACGCTGGGCTACGAAAAAAACACACACACACAGATACTCCGATGCGAAGACAAATGAAGCAGCGGCCAAAGCAGAAATACGATAATTGAGTGCTCATTTGTCTTACACGCAGCCAACAGACAAGTCGGGAAGGGGTCATTGGAGGGGGCTTAGGGCGAAGGGTGGGACTGGTATTGTATCTGAAGCTCTGTATCTGTCTTTAATGCCCACATTGAAGTCTTTATGACAGCGCCGCAATGGGACTGGGACTGAAAATGGGAATGGGAATGGGAATGGGCATGGAAGTCCGCTGGGATCGAGAGCTGCAGTCCTGCATCAGTGTATCGAATGTCCTGGCACTTGATTTCGGGATGACAAAGGTAAACGAATCTGCAGTCCATTTCCTTGGTGTGCCTGATTTCGCATAATTATACAGATGTCAGCTGTTTGGGCCACATGTATGCACGTCGGCTTGATTTGATTTTCCTCAATCGCAATTGTTTTGTAATGGCCATGCCATGTCGATGGCCAGATAGTCAGATAGCCAGATAGCTAGATAGGCTAGCCATCTAGCCATCTAGCCAGCTAGCCATCTAGCCTGCTAGTCAGATAGCCAGATAACCAGATAGCCAGTTAGACCAAGAGCCAGTTGGCCAGTTAGACAGATCGACAGTTGGCCAGACGAAGTGGGAAATTGATAACCAAGACTGGTACTGGTACTGCCACTGGTAGAGTGCAACTGCAACTGCATACCGTATCGGGTATCACTGGCGGCTCATTCGATGGCAAATTAATATAATTATCGTTGCACGAACCGGAATTACACGGCCGGCAGCGGTGCAATTGTCAGAGCCAGAAACCAAGTCCCCCAGCCACCTCTTTATCCAGTCCAAGACCGAGCAAATAAACAATCGGCTCAGCCCGGTCCAGGCTATAATTAACGCCACAAACGCAAATATTAAGCCAGCATCGATAGCAGCAATCTGCCAGTCACTCAGATTTGTATCTCTGCCCGTGCATCGTGATCTGCATCTGCATTTGTATCTTATTGCATAAATAGAAGCGCATGGGAAATGGGGAGTGCAGTGGGCGTGGCAGGGAATCGGCATTGGATTCGAATTCGGTTTCGGATTCGGGATCCGTTGATTTTCATATCTGAAGGTTAGTCCGGGGCCAGTGCCATGTCACTCTCAATTTCCATTTCAATTTCAATTTAAGTCTCAGTTTCAGTTTCAGCTTCCATCTGCAACTCAATCACTTTTTGATGTCTTGATTGTGTTGCCAAATTGTGGCCAGACTGCGACTTGTTAGCAAAGTCAATTAAATGTAATTAGTCGGCGCAAGAACAGTTCAATTAGAGTACAAAGTCGGCCATAGACTAGAACAGCGAACACCTGATACCCTCTCCGGGAAAACCCAAACTCTACCATGGTACAGACAGAAAAATAGTGTGGCTTGCCTAGATAATTCTGTTATGGACACTAATCACAATACATTTACATAAATATATGTAGGTTACATATTTTATTTAGATTTATAATATTTATGTTCTTTAGCGCTTCTCGTATTTCAATAAATCAACCAAATGATTACCACTTGCCTTCATTTATTTTATCTCACTGAAAAGAAATCCTCTAATTAAAATTATAAATTTTGCAATCACTTAAAAAAGTTTAAGAAGACTTTTTTCGATACAAATTAATTTGTTTCATCTCCAGATTTATACCTTGTAACTGACAACCCATAGAGAAGAGTATATAACTATTGTACACATGCCAGTGCATTCGCAAAGTCTCGTTAAAGTAAACTGATGTCAAAAAGTTGAAGCCGATAGGTGTTGGAACCACTTTGTCATTATTGGTTCTTAATGGAATAAAAATTACAGCTGTTTGAAAGTGCCAACGACAGGAACTGTTCAAAGTGCCAAAACGAAATACGAAAGTTGGGCAGCATATCACAGCATAAATTGATATGGGAGGCCACTTCTTTCGGCGCGGTGTAGATGATCCCGACCTCCGGCAGAAGGTGAAGATGAGCTCGCAGGAGGTTCGCGTATGTGGGTACAAATGCCAAATTGCAACTGCAATGGGGAGTGGGTGATGGCCAGTGGGTATGCCGATTGCGAGCCGAGGACTGCAAGACTGCAAGACTGCAAGTCGTGACTTACCCTCGCCGCGATCCGATAACCGCAGCTGGGAAAAGGAGAAGAGAAAAATTTACCCACCAGCAGGATATATTTAAGACCACAAAAGACCACAAATGTGTTGGCCAGAAGACTGGTCGGTCGGTCGATCGGTCGGTCGGTCGGCCTGCGACGATGATGATGAGGCACAAAAAAAGGCAAACCTCTGGGCCAGCCGAATCTGAATCTCAGCCTGTTGCCGAGGCACTGAGGCACTGAGGCCTTGCAGTTGATTAAGCGGCGGCAACAAATTTGCATATTTCATTGAGCAGTTCAATCAAATGGAGGACAGCCCGACGAGGCTGAAACAAAACGTGGCTGTGTCCCCAACTGCCACTTTTCGTTTCGCAGTCGCAGTCGCCGCCGCAGTCGCACTCACCGAAGATGTGGCAGGAGTTGGCTTTTGGCTGTTGGATGTGGCTGTTGGATGTTGGATCTGTGGCTGGAGCTGGAGTTGGAGCTGGGAGTCACAGTCGGCGACAGATTCAGATTCGCAGACGAGGCGAAGGCATTTTTGTCGTTGGTCGAGATGCAAACGGAGCGATTAGGTCCGAAATAACTCATTCATACGCAGAGACCAGGGCCAGGATGTGGCTCTCTCTCTCTCTCTCACTCTCACTCTTGCCATCTCACCATCCCCCCCTCCTCCCCCTAATCAGCGGAATGCCATCGCAGGAGCCACAGAACAATGGCTCAGTGGATCAGGAGCAGGAGCAGGAGCGGGCATCCTGGAGGAGGTGGTGCAGCGGCTCCGGAGTGCAAGATGGCGAGAGATCAGCCATCGGCCTGCCAAGATGGCGATGCCTCCTCCTCCTCCTCCTCCTCCTCCTCCGCCGCCGCCCCCATCTCCCCACCTTCTGTGGAGGCATTTGCATAACCACTATCTGCATCTCCTTCCCACAACACTTGGCTCCTCCTCGCCTGCCGTCTCGCTCTGTCTGTGGCTCGTCGAAGCGTGCTTAATGCGGGCGGACACTAAGCCACGTGTGAAATTCAATCACCAGCTCGGCCAGGATCAGCTTGTCTCACTCTCACTCGGAGCAGAGCCAGTGGCTCGAATATCGCCATCGTCATCCTCATTGTCGTCGTCATCGCCTGGACACCTCGTTAGGGCCTCAGCAGAAAGGAGAAAGAGGAGGACGAGGACGAGGAGGAGGAGGAGGAGGAGGAGGAGGAGGAGGAGGAGGAGGAGGGAGGAGGAGGAGGAGGAGGAGGAGGAGGAGGAGGAGGAGGAGGAGGAGGAGGAGGAGGAGGAGGAGGAGGAGGAGGACCGCACAGCGGCGTGGGGTCCACGATTCCCGATTCCACAATCCAGAACCTGAACCCAGAACCCAAGACGGGGCTCGCTTCACTGCGGTTTCGGTGTCGGTTTCGGTTTTCATATTTTGAGGTTCACCGATGTGTTAACAGGCGGCGGCTGTCGCATATTAGGCGGCCTGGCCCCCGATCCGCCGGCCAACTGACCACTGACCACTCACCACCAACCACCAACCACCGACCACTTACCGCGGACCAATACCAACGCCAGTGCCAGTGCCACTACCAATACCAAATACCATGGGCCCCTGGCAAGTGTCACGTCAAGCACATAAATTAAACACACAACAAGTAGGAGCTGTGTTTTCGACTAGGAGATACCTTGATGCCTTTGAAAAGTTTTATTAAATTGTTGGCAAATGATATTTGATGGTTTGGGCATGGATGCACTTAGGTCTATGCCACAAACAAACGCCCTACCATTAACACATTCGATTTAAAACTAATTGAATTTTAGTGACCAGTCTTCTTAATGTGTGTTTTTATCGTAAATAAATGGAAATGGAAAAACAAAAACTTCTTTCCAAATTGGAAACTTAACGAAAATGGGAAGAAACAAGTTTATATAAAATAACAGCAAATACAATATATTAGGGATCATATAGATTATATTACTTAAGCCTATTATTCAAGTATTTCAAAATAATACAATATATGATTAACACTTATTTTATAAATATTTTGGTATTAACATTTTCTGCCCGAGATACGAGCGACATTTCGAGGACAACAATGCTTATTGTCCTTAGTGATCTTTAACATCCCCCCCCCCACGAAGGACATTTGCCATGCCCAAACAGCTATGCCCGATGATCGGGAAAGGGTATGGGTAGCATCTCGGACACGAGAACATGAATAAGCAGCCGATCGAAACGAGCACAAGACAAGATAAGCAGATAATTTTCTAGCTCCAGCTCTGGACTGCGACTCTTGGCCGCCGGCAGAGCGCAACAACAATGGTAGCGAAGACGAAACAGCGGCATCGGCATCGACGACTCCAAATTGGACCACAGAGGCTGCTCCCCAGCCCGTTCCCCGATCCCCCCCTGGTCCCCTTCCCCCTGTCTGACCCAGTGCCTGGTACCCTTAACAGCGACATGATGTTTTACTAACCAGCGAACGGCAACCGGCAACCGACAACCGGCAACTGGCAAAAGACGGGCTGCTAATAATTTGTGTACGCGACGCCGCCGAACAGGAAAGCCGGGTCCCCATCTCGAGGACCGCTCACAATGGATCCAATGGTTCCGATGGCGATCGAGGAGGGGCTCCCCCTGTTTGGGCCATTGTCGTCCTTCGCTTCGCTTCGTTTCGTGCTAAACGTGTTGTTGCCAAATTGTGAACAAGATTCATTCATGTTTCAACACATTGAGCAACACGGTGTCTGGGTCTCAGTCTCAGTCTGAATCTGAGTCCGAGTCCGAGTCTGAGTCGCCAGATCGGGCAGCTCAGGATGTGCTTTGGCTCCGCCGTTGCCAGGGCCATCAACCGTCGTCAGCCAGCTCGTGTGAACTGACGCCGCCTCATCGAGGAACTCGAACCCCCACCCCTCCCCCTTCAGCAAACCCTTTATTCAAATCAGTGCGGTGAAATATTTAGACAACTTCGATCTACGGGGCCGAGATCGGTGATGAATGAAATGAATCCGGGTAGACAGTAATTAGGAAGGGCTTTGGCTGTGGGACAATGCGAATCGCTAGACACACGAGAGACCCCCTGACTCACCGATGGAACTTTGACCCTCCTTCTAACCATAAGCACCCCCGCACCCCCCGGTTGGAGATCTTGTGGGCCAACCGGAAACGTCCGACATTCCAGCGGCATTCCACCGCAGTTGGCCATAAAAATAAATACAAAAAACAACACGAAATACACACGAAGTGCGCGCTCGCTTATTGTGTGCCTGAAGATGTTTCTTATTATGAAATTAGACTGAACCGGCGGCGCGACACTTGGCCAGCGCTCAATGAATGAAACCGAAATGAGAAATGAATGATATCATGCGCATTGTTAGCTCCCCTCCTCTCATCCTCTCATCCGATCCCTATCCCTATCCCTATCCCTATCCCTAACCCAAAACACAGAGCCTGCGGGTCGCTGTCGATCCCAGGGACCGGCAAACGAGAGAGATCAAATGCGATAGCGCCACGAAAACGAGCCACCAGCAGCAGCAACAGCGGCAACAGCAGCAACGTGTTGCTCATTTAGCTGGCAGCCCAAACGCGGCCATAATTCAACGCTTTTGATAACTGCGTTAGGTTCGGGCTGCTCAAACTCCTTTCGACCGGCGGCCCAGGATCGGCGCGCGTCAGCACTTGGAGGGACCCGGGAAGCGAGACCCGAGACCCGAGTCCCAAAACCAGAGACCCCAGGCACAGTGGTATGAAAGGTCTTTAATTTACCTCTTCGTAAAATAAACTTGACCTAAAGTGCCACTGCTGAAGTTCCTTTATATCGTTGGAAAGTCTTTTACGGGCTCAACAAGCTATTACATTTCATAAATCATATTATTTGCGTTGCTTTAATCAATATTGATCAACAAATTAAGCTTTAAGAAAATTAAACGATTTTTGATTGTTATTTATCCACAACTAATTACTTAAGGTACCGATCCACTTTCCTTTTAGTTCGATTTCGAGATTCAGGATTGCCAGTTGATTAGTCATTTTGTAACGACATCAATAGGACGTGACATTCCACTATTAAACCATTATTTGCCTTGTTGTGGTCAAAATATTGCGTCTTTTTGGGCGAAAAATCTTAGTGGAAAATTAGGATCAGGACTTAAACCTTTTTTAGTTATAATTTGTCCAAACGTGGACCCATAACTGGATAACAGAAATTTTTGGAATGTTAGCTTATAATGTTAGTCTAATCAAAGAAAGATCTTCAGCACTTTCAGTCGGAATTCGAAATTTTTTTTCAATTTTCAAGTTTTTCAATTAGAGTTCTAAATATATAACATATTGTATACTTTTGAACAAATAAAAGGGGAATATTGTATAGTATTGTATAATAACAGTCATACTATATCTACAAGATGAATACTAATCGTTATAGATAACTTCAAATTTCATATTCTTGCACCACTGTAACGTGCAACTTGGCCTGCCTGGTAGTACAATTTGATTTCGGTGTTTTCCTGGCGATTTGTTGTGTTTGATTTGCTGCCTCGCCGTCTTGCTCCATCCTGGTGTGCCCCGTCGCACCACCCTCGCAACACCGCACCACCGCACCACTGAACCACTGAACCACCGCACCGCTCTGTCGCATTCCAGCGGTGCCGCAGCGCTTACATTGTTCGCTTTTCGGTTCATTCAAATCCTTTCGGTAAAATTCTTTTGTTTGGTGTCAAGTTTAACAAATATTTGCGGCCTCTTGTCTTGTTTGTCCCATGTTCCTCGCGTGTTGCTGCTGCCGCCCGTCATTGTTCGTTTGCCGAAGTGGCTGCGGTACACGCTGTACGACTACACTCGTATTCGAATTGGTATTCGTATTCGTATTCGTATTTGTATTCGTATTCGGATTCGTATTCGGATCCCTGTGCCCGGCGACATGGGGGCGTATGAGTAATCAGTGCCGCCCGCAATTAGTTGGCCTTAGACAAGGAGCTCCGTGGAGTTCCGCGGAGCTGAGGACTGCGAAGAGTGAGAGTGAGTGGCATGCAAGTGGAGTCCTAGGCAAGAGCGATTTGCTTCCCATGATTGCCCAAAGTTATTGCTGTTGTTGCAGTTGGGCTCCATTGTTGCAACTCTCTTATCAGTGCGCTTTTTTTTCGAGCCTTTGTGCGAAATTTTTGACTCCCTGCTGCGTGAGTCGCACAAAATGCCACAAGAATTGCTGCTGCTGCTGCTGCTGCTGAAGCGGTGCCCCCTGGTGGGCGGGGCCGGGGGGCGTGGCAGGGCACAGGCAATGGCAAAGGCACTGCTAGCCAAAATGGAGACTTGCAACTGGCATCCGGCGACTGGCGACTAGCGACAAAAGTGCCACTGCAGCAACACCATGACCAAGCTGCAACTTCAACTTCAACTCCAACTGCAACTGCAACAAAATGAAACCGTAATTGTTTGTTTATTATGACTCTGAGCAGTTGTTGTTGCTATCGCATGTTATTGTTGCTGCTGCCGTTGTATTGTTAAAATGTTAAAGTGCTACACAATATTTATATTGGCATTGTCTGCGAAAGCTGCCACAAAAATGCTTCCAGCTGAGATCGAACTGCCAATGCCCTAAGTTTTAGGCTTTGCGCTCATTATTTATAGCAAAAGAAGCAGAGTCATCAAATAGGTAAGCCACATAGTCAACTGTATTTTCCGAGACTCAGCTTATTAAGTTATGTTTTTGGATATCAAAAACTGTCTATATTATATTTAAAGCATTTTTAAAATACTATCCAAACCAAATAGGGAATTAAATAAGTTTTTTTCAGCGTTCTTGTTTTAGTGTTAGCTCACTTGAGTTCTAGACATGCTAAAAATGCATTAAGTGTATAAATGATTTCACACCCGATGTTGATATTTCTGGAACTTTGAGTCTGAAAAACATAATTTTGAATACCGCCTTAAAGGCAATCACAATACGACATTACAATACTCACCAGACAGCTACTGGCATGGCCAGCTGGTCCATGGACCCTGCGGAGCTGCAGGGCAGCGTGGAGCGGAGCAGGCCGAGATTGCCATCGGAGACACCCTCGCCGGCGCACAGAGGGGAACCCAGCAATGTGTGGCACTGCTGACACTTCAATGGAGCCCCTGCGCGGAGCGGGGGGGAGGGGAAGGAGGGAACTGGGCACTCCGAGGTTGCCTCATGCTGTGGCGCTATGCTGCGATTATGGCCACGGATTAACTTCCTCTTTTGGCCATCATCATTGTGGTTATTGTTGCGGTTGCTGCTGCTGCCGCTGCTGATTTCCGATTGCTGCGGTCCGGCACTCGCGCTTAATTATATCTAATTCGGACGAACCCTTGCCGCCTCTTAGGCGCTGATTGCGACCTCGCAGCTCGCTTATCGGACGATTACGCCGACGTGACTTGGCGGAGATAAGAAAGCCCGGGGATTCGCTCCCTTCTGGAAAATTAGCCCCGGCAAGCCTAGAACTATGCAATGGCAAGGGATCAGCTTCGGCAATCACATTTCATACCTAAACCCCCGTCATGAACAACACTCCATAGAAATCAGAAAGTTTAGTTTTACAATGATTGGAGATGTTTAATTCTTTCCGAAATTCAACATAAAACCAATTCAAAGTTCTAAATAACAAGTTGTTGTACTTTTAGTAAGTTCTTAACGAATATTTAAAATGTTTTTCTTTACAAAAATAATGTGGTTTTCCTCCTTCCTATATTTAATTCATGTTAAAGTCTTTTAAAGAGAGACAAACATTAAAAGATAACTAATTTAAGTTTGCTTAAAAGCTCATTTCTTGACCAAAATATGTTTTTAAATATAGCTTTAAAATGATTAGTTTTAAATATTTAACAACTATGTGGTCGATTAGGCGGACTTTTGAACACCTCTCATCTGGCATTTGATGTGGCAGCATCTGTCTCGCTCACACTTCTACCTGGGCAGGTCTAACACCTTATAACACCCCATAAATCAAGTGCTTAACCGTTTTTAACGATCGCCGTGTTTCGCAACCTTTCCGAAACCTTTTGGCTAAGCTCCCCTTTGGCGGCTGCTGAGCCGGCGGCAAGGTCAGCTCTTTTTCGGCCCGATTGTGCAACCCCTGACATTGAGCAATGTGAAAATGTGTGTGGTAAGGGGGAGGGGGGTGGAGGCAGAGGAGGTTGGGTGAGTGGACAGGAAATGCCGGCCGACATTCAACTGCAACACTCCCCCTCTCTTTCCATCTGCAAACGGGAGACATCTTTTCACCTTGGCGTCGGCGTTGACAGTTTTCAGTTTTCAGTTTCAGTCGAGATGTGAGACGAGTTTTCCCAGCGGCGGCAAAGTAGAAACGGATCCCGAAAGCAGTCCAACAATGCCCCGGGGCCGTGTTAATAGAAACGTTTCGAGATTCGACAGAACGACAGAACAGAGAGACGAGACGAGGTCCAAGCGAGAGTTCCCGGGAACTCCATAAAAATAGCTAAACGTGCAGGGGCCGCCCAGAACTCTACTACACTCTACACTACACTCCCCACTCCCCGCTCATTTCATTTCAATTGACCGACTGCCGATGCTGATGCTGGCATTCTGGCATTCTTGGCTGCGAGTGGGAGAATTCACTTTCATCTTTTCAATAGGCAGCCGAAGGAACAGGACGATCAGCTGTGGGTCCTTTAATGTCTAAATTCCCGAGGCAGGCTCAAACCTGATGTGTCATACCGCCCAAGACTTGACCTGCTGCTGAGCTCAGAGCTCTGATCTCTGATCCTTTTGGGTCCTTTGTTCCCTGCTAACTGTTTCGGCCAGTCCCTTCCCCCTTCCACCTTCCACCTTTCTCCCTCTCCCTCTCCCTCTCCTCGCTCTTTGTCCGCCGTGTAAATATTTTCCCAGCATCCTGCAAACGTTTTGACAGTTTTTATTAGATCAAAAACCGGCTACAAGTGGCGTGTGATAAATTGCGGCCAAAACGCAGCTAAGCAGAGATGGGCCAGCCCAGATATAGACGCACACACACACAGGGAATGGGAATAGAAATAGGATTGGGTATATAGGGATAGGGAAAGGAATCGGGGCAGGGGTCTAGGAATAGAAGAAAGATCAAGTGTCGCTCACTTGGCTTCCCTTTTATTGTCTGATAAGTCGTGACTTTAACGCACACACACGGGGAATGAAAACGGGAACGGGAACGGGAACTCTGAGGCCATCCCACCGGAGTTGAGTGGCGGCAATTAGGCCAGGCCAAAGTCCTGTTCCCTCGAGCATCTCAAATCCGATTAGGATTGCTTACTCTAATTTAAGCACTTCAATTATTAGGACAATGAGATTTGGCAATCACTTCAATTCCTGGCAAATCCCTTTTCGTACGGACCAACATCAACCCTTTATCGTATAGTTTTGGGGCGCCTTCGCTGCGCATCATAACTCATCATCGACATTGGCAACCCGCGCGAGTGATTGATGAACTGCCGAATCAGTACTAGGCACACTCACTGCTCAAATATGCAGGATACCCCAGCGATGCCCCACTGATCCCCCATTGATTCCCCACTGATCCCCCATTGATCCCCCATTGATTCCCCATTGATCCCCCATTGATCCCCCACTGATCCCCCATTGATCGCCCATTATCGATATCCAATCGGGGAAGCCGTGTTGAGAACGCCAGAGAACTATTCGGTTCGAGCCGCACAACTGAAAATTTCGAGTCAACTTATTTCCCATTTATAGAGGATGCAAAATTCAACAGTGATCAGCAGGGTGAACGCGGGCCTGAGTCGCTGCCTGAGCCACCACCGGAAATTGTGTCGCAGCATCGCCGAGCTGGATTGCCTCATTTTCAACGACGAGTTCCTCAAGGATCCACGGACCCAGTGGTTGCTCCACCAGAGGCGCCAGAAGGAGGTCAAGCACAAGGTCAGCAGCTCCTTGGGGCGAGTGCGAAGTGAGGTGGGTCGTCTGCTCGACCAGTCCAACAATACGCTTTCTCCGCATTCCGCAAAGGTGAGCTGCGATTTCCTAGCCGCTGTAAGCACTTACCTATTTTCCCTTTCACAGAGTAATCTGGCGGTCACACGGGCCTTCTGTCAATTGCTTCAGGCCGAACCGCCAAGTGGAGTTCATACGCCCAGGTCCAGGACCCACACAGGACCTCTGCCCGCCTTCACTCCC
Organism: Drosophila rhopaloa; assembly: GCF_018152115.1. NCBI lineage: Eukaryota > Metazoa > Arthropoda > Insecta > Diptera > Drosophilidae > Drosophila > Drosophila rhopaloa. The sequence goes on along the minus strand of NW_025335123.1, from coordinate 9,534,683 downwards.
TTGCCCTCGCCCGAAAGACGTCCCAGTTTGAGGGTCAGTGCCAGCCTGCCTCGCACTGAGAGGAAGGCCTCCTCCAAGGCATGTTGCCAAAGTGGTTAGAAAGGAGATCACAAAAGTCAGGGAACCTAATAAGAACCCCGTGAGATGGAAGAGAAATTGCTGGAGAAATCTTGGAGAGATCTGCTCCCAAGTCTGACAGAGATCTATGAAATGGATAGATCTGTGGCAGATTTGCGAGCTATATCTGTGGGATGTCTCGAAGTATCGGCAAGTGGCGATCTCCCCAAAAGGACTGAACTTATATATCCCACACATCACGGGATGCAACTGGAGGAGGAGGAGGAGGAGGAGAAGGAGGAGGAGGAGGAGGAGGAGGAGGAGGAGGTGTTGCCCCCGCGTCGGTATCCGTGCTGCTCTCGTTATTGTTATGAATAAGTTAATAACATGGCGGAAGGCTTCTTTTGTCGTGTCCCAAACAAGCAACAACCTGGCAGGCAGCGCTTATTAAATGATTGAAGCCTTTGGTGGGGCGAGGTGGTGGGGACATGGACATGGACTTCGACTTGGACTTGGACTGAGACTGGGACTCGGACTCAAGCTGGGGGCCCCCATAAAAAAGGTGGAAACCTGGTTCTCGTCTTTTTGTTGCCTGCTCTTTTTGAGCGCTGCTTTGTGGTTTTTTCCCTTTTGCGACCGACGACCAGCGACCAGCGACCACCATCAATAACAGAGCCCGGGCCATATTTATGATTTGTTAAGCAACGCCGAACGTGCGAAAGGATAATCACAAGCGCCTGCTGGCACGCCCCCCTCTCAACCCCCTCCCCTCCCCTCCCCACCCCTCGCTGACCCACCCATCAGACCCCTTTTTTCGAAGGGTTCGTCGTCGTGTGTGAGGCATTTCCAAAATTGAGTCAATGACTTTTATTTTTACGACTCGCCCTGGAGAATTGTCCAAGATGGATTGGATGGACGGTGCGGATCTGCATCCAAACGTGGCACTGGCTTTTATGGCACTGCGAATTGAGCTATTAGAAGGGGAATTTTGATTTGTAGATGGAGGATCGTAGTTGTGGTGGCACCTGTTCTGGATCTGCATCCACTCGAACTCTGACCACCGGCGTTGGTGAAACGCCCTCAATACCGCGTTGATTCCAATCGCTCTCGTCCACTCAACGACATCAATTATGTACTACAAAATTGTACAAATCATTTTCGTGAGGCCCTCGAAGTGTTCCAGCTGCCAGGGGAGTGGAGAAAGGTTGGACAGCTGTAAGGATCGCACATGGTGAGGACGAGGATGAGGATGAGGACGAGGAGGAGAGCTCTTTGACACGCTCGCAGGATTAGCACCGGTTGAGAAGTGGGAGCAGGAATGGGGGTGGGGGGTTGCAGAGAGCTGTGAAAATTCTTGACATCTTTAATGAGCGCCGGCTTATCAATGGCCTCCGCCGTCATCCGATCCACAGCCACATCCTCATCCACATCCACATCCACATCCTCATATCCACAGTCCATTCCCAGTCGCAGTCTGATTGTTAACCTTTGAATCGGGGCATTAAAAAACGTTAACAAGCTGCGTAGCGCCGTCGGCGGCGTTAATGTCGAAATTGGCGCTGGACCAGGAATGGCCAAGATCGCCAGATCGCCGGTGGAGTGATTGCGGGAGGGGATGGGGGGGGAGGTAAACTGGGGCCTGCGACTGCGACTGGGACTGGGACGAACGTGTTTCTTAATGAAACAAAGCTTGAATTTTAAATGAGCATCATAAAGAACAATGAAAATGCAAGGAACAGCAACAACAAAGCGAGACCGGCGATCCGTTCGATGGACAAACGAGATGGCAGGGGGAGGGGGGGAGGGTGGCGGTGGTAGCGCGGACAGCGCGAAATAAAAGCGCAGAAATGTTAAATAAACAATAAAAAACAATCCGCAGCCACAATCCCCCCGTCGCGGAGTCTGTCAAACTCGGCCAGCGGATTAAGCGCGGCCTGCGCACAAGACGCACCAGAGATGGATATGGCTGCGATCCCAGGCCATCCCCCAATACCCGACTTCCCGTTCCCCCGATCTCCCGATCTCCAAACACCCCGCCCCCCGAAGCCCATTCCCCTGCGAAAACCGCGGCAAAGCCAAATCGGAGCAGGATGGGGAGAAGTCAGGAGGAAGTGCGTCCCAGTTGACGCGCCGACTGGTGGATGCTCTGCTTATCAAATGAAAATCTAGTATCCCTAAAGGAATATGAATATGAATTCTTGGGCCACCATATTACGCATTCAAAAAAACCGTTCAATTTGTTGTATGATATGTATGTACATCAATAAACATCTTGGTCTATTAAACTTAATTTTAATATTGGTTAAGTTTTTAAGTGTTTATGATTTTAGGTTGTCACTTTTTCGTTACCTTCTCATCTTTGCTAGTTCAAACACTTTTTATTAATCAGAATAATAATATAATTTGTAAAAATCAAAAACATGCAATGTTTGACTCTATGAATCAGTACATATTTACATCTTTATATCAAATACGTATTAAAATTGCTTTGAAATACATTTTTTTAAAAATATTTTTGTGTGAAATGCAATGTTTTGTTTATTGCTGTGCAATTTTAATTTTATTTTTGCATGTATTTTTATTTAAATAAGATTGTTCTGAAAGGTATGTCACTGAGCTCACTAATTAATAAGGGTTCCTTAACAAGCTTCCAATTTATTTGTCCCAAAGAGCCTCTAAAATGGTTGGACTCCTTTAAAAAGTCAAAGTATCGCTCGATAATCATGTGGGTTGGGATGTAAAACTTTTGCCGTCGCTGCTTAAAGGATTCGCAAATGATTCTGCGGTCAAAGATGAAATGAAATGAGCCCAAAGGATTCGGGGGAGGGGGATGGGGGATGGGTATGGGGATGAAGGGAGCTGGCCATAGTTGATTCTCTGGTGCTGGCCATAATTGGTGCTCATCTTAATGGCATTAAAATTGCATTATCGCTGTATTTATTGAAACGGTTTGTTTTAACAAGATTAACTCGACGATACCGCCAACAACAACAGCAACAGCAGCAACAAAAACAAAAACAACGACGACGGAGACCACAAAATGATTAACAGCAAAAGCCGCCACAAACGGAATACAACAAAAAAAAAAAAAAAAGAAGAAAAGAATGAGAAAACGACGATTCGGTGTCGATCCGAAAACAGCGTTAAAATACGTGATATTTATGTGGTTGCTGCTGCCGTTGCTTGTTGTTTGTTGTTGTCGCTTGATTGGCCACAGCCATTGTTGTTGTTGTGCTTGTTGCTGCTGCGGGGGCCATAAAATATTTATAACATAATTTCATATCATTTTTAGATGATTAGATTCAATAAGGCGGCTTCCAGTTCAGCAGCTGGACTTGAGATACATTTGTATCTTCGAACGGTGTCGTCTATCTCCGTTCTCCGGATTCCCATTTGAATGGGACTCGGAGCTGCCTACTCCTGGACAGGAGCAGCACTCACAGCTGAGTCAGCGATGACGCCCACATGCATTCCCAGAACCCTAGAGTAGACCCAGTTCAGACCACCAGTCAATCCAATCGATCGATGATGATCCAATATTGCAACCCTTCCAAAGAATTCCGAGAAACTCTCATAATTATTATTTATGCATACAAATTAAAAGCAGAGCGCAGTATTTGCCAAAATCCGATCAAAGCGTTTATTTATGGCCGCCCGGTTATTTTTTTTTTTCTTCTCCTCAACGCGGTTATTTCATCAGGCCCCGAAATGCCAAAGAGTTTGGAATGCCGCGGGCACTAAAATGCCCTAGTCGAGATACAGATATGCGGCGGTACTCCGATCGCTCTCCATTTCGAAACTCCCGTTAGGTGCCCCTTTCCCAGCAGCCTACCATGTTCTTCTTGGACGAACGTGTTTTATCAGATCCTTAAGCATTTGGTTATATTAACGCTTTGGGGAGCTTTGGTTACACCAATAGCCGAAATCCGTTGCCAAGGGCTGGAGCCTCCCATTCCGCTCCAGATACCAGATACCAGATTTGACGCATCCACTTATCAACGGCGATCGTGCGTCAGCGGCAACAATTAAATAGATTGAATGCGGATTGCGGCGATTTATGACCTGCAGCGGCGCTCGACACTTGGCACTTGGCATTTGCAATTGATTGTCGTGTTGCCCAATTAAACTTATTGCGGGCCGAGTAAATGAAATGTCAAATAAGTTAATTAAGCAACGGCCGGTCAGCGGAGCAGACGAGCCTCCGTTACGGGGGCGTGTTGCCCCGATAAGATGATAACATGATTACACCTGGGATGATAACACCGACGACCTTGTTGCATCACCCGGTGGCGCAGTTGCTGCACAGCGAGAAAGGATACGAAGTCATTCAAATTCCTAATTCAAGGATGCCACAAACAGCATTAATATAATGATTCTAGTTAAATCTAGATTTTATTGATCAGCTTTTGAGTGCTTTTCATCTGACTTTTATGAATCGCGCAGGGGTCGGCGATCAATATCAAATGTGACTCTAAGCCGGTTAATTAATCTTAAATTGCCCGTTATAAAAATTCTAACGATTGTTAAACGATTATGTTAAGTCAGGAATGTAAGGAATGCTTTGATAAGATTGCAGCGGCTTTTGTTGCATTTTTAACACAGAAAAAAAAGAGTAAAGATTAATGGGGTAAGTATTAAATAAATATATCATAAACCTTTTCCAATTTGTGACATTCAAAAGCTGTGTATAAAAAGTTCAAATATCCCATTACAATTATTATATATCTTCAAATTTTACAAATTCATTAACTAAATATATCTTTAGCTAAATATATTAGTTTGCTGGTGAAATAGTTTAGGTTCTGCGGACCGAAAATTGAAACCAACAGAAAAGTGATTGCTGATTGCAGATTATCTCCTTGCGACCCATTCATGATCGTTCGTGCTTTCACATTTCAAGTGTGATTTTGTTTGATTAGATTGCGATTATCGCCATTGCCTGACCCCTTTTCTTGCCGTGTAGCTGTGGCTGTCTCCGGCTGCAGTGTTAACCACCAATAAACAGAGTAACCACCGTGGTGGTGCTGACTCATCGGGTGGTTGCCCCGCATAGCGACACACTCTGATTTGCAAGCCGATTTCAATTTGCGGGGGCTTGGATTCCGAGCACCGAGCTGAGTTGGTTTCTCACCTGGCGGCGTTTCCAATTAACAAATGCGAGTCGCGTGCCTTGACGTCATTGGGGCTCCCACCAATGCCCAACCCCTCCCCCCCCCCCACACTTTGCCCACTTAACCTGTGATATACAAAGGTCGCCGATCGATGTTTACCCCATAATTTCGAGAGAGAGACATGAGACAGCTCATGTTTTCAGCCGGCTACGTCAGCGTGCCTCGATTTCAAGAAACATACAGTTGATCTTGGGGGTTTTCAAAGATAGCGGTTGCACATTGTGAAATTCAGTTGTGGAAGCGAAGTGTGTGTGTGGGGGGGGGCGACATCGGAAGTGGAAAAAGTGGGGCCCACCTTGTTGCCAATTGTTGAAATGAATTGAATTGAATTGCCGGCGGTTTATGTCAAGTGTCTTGGTACTTTTTTTCAACTTGACTTAGGTTAGGATTTTCCAGCGATTCTGACAAGTGATGTTGTGAAATGATGGCAGATTGAGTTTGCCCTCTAAAAATAGGCATACAATGGAAGGGATTACCCGGCACGATCCGGTGATCTTTATGATATTTGATTTTCCACCTTCATTAGTGGTTAGTAGTGAATGCTGACGGATATTTCACCAGCGGAGACAGGTTTGTGTTTAGCCCAAATGTTGGCTATTTTTAGACGCCAAACGCTATCTTCGTCACTCTTCCCACACTTTGTGGGTCAAGACGTTCCGCTTGTGACGTCACGAAAGAAGCGGCGCGTGTGCTCCAAAGTTCGGCTTGCCATGGCTGCCAAACTCTCCACCTCCGTCTTCCATTGGCAGCTAAAGCTTTTGTGGCGTCATCTACGCATGACGCATGTCTCACCTGGGCCAAGTTCATTGCGTAGGTCGTTCGCACAGACTTTAATTGGGTTATTAGGAAACGATGAGTGCGTCGAGTGTATATTTTTGGCACAACGCCTCGCTTTGCCATGGTTATAATTGGCCATGGTCTGCTACCCCAGTCCCAATAATAATATTCCCGATGCCCCCAGTCCGGAAGCAGCTACCCATCACCCCAGCTCCGTCTGGCTGCAGTTCGCCGGACGGATTCGTTTTAATTAGCCGTTTATTGATTGACGCCAATGGAAACATCTGAATCTGTCCCTCGGCCCACGGGGGCTGAATCATCGCGAAGATAAGATGGCCAGGCAGCTAATTGATTGATTGCCGAATGACCAGATCTAGGGCGGGTCACCCTTTCCACCTTTTTGCGTGGGCTACTCTTGGCCAGCGCAACAAAAAAAAAAACAAAACAAAACAAAAAGAAAATAAAAGTAAAGAAAAAAGGTGGAAACCCTGGGCAATTATGCGCGGACACTCGACTCGTTTTGCTGCACTGCTGCAACGTCGGCGGCAGCAGTTCAAAAACCTCGAAATAAAATGCAACTAAACCCTGAAAGCCTCCTTCCCCGCATTGGCTGTATCAAATTTTGTTTAATTGTCGGCTGGGTTCAGTGCTCAGTGCTGAGTGCTCAGTGCTCAGTGCTCAATGCTCAACGCTCAGTATGCAGTCGTCTTCCCAGACATGGATTCTTCGACATTGTAAGCGCTTTTGCTGCGTTGGCATCTTGTCAACCTCAACCTCAACCCCCCTCCCCCCCCTCCCTCCCCTCCCCCCCTCCCCTCCCCTCACCCGTCTTTAGATACTCGTACTTCTGTGCCAGTGGCAGATGCTTCTCCATTCCTTCGGCTGGCTGTTGTGATCCCGTTTCTGATGCTCCATTTGCTGGGCGAGTTGTTTGCACTGTAAATCGATACATTTGCACTTGGCTACTTACAAATGTCTGTCCGCGGACAGGCAGCAACATGGACAACATGGACAACATGGACAACATGGACAACAGCACAGCGACGACGTGATTTCAGTGCGGCTTTGATGGTGGTCATTGCATGCCACCAAAGCCACAACAAGTTGATCAGGCCTCCTCAGTGGAGCCACAGCCTCAGGAGTGGGGGCTATCTGGAGCTGGGACTGGAGCTGGGGTATCCTCTATCTAGGGCTGGGTCGAAGCACTCGCAGCCCTGATCGAGTTGCAGTGGCAGTGGCCCACCTCATTAGCCTTATTACATGTGCCACATCAAATTAACAACAAGAAGCTGCTCCGATGTGACTGCTGTGCCAGTGGCAGTGTTGCAGTTGCAGTTGCAATTGCAGTTGCAGTTGTGGCAGGAAAAAAATGGAAAAAACCAGTAGAAACGATGTGCTAGACGCTGAGATACTTCCTACTTGCAGATACTTTTTACTCAGCTGAAAATTCTATAAATTGCTTATAGTAATTTGAGAAAACATTACAATGCCACTACACAAAAATAAAAAACAGGCATAATAAGCATGTGATACGACTGAATTGAATACTATCTAATTTTAATTGTCTGATATGTGGACACAATTGATAAGCTCTTGAGTTTTTATGACTAAAATTACTAAGACGATTGTAAAGATTTTTGGGAAGTGGAAAAACCTGACTCATCTGCAACTTTTTGTTTGCGGATACAATTTCCAAAGACTCAAATGATTAATGGGCTTGAATCAAAGGTATAATTTGTGTGTTTATGGATGGTTATTATGCGACCCGATAGTATTTATTGCGCCGCCATATACCCTTGAATGGATACCAATGCTGGGTAGATGGCAGAAATCCGTCAGAACCAACAAAAGCCACTGTGGGAGCCTGAAAATAGCCAGTGATAGAGAAGGGGGAATTGCTGCGAGTTTCCCCCAGAGAAAAGCCCGGCAGTCTCAGCTGCATGACCCTGCCCCCGGTGGTCCCGCTCCGATTTCTGGGTCATATTTTGCCCAACTTCCAGTGACATTTGAAGCTGCCGCCGTGCAAAAAAAAAGTGGAGAAAAAACCAACAAACAACCAAACAAAGGCGGGCAAAAAGCAACCAAAAATAAATAAATAAGAAATGCAGGCAAGGCACGACATGGTCAGGTTGTTTTAAGACCCAACTCCGCCGCGCTTTTTTTATGAGCCAAAGTTGCTGTTGCTGTTGCCGTTCGTATGTAAATCAAGTGGATGCGTTTTGGAGCGGCCAACTGAGTGTGGGGGGGGGTGAGGGGGCGGGGTCTAAGTGTACGTGTGGAATCTTGAATTGCAATTTCAATAACGAGACACGGAACACTTTCAAGAAAACGCCGCAATCCCCAAGGCAGCCGTCGAGGCAACACCCGAAAGACTCGGTCACTGGAACTACGGCGAAGATTAGATACACTAGCCAAATAAACTGTAATCAAAAGTGCAGTCTCTTATCGTGCGAAAAACCATATGCATATAAAAGGGGGACTCCCTTTCTTTTCGACCCAGAAAAGTGTTTTTATATGAGACCTCATCAGGTGTCTCAAGGCCAACTGTCTATCTGTTTTTGACTTTGACTTTGTTAATATTTTTCAAAGGTCGACTTGCATAAGAAATAAATGCAATGCAGCGGCAGTAGAAAGCGATAGAGGTATACGATAAAGTATAGGTTCAGTTGCGGTGAATGGCTGGTCTTCGCTTTTGACCAGTACATCTATTTACCCTTTTTAGGGTATCCTCTGCGGGTGAACCTTGAAACAGCCGAAATGAGCCATCAAAATTGGAGTTAAAGAATTCAAGAAAGGAAATCGCCCTGAAAATGGTAGCCGGGACAGAAGCTGAAGCCGAGACAGATCTTCGGCACAGCGCAGGCGATCGGAATGCCGTTCCGGTTAGCCGGCCATCAAGAAAAGAGACCAAGAAAAAAGCCAGCCAACAAAAAAAAAAAAACGGCTGGCAAAGGCGGGCAAAAACAAAAACATTAATTGCTCATCAATTGCTGGGAAAGGCAATCCGCAAACGAGTCCAAAACAAAGCGGTCGAACTGACCCACACAAACACTTGTTGTTTGCTCTGCTCTTCAACCTCCCTACCTCTCCCCCCCTATCCACTACCCCTACCCGCATCCCCCTTTCCGCTGCCCTTTAGTGGAAATTAGGCGGTGGGGGCAAGGCCGTTGCGCCTATGCAAACTGCGAAATTTATTTTTGGCAACAGCATCACCACAGAATCTTGGGCTTTCTGCTTTATGTTTGGCCACCCGAAGACGAAACGGAAGTGTTTTCGCGATGTGTAAGAGCGCCAAACGCGAAGATGGGAAACTTGGAGCCCGGATCACGAAGACCGCAGCTCGAGTGAAGTTTGCCGGCGGGTAAAGGAATCCAACCGCCGGCTGGGAAACACGCGATGAGTGGTCCTCAGTCAGATACGAGAATCATCTGAATCTCAGCTAGAAATTGCCCATGGCTAAGGGTATTCTAACATCAGGTATCAGACCGATCACAAGGCCAAATTCCGTTCATTGAATTGACTTTTGTTAAAAATAATCTAGTGTAAAACACTGCGAAAAGTAACAAGCAATTCTTAACACTGAGAATGCAGATTAATACAAAATTAGACCACAAAACTGATCAATTATTACATTTTAATTTAATTTTACAAGCTATAAGCCACAAAAAGGCAATCTAGTTTTTTCAAAAACTAAGCAATATTTTTAATCGTAGTTAAATAAAATTTAAGAGGCATCTGGTTGAAGATAATCTAGTGCAAGTTTTAAATTCTACAAAGTGAGAGAACTTGTTACTGGTCTACCAGCGACTTGCAATAAAAAACAACTTAAATGAACTAAATATCAATTTGCATTTATATCTAAGCCCTATGGCTTTCCATTGACTATAAGGAGCTAGGTATTAGGAATGATGGATGACCCCTTAAATATCTTAAAATGCCACTTGTAAGATTTAGCTTTCAACATTTAATACTTTTAAATGAGCAAATTTGTTAAGAGCTGACAACTGATAATTTATTTGTATTCTGTACAACTTTGAGCTGGGGAAATGGAATTAATCCCAGACATGGCTGGCGAATTGGTTTATGAAGCCGGTTGAATCATCGCCTCTTGTATCTCAGAGTAATGTCTGGCTGCCCCCAAGTTTTAGTGACTAACCCCAGCCACAATTGGGGTGCTCAATCAACGAACCTTCCCCCTGCAACCCCCCTTACCCTCCCCCATAAGCCAAAACCAAAAAAAAATGAAACACCCATGTTTGCCGGCAGTGCTGCCGTTGTCAATTTGCCAAGCGCAGGGCGGTGTGTGTGTCAATAGTCGTCCGCTCGAGCAGAACCGCTGAACCGCTCGAGCGGAGGAGGAGCTGGAGGAGGAGGAGGGGGTGGAGGGGTAGGAGGGGGAGGAGGAGCAGCGCTGGAAGCAGCGTTCCCAGCGGCGCACGCGACACTTGTTGACACATTGAAGCGGCGGCAGCGCAGTCCGCGTTACTTGTTGTTGCTGTTGCTATTGTTGTTGTTGGCACGCGATAAAGTTCGTAGCTCGACTCGCGGTTAGTCATAGTCATAGGTCCGGGAATGGGTCACGGGGTTCGGGAATGGAAATAGCAATGGGAATGGGAATGGGAATGGGGTGACGGGTCTCCAGCTCTATGCTAATTACTGATCGCCCAGCGACAAGTGATAAGTGGCGATTTCAATTATGTTGCCACGCATTTATATTAATAACGGCGATAATAATCTGGCGAAGTCGTTGCATTAACCGTGCGATTTGTTGGCATCAAGGTATCAGAGTATCAGAGTATCATAATACATTGAGTACCAGAGTATCAGAGTATCAGGGTGTCGCTTGTGTATTATCGATTGTTTGCCATGCCCGATACTGATAATAAACGGCAATTACATCGAAATTCGCAATTGGCCGAGGCTCTTGTATGGGGGGCTCGCCAACGTCACAGAACATGACACCTACGTCAGCGGAGCGCAAATGCCAGTGGCTAATTTTAGCGCCAGGTGCTAAGCTGGACTGAGCCGATTGGGTTAATTGGGTGCGCTGGTGGGGGATGTATGGGGGAAATCGCAGGGGGATAATCCAAAATAAGCAACGATAATTGCACTTGCCCAGTGGAAGGTCCTAGTTACTAGCACTCTTAATGCCTAAATAGGAATCCCTATAAAATGAAAAACCATAGTGGGACCAACTGAGATAGGTAAAGTCCGCTTATTAAACTTAATATATAATTAAGCTTATTAATATGGATCTCTTAATGAATTTATATTATGATTTATTATTTTTAACTTAAGCTGAGGTGCAGCCCCAATTTCTTTTATTGGCTGGCTGAAATACGGTAAGGGAATCTATTTATTAAATGCCATTACCATTACTGCTATTTTTATCACTGACATGACAACTAAATACAAGTTGTGGAACTTCAAGCTTCAACGGTAGACTGATTAAATTCTTGACTCTGCCGTCATTATCTGGGTATCAGTGCGAAAGATACAATACACCAGTAGTATCCCCATTGATTGATCTAGTAACTCAATTGTCCCCTGTGCGAAGAGCGACCTCCGGCTGAAGAAGTGCGGTGAGTCAGCCCATTCATGTGTCCAGTGGATGTGAGTGGATTCCTCGCATATCCATCGACCCACTGCCGTGGAGTGGTGGCGAGTATCTGGGTATCTGGTTATCTGGGGTTGGCGGGGGCGGCGCCAGTCTTGATTATTCATTCATGGAACGGAATTAGTCAACACCCATCGAAGACAATTGGCTGCGAGGTGAATTCCCCGGCCGACGACGCCTCAAAGTTCAGCCTCTGACGACGCGTGGCGATAAGAGTTCAGTGGAAAAGTTGGCTCAATTACTGTTAACCGGCACACTGAATCAAAACTTTAAGTGCCTCCCCTTCGATGTAATTAGCTCCCGTTTTGGGAGACAATTCGGCCAATTAGGCCACAGTGGGTCGCAACAGCCGGAAAAGGCCCACCAACCCATCGATCAACATTCGGGGATGGCTTTGCTTTGATTCTGTCCGATGCCATCCCACTGTGACTATACAATTTTTCCACGCTACCTTATCAGTCTAAAATAGAAATAAACACAAAACGGCACGTCATTTACGCACTAAAGACCCCCAAAAAGTTGGCCAAATATTTGAAGACGTCGGCAAGTCATGCATTGATTTTCAGCCGTGCAATCGATTTTAACACGAGGGATGAGTGTTGTTTGGGTGCAAAGTTCACCCCGTTTGGGGATCGTGATATCACGTATGAGGTAGCTGGGAATTTATCAGGGAAGCGGGTGGAAAGACCATTAGAGGATCCGACGATCGTAAATCAGAGCGGCGATCTTGTCGAGATACTGGAGCAGGCCAAGAAACTGGACTATAAAGCTATCGCAGAGTCACGGAAGAGTCCATTCCCAGTTCGTTGGCCCGTTGTCCGGTTGGCCAATGTGCGTCAGTTGGCATTGCTTTGGGCAGATGATCTAATTACCGATCAGATTTGGTCGGGCTCTTCGCGGTCAATGGAAAGTTCCGCAGTGAAATCGTGACTGTGCTTGCTCGCTGGCCTTGCGAGTGTTGAATGTTGAATGGACTTAAATCACAGTCCTTGCAACTTACTCCTTGTGTCACCAATTTCATAGATTTAAGTACGATCACCTGTACCTGTGACAATTGGGTTAGAAGTAAGACGACCAAATCCAAAAGAGGTGTACGGAAATATCAAAAAGGATTAAAAATCATTTTAAGACTTGTATCACGCGGAATAAAGCCAATAAAATAAACAAATTGAATGTGTGTAAAATATCCTAGTTTGAAGTCGAGTTGGCATAAGTACAAATATCGATTGTTATCTGTGTTGAACCAAATTAAGTCTAGTTAATTTTAATCCGTCGGCCTTATTAGCCTATTTAGTACCAAAGCTGTTGACTTCTGGTGCCCAAGTCAACCTGTTTTGGCCACATATGATGATCTTGTGGAAGAGTAATTCTGACGTGGGACTGACGAGGGGGCAGCCATACATGTGGCACATGTGGATGATCGACCCAGAGATCTCTCCATTGTCGCGCCCAAGATTTCCCATGGCCTCTTGGCCGCAGACCAAAAAATCCCCCTTGTTGAAAAACATGATTTTTGAACCCGGTCCCCAATCAATGCAATTAATTTCGCATTGAGACCGTCGAAAAAAAAAAAAAACTAACTATGCCACGCCCACCACCGCTCGGGCGGAGGAGGGAGTTGTGTGTTGTGTGTTGTGACGCAAACAAAAAACCTCAATGGCAGACAACAAAGTGAAGGTGTACATAATGAGACACATGTACGTACGCACACCAGCTCGCTTCCAAGAAAAATCCCCTGGCAAAGAGTTGTGTGGGAGCCCCTGGCGGAGGGTTCACTTCGGGTGGGGTGGTGGACCAACGCCTAACGGACCCCAACTACTCGTACGTAATTGATGAAAAGTAAATACGAAGTGCAAATATAAAAATAAATGTGTGAACGATGGTGGGGTGTGTGTGGGGGGGGTTGGAGCTCTGCCGCTGCTTGGGCAATCATCAAATCCAATCCAATAATAATTATAAGCGTGGCGCGCACTTCTGACTCCCATTTCGATTCCGATTCCGATTCTTTCGCACGACGGCACTTCGTTGACTTCATTGACGTCCACGCCGGCGTCGACTGCGCCGCTCTGCCTGGGAGATAGCAGGAGCGGCAGCAGCAGCAGCGGCAGCAGCAGCGGCAGCAGAAGCGGCAGCAGAAGCAGTACCGGAGACGGAGGAGCTCGCCGGTGGCGGCGACTGAGGCAGCGGCGGCGACCGAGGCAGCGACTGCGACTGGGACTGCCTCACAGGCGGACGGCGATTTTCGTATAAATATAAAATTATGCGACGGGCCGAGACCATGAATCAGTTTCGCTTAGACACACGCCAATGCTAATTGTCCCGGCCTGTGAACCCGACACAATCCGCGACACAATCACACCGTACAACCAACTCCGGTCCGAGACTGATCTCCCCAGTGAACAGCTACAGCTACACCTACACCTAATCCACAGTATTAACCCAGTATTAAGCCACACACAGTATTCCTCGATGGAGAGTGCCAAAATAGAACGTGATCCAGCCCCAACAATGCGACATCACAGTAAGTAGGGGGTGCAAAGTCTGACTCGTTGTTTTTTGGGTATTTGTTTTGGTTTTTTTGGGGCATTCTGGTTCGGTTCAATTAGATCACCGCTTTCCCAGCCCCAAAAGCAGATAACTTTCCCTGTCTTTCGCAATTGTTTATAAAAAGATGATTTGCTGGCTGGCCCCGGCTACCCCATTACGGAATAACTTCGATCGGTTCCCATGATAAATGCTGCGTGTGTGTGTGCTAGTGTCTTCTGGCACTGGGGTGAATCCCCGTACGGACGGCGAGTGATCGAACTGTTAATAATCGGCTTCGACGCTAATGCCAATGCTAGTGGCTAGTAGTTGGCGAGGTGGAATGTGGAAGGTGGAGGTGCGATCCATTAGCGACCCAGTGAGGGCCACTTACTTACCTCCAAAGCGGGTTCAATAAAAGCTTTGATAAATACCAAAAAAACATCTTCCTAAGTTTTGTATTTAAACACTATCGTTGAAGTGAGATAAACAATCAGTTATCCTTTAGGTACTATTGTGCTTCCAGATAGGTTATTGAACCCAGTGAATCAGTCAACTTTTCCTTTGCCATTCCTTTTGGCCAATACTCCAAATTTTTCCTCCCACAAATATTTATAGCTCCGATAAGTTCCGTCCGCATTTGATTCACTGCGCTTATGCTATCGCACTGGATTCCTCACATGACCACGCCAATCGATCGCGTGCAATCCTCTCCAGCTGCGATCTAATCGCCGATCGGCTCACATGAGTTTTGGGTTCCTGCCGGGAACTGGGAACAGGGAAGCGGGAGGCGGGAAGTGGGAGGCGTGCCACTTTCGCTGGCCCAGTGAGATCGTAAAGCACTATCACGGGTATTAATCATCGGATTGCGGTGGCGTCGGCTCGTAACCAGAACTTTCCAATATCTCGATTACCGGCCAATTAGTGATTATGGCCTTGGCCAGCAGCTGATCGCAACAACAACAACTAGCCGGGCAGCACGTGCCTTATCGAAGTCGGCTGAGCAGCCGGCCGAGCAGTTGGCAGCTGGCAGAGCAGTCGGCGCAGCGTTATCAAGTCGCTGACCTACGGCAACATCGACTTCCAGCGGCTGGCTATTGGTCGAGAGCGGCTGAATGGCTAAACGGCTGAACGGCTGAACAACTGAACAACTGGACGCTTGAGTGGGAATTTCAATTATTCAAAAGTCGAGCGTGCTGCCTGGGTGGCGGGCGATTTTTGGCCGGCCGACTGCGCTACGTCACCGTTTAGAGCAGCCTCCGTTGACGTCTGGCACACTGTCTGGTGGCGAAAAACCCAAATACCTATGAGTAATATTTCTGGTGAAATTCAGCCAAAAGTGGAGAGGCGGCCGCCGGCGAGAGCGACTGGCGAGAGCGATTGGCAATGCCCGAGCATGACAAATGCTCAAAACAATTTCGAAAATTGCTCAAATTGCCCGATCGCCAGGCTGCTGTAATTGCACTCACTCACTCTCTCTCGATCGATTGGGATTCCGAGATTGAGACTGAGACTGAGACTGACTCGAGTGGCGGAGTGCGTGAGCGACGGACGGCGGACGGCGGACGACGGACGACGGACGACTGCTGACGGCTTAAAATTTTGAAGCACTGCTGGAGCGGCAGTCACTTAGCCAGCAGCCGTCGAGCAGGAGAGACCGCAGCTCGTCGCAGTTAACCGATTGTGATAGTTGGCCAGCCAGCTAGCCAAGTTAGCCAAGCAGCAACCACCAGTTAGTGTTAGTGTTAGTGTTTAGACGCGAGTGCGTGCTACCTACCGGACCAATGCCAGCCTTTACCTTAAACGGTACGCCCGGGGTTTCCATTTTCCCTGCTCCATCATGGTCAACAACGTCCAACAACCCCCCCCCACTAACGCATTCTCCTCTGCCTCTCTTTGCAGTCAGCGAACAAAGCCAAAGCAGCAGCAGCGATAGCAGCAGCAGCAGCAGCAGCAGCAGCAGGCAACACAGCAGTGGTCAGTGGAGCTGCCACAGCCGGCAGCTTCTGCTGGTCATCATGATCCTGGCCGCGGTGGTGCCACAGACACAGGCACGCCACCTGCGCGACCAGGTGGCATTGGACTATGCCTACGACGAGGACAACTCGGCCGGAAGGTCGGCCTCGTCCTCCTCCTCCTCCTCCTCCTCTTCATCGGGCGGTGTCCTGCCCGCCTTCAATGCCGATCCGTACCACGGCCTGTCCGAGAGCTTCGGCGAGGGCAGCTACGACAGCGATCTCAGTCTCAGCGAGAGCAGCTACGAGGAGATCGCCCAGGCGGCCATTCGGGCCGCCAAGAGGGAGATGCGCCGCCAGAGGACGCGGCACGCCCGCAGCCACAACCTGCGACTCTTCGCCGGCAGCAAGCCGGACGTTCCCGAGTGGGAGAATCCCTGCGGCGGAACATACACGCCGGACGAGAGCCTCGGCGACAGCAGTGCGAGCCAAGGACGGGTGATCAAGCGCAAGGTGAATATAGTCCCTGAAATTTGGTCTTAAGACGAAAGCCAGCCAGTCACATACCAAGAAATTGGGTTTCATTTTCTCAAAATGATATCAACATGAGTAAATATGTTGGCATATTTATGAAGAAATGATGAATAGAGCTTATCCATTTCCCAAATACAAATAGTCGTGGGTGGATTTAATGGCTTCGATAGCTAATTTAGCAGAAAATTGAACCAGAAAGATCATTTTGTCACTCCGCGAAGATGCATTACTCATCGTTGCCCCTCTTCTGCCCCTTGCAGCACCTCGAAAACCTGCGGAACATCACGATGAGCGAGTACCAAGACATTACCCACCGCGCCACGCTGGAGTACGGCAACCACCAGCACTTTCAGCGCGAGTACAAGTTCCTGCCGAACATGACGAAGCCCACGAGTGCGGTAAGTGTTGGATCTTGAGTGACGATGAGTCTGAGGAGGCTGAGAATGAGGCTGACTCTGAGACAGAGCGAAGCGGACCTGCTCCGCCCTGGGCGGCGCAGACCAGTTTCGCCATGTCCGGGCCATGTCCGCCTCATTTGCATGCCCTTCCCAGAGCATCCAACCATGCCAAGCAAGCGACTAAGGAACGTCTTATCTCTCCTCTGCAGGTGAAGCTCAAGACCTGGTACCGCCACATGCAGACCTTCGTGGGCAGCTTCTCGTATCTGGGACGGGCGCAGTACAAGTTCCGCAAGGATCAGCAGAAGAGCCTCAACGAGGCGGTCACCCGGGAGCTGCACGACCTGCTGGTCAGCGCCAGGTCCATGCTCTGCGAGATCGAGTCGACCATCAACGCCTCCTATCCGAACAGCAACGGGGCGAAGCTGAGCCGTGTGAGTCGCCAGGCGATGGAGGAGCGGCTCAACTTCCACACCCCCGCCGACGGTTCGGCGGAGGCGGACCAGCGGGACCTGAAGGTCAGCAAGGAGCTGTACTTCCAGTACCTGGACAACGTGTGGAAGACGCTGCACCGAGCCCTGCGCCGGCCCAAGCGCAACAGCGGCGAGCGGCGCCACCCGGCGGCCCACCGAGCGGGAGGGGGAGCGGGGGCGAGCGGCCTGCGGGCGGGCAGCTCCGAAATGCTCGACCTGGGCTCCAACTCCTCCAACGGGGCCGGACTGAACTCCGGCTCCGAATGCGGGTCCGCCGAGTGCTAGGTGGAGTCCACCAGGCCGAGATCACGCCCTTCCAGTATTACAGCTCCACAGCTTGAAAGCCAAATAGAGGACCACCCGACGAACAGAGCGGGAGAGAACGAAGAATTTTTGTCGAATGCCATTTAGACACGTACTACTAGTATTTATTTATTTATTGAGTATTGAGTATTGAGTATTGAACATTGAGCATTGAACATTGAGCATTAGAGCATCATTCCATTCCAGTTGCCAATCCAATCCAATGCAAACCATTTCCCATCTGGACCAGCGCCACCTCGACTATTTATTTCCCATTTAGGATATGCCCACTTTTTTTTCTCTATGTGTAGTAATTTATTTATTTATTATTTGTATCAATATTGTATTTATACCTATTTATTTGTGAACGGCGGTAGAAGTTCGCCAACAAAAACCAACAAAAAACCAGCCACAAACAAAAAAATGCTTAAATCTACTGTGATTTATTTTAAGTACTTTTTTTGAATAGTTCTTAGTGAATGTGAAAAAAACGATTGTGAATGAAAACGAAGCGAAGTATTGTACAGACATCCTTGTGCTTAGTTGTAAGTTTGTGCAAAATAAACTTAGAAAAGACAAACGTTCCTGAATATTTATTTGGTGTGGTCTTAGATGGATTTTACTCCACATCGAATTTTAATTCCTCAGCTGTGTACTTACTGTTGGGAAATACAAGTTGACAAAATCCCCTTATACATTTTGCTATTGTAAGCCTATACTTCCGATCATAGGCAGCTTATCGGGTGAGATAATCATTATCTACTCATTTATGACTTAATGGGCTATCCAATAATTGACCCCCGTTTGATTCGAGTAAGGGTAAAAGGGAAAGCTACCTTCGGCCTGTTGACATGTTTATACACTTTCAGTTAACGAAGAGTTTCACCTAATTTGCCAGTAAAAATGCGATTCTTATAAAATTATAGTCGTATTGCTGGAGTCTTAAAATAAAGCAAACGAATTCAGCCAAAGACAGCAATAGTTCAGATTTGTATACCACCTGTAATAGAATAAAGTCTATGAAATATTTCTAAAGGTAATGAAGGACGGCAATACTGATATATAATACAATTTATATATAAACATTATTAGGTCGAAAATGCTTTAAACTCTAACTCTATATTCCCTTTTAAGGGCCGTAAGTTTTAGTGATATTATAAGCCATATTTCCACCATTGATTGCACAACCGATCGCTCCCCATTGAGTTTCCCGAGGGCTTTCGTCACTTCCGATCGGAAGCTGGCTATCGGGCAATTATATTGGCCATATCTACCCCTTTATGGCCCAATTAGCTGGCCACTTGTGACACTCGTCCGCTTGCCCGATTGAGTCCGTTTAACCCAACTAAATGGGGTTTTGTGTGGAGTGGCGCCCCTTCAAAACGCCAAGAGGCATAGGATCGAATCGGATCGGATCGGTCAATGGGTTTCCGTTTGCACTCCACGCAGGAATCAGCACGTCCGCTGCCCGCATTCCTTATCGAGGGCGCGCATCTTATCGCGTTATTCATGCCCGCGGCATTCGATGAATGCAGTCCGCGGTTGGTTTAATTAACTCATTAAAGAGCTTGACCAAACGGCCGTTGGCCAGTCATAGTCACACTGTCTGGGTGGCTAACTGGCTACCGTTGCCGTAGGTCGCACTGCCGTCGCATGCCGGTGTACTTTCCGCTGCACCCGCTCGCAAAATCACTGCATTACTCATACGACGCGTGGCCGCAGACACAAGCAATCGCACGCCCCCTAGCGGCGACTTTGGTGTAGCTGACTATTAAAGTTAAGCTTTTTCCAAGCAACAAGCTTATGTCAGTTAGCACTTGAGGCGCACCACTGTAATGTATTAATACAAAAGCGCGAGAGTATGCAACACTTGTTCAGCGTATGTAAAAGTATGCTACATAATACGTACACTCATTTTACAGTATTTTTGAGCATTCGTTTTTCAATTTAACGTTGAACAAATTCTTGCCCCATTTTCATGTCAGATATTTCTAATTTTCCGATGACTTGTAATATAGTGACCCAAAATTGGATTTCGAGTGTCCATAACTTTACCAAATTTAATCCGATTCCAAAGTGACATACCTCTAAAGACTTGTGATTCGATCCTCCAAAAATCTACATTTAAAATTTTCAATTTAACGTTGATTAAATTTTTGACCCATTTTCATGTCAGTTATTTCTAATTTTCCGATGACTTGTAATAGAGTGACCCAAAATTGGACTTCGAGAGTCTATAACTTTACCAAATTTAATCCGATTCCAAAGTGGCATACCTCTTAAGACTTGTGATTCGATACTCTAAAAATCTGCATTCAAAATTTTCAATTTAACGTTGATCAAATTTTTGACCCATTTTCATGTCAGTTATTTCTAATTTTCCGATGACTTGAAATAGAGTGACCCAAAATTGGACTTCGATAGTCCATAACTTTACCAAATTTAATCCGATTCCAAAGTGGCATACCTCTAAAGACTTGTGATTCGATCCTCTAAAAATCTGCATTCAAAATTTTCCATTTAACGTTGATCAAATTTTTGACCCATTTTCATGTTAGTTATTTCTAATTTTCCGATGACTTGGAATAGAGTGACCCAAAATTGGACTTCGAGAGTCCATAACTTTACCAAATTTAATCCGATTCCAAAGTGGCATACCTCTAAAGACTTGTGATTCGATCCTCTAAAAATCTGCATTCAACATTTTCAATTTAACGTTGATCAAATTTTTGACCCATTTTCATGTCAGTTATTTCTAATTTTCCGATGACTTGTAATAGAGTGACCCAAAATTGGACTTCGAGAGTCCATAACTTTACCAAATTTAATCCGATTCCAAAGTGGCATACCTCTAAAGACTTGTGATTCGATCCTCTAAAAATCTGCATTCAACATTTTCAATTTAACGTTGATCAAATTTTTGACCCATTTTCATGTCAGTTATTTCTAATTTTCCGATGACTTGTAATAGAGTGACCCAAAATTGGACTTCGAGAGTCCATAACTTTACCAAATTTAATCCGATTCCGAAGTGGCATACCTCTAAAGACTTGTGATTCGATCCTCTAAAAATCTGCATTCAAAATTTTCAATTTAACGTTGATCAAATTTTTGACCCATTTTCATGTTAGTTATTTCTAGTTTTCCGATGACTTGTAATAGAGTGACCCAAAATTGGACTTCGAGAGTCCATAACTTTACCAAATTTAATCCGATTCCAAAGTGGCATACCTCTAAAGACTTGTGATTCGATCCTCTAAAAATCTGCATTCAAAATTTTCAATTTAACGTTGATCAAATTTTTGACCCATTTTCATATCAGTTATTTCTAATTTTCCGATGACTTGGAATAGAGTGACCCAAAATTGGACTTCGAGAGTCCATAACTTTACCAAATTTAATCCGATTCCAAAGTGGCATACCTCTAAAGACTTGTGATTCGATCCTCTAAAAATCTGCATTCAAAATTTTCAATTTAACGTTGATCAAATTTTTGACCCATTTTCATATCAGTTATTTCTAATTTTCCGATGACTTGGAATAGAGTGACACAAAATTGGACTTCGAGAGTACATAACTTTACCAAATTTAATCCGATTCCAAAGTGGCATACCTCTAAAGACTTGTGATTCGATCCTCTAAAAATCTGCATTCAACATTTTCAATTTAACATTGATCAAATTTTTGACCCATTTTCATGTTAGTTATTTCTAGTTTTCCGATGACTTGTAATAGAGTGACCCAAAATTGGACTTCGAGAGTCCATAACTTTACCAAATTTAATCCGATTCCAAAGTGGCATACCTCTAAAGACTTGTGATTCGATCCTCTAAAAATCTGCATTCAAAATTTTCCATTTAACGTTGATCAAATTTTTGACCCATTTTCATGTTAGTTATTTCTAATTTTCCGATGACTTGGAATAGAGTGACCCAAAATTGGACTTCGAGAGTCCATAACTTTACCAAATTTAATCCGATTCCAAAGTGGCATACCTCTAAAGACTTGTGATTCGATCCTCTAAAAATCTGCATTCAACATTTTCAATTTAACGTTGATCAAATTTTTGACCCATTTTCATGTCAGTTATTTCTAATTTTCCGATGACTTGTAATAGAGTGACCCAAAATTGGACTTCGAGAGTCCATAACTTTACCAAATTTAATCCGATTCCAAAGTGGCATACCTCTAAAGACTTGTGATTCGATCCTCTAAAAATCTGCATTCAACATTTTCAATTTAACGTTGATCAAATTTTTGACCCATTTTCATGTCAGTTATTTCTAATTTTCCGATGACTTGTAATAGAGTGACCCAAAATTGGACTTCGAGAGTCCATAACTTTACCAAATTTAATCCGATTCCGAAGTGGCATACCTCTAAAGACTTGTGATTCGATCCTCTAAAAATCTGCATTCAAAATTTTCAATTTAACGTTGATCAAATTTTTGACCCATTTTCATGTTAGTTATTTCTAGTTTTCCGATGACTTGTAATAGAGTGACCCAAAATTGGACTTCGAGAGTCCATAACTTTACCAAATTTAATCCGATTCCAAAGTGGCATACCTCTAAAGACTTGTGATTCGATCCTCTAAAAATCTGCATTCAAAATTTTCAATTTAACGTTGATCAAATTTTTGACCCATTTTCATATCAGTTATTTCTAATTTTCCGATGACTTGGAATAGAGTGACCCAAAATTGGACTTCGAGAGTCCATAACTTTACCAAATTTAATCCGATTCCAAAGTGGCATACCTCTAAAGACTTGTGATTCGATCCTCTAAAAATCTGCATTCAAAATTTTCAATTTAACGTTGATCAAATTTTTGACCCATTTTCATATCAGTTATTTCTAATTTTCCGATGACTTGGAATAGAGTGACACAAAATTGGACTTCGAGAGTACATAACTTTACCAAATTTAATCCGATTCCAAAGTGGCATACCTCTAAAGACTTGTGATTCGATCCTCTAAAAATCTGCATTCAACATTTTCAATTTAACATTGATCAAATTTTTGACCCATTTTCATGTTAGTTATTTCTAGTTTTCCGATGACTTGTAATAGAGTGACCCAAAATTGGACTTCGAGAGTCCATAACTTTACCAAATTTAATCCGATTCCAAAGTGGCATACCTCTAAAGACTTGTGATTCGATCCTCTAAAAATCTGCATTCAAAATTTTCCATTTAACGTTGATCAAATTTTTGACCCATTTTCATGTTAGTTATTTCTAGTTTTCCGATGACTTGTAATAGAGTGACCCAAAATTGGATTTCGAGAGTCCATAACTTTACCAAATTTAATCCGATTCCAAAGTGGCATACCTCTAAAGACTTGTGATTCGATCCTCTAAAAATCTGCATTCAACATTTTCAATTTAACGTTGATCAAATTTTTGACCCATTTTCATGTCAGTTATTTCTAATTTTCCGATGACTTGTAATAGAGTGACCCAAAATTGGACTTCGAGAGTCCATAACTTTACCAAATTTAATCCGATTCCAAAGTGGCATACCTCTAAAGACTTGTGATTCGATCCTCTAAAAATCTGCATTCAAAATTTTCCATTTAACGTTGATCAAATTTTTGACCCATTTTCATGTTAGTTATTTCTAGTTTTCCGATGACTTGTAATAGAGTGACCCAAAATTGGATTTCGAGAGTCCATAACTTTACCAAATTTAATCCGATTCCAAAGTGGCATACCTCTAAAGACTTGTGATTCGATCCTCTAAAAATCTGCATTCAACATTTTCAATTTAACGTTGATCAAATTTTTGACCCATTTTCATGTCAGTTATTTCTAATTTTCCGATGACTTGTAATAGAGTGACCCAAAATTGGACTTCGAGAGTCCATAACTTTACCAAATTTAATCCGATTCCAAAGTGGCATACCTCTTAAGACTTGTGATTCGATCCTCTAAAAATCTACATTTAAAATTATCAATTTAACGTTGATCAAATTTTTGACTCATTTTCATGTCAGTTATTTCTAATTTTCCGATGACTTGTAATAGAGTGACCCAAAATTGGACTTCGAGAGTCCATAACTTTACCAAATTTAATCCGATTCCAAAGTGGCATACCTCTAAAGACTTGTGATTCGATCCTCTAAAAATCTGCATTCAACATTTTCAATTTAACGTTGATCAAATTTTTGACTTATTTTCATGTCAGTTATTTCTAATTTTCCGATGACTTGTAATAGAGTGACCCAAAATTGGATTTCGAGAGTCCATAACTTTACCAAATTTAATCCGATTCCAAAGTGGCATACCTCTAAAGACTTGTGATTCGATCCTCTAAAAATCTGCATTCAACATTTTCAATTTAACGTTGATCAAATTTTTGACCCATTTTCATGTTAGTTATTTCTAATTTTCCGATGACTTGTAATAGAGTGACCCAAAATTGGACTTCGAGAGTCCATAACTTTACCAAATTTAATCCGATTCCAAAGTGGCATACCTCTAAAGACTTGTGATTCGATCCTCTAAAAATCTGCATTCAACATTTTCAATTTAACGTTGATCAAATTTTTGACCCATTTTCATGTCAGTTATTTCTAATTTTCCGATGACTTGTAATAGAGTGACCCAAAATTGGACTTCGAGAGTCCATAACTTTACCAAATTTAATCCGATTCCAAAGTGGCATACCTCTAAAGACTTGTGATTCGATCCTCTAAAAATCTGCATTCAAAATTTTCAATTTAACATTGATCAAATTTTTGACCCATTTTCATGTTAGTTATTTCTAGTTTTCCGATGACTTGTAATAGAGTGACCCAAAATTGGACTTCGAGAGTCCATAACTTTACCAAATTTAATCCGATTCCAAAGTGGCATACCTCTAAAGACTTGTGATTCGATCCTCTAAAAATCTGCATTCAAAATTTTCCATTTAACGTTGATCAAATTTTTGACCCATTTTCATGTTAGTTATTTCTAGTTTTCCGATGACTTGTAATAGAGTGACCCAAAATTGGATTTCGAGAGTCCATAACTTTACCAAATTTAATCCGATTCCAAAGTGGCATACCTCTAAAGACTTGTGATTCGATCCTCTAAAAATCTGCATTCAACATTTTCAATTTAACGTTGATCAAATTTTTGACCCATTTTCATGTCAGTTATTTCTAATTTTCCGATGACTTGTAATAGAGTGACCCAAAATTGGACTTCGAGAGTCCATAACTTTACCAAATTTAATCCGATTCCAAAGTGGCATACCTCTAAAGACTTGTGATTCGATCCTCTAAAAATCTACATTCAAAATTTTCCATTTAACGTTGATCAAATTTTTGACCCATTTTCATGTTAGTTATTTCTAGTTTTCCGATGACTTGTAATAGAGTGACCCAAAATTGGATTTCGAGAGTCCATAACTTTACCAAATTTAATCCGATTCCAAAGTGGCATACCTCTAAAGACTTGTGATTCGATCCTCTAAAAATCTGCATTCAACATTTTCAATTTAACGTTGATCAAATTTTTGACCCATTTTCATGTCAGTTATTTCTAATTTTCCGATGACTTGTAATAGAGTGACCCAAAATTGGACTTCGAGAGTCCATAACTTTACCAAATTTAATCCGATTCCAAAGTGGCATACCTCTTAAGACTTGTGATTCGATCCTCTAAAAATCTACATTTAAAATTATCAATTTAACGTTGATCAAATTTTTGACTCATTTTCATGTCAGTTATTTCTAATTTTCCGATGACTTGTAATAGAGTGACCCAAAATTGGACTTCGAGAGTCCATAACTTTACCAAATTTAATCCGATTCCAAAGTGGCATACCTCTAAAGACTTGTGATTCGACCCTCTAAAAATCTGCATTTAAAATTTTCAATTTAACTTTGATCAAATTTTTGACCCATTTTCATGTTAGTTATTTCTAATTTTCCGATGACTTGGAATAGAGTGACCCAAAATTGGACTTCGAGAGTCCATAACTTTACCAAATTTAATCCGATTCCAAAGTGGCATACCTCTAAAGACTTGTGATTCGACCCTCTAAAAATCTGCATTTAAAATTTTCAATTTAACGTTGATCAAATTTTTGACCCATTTTCATGTTAGTTATTTCTAATTTTCCGATGACTTGGAATAGAGTGACCCAAAATTGGACTTCGAGAGTCCATAACTTAACCAAATTTAATCCGATTCCAAAGTGGCATACCTCTAAAGACTTGTGATTCGACCCTCTAAAAATCTGCATTTAAAATTTTCAATTTAACGTTGATCAAATTTTTGACCCATTTTCATGTTAGTTATTTCTAATTTTCCGATGACTTGGAATAGAGTGACCCAAAATTGGACTTCGAGAGTCCATAACTTTACCAAATTTAATCCGATTCCAAAGTGGCATACCTCTAAAGACTTGTGATTCGATCCTCTAAAAATCTGCATTCAAAATTTTCAATTTAACGGTGATCAAATTTTTGACCCATTTTCATGTTAGTTATTTCTAATTTTCCGATGACTTGTAATAGAGTGACCCAAAATTGGACTTCGAGAGTCCATAACTTTACCAAATTTAATCCGATTCCAAAGTGGCATACCTCTAAAGACTTGTGATTCGATCCTCTAAAAATCTGCATTTAAAATTTTCAATTTAACGTTGATCAAATTTTTGACCCATTTTCATGTCAGTTATTTCTAATTTTCCGATGACTTGTAATAGAGTGACCCAAAATTTGACTTCGAGAGTCCATAACTTTACCAAATTTAATCCGATTCCAAAGTGGCATACCTCTAAAGACTTGTGATTCGATCCTCTAAAAATCTGCATTCAAAATTTTCAATTTAACGTTGATCAAATTTTTGACCCATTTTCATGTCAGTTATTTCTAATTTTCCGATGACTTGTAATAGAGTGACCCAAAATTTGACTTCGAGAGTCCATAACGTTACCAAATTTAATCCGATTCCAAAGTGGCATATCTCTAAAGACTTGTGATTCGATCCTCTAAAAATCTGCATTCAAAATTATCAATTTAACGTTGATCAAATTTTTGACCCATTTTCATGTCAGTTATTTCTAATTTTCCGATGACTTGTAATAGAGTGACCCAAAATTGGACTTCGAGAGTCCATAACTTTACCAAATTTAATCCGATTCCAAAGTGGCATACCTCTAAAGACTTGTGATTCGATCCTCTAAAAATCTGCATTCAAAATTTTCAATTTAACGGTGATCAAATTTTTGACCCATTTTCATGTTAGTTATTTCTAATTTTCCGATGACTTGTTTAACGTTGACCCAAAATTGGACTTCGAGAGTCCATAACTTTACAAAATTTAATCCGATTCCAAAGTGGCATACCTCTAAAGACTTGTGATTCGATCCTCTAAAAATCTGCATTCAAAATTTTCAATTTAACGGTGATCAAATTTTTGACCCATTTTCATGTTAGTTATTTCTAATTTTCCGATGACTTGTTTAACGTTGACCCAAAATTGGACTTCGAGAGTCCATAACTTACCAAATTTAAGCCGATAATGCAGCGCAAAATCGACATAGCTTCATTGTTTTTAGTAATATAGGCATACAAATTAAAATTTAGTGGTTTTGTAATAACTGCAAGGGTATATAAGCATTGGCTTGCCGAAGTTTGGCTTCCTTTATTGTTTTACATGATTTTACTTACATGCGGTTAAAACATTTGTTATTAACAAATAATTGATTCAGTCGCCTTAACATGACAACAAATTTTCTAGGAAGAAATATAATGATGAATTAAATGAGATCTCTGCTTAATGAATTTGAAGAAGTGTGAACCCAATTTTGTGTGTGTCCCAGGTGTGTAAAGCAAACATGTCAAGTTAAAATTTCAACTGTTCAGTAATTTCTACATTTTCACCAATAGCGCCACCTGGATTCAACTTCCCTGTATTGCTGAAGATACAGGTTCTTTATAGCAGGAGCCTTACAACTTCCGTTCAATCAGTTTGAATCCCGTTGGTTGAATAGATATTGTTAACGCTTTCTCATGGAATTCCCCTTTTTCAAACTCAAGCAAAGAATATGAGGAGTTACAGAAGCATTTTCCACTGGTTTCGCCAGTAAGCCCGGCTTAAATCACTTTTTCTGGGGCGAAAAGGGGAAAAGCGGGGTAGTTGCTGGGCCAAATCAGCCGCATGATGCGATGACAACGAATTTTCATTGTCGCCATTCAAGCGCAAAGTGTTCGCAAATCGCCCATTAATAATTTGAATTAACTTTTGTTGCCTAGCCAAACACTCGGCAGTTCGGGAAGAAACACACACACATACTGGGGCACGTGAATACAGGGACACCCACACCCACACCGACACTCACACACACACAGAGGACGCATTAAATTCAATTAACGAGACATTGTAAATATTGTCACACCTTTCACAAAAGTCAACACGGGGCCAACACTCGAAACTTGTCGTTGTTGCCACTTTATTCTTTGTGCATGCTGTGTTGCTGTTGTTTGCATATGGATAGCGCGGACCAAGGGGGCGGGGCTGTGGGCTGCATACACTGCAAAAAAAGAAGAACAAAAGCCACCTGTTGGCAATTGAAATAGGGAAAGAAAGCAAAAGAAACTTTTAAAAAAAGGGAACATAAGCAATGGTAATTGAAATAATAACCTACCGAAAAGTACATAAACCATGTTGTTCGTTTTTAAATTCAAATAAAAAATCAGTAAACGCTATCGGTTTTACAAAGTACTTTCATTGCACCACAGCTTTTTAATTTTTTTCTTTAAAGCTTATCTTTTTTAAATATTTATGATATTAATACACTTGTTTTGGCAGTAAGAAATTCGAGATACCAGCACCAGTAGGAAAAACTGTGACAAAATGTACAGAACCAATAATAACTTGAAAATACTATTTTACTAAGCTTTAAGAAAAAAATTAAATTCTTTTACATTTTTTTTAGCCCGAACAGTTTTTTTCTCCTAGTGCAAAGAGCACGGTAAGCAGCCAGGTAATGGATCAATTCCCGCCCTGACAACTCGCCAATTTTTGATTCCAGGCACTAAGGTTAGAGGTCACACGGCTATGGGACATTACGTACGTGAGCTGAGCCCAGACTTTTCCGAGTGCAAGTGTGTGCGTAACTGTGTCTATTTGATATGTTTGGCTTGTCTGCCACCCATTTCGATGATTGTCGCGGCCAGAGGGGGGATGTGGGATGGGGGGATAGGAGATGGGGGGTGGTAGCATCCTGGGCAATATACATATGCGGGTGTGGAAGTGGAAGTGGATTAACGGCTGGCGGGTGCATTCCGTACCAGTACCAGCCAGAAACGGAGATGCTCTGGGATTGCTCCAGGACTGGATGTAGGGATGCCTGACCTACATTGCAGAAGGGGCAGCGAGGGGGGAGCCCTCCGCTCCAGGACCCACAATCTCAACCCACGTAATTACGGAGCGCTCGGCGACCGACTGGGGGCCACTGGCGCCATTAACCCTAACGAGGCGGCGTCCTTTTAATGAATATCGGGTTAATGAATATTTTATAGAAAAATGTGCAATGCTCGCAAGGCCGCAGATAGTCGTACCTGGCCTGGCCTGGCCGGGACTCAACTGGTCAGCTCGGGGGGTTAGAGAGAGCTCTGGTTTTTTGCGAGCTTTACTTTGAAGAACCCTCGCTGGGGCATCCCTTTTTATCCCACTCAATAAAAATTGCAGCGCATAGCAAAAGGGTCACGTACTTTAATTTGGCTTACTCCGTGAATGAGTGCAATTGAAATGAATAGAAATGTGCAGCCGCTCGGTTCGTCGAAATGGGAAAGCTGTCGCCTCCTGAAAACCCCTTAGCCCCCTCCTTAGCCACCCTCCCCCCTCCCCCATGACCCGACTACGTGTGAGCTTTGAACAAATTGAGCGTGGGCGACCGACTTACGATGCTTGAAATATTTGCTAAGTGCCAGCGAAAGGGTTTCCAGTGCATTTGCATGCCGGCAGCCCAATATTGGATTCCCCCCTCCCCTCCCCCCTTCGATTTCAAGGTGAAAACCAGCTAAGAAGGCAGGCGAAATGCTCTAAAGGGGACTCACCCAAATTAGATGGGGGCAATTAAGCTGCCAAGTGTCGGAACTGGTAGGTGGTAGATGGTAGCTGGTATTTTTACCCTAATGGAGCCGTGACACACTTCTGTTGCACATCCTTTTTAATGCCCGGCAAACTACAAAAGTCGCCCTGACAACTGCATTTTTTGTATTCATTCCCATTTTACCATCAAGCCAGTGAGCCCGGTGAAATATTAAAAAATGTATGAATACAAGGTAATCTATACAGGCACAAACAGCAGCAGCATCAGAAGCCACAAAGCAGCGTTTTCCCGTTTTCCCGTTTTCCCGTTATTCTCGCTAATGATGTGCCACTTTCTGGCTCCGATTTCAGTTAGCCTCTGACCCAAATATTTTTAATTGGTATCGTGTGCATTAAAGTTAATTACTAATCCTGGCATTCACTCCACACGGACAATAGCGATTTTTCGGAGGTGGCCTTTGTTTTCGGCTCATTACTAAGCTGCAGCCATTCGCTTCGCCAACTAAATATGATGGCCTCATGGATATAAATTGGACGTAATCGGTTTATTAGCTGGGATCGAGGAGCAGCCAGCAACCCCTTCGCCCCGGGGTTGCCTTTGCTGCCTTGGGTGCTTTGGGTGCCTCGGATGCCTTGGATTGTTCTGGCCGGGACAGTCGCCCGGCTTAAGGCAATTAGGCATCAATTTTCATTGCCGTTTTGGCCATTTTGGAGCCACACTGTTTTGGGCAATTAGCCGAGTGCGAGTGCGAGTGCCAGTGCCAGTGCGAGTGCACAGTGGAGTGGAGTCGTAGCCTTCCAGTCAATAATAACTGAGGACTCGGGAGGGACACCCCCCCTCCCCTTTCGAAGGCCGTAATTCAGGGGGTTTTAAGTTGTGGCATTGATTTGCTGCCAGGGATTTGGCCAACGGGGAATCCAAGTTTAGGCCTCTCTGCAGGAGTGTGTGTTAATGCGGGCTTTGTTTGGCCCAAGGCTCAAGAAGAACAACACTGCGAAAAGTCGGAGAATAGAACGGAGAAGCATTTCCCAAGGCGGGCGAAAGTCCAAATGGCAGGTGAGCAGTAGTAACAGCAGCAGCAGCAGCAGCAGCAGAAACATAAATAAATTATTCAACTCTCTACCAGGCCGGCCAGGAATGGCACAAGGCCTAGTCGTTTGGCTCCTTCTTCCACCCCCTTTTTTCAAAAGGGCAAAAAAAAACAGGACTCAAGGGCATCTGCTGAAGGGCGGTTCGGGTCGGGTCAATCGTTCACGTGAATGCGTTTTGAGTTGACTACTACGCACACACAAAGCCGAAAAAGAGAGCGGAATTGGGTCAACTTGAATTGGCGTTTGATGAATACGTTACGACTTCGAGGAACGGCAAGTTGGCGGGGAGTTTAGCTCGGTCTTGTCTGTCGAGCGAGGCGACAGGAAGTTTTACTATTTTTGGCCGTCTGTATTCGGTATTCCGTATTCCGTATTCCTCGATGGGTGTGCGTGTCCTCATTCGCGGAAGGGACAACCGAATCGAAGCCCAGGATTCCCTTTAAATGCCTCCTTAGTTATCAATGCATTCTCCAGCATGAACAGCTTACTAAAGGATCTATTCAATTCGGATTAATTCTCAGTTTGTACTCTATTGTTCTTCGTTAATTCAAAATGCTCATTGTGCCGCTGCAATTGCTTTGTTTTGAACACCAAATTTCTGCCTTATTTGGTTGTTAATTGTTTTCGAGGAGCAGCTTACGAATTATGGGCTAGCATGAGCCATTAAATTTAATTAATATTTTGACAAGCTATTTCATCAATCAGTGGTTTACCCTTTCTGTGATTGCTCTACCTTATTTCCCGGTTGACAAAACTAAGACACCCCACGACAGGGTACCAATAAAATGGGGGGGGAGTCGCTGAGAGAGAGCAAAGTCTGGAAGTTAGTCAACTTGGCTGAAGTCCTGTCACGCACGTAAGCCTTGAAAGCCGAGTCGAGGAAGATGGGAATGAGAATGGGGATGGGGATGGCCAAAGGAGGCCCAAGGATGCAGGGAAAAGACATGGCCAGACATGGCTACTGACCGCCAATAGACGGGCTCCACCTGGCAAGGACTCAATATCCACGTCTTCCAGCTGCGAATCTGATTTATCAGGCAGGACCAGCTCCAACCAGCACTCGCCAGCTGCATTTTGATTAGGCCAGCAAGGTTAATTGGATGCGATGGGAGTTCGATTGAAGGCCGGACCGAGCCACCCTCCCCTCCCCTCCTTACCACACCCATCACCCTCCTCTGTGCTCCAGCTGTAGTGTCCCATTACCGAATTTCCCCTTCGGGCTAAACAAATTGCTGTCAACGACAAAAGAAGCCCATAAAAGTAACGCAAATAAACAATTTCACTTAAATATAAAACACGGACGGAACCACGGGGGGGGTGGGCGCTGTGGGGTCAGAGGTCGATGTCGATGTCGATTCGCTTAGACGCTTGATCGATTCGGATTTCAGTTCCTGTTTGGAGCGCCGAGACGTGGACAATTAGTTCGCAAGCAAATGGCCCGAGACGCCGAAAGTACCGCAATGTGGTCCTCGACGGGGGCGGGAAACCCCACTCAAATTAAGTGACAATGGCAAGCAAATACATAATGAATTATTCCATAAGCTGCTAAACTGGGTCAACTGCTCCTTAGTCGCCAGCCACCGTTCTGGGGAATCGGAATGGGGAATGGGGAATGGGGAACGGGGAATGGGGGTGGCACCATCCTGGAGTTCGTGGCATCCAGGACTGCGGCTTGCCGGCGGGCAATTGTATTTGATATTTATCGCCCTGCAGTTACGGCGGCGAGTACACAGCGAAATAAAGCAGAACAGCCAGCGGCTAACGGGAATGTCAAAGATTTGTGGCGGAAATAAAAATATGAACCGGCAGGGCAATGTGACAACAGAACAATGAGGCCGGGCCCTTAAGATAAAATACATGTTACTGGAATCCCGGGGAATGCCTGAAGACACAAATGCATCCACGGTTTTTATGGCTTGTACAAGTGTTTCAAAACCCCACACACATTTTATGGCCAAAAAGGTGAGTCCAATGCGTATTTTTGTGTTTATTACTTACAGATTACAGATGTCAAAAGTAAAACAAGCAAATCATTTCATTCATAGAAAAGCCTTTTAATAATTCTAAAAATCCTTTAAAATTAATGGAAAGCTCTATTAGCATCTATTAATTTTAGCTTAAGTTACCTTTTAATCTCGCCATGTGCAATGAGCTATGGCCCAGAATACGTGCAATTATTTTCTTGGCCTAACGCTTAACTCTTGAAGCTTTAAACACCACACTTTTGATGACAAAAGTAATGCACATATTCGCTTTAAGATATTTGATGTCAATCAACAGCCCCCATTTCGCAGTAAACCTAAATCGCTTTAACCGAAAATGGAGTGATTAAAAGCCTAGTCCCCACTATTTGACGGCGCCCACAATAGAAAGTTATACCTCCACTGCGATCTCCGGTTTCGCCCCCATCCTCATCCTCCTCCTCATCCCCCGGAACTCGGGGTGTCATAATTAGCCATTGTTCGGCTCGACTTCTGTGCGAAAGCGCGCTGGCATCGTTCTGGTTACAGTTTCTGTTCTGGTTTCGCTTTCGCTATCGGTATCGGTATCGGTTTCCCACCCGCCCTTCTACAATCCGCCGCCGGGGGAGTGGGGTGGGTGAAGGGGGGGGTGGGGGAGTGTCACGGGCTCGACAACAGCTGGCACCCGGCACCCGGGGCGTATGAGTGATAGGCGAGCAGGCGCGAGGAGGCTGGGCGCCTGGATAAATCATCCCCATTATGGCCCGCGGATAACGCTCCGCTCCGCCCCCGCCACGCCCTGCTCCCTTACCACCCCCCACCCCTCCCCTCCCCCTCCCCCAGTCCGCTACACTCCCGCGTTGAGGCTGAGCATATGCACTTCTGGTGTATCTTCCCAGGACCTTAGGCCAATCCCGGCTAATGGGTTCTATCATCGCAGTGCATTAGCTAATGCCGGGCACTGGTTAAATCGCATAATTGATGGCTGCTGAGTGACAGGCGGTGCGAATTACGCAAATGGAACTGGACATTCGACATTGGACCTGGGCAAATTTACAGCGGATTCGAAGCTCTGATTAATGAGACGAGTCTAAGAAAGATAAGCCCTGCATGGAAAATTAGTCGAGAAAAGCAATATAAAATCATCCACAGCAGTCGAGCATTATTTAAAATCAAGATCTAGTCTAATTAGGCCTTTGAGCCAAAAAAAACTGCTCAACATGGGAGATTCGTCGGAGAAAGCAATAAAACATTGTCGAAAGCTCATTACCAGTAGTGAAATAATTTAGGAGCATTATTAAAAACATGATTTAGTCTAATTACTTATTTTATTGAGGTCCTTTGAGCCAAGTTGCTCGCTGTGAAGCTCCTGGCAGGACCGGAATTGCTAGGCAGCCTTTCCAGTTACCAGTTCGCTGTTCGCAGTTCGCTGTTCGCTGTTCCGCTGAATGGCTTCCGTTCCGTTCCACCGTACAATGTCAATGAACTTGGTAAACAATTTTTAATCACATGCCTCGACACCACCAAGCCGACTTGACGCCGATGCCAAATTAAATTGAATAAATCTCAGCACGCCCACGCGAAGGCAGCTCAACAGTAATGAAGTTGTGCCTGCTGTTCCCGAATTAGAGGGCCAGGCACTTGACTCTGCCAGGACTCCATCCCCCATTCCCCCCCTCCACCCCACTGTTTTGCTATTTCTCTGCCCCCCCCCTGCTCCTCGTCCTTTCCCTCCCCTCGTCCTTTCCCGCCCCTCGTCCTTTCCCGCCCCTTTTGGCACGGAGGCAAACAAAGGGCCGCGTGAAATATGCCACGAAGCGAAAGGACGTCCTGCGTCCTGCGTCAACACGCAATTGTTGACGAGTTGCCAAAAGATTTGCTGCTGTATTGAGCGAGGATGAGGATGGGGACGAGGAGAAGGAGAAGGAGCAGAACGAGGACGCAGGGAATCCACCTGCGTGCCTGGCCAGCGTTCATCTTGTCCGGGGTCAGCGGGTGGCCCAGGCGAGCGGGGTCAATGGACGAGCGATTGTTACGTGCTACGTTTGGTTTTTAATTGGCAAAACAAACGTAATTAAAGCATTTAGCAGCCAGATTGAGTAATGAGTAATCGCCAGCAGAACCCCGACACTAACAGCAATGGAAACCAAATCCATCCAGCGAACCAGCAATTAGTGGCCAGTGCGAGTCCAACGAGGAGCGATAACCAGGAGCAGAACACCCATCCAGGCCAGCAATTCCACTCCCTTGGTGGTCAACTGACTACCACAACTACAATTCACTATTTATTATAAAGGTTTCAGACGAACGCCACCAGCTTACAACGTATAATTTAGTGCTCTTTGTGAGTGATGTTACAAAATGTTTATATTCTATTCTTTTGAAATAAGAGTTATACTAACAAAATATATAGTCCAAATCGCGGTTTTATTGAAATTCTATTTAAACAAAGTTGGTTTTGAGGTGTGTCGGAAATTGTAATTTGAATTGCGTGGCATTGGTAAAATTCCTATGGTATCTGAATAGAAGCGAAAAATTCGACATGCTTCGAAGGTTACTTTGAAGTGGGGTTATACTATCTTATCAACTGGCATATGAAAGAGCTTTAATATAAGTAGGTTCTCTGTACCATGAAATATAATTGAGAATATAGCTAAGGGTTATGGCAGCCAGGCAGCAGATGCAATCCTTTTTTTTTTTTTTTGGGCGGCACAAAGCTCAAATTTCAGCAACTGGCGACTGGGGCCTTGGACTGCGGAGTAAGATTAGCTGACAGCCATACCATAATTAGTTGGCAATTGTCTTGGCCTTGATGTCCACCACCCAACGATTTGCGGAGCAGCCCAACATTCTGTCAGCCATTTGGCTAAAATTAAACGACCCAAATGCCGACTTGATTTGGGAAATGGCTGGGAAATCCATTTACATTTTGGCAGCTCGACACGCTCGATTAACAATTCCAGCCAAGCACAAATCCTGATCAGGAATGCACTGCCAAGGCTGCTCCTTTCGGGGCATTTGGAAAACTTTTGAATGCATTTCAATTATTTTGCATGTTCATCAGATATACAAACTGGGATTCCAGCCCCGGAACGAGCCAGGGGAGGGGCAGAGGAGGGAGAGGGGGGTTGGTGGCATCTCAAAAATGCCAGTCACCAGGCAAAAATGCATTAAACAACTCAAGTTACGAAACACGACGATGACGATGACGATGACTACGCCGAGGACGTTGACAATGCCAGCACCGAACTCAGTTGAACTGGCAAAGGATATGCAATGGGTGACGGATGGATGCGAAGGATGCGAGGGATGAGGCGTGGAGGAGTGGCCCGGCTTGAGCCACCTCACCGCATCGCACACTATTGATTTAATCATTCAAACCAGAAGAAAAAGCCTCACTGGCCGGGATTGAATACCCTGAAATTATTAAATATTTTATTAGCTTCAAGAGCGGCACATATATTCCTTATAGATTTAATAGGCTATCTATACTTCCTCAAGTATCAGCGAATGCATTTATATTTATTAGCTTTAGGAGTGGCACATATATTCCTTATAGATTTAATACAATATATACAACAGGCTATTTATCTAATAACTGGATATCTCCAAGTATCAGCGAATGCATTTGTATTACAAATAAAGGAAGAAAAATAGAAATAAAGTTCCACTTACAACCGAATTCACTTTTACTTTTTGCCTTCTAGGACTGAATCTGAAATTTAATAAACGGCTTTAATACCTGCCAAAGTAAAAAGAACAAGGGAGTAGCTGTTGCCCCACTGAGGGTATCAAAAATGAGGAGTCTGTCGAGGAGGAGCTCATACGGAGGAGGATGGAGGATGGCTAATCTGAGCCCAGTGGCAGTACGGGTTCCACGACCCAACCTACTGAACACAGCGCCCAGCAATGCCGAATGTGGAACATGCTGCGTCAAGGCATTTTTGTGGCCAAAGTCGCAAAGTCTGAGCCCAGCAGTGAACGTAGCAAAAACGGGTGACTGAGCGTAACTCAATGGGGCGAGGGGATGGGCTGGGGTGGATTGGCAGGAGCGGTGGGACCACCAGGACCTCCAGTTCCACCAGGACAACTTTGTGGGCGGGGCAACGACAATAAGCAGCAAAGGACAAGCAACAACGGCGACAACAACAATATCTAACAAGAGCAATAACAACTGCCATCGACAAAAATGGGGGATGTGGGGTAAATGCGACAGGGGGGGGGGGTGTAGTGTTGTATACAGCAGGGCGCACAGAAATTCTTTTGAAAACTCTTTCACGGCAATTTCGCCAATCTTTTCTCTTTTCTGGTCTGCTTTTTTTTCGCTGCTCGATGGCAGGAGCATCCAATTAAGGGGCGTCCTAAGGATTCCGAAACTAGTTTCCAATGTGAGCCTGCGTAGAACAGAATATCTAAAAGAGCGTGCACGAATTTTGTTTAAAAGATAAAAATGTAATCTGAGTACCGTTGTTCATCAGTACCTGTGAACTTTTTCTTTCTAATGAACTTTAAAAAATCACAAGTAGGTAATACTCGTGATATAGATTGTTCGCAATTTGCCCGCAAATTGGAAGCTGAAGCACATTTAATTATCCAGAGCAGCAAGAAGCAGTTTTCATTTCAATGTCCATTTTTCCTTCCTTCCTTTCTTCTTTTCTAAATAACAGCGTTCATAGCTCATAAAATTCGAATTTTTAAGTAGTTTTAACTGCAAATCAACAATTAGCTCAAATATTTATGTATTTTTTTTTTTGGTTCAACCAATTTAATTTAGTTTTGAAACAAATTCATTTTCTGAAAGTATTCAGTTTTAAGAGACAAGCATAATATTGTGTTAGGTGCATTTTCTAATGCAGCCAACAACTTTAGTGGCCACCCTCGTTTCGCGAGCTTTGCCACTGACCTACTTACCGAAAAATGGCTGACTCGGCGCAGGCGGAAAGGAAAGCAAAGGAAAGCAAGGGAAAGCAAAAAAATGGGAGGCGGAAAGGCGGGTCTGTCTGCTTGCTGAGCCAGAGGAACACTCGGCGCTGTTTGATCTGCCTGGACGGGAACGAGAGCGGGAAAGGGAGCGGGAATGGGAGCGGGAATGGGAGCGGGAACGTGGACCTGGACTCGACGGAGGCATTTCGTGGGACTGAGAGTGCCACACTGGCAGCCTCTGCTGATGCCAAAAGCTGAAAAGTCGCGTCGCAAGGCGACAATAATTGGCGCAAGGTGGCCCAGTCAAGGAAAAACACGCAGCCACACAGACAGACACTTGAGGCGGCTCACCAGGCGAAAGGGGGTGGTGGAAAGGGGAGGTGGAAAGGGGGTGGTGGAAAGGGGAGGTAGAAAGGGGGGCCTGCCTGACAGAGTTGACAATCAACAAAAGGACACTCACACACACACACACGACAAAAATGACAGGAAGCAGCGACGCCAGCGCCAACTGCAACCGAAATCAAAATCAAAATGAGAATCGCAAAATGCAAAATGTAAAACGCCGCAAATTGCTTGTAGGCAACGCAGACAACAACAAAAACTATAACAACAACAACGACCGCGCTGGCGACGGATGGAAAAATGGAAATAGAAGATGAGCGGAAAAACTGAGCGGTACAACGATAAAAAGCGGGTACTGCAGCCACAGAAAATAGTTTCTGCCACTGGCTAAATCGGAATCGTCTTAGCGAATTGGAAACATAATGAAAATACAGTCTTGGTGACATAACAACACATAGTAATAAATAAAGAAATATAATTTATTTTGTACTTTATAAAATTTGGTTTAATATACAACTAACAAATCAAAATTATAATGTCATTGTATAAACAAAATGGATACCAAAGTAATAACATTTTAAAATGTGAAATCTCTAAAAATGTTTAATATTTCTATAGACAAATATTAAACCTTTTCACGACATTATTTCTAAAACAGGTTAAGATAATAAAAAAACTAATTATTTTTTAAAAAGTCCTTATAGCCGAAAAGGATCTAACATATCTTCCAACCAAGTGAGCTCCATCTCTAACTGAACTTTCGCTATTCTTTTGTTGGCCCAAAGGATGGGTGTGGGAAAGGGGAAGGGGAAACTGCAGCGAGGTGGCGAACACACACATACACACATACACACACACACACACACACTCAAACACACAGTGACAGTGGAGAAAACAGGGTGAAGGACAATGCGTGCATAACGCTTATTGAAATAGTTCTCAAGTGAGTTCGACGCTGGCGTCGACGTCGTCCTCATCGTCAACGTGGGCTTGCCAAATGGGCCGAATAGGGTGGCCAAAAGGGTGGCTAAAAAAGGGCGGCTCCAAAAAGGAGGGAGGGGGGGGTGAGGGGTGGAAGTGGCCTACTAGTTGTGTGCTAACTAGGAGGCTGCCATTTAATGCACAAGCACAACCGGTTGAGACAGCTGATATTTGCAGGCTGTGCCTGCCTGCAACTGTCTGGGTATTACACGACTGTCTCCCGCACTTTCTCCCACTTTCTCCCAGGACCCCGCTATCCCGCTATCTGGCTGCCATTGCCGTGATTGTCAATACGCAATCCGTAATCCGGCGAAGGCTTAGGAAACCGAAAGAAGATAAGCACCAGCTTACCAGCAGGACTACTGCTGCTGCTGCTGCCTTCAGCTGCCTTCAGCTGCCTTCAGCTGCCAACTTTTCTGGGTGGTTGTGGGTGGGTATTGGTCCTCTGCAGCTGTGGCCATCGCCAGCTCGGTGTTTTATATTTATATTTGTTTTGATTTCATGCGCTGCTGGCTGAGCCCCAACCTGGGCTAGATTGTTTGCCTACCAAACACCCCAACAATCCAACCACCCCTCACCCCGCCTCTGGGTTACATCATAAGGATGAGAGCAAAAATATAGCAGCTGCAGCGGCCATCCTGTTGATCAACTTCCTTGCATTCAAGTGGGGAAATTTTGGCCCAAAAATATTCCCACTTTTCAGTGGCACAATGTTGAAAGCGAGGGAATTTCGCCGCTTTCAACCGAGCGTTCAACGGAGCGTTCAACGGCGTTCAACGTCAATAAAGGGAGGCGTGCCAGCCAGTTGCCACTCAGTTGCTCGTGGGCACTCGAACGGCATGGACGTGTCGCAGCAGCAGCAGCAGCAGAAGCAGCTGGAGCATCATCAGCAGTAGATTGGCCAACTCTCCACCAAGTGGCAGCAACAGATCACACACTGCCAACTGTTCTGCTTTTTTTTCAAGTTTTTGTTTGGTTTTTTTTTTTTGGTTACTGAAGGGCTTACCCTAAAAAGAAAGCAAAAAACAAACTGTGTTCATAAAGTTAGAGTGGAACTGCGATAATTGCAGAAAAGCAAACTTGTTGGTGGTAAAAATAAAAAATAAATATACAAAAAAAAAGCGAGTGTCGACCAGTGCGTGAGTTCAGTCCGAAAAGGGATTCAAAAGAAGGGATTGAGAGGCGGAAAAAGTTTTTGGCGCACAAAAGTAGGCAACGGAAACGCAGCGTGAGTTTGGGTGCTTGGCTAAGCCGTAAGCCGTAAGCCGAAAGCCGTAAGCCATAAGCCCTTTGCCAAACTGCAACCGCTGAACGCATTTAAGTGCAGATTTATGTTTTGCCTCTCCGACAGCTCCTCCACCGCCGAGTAGTCCTGCCACCCACCGAGCCACCGAGCCACTGAGCCACTCAGCCACATCGAGACACTGCCAATTAAAGTTGCCCCAGCAGCTGCAACACCCAGTCACTGCCAAAAAAAGCGACGACGAAGAGGAAAGACTTTAGCCAGCAGCTGAATTATATTCACAGTTGCGAATAAGTTTTCGAAGAACCACTGCCGAAGAAACAACAATAGAGCAGCACCACCACCACCACCACCACCACCACCGCCACCATCACCACCGCCGTCAGCAGCAACAACTACAACTACAACTACAGCTACAACAACGTGTTGCTGCCACAAAACGCAGCAGCCGCAACGAGAGCGTCATCTCTGCCCTTCGCACGCCTCTGCGGGTAAGTTGACATTTCATTTTCATTTTGAGTGCATTTTCCCGCCCAACGAAACCCCACCATCCCCCACCCCCAGCACCATTTTTAGTGTTAGTATTACAGTGGGTCTTGGTGTGTGTGTGTGTGTTTATGTGAGTGTGTGTGTGTGTATGTGTGTGTGTGTGTGGGTGTCGGGGTCAGCGCGTTATTACAAGTTATGCCCTGTGCCAGCAGCTCGCAACTCGCAGATTCAGATTCAGATTCAACAACAATGGCCCTGGGCACCCCTTAGTCCTTAGCCCTTGGTCCTTGGTCCTTAGTCCATAGTCCATAGTCCATGGTCCTTAGTTCTTAGTCCTTAGCCAGCACCCAGGGCAGTCGAGAGCGCAATCCAAACTGGCGGCAAAAGTCACGTTTGTCGAGTGGCAGCACAACACATTATTTAGAGCCAAGTCCCGCCAGTTGAAACTGACAAGCTCCGGCTCGCAGCCAGAACGAGCTTAAAATGTGTGGGTCAAATGTTAAACGGCCATCAGCGGCATCAGCTGGCAGCAGTTAACGACGGTCCCCCGGGATCCACCGCCCAGCGAAATATGGACTGAGCGAAAAAGGCTGTCTACTGGCATCGAAATAGAGCGCTGCCACACTATGAACCACAGTGTGCCACACTGACTCAATTGCAATCTGAATAAGTGAAGAGAATAATTACCTTATTAAAATTAAAATTAAGAAAATCTTCCCACAAGCATTTATTAGGTGTTCAGCTTAAGTGGTTCATAAAGTAATATTTAAAAAAAAAATTAAGCTTACTTTGCTGACACTAAAGACCTATAATAAAGTTTAGAAAATATTTATTGATTGTGTTTTATAATTTAATTATTGACAGGCTCACTTCACCAATTAACTCTAGATATTTTTCAGCCAAAGCTTTCACATTAATAAAGACATCCCTGCAAAATCTTAATAAAGCGAATAGACACCAGTGTTGCCATTGTTTCCTTTTTATACCCTTGCAGAGGGTATTATAATTTTGGTCAAAAGTGTGCAACGCAGTGAAGGAGACATCTCCGACCCTATAAAGTATATATATTCTTGATCAGGATCACCTCCTGAGTTGATATAGCCATGTCCGTCTGTCCGTCTGTCCGTCTGTCCGTCTGTCTGTCCGTCTGTCTGTTTCTACGCGAACTAGTCTCTCAGTTTTAAAGATATCGAATTGAAACTTTGCACACACCCTTCTTTCCTTTGCACGCAGTATATAAGTCGGAACGGCCGGGATCGGCCGACTATATCCTATAGCTGCCATATAACTGAACGATCGGAAATGCCATAACTTTGGTGTTTGTAAAGTTAGGAAGTTGGGATTTTCTATGGGTTTTGTATTTGGCTAATCAATCCGACATGCCGAATTTCATAAGGATCGGCCGACTATATCCTATAGCTTCCATATAACTGATTGATCGGAAATGCCATAACTTTGGTGTTTGTAAAGTTAGAATGTTGGGATTTTCTATGGGTTTTATATTTGGCTAATCAATCCGACATGCCGAATTTCATAAGGATCGGCCGACTATATCCTATAGCTGCCATATAACTGATTGATCGGAAATGCCATAACTTTGGTGTTTGTAAAGTTAGGAAGTCGGCATTTTCTATGGGTGTTATATTTGGCCAGCCAACCTACCAAATTTCATAAGGATCGGCCGATTATATCCTATAGCTGCCATATAACTGAACGATTGGAAATGTCATAACTTTGGTGTTTTTAAAGTTAGGAAGTTGGGATTTTTTATGAGTATTAAGAATGCATCATATGAATAATTTTGGAGAATATAATTTACAGAGTATTCTGCAAGGGTATATCAACTTCGGCTCCGCCCGAAGTTAGCTTTCCTTTCTTGTTCAGGAAAGATTTGTCCATTTTTAATGGTCTTTCCTGGAAATCTGTTCTTTTTTTTAAGAATCGATATGTGCATTTGAAAGAATCTGATTTTCAGCAATTTTGAAAGTGAAGACATTTTTGTTTCCTGTAGATTTCGTGAAAATGTAGGAGTATGGTAAAACTGAATGACTTTTATTTATAAACTTACCGCAGAAGTTTATTTGTGCCGTAACCAAATTGATTGATTGATATGATATGAATGTTTGAAACTTACTATGGCGTTTCACAAAATAATTCTTTAATGATTAAGCCTGGCAATGCATTTCTTTAAAGACTCAATTCTTAAGCATCCTCTGTTTAAAAGTGTTTTTTTCTTTTTTGTTAAGAAAATTATGAAGTAAAATAAGCTATTAAGCTAATTTAGTACGGAAATCATGCAAATTTCTCTGTTTTTTGTTGACAGTTTCTTCTGGTTTTTTTGATTTATCTGTCCCTTTTTGATGTCTTCTGCCAACACTGTTTCGCACTAGTTTCTCCCCGTGGATACGCATCCTGGCGACCTGCCTGGGTGTTCGCACGAGGGAAGGACACTAAGGACACACACTTTGCATGTTTATCTCGCCGTGGGTGGCAATCCCGGCGGAATGGCCATCGCCGTTAAGCAATTTCGATAACTGCGAAGCGACAACGTCAACCGGTCATGCCAATTTATGGCCAAAGTTGCTACTGTTGCTGCTGTGCATACAAATGTAAATTTAAATTGAAAATTAATCGGGCAGCGCAGGCGCCGCTCTTAGCGATAAGTTTTCGATTAAAAACTCGTTTAGCGAGCCACCAGAAAATCGGGCAAAAAAAGAGCAGTGAGCGTGCGAAAATTCGGCTGCCTTGGGGTTTTAATTAAAAGCTTAATTGGAGGGCGGAAAAAATTAAATAAAATGATTGCGTAATTAAAAGCAAACAAAGCCGAAAAATGCCAGTCGCCAAAAGGTGGTCAACAAACAGAAGCAGCAACAGCAGCAGCAGGAGCGGCCATGTCCTGCCAGGGAAATTAAAAACTTAATGGTCAGAAAGGACACACATGGCAGACTGTCAACGCTCAACGACTTTGGCCAACAGATGGAACAAGTTTATCGTGTACATTTTATGGGGACAGGGGATGGTGATTAGGCAGCAGCGCCACCAGATTGGGGAACTTTTCCGGCGGGCGCAGTACAATGGTGCCGATATAGACCAAAATAATCATAGTCAGCCAGAGTCTGATTTAAAATTAACAATGAATATCAATAAGTGGTGAGGTGACGTAACAATTTTTGAACATGGAAAAGAAAAATCCAGTTTAAAATGTATTATCAAAATAATTTTGTTGGCTTTTATAAATCTACATTTTTTTGGCCATGGTGCAATTCGAATTCCCCATCCAACAGTATTGTTAAATGTAGCATTGACCTACATTAATCTTTTTGCCATACAGAGCTATAATTTTAGTAAAGCCAAAAAACAAATTAAAATTTACCAAGTCAACTTTAAATTTTTTTTCCCGTGCTATACACATACGATGTATTTTTTCCGGTGTGCTTTCCCCATTCAAACCCACTGTCCTTGACTTCTTGCCTTC
The DNA here is from genome assembly GCF_018152115.1 of Drosophila rhopaloa. NCBI lineage: Eukaryota > Metazoa > Arthropoda > Insecta > Diptera > Drosophilidae > Drosophila > Drosophila rhopaloa. The sequence continues at coordinate 9,490,315 of NW_025335123.1, read as the reverse complement.
CCCATGATTCTGGGAATCTACTTAAACTTTGTCTTGAGTTGATTTCCTTTTACAGTTTGCTTATTTTTGTTGCTGGAAAAACTTAATTTGCCGTCCGTCCGGGTGTGGGTGTCCATATGAGAGTGTGTGTGAGTGTGTGTGTGTATGTGTGTGGCTGACATGGCTTGTCCTGCTGGCTTGTCACTAGGGCCACATCGTTTTGTGTGTAAATTAAAGCCCGAACAGTCCAGATCCGCCCAGAAAATAGAAAAACTGTCCACTCGCACACAGACATATGGCGAGGCGCACACATGCAAGGATATTCATCTATGTCGCACATCGTTAAGCGCTGCCAGTTTGACTTAATTTGCGTTAAACTTTTTTGTTAAACATATCATTCGCCAGCCAGGCCCCGGCCGCAATGGGGGGGAAATGTTGGGAAATGGGGGGCTCTGGCAGGCCCCAAAAGAAAATAGCCGAACGTGAAGCGGGAAATGTAAACAAAGGCATTAATCATGCCAGCACACATGCGCCAGCAGACAGGGATAGAGATAGATGGATCGCTGTGGGGGAAAAAAAAAGGAAAAGCGGGAAAAACCATAGCAGGTCCATTAAGCTACGCTTCGGTTTTGCCTTTTCCTTTGGCTTTGCTTTCCCTTTTCCTTTTCCCTTTCCTGCGTTTCGGTGGGAAGATAAACAGGCCAAGTCACTCTCACATGGCATTGTCTACTACCCCCATGTTTGTTTAAATGACAAACTGCTGTTTGTTAACCGAATAAAATGAGAAAGCCAAAAAACGAGAAGGGGTTAAGGGGAAAGGGAAGAGGAAACGTAAAATGTAAAACAAATCCAGGTCTGAAATCGAGGGATGGGACCCTGGCCACAACCAACCGATCCGGGCTTCTATTTATTCGCCAGGCAAACTAAACCGCAATAACTGTAAGTGCTCGGCAAACAGCAGCGGCGAGGAGCTCGAAAACCAAAAACTAACAAGCGACAGTTGACAGTCGACACCCACACACCCCAGTGGCACCGAGCAGGCACCACCCTGCACCACCCGGCACCACCCAACATCACCCTGCACCACCCTGCTCCACCCACATTGTCAACCGACCGAGGCAGTCGTGTGTGTCGGACTGGTCCGGCGAATTATTATGATAATCGCTGGCATAAATTATGCCTGGATCCGACTCGGATTGGGAGTCGGAGACACGTACACGTACACGCACACGCACACGCACACAGACTCCGAAACCGACGCCCGGACTCAATGCAGGTGTCGTTTGTCCTACAGTGAGCACTCTCGGCAGGAACCATCCGGTCCCCAGTCGGTGGTTTCGCCTGGTTTTCGAAGGCTTTTATGTTGTGCCTTGGGGAAATTAAGTTTGTGTCATGTTTGTGTCACCGCACAAAGCTCTAAGTAAAGGTGTTCTCCGAGTGTTATGCTTTGCCCGCAGAGCGCCCACAGTGCGTATGCGTGATATGCAAATGGCGGGCCAAAGCAAAAAAAAAGTGCTGCATACTTTGCGGCTGCAACCGGAGGCTTCAATCCACGCTCTTTTTGTTCGCCATTCTGACACAAAGCCATTAACGTGAGCCCGCTGTTTGCCCTTAAAGCTCAGCCCCCTCCCCTCCCTCCGGCACTTCACTCTCTTTTTGCCACGCTTCCTTGGCCAACTGGCTCGGGGGCAATTTATCAAATATTTTATACGAATTTCTGCTGCCTGTCAACGTTGATTTTAGCGCTTAGCCGGGCGCGTTATGTGGGAGTGGCGGGCCAGGAGCAAATAAAACACACCTGTTGCCGCAGCCGACACGTCAATAATGTGCGATACAAACACACACACACACACTCCTCGCCGGAGTGTCCTGTCGCATAATAAAATACACACATGACGAGCAGGAGAAGGAGGACCAAAGTTCGACTGACAGCCCAGTAACATGATGTTTTTCTTGTTTCTCCGTTGTAGGTGTTACAAGATGATGCCGCCTGCCAGGATTGCCAAGATCGCAACCAATTCTGCCCGGGCTTGTCACCGGCAAAGATTCTATGAACCCAATGCAGAAGTACGCTGGCAGCACTCCGAGCACTAAACAGGCTGAGTGGAGCCACTAGCACCCCGAATCCCATCAGGTATTTTCCCATTTTCAATCCCCTAATATCCCCCGATGGCCCTTGCCATCCACTCTACATTCTCCACTCTCCATTCTCTATTCCCCATTCATGGCCAAACTTATTTACGGGCCGCAATTATTTCCAGCATTTTATTTTTACGTCTCTCTGGCAGTTGCTTTTCAATTTTTCGTTGATTTGTTTGTGCTGCGCGTCGGCAATCAAAGTCCCAATTGTTACGCCAGTTTCGCCCCCTTATCGCTTGTTTCTCTGTGTGTGTGTTAGTGTGTGTGTTTGTGTGTGTGTGTTAGTGTGTGTGTGTGTTAGTGTGTGTGTGTTTTCTTTTGCGCTTTGTTTTTATCGCACTGTGTACAAGTGAACGCTTCCGTTTCCGCTAGTCGCGTCACAGTCGGCTCGGTTTGAACCACCCCCACAACCGCCTGAAAGGTTCTCCCTATTTAAATTACATCGGCACTCGCACATTCCAAAGCCATTCATTCCGGGTCCCGACTATTTTTACACACAATTTCTTTGGTGGCTCGGGCTCGGGCTCGGGCCCGCTTTACTTACACAAATTAAACTCGATTCGCAGCGGAGGCAACAGCGGAGGAACTATGATAACGAGGCTCTACAACACCGAAGAGGATCCCGCCTACTGCTCGTTCATCTGGGGCGCCAATCTCACCAGCAGCGCCGATGTCCTGGCCAATGCCACGTCCGTCTTCAACACCGACCTGCGGGACGACTTCTATCGGGTGAGTGCGTTTGCTTTTGGCCATTGAATAGTTGCTGCTTCTGTTGGGGGCACCCATCACCCATTACCCCTCCCCCTGCCCCTGGACCAGTTGCACCTTGGGCCAGTTAGTTGCCCTGGGAACTGGTCGTGTCCTGCGTAGCCCTTGCAGGATGCCTGCTGCGCAGAAAAACGGTTGACTACTTTCGGGCGCCGCGGGAAATGTTTTTCAAAAATGTTCTCGGCTGAGCATGAGCCGGAGGGGCAAAGGGCAAAGGGCGGGGAAGGGAGCTGAGAGGAATTGCTCATTTCAGGGCACAGCAGGCTTTGTTGCATGGCCTCCGTTTCCAAGACACCCAGTTCTGCCTGGCTCGCTTAACTCTTTAAAGTCGAGCTAAACCTTTGGGAGAACCAGACCAATATTTTATTTTGACTCTGCTATTAAAAGTTTACACACTGAATGCTACGAAAATTAGACATTGGTTGTGTAGGTGTAGGTGCCAGGAAATGTATTCCATCAACTCAGATTTAAGCTTAAATCCCAGACTTTATGGGTGTTTAAAAGTATGTAAATAAAAAGGGGACCGTCGTCTCACAAACTCAAAATATAGTGTTGTTGATAAATTTGAACTAGGTTTTTTGGCAATAGAGTATATTCGTATAGGTAATTTTTTGAAGCAGATATAGATACCTTTTGAAATCATTGAGAGTTCATAGGTGTATATTTTGCCAAGCATCATACCATACCTTTACTAAAAAAGGGTACCAAAAGTTGCCCACGCTGGCTGACAGACAACCAAAAGCTGCTTTGTTCGCAACTTTGGCTCAAGGCGAGCCCCGGAAAATGCAAAAATAGAAAACAAAGGGCGCAAAAGGGGTGGCAGTGGAGGCTCCAAAGTGGTGCCACCAAAGTGGTGCCACACACATGGCAACGTAGGAGCAGGGGGCATGCGGGGAATGCGTGTGTGCATAAAAAGTCACAAAATAAAAGTGTCAAGTTGACTATTGAATTTTTATCTGCGGCCGCCCATCCAAGAGCCAACAAAAGGGGCGAAGCCACAAAGAGATGATTTACGAGCTGTTTGGTAGCCCCTTCACACCCACCCACTTGTTTACTATCCTTGCAGGATGTGGAGGATCCGCGGACCGAATCGCTGAGGGAATACTGCTATGGCCTGGTGCTGCCCATCATCTGCGCCATGGGCATCATAGGCAACGTTTTCAACCTGATTGTGCTCACCAGGCGCAACATGCGTGGCACCGCCTACATCTACATGAGGGGTAAGTACCGGGGCACGACCACACACCCGCACACCCACACACTCACGCACACAGAGTCCCAAGCAAACAGGAAATTCTTGAGCCAAAGGACCAACCTCAATACATGATACATTTCGGCAGGATGAAATTCCTATTAATCTGCAAACACAGCCAAACCAGTTATTCGTGTATTTGCGCTTTGAGGCCGTGTTGCACATTCCTAATACACAAGCCTAATACTCGACTGATGTTGGTGGTTTATCGCAAACCCAAGGCATGCACAATTGCTCAAAACGGGAATCCAAACCGAACAGTTTCCATTTTAGCCTTCCTCAACGCTCGATTTCTTTTGGTTGAAACCCCTTTGAAAGGCAGCCCAAGCAAGGTGTCCTCCCATTTCAGTAATTACTGCAGTTATGCCTTTGTTCACTTGTAGCTGTGATTCTGTGCCACCGAAAATACACAAAATTCAAGTGTGAACCAAATTCATTTAATTAGCAAAAACATAAAGTCCTTTAACACACAGCATGGATTTATTGTTCAACTGCAGGGATTATTGTATTTTTGATTCATTTGCAAATTAAAATAGAAGTAATATTCAGTATTAAATTGTAGATTCCATCAATATAAACAGTAACCATTTCAAATCTAAACTTACATAAAAAAATGCTAAGTCGTTTTTAGTTTCTGTTAATTAGGATGCTATTTTCCTTTGTCACCGAAATTAAACAAAATATTCTGCAACAAATCCAATTTAGTTGGCGAAAAGGTAAACTCCTTTGACGCCATACGGCATTCTCTCATTTCATTAATTAAAACACAAATAATTTTCTATGCAATAAATTGTAATTGCCATGAATTGTAAACGGTATCCGTTTCAAATCCAAGCTTATTTAAATGTCATGTCTTTATTAGTTTTTAATCAATAGCAAACCAACAATGAATACTGCCAAAGTAAGCAGCACAAAAGATTGCAATTTTCATTAGATGTGAACCGGATCTATTTCACACTTTCACACTTTCACAATTGACAATTCAATTTATGTGAAGGTGAATTCCTTTGTCATCGAATGTATGTGATTTTTTGTCACTTCAATGAGCACTGTTGTTGCTCGTCCATGAAAATACATTGGAATTTTCGTGAAATGTGAGCAGTAAATGATTTCAATTTTAATTCGCTCAAAGGTAAATTCCTTTGCCTAAGCAAACAGTTGCAGTTTATGGTCTGTGCATGCAGTGATTAGTGAATTTACGTTCCTTTTTTTTTTTTTTCTAGCAGCATAAAGGGAGGAAAATTTCATCAATTTTCAATTTGCAATCTTTGACTAAAACTGCATCATAATCCTTGTATTGTTCGCCAGGACTCCACGCTGCTGCCCGTAATGAATTTAGGGCTCTGATTTCATTTGATTACCACATATTTCCCATTTGCCAGAAAGATTTTTTTGACTTTTCGCAACAAGTCCAAAGCCCATGTTGCGATTACCCATATTGGATTTCTGGCCCAGAGACACACTCGTACGTCTTCGCCCACGCAAACATTGAATTTCCTAAGCTTCATTGCCATTCCGGTGGGAGGAAGGGAATTGGGCTCCAGTCTTGACTGATTGTCAAATTGAGTTTCGCTTTACAACATGTGTATTCCCCACCGACGAACGTTTCTGGCCATTGTGCCCCCGAATTTATTCATTAACCTCGACGATTTCTGCCGAAATTGAAGCTGCCACAATGCGGCTAATATATGCGCACTGCCGTCGTGTCATGTGCGTGTGCAGCCTCATTGAAAGTTATTTCATTAGATGAGACCGGTTAACCCCGTGGAAATTTATGCAGAGCCAGGGCCCCTAAGCCTATGCCACGCCCATTTCCCCCCCCCACAACTACCCCTTGCCACAACATTCCGTTGTGTTAGTCAGCATGTCAACTCTATTAGACACTCGTTTGCTTTATGGCGCTTTAATTGATTAATGAGGCCCACTCTTTGGGGCGGGAAAAAGGAAACTTTGTCACTGCGCCGCCACTTGCTGGTTATTTTTTAGCCTCGACTATCACTCACGAGGAAGGAAGAGGCGGCCCAAAAAGGCAACGAACAAGGAAAACAGAAACAGGCGACTCACTTTACTTGTCAAGGAGTCCTCGCAAGTCCTCGCAAGCCGAAGCATTGAATACCCTGAGGTAGATGAGTGGATTGCAGAGCCCAATGATTTAGGCCAAAGTTATGATATCCCGAAGACCCCAAGCCATTCTAAATACAGATCTCAACAATGCGTCTAAACTTTTCCCTAGTCTCCGCACTCCCATCCAATTACCGACCGATAACTCCTAGACTTTACGACCTGCCAAAGGGCAAAAGTGCGTGGCCGATCTGACTGGCATTTTAATACCCCATAAAAGAGTATCCTGCCCTTGCAAAATGCGAAAATAAAATGTAAAATGCTCCAAATGTAATACGCATGCTAGGGCAGCATAATTGATTGCCCTTTCGACTGCCTTGGCCAAAAATGTAGGAGGAGCGAGGAGTGAAAAAGGACTAAAGCCCGGAACCCAGAAGGAGAAATGCAAAGCGAGACCCTTTGGCTGGTGAGTGACTGAAATATCACCAGCCTCAGAGCGCTGTTCAAGTGGCAGTAAATAAAAGTTGTGAGGAGCCTCGGCGGCATGAGTAATAATGACCGAAATCAGAGCCACCGCCCCTCCCAACGCTGCTCATTTTATTAAAATAACAAAAATATTTTGCTGCTCGCAGCCTTTTTACGATGCCAACCGACTGGCGGCCCATTTGTTATTTGGCGGTCATTGCCACCAAATGGTCTCCTGTCCCTAGTCCTCGTCCTTTTCCCAAGGACTAGTGTGTGTGCTGACCAAAGTTATGCAGTTGCGGATGGGAAAAATGTTTTATTGCCAACTGGGGAATGCCAAAATGGCCAGGGAGATCCCCGATCATAGCCGTTTAAATCGATTTAAGGAAGATCTCGCTTAAAGCACTCCATCGCTATTCCAGCTACAAACAAATTCCAGAGGCGACAAGTCCAACACTTGAGATTTGTATAACAAGGGGGTGCTGATGAGGAGAGATAATGGCAGGACACTTGTCAGGCTTGGCGCAAACAAAACTGACATTTATATTGATGTGTCCCTGTACCCAATTAGATGCCCATCATTATGACAGCCTCCTTTTTCGGGGAAGTCATACATCGAACATTAAGCCCTGTGTGCACAGCAATTTGGCGGGAAGTGGCAGCAGGACGCACATGATATTAGTAATAATGTAATTATATGGTCATAAACAAAATAATAAATCAATAAACAACACACACGCGCGCAGGCACACGAGTGAAAGTTATCAAAAAAAGAGAAAGGGAAGTTGAGAAAGGGGAACCGGAAGGGAAAGCCATTCATTTGGCCGCGACTCGAGTGTCTCTGTGTCTGCATGTGTGTGGGTGTGTGTGAGTGTGTGTGTGTGAGTGTGCGTGTGTGTGCCGTTACTTCCTGTTGCCACATGGCGGAAACGGCGCCATAATTATGCCATAAACCCAACCATAAAGGACATTTTTATAGATTTGCCCGAGTTAATCCCTTTGTTTTTCTGCCCCTTCACCCCCCCCGTGCCCCGTGTGTGTCACCCCCTTTCCCCCCCTTTTCAGCTTACTCCACCGCCGCCCTGCTGGCCATCGTGTTCGCCATCCCCTTCGGCATCCGCATGCTGGTGCACAAGGATCGGGGGCAGTGGGAGGAGTTCGGGCCCGCCTTCTACACCGCCCACTTGGAGCTTTATTTGGGCAACGGCTGTTTGGGTGAGTCTCGGCTGATTGTGGACTTGCCACAGGGAGAGCTTTCGAAAGTAGGAAAGCCTTTCTTACCCGACATTCTTGGTGATTCAAGCTGGCCAAATCGCTCGACATTTTGTCAATATCCGTACTATACATATTTTGTATTACAAAATCCTCTACCGACTTCACTAAGGTTTTGAAATCACTTATAAAGATGTCTAAAAGTAGGCAAAAATATTTTTACGGGATTCGAAATCCTCTTTTTAAAAACTACTTTATTTTTTGACTGCATTCTTTTAGACACCTTTTCATGGTGACTTCATTGGCACCTTTCATAACCTTTTCGTTTATGTTTTAAGAGCTTTGACTATTTAATTGCCAGTCACGTTTGAATGCCTCTTTCATATATCAAATTTAATAATTTTATTATTATTTAATATTAGTTTTTTTGAAATATCAAGCTCAATTTATAACGTTAACCCCATTTCTTGGATCCATCAAGGCGTTGGCGTGATGATGTTACTAGTTCTGACCATCGAGCGCTACGTCTCCGTGTGCCATCCCGGATTCGCTCGACCAGTGATGGGACCACCAGGGTAAGCAGATTCGTTCTCTGGATTGGCCAGTTAAACCAATTCAATTTATGCCCTAATCCCTGCCAGAGTTGTGGTTTTCTTCACCTGCTTGGCCACGGTGATCGTCTACCTGCCGAGCATTTTCCGTGGCGAGCTGATCAAGTGCATCTTTGGCTCCAGCGACGCATTCGTGTACTTGCGGCGCGACAACACGATCTACCAGCAGACCATCTTCTACCGCGTCTACAAGATAATGCTGGAGGTGATCTTCAAGCTGGTGCCCACCCTGGTGATCGGTGGCCTCAACATGCGCATCATGATGGTCTACCGGCGGACCTGCGAGCGCCGCAGGCAGATGGTCCTCAGTCGTCCGCACGCCCACGCCCACGGCCACGGCCACGCCCACGGGCAGGGGCACGGACACAGTCACGGTTATTTGAAGGACGACGATCCGCGGAAGTTCGCCGAGGAGCGGCGTCTGTTCCTGCTGCTCGGCAGCACGTCCATCTTGTTCCTCGTCTGCGTCTCACCGATGGCCATTCTCCACATGACGATCGCCTCGGAGGTGTACCCGAGCTTCCCCTTCCAGGTGTTCCGGGCCAGCGCCAATCTGCTGGAGCTGATCAACTACTCGCTGACCTTCTACATCTACTGCCTGTTCAGCGAGGACTTCCGCAACACCCTGGTGCGCACCATTAAATGGCCCTGGCTGAAGGGCAAGTGCTGCCACCAGGCGGAGCACGAGGTGAGTGCCAGTCCACCGGCCACCGCCGGAACCGTAGCAGTAGCCGTTGCCGTTGCCGGAACTGGAACCGCGCCCGGCCACGTTACCAATTTTAATCCGGCCATTCCGGCGCTGATTCTCACCCCCGCAGAACACGAGGAACGGCCCATCCGGCTTGCCAATGGCGTGCTTCACTAAGGTAGATAAGGGGCGCCACAAACACCACATAACCACCACCTCGGGCCTGGGACGATCGAGTAGCATTTAGCCAACGCCCATCGTCCATCGTCCACCGCCCACTGCCCACCACCCACAACCACAACCCAACCGCCCATCCGCTACTCGAGATCCGCACTCCGAGAACCCCCCCAGCCCAGAGTAACCCCTCCAACACTCCCCCCAGGTCGCCGAGGTGTGCGGCCCCTTACTCTCGCTAAAGATACCGCTGCATTCAAGGTGTTGAGATAATGATAAGATAAAACGATATTTAATAACCAGCGCCAAGCATTGCGTATATAAGTGTCTGTGTATGTGTGTGTTCCTTAAGCGTATTTATAAATATGCGGATAATTTTTTTGGTAGCTTTAGGATTAGAGATTAATTCAATTTGATCGAAAATACATAAATAATCGGCAGAAAAAAGAAATGAGCGAAAACGAAAATGAACTATGAATGCAGCTTAACAACAGGTACGCAATTTAGTCCAAGGGATCTAAAATATAGTGTGGGTCACCTCATTTCCAAAGATCCGAATTTCTAAACAGAACAGAAAAGACAATTTGAATGGTTTTAAGAAATTTGAAATTTTACCAAAGTTACAGTAAGGTTACAAAATAATCGAGGTATCTCTTTCCAATCAAAAGTTATTAAATAAGAGATAGGGGAGACTTTTTCAAAAAAGTGCCATTTATGTAATATTGTAACACCTGTTTCTTTGGTAAAACTTCAAGACTTTAAAAACCACTCAAATTGTAATTACTTTTTTTGTTGGGAACCGAAAAAGCCAAAAAGTGTAAAGAGATTCGTAACTTTGAGAAATGAGGTTGTCCCCAACAGATACAGATATGATGATATCGTAATATTATACTTAAAGAGCTCGTATACTCTAGTTTTAGATGGATTTCACAGACAGATACAGATACAGATACAGAACAGATACAACAGACATACAGACTAACATATTAGACAGACAAGTGGGACAGAAACACAGCGAGAGAGAGCTAGACGATGATAAGATACTGACATACAATACTAATATATTTACTTACATATATCTATATGTGAACGATATTTATGTAAACGACGTATTTATGTATACACGCGTAACTTTAAGCGAATATATTTATATATGCATATATGTATCTATTGATTATAGCATTTAAGTGCGCGCAAGTGAAATCCCGATTCCAGCCCCAGATCCAGATCCAGATCAAGATCTAAATCTGGCATCCTGCTGAGCCCTTTCGTCTGACGAAATTGTATTGAAACTGTATTGTTGAGTGAATTGAGATTGAATTGTTAAGTTAATTAATTGTAGTCACACTACTTATAGTTCTACTTTTAATTCTAGTTATAATTCGAGGTCTAAGTTATCTAGGTATCTAGAGTAATCGAAGCGATTTTAGAATACCCCCCACCCCCCCTTGGTTGTCAGTCTGAAGGGGAACTCCACTGAACCCACTCCTCCGTTAGTCCAAGGACCATTGACCCCTGACCCCTGACCCCTTGCCCCGCCCCCTTGCAGCACGCGTAGCTAACTTTACTAAATGTGTGTACCTAGTATTTTAACAAAGCAAAGCAACCGAAACTTCCCAGTGATGTCTATTTACCCAGCGTCAGTAGGTGCTGCGCAAGTCCAAGGCTAAGCTAAGGCTTGCATTGCATTCAATTTACAAATATCTAAATGTATATCTACCAAAACGATATCCGCGGCAGAGTCCCTTTCGGCAAAAAGAGTTGGGTCAAACTAATCGGAATTCGAGAGGAGTGTCGAAACAACCAAAAAGCTGATATGGGCAAGGTGAATACAACCCCGGTACAAATTCTAAAAGAATATCGAAAAAATATATTAATGTTGAGATCCTCCTTAAAAATTTTTTTGCAAATTCAAAAACCATTTTCTTAAGTGAATTTTAAATTTCTATAAGAACTAGACAAAAACTTTTTGATTTAAAAACAGACTGGTAATCTTATGGCTTGCTACTTAAAAATTCAATAAAAATTCGTTAACCTATGTTAAAGGTAAAATATGTTAGAAGAAAAAGCGTACCGATTCGGAATTATGCCAAAAGTATACCATATTTGAATATGTGTTTAATAGTTTTTGAAATATGTAACTTATTCTGGTCTTTCTGCTTATTAACTCAATATTATTCTACTTCCTAAAAGAGCATTCTCAAAAATCGTTAAGTTATTAACAAATCATAAAATGCGTTATGGGGATTGGCCAATATATTATATTTTAAAATGTATTTGATTAATTTAAAAACTTTAACGATTCAATATCGTACAAAATTCTTGCAAAAAATAATATTCAATTGTTGACTAGAAAAACCTAACAAAAAATGGTGAAAAAAGAATTGCAATTACAATTAATATTTTAAAGTATATTCGAAAGAAGTTATCGAGCCCGTTACAAAATTAGTTAGCATACTCGCCAGGATATCGAAGAATATCCCTGCATTTGGCAGCTACTCAAAGGTGAATTATCACATTGATTGAACTTAGATCCTTTTGTTTTCGTTTTCCCGAGCTCAGCTCAAAGCCAAGAGAAAAATTAATATTTAGGAACGTAGATGAACGAATTGAAAAAGTGAAAAGTCAGGCAACTTGAGGCTTTTAGGACACCAGAAACCCGGAAATCAGAACAGGCAGCACGAAGGCAAATCAAGAATATCCAGAAATAGAGTCAGAGCAGCGTGAACGAAGGCAGATGGAGTTTAAGCGAATAAAGCATACAACGCAATGCATAACTTACCATAAACAGCATACAAATACCCAATCTAAGCAAAAATTTTAATTGGTGTCAAAGTTCAAGAATAAAAGTCAAGAAAAGCAGCTGAGGACTTTCATTTTGGCATGGTGACCGGGTGTGAATTGGAAAGGCTAAGTATTATGTGCAAAAAAATCTTTATTAGTAAACTATAATTAACAGAAAAAAAAGTTTGTTTGTGGAGGCGTGGGAAAATGGAAGAGCAGCGCGATCATCACACAGCAGCAGGAATAATACCGAAAGCGTTCTTACAGCTAACCCTTAGACTAGTCTCAGTTCCCGGATCTCTCTCTCTATCTCTCTCTCTCTCTCTATCTCTCTCTCGTTCTGGGGGGAGTCCTTCACCTTCACCAAGGTCGCCACACCACCAGACGCTGCTGGACCAGATCCGCCAACTGGCGCTGCCTCTGCCGCTTTCTCTCAAAGATCTGGTGGCGAATTTTCAGCAGGATGCTATCACGTGGTGCCGGCACGGCTGCACTGGAGGATTTGGCGGGCGAGGATTGGTGGAGCTGCTCTATGAACTCCAGGTCCATCTCATGTGGCGGCGACGGGAAGTGCACCTTCTCCGGTTCCTGCTCCTGATCGGTGTCCTGATCCGCGGCCAGATTGCACTGATATTGCAGCTTGAAACGTTGACGCTGGGGAAGAAAATAAGGCGAAAATCCAAATTAGTTTCAAAATAATAGTATTTCAATCCCTTTGAACCAAACTAAATATTTAGCTTACAATTAAAAACCAAACAAAGAGTTATCTTATACAATTTAACGTTTCTCAACTTTACTGCAATATGATAAGCCCACAGTTCTGGATTATAACACATATAAAATAATACAATATTTATTAATTTCCTGCTCCTAGCTCAAAAAATGAATTAAACTTCCCTCCAATTCTATTGGTTAATCTGTGGATTTGTTTTCGCTTTAAAGTGCGAAAGTTTGAAAAAATAAATAAAACATTTTTCCTAGTTCCATTTTTAGCAATATCTTCTGATTAGATTAAGATTAATTTGAGGTTTAGCTTTAATCCCTGGAAAAACTCTGGTTAACTTCCTGTTGAAACTGAGGTGCTCACCTTCTTTCGCGCCGCATTCTCGGCCAGAAATCGGCAGAGCTGCTGCAGTTGCTGCTCGGCCAGCTCCTCCTTGTCCTGCCCGATGTGATCCGGCTCCTGATCCTGATCCTGCTCATGCTCCTGCACCAGGTGATCCTCCAGGCGGCGCTGCTGCTGGCGCTGCTTGATGGCCGCCTGCACCTTGCACCTGGTGGCCGAGCTCAGGCTGAGATCCATGCTGCGTTGCTGCTTCAGTATCTTGTAGATGACGCCCATCGATGGTTGATGTGGCTCTGCTGTGGGTCCTGCGATATCACCGATACACTCGTGTCTATATATCTTCGATTCGAGCGCGTCGAGCTGCGGCCAAAGACTGTCCCGAACCGCTCGACTTCCCGGTCTTTATATCGCTGCTTTGCCCGTTTTGTTTGGAGATCGACTCTCCGAACGATTAAAAATAAAACATAACTCGTGGGCCCATGTGTTGCTGGTTGCGCGCCAAACTCGAAACTCCGACTCCAACTGCAGCCCGCTTTATGGGACATTGCTCAAGTGGAGTCGGTTCTATTTTCTGCTCTCATTACAATGCTTTTTAGCAGCGCAACGGCGCAACACATGTGGCAGCACCCAAAAATAGATCCTCTCACACAGCTGCAACACTTTCGCTGCACCGACTGCAACATGCAACATCCAGCGACGGCAGCAACATCGGCGCATGTGGCCGTCGCGCAGCCAAAGTCCCATTTCCATTTCCATCTCCATATCTCTGGGTCCTGCTCCTGCTCCTTCTATTTTTCCGTCTCCTCCGCCACATTCATTCCCAAATCACGAACCGAATTTTTTCGTAGCAGTTCGCCGCGAGAAACCGCATGTTTTGGCGCCGGTTTTCGGTTTTAAAGGGTAGCTGGGGTATATCGATTGTATTTCATAGGAACATCATGTAAGGCAAACACCAATAAATTACTATCTCGTATTTTCTAGTGTATAACTTTCGTATCAATGTTTAAAAAGCTATGGACATTAGTTGTTTAAAGGGTGCTATGCCTTTCAAATACAGATGTATTAAACAATTTTAATAAGTTGGTTTTCTATATATCCGCTTGCTTATCCTAGATAATTTCAGTCTAATAATTTGATTTTTAAATCCCATGTCATTAAAAATTATACAAACTATACCTTCAATAGGATTTATCTTAAACGTAGTTAAAATTAAATACATTTTTTTGCTTGTGAACAATTTATTTATTTTCAGGGAGCAAGAAAATATTGTTATTTGTGTATTGTACATATATTTTTAAAGGACTAAATGTTTTTTTTAAGCCGTCACAAATCAAACTCTTTTTTGCTAATACCCACAAATAAAACAAAAATAAATAAAACTCCATTCCCTATTGCTAAAAAATATGCAAAAATCAACCAAAACAATAAAATAGTATTAGTTTTTTACAAATCCGGTAACTATCTTTTTCGGTACATGGTTGTTTTTAGTTTCTTCCGGAAATTCCTATTAAAAAGGGGTACTCCAAGTGTCGTACCCTCCTCTAATGGATCATCACCGAAAGCAGCATTGTGTAGAGCGTCATAATCGCAGTGCCGCAAGATGGGATTGGATCGGATCGGATCGGCAACGGAAAATACATATTATAAATAGCGCCTGGGAAAAAACACTTTGCAGCGGCCACTCATCTGTGTGTGTGCGTGAGTGTGTGTGTGTGTATGTGTGTGTGTATGTGTGTGTGTGTCTGTGTCACGGCATGCACTTGAACTCTGCATTCACATGTTGTGTGTGCAATGCGACTCACTCCCTCTCCCTCTCCCCCTCACTCTCACTCGCACAGCCCTCTCACTCGCACCATGGTACTCGAACTCGTACTATCGCATGCCTGGCGTGCCTGCGCCTTGGCCCTATATATATTTTTGTTGGTCTTTCTCCTGTTTTATTTGGACTTCAAGATGTTTCAGAGTGCACTTCAAGTGCGTTACAATTTGTGTCTATTTTTGGCCGCTTGGGAATATCTCGGGGAATACACAGCGATAGCTGGTTCTTGAAGAGGGGAAAAGGGAGATAGATAACGGGGATTTTTATAATGTAAATCATTGCCGGCAACCCCATCTATATCGGTACGAGATGGGGTATAATTGAAACATGTTTAACGAGCAACTTTATAGGCGTTTCAGCCCATTGTCCATGGAATTAGATCCGCCTCTAGGGAATCGGAATGTTTGATTGTCGAGGTGATAAGCGTACAGTGGGCCAAGTTCGATTAAAAACCCAAAATAAGTCATAACACTTCGATGTCCATTTCCCAAAATTATCAAAGTGGACTATTGCGTTTGGAATATGTAGTAGTAATACCAATAAAAACCTTTCTCAATTTAAGCAAAATAACGTATGTAGTTACTGTAGTTTTTTATAGGTTTTAAACATGTTGTAATCTAAGCAAGTATATACAGAAATGATGCTAAAAACGTTTAATAAGTGGTCATTTAAGAAGTAACCTACTTTTTTGTTTCAATTGCATATCAATCTACTGAAGCTGAAGGATTTATGGCGTTACATAAGTGTTTAATTAGGTACTCAAATTATTTCCAGTGTGTCCGACCCACTGTGCCTCTAATGATCCCTTCCCGAGCGTCAGATTTTCGCGTGAGCGACCGCCCCTACTCTCTACTTAAGTGCGTCTGTTCTTGGATTTCAGATGGATATTCATGTGTATGTAAGCCCCATTAGCCAGGGATTGTGTACTAAAACGACTGTTACAAATGTAATTTCGATACTCAACTCGGTGAAGAAATTGAAGCCCTTCACTTGACTCAGAGCGGTTGGCTTCACTTGGCTCCTTATCTGTCGTCTGGGGCTGCGTTCGGGCAACCCTTAGAGTGACAATTAGCTGTTGGCCTGGGAAAACGTTTCCCACAATATCGGTCGATTGGGGGAACAAGCTGTGTCGTAAAGGAATCT
Source organism: Drosophila rhopaloa (assembly GCF_018152115.1). NCBI lineage: Eukaryota > Metazoa > Arthropoda > Insecta > Diptera > Drosophilidae > Drosophila > Drosophila rhopaloa. Next base: position 9,474,154 of record NW_025335123.1, on the reverse strand, counting down.
TCTGGGGCCTGTTCGTAGAAGCAATACCGAAAAGCAGGGCGAACCGAATCGAGTTGCTACGAAACGAAATGAAACGAAGCGAGCCCAACAAGTGCAGGTTCCTGAGAGGGTAATAATTTGATGTCTCCATATCCCTCCGCTTGTCCCGGGCTAATCAATACTCGATACGATCTATAGTTTATGGGCTATACGTCTATTTCGGGACTTCCGCTGTTCTCCAATCCGAGATCTACGAGTACTGCGAACTTGGGCTGGAAATATGGAATCCCAGCCGTAATCCCTGTGACCCACTGATGCCGTCATGAACGCCCAACGCGTCGTTGGGCGCGAAAAGTTGTCAATGTCACCCGGTGGGGCCCCCAGAAGAGCGCGCCAATTTCCACCGCCCCACCATCCCACCGTCCCACCACCACCACGCGTAATTTCCCACGCTCCCAGCGAAAAGTTAGTGGGATGAATGGGGGGGGGAGACCTACGAGGGGGAAGCCCTAACAACTTGTCAGCGGAGCTGTTAATGAGCTGCGTGTGTTGAGGGAAGACGTGATGAATCTACACTGCCTCGGCCCACTTGTGGAGCTGAAAATCATAAGTTATCTGCAGGTTCTTAAAGATCAATCAAAACCAAATCAAGAACTTAGATCCCTTAGAAGAAATGCAATGTACAACAACACAGCGACTTGGCGGAATACTTTAAAGGCAATTTTATTTTATAAAACTACAAAAATTTTAAAAATGACAAAGAAATCTTGAATTCTTGTCTAAATTATATATTTTTTCTAGTTTTTAATTTTTGTATTATATGTTTTGTTTTTATTGCATTTATTTGTATCTTTAAATCTTAAGAACGTAAATTGATTTATGAAGCAAATCTTTCCATACCTATATATCTCAATTTAATCTAAATTTTTTGAAAAATTCATTCCCAAAGAAATTAAAAGTTAAGATACTATGAGCCTCGTAGACAAAGCTCATATGCTGCAAGGTGAGGGTATCGAAATACATTACGATTTGCGCACGAGCAGGGCAGACAGAGGGAGTAGTGACAACTATGAGATGATCTGGGGATCGGACCAAAGTTCTCTGGCACACAACATGTGTTGACTGCCCCAGCCTCCCCTCCCCTCCCCTCCCCCTGCCACGCCTCCTCTGATGGGGACGCCCCCTGTCCCTGTGTCATGTGTGGCGTTTAATAGCTTGCCTCAGCAGCTTGCCGCACTCGCGTGCACCAGGGCAAGTATGGTAAGTGAGAATCGAGCGTGGGAAACCCGCGCTTGCCGCAATCTCAAAAAGCCATTTGAAAAGCCCAGGCCTCTGCAGAAAGATCAACAAAAACAAAAACAAAAACAAAAAGAAGGCGATTGGCAGCAACCGAGACACTTCAGCTGCCACGGAAGCCACTGCAGAAAAGCCAAATAAACAGAAGCACTCAGAACCAGATTCTCTCCAGCTTCAGCTGAGGTTGTAATCGTCGGATACACGGAAAAAACTTACTCTAAAAAATTAAATTCAAATATATAAGAAAAAATTTAAGAATACACGACTGTATTTTGTGTTTTATCCATTACATAAATGAAGCTATTTCCAATTTTAATAAATCGAAAAATATATTTATAAAATCGTTAAATATTATCATTTTATATAATACAATTATATACTTTATACGATCTTGACTAAAATTATAACAATTTCCTTCCATTCATAGAAGGTAACATAATATAATTAGATTGGGCTATTTGAAGTATGTATTGTATTTGCCGCAGAGATATTGCAGATTTTATGTACGAGCTATTAAATTTCATCAATATAAAATTATGTAAAAAATTCAGATATAGCAATTAGCACTTATCTTTAATATTCCAATTAAAGTTCAAACCGCTTCAAATATTTTTTGAAGTGTGTAGATGTTACTGGTCATGATCGTGATATTGTCAAATAAGTATTTTGTGGTGCCGCATTTGGTGGCCTGATAGAACGCAATATGATTGCGTAACACAATTTCGGCAAGCGGATGTCGACTCCCTCCACCTCATTTTCCCCTGCCGCTTGACCATCCAAGTACCCCCCTGATCCGTTGCAAGATCCCTAGGCAAAATGTGTAAACAAAACCCGGCGACATTCATATTTTGCCATCGGGACTTTTTCTCAATGGAGAGCACGCATCTCAGTCGGCGTCGCTGCTTTGGTCGCGGAATATGACAGAAATCGGAGATGGTTGATGCGAAAAATAATTACAAATACATTAAGACTAGAAAACACCTCGCAGCAATTTTAACATATTTAACAGAAGACTGGAAACAATAAATAAATGCATAATATCAATAAAATAATGTTGTTCCCTAAAATAGACACGTTAAATAAATCAGGTAACAAAAATATATTATGCAGAAAAATAAAAGAGATTAGTGGAGAGGCCTTAAAAATCATGTAATAAAGATGTTTAAATATGCAACAATGTATTTTGAGTCCGGAAATCTGATTGATTCATAAGGAAAGCTTTTTCCCTTTAGAAATATCATTTCAATAAGCTATATATTTCCTTAAAACCAATATACCCTGAACTCCATTTTACGGGGTATCTCAAAAGTGGCGCTGCTCTACTCCGCTGTGCCATTCAGTCGCTCAAGACCCGGCTTACTATTTGGAGGCCCGGATCAGGAACTGGGCCCGGCTAACGATGCCAAGTCAAAAGGATCAGGAATCCGATGGACTGAGCGCGGTGGGGGCCATGTCCCGCACCCATCAGTACCGCAAGGTGATGAAGCCACTGCTGGAGAGGAAGAGGAGGGCTCGCATCAACCGCTGTCTGGAGGAGCTGAAGGACCTGCTCAAGGAGATGACCTATGTGGTGAGTGGGGTCACCAAAACCCAATCCTGCCTTTACATCTCAGCTTCCTGAGCAAAATTAGTGGCTACGAACCAAATTCGAGTTTAATCTTAAAAGATAACCTGATTTGATAAGTATCAAGTTGTTATTTGTACGGTTTTGTCTTCTTAAGAATATCGATTTCAATACTATATTTTTTAATTTTGATGTCTAAAGGATATGTTGAAAATAAAGATTAATTATTATTATTATTATAATTTACGTTTAAAATTAATAAGACCAAATTCACCATCCTATTGTCGGACAGATCTTTTTTCAAAGTTGTTGTTGTAAGCACAAAATTTAAATTTTTTGAAATTGTCAACAATAAACCAAATTCAAGTATGTAAACTGTAACGAACGTTTAAATAGAGTTGTACCAAACAGTCCGTTTTTAATAGGTCAGGCTATGAGTTGTTAGATCTAAATTCATGTATATTTTTAGGACGCCGAAACCTTGGTCAAACTGGAGAAGGCCGACATCCTGGAGCTGACCGTTCACCATCTTCACAGGCAGCGCTGCTCTGAGGCCACGCCCATCGCCGCCCTCTCCGCCAGCCAACTGCAGCGACTTTCGATGGAGCGGTACTGGTGCGGATTTCGCCAGTGCGCCTTGGAAGTGTCCCGATTTCTGCAACGTAACGATTGCCATCTCAGCGACAGGTTCCTCGAAGAGATGGAGCAGCTGGTGCCCTCCAAGCCACGCCTCTGGAGACCTTGGTAGCCATCCTGGGGAATCCCCGCCAAAGCTCCTTACCTCGCCTAGTTAAAATGGCACTTACCAATCGATTACTCTGGGTTAGTTAAGTCTGTAATTACGCAACAATAAGCTTCATAATCGAGGGTAGAATACCATATAAATAATGTCCTTTTTCAAGTGATTCCAAATCACTTTAGAAATATTTTACGAATAAAACTACAAATTAGATTTCTTTTGCTTTAAGTTTTTCTTTTCGCAATAATTCCAAAAACTTGTTAGTTATGTGTGTGTGTGTAGAATGTGTGTAGTGTGAGAATGAGTTTCCGCTTGGGATTTGTTTAGAATCGATTTAATTGTTAATAAACATTGCTTAATGCATTCGAATGCTAAACTAAGTATTGCTTATGTTGAATATAATGCACACAAAGTAAGGATTTCATCTGTTATCAGTATCGTTAACGTTATCAATGTAGTAGCTTACGAGATACCCAAAAAAAAATACATATCAATAGAGTAGTCGACAAAGAGTGTTTTCGAGATTATCTTTAAGCTTCCTATTAGCTTTAATAGCAATACGTGTTAGTGTCTGGCCGTGAAAATGGGATTTTCCTAGAGCCTAAGATGGTTTTTTTTTATGGTAGGCTCTCAAACTTTCCGCCGTTGTATGTACAGTACATGAGTTTCACAATAATTTGGAGTTTGAGTGTAAGAAGCGCAAAAATTGATTGTTGCTGCAGTTTGTTTTAGTTTGGTTTTCCATCGACCTGTTGATTTGTATCTGTTGCATATATGTATAGGTATATTCATAGTTTCGTATATATATTTATTGATATCTTATCAGCTTCGCTTGATTTCTTTTGTTTTTCTTTCTCGAGGAAGGCATGCAAACGTGTGCAGTGTAAGTGTGGGTGTCTTCTTAAAGTCAAATCGTTTCCAACAATAAATCTATGCAAAAACAATTTGCAAATTGCACAAGTAAAATACAAATGGGGATTTCTATATAATAATAGGTGTATATATAATTATAAATATCTGTGTGTGTATATATATATATATATATTTATTTCTCTCCCTATATATAAAGTGTGTATATCAATTTATTTGGCCTTTATCTATGAATATTTAAATACGAGTGTACAACTAGAAATATGTATCGGGTGCTGGGCAATCAAAAAAAAATAGGGGTAGAAACCTCGGAATCGGATTTGGAATCGGAATATCGGTGTCAGAGAGGATGAGACAAGCATTATCTAGGGCCGATCCAATCTGAAACCTCAGCGGCAAAGCAAAAATTCTATGTTAGTATATCGAATTCTTTTTGGTTTTTGATTTCTAAGCGGGAAGCAAAATTTATAGCCAAACTTAAGGAGTTCACTACAAGGCAACTTTATAAAAAGGGATTTATGTTTATGAGGGCGAAGGATTGATAGGGATATTTGGATATGGGTTGTTATAAGAGTGTTCAGATAACGGGCTACAGAGAAAGTTCCCTCACAATAAAGTTCATTTAACGATCTAAAGCTGAACCACATATAAACTATAGAAATTATTTTAGCATGGTGATTAGATAGCTCTTCTTTTTCAACAGAAGATGGGAACAGCTCATCCAACCAAAAAGTGAACCGAAAAGAAATTCATGTTTGTGTATCAGAGAGAGATGGAGCGATAGAGAGAGATAGAGAGTGAGTCCATGATAAGGGCGATAGTTTCTGTTTTTATTTTTGGTAAGGCATTAGAAGAGGGTTTCCCCCATTACGATATACTTTCAAGCTCTGGTGAGGTGTAAAACAAGTACAAATACAAGTAGAAACACACAATTTGATATTATCGTTGCTCTGGTAAGGCATGCACAATAAACACATAGAAAAAGGTTAAAGTTCTATCAAAGATTCATCTAGGAGTGGACTCCTCTTGTCCGAAAAGTGAAGGTACCATAGCAAGATGAAGAGATGAGGGGGGCCATTACATGGTCCACAGCAAAATCAGGTTGATTGTCAAGCTCAATGGGGAAGAATGAGGAGTGGAGAGTAAAGAATCGGGGGATTCAAGAGGAGTCCTTAAGCCGCATGCTGGTTATCGCTACATAATCCACATGCAAGTGTGTCCACAACTCTTCTGTCATCTCTATAACTTTTAGTTTAAAGGATCGATTATCTGGTTAGCTAGAGAGTAAATAGTGAGTGTGGGGGCCTTAGCTTAGTTTTAACTTTCATTTCGATTATCAACACGTTCGATTATCAACAGTTAGAGCAGCTGGCCTGGCAAAAACCCAAAAAAAAAGAAAAACAATCGATGGGCGTCTAAGCCAATAGCGAAATAGTATCGGTATAAATATCGGTATATGTACCAGCTAATTCGGTGCTGCATTATGTATGTATATTCATATTTTTAGGTAGAGTAGCTGTAGCTTCACTTGATTCTCATTTTTGTTTTTTGCAAAAAAAAAATTGCTATTTTCACTGGCCTAATTAATCGACCATCGCTTTCGCTTGGCTGGTGGCACTTATCAATAGTTGTCAATTTAAATTTCTCGTTTGCTTGGCAAGCATTTCAATAAAAATGCCTAAGAACATTATGGAGCAAGTGCCTAATAGATAATTTAAGTATGTTTTATTTTAATCAATACCTATATTTATCCATACTAGCCGCACACATAAATATATATATTCAAAAAAGCGCTTCCTTGAATTAAATTGGTGTTCTTTTGTTTTCAATTAGTTAGCGAATTTTTTGTAACAATTTTCTTTTTTTTTTTTAGCTTTATGCGGCTTGGCTCTTGTTAATTGAAATATTATGTATATATATATGCGTATATAATTTGCTATTAGTTGGAATTTCACTTAAGACGAGTTCTCAATGGGCTAAACACTGTGTGTGTGTGTGTGTATGAGCGTTCTTTGTGTGGGTGTGTTTGGATGTGTGCGGGAGGGGGGGGTTGGGTGTTGGGGGCTATCGAACTGCCCCCCAAAAAGTCAAATGGCATATGGTACACGGGTGTGTGTGTGTGTGTGGGCGTGCTTGTGAGGGCGACCTTTGACCCGTCTGATCGTTGATCCATCGTCACCTATCACTGTCACTATCGCTCCCTCCCCGCCCCTCCTCCACCGCCTGCGCACGACTACAGGTCCCGCGGTTAATCACCACCTAAACTTAACGCCTGCACTATACGTGGATCAGCTTTACTGCCCTCGCGGAATTCCTCCAGCGTCAGGCGATCGTCGTGGTTCTTGTCCATCTGGTCGAAGATCTTGTCCACCCGCTTCTGCGGCGTGTTCTCGTCCTCCGTCTGCTGCTGCTGGCCCTGCAAAGCGAGTGTTTACTGTAGTTGCATTGCCAACTGGTTGGGAGCAGCGATACTTACCACCATCTGGTAGATGGCATCCACTATGTTGTACATCTCCTCGCGGGTTATGTAGCCATCGTTGTCCACATCGTACAAACGGAAGGCCCCTGCGATATGTTGAACAGAAGACATTATCAATACTCATAAAAATAACCACATAAATAAACTGAGATTACAGCTTAATAAGAAAGGAAGCAAACTTCGGCAAGACGAAGTTTATATACCCTTGCAGTTATTACAAAACGACTACATTTCGAATTCTATTCCTATATTAATAAAAACAATAAAGATGTGTAGATTTTGTGTTGCATTTTGCGTTCGTTTCTATGGCAGATATATGATATTGTTGTCCAATTTTGACAAAACTAAAAACGAAATTCTGATACAGGATATAATTACTATATCTCACGGGAATATTTTGATAAACAGAAAAACAGCAAAGTAAAATATTTTTTAACTTATAACTCCCATAACTGGCAGTATGAAAAAAACTTTATAAAATTCTTTATATTCAAAAGCTTAGAGTTTGTGTAACAAAAGTTTTGTGTCTATAACTGATTTTCTTTCGATGGAGCTAAGACCTTCAGTTTATAAGAACTTTCTTTATATAAACTCATAGTTCTATCACCGAGAAGTGCTAATAGTTCTGCGTCATTCAGTAATAATTAACTTACAGTGCAGCTTCTCGTCCAGATTGCCGCGTGATGTTATTGACAGGGCCCGAATGAACTCCTCGAACTCAATGGCGCCATCCTACAAATAAGGATATAGAAATAGTTATGGCATACATTGTTAGTCAAATCTTTCATAAACATGGGGTGCCACTTAATAGGAGTTTTAAATTTCAGTCAAAAGGTTTCTAAAAGTATGCAGTGAAATCGAGAAGGTTGTTCCTCAAATTTTTTTTTTTCTTTTTTTTGTTTTTAATAATAAATCCGTTTAAATAGTATAATATCTATTATCTTTGTATATATGTCCTCATACGTCCGGTTATGTTCAAATGGCATTGAGCAATTCCGGCAAAAATAAATAAAAAAAAAAAAAAAAGAATGTGGCGTTAGCAAGATAGATAATTCCTGACATAAACTTACTATTTATAATGCCCTCCTTAGTAAATTACTTTCAGATAAAAAGCCCTGGCAAATGGCTTAAATTATTGTTATTAAAAATGCAAGACGTTTTAAAAAAAAATCATAATAAATCCATTTCAAAGTAAATTGTAGCATACTTTTAGAAAACCCATCAGTTATTTGAAAACACTGGTGATTTGTGAAGCATCCCCTGCATTTGAAAAAGCATACAACAAATCCAAGTGCTTTGGAACTATTTCAAAATGCTGCACAACAAAGGACGATAAATACAAAATTTGCAGTCCAGCACTAAGTACCCCCTCCCCCTCATGTCCTTAGCATACTCACATTATTCTCATCGAAGACACGAAATACCAAGGAGGCAAATTTGCTGGGGTCTCCGTCGGGGAAGAATTGCTTATAGATTTTGATGAAGCCCTGCGGGTAGAGAGAGAGCGAGAGGGCACGAGAAACAGATATAGAGAGGGGGGGGAGAGAGAGAGGGAGAAGGGAGATGGCAAGGAAAAGCGGTTAGACAAGTTAATGTTTGCTATTGCTATTGCTATTCAGTGGAGTTGAGTAAGCAAGTCAGAACTAGACACATAAAATAGCATTAAAGTGAAAATTTCGAAATTCTCCAGTTAAGTGAAATAAACGACTCTCACGGATGGGTGGATGGTATTTTGGTGACGATAAGGTATGCGTTCGTATATGGATTGTAAGTGTATGTAAGTGTAAACCCCACAAACGTGAATTTATGGGCATGGCTACTCCTCCTTTGGCATGAGAATGCAGTTTATTTGCTGGCACTGCAGCTGTGAATCGAAATACTTGAAAATGTCAAATCAATGAATGGATTACCCCGCCTCCGGCGACCGGACACATGTACGTATGGTACAACTTGCATTTATTTTATTCATGCCACAAAAGTCAGCCACAAAAAAAGGCAGTGAACGTTCGGAAAAAGGACAAACCGCATTTCAGGATCTCGGGGCGGAGTGTGGCTTAAATATAAATGTGTGTAAAATATATATGCAGTTTGCCGGGAATGACCCGAAATAAGAGGATTCCGTTTGTGGTCGGTTATGATGAAAGCCAGGGTAATGATGATGATGATGGCGATGATGGTGCGGGGATAAAACATGAGGGGTACTCACTTGTTCGGTCAGCAAGCCATTCGGACAGTCTTTGAGAAAGCCCTTGTGCCTTCGGTGTGTCAGAGGTCAGAGGTCGGGATAGCGGATAGCATAGCGCACAGAGTTCACAGGAAGAGACAGCGGGTGTACAGAGAGAGAGAGACGGGGAGAGATAAATAGATTAGCATAGGGGAAAGAGAGCCAGAGAGTGGACAGAGAAGTAACCAGAAATAATATGGATCAAAAATTAAATTAAAAACCAATAATTGTGGGTGCACGCACACAGACAACAAATGGAACATAAATATTGACCCGGGAAAATGTTTACCTCCGGGGAAAACTCGCACGCACACGCACACGCATGACCACGCTTTTGCATTTTAAATTCTATTTACATTTTATTCCGCACTGCCATTAATTTCAACTTTTCCCTCTGCGACCGCAGTCAGCAAGATCAATTTTGCTGCAATTCCACCCATTAATTATAGCCACACAAACGCATTGGAAAATGAAACATTTAAGTCGGCGCGCTATCGAATTGAAAAAGAAAATGAAATTGCTGGGACACAAAGTGAAGAAATCACACAAAACGAACGGGGCGTTTTTTTTTTTTTTTTTTGGGGGGGCTGAGGGGGTTTGAAATCCATGAAAATGCTTACCATTGACGAATTTCCTTCTCGGTGACTGCAAAGAGAGTTAAAGGGAGAATTTTCAGATTAGTTGAGCAATTGCAGACGGGAACAATGAAGCGACGGGCTAAGCGGCCGCACTTAGTTGCGCCTCAAGGGTCCCGAGGCTATCATTCTTAATATCAACATCAACCCAACACCCCGCTATCAATCCGCCATCCGATGCCATCCCCATTCCCCATTCCCCATTCCCCTCACCCTCCCATCATCCAGCACTCAAGTGCCTTTGCTGAGCCGCTGAGTTATGGCGGCTTAAGTTGGTCTAAGGCTAGGCTACCCTTGGAGATTGATGGCGCTCACTTGACAGGCTTAGCGGACAAGCCCTCTTGCCCCTCAATGCCCCTCAATGGCCAAGCCTCAATACCCCATCCACCCATCTCGTATCTTTTGCTGATGCTGCTCATACTCGCGCCACGCTGCGTATGAGTAATATGCAAACGCAATTTACGACCAGGCATCGCGAAGTGCATCAGCCACGGCTAGTGCACAACTCATTTAATAAATCATTTAATTAATTACAGCATTTCAGGGCCACCTTTACGAGACGGGTAATGTTACGTAGAGCTATGCGGTAATATCTCAAATGGCTTTAAGCCAGAGAAAACTATTTGGTATTCTAAAATGACTTGAAATCATTTAAAGGGTTTACCCATTTGATATGTTTCCTAAAATATCAATACTTCTACCGAAACATTTAACGCTTTTATACGCTAAACCTTACTGTCACTCAGAAAAACAAAACAATAAACTTATAATTCTAAAAAATTGTTGTTTATTTCTTACTCATGTATACATTTATGTCTTATGTATATCTAGATTAGGATCAATTTGAAAAGGAACAAAGAATCAAAGGACCAACACATAACTGTTTATTTGTGAACTAATGTATATTTGGTGTTTTTATTATCCAGATTATTCAGAATTGATTTTCAAATTTAAAGGGCTACTTTTTCATCGTTTGTTATTGTACGCCCTGCAATTACAGTACACCTTTTAAGCGCGTGTATAGGCCACAGGGTGAAAAGCACTTTCAAAATGAAAAACAAAACGGGACAAAGCTGCTGATGATGATGAAGATGTACATGGTCGATGATTAAAAGGGGCTGGGCTGAGCCCACCGAGAGGTAGACCATTTTTCCAACGCCCGGAAATGGGCACGCGTTGGGCGCCAAATTCAGCATAAGCTGCTGCACGCAATCGAAATTGGCCGACACATAGCACATACCACATAAACATATATGCGTGCGTATCTGAATAACCCACAGATTGCCCTGCAGGCTTGTTAAAAGTCTGCGCACGCCAACGCGTCGGCTAAGTAAGCTCCAAGGAGCGTTATCCTTGTCGACCGACGACTTTTACTGCGGCAACATGAATAATACATATCGCTGGCTGATGGCTGATGGCTCATGGCTGATGGTGCTGCTGTTTGTGAAGCGCCGGCAGCTGTGAAGCAAATTAGTACATAGTACCAGGGACTGGCAAAAATTATTTCGATTTAAATGTTTATTTGCACAAGGCGGCGAACCTTTTTTCTTCATCAAGCTGTTTGTGGCCCGCAGCGTATATTCAATTTCATTTTTTTCTTTCAGCCGCACAAAATGAACGAAAAATGCCGCCAGTTTAGCCTTTTTGTATTTACTTAATTTCATTATACCCTTGCAGAGGGTATTATAATTTTGGTCAAAAGTGTGCAACGCAGTGAAGGAGACATCTCCGACCCTATAAAGTATATATATTCTTGATCAGGATCACCTCCTGAGTTGATATAGCCATGTCCGTCTGTCCGTCTGTCCGTCTGTCCGTCTGTCCGTCTGTCCGTCTGTCCGTCTGTCCGTCTGTCTGTCCGTCTGTCTGTTTCTACGCGAACTAGTCTCTCAGTTTTAAAGATATCGAATTGAAACTTTGCACACACCCTTCTTTCCTTTGCACGCAGTATATAAGTCGGAACGGCCGGGATCGGCCGACTATATCCTATAGCTGCCATATAACTGATTGATCGGAAATGCCATAACTCTGCTGTTTGTTAGGTTAGGAAGTTGGGACTTTCTATGGGTTTTATATTTGGCCAATCAATCCGACGTACCAAATTTCATAAGGATCGGCCGACTATATCTTATAGCTGCCATATAACTGATTGATCGGAAATGCCATAACTTTGGTGTTTGTAAAGTTAGGAAGTTGGGACTTTCTATGGGTTTTAAATTTGGCCAATCAATCCGACCTACCAAATTTCATAAGGATCGGCCGACTATATCCTATAGCTGCCATATAACTGATTAATCCGAAATGCCATAACTTTGGTGTTTGTAAAGTTAGGAAGTTGGGATTTTCTATGGGTTGTATTTTTGGCCAATCAATCCGACGTTCCCAATTTCATATGGATCGGTCGACTATATCCTATAGCTGCGATATAACTGAACGATCAGAAATGCCATAACTTTGGTGTTTTTAAAGTTAGGAAGTTGGGATTTTTTATGGGTTCTATATTTGGCCAATCAATCTGACCTACCAAATTTTAAAAGGATCGGTCGACTATATTCTATAGCTGCCATATAACTGAACGATCGGAAATGCCATAACATTGGTGTTTTTTTTATTTTTAAAGTTAGGATATTGGGATTTTTTATGGGTTTTATATTTGGCCAATCAATCTGACCTACCAAATTTCATAAGGATCGGACGACTATATTCTATAGCTGCCATTTAACTGAACGATCGGAAATGCCATAACATTGGTGTTTTTAAAGTTAGGAAATTGGGATTTTGTATTGGTTTTTTATTTGGTCAATCTATCAGACATACCAAATTTCATAAGGATCTTTGGTGTGTTTTTCAGATTTTATTTTAAACCTAATTTAGAATTGTTATTGAGCACTGGTACATATAAGAAAATTTGTACTTAGTCATAGAATATGTCATAGAATATAAAATCAATCAATAAAATTCAACCCCCTCGAACTTTTCCTTAATGGTAATGCCAACTTTTGAGAAATAGATTTATTAAATATTATTTTGAATCTATCGCCGATACATTTTTATACCCTTGCAGAGGGTATTATAATTTTGGTCAAAAGTGTGCAACGCAGTGAAGGAGACATCTCCGACCCTATAAAGTATATATATTCTTGATCAGGATCACCTCCTGAGTTGATATAGCCATGTCCGTCTGTCCGTCTGTCTGTCCGTCTGTCTGTCCGTCTGTCTGTCCGTCTGTCTGTCCGTCTGTCTGTCCGTCTGTCTGTCCGTCTGTCTGTCCGTCTGTCTGTCCGTCTGTCTGTCCGTCTGTCTGTCCGTCTGTCTGTCCGTCTGTCTGTCCGTCTGTCTGTTTCTACGCGAACTAGTCTCTCAGTTTTAAAGATATCGAATTGAAACTTTGCAGACACCCTTCTTTCCTTTGCACGCAGTATATAAGTCGGAACGGCCGGGATCGGCCGACTATATCCTATAGCTGCCATATAACTGATTGATCGGAAATGCCATAACTCTGCTGTTTGTTAAGTTAGGAAGTTGGGATTTTCTATGGGTTTTATATTTGGCCAATCAATCCGACCTACCAAATTTCATAAGGATCGGTCGACTATATCTTATAGCTGCCATATAACTGATTGATCGGAAATGCCATAACTTAAGTGTTTGTTAAGTTAGGAAGTTGGAATTTTCTATGGGTTTTATTTTTTGCCCAATCAATCCGACATATCAAATTTCATAAGGATCGGCCGACTATATTCTATAGCTGCCATATACATAACTGAACGATTGGAAATGCCATAACTTTGGTGTTTTTAGAGTTAGGAAGTTGGGATTTTTTATGAGTATAAAGAATGCATCATATGAATAATTTTGGAGAATATAATTTGCAGAATATTCTGCAAGGGTATTTCAACTTCGGCTCCGCCCGAAGTTAGCTTTCCTTTCTTGTTTTAAACTGATTTAATTTCAACTTTTCACACACACACACACTCGGGGAAAGGGGGCGGCGGTGGTGACACAGCAAGGACCTCCCGCTGGGTGTGGCCACATGCTAATTAATGAATGGCTGTCCCCTTTCCATTCAGCCGCCCTTTTGGAAGGGTGGAAAAGCGGGAAGAGAAAAGCGGGAAGAGAAAAGCGAACTTTAAATGAGCTGCGAGCTGTGAGCTGCATGCGGGCCACATACATTCGAACACACAGGAAAAAGCACAGGCACTGTGCGTGTTTTTTGGCCACCAACTCGGCAACCTTGCAGCCAGCTCTCCGCAAGGATGTGCGTCGTCGTCCCGGCCCGGTTCAAATATTTACCAAACTTGATTAGATCCCAGCGATTGCGAGGCGGGGCAACAAGTGACCTCGCAGTGCTCGCAGGTCCCGGCTTAACCCTGAGCGCAGCCACATCGCATGTCTGCGGTTAACCCCTTGGTGGCCTTGCACGCAACTGAAACGCAACTGGCCCACCTGGGAGGGGGTCGAGCTTCCCCCTTCCCTCCCCCCTCGTTCGGCACTCATACACAGACACAGACACAGACCCTGGCAACCGGAGGAGCAACTACAGCAGACGCTGATTCTATCTGAAATTGGTTCTCGGTATGCGACCGAGATGCCGGTGCATTCACCCACTAATTAATCATGATCATATCTAAAACTAATTTTGTAAATATATGCAGACGCCTCACAGCGCCAAACTGTCGCCCAATTAATCCGATGGAAATAATTTATAAGCTAGTAGTCTAAAATGTAATAATGGTAGAGTGGTAGAGATATAACTACGGTTTTGAAATCACTTTTAAATTAAGTCATTTATATTTGCTACGTACTCTAAAAATCATTTTAAAATAGTTATTTCTGTGACACCCCCATAATTATATTGTTAAGTGAATCCCAACACATTAACCCTCACCTTATGTTAATTTATTATATAGGACTTAGTCCTCTTATTTGAAAGTGTACTGATTTTTAAACAATAAGTTAGATCCACCAGGCTCATGAAAGTACTAAGTTAATTAACAGTGGAAAATGCACAACTTCTGGGCATCAAAGTATTGTTCGGAATTCAGTAAAGCTCTTTGGTTGTGATTGCCTGCTGCAATGCAACCCGATCGTATAGCAATATTAGCAGTTCAGTTACCATTGATTCGATTCATTGCCGTGATTGAGTTTGCCTGCGATTCCCCACTCATTGTTCCTGTTATGCTGAAACGTAGCTGCCAGCCGAAGTTGACTCAAAGCACATCATAATTTCCCATCGATTGGCAATTTTCTAATGTCGTTATATGACGATGCCCCCTGCTGTTTCCCCTGGCGAATCGCTTTCTGTTTGATGCTTTATCAATTTGCGTCTATAAACGAGCAGCAGCCAGGGAATGGCAGCAACAGAATGCAACGGAACGGAGCTGAACCGACTAACTGAGTCAATAAATGGACGACTGATGCAAAAGGGCTCAATTCAGTGGGGGGAGGGGGGTTAAGCATGGTGGGGTGGGGGGAGAAGGGTTCTCTCTGCTGGCGCCATTAGCAAATTATACACAACATGTGTGCAAAGAGGGGCAGGACTGAAAGGACTCCGGAAATGGAGACTCGCTCTCCACCCACTTTTACAATCCTTCGAACGACTTCTGATTTCTTTTCTTACACTCAGGCAAATTTTCAAAAACCTTAAAGCATAATTTATAATATCCTTAATAAAAAAAAAAACAGAAAGCGCAACGGTTCATCATTAAAATTCCCTTTGAAAGGGGTGGAAAAATTTAAAAGAAGTTACACCAATTAAAATCTGATTATAAGTGAATTTATGAGCGCAGAAATGGGTGGCACTTTCTTATGTCCCAGATTCAGGACCCCTAACTCCGGAAAAGTGTTCCCTTATGCTCCCTGCATCACCAGATCCCTGTCCTTTGGCAAGAATTTTTCTTTCAGTGCAGTGCCTGCTTGTTTCTGGCTGTTCTGTGCTGTTCTGCTTTGCTTGTTGCTTGTACACATTTGATTTCCACTGCTAAATGCCAGACACAATGTCAGGACAAGCTGAGTGCTCCCTTAACCAGCCGCCCACACAGCCACATGTATGTAGTTGCAGAGGGGGGGAGGGAGGGAGGGGGGAGTTGACAGGGAACAGGGAACACAACAAGTGCAATAATAATTTCAGCATTGAAGTGAAATTTGAGTGCCAACCAATGCGTGCGAAATCAGCTGGGAGGAGCCATCACAGGATGGAGGATGGAACTGTGGAATGGTGGGGCAATGATGCAGTGAAGCAGTGAAGCAATGGATGTGGGTGTTACAGGACATAGCATCTTTTCCCAATCCTCGACATCCCCGGCGCTGTCTGTTTGCATAGTGGAATGCATGTGCCAAAGCCAAATGAATGCGGTTCCGAATGCTATTGCAATATGACATTGCTGCAGCGTGTCGTAAGCCAGGGGTGTGGGTTGAGGGGGGTTGTCGGGGTCCCTTGTCCCTCGGCAAGGGTCGTGCATTTTAGTTTTATAAGCGATTTGGCCCCAAGCCCCGCCACAGCGCCATGCCCCCTCCATTCTGCGACTGTTTGTCGAAGCGTAAAACAAACAGAAATTGACATGAAAGCCATGCATGCTGTGTGAGGGGCGAGAAGGGGGCTACGGAGGGGGTAAAAAAAAAGGAGGAGAGGGGGTTTTCAATGGGGTGCAGAAGGAGGGCAGAAGGGGTGAAAAAAAAAGGGTAAAGGCAAGGCAAATGGGAAGTCATGTGGCGACCTAAGGGGCGACGAAAAGTAATCAAATGTTGCACACATTTCAACTTGTTATTCTTTCGCCCGTCAACCATTGAGCTACTGTACTCTAATGCGTTCTCATTGGGTTTGCCTCGCCCATATGCTCCTTTTTTTTATCACTTTGCCCCTTTTCAATAAACAATTTTATAGCAGGACAATTAAAATTGACTCTAAAGTACATATATGTACTATAAGAACCAACTTTGTAACTTACAAATATCTGAATTTACTTAAAGATACACTTAATTAACAAATACAAATACTATTTCGAAATTCCTGAAAAGTGCCTTTTTTCAGATTATTTAAAAACCATTTATTATAATACCACAAAAAATAAGATACTTTGAATTTTGAACTTATAAATTCAACTAATAAGCTAATTAGTCCTCCAAATTGGAAGCTAATGAATTAGCCGTCTAATTTTACTACTGGTGAGTACACTAAAACCACATTTATTGGCCGCATAACTCTTTGGACAAACGCAATTGCTCCGCAATTTATTGCCATAAAATAGAGACCCATCAAACCGCTAATCGGAAACTAAGCTATTCAATGGAATTTCGAATAATATCAAAATGCCATAAGCCGTCTTTAAACGCACTGCATAAAGAACGCTAACTTGGAACTCACAAATGGCAATGAAACATATAAAAAGAAAGGAGAAAGGAGAAAGGAGAAAAGAGAGGCAAAAGTATTGCCTACTTATGGGCGCACTCAAGGCAATAAACAATAAAAGGAAACTCTTAAAGCCCATATAGCCAGGCGCTCGAACTGCAATCGAAGCGCAATGGGCCACCGGAGGAGTAGGAGGCCTCCAAAGGAGGCGCCTCCGATGCAGGACTCGGCCCAGGACGAGGTGGGTCGTGGCGGAGTGTCCCTCGGGGCGCACTGGCATGTGCAACTATTAGAACATATAAAACTGTGTGCTCCGTCGTTCGCTGTGAGTGCGCGTGTGTGGATGTCCAAGAGAAATTACATAAAAAATTAAATGGAACACAAGCCTTGGGGGGCCATCAGTATGGGCCATACCCTGCAAAGGCAGGGCAACGGAATCGAATCGAACCGAAATGTGTTCAACGGGCAACCAATTTTGCTACATTTTGTGGCAACTAAACAAATTAGAAAGTTCACAGTGTTCCCTGTGAGATCTTAAGGCAGGGGTATGTACTTTTCCCCTGGAATTGGTGGTATTTCAATGACAACTGAACTGGAATTTAATTGAACTGTCTTGATCGATTCACCCTATAAACGCTTCTTTGACAAAGACATTCTCTTACTTGACAGCTAAATTAGTTTATTGGTTTTTGCATTTACATGAGGTTAAGTAAAGTACCGCTCATGCCTTGATGTTTGTTTTTTATTTCAAAGTTCATTAAACATCAGACTTTTTTCCATAAGATGCAAATGCATAAAAATGCAAGCCATTTAAAACTGCTTCACAAAATGAAGAATTCTATGAAATTGGATTTGCAATTGCAATTTTTAATTAATCAGTCACTTATTTGTCAGCTTCTTTCCAATATTAGTATTAGACCATCAGATGTTATTCATTGGAAAGGGTTGACAGATACAGCTGTCAGCGGTAGAGATCTATGTTAAAAGGCATACCCGTGGGGTTACGGTCAACAATCATCCTATTCCGTTTTTGACGTGGTGGAGAGAAGACATACAGTATGGGAGTGTGAACAAGAAAGGAAAGCTAACTTCGGGCGGAGCCGAAGTTGATATACCCTTGCAGAATACTCTGTAAATTATATTCTCCAATATTATTCATATGATGCATTCTTAATACTCATAAAAAATCACAACTTCCTAACTTTAAAAACACCAAAGTTATGGCATTTCCAATCGTTCAGTTATATGGCAGCTATAAGATATAGTCGGCCGATCCTTATGAAATTTGGTATGTCGGATTGATTGGCCAAAAATAAAACCCATAGAAAATCCCAACTTCTTAACTTTACAAACACCAAAGTTATGGCACTTCCGATCAATCAGTTATATGGGAGCTATAAGATATAGTCGGCCGATCCTTATGAAATTCGGTATGTCGGATTGATTGGCCAAAAATAAAACCCATAGAAAGTCCCAACTTCTTATCTTTAAAAACACCAAAGTTATGGCTTTTCCGATCGTTCAGTTATATGGCAGCTATATGATATAGTCGCCCGATCCGGCTCGTTCCGACTTATATACTACCTGCAATAGAAAGACAACTTTTGGGAAAGTTTCGAGCAGATAGCTTTAAAACTGAGGGACTAGTTTGCGTAGAAACGGACGGACGGACAGACGGACAGACGGACAGACGGACAGACGGACATGGCTATATCAACTCAGGAGGTGATCCTGATCAAGAATATATATACTTTATAGGGTCGGAAATGTCTCCTTCACTGCGTTGCAAACTTTTGACTGAAATTATAATACCCTCTGCAAGGGTATAAAAATAAAAGATAATTGTGAACCAATAACAATCTAAATTGAAAGAAACGAAAATTCCTAACAGCAAATACTACTGTTTTTTGTTTCAAAAGGACAAAGTCAGGAGAATTTACCTTTACTTCGTCATGGACCCACCTAATTCTTGCAAGCTTAGCCAATATTTTCTCATACCTGCCTTTGCAGTTTGCGGCGTACACTCACTTTGATAAGTATGCACACTCTTATTTTGGTTAAATAACATCGACGCCTGTACTTTATTTGAATGACATAAAATAAATGTATGCGATCTTAGTAACTTTTTCGCTATAGATCCTGTGTTCCCAATAGCATTTACCTTATAATTCACCCTACATTTTATGTAGCTCATTTATTATATTTATATTTAAATTATACATATTGTACACATTATATTTTCGTGGAATTATTTGAGTTACATGAAAATGAAAATTGTTTAAATTAGGAATTAATGACAGGAAAATGGATAACTAATGAAATTACTGGGAAGTAAATAACATAAAATAACTAATCGGAATAAATACCCCCACTCCTAGACTCCGACTTCGGAAAAGATCCCACTCAGAATCTGCATTGTATTGTGGTATGCTATTGTGTAGCATCAATTATTATTGAAATCTTTCTGAGAAATCTGAAGTAGTAAATCATTTTCATGTATTGCTTTTAAAAGACCCACTGCTTTTATTGTAAAAACTGTAAGCATATGGCTGCATTTTACCACCCGGCGATAAAGAAAAGGAGCTTAAGAATGTGTTGGCCATCCACAGCTAAGTAAAATGAAATTTGCTGACCAAATCCCAGAAATAATGAATGGCCAGTTGCGGGGCAAATGAGCAGTTGAAAAGGATTGCGCTTTTCCCGAGAACAGCGAGAACATTTTCGCCCTGATATATGAGCGCCGTAGCCTGTGGGCATGGGACATTACCGGAGCTGCCAAAAAGGCTTTCAGGCAACGCCACCGGACCACTCGTAACTCGTAACTCATTTCGAGGAGTTCAAGGCTGCCAACGCACCAGGCCGTGATTGGTGATTTGTGGCCCGAATGCGCAGCCAGATATATGTGGCAGATGGAGATGTACTCACAGTATGTGTCCGTTGTCAGCCGATCGATGGTGTCCTGCTTCAACTTGGAGTTCTTCTTGCCCATGGTGAAGGTTCCTGTTTCCGATGCTGATGCTGATGGTGCTCCTCCTCCTCGTCCTTTGTCTCGTCGTCCTTCTCCTCCTGTGTTTTTCTGGGCTAACTGGCCAAGTGGGTCAGTAAGAGCAGGTAATTGGAGGAGCGTGCCTTATCCCGGTTCAACCTCGGTTCGATCTGCAAGTACAAGTGGCAGCAGATTAAAGATAGTCATCATCCCTAAGCAGAGTGGCCGAAAAAACTGCACACTGTCAAGGGCCTGCACCTGCCATCCTGATGAGCCGTTGCCCCCCAGGCGAAGGGTACTTTGATATTTAAGCACGTCAACGCTGGCTTTCTGTGTGAGCCAGCAACACCAGCACCATTGGCGCCACCCACCCACCACCCACCAACATACCACCTCGAACATCACCGAAAACAAGGCAAAGAACAACCGCAACGACAACAGCAGCCGCAGCACAATGAGGGGGTGGCAAACTGTCCTTCGGGTCCTTCAGGTCCTTCCCCCCCCTTTGCCCCTCGGGCCATCCGTCAGTGCGTCATTCAACTCAACTAAACTCAGTTGAGCCGAAACTTACGGCGCTGGGTTTTGGGCTGGCTTTATCGCACGGTTCGCCTACAATTTCTGGCAATTTCAACCAAATTCCTCATTTCCATACACCGAAATAGCACTTCATTTTGGCAATATTGTTTCCTATACTAAATGCAATGTCCGCAGTTTAAGTAAATGGTATTCGAGGATACGTTTAAATTTCTTATAATACAGTATAAATATACATAACTTGTAATTGCACAAATATATGTCTATAGTTTAATAAACCTAAGACTTTTTGTTAAACTTTTTTAAATTTATTTGTACATAATAATAATTCATTAGAATGCGCCTTGGTATTTAAGTTCCATATTTACATTGTAATTGTTACTAAAATATCACTAAATATTTCTAAAATAGACTTCAGCCTGGAAAATGATAGATAAACGTATATTATAGCCCCCAATGATTTATCCAAGCAATTAACCAGTTGAGTTGAAAAATGAAATACAAGTATTTTAAGACCTTAAATGGAAGTGCAGGGCATTGGATGGTCGTCCTGAAAAAGCCAGTGAACATCCTGTTTGCCTTACCTTTTGCAGTTTTGTGTTTTGTGTACGACAACCATGACGACAATGGCAGCGACGACAGAGCGATGTCTACAAGTTTCCTCCGTGGAGTTGCGTAATTAAAATTTTAATAATTTCCCAGGCAAGTTTTGCCCCATTCCCCTTCCCCTTCGATTCCCCCTGGTGGCGGAGTGGAAACTTTTTTAATTCTTTGTTGCCACTTGACAAGCAAATTGCGTGAGACTTTAATTGACTTTGGATTGGCAATGGGAAGCGACCCCCTCACGTGTGTGTGCCCTAATAATAATTTATGGGCCTGCAACAGCAGAGGCAATAATTAGGCACGAAGTCCGCAAAGAAATCATGACAAATTAGACAGAGTCTTGCATAACGCGCAATCGTAAAAGATCTATCTGCCCGCCGCCCATTTTCATATTTCATTTTACGAGTTCACGAGTTGCGGACAAATTTTGATGGCCCCAAGCGGAAGCTGGCGAAGAAAATGGCCCCGACAGCGGAGGCAACTTTTGATGGAACTTTCAGCTTCAGCTCCAGCTGAAGTCCACAGCAAGTCAACGTGTGGACAGGCCACAACGACGACGACGACAACAATTCTCGACGGATGTGCCCAAAGTTAACTGCTGACAGTGGGAGAAAGTGAAGGGGGGAAGGGGGAGGGGGTCCCCGACTGATGGCTCATGGCAGAAAGGAAAATTAAACAGAGTCCGGAACACGTATAAATTATTCAGCAGATCCAGCTTGGAAATGCTGCACAATGAAGTTACAACTGGAACGGAATAAATCGATTAAATATGGCCATATAATATGGATATTAGCCAGAAGAGAAACTATAAAATTTATTAGCATCTAGAGGGAGCAAAAACGGCCGGGGGTCGTTTCCCAAAAATATTATTCATTCTTGAATAAAATACTATTTATGGTGAGAAATTTAGAAGCAAAACACAGTAAATCATCAAAAACACAAGACGCAGGTGCGTTGCTAGTTCAAAAAACTTTTTCAAAATAATAAATAAATACAATCTATAAGCAAATAGAACACAAATATTTATTATAGGTCTATGGTTGAAAAGAAAAAATGTCGCCAACAGGGGAAATGAATTAGAAAATAATAAAACGAATGACCAGGGCATGAATAAGCCACCACACAATAAGATGCTGTGAAAATTGATTCCCCTCTCGAGCGTCCCTTTAAAGATCATTCGGGGAGGCATTTTGGGCATTCCGCCCCGAGAGTCAGTGGGCAAAAAAATAAGCAAAGGAAGCAATTCCAGCTGAAAAGGGCAAATGTTGCCATAGAAATGGTGATGCAACTGCTAACGAATAGAGACCCACCGATGTGTCCAGTGCCACGTTCACATTCGAGTCCACAGCCATGTCCCTTTGAGTGTCCCTGTCCTTTTACCCTTCCCAGTTGAACAGTCACCCCCCTGTTTTCCCAACACCTTTCTTCCTGCCCTCCCCCCTCTTTTCATCCTGGCCCTAACGCCCCTCCCCACGGAAGTTGTTTGTGCCAGCTGCTTAGGGCGACTGTCTCGTCCCCGACTTCGTCCTCGTCTTCCTCCTCCGGCTCAGTTCCAGTTTCAGTTCCAGCTCCAGTGTCCATGTCCATGTCCATGTCCATGTCTGTGTCTGTCAGAGTCGGAAATTGAAAGGAAAGAAAACGGAGCATACTTTAAGGCGCCTCCGCCGTGGCCTTCTGTCTTGTCTCAGTGTCAGTCATGGCTGATTGTGATTCCCATTCCCATTCCCATTCTGAATCCTATTCCTATACCCACTCCACCTGGCTGTCCGGGGGCATTACGCGATTTCCGGCCAGCTCTAAATGCATTTGCCCCAACTTTCACCCACCAATGCCGCCCAACTCATCGCAGAAAATTATATAAAATGGCCATCGGCGTTGCCATTGAATTGAATAATTGCCAAACGACTTGTAAACAAGTTTGCAAAGACAGGAACGGTGTCTTCGGCTAACGAGCTCTAATGCTAATTTGTTTGGTATTTTCGCCAACTTCGGGGAAACGTGAAACGGAGACAAAGGCGTTGCTCTGGTCCCAACTTGCTCGCTTTAATTGCTTGGGCCGGGGCAATCAAACTGAAACTCGATCAAACTTGAGCTAAGTAAGTTAGGCAATGGCAAGAATAGCCGGCCAGTAACAGGTCGAACTTCTGAATAAAGGGATGAAAATTTCGATGCCCATAAATTAGGAACACCCCAGTGAATACTCAATTTGCAGGAGTTCTGCGTAACTTTTTGCCTGCTTCAAAATCATAATTTTCATCCAACCAGGCGTAACTCAAACACAGCGATAAGTTGCCTTTATAAATTAGGATATAAACAATGTCTCAAACACCCTCGCACCACCAACCACCACCACATTCATTAAGGATTGTGCTGACCACATTTTAGGATGCCTTAATACGAAGCTGCCTTAACGGAGGAGCAGACACGTCTTGGTTTATTTCGCCTTTTAATGGAATTTTTAAGCAAACAATTATTCACGCCAGCTGGAGTTTAGCCCCCCCTTTTTTGAATCAAGAAATTGCAATTTTGGGCAGCCAGCCAAAGTTTTCCGGAACGTCGGCAAAACGGAGGAAGTGGCAGCTTTTGCTGTACCAGTTTTTACCAAGTATTTTTTTGCGTTTGAAATTGTGCAAAATCGTCGCTGAAGAACGAGTTTCAAAAGTGTCCAGTGATTGCGGTCCTTTGTGTTTGATTGAAGATTGATTCGTCAGCTGGTTTTCTTATCGGGAAAATGGCATTAACTTTTGTTTGCCAAGTCCTCTCCGATGTCCTTGGTAATCCCATTAGTTACCTGAGCACTTCACACACCCCGAATTGAATCCCCCTTCCCCGTCGCCCCCAACAGCTTATCACTGTAATTTTTACCCAAAAACTTGCCTTATTTACAGCAGATAAGCTGGCAACCCCACTTTCGCCAATCCTACAAAACAATTTCGGGCTCCAAAGTTTGCCGGCATCTCATGTGTCTGGCTATTAACTTGGCCCTGTGAATTATGCAAATGCCAGCGGAGAAAGCAGAGCTAGAAATTAGTAATAAAAGTTACTTTCGGTCGAAAGAACGACGGGGAAACGGATATAAACAGAAACTCACACACAGGCAAAGTACCCCGAACACACAGAAACCGAGCAGCATACACACACGTGAGCGAAATTTACATAACCTCTTTCATTTTGATTTGATTATTTTCATTCAATTTCGTAAGCCACGCGAACAGGCGAAGGCTGTAGAGGGGGGAGGGGTGGGCGGATATCTGGGGCGTGGGGATTCGGGGAGGGGGGCTGGAATTGCTGACGTCGTCTGGCGCGTCAAAGCGCAACAGCGGGATAAAGAAGAAGCATCCATTGGACAGCAGAGAGCAAAGCGGAATTAGCAAAAAAAAAAAATATAAGACAAGGTGGTGGAAAATTTTGGGCAATACACCGATGTTTTTAATACCCTTGAAAAGGTCCGAATTATGTAAGCGAGCAAATAATACACTTTATATTTTGTGAATTTTAGAAAATTAAATAAAGTTCTGTGAATACAAAGCGATATTTAATAAATTATATTTTAAATATAGGTCTTAATAATATCTTGCCTAATAATAAAGATTTGTTTTATTTTACAGGTTAAATTTAAATAATTTATATAAATAGTATGCACCCCTTAAGTGTCTAAAAATTATAAGAATAAAACAGTGAGTTTTAAAACCCCAAAAGTCCAATACTCAGCAAAAAAGTTTTCCCACTTAATATAATAACCAGCATATACCATATGATTCAAGTTACAACTAAGATTAAGATAAGACATGTTTGTCCATAACTTTTTAAGATTCGACTATGTATATGTAAGGTATCTTCAGCTTAATCAAATGTTGTGTCCTCTAACCAATGGAAAACCTATGTCAAAGTGTCCAAGCTGACAGAAAGATGATATAGGGTATACGTGTTCTGGAGAAACAAACAGTGGGGACAAAAATTGAATATTTTATCACTGGAGAGGGAGTGCCAGTTACAATGTGCTTGTGTGCGGCTCTCAGTTACCCTTTTTTTGGGGGCTGTCCTGGGCAGTCTATTAGGCGGAGTCTAACCTGAACCCCCCCCTCCCCCTCCACCCCTTATTCAATACTTTTTCGGGGGTCATGTTATTCTGTGTCCTCGTACCTTTTCAGCATTTTTCATTCGGCTCTTGTCTCTCCCACTTTTGCTTTTTTTTTGGCTCTTTGGCTAAGTAAGTCGTTAAGTTGTCAGACTTGACTCTAAATGTGTGTATGTGTGTGTGTGAGCTGGCCCATTGTGTTTGTGTTCGTGTGGCTTTATCAATAAAGGAGCTCTTTGACAGGACATCAACTGGCAGGAGCCTCGCACTTGGCTGAGCAATATTTGCCCGGCTTTAACCCTTTACACCAGACCAAAACCAAATAAACAAACATTGGGATCGCTTAAAATATTTTCCAGAATTTGTCTTACATTCCAAACAGATTTTTTTTCTTTCCTCTCGTCTGCGGTTTTGGTTTTTCGGCTTTTTTGGCTTCGGTTTTTTGTTTTTTGTTTTTTTTTTTGTTTTGTGTTTTTTACATTTGCTAGCGCTCCACCAAGAGTAAACAACAACAGAAACAAAAAAATTAGAAAGAGGCGGATGCGGGTGCGGCGACTCCGGCTTTTTGGATGGGCGGAACTCGGACTCGGATGCGGATACGGATGCGGATGCGGATGCGGACAGAGGACTCGGATGGCTCCGGGCTCGGGTTTTCGTTCCGTTCGTGGCACGGTCTGAAAATCAACTGAAAAGCTTCGGTTCGGAGCGGAGCGCAATCAACAGTAGGTCGAATGTCCTTGCTGATACGAGCCGCCGACGAAGTTTAACGAGGCGCGTCCTCGTGATTCCGCCACTCCCCCGCAACTCCCTGGCATCCCCGAGAGCTTTCTGCAGAACGCAATCATCATGGCAGCAGCAGCAGAAGAAGCAGCAGCAGAAGGAGCCGCCGGAAGTCATGAGGCTGTGAGGGATTCGGGCACAAGGATGGTGGCGAAAGCAGCTAAGCCAACACAGATATCGCCCGAGTAGTTTAAATAAATAAATAAATTCTTGGCTTATTTTAATGGCATCAAGTGGCACAGGCTCTCTTTATATTTTTGTTCTTCTGTGCCTCGGGCGGCTCTCTGGTCACACTGGTGGAAATCCCCTTCAAGGAGCTGGGCGGCCCAGCAACCACAATGCCCGGGGGCCTGGAGATCCAGCAGAAGAGATTGCCGTCAAATTGGTAAACGTCCTCGGGCATTTGACAGCCGAAATCTGATCATGAAATCGGATAATATTTAAATTCCTATCTGCGGGGAATGTGTATTCCCTTGGCGCGCGCTTAATGTCCCCGACAGTTTTGCGGTCAATGCATTTAATTAGGACCATTTCTGGCCCAGGTCGGCTCTCTTGCGGCTTTTCGCTTTTTTAATTATGTAATGCAATTTATTAATTTCAATTTTCATTTCCATTTGTATTCATTTGCGCGCACCTGTGCAGGAAGCCCAGCAGTAGCGCTAGCAAACTCATGCAGCCAAAATGGGAGCAACGTGCCGTATGCGTAATATTAGCGCATTAATATGTGCCACAGCCATGTGTGTGCGGGTGTGCGTGTGTGAGTGTGTGTGAGTGTGTGGCCGAGTGTGCGTGAGTCTGACAAGAAAAGGCAGCGGCTTAAAAATATCCAGCGAATAAATACAGAAGGTATGCGGAAAGGAACGGGGAACGCCAGTAATTCGACATTACGAGCATTAACTCCCACGCCAGAGTGCCAACCTGCCACTCGCTCCCTCTCGCTCCCCCCTCCGCCCCATATTGCCCTCTCACTCCCACAACTCACCACAGGAGCTTTCCTTCTGCGACACAAAAAGCTCATGCTGCGGCGAAGCTTTTCCGCTGGCCATTGACGACGCTCAGCTGCTGGGTTTTTGGCGCCACGAAAAATCGTATCGCGAACGGAAAATCTCATCTAATCTAATCGCATTAAATCAGCGATGTTCACGCCAACGCCAACGCCACGCCCCCTCCACCCCTTCTCCCGCAAGGCAGCACCTGACCGCCCACAGCGCTTATCAGCGCATAAACAACGAAAAAATTGTTTATCATAAGCAGCGTGGGAAGTTTTGCGTATAGGGGTGGAGGATATTTCAAAAAAATTCTGCTCTTAAAATAAAATAATTTGTAAAGCTTAAAAAAGTTTAAAAAAAAAGGAAAAATTATGTATTTTAATCTGCTTTAAATGTTGTAAGCTTGCTCATCACCATCAGAAGGTAAAATGTTTGATGGCAACTATAAAGCAAGGGAACTGCATTAATATTACTGAAAACCATTTGGAACAAACATTTGGAACCTATTTAAAGGTATTGTGAGTATATATAATTTTTATGAGAAATAACCTAAATTGTTTTATTCATTTATTGAATTTATTTATTACAAATGATTAAACAGTTTACAAAACTGAAGCTAACATAGTACAAGGGCATACATTAAGAGTTAGGATTACTTTGTAATTTTTAGAAATTTGTTCCTTTAGGTGTGTTGCTTAAAAAACCCTTTTTACATTTCTGTTCCAAATTTTGTAAACTATCCATTTGCTTGAAATATAACCAAAACTGAAACTAAATTGAATTCGTATGCAAAATAGTGTAAACAGTCAGGAATCTAGTTTTAGCCACTATCCAAATCAGTTGGAATATTTATCATACGCCATGTGGTCAGGTGGTATTTCCCTTTGCGCTTATCGGTGCGGATGGCGGAACAAAAATATTTATCATACGCAGCGTGGTCCGGGCTGAAGGGTCGGCGTGTCGAGGAGTTTACCCCGCTGACGTTGTTGATGCAAAGTTGGTTCCGCCCTCAATGCCCCACACCCCCCCCCCTCACTCCCCTCGGGTATTTTGCACCCTTGCTCGAGCGCCATATCGTTTAACTGCCTTAAAGCCATTGTTAATTAGTGCACCGACCTTGTCGTAATTAGTGCGCCCACTGCACATGGCTTAGGCGAAGGGGAAGGGAAGGGGGAGGGGGAGGGTGAGGTAAAGGGGTTAAGGAGCAGTAGGCTGAGCAAACCTCAAGCCAACGAAAATTTTGTGTTCAGTTTTTGGCGAGTGCCGCCGGCGTTGCAAGAGGAATGGGGAAGGGGGGGGGGGCGGAGGAGGGGAATGGAGCGAATAGTTCCAAGGGGCTTGGGGCACGTAAGCCAGCACAAGCGGATAATAAGTTTTGCATTAGGCGGGAGCAAGGCAAATGCAATTTTCGGTTGGCGAATGGCCCCCCGAAGGCAAAAAGTAAGGGGCGGCTGCATTGCTTTGCAGTTTTGTTAAATAAGCTAATGATCCAAGAAGAAGAAGTAGTAAAAGCCGAGCAAATTCCAAGAACTCCTTAAAGTTATCCGAAAACTAAATCCCAAAATGTAGAAAAACAGAAAAATAAAAACGGGCATTAGCAAAGAGGAAATTAAGAAACGAAAGACTGAAGCTTAGGTGCTAGAGCTACACAAATTCAAGGCACTTGCATTCGAATGCGTGCAACAACAACCACTATGCTAATCAACGGCCATAAAAACTGGCTACGAAGTAAGCACAAGCTGAGGAAAAAACAATGGTGAGGCAACCAAATGCAGAACGAAGTGCATAAATCTCGGATTGAAATTATGCACACACACGAGCAGGGAAGTGCCAACAAAACGGGGAGGAAAAACTAGAGGAAAAGCGGTGGGACAGGGAAAATGCCAGCTGACGCAGCCTGCTGCTGGAAATCAATCTGTACGAGGAGCTTAGAGTGGCTTAATAGCCGGCATAGCTCACCCACTTTCTGCAGCCACAAAAAATACTTTTCAGACGCGCCGCAGATGTCTATTAGCTGGCTCAGTGCCTGCCACATTTAAATACAAATTAAAAAACAATTAAACATTTTCCCCAACGGAAGCCCACGCCCACGCCCTCACCCACGCCCACGCCCAAAAATAATTAAGCGCATAATTATTTAATTTGACGAGTGTGTGTGCGTGTTTGGCAGCCGAGGGAATTTACGAGGAAGTGCCTCATAAGCCAAAATGAGCGAAGGACAAGCACGAGAGTATTGAGAAATGCTGGCGATATGAAAATTAATAGACGCACTTCCAAAGTGGCAAAAACAGGAACAAACAAGAGCCCAAGGAGGCGGCGGAGTGGGTGGCCCGGAACACTTGAAGTGTCGTGTGAACGGGTGCTCGACTGCAGAACACCCTCCCCCACAAACTGGCACACCCTGAACCACCCTAAAACACCCCCTTCCCCCCCCTCCCACCATCCCAGCCAGAGGCGACAGCTTCCAGACACTTCACCGAATGCCGGCGCCAGCATCAGACAGAGGGGGAGGGGCAGACACATCGAGGGGCTACTGGTTTCTGGGTGTTGGGTGCGGAGTGCTGGGTGCGGGGTGCTGTGTGCTGGGGGCCAACAAACGTGGCGTATGCTTGATATTTGAGTAGGGATTCGGGAGCAAGTTGCAACTGATTTGGCAGATTGTCAAAATATTAAAAACTCAGATCTAATTGATGATGAGGGTGGGTCCCAGTGTGGTTTTCTGGATGGATCTCTAGGTGGATCCCTGAGTGGATCCCTGAGTGGATCCCTGGGTGGATCCCTAGGTGGATTCCTGGATGGATCCCTGACTGCATTACTGGGCTCCCCAAACTATCCCAGCCTTTCCGCCTTAATGATCCGCCTCTCTTTAAGCTGGCCCTCTTTAACTACCATTTGCCAACCCACCCATCTGGACCATTTGTTGTTATTATTAATTTTATGCGCCATATAAACGGTGGAAGGACCCTAAAAAGTCAGCAGCGTCATGTAAACAAAAGCCTCCAACGTCGCTCCATTGACTACAACAACGAAGGGCAACGAAAACAGCTCACAATATATAAAAAAAATGGCCACTGTGTGGGAAATACATATTAAGAAAAGGGACAGGCGACAAAGCAACGGATATTGAAGTGGGGAAACAGGGAAAAAGACACAAAAATAAACATAAAATATCGCATAAAAAATCGAGCGGAAATAGCTAGCATAAAACTTGGAATTTAATTATCATTTTTAAGTCGTTAAAAGCGTTTGACAACTTTTGACTAGGCCTGTAATATTGTTTATTAAAAAATAAGATAAAAGGCTAATAAAGAATATATATATAGTTTATGGGATCGGAAACACTTCTTTTCCTCTGTTAGATACTGTTTTCATAAACTCTATTTTCCTGCAAGAAACAGGTACAAAATCCCGAACATTGGTGTTTACTTTGCGTCTTAAATATCCTACTACTAATCAAACATATTTGTAGCCCAATTTCTTATATAATCTAGACAAGTTGTTTTAACCAGTTAAAGATAAATAATAACAAATGATCTTATTTATTAAAATATAAAGGCTTATATCAGAATTGTATTTCTATAGACTATAAACTAAGACACGGAAAACGCAGGATTGTCTTAAGTTCCATTTACCAATCCTCTTCTTTTCCAAAAACCATACCTTCCAACTCATTAAAAACTCTGACATTTTGGTCGCCTGCCAACTATCGCACATGTGCCTTAATGTGTATGTGGTTCTGTGGTCCATGCCATCCATGCCATTGTCATTGCCATTGACTTGGTCCCGTTCTTGGCCGTGGTCTTGGTCTTGGGTCCTGGTCGACGTCATATTGTGTTTGGCAAATCGTTTGCGATAAAGCCAACTACATAATGTCTCTGTAGGCCAGGGAAAGGAAAGGAGGTCGGGACACATAAAAATGCTAAACCAGCGCTATGCTGGCGTCGCAGCGCCGCACATACAAATACCAAATACCAATTTCCAACCCTCTGACCCCATCGCTTCCCTCCATATGTGGGTCCTGGGATAATGTGCGTTATCCTTGATTGCCTGCCTCGATATTGGGCCACGGGCTAAGGCTCAGGCTCAGGCTCATTCTCAGGCCAAGGGATATGGGATATGGGATATGGGAACATGGCCGGGCTGCAAACAAGCCGCTTAAACTTGCCTCTCGGTTCACCATCCTCGGGCAAAGTTTGATGCTCTTCGGAAAAAAGGGGTAATATGACTGTGAAATGAAGCTGGAATGGTCCGCTTTATTTTTCCTTTGTATTTCTAAGTCAAAATTTAAAAAGACCACTAAAAAACCATTGTAATTTAAATTAAATAAATTAAATTTTTAATTTGTCAAGCTTATTGTTCATTTATAGAATTTTTTGTATTGCGTTGTTATTCCTATTAAACATAACATTGACTTAATTCTTTACGTTTTTTAATTCGTTGGCAATAACTTTTTGCATTTTCAATTTTAATAGCATTTAAAGCCCCTAGAGAGCATCAGAACAATCACTTTTGTTACAAACTGCATAAATTATATTCACCATGCAAGTGTAAAGTTCAGTATGCCATTCCCTTTCCTGAGTGGATTATTTCTTCAATCAAAAAAAGTTATGGAAAGTATAGTGGTTCATACTTAGTATGCCCATTAAAATGAAATTGCTATATAAAAGCGTATGCCGCAGTTCGGTTTTTCGGATTACCCAAATCCTGATTGTTTCACTTTTCTGTGTCTTTGTCGCTGAGCCTATCGTGATTTGGCTCTTTTCGGCTCTGGGCGCTCCTTTCAGCTCCTGATTCCTTCTGATTCCTTTTGATTCCTTCTGGCCTCTTGCCTTTGTGCTTTATGCTCATCATCATTTGCCGGGGCGCAGAAATCGCAACAGAATCAGATTTTAGCCTCTTTTTCGGCGGCTAATTGGTGCCCAAATGCCGCCTGGCGGATGATTCCCATTCTGCCCCCTCCCCCCAGAAAAGCTAACTGGGGAATGGGATGGAGGGGTGGTGTGTGGAGGGGTGGTGTGTGGAGGGGTGGGCGACGTCGTCCAGGGGCAACTAGCTAAACAACAATTTTAATTGCGACCAGGCAGAGTCAACGTCTGGGACTCGAGCCAAAGGCAAATGAGCGAACGCTCCAAGAAATATGAACGAGGTCAATGATTGTTTACACTACCCTCGAATGCTGTTTACTTCGGGCATGAGACAGGGGGACAGGGGGACGAGGGGAGGGGGGTGGGGGGTGGGGTGGCAGCAGGTGGGGTGGTGGCACGGTGGGGTTAGTTGTAGTTACCAGACACCTTGGAGGCAACGCCTTCGGCGAACACCAGATAGTGAGAAAAACAAGGAAATTCAGTAATTACAAAAAATAGCAAGATATAATTATTTATCTTATCTTTATTTGTCTGAAAAGTAGAAAAATACAACTGAACCTCTAGTTTGGGCTTATGATTTGTATTTTTCTATGGTATTTGTAAAACGAAAATCAGCATCAACATTCCATCAACACACCACATTTAAAATTAAAAAAAGTCATTTTCTCTTATTCTTAACGTTCTTCTACTTGGATTTCAACTTCTAGCCTATAGATAAATGATAATCCTGTATCTCAAATCTAAGCGAAAGTGGTTGTCCCATTAGTTTGCAATTTATGTAAAATGTTTTTATGGAAGAGAGTTTATTCCACTGTAGCCGCCATTATGCCTCGAGTCTTCAATGAGCGCGTGTGTGCGGGTGTGTGCGTGTGTGTGCAAGTGTGTCTGGGGCACACATAGAAAGTGTGGGAGGGGGACAGAATTAAAGAACAAAGAAAGCGATGCATAAACACTTGCCTGTGCCACTACAGATTCCTCAGTTGTTGCCTCATTTAAGTGAACATTTTAAAGTGGCAAAATATGCTAATCAATAACAAGGAAACCGGAAGGAATTTATCCAAAATCCGTTGATAATATTGGTGTTTTTAAAATCACATTTAAATGCGTCTAAAAGTATATATTTGAATGCGAAAGTCCGATGTATTCATTCCAAAAGGCTACGCTCTATTTTCCATTGCATACTTTTGGACCCCTTGAAAAAAGATTTCAAAACCATTGTGATTTCCGTAGCATCCCCAATATTATGAACCCAAATTGAAATATCCAAAACCCAATCTAAGTAGTCGCCACCCAGAGTCTCATCGACGAACCGTTCAAAATTTGACCAGTCACAACATTTTCTACCTTTCTACCGGGTTAACATACACATCTACCTCTCCACAATTATTCACTACAATATCACTAATATCGATTATATATATATTTTTTTTTTCAATTTTCCCAAGATGCCTCGCTTTCAGAACTGTTCCTCGGAATTAAAGCGCGATCTCTGCGAGTGCTGGCTGATCGTGTTCTTCGGGATATTTGTCCGCTGGAATCAATGGCGTCTGTTGGCCCACGTTCCGGTGTCGCCACTGGATCCCCTGTACACCCATCCCGTGGCTGACAATCAACGCTGGGCGGGATTGTTCTTCGTCTCCGGCGTCCTGATGGCCATCCTGCAGTACAGACCGCTCTATGTGCGCCGCTGTCGCCATCGCATCCACCTGCTGATGCTGGTGGCCGAGATGTGGCTGATGCTCCAACTGGCCGAGTGGCTGGACTACCAGCTGTGGCAGCCCTTCCTGGGCATCATCCGCGAACTGCTCCTGGCCCTCGGACGGGCTCAGTGGGGCGCCTGGCTATTCGGCCATCTTCCCGGAGTTTGCGAATGGCTTTCAAGTGGCGATGCCTTCGACGCCTTCTGCCTGATCTCCTCGTTCGCCATCTTCTTCGCCGCCCTCGACTCGACGGCCGTGTACTGGCGGAAGTCGGTGAACTTCCTGCTGCTCGGCTGCTTGCCGGAAAATCCAGACCTCACGCTGTTCATCAAGGAGGCGCGCCAGCAAAGGGACCTCATGCGACGGATGAACGGCCTGCCACCGGATCCCTCGCCCGAAACCTTGATATCCAGGCGCATGTGCCACGCCTGCCGGCAGGATACAAAGATCAAGAACCGACGGGTTGCTTAGGTCCATTAAGAAACCAGACCTCAAGATACCCGATAACCTGACAACCTGACAACCCATTGACCAACGGAACGAACTCCTGAGGACCAAATGAACACTTAAAAGCCTAGAAGACTTTTCAAAAGAATCAGTGATATAGAACCGTATCTACTCAAAGACAACTGCAGCTTTTTACCTTAAATGTGATAGGCTAAATTTAATTCTGATAATCAGATTTATTTGTGATACTCTCTATATTTATGAATATAAATTAAATTTGTCTTAGGATGTTCTAAAAAAAAGCGTGAATTTGATTGTGTGTACATTTCTGGTAAGCATTGGTAAACACAAGATATATTAAAATATTCTTTGACATTTTTATTATATACATTGTACGTTCTATTAGATTTCTGGTAACCAAAAGTTGTCTACATCAAACACTTAACCAGTACTTCCTTGATAACCAGCGAATACTTATTTAAATACTCTTTAGCAAAACTTAATGTGATCTAGTAAAGCCTCGCCGAGATTTGTCAATTTTGGAAGGATTTAAAAACCACACATACTACATTGCATTTATTTTAACACTAACCACTTAACTACAGGTTAAACGCCTTGTGCTTACCTTGCCCACCAGAAATTAAGACCGACATAATTTCAAGAGGCGCTATTTCTTTAAGGGCCCTCTAGGAGCCAGTAAACCGCTTTATCATAAACAATGGAAGCATAAGGAAATGCCACAAGTCACTGGTCTAGGGTCCCCAAACTGCCGAGATAACCGCAGATTAAATTCCGCGCCCAAAGATGACAGCGACCACACGAGGGCCGCAAATCAAATGGGAAATGCAAACCAATCCGCTCATTAAACAAACCCCCCTTTTGCCGCAGGGAATCTGCCTAATTATTGGGTTTGCTGGGATAGATATGGGGTAATGCTGTTTATCCAGGGAACGCAATTCACATACCTGGCACTCATTTGTGGGCTCGTCGAACGCTGCGGTGGGTCCTCGGTGGGTCCGTGTTTGCGATGACAGTAATCAACTGATTAAGCGTAATTATAAATGTAATTTCCACTCAAACAGAAACAGAAACATAAACAGAAACACAAGCCTGCTACAAAGTCTTTTTTTTGTCTTTGGCTTAAAAACAAAGTGCAGGACCGTTTATCGCATTAGCGCGCACACTTAATTGGAATTCACTGGTTGTGTGGGGGTGGGGGGGGTGGGTGGTGGGAGTGAGTTTGGCAGAGGAAGTGATTTAAAATATGCACAGAGCACGCGAGCGGCCCAAAAAAAAAATATATATTCGGAAAAAAAAGCGAAAAAAAAAACAGAGAAAACAGAAGAAACAATGAGGAAACCGAAAATCGAGTCGCGAACATGCAACTTGTGCGAATGGCAATCGAATGCCAGCAGCCGCACAAATGCCCTGGGCCTCAGTCGCAGTCGCTGTCGACGTCGGCAGCGCTGCCGACGTTGGCAGAGCAATTGAGCAATTGAAGAATTTACTTTGCATTTCTTGCAGGTGCCGCCTGTCGTGGTTCGGCGGTGACTAATTATTGCTCAGGTTCTCAGCCCGGCTCTCTTCCTCTTGGCCTCTGCCTAAATATAGTAAATAATAAAAATTTCTGGCGAATAACAAAAGGCAAAACTGGCGAGCAAATAAACAATAAAACGGCAGCCGCAGATACAGATACGGATACGGCAGCAGGCAAATCAAACGAACCGTTTATTGGGCTGCTCCTATATGTATCTCGGTTGGATAGATCGGCGCCTCGACGAACTGTGCAGACGCTTCTCCTAAACAGCACCAGTCTCTTTGATCTACACCCTTCAGATTTCCATTTGTTAACGCTACTTTACAATCTGTCCAATCATTTAGGGAACACAATTAAACATTCTAAAGGTTTCCCTAAGACAATCCACAAACATTGATTGTAATTTCTGATTAGTTTCACAATGTAGAGAAAATTTCGATTTAGTAAAGTGAATTGCGCCATGTCACCGGCGATTCCCAATATTTTTAAATTGCAAGCATATATATTGCTTTCCATAGGAACGGTATCAATTTGTTTAGCTTTTTATTGCCTTGGATCATCTTTTCGCTTCTCAGAACAGAAAAGTCTTTAAGATATTTTTGGATTCGTCTTATCGTTCATTCTACAGTAGAATTTTATATTTTTCGCAGCTAAGAACTACACTAGCCGACATCAAAACAGAAAATTTTCCAATATTATAATTAAAGATTTTAAGTGACTACCAATACCAATATATCTTTATATTTATAGTGTATCGTATACAAAGTATTTAAGTTCAAATTCTTGCTTGTATTAAATACAATAGAAATCTATAATTAAATGCATTGTTCTTGCACAGTCTTATTGCTCACATGAATCAGAAGTTATTATAAGATTATTGATTGGTTTTTTTTGATTGGACTGTAATTGTTGCCCTTTCTACCAATTAAACAGTCGCTTGAGATCTGTTTATGGCCCATCAGATCATGTCCGCTAATCATTGATGACGAACAAGTGGTGATCACTTGACGGATCAAAACTAGCATACCATTTCCCATTTCAATTTGCAGTTCTCCAGCGAACGCGCGAAGAATAAATTTGCAATTGCGTACATAGGAGGAGAATTTAATGGGCGCACCTACGAGTGTGGTGGGGGGGGGGGGAGGGGTTCGACGTCGACTGCGGCAACAACGCCCGCCGGTTTACTCACTAATTCTCCGGCGATGCCCATGCCAATGTCGATGCCGAAAAGAATCGAATTCGAATCCGAAACAGGCCAATTATAATTACTGTTTATTTATTCTAGTTGTGTAGAGCAGGGGCGTGCAGAGGGGGCTCAATGTAAAAATTGTTAATTCGAACGTTTTCTCACTTGCGTTCCATTGTTTTCACATTTGTTTCGTACATTTTTTGCTGGCCCAGCAATGAAGCGGATTGTATAGATACATTCGGATACAGATACAGATACAGATGATGCAGCTGCAGATACAGAATCTATTTTGGTTTTTAATCTGCTAGCCTTTTATTATAAATAGTTGGGCTGCCTAGATAAACACGCTGCTGCTGTCGACGCCTCTGCCTCTGCCGCGGCCGCTGCCGCTGCCTCAGTCGGCGCATCTGCGGGCTTAATTCATTACTAATTCATGTCCAATTTCCAACGCCCGCGGCACGTAAAAAACCGCAAAAGGTAATCAAAAATGCGCGCACCCGCGCTCCAAAATGAAAAACAGCTAAATGAAAATTATCAAATGTCAACACTGCGGCAAGGCCTGTCATGAGAATTATGAAAAATGTAGTGTTTGGTTGGGAAATATATTAAGTTAATTTAGGGACGTGTTTTCTTCTCACTGTCAAAATTTCCGGACTAAAAAAGTCCTTGGTAAGAAAGTCTGTTTTTATTTAGAAGGGACCGAAACTTATTTTTAAGTCTTTTGCAACTCGACAAAATAGATTGATTTGCTTTTTTAAGCCTTTGCAAAGTATGTTTTTAGGGTAGATTTCATTATTGGAATATTTTTTGCTAGATCCCCCAGTTATTTTGCCCTTTTAAATGTTTTTGACAATTTTCAATGGGTTTTAGTGAATTAGTTCATCATCAATTTGCAGGACACTCAAAAGGCAAACGCACACACAGCACTGACATGTAAGTACATCAATTAGTATTAAGTACGACATCAATCCGGCAAATAAAGTTGACCTAACTTGCTACAAACTGCTAACATGTCAGACTGACCATCTAGACACTTGAGGTTTGCTTTGTGCAAACATTATACATTTATGTGCTCACGTTGCGTATACGTTACGTTACTTTCGGGGGCAAATCCATGTAATCGCCATGTAGAGCTGTCTCCGTTGATTGCGCATACGCCACGTGTGACTGGCCATAGCAGTTAATGGCCATTAAACAAAATGCTCACCAGCCAAAGCCAGGCCAAGCCAACTTGCCCATTAAGAGCTCGACAATTAAGTTGAAACTCTCATGCACTTGGAGGGTCCCCGAACGGGGAGCACTTTTGGAACATCTGGCTAAACTCCCAGGAGCTTGGGGATAACTTACCTCAATCAAAATAATTATTTCAATGGCTCCAGCCACCTTTGGCTGTCCCAATTTAATTATTAAATGAACAATAAAGACACTCTTATGCTCGCTTTAAAATTTTTATTTGAAGTAAGTAATATTTTCTGACAGTAACAAGATAAATTTTCCATTCCCCCTTAGGCGATTACTTAAAAAAAATAATTAAGTATTTTTCCTTGGTAAAAGAATTTGATTTTCATTTGTATGTTCTATAAAGTTTTCGTTTTTTTTTTGTTTTCTTATAAGTTTTTGCATGTGTTTACACAATAATCGTAATCGTCGACGTTGCCATATAATCATAATAATAACAATCGGAATAATCGGAATAATAATGATGATAAATAACGGTAAATAGAGTAGTACAAAGGAGATAACAAATGAACGGAAAGTCGAGCCAAGGTAAATGGGAGAACAAAATTTGTTCGTTTCTTTTTTAGCTTTTGTTTTTTTGTAAAATATACGCACTTTGCTTTAATTGTTGGTTTCGTTATATTTTTGGTTTTTGAATTCTTCTTCTTGACTTTATACATTTCGTTTCGTTCTTAGCAAAGAAATCAGATTCAAGTTTGCTAAAGAATATCACTAAAAATGTTTTATAATCTTCATCTTGCTATCTTCTGGCTTTTAAGTTTATTTTCGCATTATCAGACATTTCGCTTGGATATCTGTGTTTCTGTTATGCAATATTTTATTATTATTTCTAATTTGCCGTCGACTCTTTATTGCGGAGTGTGTATATAAGTTATGTATATATTTATTATCGTATATTTATTTATATATATTTACCCATATATATATATGTATATAATGCATGTATAAGTATGTAAAATATTGCTTGTGAAACATTTAACTTGACATTCGTGTGGTTTGTCAACGGCGGTGGAAAGAAACTCATCTTCGACTTCATCTGCTTTTTTTTCCGGTAAAAGCTTAACTCACCGGCCCATTGTAAATTAATATAAATATTCAATAATTTTCGTATTCGTTTTGTCGGCTATTACAATTGACTTGATTCGTTTCAAACCCATCCAATTCAATCCACAAAAAAAATTCCTTGCTCTAACTTACTGTTTTATTTTTTTCATATTTTCTTGCGTTTTTCGTGTTATTTTCTTTTTGTTTTTGTTTTCGTTTTTTGTTACTTAAGACCCGTTATATTTTGGTGTTAACAAACTTATTCGGTACTCCTCTTTCTGTCAGTGTGTGAGTGGGTATGCGCGTGTGTGTATGAGTGTGTTGTGTTGTGGTGTGCGTGATTCACTTAGTGTTATTTACAGTTTGATTTGCTTATTTTCGCTTCAGCTGTTACGCGTCTCCTTACAAAAAAAAAAGTCAACGTGAAAATTGCGTTGCGCTTTCCTCGTCGCCTCCCATTTCCTCTGTCATATAATAGATTAGTTAATATTATTTATAAATTGTTTTCCATTTCGTTTCGTTTTACTCAATTTCTTTTAACTACTAGACTACAGACACATTTGTTTTGTCAGCTAT
The DNA here is from genome assembly GCF_018152115.1 of Drosophila rhopaloa. Taxonomy (NCBI): domain Eukaryota; kingdom Metazoa; phylum Arthropoda; class Insecta; order Diptera; family Drosophilidae; genus Drosophila; species Drosophila rhopaloa. Next base: position 9,434,453 of record NW_025335123.1, on the reverse strand, counting down.
ATCACTTTCGAATTATTTAATTATTGATTAAGTTTTCGCATTACGTTTATTGTTAATATACTCGTACAAGTGTGTGTATGGGTGTGAGCGTGTCAGTATGCGTTTGAGTGTGTCATATCTTTCGGTTTTTTTTCTTTGAAGAATTTCAGTGAGGTTTATAGAAGCGTTTTTGTATTCGTTTTTTGGTTTTCGGTTTTTTATAGTTCCTTAACTTGCTTTCGATTGCAGTGCTTACTATATAGGGTATATATAAGTTTAGGCATATATATATATATATACACATACATGTGGCTATATGTGTGCGTGTGTGTGTGTGTGTGTCGGTGTTTTTGGGGTAAGTGTTAAGGTTGCATGGCATTATTCTTAAATTTTTATCGTGTTTATTCTTTTAGATCGGTGCTTAAAGACATGGAAAGCATAGGAAAAGATAAACGTAAATCGGTCAATTCGGAATGTTTTCAAAGAAGGCAAAGCAGGCGAAATTATAAGAATTACTACTACATAGGCACTATATAGATATACAGTATGGGTGTTTTGGGTGAGTGTTCATGTTTTCGGGGAGGCCAAGATCTCCCACATCTAGATTACACAAAGGATACTAAAGATGGGGGTGGCGTGAGAAAACGTGGGATTCGTATTTATAGATAGTCATCGGAATAGTAAAACGGTTAACTGGTTTATTGAAAAATCAATGCAATAATAAAGCTGAACCGCATATAGAATAGAAATTAAATCGTATGATGGATTTGTTTCATTGTTATATACTCGTATATATCCTAGCTGCTCCAACTTCCTTGTTCAGCAACTGCTGCTGCTCCTTCTCGAGGATATACATATGTGTATATATATATGTTCATGTTCTGGCTGTTGATGTGGCTCTGGTTGTAGCTGTGCGTTTTTTGATTAGTTTATCATTTATTAATGGCTTAATTTCGCAGCTATTTCTGGGCACTCTTTTCAAGACCTTCGGATCTCCTCCTGCTCATCCTGCTCATTCTGCTCATCCTGCTTCGCCTATTGTCAATATGTTCGTGTTGTTCTTGTTGTTATTGTAAATGGTTTGGTTATTGTTGTTGGGAACGTATAACGTACATATAACGCTTAACGGAAAACAAGGCAAAGCAGGAAATACTGATAGAGAGTTAGAGAGGGAAAGAGATAGAGATAGAGGTGGAAAGAGAGAGAGAGAGAGAGAGAGAGAGAGAGCAAACGAAAGCAAACACTTTTTCCTGCGCCTGTTGGGTATGCCACACTTTTTGTTATCGCTGCTGCTTGGATTATGGCAAAAGTTCATCTGCAGATGCATTCTCTTTATCAAAGGGAGCTGGTTAACTGATGTAACAAGTTGCGTTTCAAGACTGTAAGGCAGCTGGTTGCGACAGCAAATGGTTTACAAAATTAAGCCTAAAAGCTATTTGTCTAAGCAATATCTAGTCTGCAGGTCATGAAACGCACTGTCTTGGGCTATGAAACGCGCTGTATCGAGCTAGGACTCAGACTTGTCTGAAAATCCTTTTCTCTTATGACGTGTATCGAGAAGAAATCTCATTTAATGTCTGAATTTTAGATATCAAAATATCAATTTAATACAGAAAAAATTTTATTATTTGAATTAAATTTGATTTACACCAGAAATTTTAAAACTATATTTATACTTACAAGAACTTTACTTAGGGATTGCCAAAATTTAAAAGTCGACACAGCCAAAAATATACATAGGCGTTTTGTGTGATATATCAAAGTAAAATGGTTAGAAATATCAGAAAAATAGTATATAGTTTGTCAAATGTCGCAATTAATGCCAATTATTTTAGGTTTTTATATATTTTAATTTTGTCCTTCCAACTTTCACGAGAAGAAAAATCAACGTACAAGAAAAAATTGGCTATAAAGTTCCTTCCAAATGAATGTAACCATAATCAAGGGGTATCAGCCAGTCGTTGGACCTGCTGGTGACTTTATTTAAGCCACCCCTTTTTGGGCCAGCTCCCCTCTCCTGTTTGACCCCCTCTAAACTCTGTTCGTCCTGTCTGCGGCCACGTCTCAGATTCATACATGTATCTATATGTATATATAGTAGGTGTGGATATAGTGGCTGCTGTTGGCTGTCGTGAGTGGAATTAGCTGACTGGGATCGAGTTTAGATAACTCGCTTTTTCGTTAGCTTTTGCTTAGAAGGCTGCGCAGTTGATTCGTCGGCTTAGTTCGGCTCTAATTGTATCGTTTAATTGTATAGTATAATTATGCTGATTTATTCGTAGGTTTAATTAGTTTACTCGTAATTGGTGTATGCTTCAAAAATTGATTTGCGCCTCACGCCTCTCGATTTGATTTAAAATTAGTATTTGTTTTTTTTTTTGTTTTCTTTTTTCATTATTGCTATGAACTGCGCTCTGACTACGCCACGATTTCCTATATATTTATATTCTGGTGTATATTTAAAAATTAATTTCATTTTCGTTTTCGGTTCGTTTATTTGGTTTTCCATCTCCTTTATTTTATACTTTATGCATATATCAAAAAATTATTATCATCTTCAGTGTCGCAAGCGACGCGCGGAGAATCGAGAATTGGGAATTGAGAAAAGCGTAGAGAGAAGAGAAATTGCAGAAAGAAGAAGCGAATGCAAACGAAGGGGAGTGGGCGTGGCACCGTACCGACCTCCCCTCCCCACTAATTTTTTTCTTTTGGTTTTTAGCGGGTTTTGATCAAATTTCAATATCGGTTTGTTCGGGTTATTGCGCGCTTGGTTTTTGTGGAATTGGAATTCTGGGTCTGTTATCGTTAATCGGTTTTTGTTAATCGATTTAACCACCACCTAAACTTAACGCCTGAACTATACGTGGATCAGCTTTACTACCCTCACGAAATTCTTCTAATGTTAATTTGCCATCGTGATTTTTATCCATCTGATCGAAGATCTTGTCCACTCGTTTCTGCGGCGTATTTTCGTCCTCCGATTGCGGTTGCTGTCCCTGTGTTTGAAGATTGTTTAAGGAAAATAGAATTAGAGGATTCTGCCATATCAGGCATTTGTTATCACTTTAAAAACACTGAATAAATATTCTGTATTTTGATTTGTATGCGTATGAGACTGTAAACAATGAAGCTATGTCGATTTCCCAATAAACTTTTCGATCCTTTCAATGTCATTTATATAATTTATATAAGAATTGACTATCTTATAAAATGAAAGAAATAATTCTGAAATTGTTTAAAACTACCATATCTCGGAGAATATCTTTATAAGTTTAAAAATAAGTTGTTAATTTTATGTCCCTTTTTTCCCGATTGTTCTATCGGACCTATATGGTATAGTCAATCAATCCGGCTTATTGGTAAGTTTCATCCCATTAGTTTTAAAAATGAGGGACTATTTTTCGTTGACAGACAAACATAGGTTGAAATTGAAAATAAGAAAGCTAAAAGTTTTCCTACTTCTCCATAAGACTCGAGTTATTTTTGAAGTTAAACGAGCATTGTTAGGTACATACCACCATCTGATAGATTGCATCCACTATGTTGTACATTTCCTCGCGTGTTATGTAGCCATCGTTGTCCACATCATATAGACGGAAGGCCCCTGTGGTTAAGGCATAAATGATAGTACCAAAATAATAATAAAAATATTTATCGACTCTTGGCTTTTTAACCAAAGGTTTGTCCAAAAATATGGCACCACTTACACTGCAGTTTTTCGTCCAGGTTGCCCTTCGATGTGACGGATAAGGCGCGTATGAACTCCTCAAACTCAATGGAGCCATCCTGAAGACCCATAAAAACGAAGGGGAGAGCAAGAGAAAAGAAAGAGAGAGAGCGAGAAGAAAGAACGCACCCACACAGAAGCAGAGAGGCACACACACACACAGAGAGGGAGACAAAGAAAGCAAATCAGTGCAGACATCAGACAGTTGACATTCTGTGGTTGGGGTACTCGGTAGAAGGGGCGAGGCCACGCCCATGGGCCATAAATAATAAAAACGAAAAACAACAAAAGCTCCCCAAAATTTATGATCGCCCATCCCATAAATGGTGAACAGCGGTGAGAGCAGGACATTAACCTGCTAAAATCAGTTTATTTTGTGGCCGTCTCAAGTTTTTAGCCAACGTCAGCACACTCAAAAGAAAATAAGCCCCACTCTGTTTTTAGAAAGAGACAACAAAAAATAATTTACATATCACTTTAATATTCCTATCCTTGTGTTTTATTCCTCATAACAAATTTGACTCGCCAAATGGAAAAACTAATTCGGCAAATACTCAAGGCAGAAAATATGTTTATTCTATAAAAATAAATGAGTAATTTGTACACATATTTTGTTTTGCTTACAAATATTTGTTTTCTTTTTAAATAAAACTTCTGTAGTACAAATGCTTACCTAAATTAGGTGAAGAAATTAAATTAAAATATAAAAAAATTAAGGAGTTCTAAATATATGGAATAGTGTCATTTTAACAAACATTAATTGACAATCTACAATTTTTTTGGGAAATCTGACTTCGTAAGAAAAAAGTGTGGGTCATGAACTGGGCGTGGCCGCCCCCCTTTTTTTGGGGAGGGGATTTTCGAGGGGATACTCACATTGTTCTCATCGAAGACGCGAAAGACAAGCGATGCAAATTTACTAGGATCGCCTTGTGGAAAGAATTGTTTGTAGATTTTGATGAAGCCCTGGAGAAAGTGGAGGGAGAAAAAGACAAAGAGACAAAGGAGAAAGGAGAAAGGGGAAAGGGGCAGAAGACAAATGCAGATAAATCAATTAGAGGCGTGGCACATATGTCACTGAGGAGCTGAGCTCGTGTTTGAATAATGCGCGCATTAATAAACTTCATTATCAACAAACAGCCGACGACGACAGCAGCAACATCAACATCTACAAAGGCAATGTCATTAGCAGTCGGGGTCGTCAACACATTTGGCCATCCCCTAACCTTCAGGACACCCCCCAACCCCCCCATTTGTATTATCAGGGAGTCCAGGAGACCAGAAGGACTCTCATGTCTGATGTGGCTGCTGTCGTGGAATTAGGCGGCGTAAATCGAGAGGGGGAGTTGGGCGCAAGGCGGAAAATTAACTTAATTAACCGTTTGACTTAAATGAATTGGCCTCGCTCAGGTGGAGCGTGCCACACACACACACGACTTAAAGCCTAAGATTTGGGGGTGCCACAGAAATTGCTTAAAAATGAGTCTTTAAGTATGCAACAGCATGAGTCCGCAAAATCCTTTGGATTCATTTCAAAAGACAACGTTCCATTTTTCAATGCACCTTTACAAGTGATTTCTGTGGCACGCCCCCATTAATTAGATATATCCGATACTTACTTGCTCTGTGAGCAGGCCGTTGGGACAGTCTTTCAGGAATCCTTTGTGCCTGGCGTACCGAAAATATTGTTACCCGAAACAAGAATATATTTAGTTAATTCCCGGCCATCAGCAACCGTCCGCTGGCATTTTTGCCAGCCCACTCACCATTGACGTATTTCTTTCTCTGTGACTGCAAATGGAAAACAAACAGAAAATAGAAGTGGATTAAATTTTTATGCGGTATTTGAAATATTTACAAGGTGCGAGTGGATTATTCAGAGGTGGTCTGTGCGAATTTGGTTAAATGCTTAATTGAGCTAAAAATCATGTGGGCTCTGTTGCCAATAAAATCGAACAGTGCGTTTCAAAGGTTGCCAGCCAGCCAGCTGACATAAACAATGACTTACTTTGCCATTTGCTTATTTACACAAGAGCTGTCATTAAATATACAGATGAACAAACGGTTACTGGTTCATTTGATTTATTTTTAAAAAGCGAGTTGGAAAAATGTATTTTTCCTGATACATTTAAAGTTGAATCTTATCGTAAATACTGTGCATTTATTTTAAAATAAAGCAAATCGCAAAGATCTGTTTTTATATATTTAAGGAGAGACCCCAGTAAAAGTTGCAATAAATATAGCTATGATTGATAAAATGGCCATTGTGGATGCCATTTGATCATTATTTTCCAGAGTTTTGATAAAAAAAACGAAGTTCGGCTTGATTTTTGCTTCGATGATAGCCATACAAAAATTTGTAAATGCTGTTTTGCTCTAACTTTATTTTTTTTTTAGCAATTTTTGAATTTTTAATGATTTTTAAAAATTTTTTTATGTTTTCTTCTTCAGAATTTCTAAGGTTGGTAAATATAATTGTAGATATGTTGAATTCGCTGTATAGAAAATAGTAGTAGCTTCAGGGAACTACAATAAATTATATTTGGAACTGTTCGTTTATAAATCAATTATCTCTATGTTTCACAACTAATGAAATTATCGATGCTAAATTATTCATTCATTATTGATTGCCGCTTGGTCAGTTAGCAGGGGGAAAGGGGGGGCATTCCCGGAATGACCTCTTCATTATCCATTTCTATGCCCTCCCGCTCTGCTCTCATATGCAAATGTTGAACTCATTCGGTTCGAGTCCTGAATTATCGTTCATTGTCTTTCGACCACGCCCTGGGCTTCATCTGGACCTCCTCCTTCTTCTCCGCCCTCTTTCTCCTCCACTTCTCTCGCCCTCCATTCATGCATAACCATTTTCTTTGTTGTGCTGGCATAAAATGTTCTGTTTTCCTTTTTTCATTTTGTTTGGCCATTGCCGTTGGCCTAATGGCCGTTTACTAAACGTTTAAACGCTGCTCCCCCCTCGGGAGGGCCACGCCCCCACGCCCCTGATGTCCAACCTGACCAGGGCCATATCCTGATCCCAGGTCCTCCGCCGACTCCTGGGCGTGTGAATGGCGCACATGTTCCCTGACCAGGAGCAGCCGGAGGAGCGGGCAATGGAAAGAACAACAAAAAATAAAAACATAAATTCACGCAAAATTACACACATCGGAATTGCTTTTGAGGGGGTGCTGCGTGGTCAATGGCCGGCCATTTGGAAGGCGGAGCGAAAGGGGGCGGGGCAGGGGGAGGGGCAGGGGCAAGGGGCAGTAACACCTCCAGGGATTCGGACAATTGGAACCGGAGCTGGAGACGGGCTATTGACTCGATGGCTGCCAGTTATCTGCAGCGGCCACTCGCATTATTCATGGCGCTGTGGTTCATATATCATCTAGAGCCCCATCCAAATACACTGAAGAAAATGTTCTGAAAACAAACACACCCGTATAAGGCATTCATAGAAATTTTGTGTAAAGCCACTTTCATTTCATAAGTTATTGCATACTTTCAGACATTTCAATAATCAAAATATACCCACTGAAATCTAAATTCATAAAATATTTTACTATTAATAAAAACGGGCAAACAAATATTCATTATTATCTAATTATAATATCTTAAGACATTTTAGGAACACCGAAATACCCTTTTAATTTAAAAAATATTAATAGCAATATCTTTTTAGTTCGTAGGGTTATATCTAGGTATTTAAATATGAACAGTCTTTCTGTTAACTTTATGATTTAACTAAAAATTAGAAACTCTATGGTAATGCATTTCATATTTTCAAAGTGTAACTCAATCCGATTTTTCTATATATTCTTCCCCTATTTCTCCCGTTCGGCTTGGTTATCATTTTTCATTTTGATTAGCTGACTGCCAAAGGAATCGCAGCAGCATTTGCATTTTAATTAGCCGCAAGATGAGCGCTTCGTGGGCTTAGCCCCCACCCATCCCCCCCTATCCCCCCACTTTGTGATCCATTATTTGTTGTCCTTATCCCGCAGGGAATGTCAATCCAATGAAGTCAACAATTGGCACAGCCAGCGCCAGAGGCAGAATTGATTGGTAATCGATAGCCTGGCTAACAGACAGACAGGCGTGCTCGCCCCCCTCCCCCTCCCCCTTGTATTATTGACGTGTGGCATGTAAAAATATAACGGCATTTACGGACCAGCATTGTGTGTGCCTTTCTTTTTTCTCCCTTTTCCCTTTTTTTCTCCCTTTTTCCCTTTTGTACGCTTTTACGGCGTCAGTTGTTCGCCTGTATTGATTGTAAATAAAGCGCATATTGCTCATACGACTTGTTGCCAGCGGTATCGGTGGCACTTCCCTTGCCAGCCTTCCGAATTGCATTGTCATTCGAATAGCAAGAGTCATTCTGTCAGCTCAAGTTGGGATGGAAAAGATTGCGGATCAGCATCGAAGGATGCTGCGGGGGTGCTCACTGGGCTCACCTTTCCAAAGGATGTGGGGTATATCGCCCCCATCGAATGATGACCGTGTATAACATATTCATTCCGCTGTGCGCAATTGTCGCTGGCATTTCGAGGAACCCTTGGAACCGGTGGATTTTCCTGTTTTCCACCAATTGAATGATATTATTATAACATGAACGTTTAAATTTCAAATCTATTTCCCAAGGAAATAATCAGATATTATGTTGGAATTTTAAAATAATTAAAATTCAGCAAATGAAAAACATCAGCTGGCACATACATTATTATGATGATTTTATAAATGTTGTAGAGACTGTGTGGAGTTTAACATAGTTTTCTTAACGAAACTCGTTGCAATTTTGCTTCCCTTAGTTGCATTTTACCTTGATTTCTTCAAGGTGATCGGTCTGATGTTCAGAACCAAAAAGAAGGCACATTTAATTAAATTTATCCAGAACTGGGCAAACAACACCTATGCGTTTGGGCCCTAATTCGAGACCCCTTGGACATGGAGTGTGTGGCCCAAACGCACTGGGGAATTTGCATTCACCGCCCTTCGCCTGAACTAATCAAATTTCTGTCCGTTTATTTACTTAATTCATTGCGAGTGGGGGTGAGTTTACGGCTGCAGAGGGCTAAGGCGATGGGGACTGGGGGTCAGTTTAATGTCCAATTGATTGGCATGTCAATGGACAGGACAAATATTGACCCATGCCAGCAGAAATTGCTCATACGACCCGTTGGCAATAAATTGAGTCCTTAGTTGATTCATTTGTTTTGCCTGGCCAAACAAATCTCAGCCAAGCAGCAGCAGCTGTTGCATACACACACTCACACACACACACACAATGGGCTCAAGGGGTTGGAAAATGTGGGCGGAAAATATGTGAGGGGGCGGGGGATATTGCAGTGTTCGAGGGAAGAGGATTACAATTATTGAGTTGCATATTTTAGCAGAGTCCGATGAATTTCATTTTAGGCAGGGCCAAGAAAACGCATTTTCCCATCCATTTTCCACCGCCCAACCAAGACAAACAACTTCAAGGAAAAGCCATTAAAAAACGGTGAAAACTTTGGCAGCAATCTGTCAACACTTTTCCACCGGCCCCTTTCCCTTTTGGCCAGGTGCCCGCAATGCCCAGCGGTAATTATTTATACGACCTACACCCAACCCCCCAGTTAACCCCTGACCTCGGTGCGGACCACAGAATAAGAAAATACAGGGAGGAAAAACGAAAGCAATTAGTCACAAAGTTTTGGGCTCGAAAAGTTTCTGACTTGCATTTTTAAGGAGCCAAAATGGCCAAAACAAAAAGCAGCAAAAGCAGAAGAACCAGCTAAGTAAATGTAATGTCCTGCTTAGCAGAAAAAAAAGGAGCAAATGAAAAAGAAGTTCCCCTTAGAAGATACAAAGCAGGGGGAACGCAAAGAGTGTCGTAAAATAAAGGTGTAACTAATAGTAACAGTTAACAAAACACATTGTATCGGCCACAACAGGTAACCACAAACGGTGGAGGTGAATATAAAGGTAAAACGAGGCAACAAAGCATACAATTATTGTTTACCTTTGGCAAATGGGGGAAAACGTCGTAAAAAGCGAGCTCAAATTAGCTATATTAAAAGTGCAGCTCTAAAAGTCGGAAAGGTTGAAAGATAATATTGGAAATGTATAATGCACTTGGGGTTGCAAACAAGAGACGGTCATTAAAATGTCAGAAACTATTAATAGGTAAGCGAGATAATAACCTAAGTATGGGTTACAATTTGCAAGGGTAACAATAATTTCCTTTTGTCCTTTTAATGACGTCCTATCAAATGTAACAGGCATTTTCCATATTACTTAATTATTAATTTAGCTGTAAATAAAAATACTTTCATGTCTGCAACCCACAATCCAAAATGTCCAGCTCCATTACATATTTTCTTAGAAATGTATTGGATAAAGATCTTGTTCCGTAACCAACAGCTGTGAGTTACAGATATAATATGCCCATTATATCCTTTGAAGATACGATCCAATATTAAATTCTAGCATTACTGTGATTGGCCAACAAAAGAAGTGCACAAACCTCGCTATTTTTAGCCAAACTCAACTCAAAGAAGCAATAACTGCAGCTGTCAGTTACAGCAACAATAACATGTCAATTTATAACAAAGTAGCAGCCAAAGTGGCTACTGGGGAAAAAGCGATAAAATTAAACCATAAATGTCAAGTGCTTCTCCAGATTCTCCTGGCAATTGGGAACGGGGAACGGGGAACAGGGAACGGGAACTCAATAACCAACGAATCCATCGCACTTCATTCTCCATTTATGCACCGAAGTTGGGAGGGCTAATCCCAAGTTTCTCAATCGAATCGGGCTCAGATGTTTGCCGTCAGTCGGGTGACTTTATTGCCATCCCCATGACTGATGAGTCAGTTAGTCCGCCTCGCTGATGAATAAGTTCTCGGGGAAAACACTTTTGAATTATGCATTTATCTGGCAGAAACGAATATGTGTGGAGCGGGTCTGCCGCGGAAAATGTCTGCACCTTTCCGTATTTTGATTGATGCTTGGGCAAACGAAAACAAAATCAAATCAAAATGAGAAAACGCCAATCGGGGAAATGGGAAATGAGTTGGGGCAAAAATAACGAAAGGCAATGCTGCCTCGCATAAATGCCCGGGCAAAACAAACAAATAAATAAATAAGGAAACGGAATTATTACAAGGTAAATCAAAGGGCGGGGAAAACATTGCGAATGGAAAAATAATAAAATAAGGTAGATGTGGAATTGATATAGTGTTTATTAAGGCAGCTTTCAACCTGAGGGTATATGTGAACATTTGTAAACAAGGCCAGGGATTAAATGATCAATTTAAATTCTTATAAAAAGCCGAAATTTATATTGACGTAGGCATAATAATGAGCACTACAATACTTTTTATTAAACGATGTAATATGAAAATTTGGCATCAATAATATTGATAAAACTTTCAATTTTATACAAGGTTGTATAAGCAATTAAAAATACTATAATTTTATATTTAGTAAGTCTACATTACATTATACATTAGGAATATTTAACCCATAAATAAGTAAAAGGTAGTTTAATAATTTAATTATATGTACACATAATATTTATAATAGTAAAATGATAGTTGAGCTTTCATTTTATACTTAAGATTCTATCCCTATTCAATATATAATTATATCACATATATTTTTGCTTTTGAAACGCACTGTACCATTTGATTGAGTACAAGTTTATTATGGTATTTTCGATTTACTTACAGTATGTGTCCGTTGTTAAGCGATCAATGGTATCCTGTTTCAACTTGGAGCTCTTTTTTCCCATGTTGTTCTTGTGGCGACTCCCCTAGTTACTGTTGTTGTTGCTCCTGCTGTTGTTGTTGCACTTGACTGCTATTGCTTTTTAGTGGCAAACTTTTTTGTTGCGCAAGTTCGACTTACTTTGCTTATTTTTGTTTGACTATTTTTTGTTGTTGCTTTTGTTTTGGGTATTCAAAACTTTGCCATAAGTATTTTAATATGCTTTATAATTTTCCTATAAAAAAATATTAAATGCCAAGAAAGAAGAAAGTATGGAAACAAGTTCACAGCACATTTGCTGATATTAAATCTATATATATATATACACTTTTTTTGTCCGTTTCGATATCTGTCGAAGATAGTTTATGAAAAGTTTGCCGCACTTTTTCTCGACTCAAAAGTTTTGAGGAGGGCTCAAAAAGGGCGTGTGAAGTGATCTTATCCGAAGGATGCCCCAAGCCCACTTGTATCCTTTTGACCCTCGAGACTCATCCATCAAACTTATCGATAATCCCCCATGTCCCGATTTTGATTAAAAACTATTTCCAGTTTTTGGCTATGTTCAATTAGTGATTTTCCAGACAACAAAGTCGAACTTTAACCATCACGTCGATGATTATAACGAGGCCAGGGGCGTGGCAGAAGGGGGGGCGTGGCAGGGAAAGCACACAGCGAAGGGGGTTATCGGGGGAAGAAAGGCATAAAAATACACAGAGCGACACTTTTCAGGTCAACTCTCGACTCGAACTTTTCATGACAGTTGGTAACAAAAAAAAAACCGTGTAGCAGGAGGCGGGGGGCAGGGAGAGGGGCGTGGCCCGCTGCAGAGGATGCAAACAAAAGCGCATAAAAAACTTAACCCTGTGTGTGCCGAAGGGGTGAATTTGGGTGTGGGGTTGGGTGCTTCTCTCTGTTGCCTTCTGCGGTTGACGCGAATGGCATAAAAATAAGTTGCCTTTGTTTTTTTTTTTTTTTTTTTTTTGTCTCCCTCCAGAGAAAACGGGGAAAGCGAAAGGAAAAGGGGACTGCAGTATGCAATGAAATAAATTCTGTTAATTTCAGATGCAGTCCCACCGAGATGTCGCATGCAAAACGCTCGCATCAAGTGCAGAAACGAAATCAAAAACACTCAATCCCCGAGGGGAAGTCAGAAGCTTTAAGTCGTGACAGAACTAGTGTTCTCCGGCAGCAATCCCAGCTTATCCCTTCCCAAAAGAACTCAAATTTTAATTTATTGGGGAGCAATAAATATAGTTAGCTCTTTAAATGTAATACTTTTCCGATCTCAACAACAAGTTATAACACTTTTCTATCACTGTTCGATTTTAAAATCCTCATCACAGAAATTGTACATAAAATTGGTAAACCACTTTGAAATCGGTATTCGATGGATCAACATATGGACTCTTGAAGTTTAAAGATCTTAAAAACTGCTGAGATGAAAATGGTCCAATATAAAATTTAAATGGTTAACTTGCAGATTATTATATAACTTTTTGGGGAATGCTACTTTCAAATCGGAATCCAAGCTATTGAGTTTTTAATTTTAAGTCAATTTTCTACAGGCAATATTGGGAATATCGGTTACGTGGATAAAGCTAACATAAAATTGGGAATATAAACTATGTTCACCAACACTAATAGATCAAAGAAAAATCTTTATAGGTATTGGAATTAAGTAAGAAATCCTAACTATTTTCCCCTTAAATATTTATACCCGTTACTCGTAGAGTAAAAGGGTATATTGTATTCGTGCAAAAGTATGTAACAGCTAGAAGGAAGCGTTTCCGACCCTATAAAGTATATATATTCTTGATCAGGGTCACTAGCCGAGTCGATATAGCCATGTCCGTCTGTCCGTCTGTCCGTCTGTCCGTCTGTCTGTCCGTCTGTCTGTCTGTCCGTATGAACGCTGAGATCTCGGAAACTATAAAAGCTAGAAGATTGGCATTTTGCATGCAGATTCTAGGAGTTCCTACGCAGCGCAAGTTTGTTTCAAAAAGGTGCCACGCCCCCTTTAACGCCCACAATCGCTTATATACGATTTTAAAAATTTAAATATTTCGGAAAAGTAAAAATGCAGTTTTATTGTGTTTATCAATACCTATCGAAATGTAGAAGAAATTTTTCAAATCGGACCATTCGTTAAAAAGTTATGCGTGATCAAAGTTTCTATCTCCATCTCCCTCGCACTCCCTTTACCTGAGTAACGGGTATCTGATAGTCGGGGCACCCGACTATAGCGTTCTCTCTTGTTTTAACTGTTACTGTGTAAACCTGTAGTATCCCTTCTAAGTGAACCATAAATAAAAAAATATATCAGCCTAGATTGGCTCACACAATGTAGCCAAATAAAATGTTGTGAAATCATTTATAACCAAGGTATCCAAAAAATACAAATAACTATTTCTGTCATTAAATAACACTTTGAATGGGACTCTTTAAGATCTAATAAGATCCCCCAATGGATGCCTACGAAAACGGCGAAGGGCTTCAATATTCTTTCCGGAGAAAAGCAAATATGGAGGATTACTTCAGGTAATGGGGTCACCTGCTTTCGCTTTTAATGAACTCCTTTATTATAAGGGTGGGCACAATTATGTAAAGCCTTGCTCGCTGTAGAGACCCTCAATATCTTCGTTCAAGTTGGGTGAAATTCTTGTTGCTTTTGACTTTGTTTGTTTACAAAACTGTCGCACACACACACACACCAACACCTAGGGATACACCCACACACCCCTTTCCTCCCCTCCTTTTCCCTTTTTCTCTTTTCTGCGAACATGAGCCATTGGCATTTGCTAACTAAACACAGTTTGTCTCTGTCGGTGTGTTTGTGTCTGTTTTTCTGTGTGTGAGTGTGTGTGTGTGTGTTATCATGTCAGGTGTGCTCTTGCCAGTGTGTGTGGGTGTGCGTTTACCTGTGTGCGTTTGTCGCAGTATTTCAGTTTCATTCTGTATTGCCTTTTACAACGAGCGACGAGCTGAAATTTGTTCACACTAAAAATATTTTTACGTTTATTTCGTTCACAGCTGGCTGCTAATGCAGTGCCAACGAGCGAGACGGCAATAGGTAGACAGGGATGGAGATAGAAGGAGGTCCTCGCTATCTCCCCCCCCCACCACCATCCCCAACCCCTCCCTCTTCTTTCCTTTTTGCCCCAAAAAGTCCTGGCTTGTAACTCGACTCGTTTATCTGTCTGAATGTGTCTTTCCTTCTCGCCTCCTTGTGTGTGCTTATTTTTTATGCTGCCTGATGCAGTTGTTGTTTTTGCTGTTGTTGTTGCTGTTGTTTGTGTTGTTGTTGTCATTCAGCCTCCCCTTCCCCCCCTTCTTTTGGCCACACCCCCACCTTATCCACATCCCCCTTTATCCTTCGGTTGCGTGTTCATCTCGCGTTTAGCCCGCGAGCATGCAACACTTTTCTCGCACTCATCTACACTCGCCAACAAAAGTGGGGAAACTGAAAGTGGAAAGGGGGAACGGAATGGGAATGGGCATGGCTTAAGGATCGAAACGCGGTGAATAGAACGGAGCTTCTCGCAAAGTTATTTGAATGAAATGGATTGTAAACGATACCCGAAAGCTGAATTACACGCATAAAAATAATTATTTTGGGATTGGATTCAATCTTATTAAATCCAAACATTCAAACATTTGCATAAGTTACAGAATTTTAAAATAAAATCTCTAAGCGCTCTATACAATCAGAATTTAAGAAAGCCAAGATTATACCACCCCGGTTTTCAGTGAACTTTTCCATTTCATTATATTTAGTTTGTAAAATCCAAATGCATTTTAAATGATACGCGAAACATGCTAGTTTATAATCACAATTTTGTTGATTGCAATCAAATTAAGTGGACTGCAAGGAATATTTTATTAGGCTAAACAAACTTGACAACGAAATACCAAAGCATATGATTCTTTTATCGTTTCGGAGCTACAGTTTAAATGAGTGGTTTCTGAATGATATAACTGTTTTTTGCCTGTGTAAAAATGTAAATAAAGATTGAGATGGCCAGGAGAAGAGGGGTAAAAGACTGAAGATGCGGAGCCCACAACGGCTGTCTACCCGCATCACCAGCGGAGGTGGTAAATTAATTTTTACATCCACTGGCACCGAAAAGGATGAATGACAAAAACGCCCCGAATATGAAGCGAAAGGCTCGATGCAAACAATGCACAACTCTCGAAGATTTCGAGGGCAGCCGAAGGAGGAGGTCCTCCGAAGGAAGGAGGCATAAAGGAGGAGATGGGTGGATTGCAATCAACTTGGCGAGGGATTGCCTAAATGTCAGTGCCTACCTTAAGGCGATTGGATTAGAACAGGCTCAGAGCGAAGCGACGGAGGCGAAACTCATCTCGGCAATGGAAATTCCTCAGAGCACTTAATGTGGAATTCCTTGGAGGAAACTGTGATTGGGATGGTAGGTCTTAGCAAATAAATGCTGCTATTATAATTGAAATATTTATGGCAGTAAAAGTTATCATGCAATTTTCATATTTGCAAACTATTTGGTTACCAAATATATTTTCTAAAATTACTCAACAAATAAATAAAGTTGGGTCTTGGCAAATAAATGCTGCTTTTCAAATTTAAATATTCGTTTTTTAAATCAAGCTAGTAAATAAATAAAGTAGCTGAAATATTTCAAATTCATCATTTCGTTTAAGGCTATTTGTTTTTGAGTTAACACGTAGGTGATTGGAATATTAGCTCTAAGCAAATAAATGAAATTTAACAGACATTTAGATAAATGGAAATCATTTGGGTAGATATTTCATAAAACAACATAATAATATTAATAAAATAAATAGTGAATAGAATAATAAATAAACCGTATTTAACGAAAATCATTTAAATAAATAAATAAATAAATAAATTGGAAAATAAAAATTTTATGTCTTGCTAAAGAACCTCCGAAATTTAAAAGGCTTTGCGAATACTTAATAACTGGCAATAACAAATTAATAAAAAGGCCATTTTAGTATTAATTCGTATAATACATTTTGAAAGGGTTTCAATATGAGACAAATACAACTAGTTGAAAAATAACAATTTTGAGATTATTTGCCCAAAACATACATTTTGAAGCTATATAAGAACACTTTGCGGACATCTCTCTCGGAATCAAATATCTCACTTTGAAGAACGTCAAATGGCGACAGATTGCCCAATTTGTTTGCAAATGAGGGAGGCAGAGATCTTATCCTTCGGATTCCCATTTGCCATCGCCGCCTGTTTTCGTGCTGATTCCGGGATTTTCTCGCCAATGGCCAATTATCAAATAATTGATGCAAATTAAAATGCATTTTGTAGCCGTGTTTTGTTTTGTCACTCGAACAAAAAGTCAGCAGGAATCGTGGCCAAAACGAGGAAATGGCACGCAAGGTGAGAGCGCTGCATTTGTGATTACGGACGGATACGGATTGTGTGCGGATGATTGCGGCCATTGATGGATGTGCGGGGATGGGACGAGTGCGGTAGTAACAGAGTAATACCCCCCCCCCCACACCGAGTCCTTGGAGGCTAAGTCTGAGCGTCGCGACACGGACTAGAGAGGGGGAGAAACCTATTTTTGTTTACATAATCCTTCCACGCTGTCTCGCTGTCGGTGCCGCCCCCACTTTCCCCACTTTCACCTACCTTCTCCACCCCCCCCCCCGTGGGCCCTTTTTTAGCGGCTGCTGCTGGACCGCAAAACGTAAATTTGGGTCAAGTTTTGTAAGCATAACGAATGGCGAAACCAAAACCAAAACTAAAAACCCCAACCAAACCGAAAGCCATCCCATATGCATAAATGCGAAAGTAACCTTCATCTTCCCGTCTCTTTCTGGCGCCTATCTTGCCATCTCTTTCGCTGTGTGTGTGTGTGTGTGTGTGGGTGTCCCTTTTGTGTAAATTAATCTTTGACTGCCGCACAAAAGTATGCTACACAAATATAAATAAACACTTAATCCCTTTGTTGATTTTTTTTAAGCACAACTATTATTTTTGTTTTGTCCGTAATGTTTTCATTTAATTTTCGCACTATTGCTTACTTTTTGTATGTTGTTTGTTGTTTGTTTTATTTTTATTTTTTTTTTGGTAACCGAAAAAAAAGTGTCAACTATTTGCTGGATAGAACTTTGAAAAAAAAGGAAAACAAATCAACTACATGTAATTGCTTTATTTTGTTATTGTTGGATTTGGTTGCTGCCAGAGGCGGCTGTTATTGTTGTTGCTGTTGTTGATTTCTGTGGACCGAAGAGCGCGTTTTGGCCTTTTTTTCGAGGCGTTTTGAAAAACCAGCCGAGCTGCGTTGCGTTTGTTTGGCGGTCAAATCAGCGACTGAAAGCGCTCTGCAAAATCCACGGCAAAAAGGCAAACGGAATACGGTGGAATATACGGCTGGCTATCAACAACTGAGAACTTTTTTGGTAAAATTCTCAATGGGCCGTGGTGGGTTTTTCGGCACCGATATCTCACGGGAGGGGGAGGGGGGGTTCGCCTCGCGACTCATAACCGACTTATATAACGCACACAAATGCAGGCAAGCCCGAATCCACCACACGAAACGATGACGAAGGCGCAGGCACCAAAGCTTTTCACCACACACACACACACACACACGTGCTCTTCCGCTCTCTTCCTCGCCTGGTAGTGTGCGTGTTGAGGCGCCTCTGTATGCGTGTTAAAAGCTGCAAGAACTTACAACAAAAACTCAAAGAGTAGCACCAGCGGAGGACCAAAAAATCCAGCGGAATAATGAAAACTCCACTCCAGTGCCAGAAGAAAACGGAAAAAGGGGTGGTGAATTACACACTGTATGAAAAACCCGTGGACACAAGTCCTGCAGCAGCAGGAGACTTCGACAATTACCAAAAGCTGGCAATGGTCTTAGATAAGAGGCCAAATCGACGAGGAGCAGGGAAAAGTCGAACAAGAACTGGGACAATCAGCCAAGCAGTTAGCGATAAATTTCCCCCACTTTTTAGCACACAGCCAGAATAGCAGCACCATCTAGTGAAAACTCAACATTTCCCGGAACTTGAACACATATTTTTTCATTAGTTTGATTAAGTTTTAGAATTTGAGTTCACCTCCGTGGATAATGTTTATTCGTTTTTTTCTTTTTCTTTCTTTATTTTCCTAAATTAAATTAATGTTTAGGTCTTAACTAATGAAACTTAACTTAATGAAATATTTCAAAATCATTCCAGTAGAACCCCCCAATTTTATACAATGTTAGATTAGTTTTATAGTTTTTTATAATATTTAATCAATTAAAAATAGTCACGTGGGGTTGTAAAATAAGATAATATATATTGAAGACCTTTTCATATCAAAAAGAATCTCAGAAAATAATATTTTATAATAGTTATCTGAGTATCTTTTTTCCAAATCATAAAACAAGCTAGTAAGCTGACACAATTTGGACTTAATAACCATATTTCGAAAATGTACTTCACAATAAGTTGTGCAAAAGTCCCAAAATTACTAAGGATAAACACAAGGCTCATACTTTTACAAGCAATCTTCCTCGATCCCCCAAACAATTTATTTACAACTTATTGAGAACAGTAAATTATAATGTATTTCAAAACTATATTTAATGTTAATTTTTGCTAGAAAAAGGAGATCGATTGGAGTCGAATGTTTGGCATGTTTTCTCTCCGTGTAAAAGCAGCAGTTGGCGGGGAAAAAACTTTATCGCCAGAGCGGCAGATACGCGGAATCGTGAAGGCGGGGGAAGTGCGTACGAGCGTATTCCCAGCCAGCGGCGGACGCACCTCAAGAGCGAGTCCTTTTCTTCGAAACCAATCCCCCCACCCCCTCCCTCCCTTCCCTTTTTGGATCCCTACTCTATGACGCGGCTGGGTAACAATCCAGCAATCCAACAAACGAACAAACAAACAAATACATGGCATAACACGATAATAATAAAAATACAAACATTTGCCATTGCGTGTCCCTCAATGACGTAACCCCCCTGAAAACACACAGAAAGACAAAGACAAGCAGAGAGTTGCGGGGGCGGGGGCGGGGATGGTAGGGGGTTGTAAAAGGGGCGGGGCAGGGACGGGCACTGAAACCACATCGAAGTGGGTGGGCGTCGGCGGTACTGGAAGAGCGAGTTCAGTTCGAGTTACGTTGCTGGAAATTTAAATTTTTCCATATGCCTACAGTGCGGTGCAAAAGTGTAAGGCAAGCAACTCGTCTCTCCAAAAAAAAACAACAGGCGTTAAGAAACTCTAAATTCCTGAAAACGGTACCTTGTACATTTTACATTACTTTTTATTTCAAGCAGATAATGAAAACAGCCAATTTAGCAATTACAAGTACTTACTCCATAAGTTTAGGCTCTCAAGTAATTATTATTAAAAAAAAATTAGGTTTTTCACCATAAATCAAAGCAATTTTGATATAATTAAGTATATTGCTTAATTGCTTTAATATTGAATTCCTTATTTATTTAATTGTTTCAAGAAATTATTTATTTTATTGTAATACGTACGCAATCACAGCAACTTTATCACTGGCCACAAATATTGGTGTATAACCTGAACATGTACTAATATTTCTAGCGACTCAAAGTTTTCAGCTTGAATCTATTAATTGCCCGCCTTACACCCTCGAACCGCACTGTACTTGTACACATCTCGCTGGCAGAGTTGTTGTTCCAGTTGTTGCCATGCCATGTTAATTGCCCAGCCAGTGGCCGCATCAGCTTTTATTGCCCTCCAGAGGACGGCGAGGTGTTAATTTCGGGAGCAAGACATCTGCGGATTCTCGCGGATCCTTGGACCAGTTCATAAAAAAAGACTCTTCGGATCGCGCGTGTGGATACACTTTGTGTGTTTATCCATTCAGATGGAAATGGCCAATTTATCAAAATCCAAAGCAAAGCCAAATAAGTTCCAGCTGCAATTAGACGAACTAAACTTTTATGAGTCAGACGGTTCAATGTTTGTTTTTACTTCTGTTTGTTTGTTATGAAATTTTCCAACCCAATCCAATCCCACCTCCTTCTGCTCCCCACCATGATCAAGTGGAAATGAAAATTGAAATGGAATGGAAATGGGAATATTTCTGCTCAGTTTATATGTCCAAGTTGAGTGCAGTGAAAGAAAACTAGCGGCAAACAAAACTCTTTGCCATCAATCAAATTTAGTTGTTTTTTTTTTTTTTTTTTTTGGTTTTTGTTGAACACAGTTTCCATTTCCATTCCGTTTTTTCGGTCGACCCGATTGCGTCACAGACAGTCGAGGGAACTTAATTTTAAAGTTCCCATAAGTTGCTAATCCTCCGGCTCACCCTCGTTCTGTCCCAAGATTTTGCGATACAAAACCAAGAAAAAAATTGGGTGGGGGGGGGGTGTGTAAAAAGGAGGAAACACGAAGAAGACATTGCCGAGTTGTCGTAAGCGCTGACTAATCAGCGTCATTATCAAAAAAGCCACAAAAGCACCACAAAGTACAACATGAAGGGACTTGGGGAATTCGGGAACATTTTGTGATTATCATTGCGAGGCGAAAGTGCTTTTTAATGTCGCCGAGCATTTTAAATAATTAGCTAAAGGGGAGCGGTAATGCAGCAGTGCCCCAACCATCCTTCTTCCCTAAATGCTCCATTTGTAATTAGCCCCCAACGTGCGGGGGCTTCTGTCTTGGCTCATCCGCCAGAAGAAGGAGTTATTTCGCGGCTGGGCTGATCCTCTCTTCCTGTCAAGGAGCGCGAGGTGGCAACCCTCCCAAGGCTGGCAACCCTGACTCCCCCTGATAGCCCACGTGGCGTATGCGGAATGCTGCCCCTTTACGACAGACATGCCCGTCGTTCCCTTGTTTCCCACTTCCTGCGGTGGCCACATTAAATTACTGGGCTCTGGATCAGGGCCTACCGGAACAAGGCGAAGCTACGCACAGGAAAAAAAGGTCCCCTCCGAAAAAAAAAACCAAAAAAATAACATGAAATAATAATAAATAAATTCATTAACATAAAACACGAAGCACAAATGAAGGGCTGGGGTGTCAGGGTGGTTGTGGGTTATGTATTAGGGGAGGGGGGTTAGCTTAGAGTGCTTGGAACAGGGGTGAAGTAGGGATGGAAGCCGACTGGGGGAGGGGGGTGGGTGGCAGCCAGGAATGCGTGACGGCAGACGGAAGCCAGGGCTGGCTCGTTACCTGCCTGGAGATTATCATCAGCGGATTGTTATTGTTTCGGGGATTTTCATTGTGCTTCCTTTTCTGTTTTTCGCTTTTTTTTCATGGTAAGCATCGTTAGCAGGACGACCCCCCACCCCCGGTTGGCCCATTCATTTGCATAATTTTTTATGCAGGGAGGGGTGTCGAATGGCGGTTGTCCCCACTCGAGAGTTTCATCGATGGCGGCAATGTTATCAAATATTTTTTTTCGTTGGACATCAAGCCCGACCAGTGGGTGTTAAGGGCCCCCAACTGGCAGGAGTGTGTGCGAAGGGTTAAAGCACTTTTATGCCTCATCAACGCAGTTTTACGCTCAATGCGCGCCGTCAACTTTTATTAATTGAGTTTTGTATGAAGTGACAAGGGGAAAAATAGGTTGAATGGGCAAAAACCAGTGGACAAAAGGGGCTATTTGGGGGCCAAAACAAAGGAGACGCATCCAAATATAACCCCAAAATGATAAAACAAAAATTAGGGCACTAGAGAAAAGTCACTGAAATGCAGACAAACTTCTGTAAAAGAAACCAATTTAAAAGTGTTCAAATATATTAGATAAAATACAATAATAATGCAAGTTTTGTAGGGGATGTACGGCATAAAAAGAGTTTTTCCTAATTGGGAATGTTCGAGTGTACTTGAACATGCAGGAGTATGGAACACCATCGAAGAAACCAAGTCATTTCCGCTGATTGCGTTGACTGGGCTGCAATGGCCATAAATCAATCGAAGCCACTAAATCATTAGCCATAAATGGCCGCAACCCCACATCATCAAGAAGTTTCAATTGGGCTAGAAATTGGGAATATTTCTGAGTCCGGGCTGTGAGTGATTTCATGTGGTTAGAGCATAAAAACCTTAACACTTTCCTTGATTGGGCGCAGTGGAGCCGCAGGGTCAGGTTATGTGTTCTATGGGGCCGTCCACTTCCACTTCCACTTCTCCCACTCCTCTGGCGGAAGTGGACAGCCATAAAACATGTGGCAAGAACAGCCGCCGCTGCTGCAACAACAACCGCAGAAACTTTAACCATAACCAACTCCCTGGCGAAGGACGACGACTGCTTATCAATTGCCCATGAAAGTATGCTACGAAATTCCTGCTCCCTCCTGTGCGTGTGTGTGCGTGTGTATGTGCGTGTGTGTGTGTGTGTGTGTGTGAAGATTTGCGATAGCGAGCTGAATTCATAAACAATATTCTACATGAATTGTTGCGCCCTTCGGCCCGCCCCACCACATTTCCTTCTGCCTGCCTGAATCGCCCTCTGAATGGCCTTTGCTTTTGTTTTGGATTTCCCAACTTGAGTTCGGGTAGCTTCAATAACATGATTAACTTGATAGCCAAAGGAATCCTGGAAAATCGCCAGAGTAAGCCATTCAAATCGACCCTCCCAAAGAGATTGCCAGAAGAATCTTGCTTAACTCAGTTATATTCAAGAACTTGCATATATATATATATTGCAAAATAAAAATTTGTAATGCAATTACTAAGAACAGAGTTTGTCTTCCTTCCGAGATATTTATGTGTAACATTTTAAATTACTACACATTTTAAAACATCTGGTAAATATATCTAAAATATATTATGGATTTAGACCAGTGATGGCCGGGCAAATAAAACAGAAAGTATTGTTTTTGAATCCCTAGAAATAACATTTCTTTAGGTTTGAAAAATATACCCCAAGTGATTTTGATTAACCTAATAATATGTCTTAAAGTTAGCAAAAGTTATTCACATTAAGTTAACTAGGAATTTCACAACACCAGAGATATTTGTGGCACACCCACCTGTTTAATTTATTTCATACTGAGATTTCACTTATTTGTGTTGAAAAAAGGCATTCACGTGGCGACTTTTCCAGACCGCAGTTTTTTGGTTCCGCATTTTTTTAGAGTTTCCCCAGATGGGGGGCAACCTGCTCGGGAGCAGCTTCCGCACAGACACCTCCGGGCTCCCCTGGCTCTCAGTTTCCCATGGAGTGGCTCCTCCTTGCCACCGCTTTTCTTCTATTTCCATGCTTTCCATTTCCCTGGCCCATTCCACTTTATGTAGCAGCACTAATGGCGCTTTATTATTGGCAAAGTTGCCTGGCCCCGGTTCCCAGAATGTGGATAAGGTGTGGGGGAGGGGGGGTGTCTAAAGAGAGATATAGAGAGGGGAGGGGGTAAGCGAGTAAGTGGCGGAGTGGCGGAGTGGCAGGGGGGGAGGGGTTTTTGGAAGCAGAGGCGAGCAGTGGATGCTTTTGGTTGAGCGGCAGCCAATTTATATGGAAATAGATGCGCGGCACATTTTCAATGCGGATTTTCCTATCCCTCCATCCTATTTTACCCACTTCCCCCCCTCCCCCTCTCTCCTCTTGAACCACCAAAACTCTCTAGAGAATGTGGGGTTTGGGAAGTGGAGACAAAAATCGATGCCCCTGGGAATGAGTATAAAAATGAGAATCTCAATCGTTGCGCCCGACACTGAGACTGAAGATTACTTTGCCCCCACCCCTCCCATCCCCTCCCCGCCCCCAGAATACCCTCAAATTTTACGGTGTTTCCTTTCTTTTCTTTAGCGCCTATGAACCCATCCCACCGCCCACCCATGCTCCACGCCCACATCCATTGTTTGGGCCGCATCATATTCCAACAAATTACGTGGCAAAAGGTCGTCCTGCCATGGGTCAAGCTCTTAAGCGGTGAAACGGTCAAATGTTCCAAACCTATTCAATGGCGCAAACTTCTAAAAATAGAAATATATAACGCGTCGAAAAGCGACCAAAAACAAATGAAGTCTCAGAGAAGGAGAGCATAAGTCGAAGGACGAAATACTCTGCCTGGACTCCAAATAAAGGATAATACACAGGTGCACATTGAGTGTTTCGATATTACTACTACTACTGTCAATTAGGAATACCAATTGCAATCGAAAAACCTAAATATTCATATTATTAAAAAGAGTAACTGCAATATAAATAATACCGGATTATTTATATTTAAAATGTTCTTATTAATAATATGGTAAGTTATTCGATAAGTTGTCTATTAGTGTTTATAGATTCATGTTTCGATCATATATTCTTTATATATTCTGGGTCAAAGCTACCTCAAAAATAGGAAAAACCACATTACAGAGCGTACGTGCGTAGATTCTCGCTCCTTGAATCCACTCCTGCACCTCCTTGCTTTCACTTAAATCTACCAAATTGGTTTTTCCTCGACCAGCAAATCGCTAAGGCAGCACATTTTCTACTTTCACTTACCTACGCCGGCCCGCTCTTGGCTTTCTATTGATCAAATCAATTACACAATCATATGCCAAGCCAGCGGCACGCCTTGCCAAGCGATATCGTATCCCCGTCAACCCATCGGGGGATTCCCCCCGTCGAGCAGTACTTGCCTCTTTTCCATTCTGACACTTGCCACACGACTTTCAATCAAATCAACCGCGCCAACAATTACCCACACACGAGCCACGCCCACACCTATCGCCAGGACCAATGCCGCCCCCAGTGAACGCATTTAGCCAAAGCAAATGAAGGTTAAACCGGAAGAACAGGGCTGGAGGAAATGGGAGCTGAAGGTGATTTGGGTTTGCCTCTGAGCGCAGTATGAGCACACAAAATTATTATATAGTAAATATTCCTCTTGGATCTATTAATGAGCCCAAAGGTCCAAATCGGGGTCACCGAACCCCAACATGGCACAGATTCCATGACCACAACTAAGGTCAAATCGAAATGTAACACAAATGTTAATTCATGTTAATAGATTATTAAGTTAATTTGAAGTGTGAAGCCAATAAGTCAAGTTATGTGCTCTAAAAAATAATGTTTGGGTCACCTTCCTGCAACCATAAAATGTTTAACCAAAATTCACAAAGATTAAAATGTAATATTTATTGGCATTTCATTAGAAAGTAGATACTGACATTAAAATTGGGATTCGATGGGTCACCTTATGGAATGAAAAGTATATGTCTGGGTCACATTTCTGTTGGGATGGGGTCAACCAACCCTATCCTGGATAACTGTTAATTTGTAATCATTTTTTCCAAGCAATTCATTAACACTATTAACCCGATATATATTATTTATTAAACTTGAACAAACACCCAGACTAATTTAATTTTGAGGTCACTCCATCCCTGGACTCCACCCACAAAAACAGCGAGGAATTTCGTTCACTCAATTTTTGTCAAATTTTTGGCGTTGTTTTTGTGTTTTTGGCACTCGTCGAATGGGGATGGTGATAAAAGTTGTGTGGAGGGGGGGGTATTGGATGGGGGGGGTGTATTGGGTGGGGGGTGGAATACCCATGGGGCAACTGGCGTGGGTGCGAACATTTTAAATGAATTTTACGCTTGATTTTAGTTTCAATTTCAATTCTGTGAGCTGTCGCCGCTCGACTCAGGTGCATTTTCATTTTCATTTTTGGGGGAAGGGGGGGTCGTGCGGGAGGAAGGAACACGGGAGGACGAATTCAATGGGCCAACGAAAAGTTGCAGCAAATAAAAGTTGCAAGTGTTTGCCAGGAGGATGGGGCATGAGGCAATGCCCATGGAAGCTGGATGGCAGAGTCAGGTAGTCAGGAACTAAATCTGTGGCAAGAATGGCGGGGGGGAGGGGGTCGAAGTTTAAATTGAGTGACATTTTGCCGCAATTGACTGTGCCGAAAGTTTTGAGACTCCCCCGCGTTTTCCCATTTCTCCTCAATTGTTTGGCAAACTGGACTGGGACCATCCATCGTGGGTGCAATTTGTAAGGAGGATTGGATGGTGCAGATAAGGTTGGTCGGTAAATGGAAACCCTGTTGCATGCCCAAACTGTCACACGAGCGAATGTTGCACATTATGTCAGAGGCGAGTAGCGATGTTTGGCGGATGGTGGTGCTCCGAAACTAGATATCAATTACTCAAATTCCGCATCCATTTACCCCCCGCTTGTTCACCAAACTTCCATCGAAACAAGCCCAAAACTTCATATGGATTCAGAAGTTAGTCAGGTAATTTAGGGTAGCACAATTAAAGCAAATAATACTGAATAGATTGCAGCAGACAGAAACTTTGAAGCCACTTTCCAGGGAGTTGAGGGCTTTCCTCTGTGGTATAGTAATACAAACACGAAATGTTCTTGAAAGCCATTTTGTTATTGTGTTATTTCAACTTGATTATGAAAGAAGTCAAATAAATGTACTACTTATACTGCATTTCGGTTCTACATAATACTAACAAAGCAAGCAATCTTTTGCTAAATAATAATTAATAATATTTAGCTAGCAGTTCATGGCTAAGTTATGTAGATAGTCTATAGCCATAAGATATAAGTTGTTTTTAAGATTCTGTGCGGATCCTTCCGATTTTTAAGAAAATACAATTTATTATTAGAGTAACCACCTTAATGAGTCTTATTTTGGTCTTGATGGTCTTGATGGTCTTGAAAACTCTTAAAATATGTCTAAAAGTATCCAGTGAAATAATACAATAGAATCAGGACTACCAATTTTTATTGTTGCATACTATTAGACACCTTTATAAGTGAATTTAAAAAAAACACGAGCAATTTCTGTGGTATCCCCTATATTTATACAATATTTGCTATGTGTGTTTCCCTCGGATTTTTGTACGGCAAGTATTGTGAAGATTGTTAATTCGCCTTATACGCATTTTTCGCATTTCTCACTTGGTTTACTTCCATATGTTTGTATTTTGTTGTCCGTATTCGCGTTTTTGTCCGTGACGCGGCTTGCACTTTTGCTGCTCCATTTCCTTTCGGTTTTTTTTCCAGTCACCAGCAATTATTGATTGGTTTTTTTTGGGGTTTTCTTGGGTCCAGTTCGGTTCGGTTCAGTACCGTTTGGTTTGGTTTAGTTGGGTTCGCATTGGTTTCGATTCGGTTTCCTTGGCTGTCCTTGACTTTTGCCTGGCTCGCACTTTGCGAACACTTTTTGGCAGCCTCATTGCCATCGACCCCCCGCTTTTCCGCCTTCCCGCCTTCCCGCTTTTCCCCGCCTTGTTATTGTTGGCTGACCAAGTTGTGTGAGAGTTTCAAAATAGTTTGCTTTCTTTTGCGTTCCTTTTTTTTTTTTATGTTTTTTGTTGCACGTTTTGGCCGAGTGACTTCTCTTTGTGTGTTTGTCCTGGGGACAAGGAAGGTGGGGCATAGTCAGCTTTAAGGCAATTTTTCGGCTTTGTTTCGCCTGCAGTAAACATTTCATGTTGTTGTTGTTGACTGTTTGAGGGCCGAATCTGCCTTTAAACAGTGGGCGGCGACGTTCGCGGGGGTGAGGTAGTGGGCCGTTGTCTATTTTGGAAACTCTTGCAGAACTGAAAAAGAAAATTTCAGACGAGTTCAACCAAACTGAAACGCCAGTCGCACAGTCTGTGGCTAAAGTAAGTGCTCCACGGGAGGCAAAACTAAGCATAAACAAGTACATATTCTTGCGATAATTGCCCATACAATAAACACTAGTTCGTGGCTCTTCCCTTTTTATGGCGAAGCAAAGTACTTTGATCATTTTCTTTATTGCTCAAAGAGCTTTTTTATTACTCGGGCCTTTTTTTATTTGCTGAAAAAAAATCAATTTGAAAGTGTTATTTATTTATGAGGCATAATAGGAAAATACGCAGCTAGTCATGGTCAAATAAAAATTCTATGGAGTTGGTGGATATATACATATAATACCAATAACAAAGATTAAAACACTAAAAATAATTTTAATTGACTTGACCCTATATTTTGATTTCATTTTACTGCAAATAAGGTCAGAATTTTCTAAAATGTTTTCCTAGTGCGAACATATTTTCCTATCCGGCCAAAAAGTATTTTTATTATTCAAATTTATAAATATTACAGAAATAAAATACACGTTATAGTTGTTTCTAGGTCCTCAAAGACTTAAAGTTAAAGAATCTCGAGTTGTGTAATATGATATGATATATTTTCCGCCATGAGGATACTTCTGCCCAGCACTGTAACTTTTACACTTTGTGAGCTCTGACTTGCAACTTTTTCGCCATTTTGGTGGTCCACTCGTTTGGGCTGCTTTGGTGTTTTATATTCTCAAAGACATATGCCGCTGCTGCAGAACTCGTAGATAAATTTTTTCTTTGGTTTTGCGTTGTGCTCTTTTATTTATTTTTTCTGCGCAAAGAAAACTCTGTATGTGTGAGTGTGGTAACATTATGAATACATATGTAGACCGACGTACATTTATGCATGGCTCTGCCCTTTCGCATTTTGTATTAAAAATTTAGAAAAAAAACCAACTAGAAACGAAAAGTTTTTGCCAAAGTTGCCTCGGGTCACACGTGTGCTGCCGCTATTGCCCCCTAACCCCCACCACCACCCCTAGCTATTGCCTTTATTATTATTTATTTCATTATATGTTTGCTCATTTTGTAAGCGAGATTTCACTCTCTCTCTGTCTTTCTCGTTGCTAATTATTAGGCTCATTTCGCCAGCATTCTATATGCACACGTGGACGTGAGTGTGTTTATGAGTGTGTGTGTACATGTGTGTGTGTGGGTGGGGGAGCCCATAAAAGTATGCAGCGAAACAGGGGCACGGCTGACTCATAAATCTGCCTGCGCATGTGGACAAATGTCCACACAATTCCGACACAACAAATTCATTTGCGCCCAAATGAGGCGATTGCGGGGGCGTGGCCATCCCACAGGCATCATTTGTATCGCATAATTACATATTTACAGACACCGAAAAAATAAATAATCTTATTAAGCAACCGAAGGTCAGTCACAAATTACTACAAGAATAAAACAAATCAAACTAATTGATAATTTGGCTGTTTTGTAGAGATCTAATCAATAATTTTGTTTAAAAAAATCAGAAAATTTTAGATTTTTTTTGTTCAGACAAAATTAGTTATCCATTGGCAATTTAACAACGAAAATAAATTTTATATAAAATCTCATTCTGTGATTTGTTGCAGTTTTATATATATTTAATTTATCTATGTAATAAAAATTTGTTTAGTTATCTGGGGTGTGTGAATCGCAGATTTCATATTGATTTGGAGCACATACAAGAATTAGAAATGTAACGGGATTGTAACAGAGAATTGAAATCAATTATACAAATGTATAACGGATTGCTGAGAAAAACAAAACAAAGTGTCCATTAAATATTATTCAAAGTAATTTAGGATTCCTATCAGAATTGTAGCCCAAAGAGGTTTTCAACGTGGAATTTTTTTTGTGTTCAGAGATGGGAGGATGTGGCTGATGGGGAGGGGGGAGGGGTGTACTGGGTTAGGGGTTCGGGGTTCGGGGTTAGAGCGAGACGTCAGCCTCAAGTTAATTGCTTAATAGTCGAGACATCAATAAATCAAAGAAAAATGCGCGTAAGCATAAAGCAAAAAACGGCGACGACAACAAAGAGAAATGGTTGTTGTGGGCGGTTGGGGCGAGGTGTTGCGGCTGCCTGCGCAAATGCAAACAGACTGATTGATGGCGGCAAGTGATTTATTTATGTTAATGCGAAGGATTCAGAGGGAGAGAGTCGGCGTCAGGGCATCAAAGTAAACGAGTGCTGACAGGATTTCCAAAAAGGCGAAATAGCCAAAAAAAAAAAAAAAAACCACTTTAATAATATTTAAGACTTTTGGAATTATAGATACTTTGAAAATTTAAATCAGTTAATGAACCTTGCCCATTTCATCAGTATGTGTTCGTTAATATAAGTATACCTAGTGTTTATTTAAACCAGCGATAAAATAATAGGACTTATTTTCAGGCCAACTATTTCAGCGATATTTCGACAGACGATAGCCAATTACGATAACTAGGTAGATTTGGCGGGAAAAATGCGAAACTGGAAGCGCAGAGATGACAGTCTTACTGTTGGGCGGAACTCCCTCCCCAGTCCAAGCCCCTCCACTCCCATTCCGGGGGCCCTTCGGCATTTTCACCTGCGACATTTGTCGTTGTACGTGATTCGAGCAACGATTAATCAACTGCGTGGGCGCCGGAGGGAAAGCGAGATGAACTCTGGCACTCCGGCGATAACAAAAGCACACGCACGATTCCGATGACGATGTTCCTCTAACTTAAAAAAATGTAATCGATTACATTTGAGTAATTTTACTCTAAGTGAATCGCTAAAAAATAAGTCGCTTGGGTTTTAAAATCACTATAAAGGTTTCAAAAAGTATTGAAAGATATATTTGGAATTAGGAAGTGCCATTCGTAATAAGTCACGAAAGACGTCGCCAATTTTTAATTCTATCCCTTGCTCCTTTATAAGTTATTTAGAAACCCTGAAGAGTTATTTTTTTGCACCTAATTGTATTTTAATATGGAATTTTTTAGTTATTTTGAATTGTTAATTTGCAATCCTGGCCAAATGCTCGAAACATACGATGTAACAGTCTGAGGGACAGCCAGGCGACAAGGAAGACATCAAATGAATTTTAATACGCGCCAGGGGAGTCGTCAATAATTAATCGGACAAATGGCCAGCGGCGAGGCCGAAGTTTTCGGGTCTCTCGTCTTGTTCTTTTATTGGCGGTGCTTCAATAATTGATTATTGCGAAATGGACTGCGGAAATGGCACGAGTTCATTCAATAATAATTCCGATTCGCCAGCGACATCTTTGTCGTGTTGGTGGCGCCTCTTCGACTGCCCCGAAAATCGCTGCAAAAAAAAGGGGGGATGGTCCAAGGAGGGGGCATGAATAAACATCAATAGGAATTTTATTGTGAAAATATTTGTCGCTGCCGGTGCTGTGGGTCAACAACAAGAACAACATCAACAAAATACTACACAGAAAAAAGTCACATTGAAATGGATAAGTCAAAAAGGAAATTTACATATTTTGATATGTGAACCATATTAAAGCAATATGCATTTTTAGACCATTTTTCTTTGGTAGCCAATTTCAATTTTGACCTCTGCAAAATAGCTCAGCTAGATATTTTTACAAACCATTAACTAATTAATGGTATGCATATTCGTTTTCTTTCTGTGTACAGAGACCAGCCTGGCAATGACCGCAAACAGATAGAAAAAGAAAATAACAGAGGGCAAATTATAGAGTAAACGAAAGTCATGGGAATTTATTGCCGTGCTGTGTGCAAACAAAAAGATAGAAATATCGTACAAACAAAGTTCACTTTAATAGCTCACACTAGTAAATAATTCCCAAGACGATATGTGTCCAGCAGTACATGTGTAGAAGTAAATACATATGTAACTTTTTTTCTCATGGAATGTTTTACCATATATGTATATGTACATAGAAAAGACTCGATGGGTATTTATTTTTAGTTAGTTTCGCAATTAGAGCAACTTATTGTAATTAAAAATTGTACCATCCGGTTAAAATAAAACAAGGAACTAACCAGTATATAAGCTCATTAAAATATAACAAGTAAGCGACATTTGGCAATATATTTTTAAAAATTATTAATAATACCGAAGCACACCTAGAAATTAGATATAACTAAATATTACTGGCTTTTGTTTGTGGGCACGAAAAAAATGATGCAAAAATCAAAAAAAAAATATTATTTTTATGCTGAAAATAGAATTTTAAAATATGCTGAAGCTAATATGTTCCCCTTTCTCTTTCTGCGGAAAATTAATTTTTTCAAATCGATTTGGTTTTTTTCTTTGCCTTTTGCTTGACCTTTTTCGTGGCGATGCGTGAACGATGACGTCGCCGGCAATAAAATTGATGTCACGTTTTTATGACGCCGTTGATAAGTCGTTATCTTTGATTTCAGCACGCAGGCTCGGTCTTAGTTTCCGTCTCCCTTCTACACTCGACCATTATCCTTGTTTTGTGTCCGAGACGCAAGTTTACAAAGCCGCATGCCTCACACCCACACGCACAGCACCCACACACACACAGCACCCACACACACCTACAAAAACACCAGAACACGCACACCCACGCAGACATCGACAATTGCGTCAGGTGGTCGCGGTCTTGCGGTCATTATTCTTCTCCTTTTCTCCGCTTGGCTTTTGTTGTTGTTTCCTGTTTTTTTAATTTACGCCCAGTTCAATTTACGCTTTTTGTTTTATCTCCAGCTCATAATTTATTGTTTTTGTCTTTTCTCTTCGTTTCGCTGGCATTTGCAAATTGAAAACAAGATGTAACGCAATGGTCGTGAGTCGCGACTTTGAGATACTCTACCCACTGTCCGCTAACCAAATACATTGCCTACTTTAAGGCGACGTTTATTTTAAAGGTTTAAATTAGGGCAGATACTTAATGCCATCTTAACTTAATTAAATAACTAATTACCTTGATATTAATGTCTCTTCTATATTTGGTATGGGTTCTCTCAGCAATGATGGCCTATAAATATTGCTTTAAGATAACAAATATTTCACTGTTGTTACGCACTTTTGCACTAGTACAATGTACCCCCCCTTGGTAAACGAATAATGGGTATAAACAGATGCGCGACCTTTTGTTGTTGGCAAACAACGGTAACAATTGCTGGCGCTTTTTGGTAACTGCTCTTCCTCACCGTTGTTTGTGCTCGTGTTGTTTTGTATGCTTTACGAGCGCCGCAGAGAACTATAAAACGCAGCAGCAGCAGCAGCAGCAACAGCAAAGTTAAAGAGAAGAGAGAAGCAAGATGGACCTTTACCGTTGTCCGCTCCTGCTCCTGGCCGCGCTGCTGTCGTCGCTGCTGGCGTCGCTGCCCGCCCAAGCGCAGATCCTGGGCCGCGGCCACTGCCGCCCCACCCTTATTCGAGTACAGGTGGGCGGCACAGTGTGCGAGCGCCTCTGCTACCGCCGCGACTACCGCGGTCCGCCCCTCCTCTGCCGCCGCGTCCACAGCTCGGGATTGGTGCCCGTCTGCGGCAACGGCTGCTGCCTCAGCGGTCCCAACTGCATGCAGCTCCTGTACACCTAAACCATTGATACTGCCATAATTAATGGGCCTCAGTACTCGTAGGACTAGACAAATTATTAAACTAAAAATTATTAAAATAAAAAAACAAAATACAATGAATCTCGGCTTAAAACTTACAAATTAAGTAGGACATTATTTTTACATTTATTTCTTCGATTGTTCGTATTTAAGCTATATGATATAGTCATCCGATCCGACTTATGTATATACTACCTGCAATAGAAAAAACACTTTTGGGTAAGTTTCATTAAAATAACTCTAAAAATGGAGACAATAGTTTGCATAGAAACAGAAAGACGGACATGGCTAGTTCGACTCTTCTGATGATAAAAATATTCAGATCGTTTAGAACACGCCAGCCTTTAACCAACATGTCGGATGAGTAATATTTTGACATAACATATAATAATACATAATTTTTGTGACACCTTTAGATCAGTACAGTTTCGTTATAAAAACAGTAGTATTTTGTCCCAGAAGGAAATTCATTATCAACCAACCCTAGAATTTCATTGGATTTAAATGTGGCTGAAACATTACATAACAAAGCTTAGTAAATTCTAGATTGATTTGAACCACAACAGCAACTGTGGCATGCCTAATGCAATTGCAATTAATTCCTGAAATATAAATTACTTAAATCAAACTATGTTGCATGCATAAATAAAAGCCAACATATGTACCCGGTAATTTAATAACAATTTTTTACGATGACCGCGTTTTAAATGACAGCTGCGATTACATTTCATAACTGTAAATTGCTTAAATACATCCAATGGAGTAGTTTGATGTTTCAGGTGTTTTTTGTGAAGCAAAAAACAATGCAGACATGAATGCGTTTAGCGCATGCTTTCGCTAAATTTAACTCAATTGATGTCAATTTCTACACAATTTATTTACCAGATAGCCGAACACAAAAGCCACCCACATAAGTCACACAATTTGGTTGCAATTTAATTATAATTTACCAAGCTAAACAAATCATATCGAAAATATTTACTGAGGGATTATAACATTCAATAAAACGAATTTCCGTTTTTTCACATTTTTTTAAAGGCGGTTCCTGAGTTTGAGCAGCATTGAATAAATCTTTTCCAATGGAAAAGTTAAATAACTTTCTATTACGAGTAAAATGAGTTTTCAATGACCGAAATCGGTTCACCAGAACATGATTCGTTTGTAAAGTGGGTGGAGACTTCAATTAAACAAAACAATTTCAGGGGCACAAAATGAGGGGCACGCAGTGGCCACGTTCGTCGCGGGCATAGCCCCTTGCACAATGGCAGCCCGTTGGGGATTTCCAGCACCGCTGGCTGGACTCCTGGCAGAAGGACTCGCATCGGCAGATCGGATTGCTCAGGCGGCACTCGTAGGCCCCACATCTTCGGGATCCGTCCAGTTCTCCCCGAATGGATAACACCATAAGGAGGAGCAGAAGCTGAACTGGAGACCACATGATTTTTTTCGGCATTATGCTTGCTTTCGTTAAGGCGTCTAGCTATTTATAGACAAACAACAACAGATGTCAGGTGTAATTATAAAAAAGCGTTCCTTGAAATTAATCAAATCTGGCGCTCTTTTTAAATTTAACGCTAAGAGTGTTGGAAATGTTCAATGATTGGACGGTCCCGTCGAAATATTAAATATCTAAAAGTTTTCAACAATCATTATCAAATGTGTAATTATTTAGTGGTAAAAAGTACCGATAATAACTAACGATTAAGCCCAATATTCCAATTCCGGAACTATTTACACTTTCACAGTTATTACATAATGTGGTTTTAAAACAAAAACATTTCGTTACTCCTATTTTTAATTTTAAAGTTGAGAGAATGTCGAGACCGAAACCCTGGAATTGATCATATTTAATGGGAAATTTATAAACATAGAACTCATTTGCAGAGGTTGCATGCTTGGCACTTCAAATTTAATTCTTTTAGATTTATTTTTTAATTGATTTAACGGTCGATTTTGTGTTAAATAGATATAGCATCTTTAATCGATATAACAGTGTTAAAAACGTCGTTCGTTATACGATATATTCGGGATGGTATTTGTTGGTCGTTCCACCATTGGTCACACTGGCGCGATCAAAATTTAAAATACAAGACGCTAGCCAGGAACAAAATATTATAACATAATTGAAACAAGATGGAGGGCGAAAAACTAAGCGCAGTGCGCATTGCAGTCCGCGAGGCGCCTTTTCGCCAATTTCTTGGGCGTCGGGAGCCCAGCATCGTGGAATTCCCGCCATGGGGCGACGGCAAGGTAGGTCAGGAGACTAACTGTACAATTGTCCAGTTACTTGATACAACCATCTTGTTTTCCAGTCCCTAGTGGTGGAGCAGAATGAGTTCCACTTCGACCACGCCTTTCCCTCGACCGTCGGCCAGGACGAGATGTACCAGACCCTGATCCTGCCGCTGGTGGAGAAGTTCCTTCAGGGATACCAGTGCACGGCACTGGCCTACGGACAGACGGGTACAGGCAAGAGCTACTCCATGGGAATGGCGTCGCCCGATAAGGTGGGTTCCAGTCCCTCGCCTTGACTTCCCATTAAAAATCGAATTCTCGAACTCTTTTGGAGAGGTTGTAGTCGAACATAACCCCTTCACCACCCACATTAGGGTTGCTACAAAACAACCAGATCACCCTTTTTAAAAATAAGCTAGAAATTGCCAAATCAAATTTTAAAAAATCTAGATAGTCCTTAATTTTTAAGTATGCGAATGGATATTACTTTATCTAAATTGTTCGAGAACACCTCCCTTCTTTCTATATTTTCTCAATATGTTCCCTTATCACCCTTTTAAGAAGTGGCTATAAAATGACCATTCTATGAGTATAATTAAGTCCCAAGTCAAAGGTAAATTGTGTTCTTCTAGTTTTCAACGTTACATACATCTAATTGTAAAAATCCTTTGCATTTTCTAGAAGCCCGAGCATCTTGGCGTTCTGCCACGCTGTCTGGGAGACATCCTAGATCACGTGTCCGCCAAGCAGGAGAACCAAGAGGACACCACCCAAGTGTATGCCTCCTTTATCGAAATCTACAACGAGAAGGCCTACGATCTCCTGGGCTCCCAGCCACATGTACCCACGGTGGCTTCTCGTTGCCAGAGCTGCACATGCCTTCCATTAAGCAGCCAGAAGGATCTGCAAACCCTATTGCAATTGGGCACAAGGAATCGGCGCGTTCGGCCTACTAACCTAAACGCCTCCAGTTCCAGGTCACACGCGGTTGTGACGATCCATGCCAGGAATAGCACTTTTCATTCCAGGATGAACGTTGTGGATCTGGCCGGATCGGAGGGCGTAAGGCGTACCGGGAACGAGGGCGTGGCCAGGCAGGAGGGCGTCAACATCAATTTGGGGCTGCTCAGCATCAACAAGGTGGTGATGTCCATGGCGGCGGGCCACTCAGTGATTCCATACCGCGACAGTGTCCTCACCACTGTCCTGCAAGGTGAGTGAATCGTTTATCTCATGTTATGTTTAACCTATAATTTGTTTATATTTTGCCAATGATAACATATCTATTCAATTAGCTATTTTTAAAATTTGTTTTATAATTAAACTAACGATATACTCATTTTTTTGTTATTTTCCATAAAGTAGGTCATTTATTGGGGGTTTAAAAAAAAGAGTTTTTAAATTTGCCTTAAAGTACTTATCAAACGTTGTTAAATTTATACCAATATTCACATCTATTTATTCATATATCTTTATATAGTAATACTTTTTATTTTTGAGTTTTTCCGGCTCGAGGTCAACAATTGAAAAAATGTTAAAACAAAAGTTTTTAAATTTTATTTTTTCCAATATATTTTGGTTGCACTTCCGCAACCGTCTTCAGGGCAAATAATTTTACACGTCTGCACCGTCGGACGTGGAGATACTTTTTATATTTGCTTGATTAGGGTACCAATTTGTATTAATGCTTTTTCCCCCTGATTTTTTTCAGAATCGCTAACAGCCCAGTCGTTTCTTACCTTCCTGGCCTGCATCAGTCCCCATCGATGTGATCTGAGCGAGACCTTGTCGACCCTGCGCTTCGGAACCAGCGCCAAGAAGTTACGCCTGGCTCCGATGCAAGTGGCACGCCAGAAGGTGAGCTTCCGAATCTTTTCATTCTTTCCAAGATTTAGCTCAGGTCCACGCAGTTAAGGATCACCACATACTCTGTTTGAAAGTTTATATAGAGAACAAAATCCAATTCCAATGGAGCAGTTACTCAAGTTTCGGCTTTCCATCTCTGTCTCTAATTTCAGCAATCGTTGGCTGCACGGACGCCACACACCTTCCGCCAAGTTCTGAGTAGCTCGACTGCCATCAAACGTCCCGGCGCCAATCAGAACAGCCATTCTGTTTCCAATATGCATATTGAATCAGCTAAGCCGCTAGCCAACATACTTCAACGCACTCGTTCGGAACTGGGCATGACCCCCAAAGCGAAGAAAAGGTCAGTAGATGTTGAAATTAAATGGGAAATGTTACTTATCTTATTCCATATCACAGGGCGCGGGAGTTATTGCAGCTGGAGGACACGACGTTGGAGCCGTCGACCATTGTCATGTCGGACACTCTTGTGGGTTTCAATGGCGAGATCAACGGGGACCAGCAACTGATGCCCCCACCTGAAATGGAGTATAGACAAGCTAGTAGCCAGGACTTTACCCCAGTGTGCAATTCCAAACAGGATGAACCGGAGAAGTCATCTACGATCCACCAGTCGGTCATTTCCCCCACAGTACGTTGCCAGCTTTTCAACACCAGTATCAGTTCCATTAGCCTGGGGGCATCCAGAATACAGCAGGATATCAGCGGCATACAGCCAATAGAGGAGATCTTAGAGCAGCGTCCACAGCCACCGTGCCCCCTGCGTCGCTCTGTGCGTCTGGCGAGCACATTAAGACAGGAAACCTCCGACGCTATTCCAAATATAACCAATTTGCGGCGCAGCAGGCGACTGGCAGAAATCCGGGAACATGTCGCTTCTGTTGTCGTTAATACGAAGAGCGAACCCACGGTCATCGCTGTGAACCCGCGAGCTGTAGTTCGCCCCCAACAAAACACCAGGCAGAGGGAAACAGCCCATTCGAGGAAGTTAAACCCTTCAGCCGATGAATGGCTGGCAAATCATCACAAATATTTCCTCGACTTGCTTAACAGCGGCAACCTCAAAGAGCTGCAGAAAATGCCCGGGATCGGTCCAAAGACAGCCTTTTCTTTGACCTTACACAGGTGACCATGAAAATCATTGTCTTGGGGTTGATTTTAGATCTAACCAATTTTTTTTGTTATTATTATTCAGATCCCACCTTGGCTGCTTCCAAGATCTGGACCAAGTAAAAGGCCTGCCCATTTGGCGCGGAACGAGTTGGGATAGGTTCAGCCAAGCAAACTGCCTGCATATTTAATTACAATTACTTTCAAACCTAGAATTTTGTTATATTTTACGTGTAATATTCTTGTCAAATTATGTGTATGTTCTTTTATGTGTAATATTCTTGTCAAATTTGATTTATTTATTTTTGTTTCTGACGTACCAAAATATTATTTCTTAGTTGATATAAAATCTGTTTAAATTATAAAAGTCCATCACTAAAGGTAAAATTATAAGGGAGCAGGATTTCCTAACATAGAAATATAATATAAGTTTATGTTAAGTGTAAAATTTCTGTTTTAATTGTTTGTGTTTATATTCGATGACAACTAGCTTAGATCTTAAAATAGCTCTATGTAAACCATTTTCTAAAGCAAATATACATATGTATTTTGAGTTAACGAGAGATGTATTTAATTTGAATGTCAATAAACAGCTTGGCCGAAAGCAAATCTCTTAAGATTGAGAAATCAAAAGTTTTTATGTAGGTCATATTATTTTCAACAATGTGCTAATCTAATTGTATATTCTTCAAACAAAGGTCGGAGTGTATCAATTCCTCGATAGTATAGTGGTTAGTATCCCCGCCTGTCACGCGGGAGACCGGGGTTCAATTCCCCGTCGGGGAGAATGCTCAAATTTATTTTAATTAATTTTTTTATTTGTGAAGTAGTATCTCTCCCAGGTGAATTGGCCTTATTTTGTTTTATTCTTATTAAATTATAAATTAATTTGTTCATTTTAAGCATACTTTTGGGGATCGATGTATGAAGCTAAATCAGATACATTCGCAAAAAGTCATCTGCATATGAAAAAAAGTCATTTCATATCGAAATTAAATAATATATTGTTAATATATTACTCTATAGTCAGAAACAAATTAATATTGAAAATATTGTAGAAACCAACTGTACGTATGTATCTTAATTGATTTATTTACAGGTTTTTTTTAGCTAACTTGAAGTATATATTGTTCAAAATGGTTTTATTGGTCGAATATAATATTTTCATCTTTAAAATAAAAACATAAATTTAACAATTTTTTACAAACGTATAACTTAAGTTTCTTGACTGGATCAGAAATCAAGAAAAAAGTTTGTTTAATTGAATAGGTGTAATCAGTAGTGATCAAATTTTGGGGCCATGCACGAATCAAACAGCTAATCATTGTAAATATTATTTTTCATAATTTTATCGTTGTAAGTCTTTTGGCCGAGCACTCTGCATGCACTATCTTTGTGCGAACTGTTGTGCCACCTTGTGCGGACACTTGTGACAGCAAATGCATCTTAGAGATACATCCGAAGACAAGGCACTTTTGCTGGCACTTCGGCCTATTTTATCAGCTCTGTAGTTAAACAAAAACAATTTGCTGACCGATATAGGAGGGTCTGGTTTAGGTTCTTGTTGGCATATTTGTTATTGGCTCCGTTTCGGTAAACAAGATAACATAACACGGCGGAGATACGAGAGGTGGGAATGGGGAGTTGGCTGGTGGAGAAGAGCTCGCAGGAATCTTCTAAATACTTATAAATACTTAGCATTTTCTGATTGGAAATCGCTGGCAGATAACGCCCGAATATACGAGTATCAGAGCTAGTCCAGTACAAAGGCAAAAGGCAACGCCGAACACCGAAAGCAAAAGAAATCAGCAAAACAAAAACAAGAAAAGCCGCAGCAGCAACAAAACATTGAAAGCAAAACAAATAGAGAGAAAATCGGGGCTTAAGGCACACTTGAAATACTCTTTCCAAAAACCGATCTTTCTTTGACTCAAATGAAATTTGGTATGTTACAAAAATTATAGTTTATTCTTATTTAATTTTGTATCGTGGTAGTTTAGTATGGGATCAGAAAACACATTCAGATTTTCTGTAGATCTCCAGATTTAGTATCCAACGTTAATAAAGTATCTTAAATTTACCATCGTATCAATGTGGTTTTCAAACTCATTTAAGGTATACAAACTGGAATATCTGTAGAGAGTACTTTCAGTGAATCTCACAACGGTCGGAGTATTAGATCCCTAGTTACCATAGGTCGTTTTGGGAATCCAGCGATCACTCGCTGGGGGCCACACCCTCTTACGAGTGGGGAACGCAGTCGCAATGTCCCGATTTCAGCGAGAGGGTACAGTGCAAGCAGAGGAGGGAAGGCAGAGGCGGAGTAGTGGAGCAACAGTGGGGGCCATATGCAATGTATGAGATCAAGAAGCCGGTCTTTTTTGTCTCTGTTTTTGTTTTTGTGTTCGCTTTTTTTCGTTCGCATCTTGTTGTGATCGCTCTGCCGCTGCTCTGTCGCCGTGCTGGCTTGTTTTTGCGGCGCAGTTAATGAATGCGCCCCCAAAACCCCCTCCCCCAATCACCTCATCACTCCACCGACGCAGCTGCGCAGTCGACGTCGACGCTGTGCGTTGCGCTTAAAATGTCGCAGCGACAGCGCTGCGAGCTCAGTCTAGCAGCAAAAGTCCAAGCGACTAGCAGTCCGGTTCCAAGCGATCGCAGTTGTGAATCTGGAATTCGAATTTCGATTGGGATTTGAAGTTTTTTTTTAGTCGGCACCACAGAGCAACTAAGACTAGTCACTCGTCCAGCATATACAGCACAGCACAGCACAGCACATCACAGCCTTCAAGATGTCGCAGCCACTCAAGTTCTACTTCGACTTCCTCAACCAATCGAGCCGGGCACTCTACATCCTCCTGGAGGCGTCCAAAATCCCCTTCGAGGCCATACCCATTTCGATGCTGAAGGGTGAGTACGTGCCCGGTGGCACACACACCCACAGTTTTGTAGGGTCTAGGTCTACTTAGGGCCCAAAGGTCGAGCCGTGGATCGTTGTCACACATTCCTATGCAT
The DNA here is from genome assembly GCF_018152115.1 of Drosophila rhopaloa. Taxonomy (NCBI): domain Eukaryota; kingdom Metazoa; phylum Arthropoda; class Insecta; order Diptera; family Drosophilidae; genus Drosophila; species Drosophila rhopaloa. Next base: position 9,392,697 of record NW_025335123.1, on the reverse strand, counting down.
TTATGCCGCCCTTTGTTCGCTCTTCGATTTCGATATTTTCGACGGCGAGTTTCCAAATAAATTTTCCGCTCGTTAAAAATTCCATAGTTCAACCGAAAAGTTTCCAAGGCGAAAGTGAACAGACGTTGCAGCTAGGGAAATCATTTAAATAATGTCACTTACTCCCAAAACAATTGCAGATATCTAAGTTTATTTAGATCATAAACACCATAGCTTAATGGATTTATTAATCAAACGCAAACGTGATGGTTTCAAAATAATATAATTTTAAGGAGAATTTGTTACCATTTCTCAAACGTGAGGTTTCCTTTAAACGAGGTCAAAAATACAAGTGTAAAACGTTTTTGGAGTGATCGGGCTAATTTTTAGCGGTGCACTTTGAACGTGTTTACTGTTAATCTTAACCCACTGGGGCATCCTAAAATCGCTTAATCGCTTTCGATTCACGCTTTAGTCGCCTGCTAGCAAACCAAACCACTGCGAAAACAAACAGTCGAACCTCTCTAAGTCAAAATAATCATATAATACAATGTCATAAGAACGGCTGACTTTCGAATTGAAAACGAAAAACCTCTGCTTATCTATTGAAGTCATTAAAACTTAAATCCTTAAATAACATGATTTATAATTTGTATAGGACATTTGAGTTCCAGGAAATTGAGTTGGACTGTACCCAAAAACCAGATTGCACTTTAATCGTGTTTACTCTGCGGGAATCTACAAACTGATCTTTGCGCTGGTTTTATCACCTCCTTGCCAAACTTGGACACTTATCAATTTTTTCTTGAGATCTACTGATTTGTGTGCTAGTTTGTTTTTTCAATACTTTACTTTACTTTTCGTTTGTGTTTTGTTTTCTTCTATCTTTTGTTGTTTTGTCAGTTTGTTTGCCGAGCTGCGCGTGCGCTTAGCACTTTTTGAAGACCCCAATACACGAAGGTGTGGGGAGGGGGGTGCTGGGGGTCTTAGTCTTGTTCGTTTTCCACTTGGTCAAGGTTGCGGAAACGCCATAAAGTGCAGAATTGATGCGAGGATGCAATCACCAGCCATCATCAGAGACAGAGGCCCATTAACAGCTGCATATATAATCACGATATCTGGTCGGGTTTGCATTTCTCGGTTGACGTCAACAATTCGCCAGGTAAATTAATATCCGCATCCGATACCGTGGTGTACCGGGACCAACTCACTACTATGCTAATCCCAAGGAGAGCTCCCCCTCTCCTCTATATGCCCCATTCCCACTACCGACACTTGGACTTTGCACTCCGGAGAGCCGCAAGCTCGGCGAGTAGTGCTTAGAAATCCGACTCGTCGCCAAGTGGCTGCATTCGAGTGGAGACAACCTTGTGGAGGTTAAAGACTCCGATGCGGGGGCAAGCACTTTCAGTAGTTGGAGCTCTGTTCACTATAGTGTTTCTGCTTAGAGCAACTCACCCGGTTTTCATGCCGCTCGAGCATGACGCAAGGAATCTAATCTGGTCGAGAGTTTACGAGCCAACTGCAATTCGGATCAAGTGGAAATCGAGTTAGGCTTTTGATTGGTCTATTGACATCATAAAAACTAATATTTTCCGACCCAATTTGGTATGCCCTCCTGATAGTTATCTACAAGTGGCCCCATCGATTTGCAAAGCTATCCATAGACTGCAAGCTGAGTTACTAGAGGTCAAAAAGGGTTGGATAGCCCACTATTCGTTATACCTTTCTAAAGCAATATATGGGTTTTCTTAGAGATCAGAGCAGGTTAAACAGGTTTATAACAGATATCTAATAGTAGTTAATGAAAAATATCTACGAGGACTAAAGACTATTAAGGCTCAAACGATTTCAACTGTTACTGAGTTACACAAAAATTTATATTTTCCAAAGGTTTTGGATGTGCAAACTTGTAAGATTTTGGATAATGTTATCTCAAGCCTTTTGGCTTTAATTGGCTTTAGTCATATAGATTTTGGTGCCCCCACAATGCACATGCGATAATAATTCGCTCGTGCTTCCGGTGACTTTTTGTTGCTAGTACAGGTTTTGATCACGAGTCTCCCTTTTGCTGGACCTACAATCCCGCTCGGCTAGAGCCATCACAACAGTCCGCTTTAATTTGCCAAATAGCAGCAAATTTAAAATTGAAAACTTGCCGCTGCTATTATTATTATTTGAATCGAATCTAATCAGCTGATGTCGGGAATCACAGTCCGCCACTGTTGCTGACTAATCAATTAGGTTTCCATGAAATGCTCAGTTAATTTCTTTGTTTATTCGCACCACCCAAATCATGATGGGATGGCGTGGAGTGGGTGTGGGTGTGGGTGTGGACAGGCATTCAATTTGCTTGTGCACCCATCCAGATTCCGGCTCAGAGCGGGTATTTTTAGAGCCGGAGGCCCCACAAGTGCGACACGATTTCGCACTCCTGCCACCCGAAGCCCCTTCTTATGGGACTTCTACTCCACTCCGGTGACCTTGATGAGCTAAAACTGGCGACATTGACAATGACTTTGCCGTTTCGTCGGCCAGACACGCCCCCCTTTTGAGGGCAATATTTCTTCCATTCCCCTTATCGTTATCGCTTCCAAAATTCGGCCCGTGATGGGGCACCTGTTGCCGAGTAGCAATATCTCGTTGTGATCAGGCGATCCACCGATCGGAACAGGAACATCGAACCAAATATTATTCAATTTATTGGTAAAAATAAAAAATGAAAATATATGACAATTCAGTGTTAATGTAATGTGAACTTGTTGATGTTAGAATGATTAAAGAGAAATAATTATTTGATAAAAAAAAGTGATTCCAAATAATCTTATGACAAATACAACTAAAACTTTAAATAGATAAAAAAAAGTTTATTATTTGACCTAAGTAGGGATCTTTTTTTGTGGGTGTATCATTATCTCACCCGTTCCCTTTCCCTTTCTCTTGCCCACTCCAGGCGAGCACTTGACTGGCGAGTTTCGGGACAATGTGAACCGGTTCCGCAAGCTGCCAGCGATCACCGATCATGGCTACCAGCTGTCCGAGAATGTAGCCATCTTCCGGCACTTGGCCCGCGAAAAGCTGGTGCCGGAGCACTGGTATCCACGACGCCACCTCGGTCGCAGCCGGATCGATGAGTACCTGGCCTGGCAGCAGACCAACATGGGTGTGGCCACAACGGAGTATTTCCAGCAGAAGTGGCTGGTACCCTATCTACAGAAGACCCGGCCCGCCGATAATGCGGTACGTGATCCTGATGCAGCTCCTCCTCCTCCTCCTCCTTCTTCTCCTCTAATCCGCGTCTCTTGTAATTGCAGGTGAATCTCGCCAGCAAGCAACTGGAGCACACGCTCAACGAGTTCGAGCAGCTCTTCCTCAACTCCCGCAAATTCATGATGGGCGACAACATTTCCTATGCGGACCTCAGCGCCATTTGCGAGATCGATCAGCCCAGTGAGTATGCCAAGATTTAAAGAACCTGAAAGAGAAAATAGTACTATAAACGGGGGAAACTGTTGACGACGTAATGCTATTGCCTCACCCGGTATTAACCTGGTATTTCTTCTTTACTCTGCAGAGTCCATTGGCTTCAATACGTTCCAGAACCGCAACAAGATGGCCCGCTGGTACGAAACGGTTCGGGAGGAACTGGGGCCCCACTACAAGGAGGTGCTCGGGGAGTTCGAGACCAAGCTGAAGGGCAGTGGCAGTGGGCAGCAGCAGGGCGTGGCCCAGGCGGTGAAGCAATAGCCGAGGGACCCGTCCGCCCTCGGACCGTCCACCAATCTTGTTTAGTTCCCTAAGGCAATTGACTATTTAACCCGTTTTTTTTTTAATTATACTTGCTCTTCCTATCCAATAAGTTTTAACTTTTCTATCACTCTACTCTATTCCTTTTTGTCTTAACCCACCATTTGTATTTAGAAGTGCTCATTTGTGTATCCCTGTTTTCTATCATACCTACGAAAAACCTTATATATACTATTAGAGCTTAGTTGTTAATTATGTATCTTAATTACACGTTTATAAAGTACGCTTACGATTGTTAAAGCAGTGCCTATTTGTTTGACGTCGAGTACCAACATGCTCACTTTTGTCTATACATTTACATTTACGCTTTATTCGACTCGATTAACATTTGCATTTCGCAGTGCAGGGTTCTAGGGGTCTGCACAACGACGACTACATATGAGGTGTACAAAATAGGATCTGCCTTGCCATATCACAATTAAAATTTGTATACACAGATAGAGAAATGCTTGCTGCTATGCACAAGAGAACTTCGTCCGCTCACTTCATCGTCGGATCTGGGAAAGCATCGCGAGGGGGCTTGAAGCTCAACATCATGATGTGTCGCGCATACGACTTGGTGGCCCGGAAAAGGGAATCGGTGCCATGGAGGCGATCCAGGACTCCCAGCACACCGAAACAGTTGTTGAATCTGTCGGGCAGGAAGGTGAAATAATATTAGATCAGTATACACATAATATTTTAAAGGGGCATATTCACTTTCAAGGGATTTCTTATTATACTAATTAAATAATAGTTATTCATGAAAAAAATCTCAGGAAATTCTTGAAGGTGAAAGCCAATATGCGATCCTAATGGATTACTTTAGATGGTGAAAGTCGTGCGCTTCGGGACTGGGAAAGAACGGAAGGTGGTAGCCGGAATGGGCGTTGAGCGTGGAAAGGATCGCCAGTGCGAACCACAGCCACGCGGTGGCCACATGGCTGCCCATGAGAAAGACGCCCAGGAAGGGCGGCAGAAGGTTGCTAAAGATGTGCTCGATGGGATGGCAATAGATGGCCGTCACCGAGATGGGGGCCGTCCACTCGTGGTGCTGCTTGTGGATGTACTTGTAGATGTGCTTGTGGTGCAGCAGACGGTGCGAGTAGTAGAATCCCAGCTCCTCCATCAGGATGCACACGGTCAGCTCGAAACAGACCCAGTGGAACGTGGGCAGGTCACGGATGTCGCTCAATCCGCGAATCTCCATTAGCCTGTAGCTGGCGTAGGCCAAAGGTATGCCTACGAATATCTGGTTGCAGACCACGCACCAAATCACCTAAAATGAGCCACAGACAAAGGAGGTTAGCCATGGGGTCAACCAGCAATTAAATCTCGATTTCCATCGATCAATTTCGAACCTTCAGCAGGCGACGCACTTCCACGGGTTCATTGGTGCCCGGCTGGATCTTGTACTTGCGCAGACAGGCGGGCCGGTTGGTCAGGTCCATGAAGGTGTACAGTGTGCCCACGGTCCAGTAAACGATCATGGTGAAAATAGTGGTGCCAAAGACCCATAGCACCATAGGCTCGTCACCTGGGAAATTGATTTGTTTATTAAGGCTTAATTAAAACATCTAAGGTAAAGAGATGAATTAAGATAACTAGGACTTTTCTCAAGAGATCTTTTATATAGGTTAAAAGGTAATGCATATACACAATACAAAAAATGTAATTCAAAATAAAGTATAAAAAATTAAATACATCTTCAAAACTTCCAAAATGAATATAATATGCTAGTTTATTAGTTTGGAGAATCTTTAACTATTCCAAAGAAAAAAAACTAGGAAACAGATATAAATTTCTTATATTAACATGGGAATTTCTACATTTTTAAAGAAGGCATAACAACTGATACAACTTATGGATGCTATAAAATGGAAGCTGGTAAATAAACTTATAAAGATAAAAGACCCTATATAAAGAGCATTAAAGCAATAAAGAGTGTGAATTGTAAATTGTAGGAGATATAAGGAAAATGCAATTAAGCAGCCTATGATAAATCCCGTAAATATTATATAGAACCCTGTTTGTTCAACAGCTTCCGACTTTGAGCTAAAGCAATTTCAGTTAACCGAAGTTCACTGCAATAAGCACAGAACATTGAGCCCATTGTGCAATGTTTAATTATTTGCTCTGGCTAAATAAAGTTAAATAATGGCAATATTTAAACAAAGTAGCTATTCAAGATTGGGGGTTATATGATGAAGAATTCAAATTCGAATGAGTAACGCGGCGATTCATTTTGCGTAATTGGCATCACTTCTGGCTGCGTTTGTATCAGTATCTGTGTCTTTTTATCTGTATCTTTGTATCTGTACCTTTTGTGCCTGTGCGATGGAATTAGTAAACAAAACAGTTGATGTTGACATTTTGTTGTCGCCTCTGGCTGAGAATTGCAATTTACACAATACCACATAGGCACAAAGAGAGGGACAAAGTACTTTAGGCATTTACCTGTGCCTTTCTCCATTCTTTCCCCCCCCCTTTTTTTGGAATTACTTACCGAACGAGTCGATGAATTTGTCCCACTGCGACTGCCAGAAGTCTCCGGAGGCGCCCCAAAAGCTCTGCAGATGCCTGGCATAGATATAAGAAACCTCGATGAATTTATCCTCCATGGTTCGTGCTCTCTATTTGTTCTTATTCTTATAGAATTGGCTTTCTCCCGATTCTTCGCTCTCCTCAATCGCTTTCTCTGCGCGTTTCGTCTGCGCTGCTGAGCGTCGCAAAAGCAAATGGCAATTGCGATCGCCGCATCGCGTGGAAAAGCGCAGTTCCCGAAATCAAAGCTCGACTCAATCCCAGACTCTCACCCAAAAAGAGAGAGCGGGAGAGAGAGAGAGAGAGTGGAGAAGAAAGTCTGTCCTCGGGAACCGAAGCTTAGAACACCCTTTCATACCTTTACGCTATATGTATTAAACTTATATCGTATTTGGTATGATAGTGTAAGAACCTATAACACAGCATTAGTTGCAATTTAAGATATCTGTGGTGTAAAAAACTACTGTCAACAAGTATGCTTTCAAACATTATTAGCTCTTACAAAAATTAATTAAGTACAAAAATGAGGTGAGAATTGAACCATACAGAGGATTTACTCAATTAACAGGTTGCGCTTTTTGGGTTTGGCATATCCGATAGGTTAAAGTCACATCAATAACGACCTGCGAAAATATAGTCCTAAGCCCAAGTTCACAAATAAACAAACGGACAGACTTAAATGCAAAAATAAGCATATTCTAGATTGCCATCCCCATTCTCTTTTCATGCGTAGATAGTAAAATACAAGATAATGCAACTTTTATATAATAGCCCAATCTGGGGTCACACAGGTTATCAAATTATAATGGAAAATAGGGTTATTAAGTTAGTGATGCAGATTTGTCTGCATAAAATTGATTGCATTATCAAAAAAAACTGTTGTTTCATAATTCGACGATCAAATATGTTATAATTAAATATTCCTCCTACATTCTAACCAAAATGTCCTATTGTTTAATGAAAAACTAAAACAAAAAATAGCTATTAAAGACCGTTTTTATAATGAATTTTTAGAAACTGAAAATAATAATTCGTTCCCTCAGTAAGTTTGTAGAATTTCGTAAATTGGTAGATAATGAATCTGTTACCGAGGCCCTAGAATGTATTGCCTTTTTTCAGTTGCATTATCCAAACTTTAAAATCCAAAAGATCTCCTAAGATCGGACTAATGCCCCTAAGAGGAGAGCACCAGAAAACGAGAGAGCTTATAACTTCTAACCGGAATCCGAATGATTCCTTGGAACTTGGATTATTACCAGGTGAGGACGTTGCGGAACAGGATAAAGGCGGCTAAAGCACAGGTGATGATGAAGATGACGCTGTGCAGCGAGGACAGCCAGACGTCGGCGGTGCGGGTGTCGTCCCAGTTCTGCAGGGGTGAGCAGGAGGATGGGTTCTGATCCTTTGCATTCTGCAGGAGAGGATTAGTCGGATTAGTTTACGGGGGGAGAGGAGAGGCTGCCAGGATGCGGCGGGCTTACCTCATTGAGATTCAGGTAGACCGGCGCCAGTCCCACCTTGTCCTTGAGGATGCCACTCCCACCGCCCAACGAGGAGGCGGAGGACATGGAGCTGTTTCCAGCGTTCCCGGGCTGCACGGTCACCGAAATTGGCGAGGAGGCGGACGAGGAGGAGGGGGAGCCCGAGTTATTTGGCGGTCTTCCGTGCGCCGGATTCAACATGTTTACGGCTTTTCCTCAGTTTTTTTCGATTTTTTCTGAGTTTCCTTTACAACTTTCCTAGTTGTTACTCTCTCCCTCGTCGTAGTTTCCCTTTTTGTTGTGGCTTTTCCGTTGTCCTTGACATTTAACGCACTTCGATTTTTCTATCGTGCAGTGATTTTAATCGGCCGGTTTGGAAATATAAAAATAAGTAGTAAATAAGCCGAATAAATAATTATGCATTTGTTGTTAACTTTGTGACATGAACAGTTACATTCAAACGTTTATTTTTTAAATCACCGCTTTTGGAAAAGCGCTCTCTCTTTCTCTTTCACTCACACACACGTAAGACGGTTCCCGAGTGACCATAAATCGCCAACAGTGGAAACCACTGGAACACTGGAATGGAACAACATACAGTGGTCGACATGGTAAACTGAATTCCTATGTGGAATATTCTGCTTATGTTAATACCATTAATTTTAAAGCGAGCCCAAAGATCTGTCTGAAAAAAGATTAAAATTTTAATTTGGCAATAGTTATAATTTAGTAATCATTTTGTTACGAATATATGTTTATTTATTATATTCAATGCTATAAGACATTAAACTGAGTTTTCTTTCTGCCGATAGTTGACCCCAGTCATCTCTATAAGTAGTGTTAGAAAATTTACAAATAAATAAATACTGTCTAGGTACGGATACAAGATATTTTACAATTACAATACTAAATAAATGTTTATTTTTCGTACATAACATATATTGTTGTGATATATATTTGTTGTGATTTTTGTTTCATTTTTATATAAAAGGAAATCTTGATACCATTGCCACAATTTTTTAACATATTGAATGTGCCCATTGGCAAATATGTTTAATGTACATTGCTTTGAACTTAAATTTTAGATACATACTTAACAATTTGTTTCCGCCGCTCAGTTAATGTGAATTTTCATCGAACTACTTTCTATTTATCAAAACATATATTATTTTCAAAATATGCATCAAAACTCAAAAGATGGCGCTTCTAAAACTGTCCAAATATCGATAGGTATTAGTATTTTTATGCTTTAAATACTAGAAACGCTTGTGGCCAGTGGAATCGGCCTATTAGATATATTTGGTATTAGGTATCAATTTGTGTTTTATTTACCTAGGCACTGTTAAATTGTACCTAACCGAGTTACACAGCCGCAAACATTTTCCAGCACTGTCCGCTTGCCAGTGCGTAAACAACAAGGGGGAGGGAGAAGAGCACATTAAAAGAGCAGAATAAGAAGCAGAGCAACAAAAAAATCGAAGGGAAGGATGTTGGTGTATGAATGTGAGAGCAAGTGCAGTAGTTAGCTGTAAATTCGAGATGACACAAAAAAAGCAGATTGAGCTGTAATTGGAATCCAAATCGAATCCAAAAAAGAAGTTGTGTTGTGAATTCCATTTGCAGCCCTCCAGAATTGGCCAGAAATGGAGGAGTCCGCATCGAATAATCCAGCTGCAGTTGCGTCACGTGGCCGCGGACGTGGGCGGCCGCCGAAAATAGCGCCTCCCACTGATGCGTCCGCCCCCAATCCGCCGCCCAATCCCCCCAAGGATCCGTCACCCACTCCGCCGGAGGATGCAGATGGCGGGCAGAACGAGTGCCGCCGCAGTTCGCGCAAGAAGATCATCAAGTTCGACGTTCGCGATTTGCTGAACAAGAACCGGAAGGCGCACAAAATCCAGATCGAGGCACGCATCGACTCGAGTCCAGGTCCTAGTTCGTCGGGGCCAGTCCCGTCGACCTCATCCGTGAGTCGTTTGTTCTCCATGTTCGAGAGCAGTCAGCAGTCGTTGCCGCCGCCACCGCCGCCGCCCGCTCTGGAGATCTTCGCCAAGCCCAGGCCCACCCAGAGCCTGATTGTGGCCCAGGTGACCAGCGAGCCGAGCGCCAATCCCGGCAACACGCTGGCCAACCTGCCAGTGGTGGCCGCCCGCAAGCGGGGTCGTCCGCGGAAGAGCCAGCCCCCTATGGAAGTGGCTTCGTCACCTGCCACTGCTGCGCCCAGCTGCTCGGACTCGGACACCAATTCCACCAGCACGAGCACCTCCACCGGCAGCTGTGGCGACAGCGGGGATCCAGCTGGCTTTGTTAAACGTAAGCCCAAGTCCAAGCTGCGAGTCTCCCTCAAGCGCTTGAATTTGGTGCGCAGGCAGGAGTCCTCCGATTCCGGGGACATGGTCATGGGCAGCTCGCCGTTATCTTCGTCGCCGGAGGTGGAGCCGCCTGCCCTGCAGGATGAGAATGCGCTTGACGAGCAGCCCGAAAACGAGCAGGAGGTGTCGCGAATTGTCGTTGCCGGGGATACCTCTGATTCCGATTCGCAGATCATATTCATCGAGATCGAAACGGAGAGTCCCAAAGCAGAGGAGCAGGAACATGAACCCCAAGCCGAAGGGGAGCCACTAGTAATCGACATTGCCAAGCAGGGCCAAAATTCCGACGCGGAACAAGATCTCGACGAGATAATGGTGGAGGTGTTAAGTGGACCGCCCAGCCTGTGGTCAGCAGACGACGAAGACGAGGAGGATGCGGCAGCAGCAGCTGCGGAGAGAGCCACCCCACCAGAAGGCGAAGTGGAAGCCGAGTCTTCTTCTCCGGCTCCGCGGCGCAGCAGGCGATCCGCGCAGCCAAGGGGCAGCAGCAGGCTGGGCAAGACCCTCGAGGAGACATTCGCCGAGATTGCTGCCGAGAGTAGCAAGCAGATCCTGGACGCGGAGGAGTCACAAGACCAGGAGGAGCAGCATATGCTGATAGATCTCATCGAGGACAGTCTAAGTCAGCCGGAGTCCCTCAGTACCAAGTTCATTTCGCCGTCGCAGTCACCCACTATCGAGAACATGGAGCTGGAGGAAGTCGAAGTCGAGACGAAATCAATGCAGGAGACAATCACTACCAAGCAGGAATCCGTCCCTGCAGTTGCTTTAGGGACACCAGAGACCGAGCCAGTTTCGCCGAAGCCAGCAATCCTTATTCCGGAGTCTAAAAAGATTACTCCAAACTCGGGAGAATCAATGCCTAAACTGAAAGAGAAAACAGAAGCTATACCAGAGGTAAAATTGGTCACCAAAGCTGTCGCGAATCCAGATCCGGTCGCCAAAACTGTTTCCAAGATAGAAACGGTCACCAAGGCTGTTCCGAAGCCAGAATCTGTCACCAAAGGTGTTACAAAACCAGAATCTATCACCAAAGATGTCCCAAAGGCAGCAGAGATTACTGGAGCTAAGTCAGCGACCACCATACATGTTCAGCCCGTAAAGAAACTGGGTAATAAATTAGATTCAGAAATAAAACGACCTATAGAAACTGTCCTACCTGAGAAGAAATCGTCTGAAGAAATCGTAGAAATGTCGGAGAAAAAAGATGAGCCTCATCCAAAGCCGTCGGAGAACGATATGCCCGAATCAGAAAGCGCAAAGAAATTAAAACCAGTGGGAGCCATTCCCCAGGCCAAACGGATTCCGCAAATAGAAGCCGACACCAAGGTGGCTCAAAAGGCATTTCCAGAACCTGTCACCCAAGGTGAAGAAATTGGAGAACTGCAAAGCGATCAGGCGTCACTGCTAACAGTGGCAAAAACGGAAGTGGAGGTGGAGAGAACTGAATGCCCGACTGAAATCACTGCACTGAAGACTGAGTCTGCCAGCGAAAAGAAGGCAGCCGCCGTGCCAAAATCCCTGCCAGAAATTAAGGAAAGGAAAGAGGAACCGAAGAAATCTGTTGTCACAGAGAAGAAGGAGCTCAAGAAATCCCTAACGGATATATCTTTAAAAAAGGAAAAAGAAACTGAAAAATCCTTACCGGTGGATAACCCTAAATCATCACCATTAGCTGCGGTTAAAAAGGAGGAAGAATCTATTGAGTTGGAAACGTATTCAAAAGTATCGCTTAAAAAAGATAAGGAATCGGAGAAGTCCCCCACGGAAAGTACGCTTGATAAGCAAAAAGGGGTAGAAAGGTTATCAAAAGAAGTTGATTTTGAGAAGGAAATGGAAACGAAGAAATGTTTGCCAGAAATTACTCTAGCTAAGCAAAAGCCAAAAGAAATTGTAAAGGAAAAGTCGCCATCAGAATGTACTTTACTAGCGATGGAGGAACTGGAGAAATCCATTACTAATACTAATCAAAAGGATAAACAAACTGCCAAAAGCCCACCAGAAGTTTCTTTTGCGGAGAAGAACGAGCCAACAAAACCACTACCAGAATCTGCTCCGCCAGAGATCTCGAAATTACCACCAGATCACGCAACACCCCATGAAACTGCAGTTGAGGCTCCCAAAGAGGAACAAGCTGGGAAGAAGCCCCTCAGCGACTATTCTACACCTTCCTGCAAATCCAAGGATAAATTCTCTCCAGCTTTCGTTGAGTGCGATGCCATGTTCAAGGCCATGGACAAAGCGAATGCCAAGATGCGTCTCGAGGAGAAGAGCAAAAAGAAGCAGAAGAAAGTACCGCCCAAGGTGGACTCCCCCATCCCCATTGCTTCATCCACGCCGGCTCTTGGCCAAAAGAAGTCGCTAGGCGGCAAGACCGGCACACGCCGCAACACCATCTATGAGGATTCTCCCAAGCCGGAGAGAAACAGCTCTCCTAGTTCCGATTCCACCCATGTATCCACGCCAGTTGGCAAGATGAAGCGGTCCAAGGCCAAGAAAAAGCTAAATGCAAGGCGCAGCACGATCTCTGAGGAAGCAAAAGATCTCAGGAATAGCAGCCCACCCACGGAGGAGCTGGTGGCAGCCAGTTCGCCTGTTTCCTCCTCATCAGATTGCTCTTCGAAACGAAACCAATGCAAGACAGCCTCCCCTGAGCTGGGCGGTGGCTCTAAGTTGGACCTGCGCCGGAACACCATCTGCGAGGATCGTCAAGCTGACACCGCCACTCCGGTCCCGCTCACCAAGCGTCGCTTCTCGATGCATCCCAAGGCATCAGCGAATCCCCTGCATGATACCCTTCTACGGACTTCTTGCAAAAAGAGGGGCCGAAAGGCGGGCAAGGGATCGCTGAGCCGCCAGAATTCGCTGGACTCCAGTTCAAGTGCTTCTCAAGGACCCCAGAAAAAGAAAGCACTGAAGACAGCGGAATCTCTACATGCGGCACTTATGGAAACCGAGTCGTCCGAGTCCACTTCTTCGGGAAGCAAGATGCGACGCTGGGATGTGCACACTTCACCGAATCTGGAGCCTCCCAATCCCCTCAGGGATATTGCCAAGTTCATCGAAGACGGGGTGAATCTCCTCAAGCGCGATTACAAAGTTGAGGAAGACCAGCGGGAGGAGGGTCAGGAGGATGTCAAACGAGAACCAGATACCGAGGAGGAAGAGTTTGCACAACGAGTGGCCAATATGGAGACCCCGGCCACAACGCCCTCTCCTTCTCCAACGCAGTCCAACCCGGAGGATTCGGCCTCCACTACCAACCTTCTTCAGGATAACAGTGGCGGCGGAGGAGTGCGTCGCTCCCATCGGATCAAGCAGAAGCCGCAGGGACAACGGGCTAGCCAGGGAAGAGGCGTGGCCAGCATGGCCCAGGCGCCGATCAGCATGGACGAGCAGCTGGCTGAGCTGGCCAACATCGAGGCCATAAACGAGCAGTTTCTGCGCAGCGAGGGGCTCAACACTTTCCAGCCGCTGAGGGAGAACTACTACCGATGCGCCAGGCAGGTGAGTAATGAGTACCCACATCTGATCCTCAGCAATAACTCATTCAATGCATAATTCTCGTCCCAGGTGAGTCAGGAAAACGCCGAGATGCAGTGCGACTGCTTCCTTACTGGCGACGAGGAGGCGCAGGGACATCTAAGCTGCGGCGCCGGCTGCATCAACCGGATGCTGATGATCGAGTGCGGACCGTTGTGCACCAACGGCCAGCGGTGCACAAACAAGCGCTTCCAACAGCACCAGTGCTGGCCATGTCGGGTTTTCCGCACGGAGAAGAAGGGGTGCGGCATCACGGCGGAGCTGCAAATGCCGCCGGGCGAATTCATCATGGAGTATGTGGGAGAGGTAATCGACAGCGAGGAGTTTGAGCGGAGGCAGCATCTGTACTCGAAGGATCGCAAGCGTCACTACTATTTCATGGCCCTGCGCGGAGAGGCCATCATTGACGCCACCTCCAAGGGCAACATCTCGCGGTACATCAACCACAGCTGTGACCCGAATGCCGAGACCCAGAAGTGGACGGTCAACGGAGAGCTGCGAATTGGCTTCTTTAGCGTGAAGCCCATTCAACCAGGTGAGGAGATCACCTTCGATTACCAGTATCAGCGGTATGGCCGCGATGCACAGCGTTGCTACTGCGAGGCAGCCAACTGCAGAGGCTGGATAGGAGGCGAACCGGACTCCGATGAGGGGGAGCAATTGGATGCGGATAGCGACAGCGAAGGGGAGATGGAGGAGGAGGAACTGGAGCCGGAGCCGGAGGAGGAGCAGGGCCAGCTCCGTAAGATTTGTGCAAAAGCAAAGCCCAAGTGCAAGCTGAAGGTGAAGTTGCCCCTGGCCACCAAAAGCAAACGCAAGGAGCAGCAGACCAAGCCCAAAGATCGTGAATACAAGGCTGGCCGCTGGCTGAAACCCACTGCTGGTGGTTCATCAGGATCAGGGGAGAAGGCTTCAAGGAAGCCGAAGGTCAGCAAATTCCATGCCATGCTCGAGGATCCCGATGTGCTGGAGGAACTGTCACTGCTCAGTCGCAGCGGGCTGAAGAATCAACTCGACACGCTGCGCTTTTCGCGCTGCATGGTGCGAGCCAAGCTCCTGCAGACGCGTCTTCAACTTCTGGGCGTTCTCTCGCGTGGAGAACTACCCTGTCGACGGCTTTTCTTGGACTACCATGGCCTTAGATTGCTACACGCTTGGATAAGCGAAAGCGGCAACGATAGCCAGCTGAGAATGGCTTTGCTAGATACCCTTGAATCCCTACCTATTCCAAATCGCACCATGCTTAATGACAGTCGCGTATACCAGAGTGTCCAGCTGTGGAGCAACGGTCTGGAGCAGCGGCAGCCTGCGGCGGGAGACGGGGATCAGGCCCAGACGCAGGCGGCTCTCCACAAGCGCATGGTGGCCCTCCTTCACAAATGGCAAGCTCTGCCCGAGATCTTTCGCATTCCGAAGCGCGAGCGGATCGAGCAGATGAAGGAGCACGAACGGGAGGCGGATCGCCAGCAGAAGCACGTCCATGCGAGCACGGCCCTGGAAGATCAACGGGAGCGGGAGAGCAGCGGCGATCGTTTCAGACAGGATCGCTTTCGGCGGGACACAACCAGCAGCCGAATTAGCAAACCAATCCGCATGAGTGGAAACAACACGATATGCACGATAACCACCCAGCCGAAGGGCAATAATGGATCCATGGATGGTATGGCCAGGAACGACAGTCGCCGAAGGCCCGACATGGGACCCTCTACGGAGCCAAGGCGCACGTTGTCCAAGGAGCTCCGCCGCAGTCTGTTCGAGAGAAAGGTAAGTACGGAGATCGGGGCAATAGCTCATCCATAACGCATTTCAATTTCCAGGTGGCCCTGGACGAGGCTGAAAAGCGTGTTTGCAGCGAGGACTGGCGGGAGCATGAGCTGCGCTGCGAGTTCTTCGGCGTGGACCTGAACACAGATCCCAAGCAGCTGCCCTTCTACCAGAACGCGGACACTCGCGAATGGTTCAACAGCGAGGACATGCCTGTGCCAGCACCGCAGCGCACAAAGCTGCTGTCGCACGCGCTGCTCTCCCCTGAAGTGGATGGTGGACAGGCTGTTTCCCCTATCGTGGAGTACAAGCTGCCAGCCGGAGTGGATCCCCTGCCGCCAGCCTGGCACTGGCGGATGACAAGCGAGGGCGATATCTACTACTACAACCTGCGGGACCGGATATCACAATGGGAGCCGCCCAGTCCGGAGCAGCGACTTCAAACGCTGGTGGATGAGGATCCCACACAGCAGCCGCTTCATGAGCTTCAGATCGATCCCGCGCTCCTGGCCACCGAGCTCATCCAAGTCGACATGGATTATGTGGGCTCGCTTAGCTCCAAATCCCTGGCCCAATACGTCGAGGCCAAGGTACGAGAGCGTCGCGAGTTGCGCCGCAGCCGCCTCGTCTCCATCCGTGTGATCAGTCCAAGGAGAGACGAGGACCGCCTGTACAATCAGCTAGAGTCCCGGAAGTACAAGGAGAATAAGGAGAAGATCCGCCGGCGCAAGGAGCTCTTCCGCAGGCGCAGGATCGACGTCACAGCGACACCTGCTTCGATTGCGAATTGCTCGGCCAATCCAGAAGATGCAACTACCGCCGGCAGTTCACTGCCCATCCAGGCCTATTTATACTCCTCCGACGAGGATGCGTCAGATGCCCCAGCTGCTGCGGACTTGCCCGTGGTAGAAGGGGCTGTGGCGCAGGTGGAGGAACTCGATTCACTTAATCTGGCACCGAGCACCAGTCACGCGGCTCTCGCTGCTCTCGGGAAGTCGGCCGGTCAGGGGACCCAGGCGAGTGGAGCGGCCACCAAGCGTAAGTTACCGATGCCACCGCATGTGCCGGTCAAGAAGCATCGCCAGGAGCACCGCAGCAAGAAGGGCAAGAGGTGAGTCGTTTGTTGGACATAACCTTCTGAGAATATATATATAATGCTTGTTTGTTTAGTTCCCAAAGCCTTTTGACTACCACGAGCGGACGCGAGGCACACGAAAAGTTCCGCTTCGAAATCAGCGGGCATGTGGCCGATTTCCTGCGTCCTTATCGCAAGGACAGCTGTCAGTTGGGTCGAATTACTAGCGACGAGGATTACAAGTTCTTGATCAAGAGGGTGCGTTCTGAGATTCCCACTTTTTGCGACAGTTTCCTCACACTCGTCTATTTCCCATTTGCAGCTAAGCCATCACATTACCACCAAGGAAGTACGGTACTGCGACTTGACCGGCAATCCTTTGTCGTGTACGGAATCCGTCAAGCACAAATCTTACGACTTCATTAACCAGTACATGCGTAAAAAGGGCCGCGTCTACCGAAAACCAGCAGAGAGTACCATATTTTAACTCCAATACCTAGCCGTAAAGGAGCAAAATTTTAATGGGGGGGAAAGGAACCCCAGGACGTTTTCTCTTTCTGCACCACAACCCGAACCAAATCCCACATGGAACTAAAACTATACATTTACGTCATTTGTACACACTAGACTAGAATTAAGATCCTTAGCGTGTGACCTACCCCTCGAAGTCGGTAGAGTCTTATTTAAACATAACTAGAACATTGTAGATCGTGGAAATAGACATAGACAACAAATATACGGAAAAATTATTGGAAAAAAAATTAAAAAAGCTGGAAGCTATAATTGGAAATTATTGGTGTAATTTCATATTTTGCAAACATAGGTAATTATTATAATTTTTTTGCTATTTACAAGCTTCCAAAATGTATTATTTGCTAAGTTTTCAATATTACTTATAAAATATTCCAACGTATAAAATTTTGATGTTCGTGTTAGCCATGTTGGCTATTCAAAAACTCAAGATAATAAAGGGCTAAACAATAAAGAATTTTCGTTTGGGAAGGGGATCGTCTTAACGAGTGCACACCGAATTTAACGTCTTGTTCAAAGTCGTTTATATAAGATTGTGAATAATATCGATTGCGTGACCCTATCTTCAGCACATATGTCTATTGCGTGGCTTAATACTTTTGGATGTTTCCCCATATTAGCTTATTGACGAAAACAACTTAGACCTTAAATCAATCTACTAATTCAAAGCAAATGTGTTTAGATGTTGATCGGGTAAAATAGTTTTTTTTTATTTATATAATATAATAAGATAATATTACACTCCTTGAACATGAAAAGAAAAGAGAGAGCAAGAAAATTCACTTTAAGTGCGAGCGAGAGCAATAAATTCCTTATATGAAACCTTTCCATATTTTACGTACATACATTTTAAGTTCCTGTAACGACGATATTTCGTCTTAGAGAATAATATATTTTTATTTTACTTACAGATGTAAGGATATAAAAGCTTCGGCTTGTGGAATTAAGCATTTTTTCTTTTTGACATCTTGAGCCTTGGAAATATTTTTTTTGTAATAAAAATAAAAAATAATCATTTTAACAATATTTAAATGTTTTAATAAATGAAAAGTACTGTAATAGCGCAGATTAGAACCATAGTATGTAAGCATATCTTAGACTTAGTGCCAAAGGTAACGACTACGAATAAAACCGAAAGCGGCATGTTTTGTGTACGAAATTATGTTGTGAAAAAAAATGGATTAATTTTTAAATACAATTATGTAATTTTATTAAATATAAATTTAATAAGTTGCTTTAATCGGGAGCAGTTACGAAAAACAATTGTTCATAAACGATATTCTTTTATAAATATATTATTTTTTATTTTTTCATCTGAATTTGATTCTTGGAACTCCTGAGCTCCAGGCGACAAACAAGCGGCCACTGTGTCTCTGTTTACCATGGACTTAATGGGGGAAATCTGTCCAAAAGCAGGGGGGAATTGGGATGGTGGGGCATTTGAATCACAGCGTTTCGGGGCAGGATGGCAAAGTGTGGCAAATTAACCGCAGAAAGCGGTGGCAATATGGTGAACGGGCGAACACGTGACTTGGAGCATTAAGCAATTTGCCGAGCGGATTGTTGGTCCTGTCCAATGGGCGCCTAAGCAATTGAATTAACCACCTTTCCCCCTGGTCAACAGGGGTCCAGATCTTTGAGGTTTCTCAGTAGCAATTGCAGCAAGTACACTCACAAAATCGAACAGTACAAGCTTATTAAATTGCTAAACATACTGTACATATTGACCTTAACAATTACCTAACACTTTTTTTTTTGAAACAAATTGATACCTTAAGTGAGTAAAAAACTATATTTAAATTTTGAATCAATTATGTATCTTAAAGTTGAGAAAAACTATTAAACATCTTAAATCAGGGATAACATCCTAGTCAAATTTGTTGATAGTTTGTTTTCAATAATTGGTAGCTTAAGGTACAATTGAAATATTTTTTCACATTTGATTTTTCTTTTAAAATGCTTAAATGTCTCATATACTTAATAATCCGAATAAAATAATAATAAAATGCAATTTATGCCAATTGCACAAGATCAAGTTCCCAGAACTGTTAGAGTGCATCGTGTACAGTGTAAATGCTAGTGGCCTGACCTCTTGACCCGTTAAACACCCATTCCTCCATCGACCCCCCCCCACTACCCCCCTGGACAACCGACGAACACATGAGAGTGCGAACCAGTTTACCGTTTCGATTACAATCCAATCGACTTGGGCCAACAGCTGCAGGGTCTCTTCACCGCCTCTCCAACTAAACTTGAGTGGGGATCAAGGAGTGGGCTGAAAGGAATACGGGGAGTTACACCCCCTTCAAAGGGGTTCTCCACTCCTACACTTGTTTTTGCTACCGTATCCTTGGGATATCGCACAAATAACTTAATGCAATTTATTAATGCACGAGAAATATATTGATAATTTTCAAAAGGGTATTTAAGCAAATACAAAGTAAAATATCAATATGAACTATATAAACTTCGGCTTGCCGAAGTTTGCTTACCCTTGCAGATATTACAAAACACCTTTTTAACTTGTATGCCTATATTACTAAAAACAATGTAGCTATGTCGGTAATTTTTGGTAAGTCATGGAATCTCATAGTCCAATTTTAAGTCACTCTTTTACAAGACATCGGTACATTATAAATAACTAATATGAAAATGGGTCAAAAATTTGATCAACGATAAATTGAAAAATTTGAATGCAGATTTTTAGAGAATCGAATCACGAGTCTTTAGAGGTATGCCACTTTGGAATCGGCTTAAGTTTGGTAAAGTTATGGACACTCGAATTCCAATTTTGAGTCACTGTATTGCAAAACATCGGAAAATTAAAAATAATTGACATGAAAATGGGTCAAAAATTTGATCAACGTTAAATTGAAAAATTTGAATGCAGATTTTTAGAGAATCGAATCACGAGTCTTTAGAGGTATGCCACTTTGGAATCGGATTAAATTTGGTAAAGTTATGGACACTCGAATTCCAATTTTGAGTCACTGTATTGCAAAACATCGGAAAATTAAAAATAACTGACATGAAAATGGGTCAAAAATTTGATAAACGTTAAATTGAAAAATTTGAATGCAGATTTTTAGAGAATCGAATCACGAGTCTTTAGAGGTATGCCACTTTGGAATCGGATTAAATTTGGTAAAGTTATGGACACTCGAATTCCAATTTTGAGTCACTGTATTGCAAAACATCGGAAAATTAAAAATAACTGACATGAAAATGGGTCAAAAATTTGATAAACGTTAAATTGAAAAATTTGAATGCAGATTTTTAGAGAATCGAATCACGAGTCTTTAGAGGTATGCCACTTTGGAATTGGATTAAATTTGGTAAAGTTATGGACACTCGAAATCCAATTTTGAGTCACTGTATTGCACAACATCGGAAAATTAAAAATAACTGACATGAAAATGGGTCAAAAATGTGATCAACGTTAAATTGAAAAATTTGAATGCAGATTTTTAGAGAATCGAATCTCGAGTCTTTAGAGGTATGCCACTTTGGAATTGGATTAAATTTGGTAAAGTTATGGACACTCGAAATCCAATTTTGAGTCACTGTATTGCACAACATCGGAAAATTAAAAATAACTGACATGAAAATGGGTCAAAAATTTGATCAACGTTAAATAAAAAAAATTAAAATTTTGAATGCAGATTTTTAGAGAATCGAATCACGAGTCTTTAGAGGTATGCCACTTTGGAATCGGCTTAAATTTGGTAAGGTTATGGACTCTCGAAGTTCAATTTTGGGTAAACGATAAACAATTCATCGGAAAATTAGAAATAATTATATATTTTCTAAAATTACTTCTTTTAAGTTTGACATATAAGGGTAGAGCCTCTTTTATAATGCAAGGGAGTGAAAGTAACGGTCATATAATTAATTATATAGGATATAGTCGGCCAATCCTTATAAATTTGGTTTTTGACTGAAATTATAATACCCTCTGCAAGGGTATAAAAATCGAATAATTTAAATTAAGGTTCCACAATAAGTTACTCCAATTTTGGTTGCGATTCTCTTAGTTTGAAAACCTGTATATCAACTAGCTGCATCAGTATTTGAGTAGTTATTACTTTGATTAGTACTCAATAAAGTATTCTTATCTACAACAAACCCTACTTAATGCCTTGGTCATGTGTCATCTCCTAACTGCTTTCATTTTCCCCCCAATAAATCATAAAAGTGTTAATAATAATAAATAAATGCCTTCCTCGCAGTGACACTGATTACAACAGAATGGTTCCCTGATTGAAACTCGCATTAATTAAATTACCTTACAAGCAATTGCCTCTGAAACTCTGAATGTTAACTATTTGAAAATTAATGCAGAAATGTTGGGGGACCAAAGAAAAGTGAGGAGGGGGAGTTAATGGGGGGCTGCGATGCAACGTGACCTGTCAGTCGTTGACATATTGACTCATCAATTGCAGACTAACAGCTTTGACAATAGGTCGAAACGGTAATGACAATTGCCAACCCCAAGACGAACCCGCAAACCCACGAACTGTCAGCAGTACTTCAAGTCCGCTTCCAAGGACACTCAAGAAAATCAAGTATTTATACATGGATACCAATGAAATTTTTTTTTATAATTTGTATTATGTAAGTAATTAGTTAAAAATTAAAATTCCAATAATTGTATTTTAAATAAAAGTTTACTTTTAAATTGATAACATAATAGTTTAATAGTTAATGGTATTACCAGTATTTTAAATAATAACTGTATTTCTTTTGTTTATGAAGTTCGAAAACTGCCTTGTTTTATTCAACAAATTGATAATAACTATTAATTTTTGTGAGTGTATCACAATGAGCAGCGGAACATCTGGAGCTGGGGCGACCATAACAATGGCCACTGTAGTGGAAGAAGCGAAATTTTTATGTTAATGAACATAATTTTTCTCTGTTTACTTGCGCTTGTGTTAAGTGTCGCAAATAAATTCATTAAAGTGGCATTTTTCAATTTTAATGAACACTCCGGCGAGTGGCTCGGATCCCTGAAATGGACTTCGAAGGAATGAATACAAATAATGCCGGGCATTATGTTGTTAATTTAAGAAATGAATTACGGCTTATTTATGAAAATCATCAGCGTGCGATTATCGTTATCGCCTGGTGCAATCGTTGCGAAAAGTTGTACACTCATTTATGGCAATTTTGCCAATAAATAGCTGAGTGTTTGACACTTTCAGTTGAGATGTTATCATTGGTTTTGCCATTACAAAGGGAAATCATCCTCGCTGCGTGTGTGAGCGATTGTAATTATAAAACGTTTCATTGGACAATCGAGGAAGTTTTAATTGCTCGCCACTGTGCGCACAATTAATTTTTGTTTGCCCTTGGTCATTATTACTCCTCTAATCAATTTCTTGTTAATTTAAATTCAATGTGAAATTAAAGGTATTTACTGCTGAGTTGAATGAGGAAATTGTATGCAATTGTTTCACAATTTATGAATCTAAATTTAACTAAAAATGTGCAAAAAATAAACTTATTTTATTTGGCACTTTCATTTGTTTTGATAACAACGAGACATTTTTATAAATTTATAAATTTCACTATTGAAAATATTATTAATTTTTTTTATTTTATATTTTTTACTATTTACAAACTTTTTATGAAGTCTGCGAAAAGTTGATTTATTAATAAGGTTTTATTCTGTCGAAACAGTCTAACTATCAATTGGTGGCTAGTGCCATAATTTAATTTATTATGAACTTGAATGCTTTTTTAAGAATACTTTATTTAAAGTACATGAACATTCAAAACGTGGGTGTTTTAAAATTAATTTTTCTTCATTTTATTTGGGTAAAAGTGAAACCTGTTTTCCTTGTTTCTCCTTAAATATTTAAGTGTCCTTGTATTATTAAAGTTTCGTCGTTTTTTGGGAGAAATGAGAAAAAGGAGAGGGAAAAGAAATGACTGCGGCTGAAGGAAGAGCTGACATTTAATATGGCTCGCGTGTGTGTGTGTGTGTGTGCGTATGACAAACATTAACATATCACTTTACAGAAGAGATAAGGTAACACACACAGGCGCATCTCCACCAGATCCTGCTCCTTCGGCTCCTGTGGATCCTTTGGCTCCTTCGCCATCTGATGGGCTTACCCAATTATGAAACATTAAAAATACGCGCATATAAATCGCTTCATTTTTATGCGCAATTACGCGGGGGAGACAGTAACCTTGGCTGCCTCCCAATCTGCCACTCGTACCCTTCCCTTTCCATCCCCATTTTTCCCGGTAGTTCCTTGCCATCTTCACTGTAATTTCTCATGCTTGGAGGATGCCCCTGATTCAGATTCTGCTCAAGTCAGTTGCTTCAGTTTGAGCCACTGATTATGGCTGAATAACACTTTTAAAAATCCAAAAAAAAAGGAAAAACATTTATATGATTTAAAAACCTGTTTAGTTTTTAATTTAAATAATAGCTATTTTATAAGAATATATGCCAACGCACTTTGATACGATAAATGGGTTATATTGGTCAAATGCAAGTTTGAAAGTGCTAAAAGTGTATATTTCAACTATTTCCGATCATTTTTAATGTTCTTCAAAAACATAAACCATTTAGCCATTTAATTTGAACTCTTATGTATAAAAGTTTAGAGAACATTTTCTTATTTGAAATTTTTTGTTTGTAATATTTTGAAGTAAAATAAATAATATTTCAAATAAATTAATCACAAGGGCAGTTTGAAAAATAAAATGTGTAACATCGCAGAGTTGCCAGTGTCTTATAGACATCACAGACCAACTTTGGAGCCGGTTCTTCCCCGTTTTGTGCTGTTCGCGCTACTCAATTAAGTTAATTCCCGTTTGCATAAACTAGGGGGCTCTTTTCCCACCGCCGAACCTCCCGCCGATGAGCGTTTTCCGGGCCCCGAGTCATGTATTTATACCCGTTACTCGTAGAGTAAAAGGGTATATTGTATTCGTGCAAAAGTATGTAAC
Organism: Drosophila rhopaloa; assembly: GCF_018152115.1. Taxonomy (NCBI): domain Eukaryota; kingdom Metazoa; phylum Arthropoda; class Insecta; order Diptera; family Drosophilidae; genus Drosophila; species Drosophila rhopaloa. The sequence continues at coordinate 9,368,656 of NW_025335123.1, read as the reverse complement.
AGGTAGAAGGAAGCGTTTCCGACCCTATAAAGTATATATATTCTTGATCAGGATCACTAGCCGAGTCGATCTAGCCATGTCCGTCTGTCCGTCTGTCTGTCCGTCTGTCCGTCTGTCCGTCTGTCTGTCCGTCTGTCTGTCCGTATGAACGCTGAGATCTCGGAAACTATAAAAGCTAGAAGATTGGCATTTTGCATGCAGATTCTAGGAGTTTCTACGCAGCGCAAGTTTGTTTCAAAAAGGTGCCACGCCCCCTTTAACGCCCACAATCGCTTATATACGATTTTAAAAACTTAAATATTTCGGAAAAGTAAAAATGCAGTTTTATTGTGTTTATCAATACCTATCGAAATGTAGAAGAAATTTTTCAAATCGGACCATTCGTTAAAAAGTTATGCGTGATCAAAGTTTCTATCTCCATCTCCCTCGCACTCCCTTTACCTGAGTAACGGGTATCTGATAGTCGGGGCACCCGACTATAGCGTTCTCTCTTGTTTTTATTTATTTTGATTTAAAGCGATTTTCGGCACTTCTGCAGCCCCAACCACTCAACCGTGTGCACTTCTGGTTCGGTGTAAAAAGTGGCAGGCCTAGAGACCTAACACCACGAGGAAAAAGAACTTAAATACAAAAACCTTAAAAATTCAGCGACCAAAAAACAAAGAGAGGGACTCAAGTTGAGTACGGTCGTCGTGGCTGTGGCTACCAAACTTTCACCGGAAGTGGGCCAATAAAGAAGTATACACAGATACACAGATCTACCGAATGCCTCTAGACTCCAGTTCACTTTGCCTAATGCGATTATGTGGGGCTGGAATGTAGGCTCATTGTCCTGGCTTAGAGAGGAGAGCAGGACATCGTCCTGAAGCGATGCAAATAAACGGACAGCTGATCGCTGGGATATTCTGTGTTAGTCTCAAAAGGCAAAACCCAATTTTAAGACAATGAAAGCTTAAGGTATTTAAATAGGTTATGATAAAAATAGGCGGAATAAACCAATGAAATTTCACAATATTCGCAAAAAACTTTATGGGCTTATGGTATTTTGAAACTGTTCTCCTGAGGATTTATTCTGCTCACAAATATTTAATAAAAAAAATAGCAAAAAATACGCCAAAAAACACTTATTATTATATTATAAACACTTATTATTATCATATTAATTGATGTTAAATTTCATCTCAAAATTGTACTCAACAATTAAAATTACCATCTCTAGAAGAGTAAGTTTAACTTTTGGTGGAAAGGCCGCCCCCTTTTTATGCCCTAATGTGATTTCCACGCTGGCAGCAACAAACCGGAACAAAAAAAAGGAAATATTTTAACTAAAATGAAAAGAAGTCACCGACCAGCCAGAGATAAAATGGGCAAAGGCTCGGAGCTGATTATCTTGCCGCGCTGACAGCGAACTTGGTGGCGGTGGCCAATGGCCAGTGGCAAGTGGCAAGTGGCAAGTGGGAGCGGTTTACGGCCACGAACTCGGACTTTTCCGTTCCGAGAAGTCGCAAATACCGGGACAAGACGTTAATATTATTATATGCTTTGTAAACAAATTATGAATTATGTTGGATAAATAGAAAAACTTAATAATAACTTGATTGCGGCATTTGCCCGGCTGTCTACGTTTTTCCCTCTTCCCACGACAACTTATCGTTAGGTCTGCTTTCTTTGCATCTTAGGTCCTTGGGATGATGGCCGATATAAAGTACACTGAACTTTTTTAATGTGTTAAATAAAAATGTATTAAATGTATTATAATATTCATAGATTGGCTTAAACCTTCTGTTTTTAAAAGGATGCTTTTCGCAATCGAAAATTAATATATCTATTTTGGTTATGTTTATTCTAGAAATCAAATATTATTAATTTTATTTTAAAATAATATTGTCTGCTTACGACCAAATTTGTTATTATAGTTTATGTTAAATTTGTTCAAAATTTGTACATATGTATATATTATAAAATAATGTTTAATTTGAACAAAACTGTATATTTAGTTAAACTCATAGTATTTCAAAATAACCTTATAGATACCTTAATAGGGGATGTCTTAAATCATTTATATTTCTTAATGAAAAGAGTGTAGATTTGTATTTTATTTTTTTCAGTGGCTCTATGGGCGATAATAGCCAAAGCATCCGAAGAAAGTCCCAAACCCCGCCGGACTAATTCAAGGTGGCCGTAATGGTTGAATGCCCAACTTGGCAGACACCTTCGCCACATCCTCCTCATCCCCCTCATCCTATTAACCTGCCTATCCCACCCCTAGGATTCCCTTCGGTGACCTCGTCCTTAGACGACGGTTTGTATGCATTGGCGGCACGTTAATTATGGTTTGGAAATGGCCAAATTGTGCATGTTAAATACAAAATACTTACCAGACTGAGATAAACCGTTGGGGGCGGGAAATGGGGGGTGTGGCGATGCTGCAACAGATGACAAAGACAGAATGAAGGAGGCAGGCGGGGGAAAAGTAGAAACAAATTGAAAAGTTTTCCACGATATAAATTTGCATTAATTTTCGGACGCTCTTTGGCAGCCTTCGCCTAGCCCTCTACTCCAGAAAAAGACCATTCTATATGCATATACAAAAACTTACAAACATATATAGTCAAAAAATGGAGGACGGTAAAAAGTAGTCGAAAAGTTTTTTATCCTGCCAGGCAACATGAAAATGTTAGCTAAAAATAAAATGATTGAAAAATGAATGAAAGCAAGCATAATAAATAATAATTTGGTTATATTTTAAAATATATTAAATTGATTCAAGGTGTTACCTCAAATAATGTTTAGTGTTTGCACTGAATTCAGAAGAATAAATAGCTAATTTTAATAATACGTTTACGTAATCAAATAATATTACATAAAAATATGTAAAATGTACGTATTTTAAGTTAATATTACCGGTATTATGTTTTGTAAGTAAAATTGGCATGTGAACTTATAATAAAATATAACCTTTATTGTCAAAAGTATCCCTAATTTTGGTGATACCCAGTGAGCACAGCGAGCATAAAAATTGCTTAAATCGAAAAAGTTTTCTTTCTTTTTTCGCGTATTTGTGCTGCTGTTGCTGCTGCTGTTGTTGGTTGTTTATTTATATACCCTCCAATAAAGTCTTATGACATCATGTCTTATTTAAAATTTTGAGGATTAAAAAAAAAAACAGGATTACAAATTTAAAAAAGAAAATTTGTTTAATAAAATGATTTATTAAAAATATATTTCATTCAATATATCTCATTTAAATTATTAATATTAATGCTCTTAAACCATGTCATTACAATTTAGTTATATAACACTATAAGAAATTATTTAAATATTTAAAACAATGAAATATTGTGATAATTTTTGTAATAATATATTAAAAAATATTATTCCTGCCTTACAGTGCTGTATAAATATTACTTCTATTGTCGATCAATGACCTTACGTTATTTAAATATTTTAATATGACATTAACTTGTATTTGGCTTAACATTTTTGTTTATTTTTTGTAGGTTTGTTATTATTAACAGTCATTTTTATAATAAAATTTTAAAAATAAAAATTAAAAAATCAAATTTCCACTAAGAGTATGGAAAATCCCTCATGAATTTGCCGGCCTTTATATCTTATTTGTTGTCCACTCGCGCCCAGCGACGAGGTCCTGCGAGGCGCGAAGGGTCTGGATCCTGGGCGGGCGTGAGGTTACTGGCGGGGGCGGCAACAACACCTACAAAAATACAAAGGCGATAACGAAGCCGAAACTCCGAGCTGACCGTTGAATGGGGAATCCGGCTCCTTGTAAATCCCTAGGAAAAAAGGAAAAAATTAACAAAAAAGAAATACGGAGAAATGCACAAAAACAGGGGCAGCTGTTGTTATCCACCACCGGCTCCGAACATCCCGCTTTTTGGTTACCTTTTTGAATATTTATGAAAAATTGAAACGTTTTAGCGCGCCCAGATTTTGGGTATTCCACGGCTCTCTCGTTTGCCCGCTTGTTAACTAATTGTATTTTTTCGTTCAGGCTGATGGGGATTCGTGGCCCACGCACAAAAATGATTTAAGTGCGCTTCCATTAATTACGTTTGAGGTGGGTGGAAAGTGCGCACTCGTATCTCTGCGGCTGCTGAAACTTTAATATACCGAATTCCTGGATAATTAACACGCTAAGCGAATGAAAAATGCACGAGAAGGGACGCCGGCCCGCTTGACAGCGCTAATAATTGCCGGCGCTTAAATTTAAACTGAGATTGAGTTAGTTCAACCCTCATCAGCATCATAAACGGACCCAATTTTTATTTCCAACTCTTATAAAATATCCTGCCAGGTGAGCAAAAGGAGCAAAAGGGTTTAGATAGTTAAGGGCAGGCTGCGAATTGTTTTTCAAGCAAATTTCGTCAGTTATTCTTTATTAGTAAGTTAGCTGCTAAAGATCAAACAACTTCGGCAAGCCGAAGTTAATATACCCTTGCAGTTATTACAAAACGACTATATTCGATGTCTTTGCCTACCATATAATACTAAAAACAATGCGCTGCATTTTGCTATCAGCAATATGGTATTGTTTTCCGATTTTGACAAAACATGAAAACAGCAAATAATACATTTTTGCTACTCATTGAGTCATTATTCGTTGGAGAAAAAATTAAAAACGATTACTTGTACCTTGTTTGATTTAATACAAATTCAATAGTTAAAACTTATATTAAATATACAAAAAATTGGTTAATAAAATATAAACACGTATTTACAATTAATTGTATTATGTATATTTACGAATTTTTGCCTTCAAAACAATTTGAACACAAACGAAATTTTTATAGTTCTAAAAAACCAGCAAGCTGCCCAATAATCAAGTTTATCTTCAAGTTTACATATGTAAATATATATAATTAATAAACATAAAATCGTATAGTATCAAAAGGTGATATCTTAAATATAATATAATGAATTATCAAAAGAAGTCAATAAATGAATAAACAGCGGAATACACTATTTTTACATAAGGCCTTTAGTCAAAAATCGAAAATCATAGCCTACTTATAAGAGCAAATATCTTTTTTTTTTTTATATATTTATTTTCGCCGGAATCGTTCAATGCCATTTAAACATAACCGGACGTATAAGGACATATATACATATATAGTAGATATTATACTATTTAAACTGCAAGCAAATATCTTATCAAATATTTTTAGTGATTTTTATATTTCAATATGAAATCATATTTACTGCTACCTATGTGGCAGCTTGAGCAGATTGTCAATGGAGATGAGAGATATTTATTCAAAACTTTATTAATAAAATGATTAAACTTCACTTAAACAGCCGCATAATCTAAAATCGAGTTCAACAACAACTTATATGGATAAAGGAACTTAAATCCAGAAACTGAAGCAAAAGTTAATCATGGCAAGCGTAGTCATTTGATGAACGAAGCCAGCAAAGTTCTGGCCCACTTATTTAGGTAAATGCTTAGCCTATTTGGCCCCAACAAAAGGGTGTGCCAAATTCCCAAGTGCAGCCTTTTCCTCACTTTTCCTATGATAGACACAAGAATGAAGTCGGCAATTTTCCACACCAAAAACTTTCAACTATAACTAGTGCTTACGTGTTTGTTTTTGCATTTCAGTAGTATACACATACATCAGAGTTTCAGTTTTAAACCTATCAATTTAGTTTGCTCTCCTAATCCGCCCGTTGAGATCAATTAGTGTGGGAAAAGGAAAAGCGCACGAACTTAACACTTTTACTTCTACACTTGCCCCGACTCACGTCGACCCCGAAAAGTTTTCACTTCGAATTTTAACTTTGTCTTGCCGGAAATTTTAGTATTTTTCTTTGTTGCTGACGAAAAGTCCCTGCCAAACGTGACAGGACAACAACAAGAGGACATTGATACTCGGCGTGGAAATTTCTAATGAAATTTCTGGTGAAATGTTTGTACGAAGGCTGATTATATTGATCCCAAGTTAATAGCATTTGATTAACAAGGGTACCTGGGTTACTTTGTAAAGTATTTGGCAAACTTCCATTGGTTTTTTTTTTCGAAGTAAGCCCTCGTTCTAGTTATCCAAGTTAGATTAATGCACAGGAAAGTATTTCAATTATTGTTTATTATGGTTTGAAATATAATAATCAGCTATGGTGTTTAATAAATGATTTTGTAGGACATTTTCTTTCCTAACTTTCAATGACACTGCTCTTCATCTTAACCTGCTGCGATGTTTTCTTTGTGGGTTTGATTGACTAAGCTTCCCAGGTCGTGTTTGCGTGTAACCTCCGATAATTTTCCTATTTCCAGACCACAATCAGCTCAAGTGAATTGCGGGGAAAAGGGCGGTGGGTGGGTACATCGTCTGGGGCTTGCAGACAAATGACTTAATTACTTTTTTAAGTCGGTTAATTAGTTTCGGCCAAGAGCAGCAACCAAATGGAACTGGTCAACGAACGATGACAGAAATAGCAACTGGAACTGGAGAATGAAAAAACGAGTCAGAAAGTTAAACATAAATTACAAGAAACTGAAATGGCCTGCATTGACTCAAGTTCATAGTAGAAAAAAACAGAGTTTAACATTTATTAATGCTGTTAACACTTAAAGGTTTGAGTTCTCTGGCCAGTTTTCTCTATAAGCCAATTTATTTGGTGTCGTTGGTGCAAAGACAATCCATAAAACTTAGCTATGTGACAGTGGGTCAAAACTCATTAGTGCCTAATCTAATTTCGTAATTATTAAGGACCAATTAAAACTAATTTTGCTCTGTGAACTGCAAATTTCATTCAAATCTACCATAACTTTATTGCAATTCCATTTGAATAATTTTTTTTGGTCAGTGTTTGCATTTCCTAAAGCATGAATTATTAAGCTTGTTTTGCTAATTGTTCCATTTAATTTACGGACATGTGAGCAAATTTCAATGCCCAAATGCCTATAATTTTCCCAATTAAATTTTTGCGCGGCGCATAAATTTCCATTGTTGACCATTGTGCGGACAATCAAACAAAAAATTGAAATACAATTTATACATAAATTAATGGACTATCGATGGGCGTGGCTGAGCTGAGAATTAAATGCCGGCAGTGGGAGTAGTTTATTTGCGCTTCCCTTGCTGATTTTTTGCTGCTGATTTTCCCTTATTTTCCTTCGATTGTTTTTCCGCATTAATGCGCTGCTTTGCAGCTTTTGAATGGCCCGAAGTGATGAGGCGATGCTGATAATATCCTGTAGTTCTTATTTAAACAATCACTTTAACTATAAAAACTAAAGGGAATTTTATGGGTATATTTTGTAACTTATTCTATTTGATAACACTTATCTTCTATAAGCTTATGTCCCTTTATGTCCCTTTATGTCCCTTTATATTCTTTCTGGCACATTTTTTGATTAAAAAGGAAATAGGCCCTTATTGAAAGTTTCAAACTGATATAATTTTTTCATATAATTAATATTTTTAATATATAATTTAGAATAGTTTATTATTAACACATATAAATAAGTAAATTTATTTAACATTTTGCCTTGGTCATATTTAACTGCATTCCATATGCAAGGTAAATGTAATTCTACGATGCAAGGTACCTCATAGTCGACTAAGGAATCTCGCATTCTTTACGATGGCATTGCGTGTTTTATGGGACTATTAAATGGCCGAGGAGCGAGGCTCAGATCACTTCAGTTCAGTTCAGTTCAGCTCGGGATGAAATTAATTGCTTGCTATCTTCAAATTACTCATACGACCCGTCGTCCCTCTCGCTTTTGTTCATCTGCTTACAACGAGCAGCTCCTGCTGGCCTGTGTCATTTACATTTACCGTTTCAGTTACGGCCAGGGTCCTTTCTGCAAATCCTTTTCGAGATCCTGCCGGAAGCGAGCGCTCGTAAATTACCTGAATAATGCAAAATAACAATATTTACCCCATTGTTCTCGACCGCCCGACTCCCTTCGTAGGTGTTTCTTTTTTGAAGGAGATAATCTGCTCAGGTTTAAATGGAATTTTAATTATTTTAACCAGCCGGAGAACTTGAGTTTCTTTGCCAGCGGAGAATAGCGGCACTCAAAAGTTATAGCGGGCATAATTAAATGCGCAAACTAAGAAGAATAGTGGGAATTAAGAAAGCATTTCGATTACCCAAATTTTGGACATAAAAGCTAAAAAGTTAATGGGACGATTTTATATGAAATTTTCTGATTTTTGCCGATTTCTTGCTGTCTTCTGATTTATTATATATATCAATTGAAAAATACTTAAAGCTATTTAATGTTTTTTAAGCCCATCCACTTGGATTATTTCTTTGGTAACCAACTTACAAGCACTCTAATTTAATCAATTTAATTAGCTTTGAGAATATAATTAAAACAATAATTTATAAGTATTCCGTATTTAATGCTATGCTTTGTATTTACATCAAACACCACCATTGTGCCATAACAACACCGAAACTTGCAATACAGACAAAACTGAGCTATGTATTTGTATAAGTGAGTACATATATATGTATACATATATAGCTAGCACATCGATAAATGATGATGTTCATTATGTGCGGCGCGTCTTTTGCGATTTAATTAAAGCACGAGGGGGGTGATTGCTTCGCATGTCGGCCAGCGATTTTTCAGCCACGAACAAGGAGGGGAGGGGGGGAGGGGGGGCGGACAGGTCAAAGGAGATAGCATCATCGATGAATTGCCGTTGCCATTTAATAGCCGATGATGCCGACCGATTGCTTTTCCCCTGTCCCCGTCCCCCTCTCCCTCACCATCTCTGCCACAAAGTCCTGTCTCTTTCATTCCTGGCACTGCACACGTTCCAGTTTGTTGCTGCCATCGTGCACGTAATTTCCGTTTCCGTTTCAGCGAACGGCAGCCGGTGACACGCGACAGCTGTTTGCACATACTTAACGCACACACACGCACCCAGTGGGAGGCGCATCCTTACACACGCACACTTGCGCAGGCACACACTGGGAGAAAAAATGTCTTAACTAAGCTTTTAAAAACCTTTTAAAACGGCAATAAATTGTTAGATATTTTAAAAAGCTACAGACCTAGTTTTAAAAATAACTTTTTTCGACAAGGCACATATGTTTTTCAAAAAAGTGTACTAAATAACGAGGAAATCGATTTGAAAACAATTAATAAAGTTTCTGTAAGTAGGCACTGACTTAAATTAATCCAAATACATTATCTAGATTCGTTACAGAATTTAATAAGCTTGGTGATTTTATAACAAATTTAAATAGATATCTAAACTAACATTCATAGGTCGCATAAACTACAAATAAAAAGTAAAAGTAAAACTCAGCTTCCGAAGATATTAAACTTTTTTAAATCTCTATAGACTTTTATGTTTTAGAAATTTAAATTATCTTAAAAATATATGTGTCAAAACTTTGTAAATAATAATAATAATAGTAAATTGAGGTGAAATGTGTACCGAATCACAAAGCTTTCAAGGACAAGGAACCATCTTGATTATACACTTGCTTAGCATATAGCTAACCTTTCTTATTGATGATCGCTTAAGGACTTGCCCTGCACTTAATTTATTATTGGCTATGATTTCTCTCAGTGCACACACGCACACTCACGCATAGGTACCCTCACATGTCCCTCGGTTTGTTTGCATTTGTGTTACTATGCCATTGACTGCGAATCGGAGCGTGAAGGCCATTACAAGTCTGATTATATTGAATCAAAGATTCAATATTTAAAATTGCACGCACACAGCTCATACACACCCGCACATCAGTCCTGTTCGATGTTAACCGTTTTTGCGGCACAGACGGGGATATACATATATTGTAAATGTTTGTCTGTGCGTGTCGCTTTATGAGGAATCGAGGTGGAAATGAGTCACTGAATTGGGGGAAAATGGAAATGGAAAAGCGGAGGGGTTCGGGGAAGTTTTCCTGACTTGCCGACGGAGTCAAGCGGAAAGAGCAAACCATTTAAAATTATTGTTCAAGCACAACGAAGTCAATATTAATAAGTGAACAATTTGGGAACTTTATTTCAGCATTTCATATTTACCAAGTGATGATAAGCGTATTGAGGCCAAACTGAAGTTATTGCAAGCATTCTGGGAATTTAGTTAATCAGCAGGAAGGGAGAAAGAAAAATTGTTCTTGGGAAAATTTTATTCAGCCTTGTGATCTTCTTTTTAGTTTTTTTTTTGTAAAAAATTAATGTTGTTTAAATAGTGTACATTAATACGTACATGTAAACAAATTATTTATTCTGAGCCAACAGTACGTATGATCGATAACATTTTAGACCATTTACTTAAAGAAATATCTTTTATAAATATCTTAAATGCCTCAATGCATACTTTTAAAGTTCCAAGTCTCGTTGGATTTAACAAGCTCTATTTTGTCCTTTATAGACAGTTATGTATTCTTAAATTCACCCCCATCTCTATTAAAAATGTTTTCTTGAACAAAAAAAAAACAATATCCTTTTTTCGTAAAGGGTGCCAAAAAGAGTTTTCTTTTTGTTAGCCATTAGGAAAACAACAAACGATGATTTCCCGCACTTAATTGTTATCTTTGCATAAGCATGAACAAAACAATTGCCATTTAATCGCAATGAAAACGAACTTTTCGGGGCTTTCCAGCAGGGATATTTAATTACACAACCACTCACTGTCGCCGCCGAGAGAAAGTGAGAGTGAAAGTGGAAAAGTGCGAGGGAAAGTGCCAAGCAATAGGGATAATCCGAAAGGCTTCGCAAGCAGCTCACCAGCTTAGCACGCCAAACATTGTAAGCCAAAGGCATGACAGAGTTTTCCCGCTTTCCCCACTTTCCCGCATTCCCCACTTTCCCACCGATGTAATTACACATGTGTGAGCGGGGTAGATTATTGTTATTGTGAATGTTATTTTTATTTGCACGTCAACCGCAAACTCATCCAAGTGAAATTGAAGCAAAAACAAGGCTTAACATCTTAAGGCGGCGCATTGTGGGAGCCTTGCAAAATGATGACAACGCTTGAGGTTGTCCCCCTATTTTCCCAGGTTTAAATTTTCTTTTTGTCAACACTGAGAAAAACTTCTGCCCACGTTAAGGCTGTAAAAAATGCATATATTTTAAAATGTCTTCTAATTTTTGTTTTGTTGATATTACTCGTTTTTGAGTGATTTTGGGTGCGAATTAATTTCTGTGGTGGTTTTTTTAAGTCACCAGGAATATATTTACATTTCGCCATGATAACCTATATTTGATCGTATTTATATATTTCAGTGCAATATTTTCCTCTCTCTGTGCACCGCAATTTCATTTTCACTCGCTCACACTTTTCCTTTGTTGCCGCATTTTGCATTTGGGCTATAATTGTTTGTTTGTTTATTTAGCCTGCCACCTGCCTGCCTGCAGATTAGCAGAAAGATTTGATGAGCACACGCTGGGCGGTAACAGCAGGACTCGGGGACTCAGAAGGAGGGAAAGTGGGGGGGGAGTTTCTAGAAATATTGCGCCAGCAAGAATAATTCACTGCAATTATATGGAAACGCTGTAAGTTTCTTTCCCGGTTCGAGTGTTTGTTATACTGTGTAACAACCCGCAGAAACAAGGAGAATGTTTGGAGTGGCAATTGGTCGACAATTGGGTACCCTTCTCAAGAATATTGAATAAATTTAACTGATATTGAATGAATTTAAATAATAATAATATTTACAAATTTTGGTAGGAAATAGAAAGACAAATAAAATGATTGAATTAAACTACGAGATAAAAATAAGTGGGTCTGATTTGTTTCAGCAACTAAAAATTCCTGAAAAATAATTACTCAGTAAATATTGTACTTATCTTTTTTGATTTAATTTATTATAAATAGTTAGTTCCAAATGCGTATCATTTAAGTCCCTGCATAATACCCTACTTACCCTGTGATAACATCGCTTAAACCTTTTTACTTCTCATTTTTTTTTAACAATTCCCTGTAATTGAAAAGCGCTGAGCGGCTGAGGATTCTGCAATGCCGAAGTGGCGAATGGGGGCGAGACAAAGTGAAAGGGGCGGGGCTGAAAAGGGCGCTGGAGAAAGTAGCAAAGGAAAGTGAGGGAAAGTTAAGCAAAGCGGAGCAAAGTTTACTTATCATGGCAATGCCGCCATATCCGCCTGGTAATCGAAATTTGCAAAAAGGGATATAGGGATATGGGCTACACATATACGAAAATATACACTGAGAAAAACATTAGTCATCGGTGCCACAAATCTCTAAAAAAGAGCAGTCTTATTTTTAGCATAATGTTGACTACTCAAACATTGTTTTATAATATATTTCGTTTCCTTGTTTTCTTATTTTTACATTGAAATGCACGAAACTATTTAGTTTGATATAATTAGAAAATCACCATAAGACTTGTTAACTCCCGAACTGATAATAAATACTTTTAATACTTTAAAACTTCACAAAATGATTGCATATAAATACAGTAATTATTAAAATATTTGGGCTTGAAAAATCAAATTTTGTTAGTGTTAAAACTGACTTTCTGGCTTTGTTTTACATTATTTATTTCATTTTCATAGGCTTAAGAATCAACAGATTGAAGCAATGCTTTTCTCAGTGCACAGGCGTTCACCAGGTGTTTTGTTGGCCTCTGCTGTTGGCTCCCAGTGAAATATTCATTTGCATCTAAGGAAATTGTTTTGGTTTCAATTTTTCCCCCTTTTCTTCTCAGCTCATTGAGATTTACTGGGCATTGTGCGGTGAATGATGCCAACGATTTTCCCTTTTTCTTGCCAGAGAAATAGAATTGAAAAATTCTGCTCAAAAGTGAAAATCATGGCCAGAAGTTTACCCAATTCGTGGAGGCAGGGAGCGGGGAGCGGGGAGCGGGGAGCGGGGAGCTGGGGGTATTCTGGATTCCGCAAACATTCCTTTGAATTGGGATCGGGTGTGGGGCTTTGTGCGGTTTGAATTCCTGGTTTCGGGGCTGGCCACATTCCCATTCCGCCATAATTGGCCAATTGTCGGTGTCATTAACATGCACGTCATTATTGGCAGCAGTCCGTACTGTGTGTGGAATCGGTCCGCAATCTCCTGAATATTTCATCAACCCTCCTGACAACAACCGACTGACGGCAACAATGACACCGTTAAACATCAAATACAACACACAAAAGGTGTTTAAAAATTAAATTAAAGCTAAAAGCTCACAAAATAATGAAATGAGCGAAATGAGCAAAGTACTCAGACAAAGTGGTTAAAAACGTGGTTGTGTCGGTGTGACAACAACAAATAACGATTACAGTAGCCATTGCACTCAGCAAAAATGTATTTTTGTGATATTTTCCTTCTTTTAAAATTTGTTTTCTGTTTAAGTTTATTTAAAAATAAGCTTTTAGCAATTGTTGGTGAACATTTAATAGCTTTATTGGCAATAGCAATTTTTAATGAAAATGTCACAATGTTTTTTTAATATGTTTATCTCTTATTGTGGCCATTAATACATTTTTTATTTATACCTTTGGAAAGACTTTAAAATATCTCAAAATTATGTCAAATCAATAAAAAGAGAAATATATTTATGTAGCAAGTTAAATTTAAAATTTATGTTTGCATTTCTAGTACGTACTATTTATTTTTTTTATATAGATATATATCTTATGGCTTAAAACTATAAGGATTTGAAGTTCAGATTTTAAGAAAACATTTTTTTTTAGTGCGTCAGGAAGGACAGCAAAAAAAAACAACAAATAGTAGCGCGCGGCAGCAACAATAAAATCGCGGTAACAATTCAATTAAAATATTTCTGCATAAATTTTCAACGCTCGCAAAAAGCCGCTTGAGTGGCCGCAAAGCATGAAAAGCTTGTGGGCGGAAAACGCCTCGGGGGTGGTGGAAAAGCAAAACCCCCATTTCCACGGAGCGTGTGAGAGCGAAACAAACAATCAAACCGCAACGCCTATTGGGGTAGGAAGTGAATGATTGAATGACAATTGCATTTGCTCGGATGTTCGGCCAATTTTTTGTCTCTTTTTCCTGTCCAGTTTATGCGGTGTAAAGTTGACGCAAAATGGTAAAAGTGTGGTAGGAAAATGCCGGGGTAGCGGAAGTGACGGGGAAGCAATTAAGTCCCAATTGAAAGCGAACCACACCTGCAAAAAGGCATCATCGTTTCTCGATGTCAATCCTAAAGTAAAGCAGAAGTGAAATATTGGCAAGAGATTACAAAAACTATAAAAAGATGAGGCACATGGATACAAAGAAAGAAATATACTTGAATAATTGTTTCTACTTCTATGGTTGAAAGAGAAATAATTGTAGGGGCTTAAATAAAAATATCTATAAAATCAAAATAAATAATTAAGTTTACGATAAATAGGAAAAGTAATACAAGAGATTGAACTGTTAATTTAAATTTAAGTGAATCTTAATTAAAATCTTTAACTAAGTCCCACACTCAAAACTATATTTTAAGCGCAGGTAATTTTAAAATTCGGAATTAAAATAAATCATTTTGAATAAAAATATTTAAAAATAAGAGAAATTATTTTGTATTAAGCAATATATATTTTACAAAATTGTGAAATTGTGGACCACTACTGCAATTACAAATTTGTATGAAAAACTGCTACGGAAAAACACAAAAATTATTCCACCAAAATAAATGTTTAAAGCCATGAAAATTGTTGTTCCCACAACCCAGTTCATAAACTAACAAGGACATAAACATCCGGCCCGAATCCACAATGGGCCGAAAACATGTGTGTGTGGCGAATATTGTCAAGAGGTTGGTGTTTGCCGGCCTTAAGCTCGTTGACAAATTTTTTAGCCCCCGAAAAACGTTTCCTCGCGAAATGCATGCTTTATTGTCGCTGGCTGGCGATGCGTTCATAGAAATGATAACAATAAAATATAGTTGAAAAAAGCGTACGAATTTTCGCCCCCAAATTGTCCACTTTATCCTGTCCCGAGTTCCGTTCTGTGTGTGTGTGTGTGTGTGTGTGTGTGTGTGTCGCATCCTGTTCATCCTTGCTGCTCGTTCACATTCACATTGCCACCGACAACAACAAGCACCGCATTTTGTGGTTTTTGACAATTCGTCAGACATTGTTGACACAGAGTCTGAGCAGGTTCGTTGTCGCTGTCGTCCAATGCGGTTACTTGGATTGTCCGTTACCCGGTTCCTCCTCAGTTACTTCGAGTTTGTTTTCCATACCCTGCAAATATCCTGTCGCCTAGTGGGTATATTGCATATTGCATACTGCACAGCATAAACAGCCTCAGAGCTACAGCTCTCTCCCAATTACTTAAGCTTACGTTTCATAAGAGCGTAATTCTCAACGCAATCAACATATTATTGCTTTTTTTAGTAGCAATTATTTTTGTAAGTTTTGTTAAAGCTAGAAAAGAGTATGTTGCTGCTTAAATTAAACCAATTCCAAATGTATTTTGCGCATTTACAATCTGAGTTTTGTAACTGTCTTGCAGTCATCATACTTTTATAGCTAATAAAACTAGATCGTCATTTTATTTTTTATTTTTAAATTTATTTGTCCTTAATGCTTATATTGTATACTATTTATGAATAAAAATATTGGGTCAATTTGAAAAAATATAACTAGAAATATAGACTAAAACGAAAACTGTAATGCTTGGATGATTTATTTTGCAAGGTTATTTGTAAAGATTTTTGTGTTATAGCTACCAGGTATTTTGCAGTCTAAAACACCCTTACACCCTAAAATAAAATGTTTATTTGTACCATTTTGTGATATCTGCAAAAGTTGAAACAACCTCAAACCACAGGTGAGATTTGTACATTTTATTTATTTCCTTTCACTTGATGAATTTCACAAATTTCGTTCGTTTTTGGGTAATTTTGCTGGCATTTGGCAATTAAATTTATTGCGGGTCAGAATAGTTTCGATTTTAGATCTGCAAAAACGATTTCTCCGAATGTCCGAATTCATTGGGAAATTGTGTTTTCCTGAGTTTTGGGGTTTCGGGTTTGTGTTGATGATTTTAGTATTTACACGTATGTTAAAACAATGCAAAATTGGCTTAATAAAGTGCCTTAAATCTGAATACCGTTGAAGCACCACATATTCAAATCTCAAAACATATGTTGCATTTTTTAATAAATTTCAAATGTACATGGGAATTTTAGTTTGTTACTATTCTGATGCTAAGCTTGCTTTTCGTTTCGCTAAATCCCTTGTAAAACAACTTTTGTTTTGTTTTGTTTTTTTTTGGTTTGTTGTTTTTCACAATTTGTTGTGTTTTACATTTTGGTTTGGGTCTGTTTCGGTTTCCTTTTGTTTTGATTTTGACTCACCTGCGCAGGTTGGCAGTGGTGTGTAAGCCTTTTGTAAGTCGGTTCATTTCGCTTTTGTTGTCGCTCGCTTGCCGTTTAACTCCCCCGAGCCCCGAGCCCTCTTGTCCCCTTAACCCCAGGGTGCAGGACACATGGAAAATCCTTTTCGCTGAGCACTTTTGGCAGACATGTTTTATGCCACCTGCTGTTGTTGCCGCTGCGGTTCCAAACACTGTGTTGTCGAGTGTTGTCTGTTGCTTTCGGGTTCTGGTTTTGGTTTTTGGTCTCTGGCTTAAATGGTTACGTCCTTTTTTTATATTCACAGCTTCGGTCGTTATGAATTTTTCAATTTTCTGCAATTTTTGCTGCCCCAAAATGTTGCCGCTGTCGGCTGTTGCTTTTCTGATTGCTGCTGTGCAACTTGTTATTGCTTCTGTTGCTTTTACTGTTGCTGCTGCTGTTGTAAACTTTGTTATGGTTGCTGGTGGTACTGTTGCTGTTGCAGCTATTGCTGCTGGATTTGATGTTTTTTTTTACTTTAATGTGGCCACTGTTCAGACTGAGGTTGCTGATGTTGCAGCTGTTGTTGCAATTAGACGTTCTCCTCTATGGTGATTTTTTAACACTTTTACAAAAGTCAAGTAATGTTATTGCCCCACATATTACCTTATTATCGGTATTTAATTTGTTTCTTTAAGTCATAAGTAATAGGAATATTGCATTTATATTTTCTTTTGAATATACTTTTTATCTAAGACTATTTTGATTGCTGTTAACATTTCATTACTACTTTTATGATTTGTTTGATATTTTTTTTATAATCCAGTAACTTTTTGCTGAAATTTTAGATGTTGCTGCTGCAGTTTGTGGCATTTGTTGCTCCTGTTGCAATTGAGGTTGCTGATTCTAGTTAAATTTGCTGCTGGTGTTGCTGTCGTTTTCCAGTGCTTCTGATGGCTGTGTTAGCGATGATGTTGCTGCTGTTATTGTAGCTTCAATTCGCGTTGCTGTTGGATACTCTGGTTTTACAATTGCTGTTACACGGCAGCATTTTCAGGTGTTTAATAGTTGTCGAGTTCATTTGCAATATGCCAGCCAGGGGGAACTGTAGGGACATTAAGGGAAGGCTGCGGGCAAGTGAACTGAAAAATGGGAAACTGGGGGGCGGGGGGAGTGGCATTGTTGCCTTAATAGGCCGCCGGCCATGTGGCTGCGCGGTTCACCGTCTGTTTACTGCACAGTGGACGAATAAGTTTTGTTTATTTATATATCATTTAAAAAATTAAATATTATATTTACTAAAAAATTCATTGTGTACTTAAAATACACCCAACATCTAAAATTTTTAGCAGACTTCTTACCTGTGAAAAATATAATTCGATTTCAGTTAAAAACATTTTTTATTTACCATGTTTTTCGTTCTTGCAATACTTTATTAGTAAAAGGAATGCAAAATTAAGAACTTAAAACGTAAAAAATGTGCATAAAATGTTCACTGACTGTTCTATTTGAAATTATTAAATATTGTAGTAAATGTAAATGAGAAGGAGTTACTAAGTTATAAGATGTATCTTAAGATGTATAGCTGATTAGATCCACAGAAACATAAGTACTTAAATTGAGGAAAATCTACAAAGCCACAAACATTATAAAATAAGATAGGTCATACCAATATTTTTAAGCTGAGAATATTTTTAGACCACATCCAAAAAAAATCGAATGCTATAAAGGAAACCAATTAACCGAAATTGTAGATAGCTTTTTTTGTGATTCTCCCAGCGTACTTCTTTTCGTGCTCCCTGGATTCCCAGCTTGAATTGCCATCGACAGGTGCTCATTGCATTCATTGCACAAACTCCCAGTAAAGCAGTCATTTTCCTGAATGTGTGTGTGCAGGATTGGAGGCATTATGCGTCCTGATTGTCCTTTTCGGTTTTTGTGGTCTTCGTTTTTCATTTGGCAAACTTTTGCATAGATAGACTGAGTAGAGTTTACCAATTATCAAAAATAGAATTTTAATTATACATTCTGAATTTGTATAGCTCCATAAAATTTGAAAGTTTTTCGCCCATAACCCCTGAGACAATTTCCCTTGAAAAAAACTTTCACAGACTAAATCGTTGCAAATTTTGTTTGTTAGTTTTCCGGGCTTGGATTGAGCCTTGCGATTCCATCGGTTTGTGGACTTTTAAGTACTTAAATGCCTTTAGAAAACTTCGTTACTGCAATTGAGATTGCCACAATGATACCGAGTAAGTTGTGAAATTGTTTAATGGAGCGTTAACATCTAAATAATAATGTAAAATAATATTTTAATAATAACAGAATAATTGCACTATTTATAATAATGTTTATTGTAATATAAATATTAAATATTCCTTTTAAACGTTTAATATAAAATTTTTGGAAAGGAAAACTCTCAAAAAACCACACTAAGATCAACTTGATTGTAGTTTTCATAAAAACCGTACCATGTGCGTAAAGATTTCTCAATTTGATTACATATTGTTATTAAAATAAACCAGATGTTGACTATACGAAACTTATTCTGCCCAAAAGTTTCGGTGAAAAAAACATTTAAAATTTTTGATATCAATTCCAAGAACTAATGGAATATTTGCACTTTAATAATTTTTAAGCTAAGTTCAAATATGTATTTACATATGTATATGCATGTGTATGAATGCGCAATTGAAATGTATACATACACATGTACATACAAATATATGTATGTAATTAAACTATTTGCTCAAGTTATTTATACGTACATATTTTTGTACGTATGTACACACTGTTGCGATAAAATAATATCACTGCGGCAATACAAAATGCACAAAAGCTAATTAAAACTATATTAGAATATGGTCTAAAAATTCGGTATCAGATTTTCGCGGTCATTTTTTCCGTATGTGCTTATCATTAATGTATTGTTATTCAGAAATTTGTATTAGAAAACACGATCAATTTATTTCAGCTGAATAGACAGAACGGGTTATTGTGTACATGAACTAATTCAAATTTAAATTTGTTTTGCAAATTATTTCAGATACCCCATTGTCGTAAATTGCTAAAAGTTTGGGTTGTGGCAATTATATGGTTTCCCCAAATAAACAAAAATGTACGTGCAAATATTAAAACAAAGGACATGGAAACTGACCCTTTCGAACCTATCCATAAATACAGTCTTAGAATCAGGCGAACAGACTCGTTTATCGCCACAGATACGAGCACCCACAATTACATTTCGGACAGATATACTTGGATATCCTGGGATATCCTTGGATTGGGCTGGCCGACGTTGGCCCAGCTCGTTGGTTATGTAATTAAGGTTTTTGCTGCCAGTGTCCTTAGATCCTTGGAGACGACTGATTAATAATTGCAGTGGTCGATTGACACTTAATAGCCTTGATTGCGAATACATTTGTGGGGCAGGCAAACCAGACAAACTAGACAAACCCAAGGAAACTTTCGTTCTTTTCGCCCAGCGTCCTTTGGGTCCTGCGCATATCCTTGTTATTATGGTTATGACTCGAACATAGCTGCTAATCACACTCGAAGGCATTACACACATTGGATTCGAAAGGCAAATAATAACGCACCAGAGATGGGTGGCAAATGAGTGGGAATACTCGGCCAAATTGATCCTTATTGAGGCAACAGGCAGCAGCTGTGTGTGTTTTTGTTCATGTTCGCCTCTTCGCATCTTACTCATTTGGTAGTAGCTCTGGCAACCTTTGACCGCCTTTCGCTGTAGTTCTTGTCGTTGTTGCTGCCCTGTGGCCCGTGGAAGCGGCAAATAGCAAAATGGAACAGCAAATTGAAGCAAAGGAACGTCTCGACCCGCCGTCCTCTTCGCCGGATCCTGTGGCCTCGTACAATGCGGCTTTTGGTCTCAGTTGTCCCAGGTCCTGATGCCAAAACGCAGCCATCGTTCTGCTTTTTGTCCTTGTGTTTCGCAGGCAGCACTTTTTTCGACGGCATTACAGGCTGGCGGATTCAAAGGATACTCTTTAGACAAGGTTAATTGGGTAGTAACGTGACTATATCGATTTTGGTGTTAGTTGACAGCTTGAAACTGCTTGCTTAAAAGTTTAATTCACTTTGAATCCACATTCCCCAATTTAAAAAAAAAATATAATAAAATACCCAATTCAAAGGATTTGAGTTTTATATTTATTTACATTTGATTTTATAATACTGAGAACTGTTATAAATTCTTGCAATATATTATCATTCCATAAAATATTTATATTGTAAGTCCATAAACTATTTATATTGTGTATCTGCCTAGACACGATTAATCCTTCATAATTTCCTAACTATTTCTTTGAATAAAAGAAACCAATTTTTAAAACAAACATTTAATAAGCAAAAGCATAACTTGCAAATGTTATGCTTAATATGTCTTAGATAAATTAAATTAAAGATTTAATTAATTCCAATGTTGTTGAAAAACTTCAATTTATTCTTTCATTATTCTTTAAAATTTCATATCAATGTCAAAGCAACGCGTTACAAGCTAATAAGGAATTTAAGACTTTGTTCCAGTTTGAAAAACGCAACGGTAGCCTGTGAAATTCTAGATATGGAATATAATTCTCATGTGGCCAAAAAAATTCGTTAATTTTAATCATATTTGAAGACTTTCTGTGGAAAAATAAGCAACCGAATCCCAAAGGAAACATCAAATCGCTTGAGGCTTAAAGAAAACCACATTCTCAACTTTTTAAAAACAGTTCCCACAGTCTGTGATCCAAGAATGTCATTTGACATTTCACCAAAAAAAACCAGACGAAATAAAATAAAATATTATGCGAAGAAGGCGAACAAAAAATGAAGACAGACTTTGTTGTCCTTGTCAGCGTGGCTACAACTTCCTTGGGCCAGGACGACGTCGGAAGTGGCAGCGGAAATGAGTAGAAAACATACAACTCACTCAAAGCTTCCGCTCTTTTGCGTCTCTTCCACTCGAATAAAGGGAAAATTTCATTTTGAGTGAAAATCAGGCCACACACGAACCCACTTCGGCTGCGTTCGGCTTGTGCTTCGTATTTCCACTCATCCGACATTGAGCGTTTGTGGAGCATTCCTAGAGATGCCAACTCAGCTTTAGGCGGGAAGAAGCTAAAAAGAAAATGCACTAAATTGATTTAATTAAAAAGAAAGGATCACTGAAAGTTTTTTATTTTATACCGGAAATTTTGTTATTTTCAGTTTTATCATACCCTTGCAGAGTGTATTATAATTTTAAGCAAAAGTTTGCAACGCAGTGAAGGTCACATTTCCGACCCAATAAAGTATATATATTCTTGATCAGCATCAGCAGGCGGTAGATCTAGCCATATCCGTCTGTCCGCCTTTCTGACTGTTTCTACGCAAACGAGTCTCTCAAATGAGTTTCTGTTGGGTGGATGGGTCTTTGATATCCTGTAGCTTCCATAGGAACAATCGGGAAAAAAGGAAATAAAATTAAAATTATTTCTTAACATAAAACCAAATTCTGCGATTTGTAGTATTCTTTTGCAAATTCAGAAACACTGTTTTACTTTTATAAAAATCGGAAGATAACGTCTACCGCCTGATACAGTTAAATTGGAACGATCGAAAAATGTATTGGAATATCAAATAAGCTTCATTGTTTAAAAAAAAAAAAAAATTAAAATCGAAAAATATTATTTTATTTTATTTTTTTTTTGGTAACAGCTCCAAGGGAATATAAACTTCAGTTTGCAAAGTTTGCTTCCTTTCTTGCTTATATTTTTAATGGATTTTATATCCTTTATAATTGCATTTGAAAAAATAATAAGGTATATATTTGTTTATATATTATTTTGATTAAATAATTTCATACTTACATTATATTTTAATTTCGTTTGGCTTTTAAGATCGACTTATTGTGTATACAAAGTAGGCTATTTGGTGAAGTCAATACATGAAATGCTAAAAAGAAAATAAAGTAAAATATATATGAGAGAAAAGTTAATAATTTTAACTAAGGAAAGCATTTTTTAAATGTTGTTCAAGAAAAATATTTATTTCGGCCTTAAAGTGAGTTCTAAAAATGTTGAACAAGAGTCTTTCATTGTACATTTGTCATTACAAGCCTAAAAATCAATTCGATTGCTCTCACTACAATTTGATTTAATATTTGTGTTCATAAGAAATTTAAAAATTACTTATAACTTACTTGCAAACACTAAAAAAATTTAAAAGAAAAATGCGGACCTCAAGCCGTAATTACTTTTATTTAATTATAAGAATTTAAATTGAATATGCCCACAAGAAAATGTTCAAATAGAAAGCTAGGCTGAATTGTAATTAATTGTATGCAATTAACTAGCCGAAAAATCATAAACAAAAAATTGAAAAGCATTTTATTTAGTGGGAAAATCAGGTTGTAATTGCCTTTTTTATGATTGAAAAGCACATTCATATTTGTTTATGCTGATGGATAAGCAGGGCAGGCAAAAATACCCAGATTTGGCGGGAAACCCAGATGAATGCGCAGTCCTGATGGGGCGACAGCAGCAGTAGCAGCATCCGCTGTGGCAGCGGCAACAGTCGAGCGGCAGACTCGATGCAGCAGAGCCAGAGATTCCGGCATTACGTATACGCCCAGTCTACGTCGAGTTGGCCACGTGTACGGACACGCGGCGCGGTTCGCTTCCTTCGGTGGCAGCATATTCGTTAACAACAATTCATTACCAAAAACTTCGTGACTTGGTGTTAAAAAAAATACACACAATAAAGGATTTTGAAATGTTAAAAACTTAATTTTCCTAAATATTTCAAAAAACTTTTTTTTTATTGGTTTTTTTTGTACAAGTGCAAGTGTAAGTGTATGGTGAAAAGTGTGCCGGCTTCAAAATGCGCGCCAAAAATTGAGCGGTAACAAAAACAAATAAAGACAACATTTTCAAATCAATCGAAGGAGACAACATAAATAGTAATATACATATATATATATATATCTATATAAATTTAACAAGCAAACACATAGTTAGGTTGCGCCTTTACAATGTAAAC
This sequence comes from Drosophila rhopaloa, assembly GCF_018152115.1. NCBI lineage: Eukaryota > Metazoa > Arthropoda > Insecta > Diptera > Drosophilidae > Drosophila > Drosophila rhopaloa. The sequence continues at coordinate 9,345,376 of NW_025335123.1, read as the reverse complement.
AAATAGTTTGTTCGTGCTTTTCATAAAATAACAAGTTTATTTGCTAATTAGTGAGTTTGTGACAATATCAATTAGCAAAGGATAACAAATAGTAAAAAAAAATACCCTATTAATATAAAAATAATATTTAACAAACGTTGCATCAATAAATTTTGAGATAATATTAATCAAATCAAGTTGTATGACTCTTCTATCTGAAAGAAAATGGAATATATTGGTATTTTATGAGCTAAAGGCCAGATTACATTCTGCTTTAAGCTGGTGGTGCTAAAAGTTTTACTGTTTTACTATCATTATGTAGTTTAAAAGCTTTTTAAAATAATGTAATTTTTGTGGTTTCTGGCTTTGCTTCTTTATAAAATCAAACTTTGTCTGAATTTTATGAAATTAATATTTTAAAATCTTTACTTTTTTAGAATAACGAATACGAATTCATTAATGTATTTGCCGGGATTACACAAATCGGGAATATTTTCAATTGTTTCGAGTAATGTAATATTTAAGCCACCTGAAAAATTATTAAACAATCATTGAGCATATATTTATTGATAGTTAAACATTTTGAAAAACCAAATATCCTCAGTCTAAACATTTTTATAGCTATTTTTTTATTTTTTAGTTTTTTATTGTTCACATAAGTATAGGTTGATCTTTCAATAAATGGTAAATTTAATGTTTTATGTCGTATACATTTGGAAATTTTACCGTATTTTCTGTGTATCCCGTATAGATAAGTTTGGGGCCACTTAGCGAATTGGCGGACATATTTTTAGACATAGCCCAAATAGTAAAAAACAAGAGCACAAGGAAAAAAAGAGGGAAAATGTATTAAAACCGACGACAAGAACGTAAAAGCTATATAGAATCGAGTAAAAATGAGAGAAATTCATTAATAAAAGAAAGAAACAAAAACAAGAGCAAAAATTAAGCGGCTGCCATCAAGTTTTCCCCTTCCCATTTTCCCCTGCCTATTCCCTTCCGATTTTCCCGCTTTTCCTTGTCCGGCACAGCTGTGATCACAAGAAAAGAAAAGAAAAAATTCGGAAAAATGAAAATGAAAATTATTACGTATGCGTGTTGGGCATTTTGTTGTATTTGCTGTTGTTATTGAAAACGAATTTTCCGAGCTACAACTACAACAATTTTGATAGCGGCAACTTTGACGAAGGTTTTTCTTCAAATTTTCTTTAGATACCCTTTCTACGCATTGTTACGTTCGGAAATGATGAACTAAGGAGTAAAGTGGAATTCAAATAGTCTGTTTTTAAAATTGTAGTTAAAATTTCAGTGGCAAATAAATCATTATAATGAAAAGCTTTTTAATTACTAATAAGCTTATGCTATTATTAGTTATTATTTTTTTTTGTATTACAATTAAAATTAAGTAGGTATTAAATAAAAAAATTTAATAAGATAGGCACAAAAATAATATATTTTTTAATAATGCTTATATTCAATAGGTACTCAGCTAGTTTTAATTGTCATTTACTTGATAACCCTGCGATTTTCTTTAGTTTTTCGCTGTCTCAATGAATTCACTAGACTTCCAATACGCCTGTCTCTTTCGTACAATGTGTAGCATCTCTTTCTATTGGTGGCTGGCAAAGTTTTGCATTATGTTCATCTCGGCTGGCGCTCTTCTATATCCCATTCCCACATATGTGGCTCAAGGCTATCGCAATACCCAGCGCCCTCGTCGATTTCTTAGTTTTATTTCTCATTTTCCATACATTTTTGCTGCTCTCATTTTGGTTTTCTTTACTTTTAAGCATCTTGCCCTCATAAATTTGGGCGAGGCAAACAAAATGTTTGTGGTGAAGTTTTTTTGCGAAGGCTTTGTTAGGGTAACAATGGAATGATTTCTGATGGAAATTAATGCAATGTTGACCCATGCAGCTGATAATGTGAAAAAGGTTTATTTTTCCATTTCAAGGGCATAGATTAAAGAAAAAAAAAACTACGCTCTTCTCAAATAAATAATATGCAAGTTATCGTTTTTAGGAATTCACAGATTAAAACAATTTTCATAAACTAAGAATGGTTTTTTAAATTTTCCATTGACTTTAGTTAATTTACTGCACAATAAAGTTCTTATCCTTGAATTAATTTTCCTTTCTTTTTTACCCATTTCTTAGTACCATTTGGTTTTATCTCCCTCCGGTTTCTGTGGGATTAAATTTTTTTCAATTTTTGGTACCATTTATTTCAATAAAATTAAGCCAGAAGTTTTTGTTGTTAAACCCAAACTTCCTTTTACGATTTTCCTGCTTTTGGTTAGCTTAACTGCCTTCCGCCTCCTTTGACCACCCATTTCTTTTGTGTCCAGAGCAACAGGTTCTCTCATTTGCTGGGGTTTCTTGTTATTTATTTGTATTTTTTTTTTGATTATTATACCCTTGCAGAGGGTATTATAATTTTGGTCAAAAGTGTGCAACGCAGTGAAGGAGACATCTCCGACCCTATAAAGTATATATATTCTTGATCAGGATCACCTCCTGAGTTGATATAGCCATGTCCGTCTGTCCGTCTGTCCGTCTGTCCGTCTGTCCGTCTGTCCGTCTGTCCGTCTGTCCGTCTGTCCGTCTGTCTGTCCGTCTGTCTGTTTCTACGCGAACTAGTCTCTCAGTTTTAAAGATATCGAATTGAAACTTTGCACACACCCTTCTTTCCTTTGCACGCAGTATATAAGTCGGAACGGCCGGGATCGGCCGACTATATCCTATAGCTGCCATATAACTGATTGATCGGAAATGCCATAACTCTGCTGTTTGTTAGGTTAGGAAGTTGGGACTTTCTATGGGTTTTATATTTGGCCAATCAATCCGACGTACCAAATTTCATAAGGATCGGCCGACTATATCTTATAGCTGCCATATAACTGATTGATCGGAAATGCCATAACTTTGGTGTTTGTAAAGTTAGGAAGTTGGGATTTTCTATGGGTTTTATATTTGGCCAATCAATCCGACGTACCGAATTTCATAAGGATCGGCCGACTATATCTTATAGCTGCCATATAACTGATTGATCGGAAATGCCATAACTTTGGTGTTTGTAAAGTTAGGAAGTTGGGATTTTCTATGGGTTTTATATTTGGCCAATCAATCAGACGTACCAAATTTCATAAGGATCGGCCGACTATATCTTATAGCTGCCATATAACTGATTGATCGGAAATGCCATAACTTTGGTGTTTGTTAAGTTAGGAAGTTGGGATTTTCTATGGGTTTTATTTTTGCCTAATCAATCCGACATATTAAATTTCATAAGGATCGGCCGACTATATTCTATAACTGCCATATAACTGAACGATTGGAAATGCCATAACTTTGGTGTTTTTAAAGTTAGGAAGTTGGGATTTTTTATGAGTATTAAGAATGCATTATGAATGATTTTGGAGAATATAATTTGCAGAATATTCTGCAAGGGTATTTCAACTTCGGCTCCGCCCGAAGTTAGCTTTCCTTTCTTGTTTTCATTATTCTCGTATTATTTTTGGCCGAATAAGTGCGGTGCAAGAGCCTTTTTGCATTGTGCTGAATTTTCCCAGCGATTTGCCGTGGAATGTGAAACTAATTGCAGCTGGATTTGGGTGGGTAGAAAACGCAATGGCGTACAACTAATCAGAACGGAAAAAGAGCAGAAAATTCGGGGAATGGGAATGGGCCTTTCTGGCCGGGGAAAGCCAAAAGAAAAACGATTTCAATAAATGTCATAAATTTGCCCGACAACTTTACAAAGGGGCGGGGGAAGTGGAAAAGCAAAGGAAATGGCTTTTCCTCACCCCGCTCTCCCCTCTGATTATCGTCTGCTTTGCTGTCGGCTTGTAATCGCTTTCATTACAGCAAAAAAGGAAAAACGAAAACTGACCAAAAATAATAAAATAAAAAAGCAAAGCGGGAAAGAAGCAAAATGCAAAATGCCATGAAAATGGAAAACCAACATGGCCTTATTCACAAAGAGAGTGAAAGAGACGGACAGATAAAGAACTGCTTTCACTTTTTGGCTTTTCCTCGTTGGCAGTCATTTATTTGATTATATTTTTATTTTTTTACTTATTATGATGAATTTAAACTGCTGTCCTGTAAAGAATAGATCTTTTATAAATATCTTAACCAATTTACTGCGGTTTCTGTGGGATTTTTCTTATCTTTTGTGTACATTTTTTTTACGTTGCGGCCACTGCAGAAATTTGGGCCACAACAAAGCCAAAGATGTAAAGTGAAAAATCTCATTTATTTATATGTAGGTATGTTGTGTGTATCTGCACATTGTCATGGGAGCTGTCGGCTATATGACCTGATTGCGGTTATGGGTACAAGTCTTAACTAAATGTCTCAGGAAACGAAAAACAATGGTTTGCAGCGGAGATGGCAATTAGCAAAAAAATATTCAAACAGTTATTTTGCAACGAGCAGTGGTTGTGTTTTCGAAAAGTAAAAAGAACCAAACAGCCTTAGCTGGCAATTCATCTTAAATGTTATTCTGTGTTTTTTTAGAGTCCATAATCACAACAAACTTGATCCAATTTAAGTAAAGATTTTGTGTCATAATTGACTATTTTGGTATTTCATTTATTTTGAAACATCTGAAAAAATAAAGTTAAATTTTTCATAGCCAGGAAAGATTTAACAAAAAAGTAATTTAAGAATACATAGTAGAAATACCTGCAATATAAATACGCTAGAAAATTTCTATGAATTGGAAAATTAAAACAATTAATGCATAAAGCACACATTTGTTATATATGGTTGTGTTTATTTAAAAGTCTGGCCAACTAAAAAGTTAGGATCAATTAAAGTATTTTCGCAGCGAGTTCCCCAAGGTAATAGCTCAGCAAAAAAATATACAATTTTTCCCGTTGGGTATGTATTTAGTGTTAGCAAATTGCAAAATACTTTCGCTCTATGATTTCATATCATGTTTGGCATTAAACTGCACTTGTTTTTCGGTATGCAAAATGTCCATTATATGTCTACTTTGTATACGTAAAATTCGACTATGAAATTGGCAGACTGCATTGTCAACGAAAAATAGTCGAAATTGTGTCTAATCTTTTGTGTTTTATATACAATGTTCTGTTATTTTTTGTTATTTGTTATCAGGTATACGTGTGTACATTGCCAGCGGGTTAAATTAGCGAAATTATAAAACAGACAGCGATCGATGTTACACAAAAATCCATTACTAAAGGTGGACGGCGCTGTCGCAGCTCGGCTGCGTTGATGCCGGCGTTGACGTCAACCTTCGCAGCAAACTAAAAGAATTTGGTTCAAGTGCCAAATGAAATATTGACTAGGCAACGAGGACTGCGAAGATGAGACTCTGAGACTCTGAGACACTAAGACTGCGAGACTGCGAGACTCACAGACTCTCAGACCATAGGAATCTGGGCATATGGCGGCGCGTGTGTGACCAGTTCCTCCCATTCCACCAGTCAACCCAATCGCCAACGCACATCGCGTTGTTGCTCTAAAATAATAATAAACATGGCAAATATTCATTCCTTATAGACAACGCGGTAGCATGCGGGGCACAGTGGGTCCAGAAATGGGTCTTCTGTTCTTGTTTTGCATTTAATTAAAACATTAAGATAATTAAGGTGTCTGGTGCGCAGATGGTGCCATATTTGAAGCAACTTCTTGTGAAGTTTCGTCATACATTGATGGTAACCGCTGTTTTTTATAAAATCCATTAAACTTGAAAAACATGGATCTAAAATTACCGAGTCACAACTTTGATATTTGTAGGTATTAGAGTAGATAAGTAGATAACTTTTTTTATTTATATCAATTTTTAAAGGAAAATAATTTTATATAGAAGCTCTTATGAAAAGTATTTATATCTAAGACCATAGAAAAATTCAGATAGATAGGTATAATTCTGGCACTAAACTGTATTTATGTAATAATAGTAAAGCTCTTTAACAAAGTTTAGTTTTTGTAAAGCAAGCTTACTTGTTAAGTAAAATAAAAATACAAATTCAGCGACACTGGAACTATTTTTGAATGCCAGATTGCCTAAGTTATTTTGTATAAAAGGACAAGAATAATGATTAGTTAATTCGTTTTAATTTTTTTCTATCCAAATGAAGGGTGTCTAAATAGTCGTTTTTAGTGACTTTCCAAGTTCAACGCGTGTTTAGACTGCGAGAGCAACGACGTTGCTGGTGGGTTGATGTTGCTGCTGTTGCTCCTGATGTTGCTGCTGTGATGTGTGTGTTGCTGTTGGCGCTGTAGTTGCGACAACTACATAAACAGCTGTCATGGCCCTGCGACCGCTGCAATCGCTGCTCTGCTCTTCAGCTTTTTCCCCAGCGTTTCTCCCTCTCTTTCTGTCTGCCGGGGGCCCTCTCTTTCGCTCGGCCTCGTGGCGTCTGCTTCTTTCTAATAATAAAGCCAAAGAATTTGTGTTTGCCTGCAGCGGCAAACATGTCTGCTTTTTTTTTTTTTTTTTTTTGCCCGCCTGCCGAGCATCTTAAAGGTGCAATATCCAAGTCATTTTTCACTTTCACTTTTTAGCCGTACGTAATTTTCCCGGCCTTTGTTTTTGTTGCCAGCGATAATCAGCTTTAACATAATGTGAATTTCTGAGCAGTCGGGAATTCTAGTTGGCTATAAGCTCGGAAAGCTTGTGAGAGACGTCAAGGTTAGATACAGTGCCTGTCAGTTCGTTAGGCAATGCTTTTATGTTAAAAATAGCAAATAAATCTTTGGATATACTTACATATATGTACATATAAAAACAATACTTAACAAAACACAGAAATATTATTTTGCCACCTGTTTTTTGTTGACTTTTTTTTTCTGTTTTGCACTTATTGTTTCGAGTTAAATCTTATTTCTATTTTCTTTTCTAAATATTGTCACTCATGGGTTTTTCATATCTGAACTTCCTCATCATATTGACAAATTGCACTAAAATTATTTATATAAAAATTAATCTGGATTTCATGTTACTTTTGAGACTTGTCTACATATATAATATATAAATATTATTTTTTGATTGTCATTTTATTTCAGTTTATGAATTTTTTAACTTACTGTATAAATTCTTGGACATTTGTGTCGCCAAAAGTTTTCGTCATCCTCTTGATTGCGAATGCTCTTAATTGAATTCGTTTGCCTGCACCGAGAAATATGTGGGGAAAATAAAATGATATAATATTTGAAAAACCCATTCGCAAATTGTGCAAGTTTTACGTGTTTGTTGCTGCATTTGCCCTAATTGTTGTTGTTATTGCGGCAGAGGACAACAGTGGGAAAGTGGGAAAAATGAACTGAGCTGCAGAAAGTTTTTCCTTTGCGCTGAGCGTTTTTCAATTGCTCCGAAAACTATTTTACTTATGTTTACCTTTCACTTACCAATGGTGGCAAACTTTCCACGGTAACTGAATGCCGCCGAGAAGGGCTCAAAGGAGGATCACCCTATATATAAATTGCTTGGGTCAGAACAATAGTATTGGTATTGGTATTAGTATTAGCTTTGAAACATCAAACATAGTTGAGGCTAACAGAAACGATTTTTGCAGGAATTCTTTTATTTTTGATTAAAAAAATACTTTATATATACTTATTTATATAATAAGTCTTTTTTATTTTTATTTTTATATTTAAAAAAAAACAGTATTTACTGAATGGATAAAATAAAGAGCTTTTAATTTAATGTTTATTAAATAACTTGTAAGCATTACCTAATAAAATCAATACAGTTGAGCGAAGGCAAGAGTTTTATGAAGAGATTTAGCATTTTTGTCCTATTATTTTGAACGCCGCTGTCTGAACTAAATGTGTCTGCCTGTCTGCGTCGCTTTCAACTGCGAGATATTAATTAATAATTGAAATAACTGAGCTCGTTATAAAGCGAGGCACTTTCGGGCACGCAATACCCTGGCATAAAAACACCCCCTAACCCAGTAACCACCCCCCAGGGGCACCCGTGTGTGCAGCAGTGTGTGTGCAGTTTCAAGTTTAATTTAAAGTTTAGTTGTAATTTTGAACATTTTTCGTTGCGAGGGCAATTAAAAATTCAACGCGCAATCTACAAAATGAACCCCCAAACGAGCCGTGGGCAAAAAACGGCGGCGGAAAAAATGTGAAAATTTTTTCCAGCCTGTAGGAGTCATTTGGCAGCTTTCCACGACTCTCTATTTATTTATTTATATGATCTGCCTTAATTCTCACTGCACAAATTAATGATGAACATTCTCCTTTTAATCTTTTGCAGAATAATCTAAATATTTATGTGGAGATCTAAGGACTAGCAATTTTTAAAGTCAATGGCTTATGCTTAACAAACGCTCTGTTCATCGTCTGGATTTTTGCGGTAAGTGTTAAATATGCTTATTAATTAATGCCACAAAATAATCGCAAAAATCCAACAAAATTAAGCACCTAAAGCCGCAGCAATTTGAATCGCGAGGGAGTTTGATGTTTGCTTGTAAACCATAAATTAAGCGACCACAAAACAATTGTCCTCGTTAACATGAATGGAAAAACCAGTTTTGTATTATTTATTAATAAAAAAAATGCCTTAAAAAACAATTAGTGGGGAAAAAACATCAACATTTGGTTTTGAACGGTTTGAATTGGCCTTTGGGCTGCTATCTTAAATGGAATTTAAGTAAACATACAAATTTATCTGCGTAATAAATGAAAATTATTTATATGTGATATATGCGTTTGTTTTGCATTTAAATTGAAGCGTTTTAGTGATTTTGTGTTTAATTACACTTTGAAAATAAACGAGCCATTATGATTATTTCCTAATTAATTCACTCTGTTTGCTCGCGCATTATATTTACATAGCCCAACCTGATAGCCATGTATATTTGTTGTGGCTTTGCAATTTAATATTAATTTGAATACTAACATTTTAAGCAGTGGTTAGTATTTGCTAACATACTTGGTAATTATGGTTTCAAGTGTATACTTCATTCTTCAAAATATTTAAATATATATATTAATATATATATTTATTATATATTAATTGAAGATAAGTTTGGTTTTTTTTATTTGATTAATATTTAAAATTTTTTTTCTCACTGCAACCCTCTCTTATACTAATTATTATTTTATTTTTTAAGCACTGCTTCAATTGGGTATACTTAGTCCTACGATAGAGCATTTATAAGCCGTATTCAAATAAGAAATGCAACTTAGTTACAGATGATAGTATTCACCTGCACTATAAATAATTTTGATTTTTCATTCAATTTCTCGTTTGTCTTTTTTGCAGTTGTGAACTTAGGCTTCTCTATTTCATTTTGTGATAACTGTCACAAACAAATTATATTTTGCTGAATTTCAATACAAATCATATTTGTTTAATTTATTTGTATCGGCTTATTTTTTGGAGCTGTGAGTGTTGATTTCATAAAACAGGAATATTTATTTCATGAACTGTTTTGAGCTTAGGCATTTATTTATTTTCGTTAAGCTTTGCTATGTTTGTAAAAGCCGGTATTTAATATCAATTTACATCCATTTGGCCATTTGATGAGTGTCTGATGAATGAATGAATGTGTGACAAAATTCGCTGACTTTTCCTTGGCCAGGATGCCAATGCAGCTGTGAGATGTTGTTCCAAGTGATGGCGTATCTGTGTGTGGACACCCGGAGTATCTCTGTTTGTCCCACTGGGCGTATGGGTGATTTTTTTCTCTCTGTGTGTGTGTGTGGGGTGGCGTGCGTGTGAATGCGAATGCGTTATATTCGGCCAACTGTGCAAAAACAATTCACGCGCCACTTTGGGCCATAAAAAAACGCAGAGATATTTAATACATACATATATATGTACACACACCGACATAGATATATATACCATGTTGTCGGCGAAAGCTGAGCGCAACGCAACCAAAAACCCATTTTTGCATTTAAAGTTTTGGGCATTTTATTGCGCCGGCCTCTTTTTGGGTAATGGCAAAAAGTATCCTTAGCCGGGGTCCTTCCATGTTGTTTCAATTTCGCCTCCCCAATTTTTTCTGTCGGCTATTCGTGAGGCTTTATTTTTTGGCGGTCGTCGAATGCCCCAGTGAAATATGATAAAAGTCAGACGCGACGCAACGCGGTCCTCCGCTGTGGCGCTTTGCGTTTTGATTTGTGTTGCTGACCCAAAAAAAAAAGTAAGGGGACAAGCAAAATATATCAAAACACAGAGAAAAGTGGTAAAAATCGAGTTTTTTAAGTCCCCTGATCCCATTTTGTAGCATTAAACGTTTTTTTTTTCATGGGAACAGTTAATTGTAAAGACATTTTCAGAAAAGTGCGCTTTTCTTTAGAAAATATTAAGTAGCAGATAAGTTATGACCTCTTGAAAATGAATTAAATATTTTTATCCCGGGATTTATTTTTAAATTTGAGCCATCTTTGCCAGTTTTAAACTTACCATTATTAACTTATTTTTATGGTGTTATTAGAGATTTTAGAAGTTTACTTTGAAAAGGCAAAAAGCCAAAACAATAAAGCACAAGCCGTTTTCCCTAAGTAGTCAACACTTCCGCAGACGGGGTCAAAGGTTAAAGGCCACTAAATTTATGGAACGAATGCCTGACTAAAGGCGTGAGAAATTCCTGGGTTATTTCGGAGAAATAATGTAGATGAAGCAGCAGAAGAAAATAGTCAATATACAAGAAGGGTATATAAATATATATTTTTTAAATCAATTGGTTATTCTCCCACTCTTTTAATTTATCAAGAAAGAGCAGCCACACTGAGTATTGTTTATCAACATTAGTATTGAAAGTAATATAAAATGCAGTCAGATGTTTGTAAAGATGAACTACAATTAATTAATTTAAATTTCATTAAAACTTAAAGTCGGTTCACATGAACAAATGTGCCCAATTACTTTAAAAAGTTGTAAAATAAACTTGGACTTGATTTTTAAGCAATAAATAATCATGAACTGCCAGCTGTGTAACAATTTCTGCAAGCATACCTTTTATTAAGACATTCACGCAACTCAAATTTACGAAAATGTAAAACATACATCAGCGTATATCAGTCTGAAGGAAAAGCTACAACAAGCCATGAATAACCAGGAATCAAGGACTATTTTTGCCACGCTGATTTAGGGACTTGGGGAGATTTTCCGCGAGATTTTCCGGCCCCACTTGGGACCACCGACGGCATATCAAGGATGCTTATCGACAAATAAATTCTTTGCCCTGTCAAATGCCCGGCACCAGCCCAAGTGGGTGGCCCAGCGGTGGTATATGGCGGGATATAATAAATAGCCTGACATAGTAATGCCACAGACACTAACTCACAACTGTCGCACTGTTGTTGGTTTGGGGCCCACCGAGTCCTCGACCGAAAAGTTGACGCCTATAAAACGGATATGGATGTGCACCAAACTGTGGCATACTTTTCTGCAGCCCTCCCCCCTGCGGCCACCCCCTCCCCCCTCCTCGCCTCTCCAAAAGTGTTGACAAATTTATGAGCTTGTTTTGCTTTTTCGCAATTTCTGTTCGGCTGATTGAAAGTTTTCTTTATTTTGCCGCCGGGCAAATTGATGACAATTGAAGGGAGAGTGGGCCAGACAGCTTAATCGTTCGTGTTCTATATTTAGTTATATTAATAATGGCTTTGATTGATTGGAAAAGTAATTTCAGATCCAGGCTAGCTAGTCCGAATTAATTTCAATCGAGATAGGCAATATTTTGTATTGCCCTTCCATGGAAATTCATAAGGTTGATCGACAATCGCAGTCGCACTATTTTGACCTACAAACACACTTGTCTTTCTTGTATAATCAGTGACACATTTATTTATTGCTTTGGAATAGTTAACCATTAATTCACACTTGGCTTGCTATGTTCTTTGAAAAAGTGAAAAAAAATTCTGTAAATCCAATTTGCTTTGCCAAGTGAGCCTTAGCCGGCGTGGCAATCCTAGTTGCGCCTGGCGTCGCAGTTGTCGACGAGACTGGCCTGGCGGCATGTCTTCAGCTGGCGATCGAACCAGGTGCCGCTGGGGCAGTTCTGGCGCCTGGACCTCTGCCGGCTGCACACGTAGTAGCGGCGGCAGTGGCGCACGTCGGCCAGGAAGGTACCGTCGTCCTGGCCACGGCAGTCGTGGCGCGAGACCAGCACCTGGGCGAGTTCTTTGGTCTCGATACCAACGGCATCGGTGGAATCAACAAGATTTTCGGGAAGTGGAATAAGGGGCGTAGTGGTGAGTGGTGGAGAGCAGGTTGTGGTGCAAGTGGTGGTGCAGGGAGGGGTGCAGGTGGGAGTGCAGGTTGTGGTGCAGGGTGGGGTGCAGGGTGGGGTGCAGGGTGGGGTGCAGGGTGGGGTGCAGGGTGGGGTGCAGGGTGGGGTGCAGGGGGGCGTCCTGGTGCACGGCGGTGGCTCTTCGGTGCAGGGCGGTGGGGTCCTTGTGCACGGCGGTGGCTCTCGGGTGCAGGGAGGGGGGTTCGGGTGCAGGGTGGTGGGGTTCGGGTGCACGGAGGAGGAGTGCAGGTGGTGGTGCACGGCTCTGGAGGCGGAGTGCATGGTGGAGGAGTGCAAGTGGTGGTGCACGGCTCCGGCGGTGGGGTGCATGGAGGAGGAGTGCACGTGGTGGTGGTGCACGGCTCCGGAGTGCATGTAGTGGTGGTGCACGGCTCCGGAGTGCATGTGGTCGTGGTGCACGGCTCCGGAGTGCATGTAGTGGTGGTGCACGGCTCCGGAGTGCATGTGGTTGTGGTGCATGGTTCCGGAGTTGGAGTACAAGGCGTAACCTCAATCCTGGGTGGATTGGCCAGTGCCTCCCGACCGCCGGCGATCACCGCCAAACCGAATCCAATCAGCAGCAAGTGGTCTGCAAGAAACACATATAAAAAAAAAGCACTCTTGAGTTTCCCGATCGAAGGACTTGGCCCGGAGCTACCCACAAACTCTCATGTTGCGTTCGATAATGCTTCTGCTACTGCAGTTTCAACTTCTCTGCTGGTTAACGAATGTTGTGTGCTCCGATCGGGTTTGCTTTTATACCTCCTCGCAGTCCGGATTTTATCTCGGTCGGGAACGAGGCAACCACTTGAGATCCGTCGAGTGGGACACGGACCGTGATCCCCGAGTCTGGGGCACTCTGCTAATTAACCACATTAACGGTCGTGCTGGTTGAGGGTTCCGGGTTTTGTCCATGTAAACAACCTGTTTTTCACATCTCAAGTGCAATGTTTTCGCCCTCGCCGTTTGCTTACAATGTTTTTAAAAAATCAAACACATTTTATATTTCATTAATTTCTTATTCGCCACTTGCAGTACTGAAGGAAAAACTTGACTAATAAAATGTTGTACTTGGAATATATTGGTTCTTAAAATATATTAATAATACACTGCCGAGTTGAAAGGAATTGGTTAAGAATATCGCGATTACTTTAAATCATTATAATTTTTACTAATTACTTTACATTTTTTTGACTACTAATCAATATGTGTACTGTCAAAATATTGAGACGTTCGCTCGAAAAGGCTTTGTATTTCTTATAGCATTAAATAAATTACTATGATGAGAATATATATTTCAATATCAATATTTTATCAAAAAATAATGTAATAGTATAATTTAAATAATAATAAGTAAATTCAATTGGACTCCTAGAAATCTGTACTTATTTTGAAATTGTTTTAAATATTATGTATACAAATATCAAAATCTTATACATAGCAAGTGTTTTTTTGCTTTAATAGCAGAATTAAAAAGAATCAATAATTATCGCTTGAATTACAAGCAAAAAATAAATAAAAATTGGCAGTACAAAATCTTGATTTTTCGATATCGTTTTCACAAGTGAGACCCATTCCCACATACACTGATGGAATTGACATTTGGCTCGGGCTCGGGTCATTTGGGCACGCCGTACGCAGTCTGTAAAATAGTTGAAATTGCCTGTTAACTGTTTTCCTGGCCCCGCCCCCTTTTTGGCCATTGCGCCTTGAATCCGGGCCAGTGCAAACAAGAGATTTCGGTTTATGGCCCCGGCCCGGAAGTGTTAGGCTGGGCGACCAAGTGGCCGAGAGCGGACGAGTGGACAAGTGTCGGCCATTTGGCAGCCGATAAAAATGGCAAAGAGCCTAAGGGGGCGTGTGTGTATGTGGGTATGCGTAATAATTTCCCATGAAATCACCCCTCCCCTCCCCCTCCCCCTCCACCATCACCCATTCGAACAAGCAACCTTTCCTGCAGCGCGGTTGTAAAAACAAAAAAATATCCACCATATCCCCCGTGTGTCCCGTATGTCGTGGACAGCTCGATGGGCGGGGAAAAGCGTTGGACAGTTGGCAAAAGTTTTGTAATTAAATATGGTTGTTGCAGTTAAGATTTATGACCGATTTTTATAACAGTTACCCAGTCCTGTATTGGTTTAATGGGTGAAATGAGCCGGAATCCCATGTAAGCGTTTTGACAACTTCAAAGATTTCGAGTCGAATAGCTGTGAAGATTTTCCATTTTCATGTATTTTATTTAGATTACTTTTTCTTAAAAATTAGATTATTAGAGCAAAGTAATTAAGTCCAGATTAATATATGTTGACTACAAACTTACAAATAGATATTATCATTTATAGAAATTGTATATGATATATTCAATTAAGAATGTTTATATTAAAAAGAATATTAAAGGCTTAATATTTCTTATAAAAAATATCAAATAATAAAAGTGTGGAAATAAAATTATAATTGTTGTTAAAGAAAGAGTTTATTTAATTGTATACTTTTTAAAAGGGGTACAATCTATGTTGTCATATATTTTTAAACATTTTTCAAAAGGCAAATAAAGAAGCGATGACACAAATCTGGCCACCCACTTTTACCCTTTGAACTTAGGCTATGCGATCGTAAATAATTATTTATTTAAAGTGTAGAATATTCCCAAACGGCATAAGCAAACAGAATCAATTGTTGTCGCTTTGGAATATTTATGCACGCATTTATATTCCGACATCTGTTGGGTTTTTGGAGGTGCCTTTTGTCCGACTTTTTTGAGTTGGGTATTGTTGAGGCTGCACAATTATGTGAGTGGAGTTTTAATTTATATTCAAAGTGTTGAGTGTTTTAAAGCCCTTCAAAGCCCAAAACTTTCATTCGTTATGGTTCAATTGGATTGAGTTTAATTCACTTTGTTTCATTCACTTAGCACTCGTAAAGCTACACCCTCGCCAACAAACACGACTTGGCCATTTGCCGAGCAAAATTACTCATACGCAGCGTGTGATGTGAATATTAAAAAGCAGCAACGTTTATGATAAATCCGCCTTTCTTCGTCTGCGAGTGTGCAGAAGTGTTTATGTACACTTATATATATGTGAATAGTTGGCGAAACAATCTCGGATTATGAATGAACTTTGGCCAGTTGGTTTAGACGGAGATATGCACAAAATAGTTGAGTTTCTTCGAGATTATGAATGAATCACTTTGCGGCTAAAAAGTTGGCTGTGATTTAAGCGATAGCCGAGAAACTTTCCAGACGAGAAAGCGGTTCAAAACTTTAAGGAGTTTAATCATTACCAGGGATTCCAGATCATTTAAGTTTTCTTTGGAATACCTTTTAGCTTGAAATAAGAACTTATATTTTCTTTTAGAGCAGGAAAAAACTGTATAAATTAAATGTTTTTTTAATTGCTAATAAAATCAGTTTCAACAAAATTTTAGAACACTTGCTAAAACACTGTGCAATGAAAGAATAAACATCTAAAAAATAAATGCTTGTCTTAATAACACCGTTTATATTTTTTTTTCTTCAATATAGTTTGTGTTTAAATAGTTTAAATGTATAGATGTAGGAAAAATTGAATTAAAATAGCTAGTGGAACAAGTTCAAGATGTTTTATTTTATACCCTAAATTCTTTTTGCTTGTCCATTGGCTCAAAAAGGGGTTTTAACATGGTTTATCCATCTCTGTTGCTTGACTTTCTTATCGAATTATGTAGTAAATTGAATTTAAAATATGTATATTTTAAAAATTTTCGAATAGTTCACACACACGCCAGCCAAATTATTTACTTTGCTGTTGAGAGTGGCAGCTTCACCTCATCCTTTTTTCAGGTTTTGGAAAGGGACCTTTTCACTTATCTCTGACCAGCCAAGACCATCTCAATGAATTAGTCGAGCAACATAAATTAAGCACTTAACTGTTGTAAAGTTTTTCCTTAAGCGGAGGCAGCTTCCTCCGTAAAAGATGACCTCGCCCAACAAAAGACAAACAGAGACACGGCTCAATGGAAATGCCCATCTCTCTTCTCACACCCTCGGCCCGAGATGAAGAATGGGAAATTAAATTAAGCACACACACACGCCTGTTTGTGCAAGGAAGGATTGGATTTAAGGACTGTTTGTGCAAGGACATTGGATCAACAATTTCCAAGGCTCGAGTGTGTGTGCTATGAGGCATTGTAAAAGTCATTAGTGAAGTGACCGGAAATCTTATGAAATCTACAAAAAAGTGAGAAACAAAGTAACAACGAAACCGAAAATAAAAGACAATCTTAAAGGCTTGCTCTCAGTCTACACAAGGAAAAAGTATAGCTATACTTATTATGTGATAAATTTAAAAAAAAAGGGTAAAGCTAAATTCTAAAATATACTCCAACAGATATGTAATTAGTTAATTATTTGGTATTATAGAACATTTAAACAGTGTTGAAGGCTCCTAGATTGTCATCGATTTAATTTTAGAGTTTCATTTTGTAACCTTTTTAATAAATATTTATATTTATAAAAAATATAAATCTATGTTACTAGATTTTAATATTAAACTAAGATCTTGCTAACCTTCCGTGAAGTTATTTTAAAATTCGAGCTGGCTATGATTTTCTCCCTGTGTGAACAAGGACTCTTCAGGGTGGCCGAGTGGGTGGTGGCCTGTGACAGGTTGGAGCAGTCATGCATGTACTTCAATTTTTCAGCAGAAATGAGTGCACATTTGACAAAACACACACTCGCTCACACCTTTCGGTGAGCCCAGGAGCCAGGCGAGTCCCTGCAGGACATATGTCCTGTCCCTCCGGCCCCTCCCCCCCCCCTCTCCCTCCCCCTCCCCTCGCCTACCACTTTACATGCTTTTTTTATCAGCTGCCGCTTCGAGCGGGCCAAACTCCAGGCACGAAAATATATGAAAACTTTGCACAAATATGTCCTGGCTGTCCGTGTGTGTGTGTGTGTGTGTGCGTGCCGCTGCCCGAGTATGGGTGTGTCTATGGTAGCCTAATTCCAGCTCATATTTTATAACAGCAGCAGAATCACTGCATCGGACTATACGGTTTTCTGTCAAGACAGCAAAATAAACCAACGGAAAATAAACAACAACAAAAAGAAACTATGAAAGCGGCAACAAAAAAAAAAAACGGGAGAAAACCGAAAAAATCTGTAAACACGACAGACCTGGACAGGGAACAAACTGTGGGACGTGAGGACCGTGTTTGGGTTAAAATCAGGGGGTGGGGCGTGAGAACTACGGATTTACTGAGCCGAACAGACAATAGTGGGTTAAGGCGATCCACAAAATGAGTAACGAACACTGGCGGGCTCTGCGACATATTCACTCAAGTAAAAAACGTTCATGTGCTATCAATTCAGCATAAATCAACATCAATTTATTACATTTCGAAAATAAAACAATTTATATCAAATATATTTTATTATTGTAGTATTTAATAGTATTGTTTCCGTTTTTAATGCATACCAATTTATCATATCTAATTAAAAGTAAGTGCTTAAATAATTGTTATGTTGCTATTGAAAAAAAGAACAATAAACTAAATTTTGGAGGGACTTTTACATTTTATTGAAGCATGTAAATCCGATGTAGCACAATGTAGCTCATAATAAATATAAATTTGTTTTGTGAAGCTCTTCAAATTGTTTGGAATTTATTAAGTCCCAACAAATCGTGGATACTTTTACACTGAAAAAACATGGTGGCTCTTGGTTGACTGGCTCACCTTTTCGATGGGACTTAATTACACAATTCCTGTTTTCCTTAAAATGTCATGGTCCAATAAACTTTTCTTGAAATAGCTTTTGAGCTTCTCTTTTACTTCTTTTCTTGTACTTCAATTTGTCTCCTGACGCAATTTTCCTATGCTATTATTATTTATTATTGGCAACAAAGAGTTCGTCCAAAGTTTCGCTTAAAATTGCCATAAAAACAAACGCAACAATAGCAAAAAAAAAAAAACGTAAAGAAAATATTATTTTTTCTATAAATATATATATAGGTATGTCTAATGTCTGTACATACATTTCGAGTACACTTTTGTGTGGCAAAAGTTTGAAGAGAACTTTTCTTTCAGGCCGGCCACTCCCACTCCCGTTTGCCGCCCACCTGCAGGCGCTGCCCCAGCCACGCCCCCCTTTTTGCACCAGCAAGCCTTGCAAATTGTTGAATAATTGCAGTTGTTCCTTTGCCTCAGTTGTTGTTGCTGTCGTGTGGCAGCTTTTCCATTTTTCCACGTCGCCATCGCGTTTTTGCATGCAAATTTTCCAGCATTTAACAAGTGATGCGATCGTGTCACGAAACATCACGATGGTTTTCTTATGACAAATGTAGGCATTCATAATTTCGTCAAATTAATGGCAACATTAATTTCCCCCAAACTGAACCTAACCGTTTTCATAGTTTATGTGAACTTGCGAAATGCACGCTTCGTTAATGTAATTAATACTAATGTTTATACCATGTTTATGACCGAAACAGGCATGTAAAAGATAAGATTATGGGGAAAAGTAAGTGCATGTATTACAAATGTTCTTGTGAGTTCTCTGATTTCGATAGCCGTGAGTGACTTACATTTTTTAGCCGATCACGCGTACACCTCAACTTCGGGAATGTATTTTGCATTTGTTTCCTTTTTTTATTTATATGTATACCTATTGTGTGTGCTCCTATTTTATTTCATATATTTTATGTTATTTGATTTTGCTGCCGTTACTTGGTTTGGCTCAATTTTATTTATTTGTGTTGCACGTTTTGTTTGAAATTTGTTTTGGGTTTTGCCTCTTTCTTGAAATGTTGCAATCGCAGCAACAAAGCGCTGGAATGAAGTGTGTAAAGTGGGTGGACTTGGGTGGCTTGGGGGTGGGGTTTTTGGTGGTTTTTCAAAGTCCAGGGCGAACAATTAAACTTTTTGGGCAGCGGGCAGAAAAAGGGATTAAACTTAAACGGACTGGATTGGCGGTACTTGCAACGATTTGCTGCACTCTCGCACACTACCAAAAACAAAGCTGAATAAATAAAATGGACCACACACACACACACTGGCAAGTTTGGGGAAAACCCAAAACAAATTCGGACTCTATTGAGTTTTTATCTGTTGGCTTCTTTGTACCAAGTTTATCTACATCTCGCCCCGCCGCATCTGCCATTTTTTATGGCGCCCAAATTGAATTGTTAAGCGTGTGGGCGTGGAGCGTGGGCGTTTTGAGTATCTGTTTTTCTTAGTTTTTATTTTATTTTTTCCCTCTTTAGATAATATTATTCGAACAAAGTTTCGTGCGTGACTAAGCGCCGAAAATGTTGTCATGAGCACTTCTCGCTCTCTAAGTTTTTTTTTTGTTTATGTTTTTCTTTTTTTTTTTTTTTTGACTAGTTTGAAGAGTTTGGTTTGGCCGAAGTTTTCGTTGCTGCTCAAAATGTTGTTGGTTTTATGTGATATATGTTATTTTTCGGAAGAGTACAAATTTATGGGAGTTAAAAAGCGTTAACATATTGTATAAACAACTTGGATATGTAGTGTGTTAAGCCACGAAAATGTAGTGTTTAACATTTAGTGCGGCTTAGGATATATATTTCTAAAAAAAATAACTTATTTTGTTTGTGTTTAGAGTGCTTACTGCTTGGTACAATTAACAAATTTTATTTAAACTCAAGTCTTTGTCCAAAGTGTACACAACTCTAGAAATTGGAGACTGGAGTTCTCAGATTGAGTCGATGATGTTCCTAAGTTATTCATCAGACTCATTCAATTAAAGTGCCTTCAGAAGGGTCTTGGCCATCTAATGAAAGCTACTGTTCAACCAATTTTTGGGTGGCAAAGTCGGGAGAGCAACAACTTCATGTGATAAGTGTGCAAACAAATTGAGAAATGCAACAAAAAAAGGCAACAATTAGAAGGACTAAGAGGCAAGCAAACAACAACACCAACAAGGACATTAAAATGAATAGCTAGCCGAGGACCAAGAAGAAGCTTAATACATTGTCCTTCCATCCAGACGACCGGACAGGTTTATAGAGGGGAGAATGAGGTAGAGAACCGGACAATGGGCCAAAAGTGCTGAATATGCCTTACAGGTCATCAGGTGATCCCCCCCCACCGCTTCAGCCTTCTTTTTCCCCGTTACTCCTGAACACTGAGAAAATAAAGGGACTCAATTGGGAATTCGGTTTTAGTTCGATTGTATATAACGATAAAAGGTATATTAATAAACCTATTTTGATTTTAGAACGCGGTTTCTAGAAAACTGACAAGCTTTGATTAAAGGTTTGTATATCAATGTAATTATTCTTACTGAAGGGACTTTATTCAATTTTTATTAGAAATAGTTTCAAAAATCAATATTTTTCTTATTTTTAAGTAACCCAAATTGCTTATAAGGAAAACAGGGAATCGAAAATTGTTCTCTCTGTTAACTCTTCTCGTTGTGTCGCTCATTTCAGTTCATCAACCCACTTAAGAGGCTAGACAGCGAAGGGGCCGAGTTGGAGAAAGGAGGAGAAAGGGTGGGAGAAAGGCGGAGAAAGGGTGGGAGAAAGGCGGAGAAAGTTGGGCCAGCTCGGAACATTGATGTATATCCACACTCTGGCTAATTGAATGGGGATATGTGCACTACACCCAATCCAGTTTGCACCTGGAAAATTTGATTAGCCTTCATACACACATATGTGGGCATGTATGTATGTGTGGGTGTCTGGGATAATAATTTGTAAATGCGGCATGAAAAATTGTTGCTTGTAACTCGCAGCAGCATATTCATTTATGCATTTGTAATTGCCCAGACAAACGGTTTATCAGCCGCCAAATATGCACACATCCCAACCCCCCAGTTCCTCCATAAACTGACCGCACATTTCAATATATTTGAAAATTCATTGGATTTTCCAGCCGCCGTTCGTGGGAATTATATTTTGTGTGTAGCTTTTAATTTTTAATGCCCGGCAAGAGCGGACTTTAAAATTGTTTTGGCCAATGGCAAAATCGGAAAATGGAAGCAGATTGGTGGCAAATACTCTACCCTCAAATCCGAACATTTGCTTGATCATAACCCGACCAGAACTGCACCGTTTTTAATGGGTTTATCTTTGCCGGTATCAATTTGATTAGCCAATTGTTTCGCAATGTGAAGATTATTACAGCTTGTTTAGAAACTAATTTTGATGATGTTTTGAACGAGTCGCTTTTATTGGCTACATAGAAGGGAATATTCCCACTCGTTACAAAAGTATTATGACAGATGGTAACCTGTCAGAAAAAATGTTATTTGTACAATAAATTTTGTTGTTTGAGGTAATACAAATTCAAATTTATTATTGCCTTAAATTTTATTTTTTTGTAGAATATTTCCCTTAAAAAAATAATGGGAAATAAAATTAAAATAAATTTTAATCAACCTTAGCTTGTGCTTTAGTGCTTTAAAAAATCTCTGAGTGAATTTAATAAGCGTCTGCTTTTTATTGCATTCAATTTGTGTTTAAATGAGGTTTTCGAATGGACCGAAAATGTGACTGAAGGTCTCTAGTTTATGACCATTTGCCTTAATAAACCAATTATGCATTCCTTAGTTAACCATTTCCAGAAATGGCCCAGAACGACCGGCGTGTGCCAAAGACAATGGAATAAAACGCGTTTAAATGTGTTTTGTCATTTGGCGGAATATTTGATGACTAGCACCATCCCGCTTGCTCTTGGCCATCTTTTTCCGTTGGCCAAAAACCGTGTGTGCAAATCCGATTATGTGAACAAAAACCGTTTCGTCCGCGAATTACTGTCGGGAGAAATAAAATGTAACATTATTCTTGTGGACGGTTGACTTTGGTTTCGGTTTGCCGTCCATTTTGCATGCTGTCCATTGGCATTGCGTATACGCCCCATATTACCTAACTCTTCTATGCATGTGTGAGTCCGATCCTAACAAATTCCGTCGGACTTTTGGCAGAGGGGATTCTGCTCTTGCCTTTTTTTTACTCAGCTGGGGGTGGCTATAAAATACTCGGGCTTTTATTTATAACGACATCAGAAATTAATCTTGCATTATGTGCGCGCGTGTGGAGTTGTTCGCTCAGCTTATCCTTTTCATGAAGTTTGTTGTCGTCACACACAGCCACACAGACACGTGCGAACACTTACTAACGCACCTGTTTTGCTTACATATGCGAAAAGGCGACCAAAGTGTCAGCGGAGATTTGGTAGGGATTTAAGCCATGGAAATGGCTTATGCCTAAGTTTTTTGACATTTATTCAATGCTAAAAGCTATAGAAAAATGAAAAGATGCCCAAAGAATTAATATTAATAAATCGGAGCTATCAATTTTCTTGAACAAAAGCAGGTCTACTTTTGCATTCCCCAAAAATTGGATAACTGGAACGACAAAATGTTTTTCGATTTTTTTGTGAAAGAGATAATATACAAACATATTGAATAGTAATATTGCTGTTTCGTCATCCCCTATCCTCCGATATCCTTTAGAAAACGTGCTTTGTAAATCTGTGTCTGGTGGCTGACTGGCGTCACTTTGCCTTGGATCGTTTGTCAGTCATGTGAGGCACTGTCGCTCCATCTCCATCTCCAGCTCCCTGTCCTTAGCCATCCCCGCCCCCCCGTGAGTCCTGAATTCCTGCGCCCCTCCATCTTCATCTCGCTCAGCGTTTTCTACTTGCGTGTTCCCCCGGTTGTTCATGAAAAATTACAACTCTCAGCATCAGCCGTAACGTGCGATAAATTCCAAAGGACACATACATCTACATATGAAGTCGGGGATATAGCTGTATCTGTACGTAAGGGTGGCTGTAGTTCAGGTTGATTTTGAAATTCGTTGCGTGTAGGATAATTCATTGCTTATTATCTTTTTTTTGAAGCTGCACTTTTTGGGGCTTACCTTTCTTATTACTTTGGATTCTGCTTCCTCGGTTTTTTTTTTGTGGTCGGGCATGGGACTGTGGGAGATAGCAAAATGCTTTATTAATTTAGTGTGTGCCAGGCCAGCACGAGGAGTACAGCAAGAACAAATATGGTACACAATTTAAAAATTATATTGAAAGTTCGTAAGAATAATTCGCCATTTCTCAAACTAAAATGCTATTTGTTAACAAATAAAATTATTTAAATATATTTATAATTTATATTTCATTACTCGTAATAAATATGTATTTCATACTTTGTTTTTAAATATGTATTTTTAAATGATAATTAAAACACTTGTCTCTGAAACATATTTAATATTAGATTAGTTTTTTTCATTTTAGAAATAAAAAAAACCCTGAAGGTACATTAGTATAGGGTAATTCAAATTATTTATTTAAAATGATTTTGCTCAGCATCAGATTTAAAAATTAGTTTATCCAAATCATGACTTTTGGTGTCTGTTCCGAAATATCTTAAAATAACAGTTGAAGGAATTATTTCTTATTTTTGTTTTGGATTGCATCTCCCATTTTGAATTCTGGCCAAAAAGTGCCTTATGGGGTTTTTCTCTTAGTGTAGTGGGAGAGAAGTAGGGCCAGAGCGTGTTAGCCAGACAATCGAGCCTAATGATTTATGAACTAGGCGCGCCGAGCGTGGCCGCAAGTATATAGCCAGGAATGGACCCTGCTCGTCCTCCTCGATTCTGCGGGCTCCTTGCCAATTTCGCCATTCCTTTGCCTTGGTCTGCTTCTCGTCCTGTCGTCCTGCCTGCCTGTCGTCCTTTCGTTTTGTGGTCCTGGTTTCTCCTCTGTCCAGGATGATATATGATGCCGGAGTTTAGCGACTGCTTAAATGAATTTTTCACACTGCAACCATTCCATGCTGTTGACTCGGAACAAAAGTCACCCAAAGTGGTTATGAAGATCCCAACGACATGATGAACGAAAAGGACCAAAAAAAGGACCCAGAGTACGGGCTGCAAAAAGCGTTGACAATTATGGGTAATTTTACCATGTTCAAAGAATTTCAAGGGCTTCGAGAGGCAAAAAAAAATGCGGAAAACTGAAGAGTCAGTTAATGTGATAATTAAAAGCTCTGCCTGCAAAAGCCGACAGCTTCTTACTGAACGGAAAAACCTGTATACTATACCATTTTTGCAAATGATTTGTAAGATACTAAAACTGGTTTAAGTATTTTCTATTTAATTTGGAACTGCAAGAGCCCTTTAATGAATTGAACTGATTCTAAAAATGTTAAAAGGAAACTTCTTATTAATTATTGTTTCAAAATATTTAGAGGTCGTTATTTAGTTAATGTGATAATTAAAAGCTCTGCCTGCGAAAACTGACAGCTTCTTATTGAACGGGAAACCTTTATACTATACCATTTTTTGCAAATGATTTGTGAGATACTAAAACTGGCCCCTTAATGAATTGAACTGATTTCAAAATATTTAGACGTCATTATTTATTTTTACCTGTAATACCGTCCCTATTATTTCTGCTATTATGTCCGTTAGTTTCAAAAGCTACTTTAACTTTATACCCGGCTGCTCCGATTGTTGTTCCAGCTACTATTACTTTTATTTCTGTTTCCATTATGGCCATTACTGGACAGTATCCCTTGAGCTTCTGCTGTGTCACCGAGTGCAGTTTTCGCTTACAGCCAAAAATTATTGGCAGAACTTCATATTTCAGTCGAGCGGAAAAAGCGAGAGGTAAAAACTTTTGCAAATGTCATGCAGGTGATTGAGGGTGTGTGTGGGCGGAATGGATAGTTGAGGGCCAACAATTCAGCGGGCTCTTCTGCTCGCAGCGAAATCATTTATTAAAAGGCAGCGAGTAAGAAATTGATGGTGGGTGGAAAGTGAGGAAATGGAAAATGTGAGCGGAGTGGAGGGGAAATACTATGGGGATGGGGTTAAGGGTTTGTTCACCCACGACTGACATTTGGATCGCCGCCGTTTGACAAGTTTAAACCTGCACTTAGCCGGAAATGCGCAGCAGAGAACATTTCCCGGGAACGTTGAAAAGGAAAGGGTTTTCCAACGGGGTTGGTGGTTATTTCTGGCATCTATGCCAAATCAAGTGGCCACTTAGTTTCGGGCGTCGTCATTAGCTTTCAACTTTTGCAAATTGAATTTAGAAACGTTCATCGTGTCCACGAAGGCTGCCCCGAAACCGGGAGTTCCCAATACCCTCCTCCGGTTTTTTTCTGCTTCCCCTCCACTTTCCAAGTTATCCCACTGGGGAAAACCCCAGTACCTGGTGTGGCAGTTCCTTACATTCAGACTTTAAATGTTACTTACCGACAAATTTTATACACCAATTTTATTAGGGTTATTAAAAGGGTTTGTTCTCCAATAATTGTTATTTAAGTGTTTCAGAACAGTTTGGTTAAACATTACAAATAATAACAAATTAAGGTCTTCTCATAACTTTTTTATTTAACCACAGCATTTTGGACACCAACATAAGTCTATAATTTATTATGGATTTAAAACTATACATTACCGTTGTATTTAACTAAATCAGTTTCCTCTTTACGATACTCTAATTAAAGATATATTTTTTGAAATATTTAGCTGTATATGAATACATTTTTTTAAGTGTATGTATCTGTTGTAGTATTTACTCAAACAGAAACTTTGCCGCCCAAAAACAGTCCCCATGTCAATGGTGCTGTCTCTTTCGCGTCCTGTCGCCTTTTTCGCTTCGTCGGGGAAAGCAGCTCACTTGGGAGTTGTTTCATGTTTTTAAGTTCTCTTTAAGTAGCTAGAAGTTAGTTTTTATGCTTGGCACACGCAGAACTTGGCTATCAGTTGATAAATGGCTGGCGAGGCTTTAAAGACTCTAACCCCCAAGAACCCGCTCACTTCATCCCCCAGTTCCCCGTCCCCGCATTTGGTTTTAATGAAGCATTCGGCGTGCCAAGACGCCTGAATTAGCCGAAAACTCGAACCAAGTGCTCAGCCACCAAGCCAACTATAAATACACAGCTGTGGCCTAAAAAATAGCATTAAAGTTGAACAAATATAACCTATGCATCGTGGATTTATAGAACATAATATGTGTTGGTCGTTAAATTTGAATGCTTGACACTAATTCAAACTTACTGTTTAAAGAAGATAATCATTGTATGATTCTTAAATTATTCTTTTTGGCTTAGATTTGTACATCCCTTTGAAATTAAGCATGCAATTGTTTCAAAGAAGAGTCTCTTGTTTATAATCAGTAAATATTCTTTGGTTTAAATATATTTCCCAAACTAAAGCATTTTTTATTCTTAAAATCCGTTTTACCTTAGAAATCGAAATATATAGAACATATTTAAAATTTGAAAAATATAATACCAGAAAATTGACCAACAAAATAAATAAGCTATTATTTTTAGGAATTATAAATTTATTAAAATCTAATCTCAGAAAAAAAATACTCTCGTTCCTAAAATATTGCCAATCACTGTAGCATATATGCGTACTTTTGTATATAATATCAATATGTATGCATGCACTCCCGGCACATACATAAATATACGGATTCTTTATGCCAAGCATAATAAGCAAAAAGTTGGACCAACTGGTATGTATTTATGAATATATATTCAAAAACAAGTGTGCAGAAAAGTAATTTCTTTTATGAAATGCTTTTCCTTCTCTTTGAGCTGTTGTGGAAATTTTGTAGGAAAATGTTTGTTTAACATAGAGCAAATATAATTGGTCTTGACTTAAGTATCCGCCTGAGGGATTTACTAATCAATTCACAAATATTGTTAGTTCAGCTTTGAAATGCAAAAAAAAAAAAATATATGAGTCAGCCATAAGTTTGCATCAAGATTTTCGCTTTATTTGTAAAAGCATATAATTTTACGCTTGAATAGGTAATATTTGTATTATAAATTTCACTGTGAAGAAAATATACAAAGGCTAGAACAGTTTCCATGATTTTATTTAGATTTATAGCACCAACCATACAACATTTTGGTGTTTATGGCCATCGGCAGTAAATAGCAATATAATTAAGAAACATTTTATACTTATATCTTTGCTTTATTTCGTTAATCTGGCTTAATAGTTACAACTATTAAATTTGTGTTCTTGTGTTCCGTTGATTGTGAATGCTCATGCATATGCATTTTGCTAACTTATAATCAAAAAGCAAACGTTTTCAACATATTGAGATTACCCCTTCAAACTTTGACAGACTCTGCCCCCTTTTGCACCCAACTTGTTATCCTTTCTTGATGTTGCCTTTTGAGCTTTGCAACTTGACTGGCTTTGGTTGTTGTTGTTTTTTTGTTTTTGGGGCGTTTGCTCGCTCCTATAAAAAATTTAGCTTAAGTCAGTGGCAAGCCAGCAAAAGCTGAGAGGCAGCAAATCAAAGCGAAGAAAGCCCTCGGCTAGAACAGGAAAAATAAAATAAAATACAGCAAGACAAAGTCGAAGGAAATCACAAATTCAGCAGGAGCCAAGGAAACAGACAGAAACAAAAATATATACCCAGATATTCATTTGTAAGGAGGCCACAGCGGCTGACATATTTATTACACTGTCTAACAGGAGCTTGATATATGAACTGATTCATTTAATCATATTGCATTTGTCAGTTGCAAATTGATTGTCTCCGATTTTGAGCAAAATTTATGAACGACTCCTCGCATTTCCTGCGATGAGTGACAAACGAAGTATTGAAAAAATGACACGAGAAATGCCGGGAATATCATCGCTTTGATGAAATCAAATCAATCATGATTTTGAGGTTTGGGCCTGTGAGGGCTCCGTCCAATCGTCCTTTGTCCCGCCCGTCTGCCTGCCTGCCCGAAATACAAATTGGATAAAAGTGCAGTGCGTGCCAAAAAAATAAAAGGTCCCGTGCTGAAAAAACAAAAAACAGAAAAGAGATCAGATTAAGACACTGGAATGCGAAACGTGGCCAATATGCCATCGTCCTTTTGGCCCATTGAGGCTGGGAATTTCTGCAAGCTGGCTAAGCAACAACATCAGTCGGTTGTCCTGGGCAATCCTGATGGCAGATGGAAAGCGGAGACGAGCAGGCCACTAATTAAAGTGCCTACATTGCCCCATCACCATCCCATTTGCTGGTGAAATTTCGAAATTTTACAAATTAATTTCGTGTTTGAAGCAAATTCGTAAACAAGTCTTAATGTGCACTAAAGCGTGTGTTTCCAAGGCCGTGGAATGGGGGAATGGTGGGGGGTGGAGGGGGGAGTGCCTTGCCTAACCACCCATCTAATAATGTTGGGCGCCCGCCAGACATGAATTTAGCATTTATCTAGCGCCACTTGAACAACGCCGTCGTCGTCGTCGCAGGACGACAATGAAGATGAAGATGGCGGCGCAAAATTTGCAGGGGGTTTCCACGGAGTGGGTGGCTTTTTGGGTGGTGCGGCGGGCTAATTTCAACGCCTCTTAAGCGCACAGTGGTTGCAGGGCCCAGCCCTCGAGTGCGGCCCAAAAGTCGAGGAGTGCCTGAAGAGGACCTGCAAATAAAACTTTAACACTGTCGAGGGTGTGAATAGCTCAAGGTGAACTTTGGTTCTAGCCAATTGGAAATTGTCACACTCTTGTGGAGGGGACTTAAGGCGACTTAGCCTGACTTAACTAACTCAAAAGTAAGCTTTAAATTAAGGTAATTCTGGATTACTTCAGCACACAAAAAACGCCCACTTGCCAGCTCATTTTAAATTTGTTTTATTTGGATTTGTTGGGTGCATTAAAATAAGCGATTTCTCGCGTATAATCATTATTAACTGCATTTTTTCTTAATACAGACATACAACATTCTTGAAAGCAAAACTATTGATCAGTTACATTTGTTTTACAATTTAAACCCCTGAAAATAATCTTATTAAAATTAATGCTAAATACTTTAGCTAATTCGAAAGTTAGTTTATGAACGAATTTACCATAATGTTCAAGTCAAATTATTTTATCAAATAAATATTTATTAATTAAGAAAATAATGGAAATGAAGAAGTTTAAGTTTTGAGACAAAATATATCAGAATGAGTTATCTTTTTTGTGGGTTCTCTTATGTTACTGAATTAACCTGAAATTTTTCATGAGGTTGATGTATATTATATGTTTATCAATATGTTTATTACACTTTACACTATTCTTAGGACTGTTTCTTGGCAGAACTTTCTAGTTAATTAGCTTCGCCCCACGGTGCACTTAATTTCGGTTCCATGGGCATGTCAACAGATTCTTCGCTTGGCTTTCATGGCCAGTAATTGTTGTTGCCGTTGTTACTTTATGTAGATGTGACGGGGCAGGTTTTTGCCATTTTGCCAGGGCCATGTTCGAATTTGTTTCAATTCCAAGGACCCAGTCATCAGCTCCTCGCAGCGACACGTACGAGGCATGAAGTCATGGCATCATGAGAAACGGGGATGGGCAGCCGCCTTTGGTGGCCAGTCAAGAGTGAAACAGGGCTGTTAATATAAAGTAGGTAATTGAGATGGAAAGCGGGGGAAAGGCGCCTCCCCTCTCGAACTTGTTCAAATTAATCAAGTACAGTGGACTTGGAGCGTGTTTCTATTTTTCTTTTCCCTCACCGCTGACTCAGCACTTTGGCTATAAAATCATGCGTGGCCCGCAGACAATGAATGCACATAAAAATAATAATTGGAATTGGAAATGAAAACAATTTTCATGGCACATGAGTTGGCGCAAAACTCCCCAAAGGCAAAAACTTTTCCCCCGGCCATCTGTTCACTGAGAACACATTTGGCATTATTAAGTAATATTTGCTCAGACGTATTAGGACATTACTTACTTAATAAGCTATTTCCACATAAAAGGAATTTTTTATATAAAATATTTATTCACGATAATCATATAATTGTTCTTATTATTCGACAATAAATTTAGAATCCATATAAAAATATTTTAAAAGTGTCAGAGTGAATTTGTATAATTTTAGGGAATTTCATTCTTATGTAAATTATATAAAAATACAAAATATTTTTTCATGGTTAGTCGCACTAGGTTTAAAAGTAAGATCAAAATCAAATCTAAGTTTAGTAAGTAGCGAATATTATTTGTGGGCTGACTTCGTGCATAACTTTTCGCTCTGTGTTGGCTTGTTTGTCTCGGTCATAACTCCGTTTCCAATTGTGTGCAGGTGCCGGCCTCTGAACTTTTGGCTCTTGCCAATTTTCCTTTGGCCATTGTTTGGCAATTTCTTTGAACCACTCGGCCACCTTTGACCTTATCGACTCTCGGTCGGACGCAATTATCACCCCAAGATGGCACACCAAATGGAGTGTGCTGCCAATTTCGAATGGCCTGCGAAAGCCAGTGGAGTCCTTAATGCGCTTATCAGTAGTACCCACACACTTTCGGCCTCGTTTTCGTCCTCATCCGCATCCGCATCCGCATCCTTTGCATATGCATGAGCGGCCCACGATGCGTATGCGTAATGTGCGTATGCGTATGCGTCATGTGTCGCTATGGCTTGTCGCTATTTTTGGCAAGTGGCAACCTGAAAGAGGTCCTGGCCCAAGGCCGGGAAAACGATTAGGGAAAGGCTTAAATAATCCTCCATCATATCCGGTACTTCTGGGGCAATGAAGTGTAAAAATATTTATGATGTTGGATGTTTATGCAATGATAGAATGATTGTTTTATATTTTTACTATTACATCGTTAACTTAAGTTTAATTGATTTAGTTGTATACTTACTCCTAGCCATATAAATGGTATTTCAATTTAATTTAATGTTTGTTAAATTTTGCTAGTGTTGCCGTTAAGGAATATTTACCTAATTTTATGATCATCCTGTTTTTAGCCCTGATTCTAATTTTGAATTTTTCATATATTATAATGTAGTTCAATGTAACAGCATTTCTTAGGCTTAAATACAATAGGAAATGCAATTGCCATTAAATACTTTCGTAACTTTAGCATTTTTGTCATAAACATTTTTATTTATGAGATGAATAAAACAAAACAGTGAATTTTGTTTTTCATATTTACATTATTATAAGATACTTTTAGAATCATTTGAAATTGAAATCATGTGATTTTGTGTCTATGTAATTTAAATAATATTTAATATGTTCTAATGGGAACTTTTTTATAAGTTTTATACTCTTGCACAGGGTACTCAAATGTTGTGCTTTGTTTATGCCCATGTAAATTTTTCAATGCGGTAACTGGGCTTAAAAATGTTGCTTTACGTGCTCATTTATAATTCCGAACTGCACCTAAGACAGGCGATCCCCTTAACCCCAGATGCCCCACTGTCCAAGGCAGGGCACAAACACAATACAAAAACGTAAGCAATAAAATGAATTTTTATGCCGCATTTTCGCAATGCAGGATAACACACAAACACACACACACACACGCACACTCGCAGAGGCCGTCACCTCGACGAAGAATATGTGTATGTTACCTTTGGTCCTGCCACCGCCCCATGCCTTAACCCGCAGAGCCCTTAACCCTACACTCACCCACCCCCCAGGATGCATTCCGGCAAACCAAAAGCGAACCGAACACATTTACACATGTAAGTGCATAAAAAATGTTTATGAATTTCAGTTTATGGCGCGTAAAACACGCCAATAAATGTACCAAGGCATTAAAAATGCCTTTCCCCCAACGGCCACGCCCCCACGCCCCCTTTTGGGGCCCACTCTTTGGACTTTGCCGCACTAATAAACAATCAGAAATGGGCATAAAGTATGGGAAATCGGGCAGGAATGGCAAAACGGCCAACGACAGCGGGGAATTTCCCTCCTGTGTTTTTCCTCGCTTTTTGTTCTCCCTTTTACACATTCCGATTCGCATTTTTTTTTCTTTTTGCCAGAAGGTGTTAGTCGCCCCGCTGGCGCAGTTCTTGTGGGCGCCGCCGTCCCCCCACCGAACCCCCGCCACCCGGCACCCGCCTGCGGCCCACGCCCCCGGCCCGCCATGAATATTTATGCAAAACACACACTGAAACAAACACACACACTTGGACTTCTGTTGCTCTTTTCCTGTCAGTCTCCGAGTCTCGAGTCCTGAGTCCCGACTCCTTGTGAATTCCTTATTGTTGGCTGCGTTATGCCAAGTGCGCTCTAATGCACTTTACGACACTTTATGGCAGCTTTCCGGGGGCAGAAATTATGGCAAATTGATGAGAATATACATATGTGGCTTGGCTCCACGCTGGTGCAAAAGTTTTTGTTCGCCTGCCATTGAAAACACAAGAGGCTGGAACTTTCATTCAATATCTGTGTCGGTTTGATCGCATTCTGGGTAAATTCTGATGTTTTTGGTGAACTTAGATGCTCGTATTGATACACAAAAATTAAAGGGTTACTGAAAATAAGTCTTGGAAGAAAAAATTGAGTTATAAAATTATACATTTAAAAATGTAATAGCAGTCTATTTAAGACTGTGCTTCGCTTTTTAAAATAACCATCAAGTTAAGCTTAACTTAATATCAAATATATTATTATCTAAACACTTAAAACTGAGCTCCTTCAGGCCGTAAAAGTGCGCGTTTCTTTTATTGAGGAAATTAGAGCCCGCAATAAACATTCCACCGATTGTTTGGCAAAATCCTTTCGCAAATTCAGTTGGAATTGAGCCCTTTTTCTCGCCCACAAATGACACCAAGCATTTGCGTCAATTGCACACTTTTCCCTTGTATTTGGCCTAATGAAAGTCCTGGGCAATGTCCCGCTTTTGGCCGTGATCCCTGTTCGGGATTATAGCGCCCTTTTGTCTCGGAAGCCTCCATGCAAATTGTGTGGGCGGGGCAGATGTTTTTGTTCGCTTTTTCCCCTTTTCAAGTAGCCTCAGTTTTCACCATTTTTCCTTGCCATTCCATTTGTTTGTTGGATGGCATGGTTTTTTCTGCTTTTTTGAGTACTTAACGCCACGAGGAACCGCCTAAGACAACTGAAGCGCAAAAAATGCGAAAAACATGCACAGAATAAAGCGGAAAATCGGGGGTAAAGAATGGCTAAATTGACGATTGGGTGGCGGGGCGTGTAATCAAAGCGTTTGGATATCAAAGATTTGGTAAGAGCAAAGTTATGCATAAATTTTGGACGCCGTCGCGACTGGCGATTTGAAGCAAGCCGCGACCCTTTGCAAGCCCGCCAAAACCAATACAGGAAACAAATTAGTTTCGCCTTAAAAGCAGAGTAGTATCAAAATAAAATTTCAACAGTCGCATACACAGAATAATACCACAAAAAGAAGTGAAAGCACATACTTAAGCCATATAAAATTACACAGAAAAAAACGATAGATCGTACAGTTATATTACCATAAAAATTCATTTTAGGTAAATGTAAATGTCCTCATATATTTCGTATCTTAAGAAAAATACTGCAAACATAGTAAAGCTAATATTGAAACAAATTAATATTATATTGTCGAAATATAAAATCAAAGTTTTTTATACTAAGTTAATAAGGAAAAATAATATTTAAATGTATTATTACAATTGCATTTGGTTATAATACATAAATAAATAAAGATTGAAAACAGCAATTTTTAAAGATTCAAGCAAATAAACTAATGGGGAATATTTGAAAGAATATCCTATAATGAACACGATCCGCTATAAATATAGAGTTCGCTATTTTTCTGGCAAGTATTTTGCGTGTGCAAATAGGAGAGCCGAAGGAGCCAAAGTGACATTGTTTGTTGTGGTGCCGCAGGACACGAACAGACACAAGAGCCTAATAATAGCCGCACATAAAATTTTATTAGCCCGGGCGTAACAATTCAATTGGGTCATGCTTTATGACGCCACAGGGGTGGCGAGGGGCCGGTTTCCAGGGGGTGCAGAGCCCGCTAAAAAAAAAAATGCCAACACATTTGGGTCAGTCAGGTGCAGTCGAAGGCCCCGAAAAAATGAAAAAAATATGTGAAAGTGTGCAGGCTGTCCTCCTTTCATGTTTTCCAAGATTTCACTTTCATCAAACGACGTCAGCGACAGGAGAAAATATTTGTGGCAAGGAAAATATTTTCAAAGTCTTAAATTTACAATTTAAAACTTTCTTTTCCACCCTTTTCAAAGAAAAAGTAAATGAAAATAATAGTCAATCAATTTCACATGCATGCTTTTTTAGTACTCTTAAATAAAAAAGTTATTACAAATTTGTTGAGTAAGTCACATACATTGATTTTAACTTGATTGTGTACAAAAAAAAATAACCAAAAATTAACTATATATTTTATTGATTTTAAAGAACAGAACAACAGCCTTTAAT
This sequence comes from Drosophila rhopaloa, assembly GCF_018152115.1. Lineage (NCBI taxonomy): Eukaryota > Metazoa > Arthropoda > Insecta > Diptera > Drosophilidae > Drosophila > Drosophila rhopaloa. Next base: position 9,311,033 of record NW_025335123.1, on the reverse strand, counting down.
TGTTTTCCATTTGAAACAATTTTTACTAATCCCAAAGAAGTATGTCATTATCAAATATATTAAGACCTATAAAGCTCATTTATACGGTAAAGAACATTTTAATTTTAAGCAACTGGCTCAACGGACTTCGGCTAAATAATTTAATTTTCAAAATCTCTTTCAAAACCCTTGTTTCCTGCCTTTCTTAATAATCCTTCACCAAATTCCAAACAAATTGCAATATACTTGTCTGCAATTTGCCAGCACTTGATGGGATTATCATTTATTTTGGTGCTGACATTTTGCCAGCGGCGAAAACTCAATTTGAGGAAAAACTCATTTGTTCGCGCGACGAAAGGAGCGCAAAATTGTTTGAACAAACTCGAGCAATTGTCTTACATTCGCTTCAATTGGATTTCCGTTATGTTGCTTCTGGTATAGTCATGGTCAAAACAATAGCACTAAGGAAAAAAAATGTAATTGGGAAAACCTCATTAAAGAATTCTTCTTGATTACTATTATTTTCTTACATATGAACAAATTACATTTTATTTTAAAAAATAATAAAACATTTTATTTTGCAAATAAGAATCAATAAATTAAATGTTGAATTGGGAAAAATAAATTGAAAATGTGTCCATTAAAAAAATTGTAATTGTCTGGCCCAAACAGATGTACTTACAGAATACCAGTTTTTCCTTGAATTTCCTTGTCACCACCCCTATTATTTTGTGCATAGCTGTGTTTATATTGTTTCTTGTTCATGTTCTCGATCCTGGACTTATCCTTGGCATTCTTCTTCTTAACAATATTTTACAGTTACGTGTGAAGCACTCTTACTGCGAAAATAGAGAAAGAGAGGGCGCGAGCGGGCTAGAGAGGGACGGAGACAATAAGACTGAAGCTGGCAATCCTCAAGCAAAATGCGAAGAAGAAGAAGCACTGGCAGCGCACAACAACCACAGCCGCGGCCACACAAGCAGCAACAGCAACAAAATCAAAGGTTAATCCACGACCCACGCTGTTCGCTGCTAATGTTGCTAATTGTTGGCCAAGCAGTTTACGGTAAGTGCCACAACATAGCCAAAGGCGTAAATGCGGGGGAGGGGCGGTAAAGTGCGTTACTGTTACTGCACTGAAAAAATTAAGTGCTCCTTCTGATACATTTACATTTTTGTACCTTAAGCTAACATTAAGATAATACTTTTCATGCTTACATATTATTGGCATAAAACATTTAAGGCTTTTATCTGGAAGCTTAATATCAATTGAAGGAGACGTCTCTCTATATATATTCTTGATCAGCAAAAGAGTCGTTCTAATTAATATTAACATTACTATAGTAATAGGATCGAACAATTCATTATACTTGAAACGTAATCGAAATATAGAATATTTAATTTTTGTAATAGCTGCAAGGATATATAAACTTCAGCTTGCCGAAGATTGCTTCATTTCTTGTTCCTTCTAAATGGCATTCTAAGGTAATGATTCTGCCAGTGTATTCTGCCAGGCAGTAAGCATCTTCACACATGCGGGGACTTACTTTTATTGGGTGGGACATGGGCATTGCCCCGTTTTCTGACCTCATTAGACGTTCATTTGCTTGCTTATTTATGCGGACACACTCAGATAAACACTGGCGAACTGGGAGATATATCGGCTGTATGTTGGATCATCATCTATATGGCCATATGGCATTTGCGGTCCTTTGTGTTACCAATTTCGCACACAAGTCGAATGCATACATTTTCTCATTTGGCCATAAAAACTCGAATCCTGAATGTACGAGCATGTCTATGTATATGAGAGTGTGCCCCAAATTGTATGCTACAAAAAGCCACGCACAAAGATGATATATGTATAAGGGGAGCGCACGTGTGTGTTTGTGCTTGGGTAGAATTTTGTGTTCGGCTGCCTGTAATTAATTGACTCGAACTCGCACATTTTTCGCATCGAGCACAAAAACAAGTCGCAAACTTTTCGCCCAGACAGGGTTTTTTTTTCAGTTTTTGCACATGTATTTTGCAGTGTGTGTGCAGTCAAGGTCGTGTGAAAGGGATGGCAATTTCGCGGCATTTCCCTTAATTTTTTTTTATTATGTTTGTCGCATTTCGTGGCAGCTGGCCAAGTTGGTCAACATGCCACAAATACACAAAATACGAGAATCCCCCATAATACCATCCCATTTACATATATAGTTGGCTTGAACCTGCATGCTTATTTATCGATATGCATAAGTATGTCCTTTTGTGGAGTTGAGTTCACTTAATTGGCCGATTGTTTGCCTGCTTAACTTTAAGTCCCACGGAAATCGATAAAAGCCTCAATGGTTCTCGATTGCCATCGATTTGTCAGCGGCTTTCAGTGGTTCCAATTAAGAAACTTTTCATGCGAAAAAAATACAAAGGATTGTTTAATTAGAAAGGATCAACAACTTTCTGCTTCGAGCTTTTAAATATAAATATTACAGCGAAATTTAAAACGGAAGAAGTTTTTTAACTTACCATTATTTTGAAAAACGTAAATTTATTGGGTTATAAGGCTTAAATATTATCGAAAGATTTTTTAAAAAATAAAGAATTAATATAGATCTAAACAGCTTCTACAGTATAAACCTGAGCTTTACATTTTTACGTTTAAAGAGAAACAATTAAAGTCTTCAAGCTTACTTTTGAAAGAGTAACGTAATGGAAAAGCTTTAATAAGGGAACGTTACTAATTAAAATGAAAATAAATCAGCTTTTAAACTGACTATAAAATTTGCACAGTAAATATATCCTCAACCCAAGCTAGACAAAAACACACTCAATTGTCCTGCCATTATGGTGACTGTTTCTCTGGCCAATCGACACTAACCTCAAGACCCAGCCACGCCCCCTGTCCGCCCCGATATCCTTGTGGGCCACCGCAAATGCGTTTTCTCAACTAAAGTAATTGATTGACGCCACTGGTCGAGCATTTACCAGATGTCCTGTGGTTCCTGGACTGAAACGGGGATGCGGACGGGGCATCCTTTGATAGGGATTCATTTAATTGCCCGAGCTAGCTGGTCGTCGTTGCAGTAACTTTGAGCTGACAGATTCGCCCACCTGTCCTACGGCAGGACATTTTTCGGCTTTTAGTAACTGAAGCTGCAAAATGCCAAGGGTCGTTTCTTGTAATCCGAAATCGTTTAGTAGCACAAAAAAAAAAAACACAGGGTAAAAAGGTCAACAACAAAGACGAAGCCACATAATATTGCCTAATATTTTTTCGGGGTAATATATTACGTAAGGCAGGCGAAGGATTCAGATTCAGATCGACAAGGGAGGCAGCTGTCGGCAGTCTATCGTAATTGTAAATTAATGCATGCAGAAAATGTGACCCCCACAAGATGGCGGCGACCGGAAGTCAACTCTCGCACGCACACACACACACACACACACACAATCCCTAACCATATTGCTGCCTTCATGCTCAATGAGTACAGGGTAGAATCGGGTATATATTTACTGAACAGGATAACTTAAAGGGTTCCGAGCATCAGATAGAAAAACGTAACACAAAATTCTAAAATAATAGTTGAATTACGTTTTAAAGGTATTTTTTATAGCTGAGAACAAAGAACATTGAAAGTCTTTTTCAGATTGATCATATTTTAAGTTCAACAGTGGTCAGGATTTTTAGATTTTAATGTAATAATGAATTTAATTCCACTAGTAGTTTTTAAAAATTAATAACATTTGCAGTGTTTGTATTTTTTTAATAGGGCTTTCATATTATTAGTTTAAAGTTTTTTATAAAAAAAAAAGATTAAAGTTTTTTATAAAAAAACTTTAAAAAACAACATTAATAATAATTCTAAAGTTTAAGCTTAATATATTTAAGTTTCAGTAAAGAGAATTAGCAAGTCCATCAAAATATGGAAGTCAGTTTGTTATATACTTTCCTTTGCTTTCCTTGTATTTCGTTTATATTACTTTGCTTCGCCAATAATTGAATAATTTTGGCATGAAAAATGGCACAAAGGATGCGGATGAGTGTGGGAAGATCGGGGTGCAAACCCCTAAGTTTATCGGGGCGAGGAATTTACCACACGTGGCAATCAAGCGGAAACATTCGGCCACGGAATGCTTGCATCGAAATGTGAATGTAAAAAACATACACAAAACCGAATTTAAATGTAGGAGATAGATATATAAGTAATATAAATAAAATGGCTGGCGAGTGGTGAATTTCCATTTGATTTTGGCAAATCGAGTAGCAGCATTTTGTAGGTGTCCGTGTGGCTGGAAAATTTGGGGAGGGTAATGGCACTGGCTCCTCCTGCCAGTGGGGATTGCGTTTATTTATTTGAAATTAGAAACTGCCAACTGTTCCCAAAAGTGGCCATTAATTAAGGGCTATGGGCTGCCTGCTGGGGCAGCTACTGGGGATTCCGTAATGACTGCAAAATGCTAACAAATAGCCAGTTGCCAGTTTTGAGTTGCCATCTTGGCAATGGCGGCGCCAGGGGGTGGGGAATCTGGAAGGGGGGGTTGACTGAGTGGAACAAATGAAAGCTGGATTTGTAAATAATTGTCTCACCTTCTCACGGCACAAACGGACAATCAATTTGCGAGTTGATATCGAGTAAATGGAAGCTGTCCTGTGTCATTCCTTAAATCAGCTGAAGATATATGGTCCGAGCGATAAAAAGGCTTTTCTGATAATGAAAAAAACTAACAGTCTGGGAAGTATTTTTTTCATTGTTCACTGAACTTAAGTTGAACAAGTGTTCAATCTGCATAGCATTGCAAATGTATTTTAATATGTTTTTCATTTATGTCCCTTAATTTATGCTAAAATGTCAATAAATGTTTTGTCACAATTTTCCTTTGAATTACTGAAATTTATAACATTAACATATTAAATCGTTTGATATATTTGTCGCATAATTATTTGTAAAGAAACTATCTGTTGCATTTCAGTAATACATTTAATTTCTTTGACTAGATTTAACACAAATTGTATTATTTATATTTGAATGCACAATTATCAGGCACACGAAATTAGTACTATTCCGTGGACACTATTATGCACATAATTAATATTTTGTGTGCTCTTTTAATACATTTTGATTATTTTGTAAACACTTTAATCTTTAAATCTTGTGCTTATGGTTAGCTAAAAGTAGGTTTTGGAATGAAAAACTACATACATTTATTGGGCTAGAATCTACTTTTATGTTATCATGAGGACGACAAAACTTATTACTTACTTAAATAAACTTTGAAGCTAGTGTGTTGGAAGGGGAATTGGTATACTGCTAGAGATACTCTTTCCTTACTTTTGCCCATTTTTTCTGTCCGCTTAAATCTCGCTTTTAAAAAATACCCCTAACTTTTGCTGACTTCTCCCAATCAAGTGTTTGTAAGCTTAACACTTTGCTGTCCACTTTCTTGGCCAAATTTAAGGAGATCTAACCGATGTTTGCTTAAAGCACTTTTCATGCTCCTGTCACGGCCCGTCGCACTGGGCCATTTGCTCCGAATGTTTGTTGACCCAATTGTGGAGGCCCTGGCCCTCGAAAGAGTAAGTGAGACGGGCTGAGCTGGCCATCTCGCTCCCTCTCTGGTCGAAAACATGAAGAAGTTGAGGGAATGGAATTGGTTTTGACTTTGGCTATATTCAACATTAGCTAATTTGTGTGCGCTCCTTGCTCTTTTCTTTATTTTTTTCGTTGTATTGCCCCTAATTTCTGCATCTTGCAAATGCAGATTTTCCTTTCCGCCGTTTTCCACCGCCTTCTGCTTGTTTGGTCAGTCGACTTAAGTGCCATCCTGAATTGTCCTGGCTACTCCTGTTCCCTTTTCTCTGGCTGTCTTGACACTGATTTCAATTATAAATTTGTTTTTGTTTTTTCTTTTTTTTTTACCATTCCCATTTCCTTAACTTTCCCGGTTCCTGTACGTTATTTTTTTCTTTTCATTTTCCCTCTTTTTTGTATCTTCAATTTTTCCGAGCTGCGATTGCTTTCTCAATTGGTGCCGCTGCTAGGAGCGTTTGTCTGGCTATCACTTTTAATCTAAGTTGGTAACAATGCTCTACCCCTCTGTCACCCGACCACGCCCCCTATTTGTCCACCGCCCCGTTGGCCCTGTTGTCTACCTTACTGTCTTCCTTCCAGCCAGGATGTGGGCTCTGCTCGGTGTCTTTTTGTTTCTTTTTAAAGGGCTATGAGCTTATGTCTGGCACTGTGGCTTGGTAAACATACTGCGCAAAATTATATTTAGCAAATATTTTCAGAAGCGGAATAAAAATGTTTGCATTACTTTGCTGAACAGTTTTTGCGGGGCCAAGCCACTCGTGCAAATTTAAAAACATTTCTATGAACTTTTTAGGAATGTAGCCCATAAATAATTTATTTTATTATGAAAAGATACATTTTATTTCATTATTATTCTAGAACATTCCCATTAAATTTAAAAGCTTAAAGAATGGTCCAGCTTAATTGTTTTTTCCCGATATTTTTTCATATCTGACTTTAATTTGTATTCTCACTACCATACAATGTCTCAAGTTATGACCAGCAGATCTTGTGTTGTTTCTTGTACTCGCCTTTGTCCTCAATTTTCTTAGCTTTTTGTCATATTTTTAATTTTTTGGCTTTTCTTGGTAATTTTGGCATCAATTATTCCTATCTCAAGCTTGTTATACCCTTGAAGGTGAATTAAAATGTTGGTCAAAAGGTTGACCTTAATTTAAGTCCTTGAGAAAATTAGCCTAAGCTATCGCTTTCCGGTTGATCCGGGAAAAAATTAATTTATTTCCGATTTTTGCATTATTTACAAATTTGTTTTTTTTCGAAAATTGAACAAAAAAAAAATTTTTAGCTGTGCATGCCATCGATGGGCAAATTTCGAATTTAACAAATTCAACGAGGTTTGGCAGGCCCACCTTTTACCATTATTTCCTTCGGTTTGATCGAAAACCGAAACATAAGAGGATTTTTACGGGCAAAGGTTTTAAATTATTTCTGAAACTTCCCTTTAGTATTGTCATATACCATATATTGGAGCAGTAAATGTTGCCATCAAATTTCGGTGTGACTAAAAGGGTATTAAGACTTTGGCTTTCGGTTTTGTCATTTCTCAATCCTTTTAAGCCCTGATTTGAATTTCAAAGGGCATATGTGTTCGACTTGCTGAATTTCATGAAAAGAATGGAAAAACCTCCTGAGTATTTACTTCCGCATTTTTCGCTTGTTTTCTTAAAGCTTTTGTGGTAGCTCTCAACTCCTGTTAAATACCTCTAGAAGAAAATATTCATCTAAGTATAACTTCATTTTATTACATTTTCAGAATTTTCCTCGAATTGTCTTCCTTGTCTCGTCATTCGCATTCTCGGTTTCCCGCCGCCAGGTGCTCACCCACCAGCCGCTTTTTCTCGACCAGATCTGAGTGAAAATGCAGTCAACCCTAATCAAATTTTCGCTACAAATTGACAGTTTGCCTGCAGATTTTCATTTCGCGTTTTCATTCCACCCACTAAGCACGCACTGTAGTGGTGGCGGAGGGATGGGGGTGGGGGAAGTTTGTAGACGGGACGAGGTCGACGGGGTGGGTGTAAAGGGGGCGGTGGCCGGTGCGGTTATATGCCTCGGTTAAAGAGTTCCGTTCGTGTTCGGATTCCGCTGGCTATAATTTTCATACTCGGTATTCCATTAACTCAGGGTATAATGAATTTATGCAGATCAATGTAATGAAAATAACGCACTTTTTTCACATTTAAAACAAACTTTTCAAATAATTATTTCTCAGAAACTAAATGATTTATTTTTAAACACACATTTATTGTGTAATAAACCAAAAAAATATAAAACTGGCTATTTTTGCTAAGCAATTTTGACATGATAGTCAATTGTACAGATACAAAAATGGGGCATTTTATTAGAACAGATTTTTAATTATTTAAAAGTGTCAGATGGAAGTTGTGTTTTTTACGAAACATGAAGTACATGTTCCAAGCCTAGGACTTGTTTTCATACCTGCATTACCTTGGCAATCACCAAGTATCTGGTAGTCGGAATACACAATGTTTTTGTTTCTGTTCATTTTCCGCTGCCTTCTGTGATTCTCATTTGGTTCCGCTTCTGGTTCGACGTGCGCCTCTGTAGCTTGGGGCATGGCGTAAAATAACATACCCTTTTATCATCTGACATAGCCGCTCGCTGATTTAATTTAAATCTGTGCGCCCTCACTCAAAATTAAAACGACGTCAAGGCTCGGGGTTGCAGGTTGCCAAAGATCCGCCAGTTTCAGCGGGATAATACACACTTTATGTGGAGGACGGAGAGCCTTGCTCTCAATTTGCCTGTCGCAATCCAATTGTCGGGCATTTCATTTCAATTTAACAATTTTGAAATCCCCTCCCGCAACGGAAGCGACCTGCAAGTTGCCGGTGGATGTTGCAAATTAATCTGCGGCATGTCGCTGCTTCAGTTAGTTGGGCTTGACATACTTATTGTCTCCGACTCCCGGTTCCTGCCGACTCCTGCAGGATTATGTCGGGCAGCGCAGCGGATATTTTGTTTTCATTCGCCCAATTTTACGGTTTCAATTGCCATTACATGGCAATCGCAAATGCCATGCGGATTCTATCAGCGAACAGGGACAAAATCCCGGCAATTGCACAAAATCACTTTAACAGCGAGCAAACCCCTTAAATCGCAAATAGAGAAAGACAAATATGGGTAAAAATTCACTGAAAATTAACACAAAATGGTGGTGGAAACAAGTGAAAAAAGTTTGCAAATAAAAAATGTGTTAAAATCTTCATCGCGATCAACACCTATAGATATATTTATGCGCAGACTTGGGTAAACACGCCTGTCAGTTAAAATATACATTTTTTGTACCATATTTGTTAAATGCGTTTATTTAATTTTAAATGGCTTAAACACATAAAAACTCGAGAATACATTTTTATGATAGTTTTTATTATATTCCTCAAAATTGAAGAACAATATGAGGTTTTTTCAGTTTTGTATATTGTTATGGAACATGTATATACAACTACTAATAGTTGAATTAATGGCTTATTATTATTATTACATATGTTTTTAAGTAACCTTAAGGTTAATGAAATTTTTGAGTTAAAAAGGAGCACGTTTTAAAATGCTTTGTATTTATTTTGTGTTGTTTTGGAGATTATCATAACGTTATTGTTTCGTTTATTTATAATAATATTAATTTAAAGAGCAAATAAAGTTTTTTATTAAACATTTTTTCTACAAACAATTAAGAAACATGCCAGTTACCAAACAAAAGCCAATTGTACAGCTTTGGAAATGCCCTAACACTCATTAAGTCCAGAATAAAATCCTTTCACCATTTTAGCCTCGAGATTTTAGTTTTGGTTATGTTTCTGGGAATTGTCTATTAATTATCTATTTTCAATTCAACGCTATAGCAACCGTAAATGCATTGATAAAACGGATGGGTATCTACTTTCCTCCGATAAATGCATAATTGATGCTTTTGGTTTTGTGCACATACTTACACATTTTCCCAGTCGGCATTTTCATCTGCCAATTAAAAATAGGTTTTATTTGCAACACACACTGTAATCGTGGAAGTTTTTGGTTTTTGGGGGTAATGAGCTTAGCCTGCTGCGCCGTTTGGATGGGTATTACCTATCATAAATTTTAATGGAGAACACGAGATGTTCATCCTTTTGTTGCCAGGCTGCCATGTTTTATTGCTAATTGCAACTTCAGGTTGCATTGTGGCTTTTTCGACAGCGACTGCTTGGGGTGCCAGCCACGCCCACTTTTTCTGAGCCCCCCCTGCCACTCGACCAAATAAAATTATTTCAGTATATGTGTCGCCCTCTTGGCAGCTCTATCGCACAATCTCTACCCAATGTTTGCGCCACGAAAAATAATAAAACTGATTTTATTTATGTGCTGCGCCAGACCAAAATTGAAATTCTGCAACACGAGCGGCAACTTGAGATGCAGGACGACGGAAGACGGGAATCCTGCCAAAAAAAAAAAGAAAAAAAGGAAACACAATCTCCATCGCGTGTCTTAGTTATTGTTACTATATCCACTCCATCTTCATCGCCCGACGAGTGGTCTTTCCCCGATAATGCTGTTGATGCTTTCCGCTTACGGCTCACAATTAATGGCACATGTGCGAAAAGTTTTTATAAATTATTGTCGGGCTGGTCAATGTGTATCTGTCAGCAACACACACCTTCCAGCAGATACTTTCCGCCAGATGCAGGCCACAAAAAGTCTATCAATCACATTCGTTAGCATTTATTCCCTTCATTTCCATTTAACATTTACAGATTGTAATAATCAGCAAACGCTTTGTAGTTGCGAACGGTCAGCAAAAATTCATTCAATCTGAATGATTTTGATGAGTGTATACTGTTATTGCTTAATCATAAATATAACTATATCCTTTTATATTTACAATCTTATAATTTTGTTTCCCAATTATTTAGATACTAAATAAAATTCAATTTAAATTAAATACTTTAGTAATTCTACAAAAAATGCCAACAAAATATTAAATTTCTTCTCTCTGTTTTTGGATTTGTAAAAAATCCTTTTTTTTTGGCAGTGTATACCTCTTTTCACCACCCCTTTCTCGGTCCCTATTTTGTTTCCCATGTTAATTGCGAATTATGGCACAAGTAGTAACATATTGCCATTTGGCTTCCCCCACTTTTCACTCGACGCCCGGAGTGCAAAAATGTGGCATGCAGAATTTTGCACAGAATCCCGATACTAGCGGCTATATCCCCTTTCCTCCCAGAAATGTATGCTCATGTATGTATTGTTCGCCACTTCATGTCGTGCGTTGCCATGGATCTGTCGAAATCCCCTTATAAAAGGAAAACGGGAAGAAAAGATGCTGAAAGGGGAGCTTTAAAATGTTTTTGGTAAATGCCAGCAAATGTGGCCCTAATTATGGCCACTTTTTTATAGTACGCGGCTGTCTAAGACGGCTTAAACCAAGCGCACTTTGACATGTATTTTCTCCAGCGAAGTGGAATGAATTAATATTTTTGAATACGTTGTCGATGTGTTTTTAAATGCTAACAATATGTACTTTAATTATTTGCATTTATTTTTGTTTTCTAGCTTTGTGTTTTTGTGATTAAAGATTTTAAGGTCTTAATAAAATAAATGCATTTTATATCTTTAGCTCAAGCAATTAATATGAAATTAATTGCTCAGCTAATTGTACTTTAGCAAAAAATACTATGTTTGCCTGCATTGAGCGACGTAGAATTTTATGAACATAGCCGAAGGCCCTTATTCAATAGGAAATCAATGTTTGAATGTTTGCACACTCAATTATGGATCGACATTCTCGTATTTGTCCTGAGTTCAAAGCGCACTGAAGGTCCCTCTGAATAGACGATTAGTACGTATTTACTTTGATTATGCTAGAAGTCGTTTTTCCAGTTGCATTACGCTTAATTTATTCAATAGACATTTCTAAATTAAAATGTTGCAGTCGAGCAACAAGCGGCAGCTTCCAGCAATTAGTAAATCATAGGAAAATTATGTACTTTGTGAATAGGCTGAGTTTCAGTCGGGGCCCAGTTGGCAGTCGAAATATTTAACGCAAGCTGTAAATTATTATATACTTAGTTACATTTTGCTCGACTGCAGCTGCAGCTGCAGTTCGTTTGCCCGCCGAAGGAATTCCGCGCCCTCACCCACATCCCTTTCAACTGGCGCTCAAAAGGCAGTTTTAGTCGTTTCTGGGTTGGCTGCCAGACAATACAAAACTATAAATATGCACAGTCACAGACCAAGTCACAGTCGCAGTCGCAGTCACAGTTGCAATTAAAGTCACCGGCTGCACAGTGGCTCTGAATATTAAATATGTAATACATTATTCATTAATTGTGAAACTAACACGATTTTAAACAATGAACAATGTTTGAATATTTTTAATATTTAATAACGTAAATTGAAAGAGAAATTGAAAAAGTTATTTAAAATGGTTATTTTGGACAAGGGCATTTTTGAAGGGCTTTAAGTCCTTTAAAATCAATTAGTCACCAAAGCAACATTACATTTTAGTGGCTATACGTTAACTTAGCATAAATTATGATTAACATCAACATTGAACATTAATTTCCAATCTAAAATAATCTAAAATAAAATAATCTAAAATACATCTGAAAGTAAATAAAAACAATAAGATTGTCAGGCCTGGGTTATTTCGCAGCCGGCCTTAATAATTTGTTAGATTTTAAGAAAATATTAATATTATATCAAATTTGGAAGCTCTTCTTTAACGATTTTTCGGCAATATTCAAAATCCTGTCAGCCACTGTGTCCGCTCATTCGCAAGTCGTCTTTGCAATGAAATATTATTTATTTTTTTATTCTATTTTAGCTTCTCCTTTGGCTGGGTGTCTCTGGCAGAGCCAGCAAAATGCAAAATTTATTGCAGAAAACTACAAAACACACACCGAGTGGGTGGAAAGTGGGCGGCGGTTGAGTGGTTGGTGGGGAAATGGGGGCGTGGAGGCGTGGAAAATGTGTTAAGTCTATTGAGTGTATTAAAGCAAATAACTGCGTCGACGAATAAAATACATACGGGACGACGGCAGAGAGGAATCCAAGCCCAAGGCTCGGATCGAGGTGGGCGGTGGGCGGTGGTGAAGTGCGGAAGGCGTGGCAGATATACTTTATACCCACACTCACACTAAGACCCACTGACAGCTGCACCGACTCAGACATATGCAAATATGAATATAAATGAACAACGCGATGAAGTCTGAGATCCAATGACTTAGCAAGAGATATATGTAGAGAGAGAAAAAACTATAAGATAACTGAATTCTAATATTAGCAAAGCTAGTTTTGTATAACCAAACCAATAAATAATCATTTTTGATGATAAATAGGTGCTAAAATTAATCTTTTCGTTTAATATATTACCAAAATTGCAAATAGCTATTAACCTTATGAAATATGTCTCTTACACCTTTTAGTAAACCTTGATGATAATAGCATATTGGCCATTGAAATGTAAACCTTACCTATTTAACTTATTTGACTTGTTAAATTTTAAATTTTGAAGGAGAATAAAGAATTAAGTTTAAAACAGTTTCGAATCTTTAGACATGCTATTTTTATAAAATCTTCTGAGTGATGGAGAAAAAATGGCTTAATATGTAAAACTATAAAATAAATTCTGTTTATTAAACATACTGTTTTCTGTGTATCAAAGTAAAGGGCTGAAAAGGGGCGTGTTTGGCGAGGGTTTTCGTAGAAAAGTTTATGGTTGGAAAGTTCAACTTGCGGCCAAAACTGAAATTGACACAAGGCAACCGGAACTACGCCCATAAAACTCGATCGCATTGCAGGACTGAGACTGAAATTTCCATCCATTTAAGACCAATCAATTATGACAGTTTAAAAACCTTAACTTTACCATAAATTATGGCAATTTTGATTAGAGCCAGGGCGAGAGAAACCAATTGGAGGTGTATTTTAAACGCTTCATTAGATGGCAATCCTTTTGGTATTCGCATTTAAATTAATTTAATTGATGTGACAAATAGTTGCCCGAGTGCAGGAACATGGAAGCGAAGGCAGAAACAGGAGCCCAAACCGAAACAGAAACACAAACGGAAACAGAACCAGAATCAGGACGGAAATAAGCAGCTTTTGACTAACGGCAATACGGATGCCATAGAAGCCTATACGTGTGCCAGGCTGCATGTGTGTTAAAAAAGCAAGGCAAACAGGGGAGGAGCGGAGGGGAGGGGAGGTGAGTTGAGCAAAGAGGAGGGGCAGGGGGGAGATGGAGAAGTGGAGTAACATCTGGCGTTGCCCTGTGCGATTACAAAAACATCAACACTTAATATGTTTATTAAATTTGTTGCTACATCATTAGGCACTAGCAGCCATGTAATGTGAGGCAAACACTTCACATGTGCCCATGTCTCTTTGCCTTTGTGTGTGTGTATGTGTGTAGTGTGGATGTGTGTGTTCTCGGGTCGTGTTTGTATTGCTGCTACAACTGTAGTAAATACTCTATGACCCATAAACTCGACTCGAATAGCTCAAGAAATATGGCACAATTTTTTGAATTGTTCTTCTTGTATTCTGGTAAATTCTCACGTGATTGAAAATATCTAGGTGTTGTGACTAAAGTATTATCAAAATATTATATAAAATAGATCATTTGCAGACAGTATTTTTATTTAGATAAAGTGTTCTTACTCATTTCAATCATTTATTATATATGATTTCCAAGTTTAAATTGAACTCACTTCGAAACCACTATTATATTAATGTGCATTAAGTGATATCACTTCAAACTAAGTGAATAGCAATTCAATTCACTTTACTGATTTACGCTAATGAATGTGTAAACCAATCAGTTGCGGTGTTTTGGCAACCATCAAAACAGCTGGCTATTTACTGGCTGAAACCAAAATTAAGCTAATTGCTTTTGATTTGGGAGCCACCATGGCAATAGATTATCAAAGGTAGCGATCAATTTGTATAGGAATAGTAAACAATATTTGTTTGATACGTGGATATTTATTGAATAAATTTACATGGCTAAAATATATTTATTATTTTATAATCGAGGTGGCCACAGAAATCACTTGAATTTTGAAATCACCAATAAAGCTGTCAAAAAGCATGCAGTGAAAAATAGCATGTTTGCTTTCGCAATGAATCCTTCGTACTTCCGGACTCAAAATATATAGTTGCTTACTTTTGTACACCTTTAAAGGCGATTTTAAAGCACCAATGACTTTTATAGTATTATAATTTAAGTGGTATGAAGGGGTATACTTAAAATGTCTTACATCATATTTATTCTGTTCTATGTTCTACTGTTTTATACTAACATCGAGGGCATCGGAGGTGCGTCGGTTTCTTTTGACCAAGTTTTTGTTGGCTGTGCCAATGCCCTGCACATACACACACACACACACACACACACACAGCAACTCACCCACACCGCGGCACGTTGCGATGTGTTTGTGCGGTGCTTTGGGCTACTTTGCATGGGCTTAACGATTGTTGTTTAGGTGCAGTTTCAGTTACTGTTGCTGTTACAGTCACAGTTACAGTTACTGTTCCAGCTGCAGTTACAGTCACAGTTGTTCAAACAGAAAAATAGTGGGAGAGAGAGAGAGTGGGGGAGAGAGTGGGAGAAAGCGAGGGAAAGTCGCAAGTGGAAGCTTTAATACAAAATATGCATTGCATACTTTCCGGCAGTTTGGCCTTTTAAAAGTTACCAACGATTGTGTTCTCGGATTTTCTTACTTTTGAGATTTCATTAAAATAGTTCAAGTTTTCCAAACAAATATTCGACAATTTATTTAATAAAATCGCCTTGATTAAAGCCAAACCCCTTTTCTTATTAAATCATGTATTAAAAACAGATTCAAAAAAAGGCAAAGACACTTTTAAGACGTAATCGAACTCGCATTTAAATAGAGGTTTACATTACCCAAGACCCTTTTATTTAAATTAAATTTTGTCAAGTCTCACAAAAATAAAAAGTATGCAATGCTCCATGAATATGTTTATGGCCTTTATAAAAAACAAATTCGAGAAAAGACTAGCGAAAGTGAAAATGGGAAAGCGTCTACATGTCTGCGTACAAACACATCTGTAAAAACATACAGGAGCAACGTGCCGGCATATATTCACGTTTTTTAAATATATGCTTTACCTGTGCTCCGTTGTTGTGCTTTTTCTCATTTTTAGTTTTTGGCCCGCGAAAAGTTATGCACATTATTATGGAAAAAAAACAAGTCTGCCCGCCGCATAAATTTTAATGCTTATGATTATTATTATCATACTAAAATGTAATGATGCCACCCGAAACTGTGCGCGCATATAGAAATATCTGTATATATAGCCACTCAAACTGCATACTCAGTTGTTTTCCATTTCCCCTCCATTTCCTTGCAGCTTCTGCGGGCAGTGAGTTAATCGAAAATCGCTCGACGTCAACCAAAGAATCGCTGACAGCGCCGCCCGGCGACCGCCCATCGAACTTCTCCCGTGCCACGCCCTTTCGGGAGGAGGATGTGGCCGAGGGGGAGGGGGAGGCCGACTGGGGGAGGAGCGGCATGCGCTGACCATTTCCCGACCGCCGAGGGCGGGCCGCAGCGAGCGGCAGGCGGAGGCGGACCAGGTGGACCGCTGCCGGCTGTTCGTCGAGGGCGATCCCACCAAGAACGAGCTGTACAGCCCCGAGTATCCCAACCTCTATCCGAAGAACATCAACTGCACGCGGGTGATAACAGGTGAGTACCAATCCAAAATAGTGGGGGACCTCCTTAGAATATTCGGGGTAGATCAAGTTTTAGGCAAGTTAGAAGACTGGAATAAAAAGTTCATTGAAAATGGTTTTAAAAATATATTTTAGAATTTAGAAAATATATTTGATCATTGTATATTTATCTCAATAAGTCTTATTTCAATTTAAGTCTTATTTCAAAAAGCCTAAACACCCGATGAGTTATAAAATCATGATTTTACTTTGAAAGTTTAAAAAGACTTAAGAGTCAGGTTCGATATTTGATTTCGTGGAACTCAGGGCATTTAGCTACAAATGAATAATAAAATATATTTAGAGCCTGACAAATCCGTGTCATTCATTATTCATAGGCTTCGTAAACGAATGTTTCGTAAGTAGAAGCCCATGAATCTAAACGGATATTTTTTCAGGTATCCCAACGTTTTAAGCACCAACTAATTGCAGGCTGTATTCATGGCAGTCACAGGAACTCATTCTTGTGGATTAGCTACGGCTAAGCAATTAACAATCAGTCTGGCAAAATCCAGCAGTATCATTGGCATTATCTGTATCTGTATTCCACAGTTACAAAGACAAATACAAACTTTTGATGGAAGCCAATTGGCAGTCGGCTTCCATTTAGCAAGTATGGGAGTGAGTGTGCACTGAGAGAAAATAGGTCAGAGGTCAATTCTGTCATTTGTAGAGTTACAGTTTTGTATTGATTTTGTTCATTAAGCAGGCTTTAATAAAAATGATTATTTGGCTAATTAGTTTATGTACATTAACATCATTGTTAAATAGTTACCCGACAAGTTTCAATTTTCCAATAAGTCTTATAAATATATTACGTGTTAGTTCAAGATATAGGCTTATTTAGTATGTGAAACAAGATCCAATTGACCCCTTTTTTTCTTCGAGTGTGAGTGGAGTGGAGTGCAGGCCTCGTAAAAGTTTATATGGCAAGCACTTGGCGACGAGCGAGCTACTGCAAATAATTGCAAAGTCTTTGGCCAAGTCTTGGCTGCCACTGCTGTTGACATTACCAGATGTCAGTCAGTGAGTCAGTCAGTCAGTACGTCATTCAGTCAGTCTTCGGGAAAGGGATTGGGATTGGGATTGGGTTTGGGGAGGAAGGAGAACAGAAGAGAAGAGAAGGAGTGAACCAGTGAACCGGAGGCATTAGATGGCGCTGATGCGTAAGATGCTCCACACAGATTCCACATGGCAGGGCCGTTTTGTGTGGCCCATTTAAAAGCGTTAGCGCGTTGGCTCCCCGTATTCCATTCCCATTTCCCCGGGCACCATAATACGATCCCTCGATTGGGGATTGTGTGTGGGCCGGGCTGGGTCGAGGGGTCGACGGGTCGACGGGTCGACGGGTTGTCATCATATTTGAGCTGCACTCGCTTCACTGCCTCCGCCACCGCAACTCGGGAACTCCCAGTCAACTCCAATGCTTATCTAAAGTCGGTTGGAGGCCAAATCATTTGTCAGTTAAGACAAAATAATGTCACTGCAAAAGTCAAGAGCTGACAGATAAAACCTGAAAGCGAATGATTGACTTTCCATAAGCACGCATCAGCGGTCCCAGTATCTGTGTCTACGAATATGCCAGCATATGTAGCCCCAGCTGTGTGCTTAGCATTACGAGTACGAGTACGAGTACGAGTACGAGTACGAGTACGAGTACGAAAACGAATGCGAGTTGGAGTATGACTACGAGTACGAGTACTTGGGGATGGCACCGGCCTATTTGCATATCAATGTGTGTGCCGCTCCACGTTAATGTTGGACTAAGCGGGCCAACAAAGGCAGCCAGCTGAGGTTCGCTTTATGGCCATGATGGGTGTCCCGCAGAGCATACAAATGCCGTAAGGACTTGCGGGCATAAAGGTCCTGCGGCCGGGGAATCGAAAGCTCAGAGTTATTCGGAGTCGGAGTTTATTTTTATATTTCTTGGCAGATAGCTTATATTTTCGGGCACTTTGCTTTATAAATATAGTACAAGCCGGACAAGGTGGCGTATACGCAATACAAGACTAAAAATTGTTTCACCAGAAATATAAACTTAAATCAAACAAGAAAGGAAAGCTAACTTTGGGCGGAGCCGAATATTCCTTAAGAATATTCTGTAAATTATATTGGTTGACCACAAATAAAACCCATACAAAATCCCAACTTTTTAACTTTTAAAACACCAAAGTTATGGCATTTCCGATCAATCAGATATATGGCGGCTATAGGAGAGAGAATCCATAACTTTACCAATTTTAAGCCGATTCCAAAGTGGCATACCTCTAAAGACTGGAGGTTCGATTCTCTAAAAATCTGCATTCAAAATTTTCAATTTAACGTTGATCAAATTTTTGACCCATTTTCATGTTAGTTATTTCTAATTTTCCGATGACATTTTTCACGTTGACCCAAAATTGGACTTCTAGAATCTATAACTTTGTCAAATTAAATCCGATTCCAAAGTGGCATACCTCTAAAGACTGGTGGTTCGATTCTCTAAAAATCTGCATTTAAAATTTTCAATTTAACGTTAATCAAATTTTTGACCCATTTTCAGTTAGTTATTTCTAATTTTCCGATGACATTTTTCACGTTGACCCAAAATTGGACTTCTAGAATCCATAACTTTGTCAAATTTAATCCGATTCCAAAGTGGCATACCTCTAAAGACTGGTGGTTCGATTCTCTAAAAATCTGCATTCAAAATTTTCAATTTAACGTTAATCAAATTTTTGACCCATTTTCATGTTAGTTATTTCTAATTTTCCGATGACATTTTTCACGTTGACCCAAAATTGGACTTCTAGAATCCATAACTTTGTCAAATTTAATCCGATTCCAAAGTGGCATACCTCTAAAGACTGGTGGTTCGATTCTCTAAAAATCTGCATTCAAAATTTTCAATTTAACTTTAATCAAATTTTTGACCCATTTTCAGTTAGTTATTTCTAATTTTCCGATGACATTTTTCACGTTGACCCAAAATTGGACTTCTAGAATCCATAACTTTACCAATTTTAAGCCGATTCCAAAGTGGCATACCTCTAAAGACTGGAGGTTCGATTCTCTAAAAATCTGCATTCAAAATTTTCAATTTAACGTTGATCAAATTTTTGACCCATTTTCATGTTAGTTATTTCTAATTTTCCGATGACATTTTTCACGTTGACCCAAAATTGGACTTCTAGAATCTATAACTTTGTCAAATTTAATCCGATTCCAAAGTGGCATACCTCTAAAGACTGGTGGTTCGATTCTCTAAAAATCTGCATTTAAAATTTTCAATTTAACGTTGATCAAATTTTTGACCCATTTTCATGTTAGTTATTTCTAATTTTCCGATGACATTTTTCACGATGACCCAAAATTGGACTTCTAGAATCCATAACTTTGTCAAATTTAATCCGATTCCAAAGTGGCATACCTCTAAAGACTTCTAATTCGATTCTCATGTCATTCCCATTTTCATGTTAGTTATTTCTAATTTACCGATGTCTTGTAAAAGAGTGACTTAAAAGTGAAAAGTCCATAACTTACCAAATTAAAGCAGATAATGCAGCGCAAAATCGACATAGCTTTATTGTTTTTATACCCGTTACTCGTAGAGTAAAAGGGTATATTGTATTCGTGCAAAAGTATGTAACAGCTAGAAGGAAGCGTTTCCGACCCTATAAAGTATATATATTCTTGATCAGGGTCACTAGCCGAGTCGATATAGCCATGTCCGTCTGTCCGTCTGTCCGTCTGTCCGTCTGTCCGTCTGTCCGTCTGTCTGTCCGTCTGTCTGTCTGTCTGTCCGTATGAACGCTGAGATCTCGGAAACTATAAAAGCTAGAAGATTGGCATTTTGCATGCAGATTCTAGGAGTTCCTACGCAGCGCAAGTTTGTTTCAAAA
The DNA here is from genome assembly GCF_018152115.1 of Drosophila rhopaloa. Classification (NCBI taxonomy): domain Eukaryota; kingdom Metazoa; phylum Arthropoda; class Insecta; order Diptera; family Drosophilidae; genus Drosophila; species Drosophila rhopaloa. Next base: position 9,290,860 of record NW_025335123.1, on the reverse strand, counting down.
AGGTGCCACGCCCCCTTTAACGCCCACAATCGCTTATATAGGATACATTTAAATATTTCGGAAAAGTAAAAATGCAGTTTTATTGTGTTTATCAATACCTATCGAAATGTAGAAGAAATTTTTCAAATCGGACCATTCGTTAAAAAGTTATGCGTGATCAAAGTTTCTATCTCCATCTCCCTCGCACTCGCTTTACCTGAGTAACGGGTATCTGATAGTCGGGGCACCCGACTATAGCGTTCTCTCTTGTTTTGAATATAGGCATACAAATTAAAATTTAGTCGTTTTGTATTAACTGCAAGGCTTACCTAAGTTTTGCTTCCTTTCTTGTTTAACTATATAAATTAGTTCATATTAGCAATTCAATGAATAACAAAAAACAAAGAAACAAAGCTCATATACCCCAGCAGTTATAAAAACTTTGTATTTGTATAGCAGCTGTATTGTCGTTCAATTTTGGTAAAAGTTTAAATTGGATTAAATAACGAATATTTAACATTTAGAGACATTTGGCCAGTTTGAAATTGATTGAAGGCTAAATTTATCGAACATTTCTGATGAATACCTGTCCCATTTGTTCACATTGATCTCTTTTGTTCGGTCTTGAAACTTAATTCTGTGGAATTTTGGCATGCCTCTCAGCCAGTGACCACGGTGGCGTATACGCAATTCATGCACACAATGAACACAATGTTTCCGAAAATGAATCACCCGATATTTGATCTCAATTTTCAGCACTCTGTACGAAAAGGTATTAGGTACCATAAAGGCCATTCGATGTGTAATTATGTAATGCTCTTTTTGTGCAGCCGTTATGACAGTCATCAATTGGCCAGATTTGGCAGATGGGCTCAGTAATTAGATTTTAACCATGGGTCTGGGGAAAGACTGCAAGTGCAGTTTGGAATTTTCCATTGCCTGGGGGCTACGTAATTTGATAATGCTACGTATAACGCCCCATTTGTATGAATGTATGCCTGGACTCCCCTCTTTTCTTTTTTCAAGGCCAATCAATGTGGAATTATATTCCCTTTCAAGTTCCTTTTCTCCGTCTGTCCGTGATTCCAACTTTCATTACTTGTCCATCTCCATTATGTAATGTGAGTGTGTGTGGGTGTTAACGCCCGGGCAATTGCCTGTGTGTGTGTGTGTATGTGTGTGTGGTGTGTGTTGTTATGCCACATTGGCCACAAAGGTTCCTTTTGAGAAAAGCCAGGGTAAAATGTATTTTCAAATGCCAGACCCAGCCCATCGCCATTGATTCATGCCAAGGATTCGCTGTCTGAATGTGTATGGCCCGCAATGCGCGTGTGAATGAATGAATGAATGGTTGAGTGAATGAATGAATGAGTGGGTGAGTGGGTGGACAAGTGGACGAGTGTGGGTATGTCCAGCATCTTGATGCCTTCTTCCTTTTATGCGGCCACTAAATGAGTCCCCAGACGCTTTCATTTTGGCCATAGATACGAGATTGGGTCCTGTCTTTTCACTTTTCTTTGCCCCTAAAAGTTTATCTTGCTTTGTGCCAAAAAGGATCTAGTTATGGTCGGATCACTGAGATGCGGAAATTTTCACAAATATTTTTATTAGCCCACCGGTTGTTTAGGTAACCAAATTATGGGCCAATTTGAGCGTGTTATAGTGAGTGGAGTAAAATATAAAAGGTGATGAGTCATTTTTACTGTACATTTTTTTTGAATTGTTGGCCAATAACAACTTGAACATAGTACTACTCATTTTTGATCATAAATAGGGTAAGGTAATAATAAGAAAACAATAATAGATAAATGTACAAGGTCAGTATTTAATGTGAGCAATAACAGTTTGTAGAATATACGCACAGTAACCAATAGAAATACCCCAACATAAGCTAAAATTTAAATTGATTCACATCCTAGCACCTCTGGAAATCTTAGAATCAATAATTTTGGGATCCAAAGAGGGCAAAGCATATAGCTAACTATGTTTCCTGAATTGTTTCAAATCCAGAGCTATTAAGGTTTGGCTAAGGGCATTACAATTTCGGCCAGCCGAACCCCAGCTAGCCATATTATCCTTTGAATGGCCAAGACGCTGCGGTGAACTGTTGTTAATCAGTTGCTCGGCTCGGGGCCATTTGACTTTAAATAAGCCAGGGATCTGGCCACCTGGGTGGAAGTGGAAGTGGGAGTGCGGTTGGGCGCCATGGCTACCGTGGAATGATGGAATATATATGTCTGTGGACTAACGTGTTGCTTTGTCCCGTTCTCTTCTCTGCGCCACTGTCCTGCGGATGCCGGCATCTAATTACAGCGCCAAAGGGACAAATCATACGCCTGGACTTTCGCAACTCGTTTAATATCGAGGCCAAGGAGGAGTGCAAATTTGATTTTCTCGAAGTAAGTACTGGTAGCTGACAAATGCACAGAGATAATATTTGAGGGCAAAATTTGAAATTTATATTTATTATATTTCTTAATTCATTTAAAGTATGTAAAAAACAGAGATTTTTCAAACTTTCATTGGTGCTTATACTAGAAGTGTCACAGGTGGCAGTTATTATGACAATAAACAAAAGTCGAGCTGACTATGAATAGAGATATTTTCTCGCTGTGTAGCAAAACCTGACATAACCAACTTGAAAGGGTCAGCGCATAAAAAAGACAAACTTTGTTGCATGCTGAGGCCAGGGCATAAAAAAAGGGCGAAACAAAAACTTGCTTAGTTGCTCGGCTTTGCTTGGTCTTGGGCGGACTTGCAAAGTTTTCGATTTGTTTCCTTTACGACTTTTCCCTGTTACTTCGGCCGTCGCTGCTGTTACTGCCTGGCCCTTTTTTGCACCGAAAAATGTCAAGTTTTAATTGAATGTTGTCTCTGGGCTGCAAGTCGTAAGCCTGATTTAAGTGCAGCCCGACCAAAGCGGTTTAGGCCAAGAAAAACTGCCTGTGCGCTTAGCCCCAACCAGTTGAACTAACGAGCGGAATCCTTGCAGATACGGGATGGCCAGTACGGCTTCTCCACGCTGATCGGTAAATTCTGCGGCACCGACTTTCCGCCGGAGATCACCTCCAAGGAGCGGTACCTGTGGCTGCATTTCCACTCCGACGAGACCATCGAGTACACGGGCTTCAGTGCGGTCTACGAGTATATGGACAGGAATCGGGATGCGCCCAGCACCGATCTCAACTGCACCATCGACAAGGACGGCTACGAGGGATTCATCAACTCCACGGACGTGCCCGCGGAGATCCGGGAGCAGGTCATCCGCAACAAGATTGCCTTGGACTGCATCTGGCGCATTCAGGTCAAGGATAACTGGAAGGTAATGTTCGATTTAGTAATGTATGACAAATATTGAATAAATTGCCAAAAACACAGTGGAGTAAAAGTATTCTCGCTCCAACTGTTGATTGGCTTTACTCTCGCGTAAGAGGTTTCACAGAAATCACAAGAGCTTGAAATTTGTTTATAAATGTGTCTAAAAGTATGCAATGAAATGACAACGTCGTCATTTGTAATGAATCCATTGGAGTTCGGATTTTAAAATATTCAAACCCATTTCAAAATACTGCTCAACAAAAGAAATAAATAAGAACTTATTTTAATTTGAAATTTATTTCTTTCCTTTCACAGATATTTCTTAAATTTCTGGACTTTAAGCTGAGCAAGCCGAACGATTGCGAGACCAACTTCCTGGATATATTCCCCGAGCAGACGGTGATGCCATTGAGGTGAGGCCCTTCGATACGCGGCCTAATGACATTTTGTCGAGCTCCGCAGCGCTCCGCAGACAAAATTGGCAGCGCGAGGCTGTTGAATGCAGTCGGTGGCGTATACGCAATGTCGGTGGCGTATACGCAATGCCGCAAACCAATTTCCGCATTGCCAAAAAAGCGAGATCAAAGCCTGGGCGAAAGCAAATTTTCAATTTATTACCGGCCAAAAGTAAATGTACGCGAGCGGAAGTGGCGTCGCCTTTGACTCGCACAGCCAATATCCTTCGTCCCTTTCCGCGATAGTAAGAGTATTTCGTCACCTCCCGGTCGACTGACTGACTGACTGACTGACTAAATGACTGAATGACGAACTGAAGGACCGAAAGACCGAAAGACTCGCCACGGCATCTTCGACACGCATTGACATCCGCTTTTAACGCGCCAATACATTTCCACTTGTTGCCGCTGCTCGGGACAACACTCAAATTGATTGACTGGCGTTCTCAGCTCTTGGAAAATGGCAAATGGAAAGTGGAAAATTCCGTGGGTGGCGGCGGCCTCCCCGTCTTTTTTAGCCATTGATTTGATGCCTTTGTCACTTTCATTTAAATTCATTTTTCGTAACAATTTATCGCACACGACGGGTGGCCACACGCAGCCGCCTTTCCACAATCAGATTTTCCAGAAAATGTCAGCCTGCGTAAAATTCGTTGAAAGACCATAAAGAAAACACCCGGAGCCACAGACAGACCAAATGAACATAAATACAATATTCAGTGAACGTCATTATTTAAGCCATATTATAAATTATTTATTTATCGATTATGGGCGTGCTATCGATGGCCAAATATTTAACGAATGGAAGATATATTGCCCCGGGAGCGGAGACCGGCTCGTTGACTGCAAGTTAAGGCTTTATTTTGTGCAAAATGTTTTGGCAAAGTAATAGGATTTACTGCAGTGGAATTATATCAATCACTGGATAATTAATTACTCAGTCATCCAACTGATACATGTATTATTTCAACGAGTTATTTATCGTTGAACAAATTGCAACATATTTGAATTAATAGTAACAGACTTGTATTTAATTTTATAACAATTAAAACGCTCCTCCAACTCGAAAATGTAGTTAACTAAAATTCTTAAGAGAAACAATAAAAGTCATCCAACTGATGTGAAAAATAATTGCCAACTTAACAGCAATATGATTTGATGGTTCTTAGTGATTTTTATTACCCATTTCTTTTTCATACAACTTTATTGAAATAATGATTACTATATTATCACCCTACTAACTGGTTTACTCTTATTTTCGTTTCAGAGTTAAGAACTTTTGCGGTTCGGCTGGCGAGAGTATTACGGCGGAGTCAAACATTTTGCACTTGCGCTTTTACGCAGATCAAATCGCGATTAACTCGACATTCAGCATTCTGTACACGGCTTTCCGAGACCGAGGAGCTGGTAAGTCCAATTCGCTAGAATTCCGGCTCTGATTTGGAACCTGATTCTTATTCCGATTCCAAGTCGAGTCGAGGGCCCTTTGATGGCGGTGGCAAATCCTTCGAATTGGCAACAAATGGTCGGGGCGCAAAGTACAAAGGCATGCCCGAAATCCTCGGGGGCAATCCGGTGCTAAGCTGGCCCCAAATCCCGTCGAGGTACCGCCAACCCCCTTTTTCGGCTGCCCATTTGGCAGTTGGAAGATGGAACAGTGGAAGGAGTCGCTTGTCTAACCAACTATCTCCACCAGCCACCATATCCTCTATCTATCTGTTTGTCTGTCCAAATGTCTGAATGTCTGGTTGTCTGAACGTCTGAATGTCTGAATGTCTGAATGTCTGAAGGAAACGCAGGATGCGGAGGTCCTGCGTGATTGCCGCCAGTTGCCTGAGGCAAAAGGCTAAGCACTCTTTTGTCATTCAACGATTGTCCTTTGTCCCCGGGCCAGCATTGTTTACTTTTAGGCAGCCAGAAAACCATGCCCTGCCTGCCCTGCCCTGCCCTATCCTGCCACCGAATCCGGGTCTCCAGGACCTTCGACATCAGCTCCTTCTGCTACAGAAACTCTTGCTCCATCGGCTTCATCTACTTCGACTGCCAGCATCGGCAATTATTGTTGTTGGTTGAGCGATTTATGTCGGAGATTACGTGCATTTGCTTTGTGGTCTCGTCCATCGTCGCCTTTCAATGGCTGCACCGTGGAAAGTCCATCAATTTAAAGCTCACAATTGATCGAAGCTTTAAGTCAAATTGAATTGGCATTGAATTTAATGTTGAATCGAGCTCGGTTCTCTATGGCAAGAATAAAATAAAAGTCAATGGGTGTTTAAACCGAATTCAAAGCTAAACTTTATAGTATGCAATAGAACAGTATATGAAACGGCTCCCTTTTCAATACAAGTGTATTTAGAAATTTGTTGATCGAAACTCATAAAAACTTATTAGCTTATATAAATAAATTGGAAACGATAAAATAAATTTATAAAGAATAATAATAATGAAAAGAATATAAAGGGCTTAGTTTCATGTTTATTATAAAATAATACTCGGTAATTGCATATTCCTTCTTGTCAATCTAGCAAAGACAGGTTAACAATGTCAATAAATACATTTAGCTCAATGAATTGTCACTACATTTGCTTGAAATTCCATTTTCAATGTTGACTATTGTCGATATTTTGAAATTATGTATATTTCCAACAAAGTATGGCTCTCACACTCAATTGTCCTGCCACGTCAAAAAAAATCCATATTGGAATGTCTTTTGAATAGCGTTCGTATGACAATATACATTTTTTGCAGCCGATTTACTCATCTCCAGTGGAGAGCACTCTCGATTGAAGTTCAATTGTCCATTCCACAGTGCGATTTGCGCTTTGATTGGCGTTTCAGCCATTTTAGTCATTTTAGCCGTTGCCCTCGTCCTCTCACTTTAAGTGCCATTTTGTGCCAAATTTTTTACAACTTTCTCTAACTTCCAAACTGTGGCCCCTCCCTCTTTTTTTTGGCAGCCTGCAGCGAGGATGAGTACGATTGCGAGGACGCGACCTGCATATCAAAGGATTTGAAATGTAATGACAAAGACAATTGTAAATTTCGATGGGACGAGGAGGGCTGTACGGTAAGTGACACGTCTATACAGAGAAAAGCAGTTTGCCGTTTTAAGGCCCAAAAATACCTATTACAACATGGTTTTATTTTAACAAATTCGTTTCAATTAAAAATGTTCTACATCTTGCTTGCATATTACATAAGATTAAGTGAAATAATTAAGGGGAGCAACACCAATAAATACAGAATGACCGATAGAATTATATCAAAAAACGAAATTTTACATGTTCACTGCAAAGGTAGATTTTTGGGTCACCAAAGGATGGGGTATTTTCTTTCAGTGCACTCGCACACAAAACGGGGACGTTTGTACGTGCATCTAATTATAGGCCAGCTCGTTGGCCCGGCTTCAAAACCGACAGCCCCTCTGACCCCGTGACCCCTGACCCCTAAGCCCCCCCACACCGCTCATTATAAGTATGCTCGACACGCCGATGATGGCAACACCCAAAAACACTCACGTACTCACGCACACTCACACACTCACACACAAATACAGAATCCTGCACCGGCACAAACACACACACACACAAAGTTGGTCAAATAAGTTTTGTTTGGCAAAGTTTGAGGTTTGTGTTACAGGAAGGCCTTGTTGTCGTTGTTGTTCCTTGCGGGGCTTGTTCGTTAGCCGTAAATAACAGTTATTTGCAGGGCATCCCCCAGCAGCGCAGAAGTTGAACATCAGCGCATTAGATCATTAGATTTGATAAAGTCACCGGACTCAAGTTGCTCGCACCACCAACACATCACAGGGAATGATTCATGCAGCACCATCTAAGCCACTCTCTTCTTGCCACTTTTTTCATTCCAAAATGAGGTTGTAAATCCCTTGTAAAAATAGCCAACTATGAAACACAGCATGAGAGTAAATCTTTACTTATGGCATTCAGGAGCTACAAGCACTACAAGTTATTAAGTCCTGGCTGGCCAAACTAATAACTTTAAACACATATCTGATAGTAACGTAGCGAAAAACAAAACAGCAATATTTTCAAAACGATTACAATTTTATTTTAGGCTTGTATAGTTAACAAAAATTGCCTCATCACATGCATGATGAAGTATGTATATAACAACGTATTGATATTTAAAATGCATATGTTTTTGCATTATAAATATATAATTTCAAAGGGCATTGCCAAAGAAGCTTTTTTGTGATGATAGCAAAACTAACTTAATAAAATTGAGAAATCTGCAATAGAAGCGATGGGCGATTGATAAAATGGCATAGAACTAAGGACATAATATAATTATTGAAGAGCTAAAATCTATTACTATACTTAAAAAATACACAATTTACACAAGCTTTAAATGTATCTTCTTATTATTACTTTTTACTTTCACCATTTGGAAAAGAGCATAAAACATATATTTGAAACCCATTAATTCCCAACCAGAGAACAAATAAAATACAGCTCTATTAAAACCACAGCCCTTGTATAAATTGTTCTCATAACTATTGAAAATATTTCTGGTCACAACAAAACACATTTATCCAAATTGTATAAAAATTTTAATTTTGGCTAAATGTCTCCATTTAATTTTGGCACCACATTGGCAAATCGCATTTCGCTGGCCATTCAATATCTTGCCCAATTAAAGCCAATTGATATTTGGTTTCACCAAATGCTTTCATAATTATTCGTAATTTTATATGAAATTTCGATTGAGGCCCATTGGAAGCCATTTGCATTGACCAGGAATCGAATTTTTAGTTTTTCGATGCGGAATTGGCTGGTTTCGGTTTATGGTTTCTAATTTGCTCAAACGATGTTAAATGAATGTGTGTGGAGGCAGGCTTCAATCAATTGCTCAATCAAGCGCATGCACAAGTTATGTTTATTTAATTGGCCGACATTAAAATCGGTCCAGAATATACATATGCCATGTTTACTAGGCGCATATAATTTATGACGTCAGAATGGCCAAATAAAGGCGGCTAATTATGGCCCAGAGTTGTCATGAAAATCTGGCATATATTATATTTAGGGCCCATAATTATAGGTCAATAAATATTGAAAAACGTTTGCCAATTTAAGTTAAAACTTTAAATGAAAACTTTCGAAATGGAATTTTATTCCATGATTTTTCTCGACTGATTTAGTTAACCGATGAAAATAATATTAAACTAAAACCAAGAAATATATTAATTTACTTTAAAAATTTCTTTAGTTAAAACTTAATTGAAAATCATTAAAATTTCTCTGTTTTTGCTAATGATTAGAAAAAAATAAGGAAGACTTAATTAAATCGAAACTAATTGTGTAAGCTAATTTAACGTAAAATGCTTCCAGCATCAGCCAATGGTCATTAGCTGGCGATTAGTATCGTACACGAACACTTAATTAAGTGGCGAAAGGAAACCCACACTTTGATTATTTTGATCCGAGTCCTCGGAAAGGGCTTGGTAATTCGATAATGCAATTAAAATGGCAATTAAACCGACTCCAACTCCGTGTCTTTTTGCAGGGCGAGGCGGCCGGCCAATCGGAGCATGTGGTCATCATCGTGATTGTGTTCGGCCTGATACTCGGCGGAATGGTCATTACGTTCATCGTCAATTGCATACGCAAGATAATACGTGATCAGAAGATAATACGCGTAAGTATTGCCAACTTTTACTCCCCCTTTCCGTCTCCCCCGTGAAACTTTAGTCTGTGCTCGCGCGTGTCCCTCCATAAAATACTGCCACCTCCCAGAAACCACCCCGAAAACCACCCAGAAACAACCCCCCACCCTGCCTGCCGCTCTCTCTCTCTCTTTCTCTCTCGCTCCCCCCCTATATCTCTCTGTCTCTGTCGCTCGCTGTGTGCTTGAACCACCCACCACACCACTTAACCCCCTAGAATAGTCTCCTAAATGTGGCCACCACCGCAGGACAGCCAGAATTTATTTCCACACATATATCCACTCTTTTTGTTTGGTTCTATTAGATATGTTGCCAAAAAATATTCAACTGCATTTCAGATGCACGCTAACCGAATTGCAACACACACAAATACGAACAGCCGTGTGCGCAATAATAGGGGTAGTATTTGCATGTTTTTGACAAGGCCAACATACTTCAATCTGAAACAAAGTACCTATAACAGTGTGTAATATTAGGCTTGGATAATTTCAAAGTGTACTGGATATTTCAAAATAATTCTTGGGAAAGCTTGTGGTTCTTAGAGAATTTTCAGTTCACAAATTAGTGATTTTCTTGATTATCTATAAGCTAAATTAAAAAAATGTGTAACATATAATTTGTTGTTGGTTCATTTTATAAGCATATTGGATAAATCCGCAATAGCCTTTAATACTCAATTACATTATTTATCACCCTTTTTTAATGTTTTGATCTAGGACTTCAAATACTTTTTGTCTTACTTTTAATTACATTTATAAAATGGTTTTAGAACATTAGCCTTCGTTTTAAAATACTTTTTGTTAGCCTATTTCATTATAATTGAAGAAAATTAAATTTATATTATTATTAAAATTAAATAATTGTAACTTTCCTTTGCCCGCCACAATTAATCTGAGGACAGCTGTGGGTGAAATATGTACAGATAAAACAAAATCAAATCTGCCTGTGAAGCTTTCGCGTTGTTTTTTTTCGGGTCAGCGGAAAATATTTCCACAATCATTTGCACTCCTTTAAAGAACCCATTCAGACAAGTGGGCTCGATTGTTAAATAATTTACCGGAACAGTGCAAATTCGAGGGGCTTACACTCGACTTAACAAGCACTGGCCGACCATGTGTATAATTATATATGAAGAGTTTCTGCGTATATGACAAACTCGTTTTGCATATGTAAACACAATTTGCATTGACTGCACTGACTGTTTGACAACCGAATTTGATTTGGTTTTGGCATGGGTATGTGAATGTGAATGTGAAGGGAAATGGAAATGGCAGCGGAATTTGGGGATATGGATCCCCGATTAGAAATGGATCGACATAATGACTCTGCAGGAGCCTCCACGAATGACAATTGGCATAACTGACAATTAGGCGATGGATTACACTCAGCAGCCTTCAAATGGCATTTTGGCCCCAACCAAAGGTGCCATCTGAATGGAAGCTGCGAAACAGCCAGTTGATTCTCGGGTAGAAACAAAACAAAAAGCCAAAACTCAGGCCTGCATTTATTAATCTTGTTTGTTAATGTCCTTTATTATAAATACACATTTCCTGTTACACAGAAGTCTTTTAAAGCCTTATCAGAAAATTAAATGAAATTGAATTGGGAACTTCAAATGGCAGCTTATATGCTAAGGATTCTATTTGATAAGCTAAAAGTAAATCATATGAAATGTTGCAACTTAAAAATACTTTTGGCCTAGCATTAATTTTGTGTTTATTTAAATTGCGGCATTTTGGCAACCATTGCATACCAAGTAAGCCATACATTGCCACTGCACATCAATGAAGTGACGCATGTCACTCACACCCTGATTGCCATTAATTATTAATGGTAATTGTTTTCGAGTTGCAGCCCCCATCAAATCATATCTATCTGGGGCACTCAAACGATTCGATTTCGATTTTAATTAGCGAAAGTCAAAACGTGGCAACTCAAAACGATGGCTATGCAAATGTGGTTGTGGGTGCGTTAAGGCCAGAAACTGTGGGTGGGTGAGGCGAAGGGGGAGGGGGGGCTGAAAGGAGGCCATCGAACGACATGGCTATGACAATAATACGCATCGTGTTAGGAATCTTGTCGCCTTGTCCTTGTCTGATGCGGAAATTTTTCTCACGCACTGTCTGCCGCCTGGAATTTAATAGACATGCAGCGCCCCTTCCTTCGGCGGTTATAGGAATAGGTCTCGGCAATTCTAATGGCGTCTGACACTTTGAAATGTAAAATAGACTTTGACTCTGAGCCCGAGGTGGTTGGTTGGGTTCTATACTTAAGCCGAGCCGATTGGCAGTAACCCAAGCCAAGGATCCCACACAAATTGGAGCTGACTAATCAATACAAATGAAATTTGTCAGTTGAATGAGCACAAGACAGTGCTATTGTAACCTTTTCGCTCAACTTTGCCATTCATTCAGTATTTGAAGACAAAAATTTTGAAAAAATTTTCCAGTTTTGGATTATTTGTGTTTTTAATACTAAAAAGGTTTTTTTTACTACAGGACACACAAACACATTTTAACGAATAACACATATTAAACATTCGATTTTTGTAAAGATCATACTAATTTAATAAATTAGTTCAATTTTTAATTTGGATTTCAGAATTAAACAGTGAAACAATTACTGAGTTCCCGAAATTAACCGATTTTGTTGATTATTTGATTATTTATGGAGTATTATTTTCCTAAAACTATTAAGTTAAGTTCCCGAAATTAGCAAATTTGTTTGATTATTTTATTTGGACATTTTGGTGTATTACATTCCTATAGAGAGGGTATACTTTTTATTAATATTGTTCAGAATATACATTCTAACTATGAAATCAATGTTTAAAACGCTTGACCTAGTTAATGAAAAAGTCAACATTTTGCAAGAACCTAAACTTATTTAATTTTTATTCGAAAAGCTGTATTTTAGAAATTATTTCGAAATCATTTTATTCATTTAATATTTAAATGTCAGATCCTTAATGAAATATTAGAAATGTTTCAAATTATTTTGTTATTTCACCCTTCCGAGTTCTCTGAGTGTGCGGAAAGAAAAACCCACAAAATACACAAAATTGAGTGCGAGTCGAGGGTCTGTTTAATCAAGCAGCAGACCGCGTCTATAAATATGTGTCCACCGCACAAAAACACAAGGACTGACACGCAAACACACTTAATTAACTCGCTGGCGGAGGATTCTCGTCTTCCTGGCCGTTCCAATTGCCGGCACTCGGGGTCCGGTTCTTCGATGATATTCAATTTGGCCGGGGCTGGGGCGCCCCGCATCCGAATGCCACGTTCCCCAAACCGAAGTCAATGTCAAATTGAAGCTCCATTGCGGGCATGACCCCCGGGGGAGATAGAAAAATAGAAAATACCAGCAGAAATGAAGCGAACTGAAGTGAAATGACTGTTGTCAGGACATTCGGAGGTGCCACGGTGGTGGTGGACCCTTGACAACCGGTGGAGCTGTTTTCCGATATTGATACCGACAACGCAGGAAACTTAATGCCCCGCAACAAGCCAATCGCAAACTCTGCCAGCCAATGAATTATTTAATTATCAACAAAAAAAAAAAAACACAAATACTCCTGCTGCGATGTGGTTTTGCGTAATTTAATTAGGACAGGCCAGGAATCAACCATCCACAAGGTTAACTTTGGAGGTTAAGTGGAAGCCCTCAACTGTAACAGCTCTGCCAACTTCGCTCGTTAATAGTCATAATTACTAGTGTGCGAACGCTTCGCAGCCCAACACAAAAAAAACTTTATTTTTGCAAAATTAATTTAAATGCAGAAAGCGTGGCTTATTCCATTAGTTCAATTACCACCGGCTTTTGCCACATCTCCGACAATTAAATCACATTTTTTTTAAACAGTCACAATTGATCACTATGCTGTACTGCTCAGTGATTTTTCAAATTGAATTGACACAGTTAAATTGCATAACAAAATTAAAGCCAAATCAATTTTATAGCAGCATCATATCAATTAATAGAAAATTATCAATCTATAAAGTTTTCTCACTATCCAAGTAGAACAAGCCAATCTTTATAAAAGATTAATGGATCTTGATATTTTAAACGGTCATTGCCAAAGAAAATTAAAATGGTGCTGGTCCAAACATCTTCCTTTCTAGAAAAAATAAGGCTATTATCAAAAGTCTTGTCAATCTTATTAAAGCTATATTTTTCAGAGACTAGTTTTAATGTATCAAGATATGCAAAGAACTTAAAATAAGCTTAATGTTTGTAAAAGTATGTTGCTTCAAGTAAGTAAACCAAATAGTTTAAATTTGAAAACCTAGATTTGTTTCCCTCAAAGGTGCTTTTCTTTCATAATTGCCAAATTAATAACGGGTCGTATGCGTAATATGTCCATGCACTTGAAGGGAAAATGCGCTATGCAGACTTGGGGCTGCTAGTGTTTGATTGCGGGTCTAGTTTTCTGGATTTCGGCGGAATTGTGTGCCCCCTTTGGTGCCGGGAAGACAAAGCAGGCATGTCCAAGCTAAATCGTAAAACAGCGTCGTACGCTGACTTTGCACAATGCCTCCGGACTCCAGCTGATACGTTTTGAACCACACCGCAGCCCCTGCGAAAAATGGAACCATGAAAATGAAACGAGAAACAATGGGTCTGGTCATGGGATACCCCTCATAACAGGAACTCAATTTGAAAGGCATTCTTGCGGTTTTGACCAACCAAAAGCCATGAACGTTAAGCGGGAATTGACTGTTCTATTATGAAGTTATTAGAGCTCGGCCATTCCCAAAAGCCAGTGGGCTTTTCAAAGTTATTCTAGAGTATAAAACTGTTGAATATTATTTATTTATTATTTATTTATTTAATATGATCATTAATTTTTACCTTTGTCTTTTTACCTTATTTATATTTGTTGCGGGAACTATGATTGGTAATTAGCTTGTGGGACTTAAACCTTCGAGTAAATTCTACATTGAATTTAAATAATATTTCAATGAGTGCTAATTTGGCCATATTTTTTGTGCAGCTGGTTTTTGATAATTCCATATGCACCCCATCAGTTTATCGCAATTGACAGCTTATCGGTTGAGTGGATGGATTTTGGGTGATATTTTGCGTAACCAGCCCACTGTCGTCGAGCCTTGGCAGATGCACGATGGCTTCAATCTGATTATCGCCTGGAGTGCTAGATGATGGTTGATGGCGGGCGATTGAAATGTGGGCGAATTTCACCTGCCGGCAGTTTCAAGCGCACAACCCCACCTTACCCATACTTCAGAGAATTTGGGGGCGTTGGGAATTATGTCATCAATAAATGGCAAGGGCGAACGAGCGACTGAATGAATGGCAAATGGGCTCAGTTCTTTTTTGCTGTTTTTATTGCCAGGCCCCTCGCATTTATGAAACTGCAGCGCATCACATAAATTTGCACAAAGCGCACATCAAATCAAATCGAATCGAATCGAATCGAATCCAACCGAATCAATTCAGCGTCAGCAGATTTGATAAAATCATTCGGAGCGGCAGAGATGGCGATGGCCAGCACTTTAATATGCCATTCTGGCCACCAAATGGCATCCATATACAGGGGATCCGAAAGGAAAACGCCGGCAACATTCGCACATATAATAAAACTTATTTCCATATTCCAGCTGAATCTGAATCTGAATCTGAATCCTTTGCCCTGCACTGCTCCTTGGCTTTTGGCCATGCTCCTTCTCCATCTCCTTTTCTATTCTATTCTTTCTTGTTCGCAAAATTTTCTGTTGCCACTTAGATTTTAGCATGTAGATAAGCAGAAAAAGTATTTCCGCTCACTCGTGCACACTCGAAATCAGCGAAGAGGATGCAATTTCTTTTGCCCGCTCTGGCCTTTCTCTTTATCCTTTTTTTTCGGGGTTCCCAGCAGACGAGGGTCGCAACAGCGGTAGGACGAGGGTGATGATGTCCTGATGAGGCCCATAATTCATCATAATAGATGTCTCGCGACGAGCTGATAAAGGTGCTCGGATTCTGTAAATTTATATGGGAAATTAGGGGACTAATTTAAATGATTTAAGTGCAGCGCTCGAGTGGGGAAATTAGGCCATTTCATAAATCTCTTCGCTTCCGTTTTACACAGTCAGTCTGAAGTAACATTTAATGATTATAATAAAACATTTGATCTAGCCAATACTGGTACTTAAAAAGTACCTACTTTAGATATATCAATTTTTTAAATATTCTACTTTAACCTCTGCTTAGATTAATAGTATAAAAAAGCTAATTCGGCATTTAAAACTTAAATTTGGTTTACTTGAAGTATTTCAGTTTCTATTAATTTGCTTTTACATTTATGCCACCCTGCAATACCTGGAATTTTATCTATATGGGATTAGCTTTAAATTGTTAGCCTAATGAGCTGGCAATCCCACGAATCTTTCAGCTATAAATGTACTTTTTATAACACATTTCTTATCCTTGTTTTTTCTTGATAAATGTGTAAAGCTGCAATTTGCCAGAGATTCCCTGATGGGATTTTAGCGAAAACTCGGTGAAAATCTCATCACCGCAATTCATCCTCAAGCGCACCTCGCACCGCGGAAGTCCTTCGCCGCCCCCTACCCCTCCCCCCTCCCTCCCACCCTTCGGTGGCAACCAGCTGGGGGGAGAGGCATTCGTATCCTGCCCCCTTTTTGCACTTCCACTGGCAGAGTCTGCGTTTTGGCCGCATCCTTCGCAAGGCGCTTGCCATAACTGCATGCAATTTGGTAACAACCGCAATGCATATTTGCCCTGCCACTACACACACACACTCACACACTCGTCCTGCACCCATACACACACACACACACACAGCCCACTGCCTTGAGTGGCATTTTAGTGTTGCCATTTAAGCAATGGCAACGACTTGGGTCCTACCACACTCTAAAAAAATGTTTTCTGTATTTTCTACTCCGCGATAAGGTTAGACAATGGTCGACCACATGTTTGTAAAAAAAAAACAAGTGAATTATTATGTTTCATAACATAACTTCTCTGGATAGCTTATATGAAAATGCAATTTAAACAAAAGTATATAGATGTGCCTCAGGTTACAAAGAAATTCTTCTTAGATGTAGCCAATTTATCCTCGGTATTGCATTATACATTTTGTAAACGGAAATGGAAATATTTAGTTTCTCAAAGTATATCTACAATTTTCATAATTTCGTTCTTAATATCAAGACAGTTTATATATATGTTTAAATCTGAAAATAACTTGATTAGCATTGCATTCTGTGGTATTTCACAACTTTTTTTCCCAGTGCATGCTCGCTTGCTCCCGTTCAAGTTTGCCACTGAGCCAAAGTGCAAGTGCGCTGGCTTGGAGTTCGCAGTTCTCCGCTCGCTTTTCGCTGATGCTGGGCCAGCGATTGCATAGCGAAAGGCAAACGAAGCGAATCATTGTAGTGATATCCTGATATCCTTCCACTCGCGCTCCCACCTCAAGATAAACTGCATTGCAATGACAGCCAGCACATGCATATCCATAGTTTTTACGGCAATTGCGGCTGGTTCCGACCACACAGCAACCCGAAATGGCGAAATCCTTGAGTTTCTGCTTCATTTGGTGATAGTATGCATTGCTTGGTAACATTTTATTGTAAAAGAAATACTCTGCTTCAATCGGAAAACCTGGAATACATGAATCACTTTCCTGAAAATTTTACCAGCGAAGTAAAACGTTTGTAAAGCTTTAAAAGATATTAATCCAAAATTGTAGGTACACATTAAATTGTGAATCAATTATGAGTAACGTTTAGAATGGTCATTCTTCAGTTGCAACTAATAAAAGAAAACTCTTTTAACTGGAATCTTTTTCTTTAACTGACTAAAAAATATATATTACTCACTAGAAGTTTGACAAAATGATTTTAAAAATGTTGAATACTCACCCCAAATAATATGCCTAATAATAATGTCCAGTAATGTTTTACATTGTTCTATTCTACAGAAAGTAATCTTACCAAAATCATAAGATAGCTACTTAAGTTTTGAATTGTGTCCAGAAGTTCAAAGTTTTCAGAACACTTTTACAGGGTAGCCAGTCGTCGCTGCCTGAAAAAGCCACTCCCAAGTGTCTCGTTTTATTATTTTAAGCTCTGTTGGGAATGCATTTTAGCTAAATTTGATGGCACTTCTCATTGTTTCCAAGTGCAACTGTCGCTGCCCGAAATGAGATTGTTGTGTGTTTCATATTTCATAAAAATTAAGTAATACGTGGCGCAGAAGGAGACGGATGCGGCCGGGAGAAAAGGAAGGAGGAGTCCAGAGGAGTCCGGAATCAAAGTTGGAATTGGAGTCGGAGAAGGGTAAGGGAAAGGAGTCCGCCAAGTGTCGGCCAGTTGAAGAGGCCCCCAAGAGCGTGGCCTGGCAGTCGTAATGGAAAAACTGCCATTTCCGCCAGTCGCAGCTCATGCGTGCTGGCAGGGGAACGGAGAGGGGGGAAGGGCGGAAAACTGGGGGGACTTGGCCTGGCTTATCTGGCCCTCAGCTGGAGGCTAAAGTCTAAAGCAGAGCCTGCCAGGATCTGAGTCGCCGGGAGTAGGAGTAGGAGTAGAAGTAGAAGTAGGAGTAGGAACAGGGACAGGACCTGGACCAGAACCAGAACCAGGACCTGAAACAGATCCAGTACCAGTCGCTGAAGCCATGTCATGCATTGGGGAAATGCAATATTTTATTCGAAACTGAAGCGAATTCCCAGCAGTCCGCACTCACACACACTGGCCCACAGATAGATTCCCGGCCGGAGTGACGAGTGGAGTACACTCGAAGAATATACATATATCGTAGAGCGGGCTGAGTGACTGAAGGGGTGTGTGAAAACATTCGTTCGAGTGGAAAATATTTTCGCAGCATGCCTTCTGAAGGACCATAAGTAATCTTTGCTCAATTCAAAGGCCCCCGATTGCCAGCTGTTAATTACACAAGAGGAAGTGTTCTTGGTCTCTTTTGCATAGGCTTGGTTTCAATCTGTATGCATGAACTCGAAGAATTTCAATAAATAATTATGGGTTTTCAGCTATACTTTGATTATACTATACCTTCATAGAAGGCAAACTTAAAACATATTATATTTAAAGATCAATAGCTAGTTTTTGATGGTAGTTATAAATACCCAATGTGCTGAAAAGCCAATGACTTAAAAATCTACCTAATTCAGTATATAGAACCCTTAGATGAATCCCAATGTCTTTGACATCCAGCTGCTAATTGAGTGCCGCGGTTTGAGGGCGAATTTCTTCGAGTGCATCGCTGGGCTGCGTTTTTGGGGTCGTGGCCATTGGCTTTAAGCAGCAAGTAATAACCAACTTATGTTGCTAACCGTATTTCTTTCGCTGCCATCAATTTTCCTTAGCCTCCTTCGCAGCCGCTGGACACTGGCTGCATTGGCGAAATGAAATGAAATGAAATAAATCAAGCTGAAATGCAATTCGCAAAGAAACACTCAGCCGCCGTTGCTCGACCAGAGCCATAAAATAATGCCAAGAAGGAGTTGCGAGTGGGGAATCCCCGGCCAGACAAGATGGGGCTAAGTGAAAAGCGTGGGGCTTAATGCGAAATGAAATGCCTTCACGTGGGCGTGGCACTTAATGATGCACGTCTCAGGGGCAGTCAGTCAATCGATCGATCTGCGAGTCAATCAGGCATTCAATCACCCAGCAAACCGCAAAACTTTGGAAGGACCTTCTTCGGTCTGATTGATTTTTCCCCTCAAACCATTTGCAGTTTCAGCTGCAAGACTAAGGCAGACTCCAATTAAGTTGAAAAATCATAATTAAGCAGCAAGTGCAAATTCGAAGAGAACGACACAGAATGCAGGCCATAAAAATGTGTGTTCCAGTTTTGAATTCTCAATAAAGATGCTCGTCGTCACGCTTTATGGGTCGGCAATCGAATTTCGGGGAAAATTTATTTCCATTTCCTCGCTGCGCATTTGCATATTGGCGGCAACGATTGTCAATAATCATAAAATATGATTTGGCCATTAAAAGCAATCGAACGGAGCAGAATATTTCACAAATGGTTGCCAATCAAACAATGGAAGCTGGAAACATCAAATGCAGATTCGCAGCGAATTCGAGATGCCGACAGGATGTGGCCAGGATGCTCGCAGGAAGTCAATAGAACTCATATATCTATGTATGTGGCCCTGGCCCCTGATTAGAGGCAACTTGTTCGAAGTTAATTTTGCAAATTGCCCTCAAGAAGAGCACCCGGCGCAAAAGGTGAACACCCCTCGAAACCCCAAAAATTCCAATTAAACAAATGCCAAACTTTGCAGCCCACTCCATTCGTGTGTGTCTCTCGTCAGATTTTTGGGGTCTGTCAAAAAGGCAGAAGTCAGCGGAGCGCAAAGCCAAAAACTTTCACACACACACACACACACATCGCCTCTATGGATATGTTGGCAAACAAATTTGGCAAAAATATTCAGCAGAAATTTATTAAATAACAAGGGAATTTATTTCGCAATGCTATTACAGCCGTAACGGTTCAAAAAAAAACTTCGTAGTTACGCAACTGTTTTGACCAATTAAACTGCGTCCAAGATAAACGAATGCGATTTCGATAAATTCGCCCGTAATTGGCACAAAGCGTTCGGACACTAAACCCAAATCGGCAAACAGAGGAAACTTTAACCCAAAGCAAGTATTTCTGCCCTGCGGCTTGATTATATTCTAAAAGCTCTTGGGGAAATCTCTTCTGACACACTTTCGTGTGAAGCAAATTAAAATAATTAAATACTCAAGTTCAGGAGTTTGGGAGTTGTCGAAAAAATGGCAGGAGATGTGCCTGTATACGCTTCCAAACTTCCACAGTATAAGTTTATAAAAGAGTTTTTACAAAATAACGACAATTAGTAAACAATTCCGAAAGAATACAAAATTATACATAATTTTAGATAATATTTTTTATATGGTTGTTATTAAATAACAACGGAAATGGAAGCTAACTTTGGCAAGCCGAAATTGGGAATATAACAGCTATAAGTTATAGTCAACTTAAGGGATAGATCCGAAATAACATTTTACAAAAAACACCAAGTAAACAACCAAATTTAGAAAATGTTTCGGAAACTTTTTAAAAAAAATCTTTTCACAGTCATTCGATTTTCACCAAGCTGCATGGTTTGCCACAAAAATGTAGAGATATGCAAAAATGTCTTAAAAAACAACAAATTTGGCAAATTCGACAGCGCCATTTATAAACTTCATCTGCGTCCACATATAAAAAAATATGATGTAAAATGCGAAAATCGGTAACGAAAAAAATACACATATTTCCAAATCAACTTGAAATCGATAGCTTAGGTCCTCAGGTCCGAGTAATTTTTTGCCTAATTAAGAGCAAACAAAACAGAATAAATATCGTTGTCAATGTTGGAATGTAATTTTGTCGAAAATTTCTTCCTTCCTGCGTTACAAACTGGGAATATTAACCAAACAATATTAAGCAATACAAATGTTTTCTGGAATCCTATTCTGATTAGAGTTGAACAAAATCACAACAGTTCCATGGTCTTATATCAGTGTTTTCATAATTTTCGTCATTTAGATTTTTTTTAAATTTAATGTACAAGTAAATTTTTTTTTCTATTTGTGTTAAGGCCATTCCTTGCCTCAATATTTAGTCAATGTTCTCAATGCACATGTTATCATATTTAATTTTATAAGCTAGTTCTATTAGTAGACCATAAAGCTTACACCGAACTAGTTGACTGGTTAAGTCGCAAGAAGATTAAATGAGTCTTAAATGCTTTTCTCTAAACTTGGAAAATAGCTCAGAAAACGTATAAAACTCATTCGCAAAAGAAATGTGAAGGCCTGACCAAAGTATTTAGCTATAGGCCACAAACGAAAGGCCGGAAAGAGGGGACTTGGTAGAGAGGAAAAGAACAAGGGCAAAAGCATAACAGAATCAGGGCCAGACAAACTTACTTGATGGACGTCATCAGCAGGCTCAGAAGGGCCGACTTGTCACGTTTTTGTGGCCCCATCTCCGTCTCACTCGCCGTCTCCATATCGCCCTCTCTTTCGCCACCCCTGTCTCCGTCTCTTTCGAATTCCCTGTGTGTTTAATGACAGGACAGCTGCAATCTGGTGCAATGCTATCTATTAATTATGGCACAAACTCTCACAAATTGAGTTTTATTTCCACTGAAGTGGATATTCATTTGCATATCACTCATACGCCAAGTGCGCAATGCCAGGCCACAAATTGGCCGAGCTGCAAGTGGCAAATCGTTGACAATACAATCCAAATGGAATAAAGTCTTCCGTTCCCCCCAGATTGAGTCCTTCTCGCACCGGCTTAGCCTTCGGGCTTTGTGTCCACTCGGTCTTGGTTACCAGGAAAATCCAGTGAGAGACATGATTAAATTATCGTTGACTTTTGTTGCACCAGCACCAGCATCAGCCCCAGCTGCCGACAATCGAAATCGAATCGAAGACAAACGGGGTGGGAACCGGCAACAGGGAACAGGGAATGGGGAATGGGGCTGGGAATATGGCATAAGGTATAAGAAACTTGTCATGCGGTTGCTCCTGCTCCTGCTCCTGCTCCCCTCGGCCAAATCAGATTAGTTGCTGGGATTCGTCGGGGACTTATTGTGTGCATATTGCAAATATACTTTTGTGCTACTGTGATTGCCTTGGCTACCATTTACTCAAAGCCTTATTGCATTTTTGGTATTAGAAAAAATGAACCGAATTGCGCATATTTTTATTATTGTCCAATGAGATTTATTGATTACTCGAGGAATATCTGAGATTATTGATTGATTATGAATAAATCCCCCTGCATTATCCAAATTGATCTTTTTGAGTATATGAATTTGAGACTAATCAGTTGGGCAATTTTAGTTTAGTAAAATTGGAAGAGGTTTTAAAACTGCAGCACTCATCGTCTAACCTGTTGCATTTTGCCATGGCCTCTTGAATTTTAATGAAAAGTGCACTTATGGGTTTATCGGAACATGAGGTCTTGTTTCAGCATCATTCTTCATTCATTTTTTGTTAGGAAACGCTTTTAGGATTTTCGAAAACTACAACGTTAAGCCTTTAGGTGTTTAGAAGCTTCTTAAAGCTTACCCACATACAGGTTAAGCATTAAGAATAAAACAGTGTTTGAATATGCTGCAGTTTTTGAGCAGCAATTTGGGAACTGCGTTTTATCATTTGATTGTCGTGATTATGCTTATTAAGTAGTCAGAGTTGCCATCATTATGCATGCAACAAACGATGCACATCCTCCTCTATCTATTTTGCTCTCGCTCGCCTACACACTCATAGCCACATGCATCAGTAGAGTTGTCTCGCTCTAGATTTGTCTCCTCTCACTCTTCTCTTGGTTAAATCGGTGATGTGAAAAGCTCACACTCTTTCTCTGTCTTTAAATCAACATCTTTCTCTCTCTATCTCTATATCTCCTTCTCTTTCTCTCTCTCTCTCTCTACTCTATCTATATCTCTCCCTTTCTCTCTCTCTCTCTTCTGCCTGTCTTCTCTTTCTGTTTGTGCTTCATCCACAGGACGTGCCCGCGTTGAGTGACGGAATTTATCACATTGATTCCTTTATACTGGATGCACCGAAGAGCGCGATTTTCGTGGGATTACAAAATGATTTCATGTGCGATTTCTCGTACTCATCGGACGGGCAGTTGGCGCCCAACGTGGGGCACGATGCCCGAGATGAGCAGGCAGTTGGTGGCGACTCCGACTTTGATTCGCAAATGGATTCGCCCAAGCAGGCCTGTGACTGTGATTTCGATTTGGATGTGGATGTGGATGTAGACGCAGACGTGGCCCAGCAAATGGAAATGGAAATGGAGGAAGAGGAGGAGGAGGAGCAGGAGGAGGAGCAGCAGGCGGAGGATCAGGAGTACGACGATGGCATCGGTTTCAGCTGCGACAGCGACAGCGCCCTCACCCTGCCCGAAGATGACGATGAGTTCGTCCTGGTCACCGGGCTGTGCCTGCCGCCGAGCAACTCCAGCCACTCGTGCAGCAGCTCGATGCAGTACAGCAGCGGATCGAGCGGCGGAACGGTGGCCATCAGCTCGTCCGCCTCCATGGAATTGGACATGGTCCTGACCCCGCCACCGCCACCGGCCCTGGCGAAACCCAAGTCCACCACCGCCCATCCCCTCAAGTTCCTGCACAAAATCATCTAAAAAAGAATGCAACTCGAAATTTATTCGCTCACGTTCTGCGGTACTGGTGATGGCGGGTGGTCTCTGACCACCTGCTGCTGCTGCTGCTGCAGGCGAATCTGCACGGACGTCATTAAAATCAGGCTGGCAAAATTCGCAAGAAAGAAATCCGATATCGAACCCATTCCCCCTGTGGCCCGACCTTCGTTTCTGCCCCCGTCGTTCGTGCTGAGTTCACCGCAAACCCAAAATCAGAACAAAATCAAATCCTGGTCCTTGGGGAGTTATGTAGTTGGTTGGGCGCCATTCTCCCCTCATTAATTTAAGCTGCTAATTGTAGGACGGGGATATCCCAGATATGCCCCAGTTAGGTAGGAATGCTCAATGCGACATTGGGCGAACATAGTTAACAGTATTATGGATATAACCTCATTAAAAGGCTTACAGTTTTTAGAAATTATTATGCGAAAGTAGTGGCAACCCAGGTGGATCAAATATAAACAGAAAAAATAATGAACCTTGCATCTTGGCTGAAATGGAGGTCAAATAAAGTTTGATTCATTTTTGCAGTCCACTTTTTTTAATTCTAAGTAGTTTTTGCAATATTGTAATAGTTTAATGTTCCCATTGGACAATCGTGCAATCCAAAGTGAAGTACATAGTTAACTGTTGGCTAAACGAATGGCTGCCAAAAACAAATACCGCACAAAGGCTATACATATATATATGGAAAATGGAAAATAAATATAAAACAAAATTAAATGTGTACCGTCAGATCATTTGACTGTGAACTTTGGAAATCAATTACTATTTGGCTTTGGTCCGAAGAGGCAAAGAAATAAGAAACGAGGCAAAGGTACTCGCATTTCCTTAGCGATTTGCATTGCATTTATCTCGTCCTTCCATTATATTCCTTTTCAACGAGGGAGTAATTCTACAATAAGAAAGAAAAGTAATTGGCAAGGGAGACTGAAAGGTGCACCCAATGTTTGCCTTGTATTCCATTATGAATGCAATTTGAGGTGGTTTTCAGCTGGGTGGTTGGTGGCCATCAAGATTTGCACTGACTGCTGGCTGGCTGGCGGATGCAGTGCGTCCTTCATTATTCTGAATTTACGTATTAACACTTCCTTTTATGCAGGCCATCAAGTGCATCCCCCGGCAGGATTTACATACCCCTGAACCTCCCCCCCCCACACTTTCCCCCACACACACACAATCGAAGTATTAATGGCTGAATTTAAAAAGAGAGAGAGGGGGGGCGGCACCAGGGGCGGCTGGCTTAATTGCTCTGCCACGCCGCCCTTTTTCAGGCCCTCCTCATAATCCACAGTGCAGTGGGCTTTAAGGATATAATATAACGCGCTCTGCAGGCTCTCTCGATTGCAAAATCGAGCTTCACCCAGCTTCCCGCCCCCCTTCCTTGCCAAATTAATTGAAAATATTTATTGTTATGCTTATTACACCGGTCTTACCTCTCTCTCTCTCTCTTTCTGTTTATATCTCTCCCTCTCTGACCATATATCCTTGTGTTCCTGCAGGAGCACATCAGGGAGTCGAAGGAGAGCAAGCTGGACGAGATGGGCCACAACTCTAAAGGTCGTTCGAGGGAGAACATATCCAGGTGAGTCCTCCTACCGATTTCCACACCCAATTCCCAATTGAAGCTCTAGAAGGCAGTGCCTAATTGACAGCGCCCTAATGCATTACGTATCCGCACTGTGTGCACTAATGATGCACGCTGCAGTGGCTCATTGTCGGATTTTTAAAAATGCCGTGCATTTATACCGGCTTACCAGTTGTAAGCTGTCAGTCTTGAAACTAATGAGATATTTGCTTAATATACATATTTTTTTACAGACATTTGAATGATGTTGTGTAATGAAACGTCTACTTGAGCTTAAAAATTATAAATTGGTCGGCGTTAAATTGAGTTCCAATGAACTTGACATTGTCAATTGAATAATACGAAATATAAGTTCTTAATTAATTAAACATTTATATTTCTTAGAAAATAAATAAATAATACTATTTTTATCAAATATTAAATAATATATAAATGCTATTACCATTTAACCTTAATGAGGCTTGCCTAAACTAAAAATTATTATCAGTAATCGTTTGTCAAAGCAAAAAATTAATGTTTGTGGACCTATTTTGAGTAATATTACTAGACTAAAACACTTTACATTCTTAAAATGTGATTCTCCGTAAGGACAGAAGCTTTAGCTTACCAAAAACTTGCATTTATCCCCCCAGAAATTTTGTGAATTCCCAGAGCTAGCGTTATCCTCGATAGACCACTGAAATTTCCGGCATTTAATCCTGGTTTTTCCGCCCCGCAGGCAAAAGCACTCGCAGACATCGCTGCAGATCCTGGACGACGTCTCGAACCGATACTACCGCGAGGCGGTCCCATTGTCCTCGCAGTCGAGCAAGGCGGACTTCAAGGAGAAGGAGCACAGCATCCTGCGCCGGCACGCGGACATGACCCAAACCAGTCTCTGCGGCGTCGGCGAGGATGACGGCGAATCCAGCTCCACGACCACGGCCACCCACGAGCTGATGACAAAGGCGGCCATGTCGACGGTGCCCTCTAATGCCTGCGACATGGGCTGTCAGACGAGGTGAGTCCCAGTCCCAGTTCCAGTTCCAGTTCCCATCCCGATCCCGATTCCCATTCACGAATGTGTGCAGTCAAATAGATGCCAGAAAATTGCAAAGTCAACGGCGGACAAACACTAAAAACAATGACAATGTTGGAGACCGGTTTAAGTTCCGGAATCCAGGATGCGACAGTGGGGGGCTATTTGAACGTCGCTCGAACAACACAAATCGATGCAAATATTTGTATTTGCATGCGTCTTTATTGGATATAGGCGACAGGTCCCGAACAGTCGGAGTCGCCGGAGTCGGGAATGTGGGTTAGCAGGATGGCGGAATGGCAGGATGGGAGGATGGGAGGATGGGAGGATGCCAGGATACCAGGATGGGCCGACAGCCAGACAGACAGACATGGGCACTGACAGGCGGAATGCAGTGACACAATGCCGACGTGCCCAGATGAAGATGATTCATGCCACCGAATAGTGATGGGAACGAGTCACTGTCACTGTCACTGTCACAGCCAAACTGCCACAGGTTGTTCGGGGTGATTTATTAGAGGGTTGGCATTTATCTATGGGTGGCATGTGTGAAAATGCCGCAGTACAGATTCTAATGTCTCAGATTAAAGTGATTTAGATTAAGATACAAATTTTGGTTTTGTTTCCTAAAAACCATAGCCGCAGATTGTTTGCTTGTTACTCTTACTTACACAATTGCTTGCCTAATTTGATCAAATTTTATATTGTTTGGAAAAGAGATTATTATGCCCCAAGCTAAAGAGCTATAAGTGATGTGTAAATATTGTTAATGTGAAAACAAATTCAATTGTTAATTTTTATAGTGTTTAACTTTGATTGGATTAATAAAAAATAAATGTTGCATTTTCTATTGTATTGTATCTTGTTGTTTTTATTCTTATTAAATTGCATTGTGTTCTTTTTATTCTTGTTAAATTGTATTGTTTCTTTTCCAACACTAACACAAATGATTTATTTAAAAATTTGATAAATACAACTAACATGATTTTTGATATTATTTTATACCATTTTTTAAATTTCTTTGTGGCTATGCGATTTATAGCATATATGGTGTGTATCACTAACTCAGAGGGCATTTAAAATTAGCAATAAATAGACAAATTTATATTTCTACTATATAAATTCGTATAGTTTGTTGGTATATTTAGTAATTGTGGGAAAATTGAGGAGGTCACTGGACAGCACTGGCAATGTGATAGATAGTTATCTGTCAACGGGATCCTGTTTGTAGACCATATGCTTTCACGTCCATCTGACGGATTCAATTCAGCTGATTGGCGCACACCACTGTGTCACAATCTCCCTATCCCGCGGCAACACAGTCACCTTTGAGCTTACCGATGCCGCTCATCTGTATCATTTCTCTAGCCCACACTAATAAAAAAAAGTTTATTTACATGGACTTAACAATTAAATTTGTATAAAACACTTTTAGGGATTTTAATGCTTCCATCAGTAAATATTAACTAAAATTAATAAGAGTTTGCTCAGAACCACCTTAACTTTATTAACGATAGTTTGATTTTTTAAAAGTTTGGAGTTACTTTTTGTTGGCTTGTGTAAAATTGATTTAATGAAATTAATAAAAGAAATACAATTTAACAGAGGATTAAGGCTCTTAACTATTTAGTTATTACTTCTTAATTTTATTGATTAAATTATAATTTTTTAATTAATGTTAGTACAAGCCCAGTTGTTTATTTAATTTATTTAGAATTTTGGCGCAAAGTGTTGCATACTTTTGAGGCTTTAAACTACCATATCAAGCATGTTAGTAATGACAATAAGCGGGTCTTAGATGTATATTCCATCTATGAGGAAATACCTGCAATTGAGCCTTTGCTTTCATGGAAAGCGATTTAATTTAAGTACAATCTGACTTAAGCCTGGCTTTTTACAGTGTCCTTTCAACCGATTGCCTTCGTGTTTGACTGACAAATATTAAAACCTTTCACTTTGCTTTCTCCCCGCTCTGTTTCGTCCTCCCCTTTCTCCACCTCAGGGAATCGCTGTTCGTCAACAGTCCCGGGATTGGACCGTCGGCGAGTGCTGGTGTTGGTGTTGCCGTTGGCATTGGTTATGCTGCTGCTCCCGGCGGCGGTGTCGCCACGCTAATGAGACAAAAGTCCAGCTCCTCCTCGCTGGGCGGCAACAGTGGCAACGGAGGCGGGGCCATGATGATGCCTCCGCCGCCGCCGCGCTTCTTTTCCACCTTTGGCTATGAGCCATCGGGATCGCCGGCGGTGGCAACGCTGACGAGGCGCAGCATGCACCAGCAGCAGCAGCAACACCAGCAACATCAGCAACATCAGCAGCAGCAACATCACCAGCTGCCGCGCCAGGAGTCCATGGAGATGGAGGAGCGACACAGCGGCCGCTCGCACTACGGCGGACTGATAGTGGCATCGACGGCCAAGCCGCCGCAGGAGAATTGCCACCATCATCACCAGCACCAACAGCAGCCGCAGCAGCATGCACAGCAGCAACATGCACAGCAGCAACACGCCCAGCAGCAACAGCAGCAGCAGCGCCTGCATCATGCACATCCCCATCCGCCGAGTATTGCTGCCCGGCTGCCCACGATGAAGGGGCACGGGGCCATGGGACAGACAACGATCCTGCCCGGCGGCAACAAGCAGCAGCAGCAGCAACAGCATCTGCAGCAGCAACATCAGCAGAAGAACGAGGAGTCCAAAGTGTTCATCGACATACGGAATTCAGCACCAGACGTGATTATCATGACGTCCCATTGACATTTAGGGATGGCCCGCCAATCAGCAACAACAACGGTAGAGAACAAGAGCAACAGCAACAGCAAAAGCAACAATATGAGCAACAACAGGAGCAACACCATGAGCAACAGCAACATCGGCGGAAGGAGGACGCGTTACAGCAACTGGACATCGGCCAACATATTAACCGCAGCCGCAGCGTCGCTGATGACACAACAAGGACACGAAGAAGGCGTCGCGTTGCAATCAGCCAGGGGGGTGGTGGTGTTGGTGTTCTTTTTTTCACAGACCCACTTTGCCACTCCCACTTCGCCGCCCACATCCGGTTTGCATTCCGTTGCACTCGTTTCGCGCTTCCTTTTTTCTTCCTTTTTAAAGTGAGGTGAGTGCGGTCTTTTAAATTGCCGCAGTTAAGAGTTTCTGCATTGAAAACTCCTAACATTTTCTGTAACCATTTATTTTTTTAAGATTTTAAAACGATTCTATATAATTGGCTATTTGTGGGAACTAGCTTTGAATATTATGAGGTGCCATCAGTTTGTATATACAGTTGCGTTAAAAATAATAATGGTTTTTAAATTCAACTCCAATCATCAATAATTCACTGAAATATTTTTATCTCATTGGCTTTATGAATAAATTCGAAAGTGTATATAGTTTATATTTATAAATTTGTTTACCAATTAACTAAGAGTTTGATCAGTACTTGTTAAGTAATAAAATGAACACAAATTATTTACGTAGCTTAAATATATAAGATAGTTAAAAAAAATTTAATAAAAAACTCATTAAAATCACCATTTTTATATATGTTTTTTGAGCTCAGCTCTTTTGTATTTCTAATGGATTGATAGAAAATCGGATTATTTTTATTAAATATTATATGTTACAATTCTATTTAAAACTACTCTTAATTTTATCTCCTAAATTCTATTATATTTTTGGTAGAATACAAAATTATTATTATTATCTTTAACGCAACTGTATGTGTAAATACAAAGGAAAATATATCACTTGAAAGCACAATATATGAGACAATGGTTTAGCTAATTGAATTTAGAAAGTTTTCCTAAACAGAAAGTTATGTAAGATTTACTTCCCAATTCCCGCACCTCATATGTGCTATGCCACACCCAAATCGGTCTTAACAAATTTAAGCGAGGGCCAATTGAAGGTCTTTAAGACGAACTAAGAGCCACTAATAGCCCGGCTGCCACTGGGGCTGACTGGGCGAGACAAATGGAAGATGTGTCGGTCCGTTGCCTCGGCCAGCCCCTTTGCGATAGCCAGTCGGGGAAATGGAATGGCGGAACGGAGGGTCCTGGGAAAGGATAACCCGGAGAGCTGTTCCATTTGTTGTAGCCGGCGGACCGCAATTGCTGGCGACATTTGCCGGACATTCTACGGCTGCGACAGCGGCATTTTCAGCTCGAAAACAATGCGAGCGCAGGACACAGATGCGGATGTGGATGCGGATGTGGATGCGGATACAAATACGGGGCAGTGGGCAGTGGGCATGTGCAGACAGTAAGCAGACCGCTGACAACGTCGCGTATGAGCAACATGTCCCAGAACATTGTTATCGGACTCACACTCCTCCCACCAGCCCACCTTTCCATTTCCCACTTTCCCCCAGCATGTTTGCTGCTTGGAAAAATGCTCGACAGGAACTTCTTCATTTACATGCATTGCGGACATGGTCACGTGGTCCATTTCACGACGATGTCGCGACCAGAGTCCATCCATCACGGGCACGTGCTCCAAGCTCCATTTCGGGCTGGGGCTTGGGTTTGTGTTGTGGGTTTGTAGGGGATCTGCTTTCGGATCCGCAACTCCCGACAAGCAATTTGAGTGAAAATAGTTTTTTAAGTGATTTCGGAGTATTTCACTTTGCTAGATTAAAAAAGGGCCAAGTCAAGTCCTCTTTTTTAACCCATTAATTGCCCGGCAGCCAAACATTCAACGAAAAAAAATATTTTCCTATGTCGCTTGCCCTATAAAATCTTTATATTACAACACGAAATAAAATTAATAATGGGACATATTGTTAAAAAAAACTTCAAATATTTGACATTTTAAAATTATATTAATTCTAATTCCAACGGATTAGTTTTATTCTACAGTTCATAAAACTGTCAACTGTCAAAACTGTCGGTTATGTACGAAGTAAGAACGAATTTACAAACCTTTTAGGCCATGATAATTTGCTGAGTAAATTGTCTCTAGAATAGATTATTAATATTTTATTTTTTTCTGTGTTCAAACGGAATATCAATAGACACAGCAAATTGAATAGAAGCCATTTTAAAAAGATAACATTTAAACTGTCGTTGATTTTCATGCAGTATGCTGTGGGTTAACCAAGGACCTCGGCAATCTTTTCAGTTCATCGGACATCTAAATCCCTTTCAATTAGATAAATTAGCTGGCCACAGATTTCTCCGCACCTGTAAAAAGTTTCCCCACTCACCAGCGGACAGATCCGGAATCCAGAGTCTGGAATCTGGAATCCGTCGGTTCGCAATTAGCGTGGTTACCGTAATGCGGTTGGATTTGGGTTGTGGTTGGCCGGGATCATCCTGGCGGTTTGAGTGGTTTGAGTGGTTCCGATGGTGTAAATATTGTCGCAGCTGGCCAAAAAAGGTGGGGAGTGGCTGCTGAAAAAATAAAGATGACAATGACAATGAACGAGGGAGGGGGTGGAAAATCCATTTGATTGATTGAATTTAAAGACCAGCGACAGCATCGCGGCAAAACGGGGAAAATTACAAGACCGATGTCTGATAATGATAATGGTGATGATGATGGTGCAGTGTTGCAGCTTTTATTTTTCTACCCTAGTGAAAACTCAAATCATTAGAGTGATTAAAGGTCGAGCAGACATGACACGAGTTCCTTTGACTTGATTCGGAGACCCTCGTCATCTTGAGCCCTCAAATCAGTCATTGAAAATTCGTGAACTCTTAAATCTTCAATGAATAAAAAATCTACAAAAAATAGAAAGCCAACAAAATGATTTTAGCCTATTGTACATTTTGTTCGCTAGAAAAATGTACACTTCTATTTCTTGTTTACCAGTTCACACCTCAATTTTGCATATTATTACCCTTATCATCTTGAGCTCTAAAGTCAGTCATGGAAACAACTAAAAGTAAGGACTGACCCAAAATATTTCGTGAAATATTAAACACAAGTTTAACGCTAACAAAGTGAATTCAACGGATTGTAAATTTTGTATAAGACACACTGCGAATATCAACTTTCCAAACTCTCGCCTCTATTATGCATAACATTTATTTTGAAAAGCCGTGGCTTTACTCGAAACCAACTCTCATCACATTGTGCTTGAAAAAATGTCATGAAAAAATGCACAGTCTCTTATATCCTGAAGAAATCCAATAAAAAATGAAATTAAAAATGAATTTAATCAATTATAAATTTTGTTCTAGGAAAATATTCAATACTCTAATTTGTTAACCTCTTTAAAAATATGTTAAGAACCAGTGAATACCTGTTCCAATTATAGAAAAAATTCATAGTTCTCTTAACTAAATAATTTCTTGACAACTTTATTTAAGGGCACGGAAATGTGTTCCGTTTGTACATAAAACTACGAAAATGTAAGATTGTTTTTAGGCTTAAACGTGAACTATTTTTAATTGTTAAATGATTTTTTTGGCTTTGTTACAACCCTGAGAAACATAGAAAACTTTTTCTAGCTAAAATTTAAGATGAAATTTAGCGATTTTACTAAAAGCAGCATAAAGAAACTATACTAATGGAAAAAACTAAAACAAAAGAACAAAAAAAATGGAAATCGATGTGTACTATAAGTCATCTATGCCTAGGATTAAGTTAAATGTACGATAATTTTTTTTTTTATAAAAACATATACATAAATACTGAAAGTATCAAAATGAACTACAGAGAAACCCAACAAAAAATATTTCAAAACTTGTCTTTTTTTTCAAAATGACTGCAAGCATTGTAGTTGTAAATTGTCGAGCGACAAAAAAATGTTTACACAAAACGAGCATTAAATAAATACTTAAATAAATGCTTCGAAATGTATGGATTTAAATGAATATGGCGAAGTAGATAAGAGAGCGGAATTGTGTGTGAGGATTTGTGAGTGTTTGACTGCGTGTAAAATAAGCCCCAAAGCGATTGAATAAAAATTAATTTTTGTGGAAACGTGAACAGTGGTTGTGTTGTCTTGATTCCTGGAAGGTGGCACTGCACTCGCTCCGCTCTTTTCGCCCGAAAATATGCCATTAGCCGGTGAAGTCGGCCCGAAAGTAGACGGCACTCGAGTGTGGATAAACACGGAGCACGGCGGAGGCAATCGGATGACCCAATTAGAGGGGAGCACACAACTCCCATACACATTTACATTTGGCCGGAGTGGACCGCCCGGAGGCGCACAATCACGGCCGAAACGAGTCGCATAATTATGCGGGGTATCATGGCAGACGCGGTTGTTATGGGCTCTCTGAGAAGTTGGTAACAGGCCTCATGGAGTCACGTGCTTAACGTTCTGCAATTATGGGTTTTCCAATTTATTACTCCCTAGAAACTATCATATATCCTCTTTTTCCTTTACACTCATAACTGATAGAAAAATGAATGATTATATCTTATTACCCTTCATTATCTTATTAATTTGTATCGATTACAGCTTCATAGTACTATTAGTGTACCACAGCTTTAATTCTATACATATTGAAACAATTCATATTTATTTAATTCATTTTCTCCTAGCTTTATCATTTTAATTCAAGTTAAGACATAAGTCACATTTGGATTGCAGTGTCGTATATTGTTTTCCCCTTTCTCAGCCCCTGGAAATTGAATAAATATTTACTGTGATTTGTAGCAAATGGCGTTTCATTTTGGAATACTCCAGCAATTATCTCTAGTATCGGCGAGTCCAAAGCGTTCTTGGTGGCTCGTATCTGCCGGATACCTGGTCTCGTATCGGAATCTGGAACTC
This sequence comes from Drosophila rhopaloa, assembly GCF_018152115.1. Taxonomy (NCBI): domain Eukaryota; kingdom Metazoa; phylum Arthropoda; class Insecta; order Diptera; family Drosophilidae; genus Drosophila; species Drosophila rhopaloa. Next base: position 9,256,907 of record NW_025335123.1, on the reverse strand, counting down.
GCTGTGCGAAATGCAAATTGCCGCGCGCATCGCTTTTGTTTTCCATAGATTTATGCACTCGGCCGATGCTGCGGCTGATTTGTGGTCAGCCGTGTGAATGGCCAGCTCATCCCAGCCATATAAGAGTGAACCCCGCCGGAGGGGACAGTAGTCGCAGTCCGAAGCCCCCAAGATGCCATCGAGTCGGTATCAGACCATGCTGCAGATCACCCTGTTGCTCTGTTCCGCCCTGCTCCTCGTCGCTGGCCAGAGGATTCCGGTTCGAGCACCGCCGCAGGATCTACAGGTGCCCAACTTTGGGGGCGAGAGCTTCGAGAGATTCGCCGGCAGCTCCCGATCCGCATCCGCATCCGAATCCGGATCTTCATCGGGATCAAGCAGTGGGAGCAGCGAGAGCCAGGAAACCAGCGGGGAGATGCGGGAGCAGCTGAAGCAGCTCCTGGGCGACCAGCTGTCCACCGCCTTCGCCTCCCTGACCACCACCCCCTTTTCCCGGCGACAACCGGCCATTGTGGCACCCACTTCCGGGGCAGCGGCCCGCACACAGTTCGCCACCGATGATGCGGACGGAGATCAGGATCAGGACACGAATGAAGAGGAGTCCCCGGAGGAAGAGGGCGGCGCCGAGGAGGAGGGCGGGCCCGAGGAGGAGCAGGCCACTCCTCAACCGCAGCCTGTGGCACCACCTCTTCCGCAGCCTGCGGGCGCCGAGGAGGAGCAGACTGGCGGTCAGGAGGGGCAGACTGGCGGTCAGGAGGAGCTGACTGGCGGTCTGGAGGAAGCCGAGGACTACAATGCCTGGCGCGACAACTTCTACGACCTCAACGAAGACGGCAGCTACATCTTTGGGTAAGTTGGCAAGGCACAAGCCGTTACCATGACCATAAAAAAGGATTAACTAGTAAGTCCGAAATGGAAACTGGCGATTGCATTATCTTTCTAATGGCTTTTCTAAGCCTTTTTCTTATTTTTGGCAATTTGAGATTAATATTAATTTAAAAGTTCGACATATAATGACTTAAGTTTAAGGAAAATGTGGCTATAGAATTTTGAATTCATTTTTTTGGTAACTCACAACTAAATTTAAAACTTTGTTATTTGTTTATGCAATTAAATGGTCAGTATTGCATTTTAAAACTCAAACTTTTTTAATTATTTTATGCTAGAAATAAGTAACCTTTTTTATTTGATTTTAAGTGTATAAACTAGTTTTAGCTTTGATAGAAACAACCTCCTGCTCCTGATTCAAAATGCTAGTAAGCAAACATTTCATTTAAAAAACGAAACTTCTCCCAACTCTATTTTGAATACACAACTTGGTGGTTATATTTTAAATTTAACAAATACCTTTTAATTGTCCAGTTACTCCATTCCGCATGGCGTTCGTCGCTGGGAGAAGGGTTTCTATTCGGAGGAGCAGCATGGGAAGGTGGTCGAGGGCTTCTACGTCCAGCCTCGTCACCTTTTCCAGGGATTGAGATACGAGTTGCGATGCTACAGATCCGATGCCAATGGCTACCAGCCACTGCCAGGTGGGTAACTTAATATAGCATAAATATAAATAATTACAAGTGAATTCCTATATAGTTGAGTTTCTGACGACGCCGCCAATTGTGAGGCGCGATGAGGTGCCCCAGGTTAATTGCTTTCGTAATACCGATGATAGACGACCATAAACCGGGGACTATTGATAGTCATAAGATTAACATGCTAATGAAAAACAATCCCCAATAACACACTATAATCGTCTAAAATACAGCCTTACAAAAGTGTTTTCAAAATTATTTTTTAAAAGCTTAATATTTATACGGTTATTTTTTTTTTTGCACGTATGTAAATATATTTAATTGGAAAAGCTCTCGTATAAATATTTTATTGGCATTTCTACTTCAAAAATGTGATTCGTGAAACAAATAACTCTTCTTTCCTAAACTTAACCATTCAACAGATAACATTTTTTAGAACGAAACTAAATATTTCTATTGTACACATACATTGGTAAATATTAAGATACTTATGGTATTCAATTTATTTCGTTGAAATAGGGATCTGCCATACTTTACGACCAAATTCCTCTAAGCACATCCAGGGAATAAAAACAGGAAACTGTGGACCATAAACTTGAGTCCGTAAGAAGCATAACAATCGCTTAACCGAATTCTCGGGGCTTACCCGTACAGTCATCACTTCCTTGTTTGCTTTGGCGCTACTTCTTGTTTTATTCTTTTTATTCGCTTTATTTTCGCCACTGTTTCAGCTTCCTTCGTTTCTCGTTTTCAAGTTTAATTCAAATGGCATTTCAAAATACTTTTTATTGTCTTTTATTTTCGCCCGGGTCCTCTGTACTCTTTTTCTCTTTACTACATAGAAAGAAAAGGGACTGCAAAAATTAAAAATATTTAGTTTCTTTACCATCAAAGCAATTGTAAACATTTTTTAAATGAGTTTTCTCAGAAATAGATTTGTACAAATTTAATAAAATATAGTTATATAAAGTCAGCAATGTAATAAATTAACGGCAGTGGAATTTTTTGCACACTTAAAATATTTCAAAAAACTAACAGTTTTCATTACTTAATTAGTTACATAATATCCAAATCATTGGCTTTTAGATTCTTATAAATAATTATAGTTCTGAGACCGGTCTGGCCGTGAGTTCCACATTTTTCTCTCTGTGCATACGTCCCACTGTGGGCAAACGAGATTCGTAGCTATGTGTGAGCTTGGCGTGGCTTTTGCGGCGTCCCTGACGTGGAGCGGTATTCCCACAGTTTTCAATTTTTGGCGATTTGTTGCGGCACTTAACGGTTGTTTGTTAGCTGTCATTGTTGTTGCTGATGAAGCGCCTTTGTCTCAACTTCCTCCATATCTCTAGCTCTTTCTCCAGCATTCTGCACACCGGTACAGGCCGACTTCACTAAAGTGAACGCTCAAAGGCAACATAACTATATATTGCTTCATATTTAACTTCTTCGCAGTTAAATACAATTTAACTGAAAATTATTTATTGAAACTAAAAAATACCAATTGTATTTGAATTTCTTTTCAAATTGTTCTAGAAGCAATACCATTGTGTGAAATTTAGAGATGAAAATCATTAAAACTTTTAAAAAATATACAAAATATTGTTTTTAAGTGGTTCCTTAAACAAAGGTCTACCTGTATTTCTTTTGATTGTTGTTCCTGTTGTTTTTTCGCGACTATCCCAAGACGGACGAGCAAATTGTTTGGGCCAAGTCGCCAGGAAGGGGTTGTCCGCATCCACATCCACATCCACAGCCACATCCACATCCATATCCCCATCCGAACCCAAATCCAAAACCACATCCACGGGTCCCTAAAGTTTACTCGACTCTGGCTTAAATACGAATTTGCCTAAATCAACAAACGGCGAGAACAGAACATTTTGTGGGTCTCCTTTGCATTTGAAAAGTAAAAAGTAACAAGATTTCATTGCGTCTCATATTGTCTCGTCTATTTGCATATCTTGCGCGTGGATTTATAGCGTTATATATGTACGGGCGTAAATAGATATATATACCGACCTTTGCATTATATAGTCAAGCCAAACGAAGGAGCGGAGAAAAAGCCAGAAAACAGGTTCATTTAGCTCACGTTTTGAACTTTTGGCGATTGATCGTGCTTTTTATTGTTGTCTCGGTTTCTGTTTGCTGTCATTTGCATGAGTCAGCCTAGAGAAAAAAAATGTCTTAAATAATACAACAATGCTTTTTAATGAAATTGAGTCTAAACATTTGTTCTTGAATGAATTTGTTGTCTTGCGTTAAGTCAATATTTAAGAGTTTGGCCACCATTAAACTAGGATCTTTTCTAAAAAATCAATGACTTACAAATTTTAGTAAAGATTATTAGAGAATTAAACCACAAACTGACAGTTGCTTATTTCAAATATTCTCGATATGGTTATTAAATTTATAATATGTCAAATGTTTCCTTTATTGCAGAGCAAAGATCTGATTTAAGTTTAAATATCCTCTGCAAGAATAAAACAACTTTAAAAGCCCCTTAGTTTACCTTAATAATAATAATTTTTCTATTTCCCAAAACATTACAAGAAACGCCACAAACATTGAAATACTCTAAAAACAATTTTAGAAGCCTCGTAGCTTACCTTAATAATCATATTTTTTCTGTTACCCAAAATTGTCAGGAAACTCTGCAAAAACTGAAATAAATACAACTAATTTCGAATAGTATTTCCACACATTTTCCCCGAGCCCTAGGAAAATGCTGCTGTGGTTAACTAAAAATCCCGAAGTAATCAACTTAAAGCGAAACTTTGCCGGCGAAACTTTTGTAGATACAAAGATACTCACAATCAGATACACAGATACATGGGCCTGAGATACAAACTTGGCTATAATTGAGCAATTTACACCACAACAAGATGGGGACAGTGGGTGTTTTTCTGGGGTTTTTCGGGGGCCTGGAAGGTCAGATCGCAAGACGAATCGGGGAAAGTTTACCCGGGAGCATCAAACAGTGCTGGAATGTGATAAAAATGCCGAGATTATGTAACCGAAATACTTTTAAATCGAAATCGAGCAATATAAATTCATGGCTTAGACACTTGAAAATGCCAACGTTGGGTGGGACACTTGGCCCATGGCTATAGTGGGGTTATTTGGGTGCCGGGTGGTTTCCTTCATTGGGAAATGGGAAATGAAATATTGTGAACACACGCCGAAAGAGAGGGCAACAGGCGAAACAGGGAAAGAGACGGAGCGAGAAAACGACAGTGCTGAGTTTGCCAGTTTTTGGTTTGGCTCTAAACAATATTTTATACTTATATGGCCGAAGATATTTATTAGTTTGTTGTGCGCATCGCTCCCTTTTGAACACCCAATTTCAGCTGCACATTCGAACTCCTTTTTACGATGCCGCTGGCATTTACATGCGAAATATCTTAAGTCGCTGCCATTAAAAGTCAAACGAATGCGATAAGATCGGCGACCGTTAGTCGGCACCTTAATACCTTAGTAGTATGCGGTGTCAAAAAATGAATAAAACGCAAGAGAAGTGGGGGAACCTTTTTCCGAATAAACGCTTACATTTATTAATTACGCATGCGGTTTGACGGACTCTCGAGAATTTAATCTGCCAAATTGATGGTTAACCCCCCGATGGCTGATGTACTTTTTCTGGCCTCCCACACTTCAAGAAAAAGCTGATTCAATCCAATTCATGGACTGCCATCGATCGATCAAAGCTTTACAAATCGGAGGAATTTTTCTCAATCAATTGATCATTAATTCTGCAGTAATTTATCAACAGATTCATTTAATTTAATTTATCAATTAAATGACATTTAGCTGTGAATCAATCATGGGGAAACACTTACCATTAATAACAAATAAATTGCACACAATTTATAATAATCGTTAAAATGATTTGATCTTTTTTGGACATTCGACTTGTAACACGAATTAAACTAGTAATACATTTGCATAAGTATATATAAAAATGTCTGTATAAAAGAGACCCAAGTATAAAAACCTAGATAAATATAGAAAATTAAATTTAAAATATCATCGATTTGTAAACCAGATCATAATTTAAATTAAATTACCATAGATTTATTTATGTCGTAGTCCCTTATTCAAATATTAAGCAAGTATAAATGATGAGATCTAATAAAAGGAAACCATACACCATTTCTATTAAGCAATCAAGAAGCCGCTGTCAAATCAAAGTCATGGCAAAGAAAAGGCGAGAAAAACATAAATATTTAACCCAGAAGGCGTGATGAATCTGAAGTCTGGAGTCTGGAGTCTGGCATTTATCACACACTCGGCCACAAGGGTTAAGCAATTAGGGGCAGATGGTGACGCCTACACTGAGCGACCAAATCGATGACCAGCTCACTGAGGGGAAAAACGAGCATGGAAAGATGGGCCAAGGCGATAGCAATGTGGGACGATGACGAGCCTGGTCAATGAACCATGTCGATGGGATTCAGATTGGGATCGGGATGAGTTGCCTTGCATCTGGGGCTGACACACATCGGCCGGCCGGCGCAACAAACAAATAATCAAACAAACAAACGGAGTAAACAGGCCAAAAGAGTCCCAACACAAGTCCAAGGATCCACCGCACCGAAAACTCTGTCAAAATCACAAAAGCCACCATGACGCCTCACAAAGACCGACAAAAGAAACGTTCTCAGTGGGTGAACTTAAGGGGTTAGTGCTGTCTGTTTCTATAAAATAAAATAAAACGCAGGAGCTATAATTATGAATGCCTTTGGCTCACCTCTGCACTTCCATTATTTAAAACATTGTTTTCGCAAAACTCCTATAAAAAGTTCCTTTTTAAATACCTCTGTCATGTAGTACTTTTATAAGCTTATTGCTTGCAGTCTTCAAATAAAATATTTGTAAAGCAATTCCCAACTACTTGTTAATATATCAACAAAGTTTAATCAGTCTTAAAAGCAAAAAAGGTTTTGCTTGCATTTTTAATACATTAAAGGATTCTATAAAAGTTGAGTAATTTGTTTTATTTAAATAAGTAAATTGCATTTTTTATTTAAAACATTTCGTATATATTAATATAAATTAAAAAGGGTAAACAAAAATGTATTAAAAGTATTATTATATATTCAATGTTTGCAGAATTAATGAGATGTTCCAAAATAATAACACTTTAAGCTGCGAAAGCTCAAATTTCTCAAGCCAACACTTATGTTGTAACATTATTCGGTGTTTATGAATGAAACCCGCCAGATTAAATGGCCAAAAACTGTAGCCAAATGTGTCAGCACTGAGTTTGAGAATAAGTCTGATAAGGAAGGGAAATGGAGAAGTGGGGGAGTGGGGTGGTGGGGGGTGGTGGGGGTGTGTGGGCCACCGAAAACACTGCCAAATCATTGGCATTGACGTGCGAGCAAAAGAGGGGTTTATTATACTCCAGAGCCAGCCTGTTGCCGGCCTTTCTTCATTTGCCACATTCTTGTTCCTGCTTTTCGGATGGACATTTTTCATCTTTAGTGCCGAAAGGCTACACTCGAGTGGACTGCGTGTTTTTTTCGGTGGATTCGGGCATATAAAAGGCCGCGGTTCGCCCCAGTGCCACACAATCAATTATTGATTTCAGAGTGCAACATGTTCCATTCGCAAGAGAACTATGCGGGGCGTAAGGTGAGTTGCCTGCTGGTCTGCCTGGCGATCCTGCTGCCATTCCAATCCGTCGATGCTCGATGGACCCGGCGACCGAGGCGCACCACCACGCCCAGAACTACCACCACCAGCTCAAGCACCGTGAATCCTGATCGCCACCAGCACGTGCACCACTGGCCACCACTGGTGGCACCACCACCGGCACAGCCCGAATCACACCCCCAAGTAGTTGTGGTGCAAAAACCCAGCTACACAGAGACCAGTCCTCGGCTGATCGACAGCTTCGATCAGAGATCACTCGATGGCCAGTATGAGTTCAGGTAAGGAGTCTAAAAGTATGCAATAAAATAAATACCGTCGTCCTTTGTAATGATTCCCTCGGACTCATGGATTTACAATATACCTTAAGACACCTAAGTAATTTTAAAGCTCAAGAGATTTCCGTAGAGCCTTCCATTTTCAGTAGTCGTACCTAATCCCTTAAAGGAAGTATATTTCAATAGTCTGACGCGTATATTTGAACCCACCAGATACCAGCTGGACAACGGAAACACCCGCTATGAACGCGCCTACTGGCTGCCCGTGGGCAAGGACCTCGTCCTGGCCAAGAAGGGATACTACTCGGTGCCGCTGCCCAATGACAAGTACTCGACGGTGTTCTACACGGCCGATCATCGCGGCTACCACGTGGACATGCGTGAGCTCCGAGTCCCTGCCCCATCAGTTTCAAACCGCTAATGAATTTATCCAAAACGCAGAGACATTATCCAAAGAGCAGCCGCTGTTGCCGCGGAGCCTTGAAGTGCCCGGAATGGAGAGGGATGTGGGATCGGGAACGGGAACGGGAATGGGATCTGGAATGGGTATGGGTACGGACAAGGGGACTAAGCGAAATTCAATAAGCGACCCGGAGCGTAACGAGCTGGATGTGGAAGTGGATGAGGATGTGGATGTGGAAGTGGATGAGGATGTGGACGCAAGTGAAGCTGGCACCGAGCTCGTTCCTAATGTAAGTGCCACCGGGAGTTAGCCCCCTTTTATATGAATACACCGGGAAAACGGCTTAAATGATTTTGTTTCAGGAAAAAATATGGTTTCAATATCTTACTTAAATATCACGAATTAAATCTATTCTAGATTACACATTTTTTTTTCATACATTTTTTTTATAATTGCTAGATGCAAAGTAATTTTTTTTTGAATACCTTAAATAATATGATAACTTTGATATGATGCAATTGAAAAAGTCTCTAGTCTACATAAAAAAAACATAATTCAAAACAGAAAAGAAAAAATCTCATCTACCTTTATATACAGTTTGAAACTTATTAAATGAAATGCAACAATAGAACCTAGAAAATTTTATAATTACATAATTTATGTTCATAATTTTCCTTAAAACTAGATACATTTTCTAAACACTCAAACTCGATACGCCACAAATAATGGCTAGTTCGCAGTTTTTAAATACAACTTAAAGGTCTGTTTTACCACATATACCAATGGTATCCCAGTTTTACTTGTTGATCAAATTCCATAATATGATATAACATAATACAACAATTGATTTAATTTTGCACTGTGCACCTTCCCCCTTTTGCTGCAGGCTGTAAACCAAGTCGAAACCGAAACCGAACCATCAACTTTGGCCAACGACATTTTGGCAACTGAAGCACCAGCCGACAGCCACGATGATGACGATGTTGATGATGATGAAGGCGCCTCAAACTGAAAGCCCGAACATTAGAGGACATTTCGGCATGTAGAGGATGGCGGAAGATGGGGGGGGGTTTGGGGCACACACTTGGCTGACTCGCAGCTCGCTCTACTTGCTGCAAATCAAATTGAAAACAATTGTTGCAGTCACCAGTCCGACACAGTTGAGTTGGCCAGTAGTCACCGCCTCCCGAGGAGAAGAAGTCAACTCGACTCCACTTAACTCCATCTTCATCTCCATCTTCATCTTGGAGTTCATGGGGAATGTGTCTCAATTGCTCGCTTGACAGCTCCTCCTGTTCCCATTCCCTGTTTTATGTTAGCCTCTCTTCATATGATAGATTTTTTTTTTTTTGCAATATTCAATAAAAACAAATATAGGATTTTTAAACTTAAAGTGGCTTTTGTTTTTAGTTCTTCAGCATACTGATTATAATCGAAGATGTTAGTCTTAAAGGGAATTCTTTCATATCATCTGAAATGGCTCAAAACTTAATTGACTTAGCTTAAATTACTTCGAATTGGTTAATTTAAGTAAAAAATGTATGGCAGATTAATTTTAAAATTTCGTAGCTTAATGGTAATTATTGGCCACTTAATATGATACAATATTTTGCTTATTAAAAATTTAGTTAAAAATGTTGATTGTGATCGGATTTGATTTTGCTTAATGAAAGCCCTCAAACTACATCATGTTCAGACATGCAAACGAGGTCTATTAAAGCCATTTCAAATAGTTTAGAGGTGTCATCGCCATTTTCAATGGGCGAGAGGACCAAAGACCGAGAACCGTGTGTGTGATGGGCAAAAGATGAGACATTATGAGGCGGCTGACAAAAACACATTCGAGCCTCAATTTGCCAGCTGCCGACGACCGTCTTTTGTGGGGCCTTTTGGGTCGCTGCCTTTACCATTGCCTCGCTGCTGGTTTCAATTTAAATGGTTTCTGGAAAAACGCCCCGAATTGGGTGGTCGCATTGGTGAAAAGGCGATGCCAGGAGATTTGTCGGCGGCAAATCGGTGAGCATTCATAAAACTTCTCCATCTCTGGCCCTTCCATTACCCTTCCGCCATCCTTTTGGCCAACTGCATGTCCCTGTAAGACTTGGCCGCTTTCTCCGTAACACACCCACAGCCAGGTGCACATATGCTCGTAAAATGCACGGCACACTCGGAAAAATAACACGAAAAAGGTGAGTAAATTATATATGTGTTTTTATTTGATTATTATTTATAAAAATAGCATACCTTCCCTTTAACATTTTTACAAATTACAAATTTTTACAAATTTACAGATTTGCTTTGCTGGTTCAATAAAGGTTACAATACTTTTTTTAAAAAATTTCATTTATCTAAAGTCTAAAACTGCACGGCAGCCAGTGTTAAAAAATGTATTTTTTTTATATTTTAAATTCCGTATTAATATAATACAATATTGTTCTTTACTTTTCTATTTTAGGTTGTAGGTTACGAACCGAAAACGGTTTTAATAAAAAGGAAACATGGTTTTTAATTATTTTATTTATATTACATTTTCATTTTATTCAGTCTAAACCCGCACGGCAGCCAGAACGAATGTGGTGTTATAAAAAATGTTTTTTTTAATATATTAAATTTCATATTAATAGAATTTTGTATGTTACGAACCAAAAAACGGGCTTAATACAATATATAAAAAATATGTTTTTTATTTATTTTAAGCACATTTTCTGCGAGTGTCGGATGAATCGGGAGCGAGTTCTGTGGCAGGATAACTGCAGCTATTCATTTCGCTACTAATCCAATGCGGGCCAGGGATTCGGATTCGGGCTGGTCCTGTTAACCCCTCCTTTCGGCCCTCTTCCCGCCCTTGGCCCGTTCTGTATTTACGAGTCAGCCATGCCCACGTAATGAATGGCAGGACCTCCTGCTCCCCGGGCGTGTGAATGAATTGAGTGTGCAAATGGCTGAATGAATGAATGAACCAATGCGAATGCGAATGTGAATGCGGGTGGGATATGTTTTTGTAGCCTGATTGGGGGCTTTTCGATGGCCGGCGTGAGTCACGATGCCATCTCTGGCACGAGGCATAACCTTGGCTGCGACCCTCCCACCATTTCGCCCACTTCTTTTCTTAATTTTATGTGCGTCGCCTGCATCAAAGTTTACACATTTCCCTCACTCACCTGAAGCTCCATAAAAGCAGCGGTATTGGGAATGAAGATTTAATGGATTTTGCACTGGATTCGCAGCTCATCCCGCCCAAAATTTTCGAACACCCAAACACATTTGCATTTTCCAGACAGGATCCGCTCAATATGATGGATTAGGCATCCTTAAAAATATGTTTCACAATTTCAATGGGATACTCAGAGAGAAAAAAAATACCAAAAAGAAGTGTGAAATTCGTAATTAAAGGTTGCAGTCATATTTAAATTCCTATTTTTTTTTAATTATTAAAAACTTGCGTAATTATTTTATTAATTTATTAAAAATTTAACCTATCTTCTTAAAATTTTTTAACTAGTACAAATATTATTATATACCTCCATTGATTATCTTTGAAAATAATAAATATATATGTATATGAGTAAATAATTGTATTAATTAAGTGCAATACAATTATTTACTTAAATTTCAATTTAGATAATTTTGTTTAATATTTTAAACTTTTACGCGCTTAATATAGTAACAAATTTAAATTGATTTTTAAACCATTTTGTTGGTGTATTCTGATTTGGATTGGCGCACTTGTGGTTATTTGAGGTGCCATGGGTCATCGATGACCCTTGTCCTGGATTATTTATGTAAATATACACACGGGCCCTTAACCCGTCACCCCATCATTTGCCCATTTGCCAAAATTAATTTATCTTCCTGAGCACTCTCCAGACAACAAAAATGAAAAACAAAACACATTCGAGTTCCCCAGGGATCTGACCCGTGTCTAAATCGAGTTCGGCCGCCGTATTGTAAATAAGTAAATAGGAAAATAAATAAATAAATTGAGTAATGGCCATAATTGACATGTCACATGAAAAATTCAAAGTGCCGACACACACAAATTGAATGGGAATGCGAAAGCCAGCCATTGAACTTCAGCCCAAGTCCATCGAATCGGACCCGGCCATGTCCAAAAGCCGGGCCAAAACGAAGCCAAAACAGTCCAGCAACTGCGTGTGTGAGTGACTGCGGCATTTTCCAGATTTATATCGGGGTTATCAAACCTCGAAGCACAATGAGAGCGCAGACACAAAAAAATGCCCGAAAAATCAAATGGAGTTTGGCTCTAAAAAGCGGATAAGATATTTTTTTGGTTCTTAGTAAGCCGGGCACATACCATCAGTCAGGCGGCTGAGAAGGGGGCGGGGTTGCCCCAATTGGCTAATATCCGAGGTTGCCCCCCAAACATTTTACACAGAAACATTCTTAGACCGTGGTTTCCTATTCTCAATACTGCAATGAGCTCCGTTTTATTTATTTGAAGAAATTGAATGGCTCTTAAATAAAAATGAAAGCTTGACAGAAGAAACTATTTCAGACCGTGGTTTTCGATTCTAAATACACATTAAATTACATTTTATTTGAGAGTTCATCTGAATCTCAATTACATATTATTAAAACCAAGTAAGGCTTGACACAATTATTAATATGTGCACTTTTCAATCAATTTTTCAAATCAGACAGAGTTTTTTAATACTAAATATTTATATTTCTTCCACTGTACTTAACCCTCTAACTGAGCCAGTGAGCTGGCTCCCCCTCTAATGTATTTATATTTATGCATACAGTTAGGTATTTCGTACTTGAGTTTATCAAAAACAAGACTCCATCTAATCCAGAGATTAATAATGCGGCTCTGCGTAAATTTCAATTGTGACCACAGACCCACACATGCTGTCCGCAAAAATGTAGATTTAATGGGGACCTCAGCTGCAACATCGACCACGGTCAGCAAAGTCCACCAGAATGCCGGGCGAAGTGGGTTAAAAGGGAGTGAAGGCCCGCCCCGTTTTATGGTTAGAATTTTATTGACTCGGATTAGACGAGAGTCCGTATTCCGCATCCGTAAGATACACATTAGAGAGATAGAGCGACCTGCTGCACGACTGCAACGTTTGGGCCAAATTTCCTGCCATATTTTCGGTAATTGAGAATTGTGAATTTCGGCCTGGCTTAGCCGCTTAATAAATTTATGCAAACCGAGACAGAGAGATACAAATGTATCTGCTGGAGATCTGCAGAGATTCGCTTCCAAGTACAGTGAGAGAAAAGAGCAAGTTTGATTATTTTTATTTCAAGTGGATTATTATATACACTCACCTGATGTATTTACAAGGTGTTTTAACATATATTTTGTAAGTAAGAATTATATATTACTTTATATATCATATATTTATATATGTTAAGCTATTGAAATGAAAAATGTACTATTTTTTGTGCACATTATTAAAATGTATAATATATTTTGATTTTCAGAAACAATTTAGAAGAGAACGGTTTCAACTTTTAGAAAAGGCTTATTAAAAATTTATATTGCAACTTGAGTTAGTTTCTTCTTTAATTTGCTTTAAATTAGTTTAGTTACATTTTTTTTCCTTGTGTATCAGCGCCAAGTTTCGTTGTTAGCACACCGCCTTCCCCGCTCCCATTCTCAGTATTTGTTTATCATTGCTTTTTTTGCAAGGCACTCAGCTTGCGGATTTTATAATTTATGCAAGACACCAAACAAACTCAGCTTAAGTCTTACAAATTGTTTTGAGATGCTCGGCATATCATATAAAAAAAGCACAAGCCAAAAGGAAAAGCAGCAGAAATCTGTATCTGAGTTTTGAAGAGTACCGCAAAAAAAAAAAAGGGGAGAGGGCGGAACGTGATTTGATGGGAATTATTCCATTGCCGGCAACAGGCAGGCAGCCTCAAAGCCGCAAAAAAGTGGGCAAAGTGCTCCAGACCAAAAGGTAGCTATCCCGGAGTTACGGGGAGTGCGGGGTGGATTTGGGGGTTGTGGGAGGGTCCACAACAAGTTGTATCTCGGAGATGTCATGTCACGTAGGCAGGCAGTGCTACATGGACCATTCATACAAATTTTGTTTTATAAGCCACTTTTATACGTTATTTGTGTGTAACTTGGTCCGATTCAGCCTGGCTTGGTCTGCTCGGTCTGCTCGGTGTGTTTATCTGTAGCTGTATCTTCCCGGGCTTCTTTTTTTCGGGCATTTCATTGCCGCCGCTGTAGATTCACTTGCGAGCACTTCCCAACGCAAGCCACAGTGGTTAATCCAAAGAGATATGCTCAAATATTCTGATATGAGTTTTTTTCAGGCTTCTGGAAAGAATATACATTTTGTAAATCTTTTTTTTTTATCGTATATGGGGTCCACACCCGCACAGCTAAAAGAATAAAAGATTTTTGGCGAATATTGTACGCAATTAAAAACGTTATTGATTGCAAATTTCATAACGAGCTCATCGAGGTATAACATTTCAAATTTATAGAACTATTTCCCAGGACTGCGAAAAAAAACAAATTTGTGGCCGTTTAGTGTTTTCGAGCTATTAATGTAAGAGTAGATAAAATAATTCATGAAAAAAATACTGTTAAACAACCTAAAATTTGTTCAGATTTTTGGCCAAACAAAACAATTTTTATAATTTTTTTGTTTTAGCTCAGGCAAAGTAAAACCCAAAACTTAAGCACCGTCTGTTTTGTGAAGCGGACAACCTAAACCACAACTTTCAGTATTAGCAAAAAAACTAAGATAATTACTTTTGAATCTCAATTGATCAGAAATTTTACTATGATGAATTATACCTTTTTTGGACAATTATTTCCCAAGACCCGAAAATCCAAGCCTTAATCGTTTTTATTAGTTTCTTTATTATAAGTAGTATATTGTGTAGAAAAAAAAATTATTCTGTTTTATTTTTTTATCATTGTTGCAAGAAGGTATTTTTGAAATCATTTGTTGTTATCCTAATAGGTGTTTATTAACGATTTTAACACAGCAAACTATTACGTTGGAATATACAGTGAAATTTTAAGATTTTTTTATAACTTAATTTATCTTGAGCCAAATGATTTCAAGTTCAAGTTAATAAGTTATTTTTCCCCTAATTTGCCCCACTGTGCCGCTGTTTGACTGTCTGCCGAAAGCTGCAGCACGTCGTCAACAGAATGTCGAGGGCCCAGGCCCCCCTCCCCGCGCTGACACCTACGAAGTATGACAAACCGAGGCACCTCCTGCTGCTCCTTGGCCATTGATGTTGCTGCTGTGCCTGAGATGTTGCTGCTGTGACTGAGATGTTGCTGCCGTTGCTGTTTCTGTTGCTGGGGGGAAACTGCAACCTGCCCAAAAATAACCAATGCGCAGTAATGGCAAACAGCGTTGTTGTCTCAACCATTTAGCATCACAGACAGCCACACTCGGAAAAAAGTATTGATTTGCTAATAATCATTTTAGTATAAAAATAGGAAAAACTACAGGTATTATTACGAACGGAATTTAATTTTTTGAAATTTTAAAAGGTTTTACCTTTATAATATACAATATCTTGGCTTACAAACATCTTGTATTTGTATGGATTATTTTCTCTGTGCAACAGCAACACAGCCACGAATCGCTTCCTGTCACGACTGCACAGCGGATTCAGCCTTCTTCTGCTGTGGATTCTTTTTCGGACGCCGGCTTTGTCATCGACAGACAAAACAAATGACCTTGCTGATGAGGCACCTTAACTACACCTCCCCCTTTGAGCCACTGATCTTTTTGCTGTTACACAAAAGAAAAAATGTGTAATTTGTTTTTTTTTGGGCTTCCTCTGAAATATCTTTACACATAACAATGTTTAGTATTTGCAAATAACAGATTGCAGGAAAAATTGGACATTAAATCTTACTGTTTAATTATTGTCCCACAAATATATTTATTAATTTTAAATATATTATTTTAAGAGATTATAAATCAGGCTTAGTTTGAAACAAGATCCAAAATAATACAAAATATGTTTAAATAAGAATCCAACTATTATAAATAAGATATTGTAACTTTTTCTAAGCTATTAAGCTTATTACATAAGGATCATTCTGATTTGTGAAGTTAAATTCCAGGCGTTAGCTTGTTCTCCTTGAATATACATATTTTTTGCCTGTGTTTCGATTGGCGCAACAAGTTTGGCAAACATTTTTGCACTTTTGTATTTTAATTTCTGGTGCTGAGCGTCGTCTTTTGTTCGCCCGGCCAGAATGTGAAATGAATGCTTTGTCACAGTCAGAGATAAAATACGTTTATAAATAAATCAGTTTACGCCAGGATGAAGGAAGTGCCTGTTGTTGGTGGCGTGCTGATGTAGCTGTTGCCACTTTGGCAAGTTTAGCGCGCCTTTTTGGCCCCGACTGACAGGGTGACAAACTGACAGAGTGGCAAGCTGGCCGAGTGACAAACTGACAGAGTGACGAACTGACAAACTGACAGAGTGACGAACTGACTGCGTGACTGACTTAGCCAGCGACTGTGACTGCTATTGTCACTGTGCTGTCACTGCGACTTGGCTATAAATCTGCTCTGCATGCCACGAAAAAGCCGAAACAATGCGGCTCAAAAATGAAGTAAATTCATAAATGCTATCTGCTTAAGAGATGGATATTTTTATTGGTAATACATTGGCGTGACCTTTGAGGTGTGCGGAAATTAATTAAATGGCGATAACTCCGTGTCGACGTATTGACAGCTGCCCCCGAGCAGCACTATCCGATAAGTTTTGCGGTCCCTCGGTCCCTGGCTCAATTGCACATCATTAACTTTGGCCGACTGACCAAGTGGCCCCTCGGCAGCCCCGGGCATTCAGCTGGCCCCCACATCCCAGATCCGAGGGTACAGGCCTGTGTTCGCTAAATCGCTGCACATTAAATGCAATTAAGAAATGATTGAAATCATAAATTAGCCCTAATTGGCCTCAGGACGCTCGCCTCGTTTCGTCCCCCTTTGATTCGCGCTCCTGCTTCTGCTCCTGCTTTTGCTCCTGCTCCAGGCCACCGATTCCGCCCCTGGTGTTGCATCTTTCCCGCTCGAAATCCGCTGCTTTGGCCTCCGACGATGACAGGCGGCACGTACTGGCTGCCCAAATTGTAGGGTGCAAGAACTGTTGTATTTTTAGCCACTGCCCAGCACAGTGGGTTAAATGCAGAAAGCCACATTCGATATATTATATTACTGGCTAATTAACTAAAATGCTCAAATGTTTAGCAAGATTATTATTATGAACTCAAATACAAGCCGCTAGTCTTGCAAATAGAAAATCACCCGAATACACCAATTAAAACAAACAAACTTACAACTTTTTTAAGTCCTAGAAAATAAAATTGTCTTAAATAACAAAAAGAATTAATAATTAGTTAATAATTAAAAAGAACGAATGGAGCTTTATGGGTTTTCAAGTTTTCTAAGTAATTAACATAACATTAGAATAAAAAGTTTTAAATTGCGTATGACAAAAAATGGCTTAGATAATTTTATTAATAAATGTTAAATGGAAACAAAATCAAATGAATATAAATTAATAATAGTGAAAAGACTGCAAAAAACTTTGCCTCATAATGAGATAATTTACTTTGCCCATTAGATTTGGTAACCATTTTAAACAAGTAGCATTAAAGCCACTTTGTAGCGATTCCCTGGCCATCCATCAATTGGCAGCAAATCGATTATGTCTGCTGTATCAGTTTCCATCTGTGATTGCTGGCCCCACGCCCTTACACCCCCTCAAAACTCCCCCAACCCCCCGCCAAACCCCTGTAAACCCCTGTTAACCCATTGTGCGCAATTTGGCGGCCGTGCGAACAGCGCCAAAAGCAAACACACAAAAGAGGCGCAACCAAATTGCCCAGTTAGCAACCTGTCCAGCCCCAACCCCGCCCCTTCCGCCCCTTCCGCCCCTTCCGCCCCTTCCGCCCCTTTTAACCCATTGAGCAGGGCACACCGATAAGCATGTGTGTAAGTAGATGAAATTAAGATTTTTTTCGTATGATTAAGCGTTGAGAATTTTTGACGGCAATGGCTCAGAGAGATGTACATGCACTGAGGGAAAACAATAGAATTTCTGGACATCTACATTTATTTTAGAGCGTATAAAGAAACTTAATAAAAATAGTCATAATACATTTAATAAACCCAAAAATGTTGTTTGTCAAATCGTTCTACTATAAGCCACACATGTTACAACTTAACAATGGGGAAACATTCTTATTAAAAAGAAACCAGAAGAGAACAACATCCTTTTCTACCTGTGTATTTGGCTCTCCGTCACCCCTTTTGATATCCCGCTCAGGTTGAAGATTTCTGCTGCCTCAGTCACAGTCGACTTCTCTGCCGGCGACGCTGCCTGCGATGGCGACTATAAAAAGCCAAAGTTACACAGTTTCCGAATTAAACTGTTAACAAAACACCACGCGGCAGCACACACACGCAACCTCCGCCATCCACTCACACCCCATTTACCCCACCCACAAGCCATCGCACATCCATTTGTCACACACGCACACCCCAGCATCAAAATGGCCACTTCCGGTCCGATCCTGCTCGCTATTTTCCTGCTCGGCGCCACCCTCACTTCCGCCCAGCAGATCCTGGAAAACGAAAGGGAGGGGGAGGCAGTGCGAAGCGTGCGATTACTGGATCGATTCGATAACCGATACCCCGACGGGAGTTACGAGTATCGATTCGAGTTGGACGACGGAACGGCGCGATACGAGCGGGGATATTTCGCCAAGATCAACGAGGTGAAGACCCTAATGGTCGTGGGCTATTACGCCTATCGCATGACCGACGGCCGATACATCACCGTGTTCTACAATGCCGATCAATTTGGCTATCGGCAGAATCAATGTAAGTATGATCGGCAATCGGTAATCGGCTATCGGCTATCGAGGTTCAAAATTAGGAAATTAACGAAAAGTGATTAACGTTTCGTCAATTAAGGCACTGATCCAACTTATAAAATATTAACTGAGTTTTTTGATAGCTATACTAAGTATACTAAGTGCAAATAAAACGATCAATAATAATAATTATTCTGACCATGAATGTGATATGTAGTTTTTAACTTTAAAACACTAAAAACCAAACCTTTATTTAAAACCATAAATAATTATTTTTAATTGGAATTATTTCAATTTTAATATTTGTTCGTGTATAAAATCTCTCAACATTAAAATAAAAAAATCTAAGCTATTTGCTTAATTTGATTGATTGATTGGCAATACCTCTTAAAGTATCTAATACAGCTAAATAATGTTAACAATTATTATAAAAATGAAAACGTTCATGCCTTAAAAACCTTTCTTGGAAATGTTTGCTATTAATTTGAAACGAGTTTATAGAAACCAATACATATCAATAATCACAACTGAAATGATTAATTTAAACAAGCTACCCAATAACGAAACTCCTTTACTTAAATACTTAATAAGACTAGCAGACACCCATCGATTATCCCTAACCTTAACCCAGAGATGTTCCCGTATCGGAATGTGGTTTATGTTAAATTATATTATTGCGTTTCGCCCACAGCAATCACGCCGCAAGTGTATCCCAACCTGCCGCGCTCCATCGAGGTGCCCATGTCCAGCTCCGATCCCGATCCCGTTTCCAGTTCCACCTCCAGCTTCAGCTCCAGCTTCAATTCCAAGTCCCAGTCCCAGTCCCGGTCGGAGGCCCATGGAAACCCAAGCCCCTCCATAACGACCACAACGCCCCGGGGGGCGGGGACGAATCGCAGGGGCCGCTACTGAGGCTACTGAGACCCCGTAATTGCACACCATCCTCATTATTATTATGGCTCCTTTCATCGTTTTTTTTTTTTTTAATTTTTGTGCCCCGACTACTCGTATTATATTATTATGATTTTCATTTTTTTTTTCACATTTTTTTGTGCCCAATGAAATGGAATTAAAAAATAATAAAAATTTATTAAGGCAAAGCGGCGAAAATTATGAATTTATTATTGAAGATGTTTCGAGTTGTTTGTGGCTCTTTTGGATTTTGGTTTTTTATGGTCCACGCCCCCCCCCTCGCCTTTCGTGTATTTTTATTTTGTCGGCCGAGAAGATTTCGCGTTTTTTCGAAAGTCGCCGACAATTTGGCAATAAATTTAACACAAAGCGTTTCGGGCAATAAAACATACAAGTGCAGGGCACCCCCTCGGCAACCTGGGGATCACATACATATATATATACATATGTTTATTGGATATCTGGCCATATTTTTGCATTTTTAACACATTTTTGGCGAAGTTCTCGCGGCGAGGCAATTAAGAAACGAAAACGAAACCAAACCAAAAACAAGAAAATGTCCAGTACACAGAAAAAAATTACACATCAATTATGGTTATTCATTTGCACAGCTGCTGTCAATATACGAGTTTACTAATGATGCAGACTATATTATTACGAAGGTAAAATACAAAATATATTAAAAATTCCTAAGAATTACAATTGTTTAATCAAAAAAATATTTTTTGTGCAGCATTATTATTTTTTTTATAAATTTATAGAATGGTAAAGAAAATACGGTTTACATAATTATAGTATATAAAAAAATAGCTTTTATAATGTATATTTAATATACATATTCCTTTAGCAAGAATTTTATCCTTAATATATCAACTAATAATATTGTTATATTTATTGCTAGTTCAAAAATAATGATACACTGGATACAATTAATATTGGTATCAAAAGAAAATTTTATATTAAGTTTAAAGTTTAAACGATAAAAAATCTCCTTATTATTTTATTTAAAAGAAACTCCATTGTTGACCAATATTTTTTTTCATTGAAATGAAATGGTGCGAAATGGAATGAAATCCCAAATTCTTGACTTTCGAGTGTGTGAAGGTTCATCATAAATTTATTAAGTGCCGACAGGATACCTGGGAAACGAGTTCATTGCTCGGCTGACTTGCAGAATTAATTCAACTGGCACCTTTCTGTGGGCCGACTATTAAGCCATAAAACATAAAAGGCCATAAAAAATCATCTTGAGATGAGATTGCAATGGACCAGCTTAATTGCAGGCCCTCGAAAATAAAGCATGATTTGTGTGCACATAAAATTGAAATTGATTTCAAATCAGATTAACTCAAGTGTTGCATAAGAATAATGATAAACATAAAAAACCAGCCACAAGTTTGCAACAGAGAAAAAGAAAATTAAGGACTTAAATCGTGGATATTTTTTCTAATGAAAAGAAAATTGGATTAAAAAGGAAATTGCAGAAGTGAAAGCTTTTGGCAGCCATGAAAGCAATACTTGCCACGCGGTTTTGGTAAGCCGAAGAAAAGGCAGTGGAAAGTGGGAGGAAAAGTGGGCGGAACATGGCTAGAAAATGGGTGGTGAAGTGGCGGGTTGGGCAGGTGGTTCATGGCCTTCGACACTTGACTCAATGGCTTGCCACTGTTCCCATTGAGGAGCTCAGCTACACAGACCTAAAGATAAGTCCAAAGAAAAAACATCAAAAAGTAAGAAAACAAAAATAAAGAGGCAAAATGGGTTGGGTAAGTAAAGTAAGAACTAATGCTCATATTCAAAGTATCCTTAAAATGGACCTATTATGTATACATATTACAAGACCCTGTATATTTAATTAGAATGAAGTGTACGTCGCTTTTAAATATTAACCAAAAACACGACAGTATAACTTAATTTACGGTTTTGAGCAAGCTTTAATTTTTATATTTTTTCTGTTAGCACATCTTGTGTGCCACCAAAAGTTGTTATGTTAAATGCATATTTAATTATATTTTGTATAAATAACAAGTTCATATATAATTTTATACCATTTATATCGATGTTGCATCAGCATTTTCTAAGACAAATAATATGATGTATTCTACTTAAGATAAATACAACTCAATGATTTAATTATTAATCATCATTAAAATAAGATGGGCTTGTTCAAACTAAGTTTAACCAACATTTAAATTCGTGTAAGCTTCAAGCGAGTTCATTTTAAGTCCCAAGTAATAAGAGTGTCTTTCGCTCAGATAGATTGCTCAGTCCGTGAATTATTGTACGAGAAACACAATAAAACCAACTTTTGAGAAGTACTTAAAGCGCCTTTGCAGTTCAACACGAACCGGCCATCCCCTTCGAAATCCCCTCCGAAATCCGCTCCAGAACTCCGATGTTCCGACTTCCCGACGGAGGGACACATGTAGCTGGGAGTCGTTAAAATTATCAATGAAACTTTACAAATCTTCTTCGGGAAAAGCCGGGAAAACGGATAGAGGCAAGGGGCAATGGAATGGAAAATAAGAAAGGAATAAAGCCAAATACAAGGGAAAAGTTAAGTTGCAACTTTGTTAACTTTGACGCTTATTAAAGAGAGGAAAAATCCAGCAACTAAGTAACGGAAAAACAGTAAAAAAGAAAATTAAATTCTTTCGAAACTTCAACTCTGTCAAAGACTGAGGGAACCTTAAAACCCAGAGCCCATCAGTTCAATGTCAATGCCATATACTTCCATTTGATTCACATCCTCTAAATCTTAAATGCCCTACAAAAAAAATACCGTTTCTAGCTCGGCTGAAATATAATCAAAAGGCAATAAATATTGCAAATGTGGAAAAGCAGGCAAAGTTTAACTAGGACATGTACCTCCATTTTTCCGCTTTTCCCAGAAAACGGCTACAAAATGTTTGCATGCTGCGGTAACAGCAATAAACAGTGAAAACAGCGTCAGAAAAAATGTAAACCAAAGCCAAAGGATGAAGAATAAACAGAGATGGAAAGGACACCGAAAAATGAGCAAGGACCAAAAATTCACTTAGCCTGACCAAAGAGTGAAATACTCTAGAACGAAGCCGAAAAATTTCAGTGGTTTTTGGAAGTCGATCTTAAAACGATTATAATAGTAATATTGTCAATAATTTTCCGATGGTTTTTGCAAGTCGCAAATAATAACAATTATAATTTAATAATAAAACAAAAACTTTTTGATGAAGTAACAGTATTTAATAATGTTTTTACAAATTGAATGTTCTTATTACATTTTTAATTTTGGCCTAAAGATGTATTTCATGACACAAAGACAAGCAATTTTGATGATAATTGTACTCGTATTTCAGATTTATTTTATTTCTTTAAGCTTAAAGATTCTGAATAAGTAAAAATTATATATACTTCATAGGCTCTAATCTAAATAATTTGCTAAGCCAATGTCGATACGAAGCTTATGTCTTATCAGTAGGTATTTTATTTCGGGCTTAGCTTATATATTTTATCAAGTGCCTGAAAACCAAACCCATTGCCAAGTGGATATGCCTTTTTAGAGGGTATAGAAAAGGGATAAGCATTGTGGCACACCCGTTAAGGGGATGCGGCGAAAAAGGATGGCGAAAAAAATTAAATATAAAATGCAAAAATGGCTTTTAAGCAGCGAAAGTCGCGTTTAGCGGGGTGAAGCAGGGATTTTCGGAGTCAGAGGTCCCCAAAGGAAGCGGGACAGATGGCAGGTGTGTGGGCGGGATGGGTTAAAAGGACATTGCTGTTGTTTGTCGGTGGGTGCCCAGCCCAGCCCAGCCGAGCCGTGCCGTGCCGTGCCGTGATGTGTGCAGTTCATCAGCGACCGCAGCAAAAGGCTACGAGATCCTGCAAACACGCAAAAAGGACACGATACACCGGGCACTGCGTCCTGCCAGTTAACCATCAAAAAACGAAAAACAAAACAGTCAACTGGAGCGAGGAAACGAAATTAGCATAGGGCTGGCTTAGCTGAGTCAAATGAACCAGAAAACAGTTCATTAAAAACCAAAATATGACAAGCAAAAAAAAAAAAACAAAATAAATAAACCGTCGAGTGTTATCAAGAGTATTTTGCTTTCAGGTAAAATATATAACCATCTCATTTGAAGAATGCAAAAGACTAGCATTTGGCAGCCCTGAGCAAATTGTGAAGTGCAAGCAAATTGCATTCCTTCGTGGGAATTTTCTTTTCTCTTATTCACTTTTTTTTTTGCACCTCTAATGAAATTGCCAGGCACAAGTTGTCTAACTAACTCCTTAGTTGCCTCCCTCGCCACACTCCTTTGTTTATGCATGCGGAAATTCATTATTTTAGCATGCACGCCGCAAATTATGCTATGAACTCGCCGCCTCCCTCTTGAATTGCCCCTTTTTCGAGCTTTGCGAGTGGAATTACCTTATTGAGCCGGATTAAATTCATCAGGAGATGCGGACGAATTTCTGGCAGGGAATTAACATTCCAAATTTATTTGGTGTTCCACAGATCATGATTGGATTTCGGGTATTTTGGTTCTGCAGTTCACTTAATTCATTTAATGGGATTTAATTTAATGGTATCCATTTGAAGAATATTTCTTAAGCCTCAATCATTTTCATTTTGTTGTCTTTGACCGCCATAATTGCTAATCAGTTAATTAATTACCAATAATCGATCGCTTAAAGCTTAAAAACACATTACACGGAATCAACAAAAAAAGTGCGCTAATAAATATTTTAAGAATGCTACAAATTGCCGCTTGTCAACATAATCAAGAGTTATACTCGTAAAACTCAATTCGGACACGCCGTTTTAAGCATATATTAAATGCAGTTTCACCAATTATTTTTCGCTTTAGCCAAAAAAAAGGGGAAACCAGAAATGTGGCAACAAAAAAAAAAAACAGCGAAGGGAACTTTCAGCCGCAAAACAACTGGGGATTTTATTTAAATTTTTAACGAAAATCCACTAAGAGTATTTTCCCTGCCCAGAATATACAGGTGAGTCGTGGATAATAATATATACCTTCGCATGTATAAAAACGTTTAAAATAAAAATGCCCCATTTTTTTGTTTGCCGTAAACAGGCGTAACTTTTTCATGTTTTCCCTTTGTTCCTCTTTGGTTTAAAATGAACACGAAGCTATTTGTTAATTCAATGAATTTATTTGCTGGCCCAGGGAAGGAATCGTCTGGAACTGAGGCCCCGAGTCCGGAACACTGCCCGAACCATGTTCCATGGCCATCCGCACACATTGATAAACACATTACAAGATATTTTGCATATTTCATGGGTGCGTGGCGAAGGGAGGGGGGGGCATCCATGGGCAGGGGCATATATGGCACATACACCATACACCATACATACATGGCATAAAGTCAGCTCGTGTTAAAATCTGCTTTTATGATTAATTGCCGTGGCGATGGAAAATAAACCGCGACAAGGAAGGCGACTTGCTGCATTTCAATTTGTATTTTCGCAGCCATTTTCATTGCTCGACCGCTTTTCCGGGCTTTCCCATTTCGCGCACTCACACTTTTGGCCTTTTTTTCCGGTTGATGTGGTGTAATGCTGCATTCGGCTGATTTAAGTGTGATCCCTGTGTAATCGGCCGTTAATTAATTCTTGCATTAATTTTTCGAGTGTTCACAACTGCACGAAAATGTTAGCGAATCATTTTATTTAGACACATTAATTACATTTGGTTTCAGGCCCAACAAATTCGGTTTGTGTTTAACAGATTTAATTTAAAGCTGGTTGCCCTAGGATAATATTAAAATAAATTACAATGTGTACATTGTTTAGCCAAAAGTATTGGGAATATACGAGCAGACAGTCAAATTTATTTCTTTATTTTTAATTAGAGCCCACAAATTACAATTAATATTTGGACAAATGGTTGTGAAAAACCAACTAAACAAACGAACGTTCACAATGTTCATGATTTTTACATTAAATAATACATGTTTATAAGCGCTACACAAATATTTACAAACATTATATTTATCTGTTATTTAGACACCTAAGAATTATATAAAGAGTTATTCGAATTACCATTTGTTTAAATAAAAAAACGGTCTAACTAAAATTAGATTGTGTTTAGCTTTTAAATAGAAGGTAAGTCAATGAAAAATGTAAGTCATTATAAATTGGTAACTAAATTGTGTACACATTTTTTTCGGTGCTCAAACACATTTGCTTTCCCTTATTTAACCCCACTTGGCTCCACATTTTTTCTGCCTTCGAAAGTTTTTCTTATTTTGGTTCTTCTGGAAATTGGCGCGTTTATCTTGCATTATTTTGCGCACATTCGCCCCTGCATAACTTTCGGCCTCTGTTGCAGTCACTGTTTCTGCCTCAACTTAAACAATGCACTGAAATAAATAATGCATCAGAAAGGTAACCAAGAAACAATATTGTAAGATGCTGGAACATAAACTATTGCCAAAGAACATGGCTTCAACTGTTGTTACATTATTTACAATTTGTATTTTGTTTTTAATTCTTAACTTAAAGCTTAGTTAAATTTTTGCAAATTGTGAGATAACCGAAAAACTTAAATCATGAATTCAGAAAAAATGAAAGCCTTCCATTTGGCCTTTTATTTGAAAATTAACAAAAAACGTAAATATATTGAACTACACCAAACACATTTTCATTGTGAGAAAAATAAAACCATTGGCAAGTTTAAAGCCATACCAAAACAGTTAGGTAAATATTGGTAGAAAGTGTTCAGTATTCATAAGAATAAAAGTAAAAAAAGTGTTAGCCATTAGTAAGTTAATGAAGCGCCCATTTAAACTGGTTTCTTTCTGTGCTCCTGAGACTTTTGCCATTGCTTCCGTTTCCTTTTCCCCAGGACGGGGTGAAGGGGGAACGAAGGAACGAAGGAACGAAGGACGAAAGACGGTACGAAGGAGAGCAAAGGACGAACTGCAACTGGCATTTTTGGCGTTCCCGGCACGCGCTCACTAATTTTATTCCTTAATAAAAACCAAAGGCACACAATACGCTGGAAGCAGAAAGCCGGTTGTGCACGTAGCGTCCTTGCAATCGCCCCTTCTCCCTCTCTCCCTCTCTCCCCATATAGCCATCCCTGTCCCCCCGGGGATAGCTATCTCGCTCATTGGCCCCATTGCGAGGGCGCTACCTTTTGGCAGGGTTCGCTATCAAACTAGCAAAGTTCATTAAAGTGATAATTACAAAGGCCGTAAAACGAACGACGGACGGCCAAGACGACACGAAACGGATATACGAGCTGGAAACTGAAAAATAACCCCAAACCGAAACAAGGTGGAACCCGAAAAGAAGGCCAAGAAGCAAAAGGGGCAGTCTTCCCGACATTTAGCCCCGGATGCCCACGTTTAATGTGCGAATCGCTTCCCAAGTAGTTATTTCTTCATTTGTATGTAGGATATAAGTGATCTGGCAAAGGTAACCAAA
Source organism: Drosophila rhopaloa (assembly GCF_018152115.1). Classification (NCBI taxonomy): domain Eukaryota; kingdom Metazoa; phylum Arthropoda; class Insecta; order Diptera; family Drosophilidae; genus Drosophila; species Drosophila rhopaloa. The sequence goes on along the minus strand of NW_025335123.1, from coordinate 9,229,852 downwards.
CTCTGAGAGAGATGTGTTACTAAACTTTGTAAGCATAGAACAAAAATAAATAGGAAAGGAAGTGTATATACCCTACACCCTAACGACTACATTTCGATTTCTATACCTATATTACTAAAAACAATGAAGCTATGTTGATTTTGGGCTGCATTTTGCCATCGTTTCTATGGCACCTACATATATGATATTGTTGTCCGAATTTGACAAAAGTAAAAGCGTAATTCTGATATAGTATATAATTACTATATCTCAAAGGAATATTTTGATAAATGGAAAAAGAGCAAAATAAAAGTTATACTTTTCAGTTATTAAATCCCGATTATAATATAAAGTTATATTTTGAATTCATTTATTGGAATACGTTAATTAATTAATTACGTTATACTATACATATATAAAACAAACAATACAGACACTTAAATTAAAATCAAATTTATATTATATATTATATATTATTATTAAATTACATTTTCCTGCGCAGCTCTTATAATATGTTCTGGGCAATAGGAGTTTGTAAATCAAATGCAAATTATTAAATATAAATGAATCTCTAACCCTTTCATATTTGGGACTCATGCGTCATGCTGTAACGGGAGAATGAATTAGCTTTGCCGGCTTTAAAGGGGATCACCAATTAGCATACATTTTGGAATTCGGTGATAATTGTTGGGTGTTCATCCGCTGTGGCTTTAACATCAGCCCAGCATAAATAAACCGGAAACCCTGGAGTGACATCTCCCATAGGGTATTAAGAAAAGGTACCTGGTACCCCACCTTCTACCGATCATACAGCCGGAACCAGCACGTGCAACGTTCCTTGAATACACACACCATCAGCTCGTGTTGCAAGAACGGGCAACCCTGTTGCAGGTTACATGCTACAAAGGGGATAAAGCTTTGTATTCCCAATAATTAGTTCCATATTCATTAGTAGTTTTCTTTCTGCTAAATTTTAAGAACGGTAAAAAATTGATATAAAAAAGAACAATTTTCAGCAGTACAATTTAAATATTTTATAAATTTAAGAAATTGTTTTTTTCTTGTTTTGTATAAAGGTAAATTATAAATTATTTTCAAAATAGACGTAGATGTCAGCAAATCTTCCCCTTAAGCCCCACAGTCATTTCAAGCTCAAACATTTAATATGAAAATATTAACGATAGAATTAATTCAAACATGGGCCAGCTGTTGCCAAACGATGGGTGAAAACAATATGCAAACGAATAATTAGAGGCGAACCATTCGGGTTGAGTTCAAAAACCCTCAATATAGCAATTCTCCATTCTTCGGAGATTCCAGCTAAGCACACAGATGAAGCTGATGTCACTGGAATTCTTGGGTGGGTGATGGGCTGGATTTTGGTGATGTTTTGAGTTTTTGGGTATAAAGGGGCTTGGCGTAGACAATTCACATCAGTTGCGATTGGAGCAAAAGTCTGAGAATGCGTGCCTACATTGCGATTACCCTTTTGGCCCTGGTGGCAGCGGTCGTGGCCCAAGGAGGTGGCGGTTATGGTCGCGGAGGACGCGGGGGAGGTGGTGGTTATGGTCCTGCATACGGCGGTGGCGGTGGCGGAGGTGGTGGTGGCGTTGGCGTTGGATTGGGCCTTCATGTAGGCCCTGGAGGCTTTGGTGGTGTACACGGTTTTGTCGGTTCCGGCGTTCCAGAACGTTTTGGAGGTCTTTTAGTTTTTGGAGGTCCTGGCGGTCCTGGCAGTCCTGGTGGTCCTGAAGGTTATGGAGGCTTCAATGGTGGTTTCGGATCGGGTCCACCGCGTCAACCTGGTACCCGAGGTCGGCCAGGTCGCCAAGGTCGTCCACATCACCCACATGACCCACGTCGCCCAAGACCTGTGCGCACCACCACGGAGAATAGTTTGCTTGACAAAACCACCGCTAGCTCTTCCGGCGAAAGCAGCTCCACTGATAGCACCACCGAGAGCAGCTCCACTGATAGCACCACCGAGAGCAGCTCCACTGATAGCACCACCGAGAGCAGCTCCACTGACACCACCACCAATTCAGGATAGATTTAAAGAGCAAATTTGTAGATTTGTAGAGCATTCAAAATGACCAAGAAATAGGTATTCAAAATAAATAAAATATAATTAATTTGGCTCACTCTTTTTTCTCAGATTATTTGTACAGAATGGTTATGATTTTTATTTATGTAATTAAATGTGATAACTAGCCAAAACAACACCAAATACTTAAGTGGTATTGTGCGCTTGGTCTATCCTAAAAGTATATTCTGTGTCAGGATAACTTTGTAGCACTGTATAAGATATAATCAAATATACTAGTACACGTACCTACACGTGTAATTTGCTTGTATTACATCTGGATTTTGGGCGCCAGTTACAACTAAAATTGCACGTGTACCTATATATTATTTTTAGGCACCCAGTTCCAGATTAAAGCCTTATAAGCCATAATAAAATTAGTGCCTTATTTTGGTTGCTCATCTGCAGTTGGATGAAGCTGGCACTTCAAAATTGACCACGTCTGTAGAAAGAAAACCATGCCCATAATTGAGCAGCGTTTAAAAAGCAAAGAGAAAGGAAAACAAGATATACTTTATAGGACCGGAAATGTCTCCTTCACTGCGTTGCAAACTTTTGACTGAAATCATAATACCCTCTGCAAGGGTATAACAAGGAGAAACCTGAAATAATCGACCGGTTTCCGGTGAGGGTACTTTTCAGAATAGCGTTTCAAAAAGGAAAGTCTTTATCCGGAAAAAGGACAAAATGGTAGCACTTCTCAATTTGCAGCAAATGAGCCGAAACAGTTACACTTGATAAGAATGGAAATTTCGTGTTCGATTTAATTGCCAGCCCCTGGAGCCCATGGAAAATCCATTGTTATTTAATTCACATATTCCGAGAAAATCATTGCGATCGGGGCAGGCCCATAAAGTAGGGTTTGAACAGAACTTTAAATAATCATAAGCCACGACCCAAAAAACTTCGCACAGCTGCCAACAGGCTGACGCCCAAGGACCAAGAAAAGTTTTGCGGCATAAACAACAAACAGGGGAAATTCGGGGGCTTGTGGGGCGGGGGAAATCGAGGGAAAAGAAAGCCATAAACTACAATTGAAAGAAACAACAAAGATATTGGTAGCAGCAGAAGCAGCAGAAGGCAAAAAGTAAATAAATAAATAAATAAATACATATGCAAAAATGCCAAACGGATTGGGCAAAAGTGAAATACTTTGATATGCATCTAAATGGCATCATCAGCATCATCCTTGCCCCTGCCCTTAACCCCCTACTGCCCAGGGGTTTTCAAGTGGGACAACAACAAGCACGCAGAAAAATCAAGTCGATTTTAAAATTGCTGACTTCGAAAATATAACAATATTATTTGTACTATATTAGCAATAAATGCTAAAGTTAAATAATATTTAATTAACAAAAAATTTCATAAATTAATGCATATTAGCCAAAATATAAATGTTCCAAATAGTTAAAACAAATAAGTAAAATTGTATTTATATTTGCATTTATAGTTCTAACCTTTTTAAACAAGCAGCATATTTAAAATAATTTTTAGCTACTAATAATTGAATATCATTTATTTGTTTAAATTATTAAACCAATTCTATAGTTACGTTTTATTTTCTAGGTAAAAACGTCTTTTGTTCGAACGACTAAAATAAAGATCTCAAAGCTAGTTTAAGAAATGTTAAGTTTAAATATTTACAACTTCCCTTTCAGTGCAGCATCAACATGAACAGCAGCAACAGCAACAGCAACCAAAGATGGCAATCAGTAACACTGCGATTGAGAAAGCAACAGCAAATAGAATAGGAATCAGGCAAAACAACAACAAAATTCAATGTTTGCAAAATCTGGTAAAATAAAAATAGTGCAAAAACAAAATCAGACCTGCCAACAGTAGCAAAAACAGCAAAAAAGGTATATAACACCAAGAGCGACAAACAAACAGAAAAAAAAACTCTGCAAATCATTTTGTGGGCCTTACATTTTATTTCGCCATTCGTTTGCCGCAGACAAAGTGAACACTGGGTCGAAAGGTTTATTCAAGAAATGGAAAAATTTTTAAATTAAAAAAAGGATATCTGAAAGTATGCAATAATAATAATAATAATAAAAATAAATTGTAAACTTTGATGCTATTTCAATCAACAATTCCGCTTGGGAGCCATTAAAAAACATAAATATAGTTATAGGTATTAAAATATATTTCTTTTTACAATTTATTGAGAATCATTTAGTTCTAATTTAAAATAAAAAAATTTAAATACAAAAAAAAAGCAAAAAAAATGTATAGTATTTTATGCAGTGCTTTAGTCCCACTGTGTCCGCCGCTTGAAAATCCTGCTCATCCTCTCTCACATATTGGTCGCTTTTGTGGCTTTGTAATGCAAATGTTTGGGCAACCCTGGCTGGTGATAGTGGAGCTCGACTGGGGTGAAATGGGGAAGTGGGGAGATGGGGAGATGGGATATACAATCACTATTGATGGCAACTCTGCAGCGACAACTCACTTCTATAGACATTGTAGCCCCGCTCGTCGGCAATGTAGTACTGCGTCTGGATTTGGTTTTTGGGCCCGGGAATGGGCACTGAGTTGTAGCCCTCCTGCACGATGATCACCTGGTCACCCACTTTCTTGGCGTACAGCTTCTTGTAGTTCACCAGTCCATTGCTCATCACTAATCTGGGGTATAGAAATCATTTTAAAGTGGTTACTACGAAATGTTTTGCTCAAATAAATCGTGGATTGAAAACCAGATATACTTAAGCATTTGGAGTCAAAAATATAAAAGCTACTTACACTTATATCTACTATTAAATAATATATAAGCTTAAAAATATATGTTCCTAAATTCATACATTTAAAAATTATAAATTCAAATGTTTAAATTAGTTTAAGCAATTATTTGTGACTTACAAAAATCATTTAAATAAATTTTGTATGAGATTAGTGATAAATATTTGGCAATAAGTATTGAGAAGGTATGTTCAATACTTAAATTGAAATCTTAAATTAATATCCTATGTTTTTTTTAAACTATTATTTTTAGAAATTAATTTCCTTGAATATTTTATAATTTATTCCCAAATCTTTGGTGCAATGTTTAGGACCACAGGAATCGAATTAATTACTTGTGACTTGCATACATTTCAGCTAATTAGTGCTGGCCAACTTACTTGTATTCCTCGGTGCCATTTGGGTGTATGACGTGATAGTTTTGCACAACATAAATGGGCGTGGGTGTGGGCGTGGGTGTGGGTGTGGGCGTGCCGGTGGGATGGTTGATGGTGACCGGTCGCGTAGTGCTGGATGTGGATGGTGGCGATGTTGGTGGTGCCAGTTCGTCGAAGAAATAATCAAGATTCTCCTCTTCAAAGTCCATTTGCGGAAATACGACCAATTGATCCTCGTACAATGGCCATATTTGCTCAGAAGGTGTCCCAATTTGGGTGGGTTTTGGGGTGGTGGTGCTGCTCTTTGTTGTTGTGGTGCTTCTGGCCGTTGTTGTTGTTGTTGTTGTGGTGGAGGTGGTGGCCAGCGGTGGACTAAAGTCATCACCATCCTCGATGTCAGTGGGCCAAACAACCAATTGTAATTCATAGACGGGCTGGCTGGACGAGGACTTCAAGTGGCGCTGCTGCCACTCCGGATTTCCCACCGGCTTCTCCTCCGGCTTATTACCAGTCCGTGGCCACGCCCCCTCTCCGTCAACGCCCCCTCATTGTGGCAGCCTAACGAGTCCATTGTCGCCGCATCGAAAGTCAATTTACAGTCGATGCGTCGGCCATCCACTTGAACGGAGGACTCCTTCTCCGATTCCGATTCCGATTCTGATTCTGATTCCGAATCCAGCTGCTCCGTATAGGGGCTTGGGTCGAGGTGCAGGTCCAGGTCCAGGGTGGTGGTGGTGGCAGTGTCCAGATCCGAGTCCGAGTCCGGGTCCGGATCCCTAACTATCCCGGCCTGCAGCAGAGGGATTAGTGTCGCCGCCAGCAGCAGCAACATCTCCGGCCGGATTCTGTTTGATGACATGTCTGCGGGCGCTTTTCCTTGCCTTTGCACGCTGCCAAAAGAGCCGGACTTGTATTTATACGAATCAAAGGCGTTCACGCTGCGGCTGATTTCAAGTCGCCTGAATCATCATCGTCAGCTGCACTTTGGCCATCAGGAATATACATATACAATACCGTTATGCGCCAGAATGCCAAATAAGCCGGCTTTGAGGCGGCCACTTTGGAGAAGGGCCAATAATAAACAGTCGGAGTGGACTTAACCCTTGAGTAAGGGACCAAAATGTTATATAAATACTATGGCACAAAATTAATTGTGTGGCCAAATAAATCTACAAAAGCACTAAGCACTAAAAACTATATAAATCAAAATGTATTTAAGTAATTTTTAATTGTTGCGCATCAAAATCATTAACATTTAATAAGGATTATTACTTATACGCATCGTTGCCTTCGATAATTTCCCACAAGCTTAATCGCACTTGGTAATAATTAAGTATGATTTTCAAATCGAACTAATCAAAAACATTAAACTTGAGACGAGCCCATTAAATCGAAATAATGTAAAACTATTTTCAATTGTTACGCAACAAAATGTAAAAATTCATTACTTATACGCATCGTTGCCTTCGGTAATTTCCCAAAGGCTTAATCGCACTTGGTAATAGGTTTTGAAGTGAATTAATCAATAATATTAAACTCGAGATGAACTGGACAGGAGTAAATTGTATGAGTTTGCCCGTAGCCCACCCAAGGGCTAAAATGCATCACACAAAAGCATAAGACGATGAGAATCGGTAAATTAATACTTAAATGGGAGACTTAAGTTTGCTTGTAACCCAACCGGTGGTTAAATTGCAGCTCATAAAACCGAAAATGATGAAAATCGGTAAATTAATACATGAATGGGAAGTGCAAGGCGCTTATGTGTAGGATTGCTAAAATCTTTATAAGCGCTGCATTGTGTGCAAACTCGTTAATGTGCTAATGGGTATTTGTTTCGGAATTTGTTTGCTCAAGGGGTGATCGAAGTTCATTGGTTTAGTTACTGAAAATACTTTTATTTCGTTTGTTTTTATATTTTAATTGATCAGTATGTTGCTTAAAAAATTGTAATTAACTGGGCTCTCATTTTCGTTTGCAATTTTTCAGCTTATTACTCACTATTTCCTTTTTTTGCAATTTTAGCAGTGTCATTTATATTGGGATTTTTCATGTCCGGTGCATCTGCTGTTCATGACTTGGATTTCTTGCTATTTTCCCTGATTTTCCTCGCTTATCTAATGGTGATTCTTCATCTTCTTTTCGGGTTGATTGTCATGTGGCATAAAGATATTTGCCGTTGCAAAATATTATTTTTAAAGCTTGCTTTTGGGGCAAGCCGGTTCTAATTTTAAATCATGTTGGCTGCTTATCTTGATCACATTCTGGTTTATTTTTCTGCTTTGATTTTCGGGTTTTTTCAAGGCCAGCCGGCTTTAAAATTTAATTCAATTTATATTTAATTGTATCAAAGGCGTCTTTAATGTGCAATTTGTCAAAAACTTTTTGATTTATGAGTCCGCAACAGCAAGCGGCTGTCAAGCAACTTGTTCACTTCACTCCACTTCTTTCCTTTTTTCCGTTTCTTCCATTCAGGAAAATGGAAAATCTCACACAGAAATTTCCCTGCAACGAAACATTTTCCACCAGCCCCCCCCCACATTTCCAGTTTCCTTTTTTCTTTACTTTTCTTGTTGGCACAAATTTAATTTGATTTGATTTTGGCCGCTGGACATGGCAAGCCCAAGGAAATTTCTAAGATTCTGTATACCTACTATATGTTTATTTACGCAAATATATATATATATATTGCCATTCGCCCCTAATATAAAACAGCAATCTTTCGATTTTTTTGTCGGAAGAGAATTTTAATTATTATTGGTGGTTTTTTAAGGCAAACAAATGAATTAACACATAAGAATATACAGCCTGTTAATGAACTCATCCAGGAAGTGATATTTAAATTTGAACATGCTTTATATATTTAATTATAAATGTACATAAAATACTCAAAATATTTTAGCTTTAAAATGCACACTGAATTACACACTTATTATATTATTAATATATAATATCATAACTAGAAAGTTAATTTTGTTGTTTTCAAAGCAATGTAGGGTATGTCAATGGAGTATCAGTGCATTGGGTCGTAGTCAAAAAGCTTAGGAATCTCCATTGAGGGAACAATTCATTTTAGGGAAATTGACAGACAATGGGAATGTTAATTGTTTGTATTTTCTGGTGAAATTTAATGCTCACCTTTGTAAAATCAATGGAAAACCCCAAATAATAGTTGGATTAAGTGTTAGTCAATAGCTGCATTTATATGCAATTTCCAATTAATATTGAATTTAAGTCCGATAAACTTTCAAACGAAGACGTAATTTGGCAGTAATATAAATATAAATATACGACGGCTATTAAATGCTGACCCACATTCCATGCAAACAAATCCAGTTTTTTGTTAAGTAAGTCCTTATTGAAAACCATTTCGATTCTTGGCAAATCTGGTTCCATTTACTGCACCCCGAAAATCATAAAATGTCTGGTTATGAGACCCCAAAAATCATATATAAGAAGTGGCGGTTCTTGCCACCACATCAAAGCGAATCAAGGCAAAGTCTGATAAAGAACAATTCCCAAGAAATCGAAGGAGAAGAGAAAAAGAGCATTCAACTTTAAGAAAACATGGCCAACAAACTGAGTTTGATCATCTTTATGGGTGTTTTAGCTGTGGGACTGGCTTTAACCACAACAACAGCAACCACTAGAAAACCCATGTCCACTTCCACTGAAGCGCCCATGAATAGCAGCCCCATGGAGTCCTTGGATCGTCGTGACAAACGTCAATTGGTAAGTTGAGAAACTGAAAATATTGTACTTCATATGGTATGCTTGTACAATATAAGTTCAAAATACTACACATTTTTATTAGCAAATCAACCCCTTTCACCAAACCATACTTAATAATAAAACTCTTAGAAATTTCTACTGTAAATAAATTGTTTCCTAATCAAATATTTTCAAAAAATTGCCCTGCATTTCAATTTTGCGAAATGTTATTTTATAAAAAAAAATTATTTCTGTGCATATATGCCTAATATCATAAAAACTAACCCAAAAAATTAATACGAATTTTAGTACATTTATAACAAAACTTACAGCAATACTGGAACACATAAATTATTTTTCCTATATATTTTTATAAAGTTAATGCACCACAACTGATTAAATCCCTTTAAGGTTATAACTCACTTGATTAACTATTTTTGGTGATTTTTTTCCTTTGCAGACTGGCAATGGTGGGCAGACCAGCTTGGCTGGTTCCAGTGGCACCTTCCCCATTTTCTTCGACGGGGTGAATGTGAATCCCCCCCTGCAGCAACTGCAGCCCCTGCAACCGCTGCCCCCCTCCAACAACTGCAGCCCCTGCAACCCATCACCGTGGTGACGCCCGTGGCCTCCAACTCGAATGCCCAAACCCAGCAGACGCAGCCCGGCTGGCTGCCCAGTTTTGGCCAGAACCTGCCCATAATTGGCACCTGGGTCGGTGGCCTGCCCAGTTTGATCAGCGGCCTGGGACTGGGCTCGCTGAATGGCGGATTCGGCACGCTGGGTGGCCTGAATCTGGGCAATCTGGGACTGGGCGGAGTTACTCCCGTGCTGCCGGCAGCAGCTCCTGGCCAAATCGCTGGCTCCTCGGCCAATCCGCAGGCCAGTTGTCCGCTCACCCAGAAGCTCAGCTGCCGCTGTGAGCCACTGCTTCAGTTGCCGGGCCTGAAGCCCATCTCCAATCCGCTGAGGGCCCAGCTGGTGCAGATCGTGCGGCAGAATGCCCGCAAGAATGACGACGGATCGCAGGAGGTGCGCGTGATCCTGAGCAGCGGACATGTGATCTACCAGCGCACCGCCAGGGATCTCGGCCAGAGTGGCTACCTGGCCATGAGGATCCAGTCGGGCAGGTACTTCAACATCTACTACAGTGTCAACGAGAAGGAGTACACCGTTCGGGCGGATGTCAAGGACACGCCCCCCGCCTCCGATCTCGATGACGAGCTGAGCGGGCAGTTTTAAATGGCCAGTAAAAAGAGGTTGGTGATGGTCGGTCCAAGTGAATGTCCCTGGGTTTTACTTTAAGTTTTTTTTTTTTAATTTTACTTCCCACAATTTATGTGAAAATCATTTCCAACTAATAAAAGCTGATAAATAACTTGCACTATTCAAAAGTTTGTATTACAACACTTTAAACTCCAAAATGATTTAAATAACCATATTTACAAACTAGAGGAATGGACTTTAAGAGAAAGTAAAAAGCTAAAAACCAAAAAAGCTCCTGGAGAAGATGGCCTGGACAATAGGACATTGAAGCTCCTACCCAAGAAAGCTATCCTATTTCTAGTACTATTGTTTAACAGCATACTCCGCATAGGGCACTTTCCAATGAGCTGGAAAACTGCTCTAATTACAATGGTCCCAAAGCCTGGTAAGCCTCACAATGAAGTGGATGGATACCGTCCAATAAGCCTGCTTCCTGCGCTTGGGAAAATGGCAGAAAGAATCGTCCTCAACCGGATCCTTCAACTTGAAGCGGTAAAGCGCCAAATACCAAAGTGGCAGTTTGGATTTAGGCGAGGCCATGGGACTCCGGAGCAATTGCATCGAGTGGTGAACTTCGCCCTAAGTGCAATGGAAGAGAAAGAATATGCGTTGGCCGTGTTCATGGATATTCAGCAGGCTTTTGACAGGGTGTGGCACGACGGCCTGCTCTTTAAGTTAAAAAGCATACTGACTCCTCAACTGTTCCAACTGGTAAGAAGTTTCTTGCAGGCCAGAAGCTTTAAAGTGGTTGTGGATGGAACTGAATCCCTGCTGCGTCCAATATGTGCAGGCGTCCCACAAGGAAGCGTGCTTGGGCCTACGCTATATACGCTATACACAGCAGATATGCCAACCGCTGAGGCGATAGCAGGGATTGATGTGAACGATGTTCTTATTGCAACGTTTGCTGACGACACTGCCGTGCTGACGAGAAGCCCAATTATCCACACAGCTTGGCAAGCTCTACAAACCTATGTTCACAGCTTCGATAACTGGGCAAAGAAGTGGAACATAGGAGTCAACAGCAGTAAGTGCGCAAACGTTACTTTCTCAACGAGAACTAAGTCCTGCGGTGCGATCACTATGTCGGGCTCTACACTGGAGCACAAAGAGTCCCACAAATACCTGGGTGTCATACTTGACAGGACGCTCAACTTCCAAGCACACACCACAATGGTAAAGCATTCTGTCCTGCAGAAGGCCAAGAGAATGGAGTGGCTGCTCTCACCGCAGAACAAGCTGACCCTGCGCAATAAGATTGCAATATACAAGGTGATCCTTTGCCCTATATGGAAATACGCTTTCCAAATATATGGCTGTGCAGCGAAGTCCAATCTAAATAAAATTAGGGTGGCGCAATCCAAAATTTTGAGGAAAATTTCCGGCGTCCCATGGTACATCCGAAATAGGGACATCGAGAGGGACCTGAAGATCCCCAAGGTCGGAGACGTTTTACAAAACCTGGCAACCGGCTATGTGCAACGCCTTGGAAACCATCCTAACGCATTGGCCAGACAGTTAGCAGCGCAACCGACGAGAAGACGCCTAAAAAGATGCCACCCAGCCGATTTACCCTCAAGGGCCATAACATAAATGTATAACATAAATGTATATGAATGTAGTAAAATGTAAGATATTGTATATGTGATCAAGTGATCTTTTTGTTTTTGTTTTTCCCATATGTAACTAGATCAAGTTGCCTCAGCGGTAACAGTAAACTTGTTAATACCAAATAAAAATATAAATTAAATTATAAAAAAAAAAAAAAAAAAAAAAAAAAAAAAAGAAAGTATAATATCTTAAAGGGTTTGTTGTCATTAAAAGACACTCAAAATGGTAGCATATGTTGGGCGAACCCAGGTCCAAACTCAACCCCTCAAAACTTTCCCATAAACTGTATTAATCCAAATTGTATTCGTTAACTTGCTTTTTTTGGACTGCTACAACTACAAACTAGCTGCGAAAGAAATAAACAACAATGAAACACATTTCCGGCGATTGCTCCTTTGGGAGAAAAAGTTGAGCTACAAAGACAAATATTCATGGGAGTGCGGCAATAAACTTGTCTTTTATTGCCATAGATGTTGTTAAAGGGTTAACAAGGAGGTGGAAAGGGCTCTCAACCCAACTAATCTTCAGTCAAATTGAGGAGCTGCAACAATTACAGGCGTCTCCCAGAGAAGCATGAAATATGTTCTACATGCAGAGAAATAATAATAACATTATGACTGGCTTAGATACAAATATTACAAATATACTGATACATTTTAAATTTATTTGGAAAATGTAGCTGTATTTTAATATACAGCAAAATTAATAAGAGAATGATATACAATTTAAAAATGAAACTATGTTTTTCATACTTATGTTATGGTATGTTTATATGTGGTATACAAATTTAAGCTCATATAAATGCAAATACTAAAAAACAATGTTATTCAAATGATTAAATTAACACTATTTGATCTGTTTGCTAGACAAAATAGAACATTTTTTAACGAATTAGTATTTATTTGTGTTCGGAGGCCAGCAAACAAACAAAGAGCTCTATGGGCAATGGAAATGCAGCTGTAAAACGCCATTTCCCCCCGCGGCTTTCCACTCCTTCGCTTTTCTGCACTCCACTTTTCACTCTTGCCTTTCAAGTTGAGTCGAGAAGTTTCGCAATGAGCCGGGAAATGGAAACTGGCAGGATATGGCCGGAAAAGCGGAGTCGAGTAAATGGGGACCAGCGGGGCGATGTATAATTAAAAGTTCCCTTTTGTGCCGGGATTGGTGGATCCTCCAAAAAGGCAGCAGCATTTTGATCCTTTCAAGCAGCGATTTGTCAGTAAGCCAGAAGTAGTTCTTAAATCCACGCAAATAGTTTTCCAGCTTTGCAAAGCGGTTAAGCGCTGTGTATTCATATTTTCTGGGCTTAACATTAATCCAATGATTAATAAACATTTCTCAAAAGAGGAAAATAGTAGCATTTTAAATTGAACCACTTTCTATTGTATTTAGTCTGATTAAAAAAAAACACTTGCATTATCTGCAAAAAATAATTTATAAAAGATAATAAATACAACTTTTAAAAGCGAGCTTAATTCTTTAAGCCAGATTAAAGATAATTTGGTTTATAAATTCAAATAAATAGAAAACACAAATTGAAAATGTTCAATGTGATTGACTTTAATACTTCGGAACGCACAATTTAAAGGTAAAAAAAAGTACATTTACTTTTGTTATTGGAAAATATGGTTATTTCTGCAAAAAAAAACCATTTATTGACAATAAATATTACAAAAAATCAGAAGCTCTAGTGTCAATGTGGCTGCTTATTTTAGTCAAATTCTGATCAAATATAATCAGCTTTATTAACCAAGCATTTAAATAGCAAAATTGCTCGATTTTCGATTATGGAACATGAATTTACGATGGGTTCGAATTGATTTTGCTCTCGGTTCTGTCCCTTCACCGCTTCCTGCAACTAATTCACCCAGCTAGTGGATGAAAGTTTTTCCTGAGGGGGCGTAGGGGCGGAGGCGGGGGCGTGGCTGGTAATGAAACCACATTCCTCAGTGCCCACGAAACTTTCGCAAATCATAAATGGTCCCGGGACACACATACTGCAGTTTAGTGACTAACCAGCTTTTAAGGCCCCCTTTTTGGACTAGCTGTTGAACCCCCTTTGGAACCCCCTTTGAAACCTCCTTTGGAACACCCTTTGGAACCCCCTTTGGAAACCCCCTTTGGAAACCCCCTTTGGAACCCCCCTTTAACCACCTTTTTAAACCCCATTTTATCCTGCCTTACCCCACTTTAACCACTGGCTCATTGGTTATGCCAATTGCAAAAAGTCCTGGGCAACAATTGAAATTGCCGGACTCGTTGATGAGTCTTTAAGCTCTGGCTGCAGCTGAAGCCCCGCCCCTAATTACGTATTACCAGATGACTGCCATTACGTACTCCCTGAACCACCCCTCACCCACTCACCCCCTCTCCCCGCTGCGCCCCTGCTCCCAGGCACTTTTTAAAGTTGGAGCATCTTAAAGTGCTGCCCTACGCACCATTAAATCCACTGAATGTTCCACATTTCGGTTGGCTTTGGTTTGTTGATGTTTCTACTTTTGAGTGGGCGGTATCGAGGGTGGTGGTTCAGAGGGTCAAAGGGGGGTTACTGGCGGTAATGTGGAGGGCTGTATCCATTAGCCGATATGGCAGAGGAGCAATGGAGGAGAGGAACCCGAGCCCAAAGCCAGACTTGTGGCAACCGCAGACCGACGTGAGTGACCGGCGACGACTAGACAGTGCGAGTATGTGTGCGTTTGACCCCCATGCCACGCCCCCCGAAAGCAGGATGCACCTAGCCTAAAGCCGAAGCCGAAAGCCCCTTCCGTTCGCCGCCCCTGGCTACCCTCGAAAAAGTGCCGCATTGTGTGGCCAAAAAGCGAAACCGCGACTGCAACTGGCCCAGCGATAGAAAGGACACTGGAAAAAAAACACGACCATAACTCTAACTAATTTAACGAAATTCCAATTTTTTTTATTTAATAACCACTTTAAATAAAGATAAATCTTTGGAGCTCTATAAATGTTTTAGGGCAGGGGAATATGAAAGTCACAGAAAAAAATATATTCGCATAATCTATCTTCAAATCAAATAAAGAACATAAGACTTGGGCAATTGAATATTGTGTAAAAAAAAAAAATATAATTTTACTAGAAGTTATTAAAAGGAGTTATTACATCAAAAATTGATAGTTTCTTTCAATCCGACAAAGCTTCAAATTGCAAAGTCTGTTATATTTACTTGCTGTTTTTCCTTATAACACTAACAAGTGCTTTTTCCAGTGTATGAAAGACCAGCAAAGCGGCCAGAAAAGGAGGACCAGAAAGCAGGACCCATGGTGAACGGATGCGAATCGAGAGCGGAAAGCGTGACAGATAGATGGGCTGGGGCAGCAAGGGGTTAATGAAAGAGGGAATTTAGTTCGAGGCACTGTGGAAATGATTAAAATGTATTAGGCAAAATTAAGTTGGTTAAACAGAGAAAAGAGGGGGGAAATGAAGAAGCAAAAATAGGGTTAAAACTGAGAAAAAAGAAAGCAGAGAGTAATGGAACAGGTAGAGCGAGACAAATTCATTAGTCTCCTTTTCATAAAAGCATTACCCCTATTCCCAGCCATACGTTTTCCCCAATGCAAACTCTTTTAGGGCTGCAATTCTTCAGTTAGTACTTAACTCCGAGTTAGGCAAAAGTGTTTTCGATTTAAAATGCTGGCCATTGCTTTATTTCACAGAGAATAACAAAATCCCTACAAAGTTGATTTGAAGCATTTTAATCCACCACATTTTCGCCAGTTTCAGAACATGCTGTTTTTTAGGTCAAGTTTGCGCTATCTGAGTATAATTGGTTTAAAAGAAGCGGGAGGAAAACTGATAGAAAAGCGGGGGCAACACAAGGGGAACCCCCTCAAAGCTTAATAGTCCCCCGCCCCTGCGGAATTTGCAAGCCACTGTAAACAGGTGCAAAGCTTGCACAGTAATTTCACCGACCGCCCTCAACTTTTTCGTTCAGCTTTACACTTTTTCCCTCGTTCAAATAGTTGTAAATGGGCAAAACAACAAACAAAAACTGAAATCCACTTGAAAGGGAAAACAAGAAAAATCATTGAAAGGCAACAATGCTGGGAAAACAAAAGTAAAACGAAATGCAAAGCCAGCGACCACCAAATAAGTGGAGTGCGTGGGCCAGTGGAACTGCGGGAAATCGTATGCAAGAAAGTCAAAAGTGCTGAACAAATAAAGGATCAAGCGATATCCTGCACTCAATCGAACGAGGAATATAGGGTGGATAACTGAAGAATCAGGCATATACAAACTAAAATGATAATTGGCCAGTAAACAAGTGATTCCAAGTTATACAGCTCAACAAAATATTTAATCCAAAATATTTGTTATATTTCAGAACATCAAAAATAATTCGTTTACTTTTATGAACACCTAATTGATTTTTAATTATTTCAATATTCTTATAAGCAATTGTATTTTTGGCAGTCAAAAAATAAAGGGAAAAAAAAAATGATACTGATGATAATAACTGTCTAGATCCTCGTCAGGACCTCATAGTTCTCCAGACGCACCTCCTCGCCGCCGAACGGGATGTAGATGCAGCCGTGCGACGGGTGGATCTTGCCCACGCTCAGACTGTCACAGTAGGTGGCCCTGCCCACGTACAGGGGCTCCCCGTCGACATTGGGGCCGGAGGATAGTGCTCCGGGGGCCACGTGTCCGTGGGAGGCCGGCACCCAGTGGAAGCCCGATCCCGTGAGCACCTGGACATCGGTGAGCTCGTGCTCCGCCTGCGCGTAGGCGGCATAGGCCTTTCCCTTGGCCGGCACCACTTTGGCCGGCAGCAGGTCTCCGTTCCGGAAGACCCTGCCCACGTAAATGGTGTCCCCGTTGGAATCGTACCCGGCCACCAGGGCGCCATCCGGGATATTCGTCGCCGTGGTGTCGATCCAGCGCTCCGGCTGGCTGAGCACCTCGTATGTTGGGCGAACCCAGGTCCAAACTCAACCCCTCAAAACTTTCCCATAAACTGTATTAATCCAAATTGTATTCGTTAACTTGCTTTTTTTGGACTGCTACAACTACAAACTAGCTGCGAAAGAAATAAACAACAATGAAACACATTTCCGGCGATTGCTCCTTTGGGAGAAAAAGTTGAGCTACAAAGACAAATATTCATGGGAGTGCGGCAATAAACTTGTCTTTTATTGCCATAGATGTTGTTAAAGGGTTAACAAGGAGGTGGAAAGGGCTCTCAACCCAACTAATCTTCAGTCAAATTGAGGAGCTGCAACAATTACAGGCGTCTCCCAGAGAAGCATGAAATATGTTCTACATGCAGAGAAATAATAATAACATTATGACTGGCTTAGATACAAATATTACAAATATACTGATACATTTTAAATTTATTTGGAAAATGTAGCTGTATTTTAATATACAGCAAAATTAATAAGAGAATGATATACAATTTAAAAATGAAACTATGTTTTTCATACTTATGTTATGGTATGTTTATATGTGGTATACAAATTTAAGCTCATATAAATGCAAATACTAAAAAACAATGTTATTCAAATGATTAAATTAACACTATTTGATCTGTTTGCTAGACAAAATAGAACATTTTTTAACGAATTAGTATTTATTTGTGTTCGGAGGCCAGCAAACAAACAAAGAGCTCTATGGGCAATGGAAATGCAGCTGTAAAACGCCATTTCCCCCCGCGGCTTTCCACTCCTTCGCTTTTCTGCACTCCACTTTTCACTCTTGCCTTTCAAGTTGAGTCGAGAAGTTTCGCAATGAGCCGGGAAATGGAAACTGGCAGGATATGGCCGGAAAAGCGGAGTCGAGTAAATGGGGACCAGCGGGGCGATGTATAATTAAAAGTTCCCTTTTGTGCCGGGATTGGTGGATCCTCCAAAAAGGCAGCAGCATTTTGATCCTTTCAAGCAGCGATTTGTCAGTAAGCCAGAAGTAGTTCTTAAATCCACGCAAATAGTTTTCCAGCTTTGCAAAGCGGTTAAGCGCTGTGTATTCATATTTTCTGGGCTTAACATTAATCCAATGATTAATAAACATTTCTCAAAAGAGGAAAATAGTAGCATTTTAAATTGAACCACTTTCTATTGTATTTAGTCTGATTAAAAAAAAACACTTGCATTATCTGCAAAAAATAATTTATAAAAGATAATAAATACAACTTTTAAAAGCGAGCTTAATTCTTTAAGCCAGATTAAAGATAATTTGGTTTATAAATTCAAATAAATAGAAAACACAAATTGAAAATGTTCAATGTGATTGACTTTAATACTTCGGAACGCACAATTTAAAGGTAAAAAAAGTACATTTACTTTTGTTATTGGAAAATATGGTTATTTCTGCAAAAAAAAACCATTTATTGACAATAAATATTACAAAAAATCAGAAGCTCTAGTGTCAATGTGGCTGCTTATTTTAGTCAAATTCTGATCAAATATAATCAGCTTTATTAACCAAGCATTTAAATAGCAAAATTGCTCGATTTTCGATTATGGAACATGAATTTACGATGGGTTCGAATTGATTTTGCTCTCGGTTCTGTCCCTTCACCGCTTCCTGCAACTAATTCACCCAGCTAGTGGATGAAAGTTTTTCCTGAGGGGGCGTAGGGGCGGAGGCGGGGGCGTGGCTGGTAATGAAACCACATTCCTCAGTGCCCACGAAACTTTCGCAAATCATAAATGGTCCCGGGACACACATACTGCAGTTTAGTGACTAACCAGCTTTTAAGGCCCCCTTTTTGGACTAGCTGTTGAACCCCCTTTGGAACCCCCTTTGAAACCTCCTTTGGAACACCCTTTGGAACCCCCTTTGGAAACCCCCTTTGGAAACCCCCTTTGGAACCCCCCTTTAACCACCTTTTTAAACCCCATTTTATCCTGCCTTACCCCACTTTAACCACTGGCTCATTGGTTATGCCAATTGCAAAAAGTCCTGGGCAACAATTGAAATTGCCGGACTCGTTGATGAGTCTTTAAGCTCTGGCTGCAGCTGAAGCCCCGCCCCTAATTACGTATTACCAGATGACTGCCATTACGTACTCCCTGAACCACCCCTCACCCACTCACCCCCTCTCCCCGCTGCGCCCCTGCTCCCAGGCACTTTTTAAAGTTGGAGCATCTTAAAGTGCTGCCCTACGCACCATTAAATCCACTGAATGTTCCACATTTCGGTTGGCTTTGGTTTGTTGATGTTTCTACTTTTGAGTGGGCGGTATCGAGGGTGGTGGTTCAGAGGGTCAAAGGGGGGTTACTGGCGGTAATGTGGAGGGCTGTATCCATTAGCCGATATGGCAGAGGAGCAATGGAGGAGAGGAACCCGAGCCCAAAGCCAGACTTGTGGCAACCGCAGACCGACGTGAGTGACCGGCGACGACTAGACAGTGCGAGTATGTGTGCGTTTGACCCCCATGCCACGCCCCCCGAAAGCAGGATGCACCTAGCCTAAAGCCGAAGCCGAAAGCCCCTTCCGTTCGCCGCCCCTGGCTACCCTCGAAAAAGTGCCGCATTGTGTGGCCAAAAAGCGAAACCGCGACTGCAACTGGCCCAGCGATAGAAAGGACACTGGAAAAAAACACGACCATAACTCTAACTAATTTAACGAAATTCCAATTTTTTTTATTTAATAACCACTTTAAATAAAGATAAATCTTTGGAGCTCTATAAATGTTTTAGGGCAGGGGAATATGAAAGTCACAGAAAAAAATATATTCGCATAATCTATCTTCAAATCAAATAAAGAACATAAGACTTGGGCAATTGAATATTGTGTAAAAAAAAAAATATAATTTTACTAGAAGTTATTAAAAGGAGTTATTACATCAAAAATTGATAGTTTCTTTCAATCCGACAAAGCTTCAAATTGCAAAGTCTGTTATATTTACTTGCTGTTTTTCCTTATAACACTAACAAGTGCTTTTTCCAGTGTATGAAAGACCAGCAAAGCGGCCAGAAAAGGAGGACCAGAAAGCAGGACCCATGGTGAACGGATGCGAATCGAGAGCGGAAAGCGTGACAGATAGATGGGCTGGGGCAGCAAGGGGTTAATGAAAGAGGGAATTTAGTTCGAGGCACTGTGGAAATGATTAAAATGTATTAGGCAAAATTAAGTTGGTTAAACAGAGAAAAGAGGGGGAAATGAAGAAGCAAAAATAGGGTTAAAACTGAGAAAAAGAAAGCAGAGAGTAATGGAACAGGTAGAGCGAGACAAATTCATTAGTCTCCTTTTCATAAAAGCATTACCCCTATTCCCAGCCATACGTTTTCCCCAATGCAAACTCTTTTAGGGCTGCAATTCTTCAGTTAGTACTTAACTCCGAGTTAGGCAAAAGTGTTTTCGATTTAAAATGCTGGCCATTGCTTTATTTCACAGAGAATAACAAAATCCCTACAAAGTTGATTTGAAGCATTTTAATCCACCACATTTTCGCCAGTTTCAGAACATGCTGTTTTTTAGGTCAAGTTTGCGCTATCTGAGTATAATTGGTTTAAAAGAAGCGGGAGGAAAACTGATAGAAAAGCGGGGGCAACACAAGGGGAACCCCCTCAAAGCTTAATAGTCCCCCGCCCCTGCGGAATTTGCAAGCCACTGTAAACAGGTGCAAAGCTTGCACAGTAATTTCACCGACCGCCCTCAACTTTTTCGTTCAGCTTTACACTTTTTCCCTCGTTCAAATAGTTGTAAATGGGCAAAACAACAAACAAAAACTGAAATCCACTTGAAAGGGAAAACAAGAAAAATCATTGAAAGGCAACAATGCTGGGAAAACAAAAGTAAAACGAAATGCAAAGCCAGCGACCACCAAATAAGTGGAGTGCGTGGGCCAGTGGAACTGCGGGAAATCGTATGCAAGAAAGTCAAAAGTGCTGAACAAATAAAGGATCAAGCGATATCCTGCACTCAATCGAACGAGGAATATAGGGTGGATAACTGAAGAATCAGGCATATACAAACTAAAATGATAATTGGCCAGTAAACAAGTGATTCCAAGTTATACAGCTCAACAAAATATTTAATCCAAAATATTTGTTATATTTCAGAACATCAAAAATAATTCGTTTACTTTTATGAACACCTAATTGATTTTTAATTATTTCAATATTCTTATAAGCAATTGTATTTTTGGCAGTCAAAAAATAAAGGGAAAAAAAAAATGATACTGATGATAATAACTGTCTAGATCCTCGTCAGGACCTCATAGTTCTCCAGACGCACCTCCTCGCCGCCGAACGGGATGTAGATGCAGCCGTGCGACGGGTGGATCTTGCCCACGCTCAGACTGTCACAGTAGGTGGCCCTGCCCACGTACAGGGGCTCCCCCGTCGACATTGGGGCCGGAGGATAGTGCTCCGGGGGCCACGTGTCCGTGGGAGGCCGGCACCCAGTGGAAGCCCGATCCCGTGAGCACCTGGACATCGGTGAGCTCGTGCTCCGCCTGCGCGTAGGCGGCATAGGCCTTTCCCTTGGCCGGCACCACTTTGGCCGGCAGCAGGTCTCCGTTCCGGAAGACCCTGCCCACGTAAATGGTGTCCCCGTTGGAATCGTACCCGGCCACCAGGGCGCCATCCGGGATATTCGTCGCCGTGGTGTCGATCCAGCGCTCCGGCTGGCTGAGCACCTCGTAGCCAAAGATCTTCACCTCGTCGGAGTCGTAGGGGATGTACAGGCAGCCGTGGGAGGGATGCACCTTGCCCATGGTGAGGCTGCCGGCATGGTAGCCCCTGCCGGCGTACAGGAACTCCCCGTCCACGTTGCGGCCGACCTTGACCGCTCCGGGCGGCACCTCACCGTTCTCCGCCGGCAGCCACTCGTAGTTGTATCCCGACAGCACCTCGTAGTTCTCCAGTTCGTGCTCCTCGCGCGCATACGCCACGTAGGCCCTGCCCTTGTTCGGGATCACCTTCGCCGGCAGCATGTCGTTGTGGAAGAAGGCGCGGCCCACGAAGATCGTGTCCCCGTCCGAGTCGTGACCCGCCACCACGGCGTTTGGCGGCACGCTGCCGTGGCTGAAGTGCATCCATCTGTGGTCTGCGGAGCAACAGGGAAATATTACGAATTTGTACTATAAATATACTGCGCATCCATTATACCTCTAAGAAAATGTTTAACCAGAAAGGAAGCACCCTTGCAGCTATTACAAAAACTAAATATTCTACATTTCGATTTGTATGCATATACATATGTTTAAAAACAATGAAGCTTCGTTTGTCATTATAACGATAACTTGCTTGTTTGTTCCTTTGGCAGCTATACGTTATATTGTCAATGGTCAAAATAATTATTAATAGTTCTAGTGGAACCTATATGACGTAGACTTACACACTACCTGCAATGTTGTTTCATTCACATAGCTTAGAGGAAACTAACAGACTCTTCTGGCAATGTTTATCAAAAATATATATATTTTTTTATATGGTCGGGAATGCCTATTAAACTGCTTAGCAGTTTATATTACCCTTGCAAAGTTATACAAATATATATCTTAAATTTGGAACAAAAAAAATATGTGGTCCACTAAATTACAAAAAAAAATATCACAGTTCATCAGACATCTCAAATTTTTGAAAACCTATTATAACTTGTAGCATTACAATGCTGTAAACAAAAGTGTAACTAACTTAATTAAATAGCAGTCCGTTCAAATGATTCCCTGTTATGGAATCTCCCATTTTAGTTGCCGACTTGATTACCTGTCATTTTGCTTGTCCGTTCTCCAGCAGCTCCGGCGTCCAACTGAAAAGGTGAACCGTTTAATGGCCTTTCCGTGTTTCCGTCCTATGAAGTTTATAGTGCTCACAAGTCCAGATAAGAGACCCAACCTTAGATAACTCGTATCTTGTAAACCCCATGCTTGACATTCGCACAATTGGGTTGGTTTAGAGGCAGCTAATTGGAAGTAATTCTTTAATTAAAAGCCAATTTAAGTAATTCTCGGGAATCGAAAAATATTTACCTCATATAAAAATGGGTTCACAAATTGATTAATACAATTTTAAATTTTATTGCAATTTACATCACCGACATAGTTTAATACATTGAGTCAATCTAAAAAAGTTCCCCATTTCTGGAGAATTTCGGTTTTATTACTTACCTGCGGATGTCATGGAAATTTCGAACCACCGCGAATCGTTATACTAGACTTGCTATCAAATCGGTTATCAATTAACAACAATCGGTTGATTTTTGGCCATAAATTGTCGTCTACTTATAACATAATTAAACATTTGCACTCGCGAAGTGACTAAACGAATAATCGGTCGAGGGCGAGTCGTAAAACTCAGCCAGATATCGCAGTTATCAGAAAATAAATATAGTTCATTCAACGCTTAACAAAATTTTTCAATGTCTCTGGCTCCACCTACGGGAGAATAGAAAAAACTTTGGGGGAACAACTTCAAGCACGCCACCTATGAAGATTCCGGTTGGTTTCGCCGCCGTCCGATAGGTGGCGCTGGTAGCGATAGCTTCCTTAGCAAGGACACAACCTTTCACAGTTTGCCAGTACAAAAACCAAACGTTAGCGATGGGAAAACAGCCACCAACGCTTATCGATAGTTAGCGGTGACTTACTCCGCAGGTTTCGGAGACACGCTCCTCGGGGACTTAGACCACGCTTACACTTGAACTGCGTTATTGCGCGCGTGTACTCGAGCTTACTAAGTGTAAGTGGTATTTCTGCTTGCTTACTTTAAAAAATAGAGTAATATTCGATTCCCATTCCATGGGAACCTGAGTTTGACATCTGTCAAAAATCGCAGTCAATGGGAATTGTGTGAATCGGCCATAACTCCGCAGTTAGCGAGTACAACCACCATTTTAGTTCCTTCTTAGAGGTGCAACAATATTGATCGAAAATTACCTTACATTTTTCATAATATATTTCAGCGTTTAATTTAGCAAGCATTTCCTACAGTGCTATGATCAAAGAGCATTTTGCATGGGGTGACCAGTGAGTAGAAACTTACAGAGTTCGGTGGGAAGTTTAAGCGGCTTTAAACTCGTTATGGGTGGGAAAACATGATTACATCTGGTTAAACATCGATGTCACCGATTTTTCGTAAACATCGATTGAACCGACGCTATAATCGGCGTATCCCCACCCCTAACTGCTTTGTTGTTGGTTTCGTCGCTCGGAAGAAAGTCGCGATTTTAGCTTAGTATTGCCAACTTCAGACCTAAAACGAGTGGTTAACTTGGCTGCGCTAAAACGAACGCGCTGCAACTTTTTTGGCGAGTGCAGAAATTGCAGCCGAAACTGAAAAGACGTGAGTGCGACAAAGTGTCGCGTGACGAAGTGTGTGCGCTGCATTTGTTTACGATTCTCCTGCGGAAGAGGAGAAAGAGGAAGTGCACACGCAACGTGCAACATTGTGTGTGTTTGTTTGTTTGTGTGGCGAAAATACAACAAGTGCAAGCAACAATAATAACCGCAACAACAAATAACATAAACAAAAATTCATATTTTAAGCGAGCCAGCAACAACAACAAGGGGAGTAAAAAAGGAAGGGAGACAGAGAGCTGTTGTTGCTGCCTCACACTGATAGCAATGATTAGTGAGGAATCCGGCGCTGCAACAAGAAACCAAGTAAAATATACCGATTAACTTATTATTTTTGGGGAATATATTGGAACCCCTTCTTATCAGGAAACTGAATGCTTTTCCTGAGTTAAATTTGGATTTTTTGTTTATTGCGGCACTGCTTATTTCGTCACCTACGTGGCCGTGTCAGATTGATTCTACTTCTCTTATTGGAAAATATACAGTTCACCCGGTTTTACTTAATCAATCTTTTAGATGATTAATGGAGAATTCGACGCTTTAGCAACAATGTTCCGCTTAACTAATAAGCTTTGGGAATCTTCCTATATCAAAGATTTTTAATGGGCTTAAAGTTTTTATTTATGTTTGTATGTATGCATGTTTACTGCGGGAATTTTGTCACCCATGTACATATGTATGTATGGGCCTGGCCTTTTATTTTAATGGGAGACCATATAAAAAAAATTCAGTACTTAGTTGTTTAATAAAAGAGTTAAATCAATGATTGTTTGAATAATTAAACAAAAATAAGCCGGTACAACAACAATTAGTTAAATATTCCGCTTAATCTCAATCACTCATTAAAACCTTTATTAACGTATCTTCGAATTATTTCGTCAACTACGTAGTCGATCGCTACTTTTACTACAGTGTGCGCTTTAAAGAGTGAACATTTACTTAAATACGATGCAGTAGAGTAAACTCATTCTTCTCCATAAGCAATTATTTACGAAATGGTTAGATGTTTAGTCACCTATAGTTAAAAGTTGCTTAATTTTTGTGCAATATAAAATATATACTTCAAAATAAAAATAGTAACCAAGAAAGCTATTATTTTAAATTTGGTTTCATTATAAAACCAAATTTCTTTGTTTTACATTTCATATTTTTTGAAGTTTCTGTAACCAGTTAATGTTGTAAATTTTTTCTCTACGTTATCGAAGTGTTGCCATTATTTTTGCGGTTTCAGCTTCTTTCTCTACTTCAACTCTTCTTTTTCTGGTTCTTGCTGCAACTTCTTCTTCCTAATGAGAGTGCTTCAATTTCAATGCAATTTTTTTTTTGCAACTCGCGCTTTTTTTTACATATGTGAGAATCTCCAGCTGTGGCTGGCTGTGTGTGTGTGGATGTGGGTTTGCGATTTGAAGTTGCAAAAAGGGGCGCTTCATTTGTTCGGCCCCCTGTGCCGCCTCCTTTTGCCACGCCCCTGCTTCGTACCTTTGGGCGGGATTTTCGTTTTATTTTGTCAAAGTTTGTTGCACTTTTCGCAGTCGGCGCGAACAAGTCCTTCGCATCCGGTCTTCTTTTGTCCCTTTTCTGGCGTTTCATTCCCCTTTTTTAGCCCCCATCTAGTGATGCTTTTTTTTATTTAATATATTTTTCTCTTTCAACAATTAGTCGCAGCTGCTGGAAGTGCAGAAATGCAAAAATGCAGAAATGCAGCGGTATAAACAGACACAGAAACGGCGATAGACAAAAGGACTACAGTAAAACCTGAAGTCTAAAAGATATTCTAAAGAATTTGCTGAAGAAATACATTCGAGCATACCAAATATACGTAATATTTTAATTCAGTATTACTTTAGGTTTGCCTTCTCTTATTAAAAAAATGTATCTATAGATGTTTTAAATTCTCAGAGGCTATTTG
This sequence comes from Drosophila rhopaloa, assembly GCF_018152115.1. Lineage (NCBI taxonomy): Eukaryota > Metazoa > Arthropoda > Insecta > Diptera > Drosophilidae > Drosophila > Drosophila rhopaloa. The sequence continues at coordinate 9,203,915 of NW_025335123.1, read as the reverse complement.
CAAAAGCTACATAAACTGTGCAATAAAAGACAGACCTTTGGTTTCTAAGCATTATTGTCAATAACCACCAATTGTCACTTCCCAAAGTTGTAAAAAATGTTTTGAAATTATAAAAGAAAAAGTATCTTTAAAGGCGAATGACCACTGTAAATGCATCTGCCTCCCATATCTCTGCGCTGGCTTATTTATGTACATATTTCACTTGGCACTTGTTATATTTATACGCTCCACACACACTTACAGCTCCTCTTTCTCTTTCTCTTCCTCCTCCCCTCTACTCGTCCTCCCCCCTCCTCCTTTCGACCCATGTTCCCATTTACCCCCGACCCCTTCCCCTCTGTGTCGTCATCAGTATGCCAGTTGTCACTTCATCTTTTTAAATGCGCCTCATGGTTTTCAATTTCGAGAAACAAGTGGCCCAAAAGTGATTCTAACCAAGTGCCCATATTACATGTACACACAGAGAAAATATCACGATAATTAGCCATCTAAGTTCGCTTCAAATATCTCTTGCTTAATATATTTTAATTATACTTTTAAAGGTAAGGAGAGGAGTTGTATGCAAGGCCAAAAGCGCTTACTGACGATAGGGGTTGGCTATTATATTTTGAAATTTAATTTTAAGCAATGTTAAAAATCTAAGACAGTTTTTGAAAATAATATTGTGTAAAAGATATACTGTATTTTGTTCTTTCTCTTTTTTGTCAAGCCGGTATTAGTACTTTAAAAATGAAATATTAAACATGTCTGTTAAGTCCCAAATTTAAATTATTTAATGTTATAAATAAAAACCTTTTTATTTCAAGAAATTGCCTTCTAAAAATATAAAATTAAGTTCCACAACTAAAACAAATTAGATGCAAGTTTATTATATCATCATATGATTACAATGTCGTGACTTTAGCCATTTTGCTAGTTGAGTATAATAAATAAACAAATGTAAATGACAAAAGGGATCTAATTTTCACCGTGTATAAGCAATACAACCCCCCCTCTGTAATTTTCCCCCCCTTTTTTCTGACTTTCAATGACGCCTCTTTGCTTTCGGGCAAACTGCAGCCAAATGAAATTAGTCGTTGGAGTTGCTTTAAAAGGAGCTGCGAACACGACAGATATACAGATGCAAACTCAATAAGCCAACTAAATGCAAATTTCAAATTCAGCCGTTCAGCACACAAACTCTTACACAATTTCCACACTTTTCGCCAGTATTTTTACCCTGGCAACCGTCTTGGCTCAAAGAAAAACTCCTCCCAAAGATCCCCCACCCATCCGATGGGATCCCATGCAAACCATTGCATATCCCATCCCATCGCCCCACTCAGAATTCTTTGGAGCGGTGTAAAATCATTATTCGTCACGCTCAGATTGCCGTACTTGAACGGCCAGGTAGACGTGTTCGCATACAACTCTATAACTCTGTCACACTCACCTGGTCGTTTGCATTTCGAAGTTCTCAAGGAAAAACTATGACAGCCGTTGGCGGGTTATTGAGGTGTGAATCCACATCGGGAATGGGAGGGGTTCAGGTGAGTGATTTTGGCGAAAAAGATTGGTCGCATTGTTTGGGAAACCGTTTTTACTTTCGTATAACAGTTCGGAAAATATATTTATGTATTCGGGATGATTTGTGTTTATATGATATAACTTTGGCTCAAACGATTAGTTAATTAGTAAGTTGTCAAACCTATTTCTTATTATTTTGAGACATATGTATTTTTTTTACCACTATAATAGAACTAGACTTTATGCCACATTTGAATTTTCCTAGTACAAATTTGTACAAAAATACTAAAATCGGGGTTAGTTCCAAAAGAACTTAGGGTTTTAATTAAATAGGTGTAAAATATATTAAAGTACAATGTACTTTATTTAATGATGATTTTTAAATATTTTTACGAATAAAATAAGTTTTGGGCGAAGTTTGCCGATAAAATCTGAACACCTGTTGATTCTGGTCGATTTTCTTTTGGCCAACTTGCTCTGAGCCAGTGATTTCGGGTGGAAAACACGTGACCCTCATACACTCGTGCCATTAATGGGAACTTTAGGCCCGAACAAAAGAACAAACGAAACGGTATAAATTAATTATGATCAAAAACATTGCGCATTTATCATCATTCATTCATATTAACTTGGCCTATCAGCATTTTTCATCATTGCCTCAAATCGCGGCCCATTAAAGGCCGGAAAGAAATAAAGCGAAATGAATATGAGAATAATAAAAATTAAGGCAAATATGCAAAGGGCGACACGCTACGTTGACTGTTTGCTCTGAGCTGGCCAACAAAATTTTGATGACGGCCTCCGAAAGGAAGTCAGTTTTTTTTTTGGTTTGGTTTTTTTTAAGAAAGGAGGAGAACCTTCGCAATTGCACAAATTGCCTCAGCGAAGGGAGGCGAAATTCGGGAAAAGCTCCGACAAGGAAAAGGAAACTCCTTGGCTCCATTAAAAGTTGGGTCATTTGACATCGGCCGCGTTAGCCCCGCTGTTACGTCCCCGAAAAAAAGAAGTTTTAATGGCCTTTTTACGAAATCTTCTCTGGGACACGTAAGCCCTTTTGTCAAGCTTCTCTTTCGCGTGGAAAAAAGAAAGCACCAGTAAAGAGTGACGTCAGGAGAGGCATGCAAAAAGAAGGCTGCACTGCAAAAAATCCCTACTACGGACTATAAAATAAACTTATTACAAATATGTTCATTAGCCGCAAGTTGAAAAGTATTTTCTTTTGTATTTGGAAAATTAATTACTTTAAAAAATGTGTTTTCTAGTAAATAATTATTTATTACAAATATGCACATATTAAAAAATAGAAGATCGAATTAGATTGCAAAATTAAGTACATTTTCTGATTTACAACTTTTTTAGTATATAGAATGGTAAAACGATTCAACATAGATGTAAAAACTATACATTTTTAAATAAAACTGGTATATAAATGTATAATTTTTTAAATATCAATTACATCAAAATTATTTGAGTCTGGACGTCATTTTAAATCAGGTCTAGAATTATCCAAATTTTTTTCCGTGGAGATAATAAATAATCTGAGAGCGAAAAAAAAAATGGGAAGTGAGAGACGACAAGAAAGTCATGCAAAAATAATGTAATAATGGGGTTAATAGTATGCCATTTCAAATCAATAAATGTCTGAAAATATGGAAATACACATAGATAAAAAACTATACAATTTATGCTCGATTTGGTCAACTTATTTATATTAATTTTTTTACAGTTAAAAAAATAAAAAATTGAAAAACTTGTGCAGGTCCAAATATTTATTTATGCGGAAGATTAAATGGCAACATATTTTGCGGGAAAAAAATTAGTGAAATGTTATCAGCAAAAAATTAAAGTATATACCTATTTTTAAACTTATATATTACTTTATTTAAATGGTTGAGATTAATGGTTTCACCACTGTTTCTGAATAAAAATCAGACGACCAGAAAGTATTCGGGTTTTAATATCCAATACAAAAATTGATTTTTTTCGGTGCCGAGGGAGCGAGTTAAAATGTGTGCAAATGCAAATGAAATAAAATAAGAGGAACGCATTTGGCATGCTTATCAGTTTTTAGCTCAGAATAAAATAATAAAACCCCGCAACGCCTCCTCATCGGAAACTTTGTTGCCAATTTGCATACAATGCAGTTTGTAGTTTTCCGTTGGCAGTTGGAGTCCGCAGTTCACATTTCACTGTTCCGATTGTTACAATTTGAGCAGTTTCCTTTTATTATTTTTACTCTATTTATTTGGTTTAGTTGTTGCACAATGTCAAAGTCATTTGATTGTTGAAGTTGAATGTGTATAGGCATCGCCTTTCAATCGATTCTCCGATCAGCGTTGCTGCTCCCCTCGTTCATTCTCGTTTTATTTATTTTTTGTTGTCATCAGAAAAGTTTTGGGTTCATTGACTCAGTTGGTTTGTACGAGCATTTCTTTCTCTCGCCATCTGGGGTGTTGATTACTTTTTGTTTTAATTGTCAATTTATTGGGGCCGCATCGAACGTTCTCTAACACTAATTTGTGGGCAAAGCCTCTTTGAAGGCTATTTTCTCAAGGACTTTGTTTTAGTCCCTGAAAATGACAGCCGTTAACAGCTGAAGAACTACAGTGGTGACTCTGCAAGAGGAACAGGCAGTTATATCATGGCGTTCTTGTACAAAAATATTTCTAGTCTACGTTTCTGTCGAGTAGAAAATATAAATATAAATACAAATAATACCAAACAGTTATTTCTGTATTTATTTACTTTCCAAATAATTTTGATGTTAATTGTTAACAAGATTATCTTGAAATTACTTGCATGTTTAAAAGAGTTTTTTTTTATTAAATTGTAATCAATTTGCAAAAATTCGATACTTGGTTGTCACCGTAAAAGGGAAAGTAATATTTAAAAACATGGGATACACTATTATTTTGGGCTTGGTATATGGAAGCAAAAACGGATTTGCATATTTCTATTTTTCACACATTTCAAATATTCTGGTAGTTGGCTGCCGTTTAAGCTAGTTACACCCACAGAAGTTGGCCTGTTTTTTGATTGCCTGTTGATGCCTGTTGATGCCTGACGGCTACTGAGGAGCTTATGGCCCTAAGCTCCTGGACTGTTAATTACAAACAAGCGAGTGCTCACTGATGCGTCTGCCATCGGAAATTGTATTCAGGGAAGTGGCATCGCAAAATCTCTTGCTTCTAGTCGGGCTCATAATCTATGCTCGGCCAGGTTCAATGCACTTGTCGATTTCACAGTTGAATAAAGTCGGGCACTCCCCCGTCCGTATATCTCATCTCCCCCGGATCCGACGCTATATTTATACAGCAGTTGACATAACACAAATTGAATTATAACATTTTTACCGTCTCCGCTTTCTCGGGCATTGCCATCCCGTATCCAGTATATCGAGCGTTTGTCTGCTTGTATTCCGGTGATGTTCGCGTATCGTGTGTAACGCGATCAGACGTTCAGTTTTAATTAACACATTTTCCAGGGACCCGACTCTGGGTTCCGATCGGGAGCTGTGGGGGGGGGGTTGCAGGGGGTTAAGCGGGGCGTTAGTCACTAGTCACGTTAAATCTAACGGCGCTGCGCTACGATGTTCAAATATGCCGGGAATATTCGCTCCATTGCATCCGACAGCGCAGGGCGAAGGGCGAATCCCTGTCTGCTGCCCCTGGGTGTAGATAACGCCGGTGCTGTCCTAAAACCCCCCTGAAAAACCCCACCCCCCGCATCCTGGGACATCAGCATCGCGGCAGCAGTGATGCCAACATTCATCAACTATTTATTTAGAAGCATTCGCAGATTAAAAGATAGTTTATAGATGCTTATTTCAGAGCTTCTGAAGAATTTTTGTAGTCTCTAAATGGTTTTAAGGCCTTAAAATTAAATATTAGCTACTATATTTTCTTAGAAAAAATTTTAAACAATTCTTACGATTATAACAAGATTTATAGGTTTTAGGGAATATCTTTAGGGAATATTTTGTTCACAAAATTAACTGTAAAATATATTTCATTACATTACTACAAAAAAAAACAAATATATTTTACAAAAAGTATGTAAACGCAGATAACTACAACGTTTTAAATTATAGCTTGAATTTTTAAATTTTTATTGAATAAAAGTAGTAGTATTGGCCTTTAAACAAAAAGTAGTCGGAATTTACCTTTAATTGTTAAATGAATATAAACAAAAATCTGTCTCTTAATCATTTAAAAAGGTATCAATGAATTAAGGTGTCTCAACTTTATTATGTACATATGTCAACATTGATAAAGATTCAACAGCAAAATGCTTGGATAAATAACAACAACTGTGATCTGTGTGTTTGTTCTCGTAAAAAAAATATTTCTAAAAAAATAAAAATAAATGTGTTTCTATTGACACATATCGCAATTGTGCTATTTATTTTATGCCAAAGAGAAACTGTCTCAAGAAAGCAAATACAGTAGTTGAAGCTGACTGTTCAACCATAAACTTCCACATTTTATTTCCTATTTATCAAAAATCATGAATGTGTCACAAGACGTTTCAGTAGATTGCAACCAATAGCACTTAAAGCCTTCAACATGTTTTTAAATCGAAACAAAAGTGCAAGCCCCAGCCTAAATGTATTTAATTTAGCTTTACAAATATCTAATTTTATTTTAATAGCCACATTTCATTTTGGTTTGGAATATTTGGCAATGCAGCCCGACAAGAGTTTCGTTTCACATGGAAATTAAATGGAAACAATAAACCATGGAAAAGCACAGAAGCTTTGTGCCACCAAAATGCATGTTTATTTGGTTTTTGAAAACAAATCATAATAGTCAATGGATTACCGTTTTAATCAAATTAAAAATGCTTTCGCTTGGTTCCTTTTTGCCGGGTTTGGTGATTGATGTTTTGGCATTGCTCATCCTATGGATTTATCACCATCCCGACCTTTGAAAGCACCCAGAACTGACGGGATTATAGCCAAGTTAGACAACTCAAAACTTGGGGAACTGCTGCATATTGTCTGAAGTAATTTATAATATCACGACGTGACGTGCTTTTGCCTGATAAATGAGCCGAATGTCGCCACGGAGTCAGTTTGCTAAATAATAAACTCTCGCCAGTCAAGAGGGTGGTGGCAAAAAATGTGGAGAGCCACGTTTTGCTGGAAAAATAGAATGGCTACGCTCCGCCGGCTGGGATCAACCCACATTTCCACCCCACAACCCACTTTCTTCCGCCTTTCTAACTGTGCTTAAGCCGCAGCGTTTTGTTTTCGCACTTTGCGCGCTTTAGTTTCGGAATTTTCCATCAAATCATCAACACTTCCCGCAGAAAGCGTGGCTCAACATTATTTATGCAGATTTTCTTTATACTTTTTGCCCGCTTTTCCCAGGAACAAAAGACAAGAGATAGTGGGCGCAACAAGCGTGTGAACTAGCGCCAGGCTATTTCTCGTGCACAGTGGGACAAACCCATGATATTATGAATCTATTAATTACAAAAATAACACGCTCAAATTTAGTTTATTTTCATCAAATTTTCTGGATTAAACATTTTAATTTTGATTCCATTGATTATATCTATATGGTTTGAAATTCATTTTAACATACAAAATACACCTTCAAAATCACTTATACTAATCACCCAACACTAATGAGAGATACATAGATGCATTCTTAACTGATTTCAAACTTCCAAAGGACTTAATAAACATTATACAAACCTAATCCACATTTTCCATTTGTGGTCCACTGTACGCAGAGCCGAAAACAAAATGCCATTAAGCTTAAGTTGAGCATAACATAAGAACAAAAACATCTGAGAACTGTTTGTGGAAATAAAAAACACAAAGTCCCATAAAATAAAGTAGGAAAAACTCTTCGTATGCATAAACAATTTAATGCGTTCTCTGTGCGAGTGTGGGTGTAGGGTGTGTGTAGCAATACAATACAATTTACACGCTTATTAATTTTTATAAGACTTTAACCGACACTTGAGCCAAACAACAAACAGCCAACAACAAAGGCAACAAAACTGGAGCGAATGCTTTCCAATGTGTGTACCAACATGTACACACACACAGCGCACCTCTTCAAACAAAAATTCAGCTTGGTTTTCGGTTTTTTTGTTTTTTTGTTTTCTTTTTTTTTTGTTTTTGCTATTTCTATTATTTGCGTGGGAGCAGTAAAAAAAAAAAATAGGGAAAAGGGGTGCTCTGTTGCCGTAGTAACTTTGCTCTAAAAAGTTTTGGCACCCGATTCAGCGGAGCACTGAGGATGAGGATACATATACATATAAGCCACAATTTTAGCATGCAAAATATGGCCAAAAGGAATTTTTATTTTTATTTATTTTTTAATATCAAAACTTTTTGACATACGAAAAGCAGCAAAGCGGAGAATGTGGCAAGCCGAAGAACAAGCAAGGCCCTTGAGGGGTTTCTGTCATATGTGAAAATATATATTTTGTGTGTTTATGCACAAAGACAAAAGTTTTCCAAAAATCTGATGGTTACTGATAGTAAAATCACACTCGATGTAAACCAATTCGATATAGTTCTTAAATGTGGACCTGAAATCCATAGAGTTTAACTAAGTATAAAAATAATATTAGGGGCTGTCCATATATATGTAAATAAGTTATTTATTTGCCATTTGTTAAAAATTAATAAAGTTATGACCCAAAAATTGGTTTAGTACATTTTTATAAAAGGTCAAGTAAAACCGGGCTTACCAACAGATTCCATTTTAAAACTTTATTCCTAGAACCTAAACATGAAAGTAATTTTTGTGTGTTTTTTTTTTCAGATTGATCCAAAAGACATTTTAATTGTCAATAGAGTTTAGTATTAAAGGGCTTATATTATTGAAACAACGTTAATTTAAACACAATTAAATTGTTGCAGTACTAACTAATTTGTATTTGATTTATTTTATTAACCTTTTTATTAGTGTTATTATTAAGATATTAATTTAAACAAAAGGCTTAGAGTGCACCTACAAAATTCCAGAAACCGTAACTTTTGTGTTTTCTTATCAACAGAGCCTTAGAAGTAAAATCTTTGAGAATTTGGGACTGATTCAAATTTTGAAACGTTGTTTTCTCTAAGTGCAGTCACGCCCTCTTGGGGAGCTTGTTTTGGTCCCGCTTTTCGGGTTCTTGGGAGTGGGAGTGACCAACAAGTTGGCAGGATCAGATGGCAGGAAGTACACGAACACACCCGCTGGAAAAGTGCATGTGTAATTGGGAATAACGGGATATATGTTTGCACCAACAGCCAAAAGGTGAAATGTGAAAGAAAAATGGAAAATGAAAAGCCAAAGGAAAGGCCAAGAAAAAATGGATGAAGGAAAACTCCTGCGACGGCGACGACAAATTGCCAGATTCTTGAAAGTTTGGCCAGGCCAAAAGAAAATAGTTTCTAAGGTTGAACGAGTGACGAAAGCAGCACACGAACACACACTCAAATCATTTGTGAAAACTTGTTGTCTGTGTGGGCGGGAAATTGTGCGTGTACGAGTTTGGGTGCTTTTTCTTTTTCCAACAAATAATTCGAAATTTTAAATTAATTAAAGTTTTGTGGAATGGTAAAAGTTTATTTTTAGATTTTGTGCAGGGCAAATGAAAAGAAATTACTGAGAATGGGAATCGGAAGTCGTAGAGAAATTTCGGTACTTTGTAAAAATGTTTTAACGACAAATTCGTTCTCAAAAGTCAAGGTAAAGCTAAATATATTAGAAAAACGTGCTTAAAATGAAATTTAAGGACATTTTTAATGGTACGACAGTTAGAGTAACAAATGCTATAACTGGTTGAGAATCAGAATCGAATTTAAGTTTTTAACTAGGACCTTGTATAGATTGTGAATATTAATTTAATTACCCTTAAGTAACAAAACATATTTCAACATTAAGCCAACAGTAGTGATAAAGTATAGACTAAAAAGTTATGTTTATGCTGAGTGACAGCCTATTAATAAGAAGTGTGATGTTTTCTCATATTTTTAGAAAAAAAAAATAAATAAACTTTTCAATGGCCTTAAGCTCTTTAAGTTCACCAAGCTCAACTCTTTCATGGCAAATTTTTCGCTTTAAGGCACTTTGCTATCTGCTTGGTATCCATTTGGTATCGCTCCGGCTTTCTGTGTCTATCATCCTGGCCTGCGTCACCTCACTTCCGCTCATATGTTGGAGCTGGGAAAGTTGAGAATTTAAAGGAATTATAAGTACTCGAGCATCTGACACGTCGGCCGCACTTGGGAGAGTTGCCGGGGACTTGGCAGTTGGCAGTTGTCAAGTGTGCTCCGGCCACTCACAATCCCTCTCCTATAACCGCCCTCTCCAACCCGTTTTTCCTCTGGAGAAGGGAAAACCCAGTGACGAATGTCGCCTGAAACTCATATGCACTCCTTTTCCTAGAGGGCAAATAGTTTGAGGGATTTCCTACGAGAATGTGGGCAATTACAGTCCAACTTCCATGGTTAGAAATTGATAACCTTGTCATGAACTTGGGTGTTGTTAAATACGAATTTCCAAATTTGATAGATATCCAAAACCATAAGCAATCAATAATAAATGTGGTTCTCTTTTAATATTTTTATTATGGCTAATGGTAAAGATTAATGTTGCTGTATTTAATGGGTTTGTAATATAAAATTGATTAATTCAATGTTATTTGTATACCCTTGCAGTGAGAATTTATAATTTCGGTCGAAAGTTAGCAACACAATGAAGGTGGCATATCCGACCCTTTAAAGTATATACATTCATGTTTTATACATTTATTGTTCTAAAATTATCTCTTTAAGAAAGCAAACCCAAAATAATAAAGGTTGGTTGCACCAATTTGTGTGTGGTATCTATTTCACTTGGATATATGTATAATAAACAAATAGGAATCCATTAAATTTCACTGTACTGCTAGGCACTTAGACTCTGGGAAAACAGCTGGTAAATGTCTTGTGTGTAAGCCGCTTATACTGCTCCCTCCATCCCCTCCACCCCCTCCCCCCTGTGCCCCCATTGACCCCCTTGGGAGTTACGTTCATATGTCATATTGGAAAAGGAAAAGAACAAATGTATCGTGGATGATTTCTAATCAAATATATCATGTGCTCCGTCGCCCTGCCAGGGAAATTGTGTTTGCACTTTTCTTTTCTCTGTTACTTTTCGATACTTTTTTCGTTTCGTTCCGTTTCGTTTCGTTTTTTGTTTGTTATACGAGGTGATTAATAATATTACTGTGTTTGCCGTATCATCTGCAGGTATGACGGAGGAAATAACCGGCGATTGGAGCTATTACGTGTATATATCGCTGACGTTGGTTCCAGTCTATTTGGCATTTCGGCTCATTAAGTCACTGGGTTGGCAGCTCTTCGTCAACAACTGAGCAAACAAAACAGCTGAAGCTGAAGTTGGAGTTGCAGCCGTCATCAGGAGAGTCCGTCGAGGAAAAGTCGAACAGCCGGAGCCAAAGAGGTGCGTAGTCACTTGAGGTTGCCAGCCAGAAGCGGTCGAGTGTCGAAAGTCGAGTGTCGATAGTCGTCGAGTGGCAAGCATTGAAAGTTGCAAGTTACCAGCGAAAAAAACAGAGAAAAGAGGAACAATCTTCGAATGCCGAAGTGCGAAATACCCTAGGCTTAGATTTAGTAATCCTAAAAACATATACCTAAACATATATTTTTTTTTATATAACATATGTTATTATTACGTTTATAAGCCAATTAAATGGCTATAAAACGTAGGGACTAGAAAGAGTAACAATCATAACATGAAGAACATAACAACAGCAATAGATATCAATAGGTTTTTGAGTTTAAAATTAACAGGAACTTAAACTTATATTATAAAAAACTTTTTTTTATTATTATTATTATTATTTTCATTATTATATTTTTAATTTACAAACTGGCAGCCATTTTACGCCGTCAACAGAAGAGCAACAAATAACTTGGCGGCAAACAATAATTCGTGGCAAACTTTTTAAATATGCTTAACGTAGTCTGTGCTTTTTCCTTTGCAGCGTGATATAAACGTATATATATTTAGTAAAAATGCAATAAGTGAAAAGCGACGACTAGAAAGCGGCAGAGGAGTGATAAAAAGGGGTCCAGCAGCTGCCAGGATTGCCAGGATCGTGTTGTGCTGTGTTGTGTTGGCCAAGCCGAGTTGCTGTGCTGCTGGCTGGCCGAAAAGGAGCAAACAAAAGGCGAGGCGATGCCAAGCAATCAACGTCATAAGCAGGAGCAGCAGCAGGACCAGAAAAAGGAACAGAGACCAGAACACAAGCCGGAACAGGACCACCACGACCGTGGACGGAGTTATTGTGGTGGCACCGCCAAGCCGCCGCCGCAGCATCAGGATCCACTGTAGGGACACCTAGCCACCTAGCCACCCAGCCACCCACCACAACTCCCCATATCCTTCGCAAACAAGAGGAGCCGGCATCACAAGGAGCAACACGACAACGGCAACTGCAAAAGTATCCGCAAAAGCAAAAGCCAAAGCAAAACAACTCTCGCTTTGAGGACCTCAAGAAAACCAATTTACATATTTAAGCTTTGGGCAAACACAAAGCGGAGCAGCAACTAGGAGCAATCAATAGGAGCTGGGCGAAGAAGGAGTGGGCGCCTCTGGGAAGACCAGACCAGGCCAACATCCTCATCCTCATCCGCTTCCGGATCCGCCGAATCAAAAGCCAGTTAGCTGCGACACCTTTTCCACAGCCAGAATGCGACTGCCATACCGAAATAAGAAGGTCACCCTGTGGGTGCTCTTCGGCATCATCGTCATCACCATGTTCCTATTCAAATTCACCGAACTGCGGCCCACATGCCTCTTCAAGGTGGACGCCACCAACGAGCTATCCCCGCAAATGGTCCGCGTTGAGGTATGTACCCCCAAATCGAACACAATCTGTTTGCCTCACACCCAGCATCTATTCACATCCCATACTGGAAAAAAGAAAAAGCACACATAGTCACACCCCGGAACATCTCCATCCTTTGCCCAAGGTGCGTAGCAAAAATGTAGGGATGTCAATAAAAATATTTAAATTTAATCAAATGGTTAAGGGGGAATAAGCAAAATGGAAAACCGGATAAGCAATCAGGACTTGACAGATTCCAGGCTTGACTTATTTAATAATCTATTTTTGATTTCAAAATAAGTTAGATATTAACAACGTTCAAACAAGGCTTACTTTGACTTTAAAGTCATAGTAATACATTTATTATACCAATTTTGATTCTTACTGATGCATTTTCGACCAGCAGTGCCTTACATTTGTGTGACACACTGTGGCGTCCACTCCTCTCGTGCTGACCAAGCCAAACAAAAAAATTTGCAATGATAAATCAAAGGAAAAAGTCATGGGAGTAGAACCGAAGCTGGATAACTAATTTCATGTTGGCTGAGCACAGATGAAAATCCTGCCGCCCCCGGAAAACACCGACCGCACACGCAAAACCAAAGCAAAAGTCATTGAGGGAATTTAACTGGTTATCGGATGACCGAACACTATTTTGTAAACATTAGTCGAGACCAAAATGGTCTCGTTGGAGTTGAAATGTGGGGGGATCCATTGATTAGCATTGGGAATATCGGAGGCGGTGGTCATAAGCAGCTTAGAACGGAAGGGGATGGGCCAGGGCAGGGCAGTAGATGACTCCACACAAGGAAGACAATGGGGCCGAGATGTGTGTGCCGAGATAGCCAAATCATTTCCACAGAGCATTAACACATCCTTGGTTTTAGCCATGAAAGGGGCTTTAATTCCGGGGATTTTGTGAGAGCAATTATGGGAAATGTGGAGCAACGGCTTAATTCTGTTATCATGCAGCTCGCAATGCATAATTATTTGGACCAATGGATTTATATTGCATTTCAATAAATCCCGTACGCATTGCAAGAGCTAAAATTCATTTTATTTAATGGGAACAACAATGTTGTACCCAAAACAAATAAAATAAATTAATGCAAATGATCCAATATATGTATGTGTAATTAGGGTAGAAAGCAAAAATCGGTTTGGCTAATAATGGCTATCATGCCACTCCTAAATGCAAAATCAACCAATGGTTTAATTAACCCAGTACAATTTACTATCATTCAGCTTCAAAGAGCAATTTAATCCGTGGATTAAATTTGGTAAATCTCAACCAAATAGCTAATTCATAAAACAATGTACTTCGAACAATGGATTTATATTTCAGCGACTATTATTAGACATGCATATCAACAGCAAAAGAGAATTATTTTGAAATCACATTTAATTCATAGAAGCAAATATAATTGTTGATCGTTTAATCGCACGAATTCGGCTGTGTAAATAATAAATTAAAATATTATTGAAACATTAGGTAATTATGAAAATAATCATTTGCAATTAATATAGGATTTCTAAATGTTCTTTCTGACGCAACGAAATGTATTTTTATACAACTTCAATTTTATTTTTAAAATACACATAATATATTCATAAATAAACTTTTTGAAGTATATTAAATTTTATTCGAAAATGTAAGACAATTAAATATATTTGGTTGAAAAACTACTTCAAATGTAATTTTCTTATCATCAACAATACTGAATCAGTGTTTTTTCGAATATCTTCTTATCAATGAACTAAAAAAATGTAGATTAGATATAAAGGAAAGCTATGATTTACGAAAGCCGATCAACTTTCCATTAGTTGGTTGAAAACACCGCCGCTGCGTTGTTTGCATTTGATAAGGTTCCAATTTATCACAGGGCTCAGGCTAGAGAATGATAAGGCTGCAACACCTTTGGGGCTCCATATGGATAGCTAGAATCTATTTTTAGTAATGCCTATCACCTGTCTGTCGCCTTCGCTTTTCATTTCTTCTGACGCTAATGCCCACGAAGGCGTTAACACCTGCGCTTGCTCAACCATCAAACCATCACAATCCCCCCGTTCCCATCTCCCATCTCCCACTCACCATCATCATTATAATAATAATAATAATAATCATCATCATCAACATGGCCATCACCACGAGCCATGTCATTTATTTTGCGCCTGCAACTTTTCTCTAATTTCATTTTTTTGTCTCCACCTACATTGCCGTCGCGGATACGGATGCGAAATCCCGGACACGGACACGGTTACGGTTACGGAATACGGACACGTTCAGAAATACCTCACAGATGACAATCAACGCGTTTATTCATACAACCGTGAGATGCCATTAATATTCATAGGCGGCGTGCCCAGATCTGGGACGACTTTGATGCGCGCCATGCTGGATGCCCATCCCGATGTGCGGTAAGTCCTGCTGCCCGGAAGCCCCTGGTCCTGGGTCCTGACTCCTGGCTCCTGCGTTCCGGGTCCGGGAACGGGTCTGGGTCCGGGTCCCCCTGTAACCGGATAATACCCTTTCCCATTCCCCGGCCACTGTTCGATTTGATTGTTTGCCACAATGCGTGGTCTGGGGGCAACGCTCCACTTCCTCTTCCTTTCCCGGAAGTCGCGGGGAAGTACTGGTTTGGCATTGAGCACGTGAAGGGATGTGTAGTAATATGCAAGGGGTTTCATGATGTCAAATGTATATGTTTCAATACATCAATATATCTTAAGTCATTGCACTAGTAATCGAGGATACATTTTTTGGCATGGTCATGATTATGCTTTTTGTCTAATATAATGTTTAAATCCCATTTTTGGATCAATACCTTGAGGATTATCATAATCGGATGATTATATATCCTTTTACTTTTTAAATATCTTATGCAGATTATTTACGATTTTTACCGAGTAGTTAATTAACTCACATTTCACAATATTCCTGAGTATATCTTAAATTAAATCATTTTCCCATACCTTAAATCGTTTCATTTCATTTAAAAGGATATTCGTGTCGCCATTTTATTGAAACGCTCGAAATCATGGCTGTCAATTCAATTAACATTTAATTTTCCACGAAGGAAATTCAATTTAAAGTTTCTCTTTTGTCACTTTGGGTGGGAGAGGTCCTCTTTCTTCGTTCGAGTTGTTGGGAACTCTGGCACATATCACATATCCATTTCACAAAATACTTTTTGTAATATGAGAGAGACTTAAAGTGATATTTAAGAGATTAATTAATAAATATGAGTCTCCTTCCGAACACTATTAGTGTGACTGTCGTCCAAAGTTTTAAATGTCAAAAAACTACTTAAATAAGAGCCTTAATTGAGATGGAATTTTGCCATTCCTACGAATGCAAGGAACAGTTTGTGGAGGAAAAGTGCATTTCCGTTGAGTCGTTTAAAAATCGAACTCATGTATACGAAATATGAAACTGATTAATCCATTTGTCTTTGATTTTCTTAAATTATTATTCATTTGTATTGAAACGAAAACAAGCTTGACCTCCACTTATGGTATTATTTACTAAAATTTACGAGTTAAATTTTGCTAAAGTATAAATGTTTCCTTCTTATTTTTTTCTGTTTCACAAGTAACGAGCTTATTATGTAAATGATATCAACCAATTTAAAAGGCTTTAAGTGATTTATTGTATTGCAGCGAATTTAATTCAGTTTTATCCGACATCAATTAAATAAGCTGTCTGAATTAAGGAGTATTATTATCCGCTTTAATCAACTTTTATTTTATTAATTTCTGCCCCCCAACTTCATTGGAATATAATCCAACTGGAAAATAAAACATTTGCATATCACACACATTAAGATTTTCCATATTCTTAAAATCATTTAAGCTTCAAATCTGCTAACCAAATTTCACACTTCCTTTCAGTAAAATCAAACATTTGCCGATGCCTTAAAAAAACATGCCAATTCCTAATAAATTTCTCTTCCGTTCGGGGGACCTTTTCTGCTGCTTTTTGCCCTGCCATAAAGTGTATTTCCATTCCGCTCTATGGGGAAAATGTTGTAAATTTTAATATATACATTTTTGGGTGGTTGCTGTGGGTCCATCTCCCCAATTTTAATCTTCCACCTCCAACAGACAGCAACCCAATTCGATATATTCTGTTTCGCCCTTTGGCAATTTTAATATTTTTTTACGGTCGGTAGTCGGTACTGCGCCGCCTCCATTTGCGTATCAGGTCCTGGTCTGGGTTTTTATCTTCCTGCCTTTTACCTTCTGGCTGCTGTGCGATATATTATAATTTCTTAAGTTTCCCTTACGCATGAGTAATTAGTTACGAAAATTTGCGCAATCTGAAAATGAGAAATGGCCGAGGACCGAAAGGAGTCTTTTTTAGCTCCTTATTTTATTAACAATTTGCCTTTCTGCCGGCCCATTTCCAGACCATTTCGCTTCATCCTGTCCCATCGCATCGCATCCGTGGCCTATCCTGCGTCCTGTATCCTGGATCCTGGATCCTGTCAGCAGGCAGGCAGGCAGGCAGTCAGGGTCGTTTTTTCTGATGGCTGCACAGCGCAATTTCCGCTATTTAAAAACCTACTTCCCTTTCCCTCAAGGATCTCACGGATTTTAGTTACAGAATAGGTCCTCGTCCTTTGTTCGCCTTTGCAGGACTCCGAAAATGTGGGTGGTGGCAAAGTGTAAAACTTTCCTAAGCGTATGTGGAGTAGGTCAGCCCCGTTCTCGTTCTCGTTGTCGTCCACGTTCCCGTTCTTGTATCCACACAGCTCCCTCCTGTTTTCCAGATTAAATCTGGTTTAGTATTGGTAGCATTTAGCATTTGGACTTGGCATCAACTAATTGAGTCTGGGTAAGCCCCGAAACAATTTTGTGGGATTTGCATGGCGGGATAGGGATAGAAGGATTCCCGCCGAGATAGAGAGCTCTTATGTCGAGGTGCGAACAAATGTAATTGGTTGAGGCCAGATAAAGTTGTGACCCCGATTTAGGTGGTGCAAATAGGTGACTTTATGTTGTTAGGCTTTTAAATTAAACAGCTAAAGGCATTTCTCTGTGTTGCTGTACCAGAAATTGCTAACTTTATATATTTGTATTTTTAAAATATGTCAAGGCACAAGAAATATTTAAACGGGATGATAAGAAAATGTTCTTCGTTTGAACGTTCAAATCTAGCGAACAATCAGCATATTTAAAACTTACAATTACCATTCTTTCAAAAATGTTTACTATTTCCCTGTTTTTTACATAAGCCATTCTTTCATAAAAAAATGCTTACAAGTTTGACTAGGTTTTTCTGTTATTGCAGACAAGAAGGTTGCTAATAACAATAGCTGATAAGCAGGCTAATTAACTAATTGATAAAAACGATGAAGAAATTGAGCTACAACTTCAAAAGGTTATTATTACTTGACAGAAAAAGAAAGCTAATGTTTATTGTTCAATTTGGTTCAATGTGAGTTAATTAGTAGGTAAATATTTACTTCGTTTTGTAACAACAATACCCACATGTTGGGTTAAATTTAATAATTGCCAAATTTCTTTTTGAAGAATGAATTTTAAACAAGAAAAGAAGCAAACTTCGGCAAGCTGAAGTTTATAATCCCTTGAAGTTATTACAAATCGACTAAATTTCGATTTCTATGCCTATATTACTAAAAACAATAAAGCTATGTCGATTTTTCGCTTCATTTTGCCATCGTTTCTATGGCAGCTATATGATATTGTTGTCCAAAGATATAATTGTTTTGAATTTTTTTTTCCGATTGTTCCTATGGGAGCTATATGATATAGTCGTCCGATTCGGCTCGTTCCGACTTATATACTACCTGCACTAGAAAGACAACTTTTGGGAAAGTTTCAAGCAGATATCTTTAAAACTAAAGGACTAGTTTGCGTAGAAACGGACGGACGGCCAGACGGACATGGCTGGCCCACAACTGGACTTCCGAAGTCCACAACTTTACCAAATTTTATCCGATTTCAAAGTGGCATACCTCTAAAGACTCGAAATTTGATTCTCAAAAAATCTGCATCAAAATTTTCCATTTTAGCGTTCGTCCAATTTTTGACCAATTTTCATGTCATTTATTTCCAAGTTTCCGATGTGTTGTTAAAAGGTGGCCCATAACTGGACTTCCGAAGTCCATAACTTTACCAAATTTTATCCGATTTCAAAGTGGCATACCTCTAAAGACTCGAAATTTGATTCTCAAAAAATCTGCATCAAAATTTTCCATTTTAGCGTTGGTCCAATTTTTGACCCATTTTCATGTCATTTATTTCCAAGTTTCCGATGTGTTGTTAAAAGGTGGTCCACTACTTGACTTCCGAAGTCCACAACTTTACCAAATTTTATCCGATTTCAAAGTGGCATACCTCTAAAGACTCGAAATTTGATTCTCAAAAAATCTGCATCAAAATTTTCCATTTTAGCGTTGGTCCAATTTTTGACCCATTTTCATGTCATTTATTTCCAAGTTTCCAATGTGTTGGTAAAAGGTGGCCCATAACTGGACTTCCGAAGTCCATAACATTACCAAATTTTATCCGATTTCAAAGTGGCATACCTCTAAAGACTCGAAATTTGATTCTCAAAAAATCTGCATCAAAATTTTCCATTTTAGCGTTGGTCCAATTTTTGACCCATTTTCATGTCATTTATTTCCAAGTTTCCAATGTGTTGTTAAAAGGTGGCCCATAACTGGACTTCCGAAGTCCATAACTTTACCAAATCGAAATTTGATTCTCAAAAAATCTGCATCAAAATTTTTCATTTTAGCGTTGGTCCAATTTTTGACCCATTTTTATGTCATTTATTTCCAAGTTTCCAATGTGTTGGTAAAAGGTGGCCCACAACTGGACTTCAAAAAAAAAATTTCATTTTAGCTTTGGTCCAATTTTTGACCCATTTTCATGTCATTTATTTCCAAGTTTCCGATGTGTTGTTACAAGGTGGCCCATAACTGGACTTTCGAAGTCCATATCTTTACCAAATTTTTAAATATAATTAATTTATATTCGTAACTAATATAACTATAATTTCGATTAGTCGTGAACATAACAGTTGTAATTCCAGGATTTTACAAATTGCTCATGCTTTTTTGTTGGTACTTTTTCTGAAGCATAAAGAAAAACTCAAATCAACTTTGGCTACTGACCCAAA
Organism: Drosophila rhopaloa; assembly: GCF_018152115.1. NCBI lineage: Eukaryota > Metazoa > Arthropoda > Insecta > Diptera > Drosophilidae > Drosophila > Drosophila rhopaloa. Next base: position 9,184,414 of record NW_025335123.1, on the reverse strand, counting down.
GCCATTTTCAATTGGCTCAAAAAAGTAGTTGAATAAACAAGGCTTTGATCGATTTTGATTACTTTCCTCTGGGGTCATGGGTTTGATGGGTTTGAGCTCCTTTTTTTTAATTGCCGTTTGCTTGGCACTGCAGTGTGGGATATTTATGATAATTTACGCAATCAGGCAGTAATTTTTTGTGTGTGCTCTGAACTTGATTACGGTGCGCTGCCGGCGGGAAATTCTAGAACGGCAAACGAATCGTTTGAAGCCCTTCATAGTTCAGTGGTTTCTGCAGTCCTGCAGCCAAAAGGGAATCGGAGCGACCAGAGAGGAAGGACTCGAATGGGAACCCATGCACCAGACATGGTATCGCAACGGGGCCCCACATCCACTGGGGGAAATCCAAAGAGCTCACAGCGGATGGCATCCCATTTCGTTTTGTCGATTGCGTTAGAAAGCGGTGGTTGGAGGTGAAGCCCCCATCACATGTTGCCCGGCGATACCAAACTGGCATATTGGGGTGCTCTTTTACTAACTTTAAGACTGCACTTTAATGAAACAGGTTATAAATTAGTATTCATTTTATTCTTATCAAAATTAATGCCATTGATTTGGGAAGTGATGAAAGTATCTTAAGGGGTAGAATTTCAAAATTATAAAACAAACGAGTGCATATATAAAATATTGTCTTGCTATGTAAGAAATAGCACTTTTAATTCTTTTGGTTGCTTAGAATTATGGCATAAAAAAATGATGTTTTTAAAGTCCTTGGAGGTACAATTTTGTAATCCGAGTTGGAGGCACCCTAACCACGTGAATAGTGGCTGCCCCGCAGCCACTAACCCGCCGCTTTGTGTATTCTCATCTGTATTTTTTTTCGGATCCTTGCAGCTGCGGGCAGGAAACGCGCGTCATTCCGCGCATCCTGCAACTGCGCTCGCACTGGCTGAAGTCCGAGAAGGAGTCGCTCCGCCTGCAGGAGGCCGGCATCACCAAAGAGGTCATGAACAGTGCCATCGCGCAGTTCTGTCTGGAAATCATCGCCAAGCACGGCGAGCCGGCGCCGCGCTTATGCAACAAGGATCCGTTGACGCTGAAAATGGGCTCCTATGTCATCGAGCTTTTTCCGAACGTAAGCACCCGCAGCGATACAGTTTACCCATTCCTGCACTTCCTACCATCATACCATCCCACCCGCACACACACTCAGCCCACTAAAACATAACAATATCAATGCCGTTCACATTAAACATATCTGATGTCACAGAAATCTTTCTTTGCGTCATTAAAAATTAATAAGAAATTTAATTTTTAGGGATTTAAAAATATTTTAAAAGTACATGGAGATACCTGTGTAACAATGAGAATTAATAAAGAAAACTCACCTGCCGATTTTGTTGTCCAATAAACATTAAATATTAATAAAAAACAAGAAAGGAAAGCTAACTTCGGGCGGAGCCGAAGTTGATATACCCTTGCAGAATATTATATACATTATATTCTCCAAAATTATTCATATGATGCATTCTTAATACTCATAAAAAATCCCAACTTCCTAACTTTAAAAACACCAAAGTTATGGCATTTCCAATCGTTCAGTTATATGGCAGCTATAGGATATAGTCTGCCGATCCTTATGAAATTTGATAGGTCGGATTGATTGTTCAAAAATAAAACACGTAGAAAATCTCAACTTCCTAACTTAACAAACACCAAAGTTATAGCATTTCCGATCAATCAGTTGTAAGGCAGCTATAGGATATAGTCGGCCGATCCTTATGAAATTTGGTAGGTCGGATTGATTGGCTAAAAATAAAACCCATAGAAAATTCCAACTTCCTAACTTTACAAACACCAAAGTTATGGCATTTCCGATCAATCAGTTATATGGCAGCTATAGGATATAGTCGGCCGATCCTTATGAAATTTGGTAGGTCGGATTGATTGGCTAAAAATAAAACCCATAGAAATTTCCAACTTCCTAACTTTACAAACACCAAAGTTATGGCATTTCCGATCAATTAGTTATATGGCAGCTATAGGATATAGTCGGCCGATCCTTATGAAATTTGGTAGGTCGGATTGATTGGCTAAAAATAAAACCCATAGAAATTTCCAACTTCCTAACTTTACAAACACCAAAGTTATGGCATTTCCGATCAATTAGTTATATGGCAGCTATAGGATATAGTCGGCCGATCCCGGCCGTTCCGACATATATACTGCGTGCAATGGAAAGAAGGGTGTGTGCAAAGTTTGAACTCGATAGCTTTAAAACTGAGAGACTAGTTTGCGTAGAAACAGACAGACGGACAGACGGACAGACGGATAGACGGACATGGCTATATCAACTCAGGAGGTGATCCTGATCAAGAATATATATACTTTATAGGGTCGGAGATGTCTCCTTCACTGCGTTGCACACTTTTGACCAAAATTATAATACCCTCTGCAAGGGTATAAAAACTCTATGACGGCATGGATTTTCCAAAATATTAGATCTAATTTATTGAAAACATTTGTAAGTCACACAAAAAATGACAAAAAAGAAACAAAACCTTTTATTTTACACTTATTAAAAGCGACATTTTGGTACTGAAAATACTAATACAATATCTTAAAATGTCAAATAAAATTTAATAAAACAATTTTTTCCCGTGAACTTCTGGTTGTTACAGGCTAAATTCCTTTTCATGGTGCGCGACGGCCGAGCGACAGTTCATTCGATTATATCGCGCAAGGTGACAATCACCGGCTTCGATTTGAGCAGCTACCGCCAGTGCATGCAGAAGTGGAACCACGCCATCGAGGTGATGCACGAGCAGTGCCGGGACATTGGCAAGGACCGCTGCATGATGGTGAGTCCTGGCCATCTGGCCACCTAGCCCCCTGCTCACCTAGTCACCCAACTCAATCAATGCTGATTAACTTGGTCTGGGTGCTGCAGTACGACGCAGGAAATTGAGCGAAATGACTTCTAAATTCCATTTGATGGCTGGTCTAAAAATTATTGTTGTTCACAGTTGTCACCTGGAAATTAAAAAAGTTGTTCAGTGCTTTAAAAAGTTCAAAGGCTTTTTTAAAACTACTATTTTAGTTATTTATATTTAGCATTTAATTGTCAAGAGGAACCTCTTAAAGTAATAACAACAGCATTTATTATACCCTTGCAGAGGGTATTATAATTTCAGTCAAAAGTTTGCAACGCAGTGAAGGAGACATTTCCGACCCTATAAAGTATATATATTCTTGATCAGCTTTACCAGGAGAGTCGATCTAGCCATGTCCGTCTGTCCGTCTGTCCGTCCGTCTGTCCGTCCGTCTGTCCGTCCGTCTGTCCGTCTGTCCGTCCGTTTCTACGCAAACTAGTCCCTCAGTTTTAAAGCTATCTGCTTGAAACTTTCCCAAAAGTTGTCTTTCTATTGCAGGTAGTATATAAGTCGGAACGAGCCGGATCGGGCCACTATATCGTATAGCTGTCATATAACTGAACGATCGGAAATGCCATAACTTTGGTGTTTTTGAAGTTAGGAAGTTGTAATTTTCTATGGGTTTTATTTTTGGCCAATCAGTCTGAACTATCAAATTTCATAAGGATCGGGCGACTATATCCTATAGCCGCCATATAACTGATTGATCGGAAATGCCATAACTTTGTTGTTTGTAAAGTTAGAAAGTTGGGATTATCTATGGGTTTAATTTTTCGCCAATCAATCCGACCTACCAAATTTCATAAGGATCGGCCGACTATATCTTGTAGCTGCCATATAACTGAACGATTGGAAATGCCATAACTTTGGTGTTTTTAAAGTTGGGAAGTTGGGATTTTTTATGAGTATTAAGAATGCATCATATAAATAATTTTGGAGAATATAATTTACAGAATATTCTGCAAGGGTATATCAACTTCGGCTCCGCCCGAAGTTTGCTTTCCTTTCTTGTTTACAAATAATTTTGTTTATTCGTTTGTCTATAGTACTCGTATTCTTACTTATTGAATTTATTGGTTTAGGAACAGTTTTTAGTTCTTATTTGTGAACTATATGTAGTAACTGCTAATTTACTATTACCTCTGTCAGGTCTACTATGAACAACTGGTCCTGCATCCGGAGGAGTGGATGCGAAAGATCCTAAAATTCCTGGACGTGCCATGGAACGATGCGGTGCTGCACCACGAGGAGTTTATCAACAAACCCAATGGCGTGCCGCTGTCCAAGTAAGCCGAAAGAAAGGATACCCATTGTTCTGAATGCATAATTTATAACTTACCAAATCGCAGGGTGGAACGATCATCGGACCAGGTAATCAAGCCGGTAAACCTGGAGGCGATGTCCAAGTGGGTCGGCCAGATACCCGGCGACGTGGTGCGCGACATGGCCGACATAGCGCCCATGCTGTCCGTGCTTGGCTACGATCCGTACGCGAATCCGCCGGACTATGGTAAGCCAGATGCATGGGTGGAGGACAACACGTTGAAGGTAAGGTGCAACTCCGTCGGTTCCCGAATGCAAAACAAACTCAAAACACTTCGAATCAGCCACTTTTCATGTTACCACTTTACCACCTCATCCTAGCACACCAGTGATGTCCTGGCATCCTAGTTCAAATAATAATTTATTTTCTAAAATACTTGTAGTCTGAATTGCATGTACATTTATATTTTTATAGACACTCTGTTTTCTAAATCGTTTTCTCTTTCCAATTTGTTTAAATATTGTTTAATACACGTATACACAAAAGCACATTGTTGATGCAAGTAGAACATTCACCATTTCTTTCTTTGTTTTACGTAAGTCACTAGCTTCAAAAAAATAAAAATATTTAGAGTTAGTTTAGGTATTATTTCAAAGTTCAGTTTAAATTTCCAATGCTTTATTAATTAAAATTTGTGCTACGCATGCAAATTAAAACGAGTGTATGTGAGGGGAATCGTATTATCCAATTTGTTGGATACTTTCTTATTTTATTAATTCTCAGATAATCAAAACAGACAAAACAACAAAATATTGTAGTTAAAGGATCTTTAAAAAGGACACACTTCTCCAGAATTTGGTTTTATTGGCATCACTGTCAAACACAGGCAATTTCACTTCATCCTTATAACACCACCACCCACTAGAACCCCCCACTTGAGTCCTTTGTTTTTGTTGCTTGCCATTTTCCCAGGCTCTTGTTATCTTTCACCTTTTCCTTTGGCTCTGGGCCGTTCCAGTTGCCTGTGTCATTGGCATATTTTGCACTTCCCTGCATTTCCCTCTCACATATCCCTATATGGTGTTTCACCAACCCACCGTCCAAATCCCCCCCCTCCCCCACTTACATCACACATTGTGCAAGGTTTTTTATCCTTCTACTCGATTTCGTTTTGTATGTGCGATTTGTGTTTTGCTTGTTTGTTTTGTATTTTGCACTTTGCCTTCTCGTTTGTTGGTTGCACCCAGCGATTTTCCTTCTTTTTTTGTCCCATTTGCCTTTTTTTGTATTATTCTTTTTCCAGCTACTTTGATTCATATATGGGTTGGGGTTACAAAGCCGTGAAACTGAAAGGAATATCATTGATCACGATGATGATGGGGATTCGATGGTCACGTGGTGGTGCCATTTATTGACGATGTTATGCACATTGCGCGCGCAAAAAGATAAAAAAAAACTATTTGTAGCATGTTCGGTTTTTATTTGACTCTCCTGAAATAAATGGGTAAATATGAATTTAATCGAAATATAGTAGTCCATCGAGGGCAAGCCGAAAAATATGTTGTTTTTCACAGCAAAATGGACGAGCTATCGGAAAATAAATATAATTTCATTATTTAATTAGCCCTTTCCGTCGCATATTTTTCGCACGCATTTTTATTAAGTTTGACATTTTTGTTTATTGTCAAGGGTTTTAAAAAAGTTGATTTTATTATTTATTTAACGAGCTTCCAAAAGGAATTATAGGTCTCAACAACGATTTTCGTTAATAAAACAATATGGCCGATGAAATAATTTGTTTTGTTTGGTTTGTGTTTCTGATGAAATATTTAAACAATTCAATTTATTTCTTCAGTTGATATTACAGTTACTAGTGTGAATTACACGTTTGTTTTATATAATAATTAATATTATATTATAGAATATCTCACATAGGAAGAACAAGTTACGAGTGTGATTGTTTTTCTGAATGTTACAAAATATTCCATTAAATAATACAATATTGGGGATTGTAATATTCAAAAACGTTACAATAAAATTTAAAGTTCTAACAGTTTATTTTCCAAAACAGTAAATTACATAGTCGCGTTATAATATTTATTTATAGACTTTGGTTTTTCTTTTTTCTGAATAACCTTGATTTACATAGCCTTTGTTATTATAACCTTACTTACAGGAATAGTTCAGTAAATTATTAAAATTTAATTAATATTCACAGTTTGCTTGACTCTCTTGTCTTTTCCCACAGAATATAATTAGTATTCATAATGTGGGCAAAGAATAAAAAGCGTTGCCTGGTTACTTCCTTTCAAGACACTGATTATTATTGGGCCAACAGCTGTCGTCGCTAGCTGGCCAACGGAATTTTCGACTAACGTGTAATTAAATTTAATTTTCGGTTAACTTGGCCGTTTTTACTGACCTTTCACCCCGGGTCCCCTCCATTTTCCTTTTTTTTTTGCCGTCAGCAGCTGCTGTCTCTGTTTGCAAGTGCATCCTGCTGAGTTATGTCCGGCGCAGCGACGCGTTAAATTAGCTGCTAATTAATTAGTCCACTCCGCGTTACTCCGCACTACTCGACTCGAGTGGCGTTAAGTTAACTCAAGTTGAGTTATCTCTGCGCTGATTTTTTCCTCGTTTTTTCCTTCACATATTTGTTTGTTCTGGCGACCAGCTAAAGGAGTTTCTCATAAACTTAAATTGCCCCTGCGAGTCGAGATACCTATACAAAATAAAGTGGATAGCAATTCGTTTTTTACACCTTTTGCCTTTTTTCGCCCCCCAATTACTTTAAATTGCTTTGCTATTTTTTTCTGACCTTGAGCTCGGCTAAAGAAGGTTTTAATCAATTAAATGGGTAATATAAACAATAAAACTAACTTGATTGGCAGCTGGAATTAAAAAAGAAAGAATATATTCAAATAATTGTTGGATGCTTATGTGGCCTTTTTGTATAGGTTTTAAAATCTTTTAACTTAATTAATTCATGTTTAAGCTTTTCCTACGGTATAACCCATTGAATAACGGACGCTCAATAGTGTAAATTCTTTTTAATTAGACCAACTCATAGATTATAACATTTAGATTAAGTTAAACCTTTTTTGCAGTTTGCAGGGCAGTGAAGGCACATTTCCGACCCTATAAAGTATATATATATATTCTTGATCAGCATCACCCCTCAGTTTTTAAGTTATTTGGAATATGTCTTCTTTTTGTTGCAGGTGGTATATATATATATATATATATATATATATATATATATAGTATATAGGTCGCATGTCATATAACTTCCATAGGAACGATTGGGACAAAATGGGAAATAAAAAGGGAACGATCAATAAATGTATCGGAAAATCGACCTAGCTTCATTCTTTTGAAGCATCATAATCATAACGTATAATATTAAATTTTAGTAACAACTGCAAGGGAATATAAACTTCGGCTTGCCAAAGCTTGATTTTTTTCATTTTTATTATAAGCTTGTTTTATTTTTACCCTGTTGACTTTGGCACTCGTTATGTTGGCACTTTTTTGCTCGTTTTTTTTTTTAATAAAATATTTTATCATGTGAAGTGTCACATAAACTAAGGAAGCGATGTTGAAAAATGAAAATTTTCTCTCGATTTACTGAATATTCGTTGGCCTATTTTTCGATGCCACCAGTGGTTTTTTGGTATTCTATGATGTCCCCGATTTTGTGCGTTTTTTTCACTGTCACAGGGACACTTTCTGTTTGACAGTTGCAATTGCAATGTTTCCGCGCTACTGCCGTCGATGGGCGGCATCTGCGGAGGGGGCATGATGGCATAAGTGGCAATTTATACATGCATGCCACCGGCACACGTATGAAGATGGGGGGCTTTATGCCCAACAGTGCCGGACAAAGTTAAGTCAACTTTCGCAATCCCCGCCAGCCTGACAGGCATTCGATCCCATACCAACCCCAATCCCAAACCCTTTTTCCTGATGCCACACCGGTCAGTTATGCCATTCCCCCCGCAGCCACGCGACGTGCCACGCAATTAATATCAATTGAAAGTCTGCCAATTTCATTATTTTCCTTAATTTATGTTAATGGCAAATATTTTAATTAATTGACGGCTCTGCGCCGCAACGCGCCCCCATTTCCGTTTATCGGGAGAGGTGTCTGCAAACATTAAATATTTTAAACATATTTGCATATTTAATATTTATGCAAAAATTAAAAAGCGAACGCCAGTTGCAGCGGGAAAATTAAAATCAAATAACGAAACGTTAATACCCTGAGGTGGAGGGAAAACAGAAGGCGAAAAGGAAAATACTGAGGGAGTTGAACGAAAACCGCACAAAGAAAGAAAATGTTGTGAAAATTACGCTCGCGCTGTAAAAACAAGAGGTTTTCTGCGGGTACGTTTGCATAGCGAAAGATAAACAGAAATCAAATGAAAATCTAAAATATTTAACGAGCAAAGGAATGGAGGAATTAAACGAATTTGTTTATTGAGAGTAATCGCAAAAATCTGAAAGGATGCATAAATCTATTAAAGGTAACAAGATTCTAAGTCATTTGCGAGTAAAGTAGTTTTGGAACATTAATATCAGTTAATGAGCAAAGAATCCATTCGAAATTTTGACCTTAAAGTTAAAAAAAATTCAACTTGTAATAATGTTTGCATCTCAACAACAGGATTCGTGTTTATCCTCATGGCCAAGGGAAACTTATTGGCTTTTGAATATTTCTTTTCTTTTAATAATTCCTATTAAAAAAATCATAGATTTAAAAATAATCAGAATAGCAATTTTCTAACCTTTTAATTTTTACAAAACGTTTGCGTGCTAAAAATTTTATTGTAACCGTATTAAAATTTAGCACAACGAAATCTATTAGAAAAGTATACTGTTTTTAAAACCAAGGGGGTGCCAAAAGAAATACAAAAATATAAACGAGAAGCAAATATAGCCAATGAATTTTTGGAACTCTTTGTCTTGCAACTTTTTGCACTTTAATTTGCACACTGCGACGTCGCAAAGTTGAACAACAATGTGTTGTGCCCAAAGTTTTCGCTTTGACTGCCACTCAAACGATGTTTTAACATTTTGCCACCGAAACGGGCAGATGTTTGCTAATGGTGTACGGTATATTGTGCGGCGGTTGCAGCAGCAACATCGGCCAAAATGAGGGGGCCATCAGCAACAGCTGCAGTTGCATGGGAAATACACGATTCCATTGCTTTGGTAGCAGCCATATATGTTTATTTACGCAGAAATGCGCCCATTATGAGTGGATTAATTTGAATACGGATTTGGTTTTGTCTACTTTCAGCTAAAGGCCAATCGAATGCTGTGGGAGAGTAAGGCCAAGGAAATGATGCACATGTCCAGCGAGGATGAAAACTCCAACACCATCATCAACAATAGCAACAATAAGGATAACAACAATAATCAGTACACAATCAATAAAATTATACCAGAACAACACAGCAGACAGCGGCAACATGTACAGCAGCAACATCAGCAACATCTGCAACAGCAGCAGCAACAAGAACAACATGAGCAAACTAAGGAGGAGACCGAGTCGGGAAGGGAAACGGAACCGGATCGAGAACAACAATTGTTGCATCAAAAGCCAAAGGATGTCATTACGATAAAGCAGCTGCCATTAGCCGGCAACAACAATAACGAGAACCCCATGGCGGATACATGATATCCGCACATACCCATAAGACTGCCGCGTGGCAAGCATTGAACCTGGGACCTTGGCTGCCGATAAGGATAACGATAATGATAACTGTTGCTGCTGCTAGAAACCCAATTTTAAATTGTATTAGCTGGGACATATACACGCTTGATATGTGTATATGCATATGATGTATTTGTATTAATGCTTCTTAAATTTACCAAAAAAAAACACACTAAACAAAAGTAGTTAAACCTCCACAGAACGTTTCGTGACGAAAAGACTTAAAGTTGCAGGGAGAAATGCCAATTTAACAGCCGCCACCCTCCCCCTTGAATACATAATAATTTAATTTATGCGTTAATATCTCTTAACTGGATTTACCTTAATGTGGGCTGGGCGTTGAATTATTTAATTTATTGTGCAATGAATTACTTCACTTGCTTCCCTTGGTCATTTTAATGGTCATTGCATTAGCTACTACCTTAATTACCAGCTAATCGTATTCAGTTGATAAAGTACTTAATTGAAATATTGCATTAATGTAATTTAGTTAAAGCATTGACTTAATGCAATTTATATTCTAATTTAAAAGCGACTTATATCTGACAGTCTAATTTTTAATCAAACAGTTGGCATTAACCCTTTCCTCGGCGTCATACAGTCAAGAAACGCACTGTGTGCCTAAATCTTAATTAATGTGTTGCGTGAAGAAAAGAAAGCCAAGAAAGAACAAGGCACAATTGCAATATTGAATATGCAGGAAAGTCATTGCAGGCACTCACCGACCCCCTCTACGATATAATTCAGAAATTTTTCATTTATTTTAGATGTCTTAAGCCTTTTTTTGTACGAATGTTTTTTTGAGAGACTTGAGTCGGTTTATCACTTAGAAACACTTTTTTTTTGTATCGGTAATTGTGTATATAAAATATAAATATTTAAAGTACGTTTCCCACTTATCGAATGAATCTCTAGCTGAACTTTGTCATTGTGGTCTAGGAAACTTTATAGGTTTATATGGGGTACATAAAAATAGATCCTTAAGCACTGTTTATAGTTTGCAAAACGGTAGAGCAAAACAAAACGAAACCCATTTAGAAGTGTTGAACCTTTAACGAAAAGAGCTTTTAAGATGTTTAGTTAAATAACCATAATCGCATATGAAATATTTGCAGCTAATGACAAAAGAAAAAAAGACGTGAACTAGTATAGAAATAATACATTTTTGTAAACTTTTTTTTTGTGTTGCAATAAATTGACTGAATGTAAAGAAAACCAATCTAATTAAACCATATATAAATGTATAACTTAAACTGAATGTCTAAATGTATATGAAGGTTAAATAGATTTTAAATGTTTATGTGTGCGTGAATGTGAGAGAAGAATAAGAAAAGTTAGCTAAGCTTAATCATTTGGTCTATAAAATGTACTTCAAATTCAAATGGTCATAATATATTTCTTTGGTAGAACGAGGAAAGCAACGAATGCACCCTTTTGAACAGACTGTACTTGCATTAAAAATAATTTTACCATGACCATGCACAAAAGTAGCTCTTTTTGACAGACTGCTTCAATTTGATGTTGAATTAAAACATTAATATGTGTCAAATTTTAAACAAACTATACTTTCATTTAAAAACATTTCCATCTCACTCAGCCATTTGAATTTGAAGTGGGTTTTTCTTGGTTATAACCATACATTTTTTTTAGCAGGAAGGAGATCCTTGCACACAGACACACACTCACACAGACACACGAGCCTTGTCCGTCCTAACTGCTGTGTGTGTGCGAACGGGATGGATAAATTATGTACTTACTTGCCGTTAGCTTTGCGCTCAAAGAAAACTTTTCGAATGTTTGTTTTTGTGTTTAATTTTAATGATATGAAATGAGAATTGCTGACAATAATTAAGAAAAAATGATTGCTTAGAGGAAATTAAAGTTTATTTGATGGTGGCGATGAGAAATCCCGCTTGCTAATAGCTAAGAGAATCAAATGAAAAAAGTCAACCGTAAAGAAGGAAAGTTTATATAAATGTGTTTTTGTGTAGTCACCGTGTATTTCGCAATTATAAAATCTAGTTTTGTGATTGGTGAACGCATGGGATATGTACACTATATTTAAAATATAAATGTGGTAATTGTGAAACGTAAACTATTTTTGCTAGCTATTAAGACGCATTTTTTTCTCAGTTTTACCCGTGTATTTATGTAATATGTATAAATCTCTTAATATACATGTACCATATATATTGTAACATTTTTTTGTGTGTGGAAATTCTGCAGTTAGGACAGGAATCCGAACACCGATGTTGAGGAACTAACGATCTACTTGCAGCTGACAGACAATCAGAGCTCAAAGGAACTATACATTACACTAAACTGCACCCTTCCAGTAACCCCAAAATTATACCCACCCGTCGACCCTAAATAAAACGTATTTAGCCAATTGTAATCCACGAATATAAGTTAACTGTACGCTGCAAAGATCCGATATGAAATGATTTAATTCTAATCACGAAACACTTTCTGTGTGCAGTTGGTAGCCTAAGATAATTGTACAATATTGAAATGATAACGACATCCCGGCAACAGATAAATGAAGAATCAATATAATATATATACATATATATATACGAAATTATACTATACAAGAAAACAAAAATAAATCAAACGAGGAAACAATAAAAGTTAAACATAAATATAAACTTATGCATACGAAAAAGTTTTAATTATAGTTGTTTTTTTTATGGTTGGAGGAAATTTTGAGGTTTGCTTATAAAAATTGTGTGTGCAATCATCGTACTAGTTAAAAATAGAACATAATGCAACCTATTTATGTTTAAAATTTTCGAAATGTTCACTTTAACTTCTTCGACGATTTGCTTACAATTTCGCATTAAATCCGCTTTACACATCCTCTATTCCGCATCAAATTTCTGAAAGCGGCTGCGACAGGAAATAAAAAATTAAATCAAAAGGCCCTGCTGCCTTCCAAGGCCCTTTTTTATTTCTAATATTCTACTGGCCAAAAGTATTTTAGAGAGAGAGTATTTTAAAGAGCATGTAAGTTTAAATGTTTCCCGCAAAGAATTCATGGTTGCACGGAAAAAAAATCGGCAATCGACTATGGTATATTTATGGTAGTTTTGTCTATTTGCCGGATGGAATATTATCAGCGTTGCGAGAGGCGGTCTCACTGCAACCTGAGTTGTTCCCACGGTCCGAATTGAATCTTTGATTTTTCCGACAAAGAAAATGCAGAAAAGCTAAAAGAGGAAAGGAAAAGCCAACTGACTGATTACCAACTAGCCCAGCACGATTAGCTGAGGCGTTTTTCCGTCCGGGGAAAGCGAGGAAGTCGTTGTTTTCGGGGCGGCGTCCCCCCCGCAGAGCGAGATAGCAAGAGAGGGAGGAGGAGAAGCAGGATCTGGAGGATATATATAAATAATGACCACCCAGCGGACGCAGGCGAGGAATCCGGGCAATGCCGATTCTGACTATGAGACACTGATGCAGCGTCTCCACATCGGAGGCGGGGGCGGAGGCGGAGTCCATGGGGACGGAGGCGTGGTCATGAGAAGCTACCAGCGCTCGCCCATCGCCATCGATAACTTCCTGCAGGAAAGCCAGCAGCAGCAGCATCAACAGATGCACCACCTCCACCAAAACCAGGACTACAAGCTGTACGAACGCGGTAACATCATAGCCGCCTCCAAGTACGCCACGCCCCGTGCGGTGGAGCAGCTGCAGCAGCACGCCCACAATGGGAGTGCCCAAATCTATGCACCCACCGCTCAAATTTTGGGCCAGCGGATTGCCCCTCAGAAACACTCGCCGGTGTACGAGAACCTCGAGTTTTACGGCCAATTCGATTCAAACCACAAGAGAGCCCAGCCCCAGAGTCCCGGGAGCAGGCAGAGCGCCATGCTCAACGATTATCTCCTGATGCAGCCCATCGGTGCAGGACGATTTGCTCACACGCCGGTGCCAGAGAACCCGGGCTCTGGATTGGGAGGAGGAGCAGCAGCCAGAGGACCAGGAGGGCCCCCACCAGGACGATCTGTGGCCTTGGGACCAACTGGCGACCTGGAGGAGCACGCAGCGCCGATCTACGAGAACATCATTCCCCATTCCGGGCAACGTGCTCAGCCACAGGCCTCGCCGGCCACCGCCACCATGTACCAGGAGATGCAGCCCACGTCCAACTCCTCGGGCGGATCCTCCACGGTCGGCCTGGATCTCAATGCGCTGCTGGCCTCGCCCATGCACCAGCGCAGCATCAGCAGCAATACGGCCAGTTCCAGCTCTTTGGGATCGCCCACTCAGAGATATAGAAATCTATCGCTGCCCAGCCATCTGAGTCCCGTGCCCACGGCACAATCGGTGGCAAAACTGCAGCAGCACACCCCCATTAAGTCGCCCGCTGGCGCCATCAATGTCTCCGTGAATCCCAATTACATAGAGGACATAAACAGCTCCGACTACGTGTGCATGACGGCGAATCTGCACAGGAATACGGCAGCGGGTCTGGCCACGGGCAGGGCGGCAGCAACGGGAGCCACTGCCCAGCGAACGGTCCAGGAACCAGCAATGATATCGTCCTCCCTGGCCATGGGAATGGCCACCGCAGCGGCGCCAGCCACATCCAGTGCATCGGCCACAGCAGCACAACCACCATCCAACGCCTCCTTGAGAGCCACGCCCATCGCGATGACAGCTCCTCTGGCAGTGGCCACATCGCCCACGCCTTCGCAGGGCAGCACAGGTGAGCAAATCTGTTCCAGAAACAGAAGCGGTTCTTCATGTTTAGTGATGGGAAATTCAATGTATTGTCTTGCACCTAGGTATGGTATAGAGTACTACAAATATCAATCAATACCTAGATACATCCCATCACTGCTCATTCCATTCCACGTTGTATTAATCAAACTAATAAATCCAAACGTTTTCCCCCACTAAAAAATGCTTGCACGCAGCCGTTAATGCTGCCTTGAAACCCAGGAGAGGTAGGAGGGGCTAGGTTTCGTTTCCCAAAAGGGGTTGGGTCCCAGTTGGGTTCCGTTTGTGTCATCACTCATCGCTCAATCATAAACCGGTTGTCGGGGCGACAAACTTTGGTCAAACGGTTGCCGCTAACCGGTTTATTTTCAAGTCCTTTTCCCGAACCGATTCACATAAAATTGAAACTGTTTCGAAAGCATTAATCGGTCAAAAATTACAGCAAACACTTCACATTTGAAATTGAAATGCATGTACAAGGGTGAAACAGAAATCTCTTCGATTTTTAAAACATACAAATGTATGATGTACATTAAAATTACAACTCAACCGAAGAGATTTCTATATCACTATCGAATTAATTTTGACAATATTTAAAAAAAAAACATTTTGTACACGGCAACAAAAGTTTATCTTCATATTTTATTATTTAAAAATCGAATCGTAATGAAACAGTTAAATTAATTTTAAAAATAGTTATTTAGTAATGTGCTTTTAAATACAAAATATATAACAACAAAATTTATTTTTCTTTCTAAAATTTGTTGAGCCTTTACTGTTTTATTTTTAGTAATGATACGTTGCAGTTTTCGTTACTTATATCATCATTTTAAATCTAACCACTTAAGTAATTCTATTATTCTATTTATTTTTTGTTCGAGACATTTAATAACCCTATAATCATTTGCTTTAGAAGTCTTTCTTTCCGAATACACCCGTATATTTTTTTTTTATCGGTGACTAAGCCAACATAAGTCTTACTTGCCAACCCAAATCAAAAGCATGACCTAATATTTACCTCGTACTCTGACAGGTCTCACAAAGAATCTGCTGCCGTACAGCGTCACCCCACCGCGTCCGGCTGGCCCGACGGAGGCGCAGCGCAAGATCGAGGAGCTCACCCGGCAGCTGGAGGAGGAGATCGAGCAGAGCGAGGAGCACGGCGAATACTTTGGTATATATGAATCACTTAGTCATTATCAACACTCTATAATGAAATGTTCAACCATTGTTAGGCATTTGCCACACCTGCGGCGAGAAGGTGAAGGGTGCCGGGCAGGCCTGCCAGGCAATGGGTAATCTTTATCACACCAACTGCTTCATCTGCTGCTCCTGTGGACGCGCGCTAAGAGGCAAGGCCTTCTACAATGTGCATGGACGGGTCTATTGCGAGGAGGATTATATGGTAAGAATATTGTTGTAGTCTAGTCGGAATTCAAAAATAACGATTTTTACATATCAAGCTCTTCTTATTTACATCAGGATTTTTAGCCGATAGGGCAGTACTCCTTAAAATTTTTGCACTTCATTGAAAAATCGACCCCATTTCTTTACAGATTTTCTGAATGTTATAAAAAGAAAAAAATCTTGATTCCCCTTATTGCTTAAATAAAATTGTATCGACACTTTTTTGATACAATGAACTTTTTAGTTACATTTCCTTTATTTTTTTTCAATCTCGATAGTGAGCTCAATACAAATTTAATTGTGTAACCACCAATTTTCTGCATATAATGATCTGAAAGCTTAGAGTTGATTAAAACTTGAGACAAATCAAAATCAACAAACATTTCAAAAGTAAAAAATCGTTATTTTTGCTTCCTGACATATATAAATTTTTTCTTTTGTTACTTATTATTTTACTAACATTATTTAATAATAATAAGAATTCATTGTTGCAGTATTCGGGCTTCCAGCAGACGGCGGAGAAGTGCGCCATCTGCGGCCACTTAATAATGGAGATGGTTCGTACTGCCCATTCTTATCCATCCCGCTCTAAATGAGGCGCTCACATTGGTTTCGTACTCTCTCTCTCTTGCAGATCTTGCAGGCCATGGGCAAGTCGTATCACCCGGGGTGCTTCCGGTGCTGTGTGTGCAATGAGTGCTTAGATGGGGTGCCCTTCACCGTGGACGTGGACCACAAGATTTACTGCGTCAATGACTACCACCGAATGTTTGCGCCCAAGTGCGCTAGCTGCGGCAAAGGTGAGCCTATATATTGTACCTGCGTATTTTCGGTGTTAATTAGTGTGCTCCCCAATCCAAACCAGGCATCACCCCCGTCGAGGGCACCGACGAAACCGTGCGTGTGGTATCGATGGACAAGGACTTCCACGTGGACTGCTACATCTGCGAGGAGTGCGGCATGCAGCTGACTGACGAGCCGGACAAGCGCTGCTACCCGCTGGACGGGCGCCTGCTCTGCCGTGGATGCCACCTGCAGCGTCTAGCACTGCAGTCCTCGCCGCATGCCCGTCACCAGGAGCCGGTCTGCGCCTCTTACCAGTACATGGGATAAGCTGTGCGCTCCGACCTCTCACATCCGACTGAGTATCGCGCACAAATCCAGACAAACTATCGCAATCAACTTATTCCACTTAACGATATTATCTTAAACAGACAGAAGTGAAAACAAATGCATTTATACGAAACGATCGCTAAGTTAGTGGTTTTTTATTTTTATGGCAGTGTTTAAGGATCTCCAATCGGATCTGTTAAAAACTATGTAATGGATTCCTGAAATATCTGAAAACTGGCAGCAACTGTTGGCAGTACTATTCTCATATATTAATGTGTTTCTCAAATGCCCTGGGGTGTTTCTGATACCTCTTGAGGTTTCTTAGCAATAGCAACGGTGTCTCAAAAAATGCAATAAATTATTTTATTCTGATTTGGCGGTCTTATGTATTATTTGGTTGCTATGGTTCATGTTTAAAAAATCCAGGTTGTTTCAAACACTTGTAAATTCTCAAGTGTCAAAACCAGTTTTACAACATTTGGATTCAAAGTTCCAAAAATGCTAGAGCATAATTATCTTTAAAATTAAAGTTCATTTTTTAATTAAAATGTAACCCAAAATTGAACACAAAATTTCTGTCAAGCATCTCAACATTATAACCTTGTTTTTTTCTTAACGTGAAAATCTGAATTTTGTTTCCCAAAAACTAAAACGTTGGAGCTTAGTTTTGGAGTGCTTTAAAGTATATTTAATAAAGCCAGATATTTTGCTGGCACCTCATTAGACATTTGTATTTAACGGCTTAGTGTTTTTAAACTCAACAATAAGAAAATATCCCAATCAGCTTATTTAAAAAGTGTTCAATATAATCTTAAACAAGCTAAACAAATGGATTTAAGCGAAACGATAGCTAATTGAGGGACTCAATGCGGCTGGTGCTAGTGCATAAGGATCTCCAGCTGGACGAGCCGCTGGTTGGTGGTCGATGGCATTCGGTACGGAACACTGGCCGCCATGTTGGTCAGTGCCTTGGCTCTGGCCCTTAACTGCCGCAGAACGGCCTCCTTGTTTTCGCTCTTAGTCTCGTCGCCGAAGACTGAACCTGACCCGCTGGTGCCCCTCTGGCTCACATACTCCCCGTAGACAATATCCATGGCGGCCAGCAGGATGTCAGGCAACACCTTAATGATTTCCGGGCCCATGCGCTTTAGGTTCGTCACACACTCGTCCACTTCGTAGGAGTTGGCGGGTATCAGCCTATTGTTGGCTAGTATTTCCGAGGCCAAACGCGATTCGCCCGCGTGGTGAAAATCGAAGAACTCCATTACCTGTGACAACACCGTATAGGTGACA
This sequence comes from Drosophila rhopaloa, assembly GCF_018152115.1. NCBI lineage: Eukaryota > Metazoa > Arthropoda > Insecta > Diptera > Drosophilidae > Drosophila > Drosophila rhopaloa. The sequence goes on along the minus strand of NW_025335123.1, from coordinate 9,165,984 downwards.
ATCACATGGGCCTCCACATCCGTTTTGCGCTCGGCCAGCGCTGCGTCCAGTCTTTTGGTAACGCCGCACAGCCGCTCCCGCATGCTTCCCGGTCGCGATTGCTGGTGGACCACCTGAGACAGCAAAGAGCACACCAGGCGCAGCGCCTTGTCCAGCTGGCCGGCGATGAAGTAGAGCTTGATGGCCGACTCGTAGTTGCTGCGTTTCGACAGCTCATCGCCCACCATCCCAGCAAGCGAGTACTTGTCGTAGTCCATTGTGTGGAACTCGGCGAAGATGCCGCTGGAAAAGAGAGAGAGGAACCCATTAGCTTATTGTTTGAAATAGGTGAAGAAATGACTTACCCTGTGAAGCGGAAGGAGTTGAACTCATCCTCGACTCCGAAGATCAGTTCTAGCATGCGGTCGTCGCAGTTCTCCACGAGCAGATCGCAGACACAGCTGAGCATCGCGTTGCTGCCATCCTCGGACTTGAAGTGGCGCAGCAGGTAGTAGTACTGCAGCGCCTGCTCAGTGTCCGACTGCTCGAAGCACTTGGCGTACATGACGATCAGCCTCACCAGATTTAGACGCTTCATTGGCGATGGGTCGTCGGGCTCGGAGCTCAGGAGCGGCTGCTTCACTGAACTGGGTGCTCCTAACATGGACAGCTCATTTAGGGCAATAGCCATGTGGACGGCGTGCGGCCGATTCGTCTCAGTGCGGGCCAGAAATTCGATGGCGGCCTCAAACTGACCGGTCAGGGCCAGGACCTGGAAGTAGAGCGGCGTCTTTTCGCGAGCATTAAAGTAGTTCTCGCCGTACTTGTCCAGGATCAGCGACTGCAGGCCGGCGTAGGTAAGCTGCTCGATGTTGTAGTCGCGCTTCTCCTGGCCGCGCAGAATGGACAGTTGCATCCACAGGAAGTCGTCGATGCTGCGCATCAGCTCCGCGTGCGAATCGTGCGGATCGCAAGCCAGCACGATAACGTAAACCTGAATGGCCAACGACAAAAACATATCATCAACTAATGCACCATATCAATTATAGACCCGATTACTCACCGCCTTTTTGTAGGGATCTGTGCAGACGTGGAGCTTGTTGTTATACTCCAGCTTCAGCTGACCTTCGATCTTTGCCGTTGAGGTATCCGTGTCGCCCATCTTCTGCAGCGTCATCAGCTTGAGGAGATCGGGGCAGACCCCCGATTCCTTGAGGTACTGCACAGCCGCTCCCAGATCGCCGCTCCGCAGGCTATAGTAAATCAGGGGCCACAACGGCCGGCCATTGCTCACGTCGTGCAGTCCGTAGAGGGATTGCGGCTGCTGGAAAGTTACGCCCACGTAGGAGCCCACCACGTTGTAGACATTGGGAATTCCACCGCGTCGGGCCAGAACCAGGTTCTGCTCGATAACCTTGTTCATATAAGTCTTATATCTGCGCTCTAAGTAGGTGCGCGCCTGCTGTATGAATTGCGGCGCCGTTTGGCGGCTCTTGATGGGATCGATGTTGCGCGACAGCGGCGTCACAGCGGTCATGAACTCCAGCACGTTCCACATTTCGGTCACGAGCGAATCGTCGAAGGAATCGTGGGACAAATGGGCAAAGGTCGACACCAAGTTGTTCCGCTGGCTGCCATTGATGACCGACTCGTTATAGGCGGTGATCTGTTTAGCGTACAGCTGCTGGATGACATTCATGCGGGAGTACGGAGTGGGTTCGTCGGCCATTGCCGTGGGCACCATGTGGCGCTGCACGTCGGGAAAGTCCTGCTGGCCAGGACCCACCAGAGCGTTCAGCAGCGACTCCTTTTCCTCGCCCCACTCGGCGTAGATGCAGCGCCACTTCTGCCGTTCCACGGACTCGAAAATCTGCAAGGAAATTTATGATTGAAAAATCTTCAACCCTGAAAGACGTGTCGTTGGCCACTCACACTTCGGTTCGTTTCGTCGATGACGGACAGAATGGCGTTCTCGCGCTCGTTCTTCAGATAGCCCTGGACATCGGTATCCGTGACGGGATCGAGTGGCTCGAAGGATTGGCGGGCGCTCAGCGTCTCCAGCTTCTGGGTCAGCTTTGGCAGGTCCACGCCCTTGGAGCCGAGCAGTATGTGGCTGTCAAATAGAGCAGGCTTCAATGATTGGGATCCATAAATACAGAACATGCTACTTACGCCTGCAGGTCGTTGGTGCCCGTTTGGGTTACACGCGAGTGGAGTTCTTGGGTGGCCTGCAGCACCTGCGACATGGTCCGCTCCACACCCATTTCCATTTCCATTTTTGTATCGTTCGCCAGGCGCTGGGCCTGCTGCAGAAGCTCCACCAGATCCATGTTTTGGATTAAAAGCCGGCGCTATAAAAAACAAAATATCCAAGCGCACACCGGAGCGTGTTAGTGTGGCCAACGCCTCTCGAATTCCGAACTTTTTCGCGCCAGTAATAAATATCCCCTAACAAATCGGATGTTTTGCGATCGACGAAATCCAGGATTAAAAAAAATTAACTTATGAAGTGCCTGTTGTCAGATAAAAATCAGTTAAATTAAAAGAAAACAGTGATATAACAATTGTATTGTTTCTTAATTTCTCCGTACAACGGAAAACTCGTCTTGCAAAGGGACTATAATTTAGGGCTGTTACCTGGAGATGAAGTTTAGAATATCGAAATCTTATAAAGATCTTATTAAAGATACTTTTTCTAAAGTGCATTGCATTGTTAACAGAAATGTATATCCAAATAGAAGAAATACTGTTAACAGCACAGAATATCCAGAATTAGTATTTATTTGCCGGCTCAAAACTGCGCTCGCCTGGCAGTCCTAAACCATTGGCCATCGCCGCATGCTTGGTATATTCGGCTGTTACCACGAACGGTCACTCAATCATCAATACGCTTTGGCAGCGCGCAAATCGAAGAACGAACGGCATATTTTTTTTAACACTGTCTCCGTGTGTGTGTGAGTGCGTCCGAGTGTTTGTTTGTGTGTGTGTATTGGCAAAGGAAATTAGCACAACAAAAGCGAAAAGGAAAAGGAAACGAACACGCACTCACCTCGTCACGCGGATAAAACTATTCGATCCGATCAGAAATCGTCTGTAATATAATCGCAATTTGCAATGTCGACCGAAGCGGAATCGCAGCAAAGTCAGGAGACAAATGGAACCAGTAAATTTGATGTGCCCGAGATAGAACTGATCATAAAGGTGAGCGTATATAGCGAGCATAGCGAAATTTGCATATGTACATGCATACCTCTGCAGAGTTTCCCATTTCGCTTTGCGCAAATGTCCATGCAAAGTGAAAATGCAGCAAAAAGCAAAAGCAAACAAAGGCAACCACCAGAAGCGTAGTGGGAAAACTGCCGTTCGTTCCTCTTCTTCTTCATCGTTATATTCTTCTTCTTCTCGCTCTGGCACTTTGCAGTGTGTCACATTTGGTTAAAACGAACAGAATACGTTTAGCACCCGCTCCCCCCTTCGTCGACCCCTTTCGCCGTCTTGTGATTCCTAAGCATCGCCAAAACCGGTTTTCTCCTTTTCTCCCTATCGCATACAGACATAAACATCTGCACGGAACGAAAATGTTGATAAAATGTTGTTATTCCGAATCCCTTCATAGTCATTTAAAATGATCCTTATTTTTGTAAAGGATTTGCTATGTTTATCTGACAAAAGGTAACGGTATATTTTTAGCAACATACTTTCAGACACTTTTTAGGTGATTTCAAGCCTCCGAAGATCTTAGATATTTCTTATAAATAGTGTGCATTTAATATAATTTATGATTTCCAAATGACACTCGCAGGATACAATATTATTAAACCTCATATTTCAACATACAGGTTTCCTTATCTTAATTTATTGCTGATCTTACATGATTTTAAAAACAATAGTTCAATATTTTTTATTTTCAAACATCGGGCTTCCAAAAAATATGTATATAAATTATAAATATATTGCTCTATTAGTTTTAAGGAATCAAGTTTCAAATATCACTTTTTTTTCTTCTACATATGTGATTAAGTTTTTATACCCTTGCAAAGGGTATTATAATTTCACTCAAAGGTTTAAAACGCAGTGAAGTAGACGTTTCCGACCATATGAAGTATACATCACCAGGAGAGTCGATCTAACTATATGGCCGTCCTTCTGTCCGTTTCTGCGCAAACTAGTCTCTCAGATTTAGAGCTACATATACATATGGATGAAGTTTTCCCAAAAGTCTTCCTTTTTTTGTCGGAATGGGCAGTATCGGACGACACTATCATATAGCTTCCATAGAAACAATCCAAAAATGTTTTGGAAAATCGACATGTTTTGTTTTTGTTTCCATTTGTGTCTTTCTACATACATATGTGCAAAGTCTGCAATTCTATAAACGTAACATACTTCTGTGGTTCTTATCTGTTATAAACTTTAATCACATTTCATTGCGCCAATTGCTTAACAAATGTTCCTTCTTCTTCTCCATTGTTCCCCCTTAACACATGCCTTCCCGAAACCCCAAGTTTATTAGTATTTGTCTGTGTGAATTAGAGGTTTTTTTTTATCTTTTAGTGATTTCTAAATTTCTTGACGCATACGTCATGCCCCTCCAAAGAATCGAAGAAAACAAAAAGCTAGCTACATTTGCGGTCAAATTAATAGCATTGATGACAAGTTGCGGTTGCTGATGTTATTATGATTAATTTTATGAAACATATCAGTAAACATGTAAATTTCTAAGAACTCTTGATATATAGGAATTTATTCGTGACTAAAAGACATTTCGTTTGTTTATAATTCAAGTTTAAATACTTCCCTAAAAGCTATACTTCAAATAAATAAATGATTTATCTCTTTCCTTATTTCATATTTTACGAATTAGTGATATTTATTTCCGAAAACTGCTAAAACTAGATACATTCTGTGTTTGAGAATAGAACACAAAGCTTTGCTTATCAATTTTGTTACATGCTGAAAAAAAACTTGTGTTACAGCAGTTGTTTACTTCAATCTTCCTCAAGAATATTGTTTTTGCCGATTAAAAGCCTTCTATTTATAGATCGCAATTTGTGAGTTATCATTTTTTCCTCAATTGTAACTCGAGCATGACTTCCTCTGAACTTTATTTTTTGTTGGTTCCCACTATTTGCCGAAGTAATTGTAATTGTTTTTGGAACACTTTAGAGCTCTGCTGTTGTTGATTCTATTGGCAAACTCGACTCAACTCAACTTAGCCACTCATCCAGCCCACGCAAATGGAGGCCGCACCTCGAGTCGTCTGCCCATGACTAATTCCTCACCTTGCAGCACCTCCCTGCACAGTACAATACCATGTTGTACCATTCCATTCCCAAAAAAAAAACCCACTCGACGCACAACAAATGCCATGAGCAATCCAGTGGTGGGAACGGTAGTACTTTTTTTTAAGTTGGGGAACAAGTTTCGTTAGTTATAATACTTCTTGTGCATTTTATATTTAACTTAACTTTAGATTTTAGCATTGAGAATGATAACTTTATTGATTGTCCCTAGATTAAGAAGGAGATAATCGAAAGTAGTGCCCAGATATCACATCATCTCATTCCCAATCCCAAAAAAAAAAAACAAACTCAAATCCGATGAGCCATGGCCAAAATTTGTGTGCAGAGACCCGCTCCCTTTTCCTGTTTTTGTGGGAGAAAGTGCTTTGGGGCACCTGTTGATGCTTTGCTTGGTTTTTACCTGGATTTTAGCCAGTTAAAAGCAAAAGTTTGCTTTTCCAGAAGAGTGACAGAAGCATCTTTGACATAACTCCGCAACAACGCACTCCGTACAAGGCGTATGTACGTGAAAAGCCATTTCCATTTCCCAGCAAAAAGTGAAAGTTCAATTTGCCGCGCTAGAGGAAAGCTGTAGTTGGTGTTGGAGTCTAAAAGTGGGAGCTATAGATCCAGCTCTATAGCTTGGGATCGGATCGTGGCATGCCTCTCTGTTCCGCGCGTGCAGGCAACAAACAAATACAAATGTGTTTTCTTGTTTCGTTTGTTCGGATGTCGGTTGGGGGGGGAAACAAAACAATCATTGAACGCTAAACAGGTTTTTCTCGTGCCCGCGCTTTTCCGCCTCCTTGGCTTGGCTTGGCTTTGGCTTTATGGCATCAACTACGGTTTTGGCTTGGAAAACATGCCAGGCCAAAGCCAATGCCTTACCCTCGAGTCATCGCCCACGCGAGATTTCCAGAAATTGGCCATGCCATCGAATCGAATCAAAACAAAGCGGTAATCAAAACAAAAGGAAATCCAGTGCACACAAAAAAAAATAACTGCTATTATCATATGCTATTGCAGTTTAAGCACTGATCAATTTAGGATTACTAATTTGATATCAAATTAATCATTACACCTAGGGTAGGTGAGAATTAAAAAGAAATTTTAAAAATCTATAAGCAAAATGCTATTTGAAATCTTAAACTCCGTTTTTTTGTCTTTATCAATACGTACTTCCAATATCTAGAGAAAAGCTTAAGTGTGAGTTTCTTCATCTATAATCATTTTAAAAATATTTATATTTATTTCTATGTGGCAATACCCTTCTATAAAAACCAACCCAAACCAATTATAAAACCTCAAGCTAATATAGTGCCTTTTGTTGGATCTCAACAACGACAGCAATTGTTGAGGTTTAAGTTGTGCTGAGTTGAAGAAAATGCGCTTCTTTGTTGCCACTTCAACTGCAGTAAAGAGCCGAGATGAAAAGCTGCACTTAAATGTAAATGTACGCACATGCTCTCACTTTAAAAGCCCTACATGGGTTTTTTACACCTAAAAATAAAAAACATAGGTTGGATATGTTTTTAATGTTTTTGTGAACTTATATCAAGTAAATTGACAAATCGTTGAAATAGTATTTTAAAGATTTGAAATCAATATTTATAAAAAAAATGGCAAAATGTTCAACCTAACTTAGATGTATTACCAAAAACAAAATAATTAACATTCATATTTTAATTATATTTTGTTGGGTTTTAAGAAATCAAAAAAGAATGACTTGAGAGCGATCTTGTTTTCAATGGGTATTGATTAGATTTAAATTGCAAATGTAATTTTTGAATTATAATTGAAGAACCACTGTACGTGTCTTCCTTACTGTTTTTTATTTTGTCTGTTAATGTGCAAAAGTGACAGTTGAGTCGTTGATTTGTTGTTTTCTTCACGCCCGCACGTGCTTTTTATGGGTTTGTACAGTGTGTGTTGGTGTGTGACTGACATTTTAGCAAAGAAAAACACGCAAAGGTTTGCCATCCTCCACCCCCACATTTATGCATTTCCACATCCCCTTCGCCTTCAAAAAGTCTTCATTAACAATCGTTTGTTTTTGTTATCTTCTCTTGTTCGCTTCGCTCAGTGTATTTGCGTTTCTTAACTGCCTTTCGTAACTTACTTCCTACATTATTTATTTCTGTTAATTGCCTAACGTTTTTTCTGTTGTCCAACAATTAAGTCGGAGAAGTTCTGGTAATAAACTAAAACACTATTGCATTTTTGTTGCTTTAGCACAATAACTCAAATTCCGTTTCATTTTGATTTAAACTGAATTTTTACCATTTTCATAATTTGTATTTATGATAATATTTTATATATAAAAGGAGAAGTTTTAATGAGAAGCGATAAGGCGTTTAAAAACCCCATTAGCCCATTAAAAATTTGTGGCCCAAGATATGCCAGCTGACTTCACTTGCCATGCGACCACTTGGCCTGATTATAATTCTATTATTTTGGCTATTACTTCATCAGCCCATCATCATCACAAACTGCGGCGATAACTTCCGCCCGACTTCTGATAAGATATGGTATATAGTACATCTCAATCTAGGTGTGCGTGTGCTTTTTAATTTTTGCTGTGTTTGGCCAAAAAAGAATGAAAAACGGGGATACGAGAATCGCTCTCCGAGTGCGAAGAATGCTCTTGCCAAGGTTGATATCTGCCCCCAACATCATCATGATTAAAATTAAATTATTGCGCTGCAGCTGTCAGCGAACCGGTTCCAAAAATAAAACCCATCCAACAGCTAAAATCGGAAAAGGAAAAGGAATGGGGCAGCAATTTCCACTAATTTCATTTTCGTTTACATTTACGATTTCTTGCTGCTGGGGCAAAGCTTACAAAATTCATTTTATTTGACTTTACTCAACTTGTCCGTCTCTATCTTATCGCGGTTCGAATATACAATTAAAAGAAAAACAAATCGAAGTTGTTGAGTGCACATATCTATATTTACGTGTGTAGGTGTACAGCGTACAGTTGCAAACAAAATTATAGGGCTGAGAAAAGGGTATTTGCAAATAATCAATTAAACAAGATTTTATTGTTTGATGTCTCTATGGGGAACATAGTAATCTTTATTAATAAAGAAAAGAAACATATCAGTTTTCTCTATTTGCTTTCAATAAATATGGCCACCGATCATTCGTCGATAAACTTAAATAATAAAAGATAGTTACTATCTATTAAGGGTAAATGACACATATCAAAACAAAAATAAAATGTTTGACCTATTTTCATCATTAATAATCAATCATTGATTATACTTTTTTTTTTTAAAGATATATGTATTTAATTTCTGAATAGTAGCGCTTTTGCTCTATTCACTTGACCTCATTTGCGTCCAGCTCTAACACCACAACTTATTATATTCAACGAAAATGTATTTAAAGACGAATGTTTATATTGGCTGGGTATTTATTTTACCGGCAGTTTTTATTAGCCAGATGTGCCATATATAGTATATCTGAAGCATACGTGTGCGAGTGCTGTGAATGGCACTTGACATTTGCTAACTGCTTTTCGGTTCGCCTTCTCTCGTCATTTCTATTTTGAAAAGTCAATTGCAACCGTCGTCTCTGGTATTTGTATTGGTAGTTGGTAATCTGTATCTGTATCTGTAGTCTTTCTATAGGTATAGTTCGTATCTGCATCTGTATCCCGCTGTGGACTCTCAACTCGAGATGATTGCCTGACTGACTTCGACTGACCTTTTGACGTTGCCACACGTCGTTGTCTCGGGTTTTACAATTTCCATTTCCAATTTCTGCAACTCATATTGCACACCACTTTGGCGATAGTGATGGCAAATAATCTGGTACATAATTAACTTTTGGGTTAAATAAGCTTTTACTATAAAATGATGTCTGATGTCATATGGAGATGACGATTCTGCTGACTATAAAATATTAATATGAGTTTAAAATCTATATGTTTAAGTCACGTCAATTTTTCGGTCAACATTAAACTAATTTACTCCACACCAAGAGCTAAATATAAAAATCAAGGTTCTTTTATACCAACAAATTAATATTACAAAAAAAAAAGAAAAAAAATAAACAAGGTTCTTAATTTTTTAGGTTTATTTAAAATTTTTTTTATTTTTCTGCCCCAAAGGAGTTCAAAGATGTTTTAAAGCCCTCAAATAACTATGTTATCCTACATTTATTGACCAACAAAATTCTAAACACATATTTTATTTAAAAAATAAGGTTGCATAAACTGGTTATTAAATAATATAAGTACATTTTACCATACCGAAGCTTACATGTTGGGTATTAACCTTGCCTGCCATAACATGCCAAGCCAAGAATATTAATAAACAGCTAAGTTATAGAATGTATAACCTATGGCATCACTGAGAAAGCGGGCCAAAAAGTATGACAAAAATGCGGGCCAAGAAAATACGATATAAATACGAGCGAAACAAATAGTGAACTAAAAGTAATCCGGGTCAGTTGGGAATTTATGGAATGGCTATGAATGTGCGTAGACCAGGTAAACGAACGTGCACAGTTAATAATGTGTGAAAGAATACAAATAAACCGTTTAAGCACCGCGGCAAAAAATGATACGGAAAACCGCTCCCACAACCATTTCAGTTTTTTTTCCATAGTTGATTATGCTGCGGCCATGTGGGCTGGAAAATGGGTTGGGTTCAGTTCGGTTTGGTTTGGTTATTAAGCCATTAACACACAGGGCAATGATAATTAACTCCGCATTCGAAATAATGTTTTAATTGCCTGCAATTGGTGCGTAAAATTTAATTTACAAACTGGAGCTAACGCTCTTAAAATTAACAGAGAATAATTGTTGACGCCTCGCTATCGTATTTATGATTGCTTCTAAACGTATATTTAAACATTAAGAACTACTACCTACAACAATGTTTTATTACATTTAGACAAACTCACTTTTTTGAAAACTTAAAGTTTAAATACCTTGTAGTACTTAATAGGCACCTCATTACCGTGTTTAGATCTTTACTGAGTTGCTTTTTGGAGATTCCCAGCAGAGTTTCGAATGCCAAACTTCTGACAACCTTGTTCCCGATCAGTCTGTAGATTCATAAACTCCCTCCCCTCCCCGGCAATAATTTGCGTTTGGTTTTGTATTGATATTTTGTTCTGTAGTGCCAACTGTGTAAAACCAACAGTGCAGGCTTATCTAACGAATACAAATATGCACACAGCCATATACGCACATTGATTGCCTGGCGTTGGGGCCATTTGAAGTTAAGCCGGCTGTCGACGCCAGCAGAAACAGAAATGGAAAAAAGTATGAGCAAATAAAAAAGGCTGGCAACGGCAATCGACAAGTAAACTTCGCACACGGTTGATGACATCATCGCCATCGCATCGACATCGCCGTTTGAAGTGATGTTTTTAGCTGCTTCTCAGCTGCAGCACTGCCTCTGATCTACAGTAAAGATCGGCTAAACGACTGACAATATTCAGTCTGAATGAAAGGCTTCTAAAATGTATTAAAACCCGACAAAAACCAAATTTCATAATTCCTATTTATACTATAATAAAATATATAAAAATATAATATTACCAAACTGACAAATATTTACATATTACTGTGTTTTTAAGAGAAATTGTAAATCAATATTTGATTAACCTTCAGAAATAAGTAAAAAAAAATTCCATTTAGTGAATAATTTTAAAGCTTTTCCACTTAAACAACCATTTCTCTATTCATAATCATATTTAGACATTTAATATTTCCTGTTTTTTTTTTTAATCAGAACAAGAACTTTAAATAAATAAATGAATCACGTAGATGAATACGAATAACTGCCACAGTTTCTGTAAATAATCAGTAAATGCATGCGTTATCTTTAGATGTATATATCATCTACAAGTTGATGTATTTAAGTGCGTTAAAAAAGCACTGCCTTGGATTGCATATTTTAGATCGTTACTAGCCTATACTTACTGTAGCCGTTGCGCTGGCACTGCCTTGCGTTTGGGAAGTCTCCATCAATCTTTCTATCTGTGTATCTACAAATGTATATTTTCCTGTGTTGGCCTTGGCAGTGCAGCGATGCAGAATTCTCTTTTGACTTGGCTTGATTCCACACCGTCTTAGCTGAGGGTCGCTTCCGGTCCCTAAAACGCCAGCAAACAGACCTCGATGGCTCATCACGCGACGGTGAACGCAGAACGTTTATGATGATGATGTCACATGATGGAATTCATGTTGTTTTATTTCGCTAAATTTTGTTTGATTTATTTATCGGTAATTGCCGGCACGCGATGTGGCATTATGTCCATTAAGTGGTCAGAAGTCAATGTCCATTCGCTGGAAAAATACCCAGTCCACGGAATGTGACCCATATTAACACTTGATTTTATCGCAGGCATAATGTTTAACATAATACCAAATTAGTAAAAACTTGACAAGTAAACATTTGCTGTTGAAGAATAGAATAGAAATTTTAATGAAGATGTTCGAAAACATTTCGTAATTTCTCGTTTTATCTATTTATAATCTAATAGTATATTTTTTTGTTGCGATTTGCAGGCCTCGACCATCGATGGCCGGCGGAAGGGCGCCTGTTTGTTCTGCCAGGAGTACTTCATGGACCTGTACCTGCTGGCCGAGCTGAAGACTATCAGCCTGAAGGTGACGACGGTGGACATGCAGAAGCCCCCGCCAGACTTTCGCACCAACTTTGAGGCCACACACCCGCCAATCCTTATCGACAACGGTCTGGCCATTCTCGAGAACGAGAAGATCGAGCGGCACATCATGAAGAACATCCCGGGCGGCTACAATCTCTTCGTGCAGGACAAGGAGGTGGCCACGCTGATCGAGAACCTGTACGTCAAGTTGAAGCTGATGCTGGTAAAGAAGGACGAGGCCAAGAACAACGCCCTGCTCTCGCATCTCCGCAAGATCAACGATCACCTTGCCACGCGCAACACGCGATTCCTCACCGGCGACACCATGTGCTGCTTCGACTGCGAGCTGATGCCGCGCCTCCAACACATCCGTGTTGCGGGCAAGTACTTTGTCGACTTTGAGATCCCGGTGAGCATTCTGGTTTCTTAGTTTCTCGGGTTACTTTAGTTTGAACAAGAAGGAAGATTCTGTAGTTTCAAAACCATACAGTTGATCTGAAGTCATATTATTAAATTTTAAATCTCTAAGCATTGGTTTCTGCAACTCAAATAAGTCTAGGGTTTATATCAGGAATAAGATGCAAAATAATAATTGCTTAGCACATCGAGTTTATACCGATTGGACAGGGAATTGCAAATAGCCAGCGAAAATATTTACAAATCGATTATTTTGTGCACTCAATGCCAAGTTTAGCTGCTATATTTGAAATTGTGCTGCAGTCACTAGCCATAAACAGGTTTCAAAAGTGTTATTTATAGGCGTGCAAAGTGCACTTAGTGTCAGAATTGATTTAATAAACGTATTAGGCAGTTATGACCCACCTTTCTCACTATATGGAATCCTTGCAGACGCACTTGACGGCGCTGTGGCGGTACATGTATCACATGTACCAGCTGGATGCCTTCACACAATCGTGCCCGGCCGACCAGGACATCATTAATCACTACAAGTTGCAACAGGTGCGAATCTAGTTATTTCTATTTACGACCTTTCGCCAACTCAATTTCCCACTCTCCTTTTGCAGAGTCTCAAAATGAAGAAGCACGAAGAGCTAGAGATGCCCACGTTTACCACATCCATTCCAATTGATATTTCGGAGTAGGTTTCCTAAGGAGCAGAGCCATGCAGCCACACATCAACTTATAGTACAGCAACCACAATATTTTGGACAACTTTACAACAGCAGCAACTCTGAGGACTATACATAGATGTATATTTAACGGATAAAATTACCCAAGCATATATTATATATATATACCTACTATATATAACGAGTACATAACAAGCATAACAACAAGTGTTCTTTTAGCAGCCGCGTTGCCTTTCTTTAGCTATGCTTAATTTAAAACCTATTTAAACACCAGCCTCAACCAACCGAGCAGGCTTTGACTTACTTTGCCCGCCTGCATGTATTTTTTCTTAATAAATAATAGCCCATTTGTATTTGACATACAGATGTCCAGGCAAACGCAGGCATATATAGCTCGCTTTGTCAATTAAAATATAACGATTGCCTAAAGGGCCGCTTCTCGGTATTACAACATGTTCTTTAATTTTGTATTTTGTATTCAGCAAGGAGCTTTTATTCTTTTGTATTTAAAGACAAATCTGTAATTTTTTTTTCAAAATTATAATTTTTATTTTTTTTTGCTCCCTGGCGCAAGTTGCCATTTTGTTCGCCTTTAATTTTTATTTAAATATTTTTATCATAACAAGAAAAACAAAAAAAAAATAGAAGAGGAAATGAAGAGTATTTTTTGTATTTAAGTAAAAATTACAAATAAAAAAAGAAAAAGACAAATATATGCTTAATATTTAATGTGGGATTGGAAATTGTGATTGCTTATTTTCTGATTAAAGTTGAAATATTATTTATTCAAAAGCTTTATTTTGTGTGGTAATACCCCCAAAACATCTCAACGGTTTTTATATTTGTAACAATTGAGTTTCTAGACATTTTTTTATAAATTCAGCTTTTTTCGAAATAAAAAACTGTAAAATCAAGAGAAGAAAACAATGGACTAATTGGTTGAAAGAAAAAACTGTTTAATTTATGTAAATAACGGAAAAAACAATATTAATACCCTAAGTTAAGCCTAGTACTCAGATCGAGTCATGAGAGAGAGCGAGAGGCAAACAGTTGGCGTTCACTTTGTCAACAAACCCAGCTGATTGACAGTACGACCGTAGCACGCTTAAATCTGATGAACTCTCGAAATTTTGGTCACACTGGAAAGATTAAAGTTTTTACGCCGAAGCGGGCAAACAACTTGCACCATGACTTTCAATCAGAGAGCTCAAAATTCGAATAGAGTAGAAGAGAGTATTCGGTGTTTTTTCGTATCTTTCTTAATATGATAACAATAGTAATGTATAAATGACCAAATTTTAAAATAGCTTATATTCGCGAAAATTTTCAAAACAACAATCATTGAAATTTTACCGATTTTTATTAAACCGAGGAACCACAAAAAGCTTAATAAGCTACGGAATTTATTCAAGCCGTTATTTATTGCCACAATTGGTACTTTAGTGCAAGTGCACCAAGCTCTAAAAAACTACATTTCATTATTTTAAAATAGCTAAGTTGGCAGCCCTGCTGTTGACAGCTCGGGTGCAATGCAACCCTGGCGTTTGACACTTTGACGTGGACACGAACAACAACGAATAGTAGGGTCGACGCGGCAGCAGACGATACTAGCTCATTTAAGTAGAAATTTTCGATTAAAGCAGAGGTGCGTGTGATTCTCTTCTAGCTTTAATTGCTCCAGTGTAATTTGTCAATTAAAATATCAAGTGAATAAACAAAGGCCTCATTTCCGAAGACCAGCACAGGTTTATTTTCCTTGTGCGATTTGCGGTTTTTCGGCCTGACACTTTTTTTTATTTATATAGCTTTTCATATAATATAATTTGGGGATGTTCAAGACTTTCTTTTAGTGTGCATTCTTATATTTATATTTTCTGAGCTGATGAAGTGTAAACAGTAAACTGTTGGAGTGACCAACATTTTGGTGAAAGGCGCCACCGGATTTCACCTGTGACGGCGCCGACCATTTGCCACGTCACAGCTGACGTGCTGTGAAAGTGCCCTATTACCGATCACAAATCACTAATCACCACTTTCCCTCTTCCTTTGCAGAACCCAGCACACTTCACAAGACATGGACAAGGTTGTTAAATTCGCCGAGCCTGGACGCGCCTTCGCCAAGGACTCGATCCGTCTGGTCAAGCGATGCACCAAGCCCGACCGCAAGGAGTTCCAGAAGATCGCAATCGCCACCGCTATTGGTTTCTGCATCATGGGCTTCATTGGCTTCTTTGTCAAGCTGATACACATCCCCATCAACAACATCATCGTGGGCTCCTAAGTGCGGTTGAGATTACAAATTCAAATCATCCATTCTAGCATATGTCAGATAAATTTTTTTCGTTTAGTTAACATGCATTATATAGATAGAGAAAAACTATGTGCATTCAGCGAATGTCTTTCTTACAGAATTTTCATACATGTGAAAACGTATTGTAAATTTTCAAAATTCCATTTATAACTCTATGTTGAGGTGCATGAACAAGTTAGTTAATAAGAGCCAATTGTAAAAACATTCATCCCATTTGTTGGTGGGCTTGTGAACCCGTTAATAAATGTTAAATCGATTTTTCAACTAAAAATGTCATTCTTTTTACTGGGACTGGCTACGAAAAGTGGAATTTAAGAGAGGTGTTGACAATGAAGACTTAAAATTTAAAGGTCGCGTGATGCTTTAAGACATTGGCCATTGTCAATTCCCCATCGTCAATAAACATTTTTTTTAGATTTTACAAATTGGCGTCAGAAGTTAGTTAATACCTGTGTTTTATTGGATTCCTTTTTTTAGTTGGATTAATATTTCGTAAAATTTATAAGTCCTTATTTAAAAGAGGCATAAGATTGCTATAACGTTTCTATAAAAAATAGGTATTTATTTTTCATATACATTTACATGCAATCAAATAGATTCAATGGCATTTAGAATCCAGGCTCGTAAGTCAGACACACTCACGTAGACTGTAGAATCAATGCAATATATTGTTCCTTCTGAAACGACACCCACAAGTGTTTGGTTAACAACCAATGGGCCTCCAGAGTCCCCATTACACGCCGATTGTCCAAAATGTCCTGCGCAAAAAGTATTCTCTGTCATAGAATGAGACCGAATACAAGTATTCCAACTTTGTACATAGTTGTAAACGCCTTGAAGATTTATAGGATAGAGAAACTGATAAGAGCCATCATAAGAAGGATAAATTAATGTTGCTCCCCAACCGGAAACCATTGCAATTGTTCCAGGAGCAGGATTCTTCTTAGCCAAAGGGATACTCTGAACTTTGTTGGTGAACTTAAGTGGCTCACTTAATCGCATAACGGCAATGTCGTTTTTTTTAAAAAAACTATAATCCTCGTGGGAACATATAGCGGCCACTTTGACAAGAGTTCCTTCTGAGTCTTTCAATGACGATCCAACACGAATTAAAAAGTCTTCTGCCTCAAGTCGCAATCCAGCTGTTGTAAAACGGCAGTGGGCTGCAGTGATGATAATATCCTTGCTGTAAATGGAGCCACCACAATAATGATGCCCATGAAGTTGCAAGGACACCTGCCAAGGAGCCTCTTCGATTGCAATCGCGTTTCCGCCTATAATCCGTTCTTCCGGTCGAGGAACTCTTCCTGCTGACAGGAAACTGAATGCCAATAGCAGCAGAAAACACTTGATGAATGTAAACATCTCGACTAGCTTGGATAGGAATAAGAATCACAATGTCTTTACTACCGACGGATAAAGTATTTTATAGGCCAAGACCTGTAACGTTCCTTTTAAGAATTTCTAAATTTAGCAATGTTTTTATAAGTTTCTAAGTGGGGAATTCCAATAATTTTTTTAATTTTCTGCAAGTTTGCTAGCTGCCTTTAAAGATAAGAAACTAATTAAAACTTATTATAGTAAAGGAATAATTGTTATGTTAGGCTATATTTGGCTACAGAAGTGAAAATATTAAAAGTTCTAGCTTTTTGACTGATACCATGACTTAAACTTTGTGTAATGCTTTTTTTTAGGAAAGCAATTTAATTAAGTTGTACTAATGTAAGTTCAGTAAATAATGTATTGGAAAAATGTAACCAATTACTCTTCTACTACATTTAAACAAAAAACTCTGGAATATCTAAGCACTTCAAAAAAATTGGTTTTTTATATATTTTCTATACTTTATACTTGCAGTTAACTTTAAGCCTATATAATACAATATAATCAAGATTAAATTAATATGCGTTAGTGGTGAAGTGCATGCTTCATCTCGCCCTATTTAGGGTCCTCTCCCAATCTATGATCCTGTCGGCCGATTGTCGCACAGGTTGCTCCAGTCGGGGACATGCTCGCTCTTCAGATACGTCTCCTTGACCAGTGATCGTGTCTGGATGAGATCCGTCGCCCCGCACAAGGCGCCACCCAGCCATGCGGTGAAGTTTTGCTTGCCGATGGCATTGAAGAACTTGAACTGCAGCTCGCCGTGGAACCGCTCGGCGTAGAACGGATCCTCCGCGAGCAGATGGTGCAGTTCCTGGCGAAGTCGTGCTAGCAGGCCCTGAACCATGGAGCCGCCACCCACCAAGAACACACTCTCGACCAGGGCACGTCTCACGTCCAGCGTGCAGTCGAGAATGGAGCGCAGGATGAGGTGCGGCAGGCTGTCCCGTTCGTTGCTTGGCTCGAACATGATCTCGTACACGGCCTCCCGCAGGCTGCCGGGCACCTGGATGACAGCATCGTTGTCGCTGACGATGTAGTCCACACCTGGAGCCGGAGTCGGCTGGTCCTCGCCACCCTTGGCTCGTGCCTGGGCCCTTTCCATAGTGGTCACGAAGCATGTTCGCACCTTGATGTCCTCCAGCACGCTCTCAGTCAGCAGGCTCTCCTTGACACCCGTCTCCACCAGTTGGCGCTTGATCTCCGCGTGGACGGCCTTGCCTCCGTAGCTCTGGTCCTTGAAGGCGCCCATTATCTGCACCCCGCTGAAGACGGGCATGACGCTGGTCTCGCTGTAGCCGATGTCTATCACCAGGGCGGTGGGCACAGCTAAAGTGGAAAGCGCGATGAGGTGCACGGGCACGAACATCACGGAGGAGACGTCGAAGTGGACAAAGAGGACGCGGGCCAAGGTTTCACGTAGCACAGTGGGCCCGAACACGTTCTCCACCAGCACGAACTTCCGCTCCTTGGGACTAACCAGCAGATGTCTGAAAGCAGGCAAAGATGTAGATGTATTCACCGCCGAGCTTCATTTGGGCCACCACCTACTTGAAGAAAATCGTCTGAAGGAAGTCCACCAGCTGATCGTAGAGCTCCTCCGGCGTGCCGTAGTCAAACAGACGCTTCCTGATCCCCGTCGTGGTCATCACCACCTCGGTGGGCATTATCTTCCGCGGATACGCCTCCGCTGCGAATCCCAGCCTGAAAATGGGGCAATGATGACTTCACCTTCTCTTGCGCCGCATCATTGCTTACTTTGTGTAGGCGGTGCCAATGTCCAGGACGATGGGCGGCTTCTCCTGCATCACGCTCTCGTATATGGGCATGTTGGCTAGTTGCACTTCGACGGACTAGACAAGTTATTTATTATTAAATTAGACCAACAAATTATTGGAGGCTAGGCCGCAGGTAAGCAACTATCGATGACGGAGCGGCAGAAAACAATCGGTTTCCGCGATTTGAGCTAATAGCCTATTTCCACTAACGCTATTGGGGTCAGTTTTCACATCTTTAATGTAAGCTTTAAGTAATGTAAGCTTTGTGTACAAAATCTTCAAGTTTTCAAGCTGGCTTGGGCGAATCATAAGATCAGGATCAAAATTCCAGTATATATAACGTTTAATTTTCGAACCCCAGAAGTTTGATTTTATAATGTTTCACAAACAAGATATATTTTTAATGACAACTCATATAAACGGAGATCAAAAACAGCTTAAGCTTTAGGACAAGATAAAATAAAACTATCCAGATAAAGCCGAATTATATTTGAGATCGTAATGAAGATGTGGCGGTTCGCAAGTGGACCCTAAGAATTTGTTTAGTTGAACAATCTTTAGGCAGTGGGAACAGAATAACGGTTTTCCTTGTGTGTGGTTTGTCAATATGGCCCCAATATTTTCAGATTTTTCAGATATTTTCAACTTGAAAATGTTGTCCTCCTTTGAATTTTAATAAGTTGAAGAGTCCTCGGGGATCGGAAACAGCCGAGCAATCCTTCTTCTGTGTGTTTGCAACTTCATCGTTGGGTTTGTCCTCACCATCATTAAAATCGAATTCAAAATCCTCACAAACAACTCTATATCATGTCGAATTTGTAAATTTATTTCAAATTTATTAACTTATTTCGATTTTGTGTTTTTGCGAAATTTTCCGCTTCGATTTCATTTAGTTATAAATAGTAGTATATAATTTCAGTTTGAATATTACATACTCACGCAACTATAATTCTTAGAATCCCGATGTGTGTTTGTGGGGGTTTTTAGGGTAATGCATATGCGATGCGGGATGTGTGTTCATATACAGATTGATGTATTATATAATAATAACTCTTTGCCTATCAACTAAGCCTAAGCGTAATTTCAGAAATGTTTCTCCAAAGGATAAATGTGTACATATATATAAATTACAGTATGCCTGCGCATAGGTAACTATACAAAACCGGGAAAAGCACAATTGATTAATTAATTATTTAACTATGTATAAAAAGGGCTTCTGGCGATGCTGCGGGGCCAAGGGATCGGGGCGATTTAGGGAGAGTATTGACAATTATCGATTCTACTTTTTTTTTGTGCAAACAAGTTTAACAAATTCCGAATAATAAATAACAAAGCAGTAACAAGTCGCGAGTCACCACTTTCCTGCAGAGGAAACGGTTTGGATCGAAACGAAGCGATGGCCGCGGAAGACTAATAAAAAAGTGTTACGTGCGGGTGTTAATTTAGTTTGTAAAATAAATAAATTAATAACTTTAAGATCTGATTGAAACTGGGTCTGGGTACTGGGTACTGGGACTGGGTGTGGGACTGGGTCATGGGCATGGGCACGGGCGAGGTCGTGGACGTGAGATGCGGTTCCTGCTACAGCGCGGGCTCATCGTCTAAGCTAGTTTACAATTACTTTAAGTTCAGTCGTCGCTAGTTTGGCAGCTGAGGTGGCCGTGGTCTCGACGTGATCCTCCTGATCCTGGTCCTCGACCAAGACCGAGGCCTGGTCGCTGGTGGCGCCGCCTCGGCTGCGACGCCTCCTTCTGCTCCTTTGTTTCTGTGTGTGTCTCTGCTTTTGGTCCTGCTCCTGTTGCGGTCCCTGTCACTTCTCCGGGCCAAAGAGCCGGGCCAGACTGGCGTTCTGATTGCTGTCCATAATGTCGGCGGTTGTGCCCATGGCTCCCTTGGCCTTGTGCGACTGCATGGGCGGCAAGTTGGCGATCTGCACCTCATGTCGGAACAACTGGTTTACGCTACGTCCGACCAACTGGGCGGTGAGCTTCTTAAATATGTCCTTCTTTGCGCGGTCCACCTTGTTGCCCTTGACGGGCGCCACTGCGATCTTCTCGTCGAACTTCTGGATGTCGGCCGCGTTCACGCTGGGTATGTGCTGCAGCACTTCGCTGAGGATGGGGAACTGCGGCCGCAGAAGCTCGTAGAACTGTACGCCCAGCGTTACAAGGCCGGATTGGTTGGCCTCATGCTGACCGTGCACCTGCATGCCCTGCAGGACGGCAGTGAAGGCCGTGACAGCCTTATTCTCGTCCATTAGCTTCTCGGCGGCCAGGAAGCGCATCACGGGCGCCGCGATGTTCACTGCCTTCATGCTGCACATGCCGTCGTTCCAGGCGATGGCCTTCAGCAGGGTCATGAGCACGTAGTTGCCGATGAGTCCGTTGCGCAGCAGCTTGCCGCCCAAGTCGCTGATAATGTCGGACAGCAAAGCCGACTGGCTTGCTCGCGACTGCGGGGCGCTGTCCATTGAGTGTTCCTCGTTCTCCATGGCCACCGAGTTGCTGTTGGCGTTGGCGCCAGCCGCCACATGATCGGCCCCAATCTGGCCGCCAACCAGCGCGATCTTCAGCACGTCCAGGTACTCGCGCGTCAGCGTTCGATTGAGCTGATCCTCCAAAACCTCCTGCGTGTCGTTGACCTCGCCGTTGAGCTGCCCGCTTTCGTAGAGCGAGGCGATGTAAAGCCAGCGGCGCGTTAGTCGATCGCACATCAATGGCGCCAGGTGCGCGAAGAGAGGCACAAGGACGCTGTCGTAGAAGCTGGGCGGGCACGAGTAGACAAAGGGCTTGAAGAAGACGCGTATGATCGGGCGCAGTCGGTAGTCGGGCACCAAATCCATTCGGCTGAACACATTCGTCACGATGGCGTCGGACAGGCCCAGAAGTTGGTATAAGTCGCGTCCAAGCGACGGGCCTGCGGAGCCCATCAGATGGTAACAGCCCTCAGTTACCATCATCATGAAAGTCTGCATCTTCTCAAATGCAGTCGGCTCCCTGCGGATGGTGGTGTCCAGCGGGTCGGTGGGCAGGGCGCAAATGCCCATCAGCAGCTTCTTCTCGTGCTCCAGCATGCCGTGGATTCCGCGGTATCCCTCGGACAGAGCGAGTAGCGCCTCGGGGGCAAACAGCTCGTTGAGCACACGCATCAGGCTCAGCACATGCGAGAGCAGTGGCACGACGTGCTTGGTGGCCGGATTTCGGCAAATGGGGTTGCCCAGCTCCGTGCAGCCGATGACAAAGCCTCCGCGCTGGGCTCGGTCCGGGTCATCTGGCCAGGTGCACCGCTTGACCACGCCCAGCACCACATGCAGGGCGTCCAGAAGGCGCGAACGGTTTTGGAGCGTGACAGCTCCCTCCACGGCAAAGATGGGAGGCTTGTCCAGACCCACGAAGCTCATGAAGTCCAGCGGCGACTTGAGCGCATCCCCGAAGGCCAGCCACTCGGTCCGCTTGTCCTGCACGATGTGCTCGATGAAGAGAGTCTGGCGCTCAAAATCGCAGAAGTGGTTCGATATGAGAATCAGGGCTTCCTGCAACGTGGTGCGCATGAGACGGCACAGCTGGTGCTGGCCAGGCTCCTTGAGCAATAGCTCCACGTGCCCGTTGATTTGCTCGAAGACGGGCAGCAGCAGCAGCGGGTACTTGTGAGCCAGCTTCACCAGCAGCGAGGCGGCGTGACGACGAAGGTTTTTCGCCGACTTAGCCTGCACCTTTTCCAGCTCATTGGGTGGTTTCAGCACTAGCGCTCGAAAGATCTTGTCCAGCACCCGTGGCAGCAGACTGACGCCGCTCATGGCCACGCAGTTGGTGGCCGTTATTTGGCACGCGGACATGCTGAGGAAGACGAACAGCGCCGAAATGCAGGAGAGCAGGATTGAGTAGATCAGCGGGTTGATTGTCTCCAGTTTGAGGCACTCTTCCAGCAGCCGCAGCCCCGCCGGCACCGAGGGTCGCTCCGCCACGAGCAGGATACGACTTAGGACCCCATCCAATACACTCACCAGTGCATCCCATTCCAGGTATACGGGATCCAGTACGCTGCACGACACGTTGCCGCTCTTGGACTCCGCGTCCGCTTCGGCCACCGCGTTACGCAGGCGTTGCTGCAGCCACTGTTCGCAGTAGCCGTAGGTGACCAGTGGCTGCACCAGCGTGGCCAGGCGGAAGATCTCAAGAAAGTCGGTCCGGCAGCGGAAGAAGTAGAGCGCGAACTCCTCCTCGCTGTCGTACTCTAGTCGAATGTAGGCCTCCGTGGAGAGGCTGGCAGGCGAGCTAGTAGAGGCAGGATATGGCAGCTTTACGATCCTGGGCGCAATCGTGTGGATCAGCTTGGGAATGTAGTTGACCGTGGCAAAGTCCTTGGAGCAGGGCTCGTGCTTCAGCAGCAGCTGCCAGATAAGCGCCGCTCCATGGGAGACGGTGAGCGATTGGTGCTGAACGAGAAGCAGGAGGCATTCGAGCAGGACTTCGAGGTGCACTGGTCGCTGCGTGGCGTCGTCCTTGCCCCAGAGCGCGACCAGCTGCTGGGCCATGCCGTTGAGCACCTGCAGCAATTTCTTGAGGAAGTTGTGGTGCTGCTCAATGGCCAGCGCGGAGCCAGAGTCGGGCGGGATCTGGCTGGCCTGGTAGATGTAGCGCAGCGGCTCCTCGTTGAATAGCTGCAGCAGCGGCTTGCGCTCCTTGGCCTGGCCCTTGCGGTTCGTGATCTGGGCCAGGCACTCGGCCGCGTTGCACTGGAATGCTTTGTCGTTTAGCAGAATGCAGAGAAAGTGCATCAGCTTGCCGTTGCTGGACATGATGTGCTGGATGCTGACCCACTCGACGAAGCCGCTCAGCGTGAGCAGAACCATTTCGACGACCCGGCTGTGCGCGTTGGCCTTGGTAAAGTTGCACTGTCGCGTCGTTTCGCGGAATGCGGTTACGTGCTGCTCCACCAGGCGCAGGAAGAACTCGAAGATGTCGTTCATGTTGTTGTTCAGAGCCTGGTACATGTCCTTGCGCCGCTGGTTCGACTCAATTGTCTGCAGCAGAGCCACGTCCTCTACCAGGCGCAGGAAGACGAGCAACACCAGCTCCGTCTGCGCCTCGCCCTTGGTGCAGGCCTGGCTCAGCTCCGGCAGTAGGTCGGACCACTGCTGCGGCCACTCGCGCTTGATCATCTCGACGATGATGCGCGAGAGCGCGTCCTTCGTGGGCAGCAGCGAGCGGTCCTCCGCCGGGCCCACGCCCACATTCAGCATCTTGATGGCATTGTCCTTGATGTACACCTTCTCCTCGTGCGTGATGCAGTTCCAGCGGAACTTGATTGTGTACTCGATCAGCTGCAGCCCGAAGTGCCGCACCTGCTGATTGGACTGCGGCGAACTGGCCAGGAACAGGCCCACCTGTGCGCACAGCGGTGACTCCTCCTTGAACCGCTCGCAGGCCATGTACGCCTCCAGGCGGGCCTGTTGTTGGGTCAGCGGGTGCATGATCAGGTCGACGGCCGTGGCCAGTTCGGCAGCCAGAGCCTCGGTGCCTCCGTGCTGTGCCATCGCCATCGCTAGCTGTCCCTGCTGCCTACCTGTCTCCCTGCAAGAGGATTTTGGTGAGTTTTCTATGATGGGGTGCGGTTTAGGTTCATTCTAGTGGCGACATGTGCTCCCGCCCCCCGGCTGCCCCCCGAAAATGCCTTCTCTTCCTTCCACTTACCTCTGCTTGCCCCTGCCCGCCGATCGAAACCCGAATCTCGCCTAGCCTCTCGACCTCCTCGATCCCCTTGTGCTTTCTCTTTGGCCAATGCGCTTCGGTTGGAGCCAGCCAGACAACGTTTCCGAGATTAGAAGAGCTGCCTGTGTGCGTGTGCGGAATGGGGAATGCGTGAGTTGTGGGCTGCCTGGAGGGTTCTATTTCAGATCGCGTGGAAACTCGGATGATCGGCCTGAGTAGCGCCTATTGCCTGAAACACAACCTCGAGTTGGGTGTCTCACATCTGAATCGCATATAGATAGGATAGCCTCCTGAAACGGCTTTTCCGGCTGGGTTGTTTTAGAACAATGTGCAGCAAATCGCACGGGACAGGGTTGACAGGCGGCTCATGAAAGTTGCCAGATCGCACGGACTTCCTGGACTTTTACCGTTTTCGAAAAGAGTAGGATGTCCAAATGGTATAGCCTTCAACGTTTCCAGTTCAGATATTTTTTTCCCTCGATGCCAACCATCTCAGAGGCTAGCGGACAACTTTCTTATGAAACTCGCGCGATATTTTCGCAATACAGTAGCGTTGCCGGACCGCGAGAGTTGCCTAGCTGCCAATGCCGGTCCAAAGTAGTAATCCTTTTTGGCTTACCTACCGCTATTAGTCACTGACAATTATCCATGTGAGATTGCAGTAAAGTCATAAAAACCGTAAAACTAGTATCACCTTGGAAAACCTTTGACTTGCGAATTTAAATGGAACGTTAATCAACACTGAGCTGGCCAGCGTGCGCACCAGGAAAACGACATCAAAACAACCGTTTTTAAATGTCAAATCAAACGGCAACGCCGGTGAGCTCGCACACACACTCCTAAATAATCAGTGTGAAGCGCGTATTTATATTTTATATATTTTTATAAGGAATTAATGATTTTCTAGATTTGCTGCGCCAGACCGCAGGCACTGAACAGTAGATATGGAGTGGCATGAAGTGGAGCTGGATGGCAGCCGCACGGCATCCTTTCCCGAGCGCACCGTTCCCGGATTTGGACAGAAGCCGGCGGAAACCGGTAAGCATGGGCAATGCGGCGTGGGATGGTCCCTTCTCACCAAGAATATCGCTTCGGATTTGCAGACGACTACCTGGGCGGCATCATCCGCAACGGGCAGTGGGGCTGGGTGACCTGTCGGTACGCGAACGACGCCACCCTGGTGGTCTGCACCATGTCCACCGGTGAGTGCATCTCCTGGCACTGCTTCTGGAGCGAGTCCGCCGACGAGGGACAGGGACAGCGCAGCAGCATCCGTTGTGTGGAGGAGATTTTTCCAGGCCGGTCCGAGCTACCGGCGTTGCTGGCCGTCTGCCTGGAGTCGTGGGACAGCGGGGAGCGCCAGCCCGACAACTGCCCGATGACTAGCACGCAGGTGCTCATCTACTCAATCGCTTCCGGCCAGGTCCTGCGCAGCTTTGACCTGCAGGGCCTCCACTGCAGCGCGCTGACCTTTCTCGACGAAAGCATCTGCAGCGGAACACGACTGAGGCGATTCGACGGCTGCCTGGCTGTGGCTTCCGATGAAGGCATTGTTCTTCTGGTCGATCTCAACTTCGGTAAACTGCTGGAGAAGCGTGGCCCACGCAGTCTCGCCATCCCCAGGGTCGAAGGCGAGCCGTCCTACGGGGAGCTGTACTCCGTTCCTTGTGAAGAGGCCGGGCACCATCGGGTCGAAGCCCTGCTGAACGAATGTCGCTCCAAAGTGGCTCATTTGGCCGTGCGGGTGGATGGTGAGTGTGCGAATGCGAGTGTGTTCCCCTCAAAGCTGGCTAATCCTCTTCCCTGACAGTGAGCCGCAACGGAATTCGAAGCCTAATGGGCATCTGCTTTGCGCCCGGCTTCGCCGCTGGAGTCGAGAATGGTCGTATCGTCATATACGACCTGGTTCGTTTCCACGTGACCACCACGCTGCATCCGCCGGAAAAGAAGGGATGTGTTCACGGGCCCGTGGAGCGAATGTGTCTTGTCATGCCGCCGGACGACCCCAAGCCATGCTTCTACATTAGTGGATTGTACCAGAGCGCCGATCGCCTTCACATGGTGCTGCACTCAGTCAGCTACAGGCGCGTGGAACAGGAGGGCGACGGGTTCCGCTTCGAGGTGAGCCTACGCGTGGTGCCGCTGTTCAACACAGAATTATAAGTTCTTGTTCCGCAGCACTTTCATTCCAGTTCTGTGCGAAACCACCAACTCTTCGACAGAGGCATCTGCTCCGTTATAGCCTGCACCACGGCGTCTACCTTCAGCTTTGCCGGCGACAGCGGAACGCTGCTGATCATCCTTTCTTGGTACTCGCACACAGATCGCAAAAACAAGCTCGTCCTGTTTGATGTTAACCAGTGGTACAAGGATGAGATGCCCGCTTGCCTGCGGCAATACGAGATTCCCCACTACGTGGCCGGTTATATCCTCAGTGGTCTGCCCACGGGACTGGGATTGCAGCTGCGATCCAACTCCATTATGCACTATGTCTCGTTGCAGCGCTATGATGAGCACTTCTATCCCGATTCACTGACCTTCGGTAAGAGCTATGGGTAACTGGAGCCGAAGCCATTGGATCGCGTTTACTCAAAATCCTTTACTGTCCCAATGCTTTAGATTGCACGCTGCTAACACCAACTGGCAGTCGGTACTACGCCCAGGACGGAGTACAACATCGTTTCCTGAACGCCCTGCGCTGGGAGCGCGCCACGCTCTTCCTGCGTCCTCAAGCCTACCACGAGGACATTGTCCGCCTGCGACTCCTCCCACAGTTCTGCGAGCTGAACCCCAACGCCACGTTCTCCAAGGTATGAAAGCCCAGATTTGCTTGGTTTTAATTTGTTCCTGGCATGACTCGTTTTCGCATAAAATATTCTGGGAAAAATACAAATTTAAAAGTCCAGCAAACCCCAATTGAGCTAAAGAAGAATTTTATTTAGTTTTGCATTTATTTTTGACCTAAAACGTAATTTTCTCAATTAAATAAAACGCTCATAGGACAAAAGGATAAGGAGATTTATGTAAAGTAAATTTTACATTTTGATTATTCGAATTTAAAGCCAGAACCATAAACCTCAGTCAAAATCCAATTTATTGTACTTAAGTTGGCCAACGATATTGTCAGGCTTATTAAAATGTATTCATTATTGAAAAATTTGGAATGAGTTATATTTGCAATGCTTAATTTAAATTAAGTTTTTAAATGAAAAAATGAAATGAAAATCGCACAAATTTGTTTCTTACATAATTTTTGTCGTTTTTTATAAAACTTATAGATCAAAATTCAAATTTCATTTATATTTTCGTTTTACTTGTCTTAAAAAAAATCTTGTGCCTTATCATTTAAAAAATATTTTATTCTTTGTATTCCATATTCTCCAGACTGCTATGTACGAAGTCATACTCTCGGTGGCCTTGGAGCACAAGTGCGTGGCCCTGCTGAACGACTGCGCTCGGAGTTGGTTGGACGGGAGCTTTTTGTGCAACATGCTCGATCCCACGGAGCTCTCGCTGGGTACGCTGACCAACTGGATCGTGAGGCGCGCCGGGCAGATCAAGACGCGCTGCTCAGAGCTTTGCCAGGGCATCTTCGACTACGGTGGTTACTCACTGGACGAGCGGGAGCGGCGCGAATTCCAGGTGCTTTCCGCCCAGCTACGTGAGCTGCTGCGCCTGCAGTCCTACATCGTCGAACTGGGCAAGCGCAGGCTGACGCCGTCAATGCTGGCCGAGTGCAAGACCAGCGAGCGAGCGCTGCAGACAGTGCACGAGTACCAGAGGGTGCTTTACTGGTTCATCGAGCATGGCCTCCTGCCTGAGGGCCAGCACGAGGATCATCGCGAGCACCGGGAGCAGCCGCTCGTCCGTCTGCGGCACTTCTATTCCGAGAGGCGGGCGCAGCGCAAGAGCCTATACATCGACTCCCTGGTAGAGCACACCTCCCTTACGAACGCCTATCCGCCGGACTCTCTGCACGCCCTGCTGCTTGTGATGCTCGCTCCGGACACAGAGGTCGCCTGCAAGCAAGCGCTCGTCCTGTATCTGCTGATGGACCTGGACCCACGGCTGGGCAGGCGCTTCCAGACTGCTTTCCAGCTGGGCGAAGATCTGGTAAAGTCTGTGAGGTCCTTCTGGTGCTTGGACCGCGGCGATTACGATGTGAGTGCAGCGCCTTGTCTAACTGATTTCAAACCCTTATGCCGCGATGTATTCAATTGGATTTAAACTCTTTCTCTTTTGCATATTTACAGCAATGCGTCAAGGAGCTTTACAAGGATCCCGCCCCTGCCAGCAACTACGAGCAGTGGCAGATGCGACTGCTACTCGAGACGCTGCTGGATGGCGGCGCTGTCAAGGCGGCCATGCGCGTGGCCAGCCAACCGCCCGGACCGCTGCCTCCGTCGCTTCACATGAGCGTGCTCCTGGCCAACGAAAGCATGCCGGAGGCCTTCCAGATCGCCCGCCTCTATGACGACGAGGATGGGCAGTCGCTGCTGGAGCGCTTCTTCCGCCACTGCATCGGACGCGGTCGGTTCAAGGTGCTGGCTGAGCTGTGCTTGCGAGGGCCAGAGGAGCGACTCTTGTACCACCTGCTGCGCCAGTGCCGCTCGCGCCAGGCGGAGTGCGTGCAGCTGATCCTGCTGCTGCAGAAGAGCAAGTTCATTGAGGCTGTTTCCTTCATGGATGACGTGGCCGCCGAGCGGGAGCGGGAGGACGAGTCTTCCAGTACCATCATCTCTGCCTACCGCTCTACGATGGCACCGGTGGCGCAGAACATTGCCGGCACCTACCTCCGCATCCGCGACACTCTGGACGGCCTGGAGGATGGTAAGAACGGCGGTCTCCTGCAGCCCTTCAGTTGCCAGCTGGTCAAGCAGAACGCCAGCGGCCAGGTTGGCGGCATTTTCCAGAGCTCCGCCGTCAGTGTCCACTGGGCAACGCACTTCGAGGCGCCTCCAGTCTTGCCACGCGTTCCAGTCCCCAACAAAATAGGCTATACCAACATTCCCTTCCTGCGGCACGCGCAATACGGACTCTCGGAGCTTCCCCACCGGCGGCACACGGTGCGACCCGTGCCCCACCAGGTAGTGGAGAAGCGTCAGCGGGAGCAGGAGGAACTGCGACGGGAGGAGCGGCAGCAAAGGCAGCAGCAGTACTCGCTGCAGCCCCGCAAACGCCGTCGACTGTTGGCTGAGCAACTGGTGGATGATGTACAAGGCCATGTGAGGGCCATTCTAGACAATAAGGTGCAGGAGTCGGAGATGGAGGATACCGAACGCAGTGATGCCATTGATCTGCTGCAGCCACCGACTTTCCTTCAGGCGCGTCAGCCGGCGACACGCCAAAGCAGCAGTTCGCC
The DNA here is from genome assembly GCF_018152115.1 of Drosophila rhopaloa. NCBI lineage: Eukaryota > Metazoa > Arthropoda > Insecta > Diptera > Drosophilidae > Drosophila > Drosophila rhopaloa. Next base: position 9,136,457 of record NW_025335123.1, on the reverse strand, counting down.
CCAGGCGATTCTCACGATCCTTAAGCGACACTCAGCGCTTGAGGCGGTGGCAGGCACTTCGCCAGTGGCCACATCCACTACGCTGGCAGAGCCCAAGAGGTTCCGCTTCATGCCCCCCATTCCCCTGCGATTGGACGGATCGATGGAGGTGGACAGCGAGGAGGCGGCCGAGGAGGAGGAAGAAGGGGAGGAGGAGGAGGAGGGGACCGACGAGATCATCGTGGAGATCGAGTCGAGAAGCGAGCCGAGGAGCGTCTGCAGCGTCGAGTCCGATGAGGATGAGGAGTTCCTTTCGCCGTTGCCCTCGGCCAATGTGTCGCTGGTCAACCAGTTGGCAGAGCTACCACGAGAATCCTCTCGACCCGTGCTCCCACCACCTGGCCCACAGCCACGTAGCTCACTACTTTATGGAAAAACCGGATCTGGAATCGGAATCGGGGTCGGAAGTGGAAGTGGATTTGGGGCTGCGACTGGAAGCGAACGCAGCAGCGGGTTCGGCAGCTTTGCTACCGTCCAACCGACGCAGACGACCTCACACTCCCAGTTCGTGCCCACCATCTGCTCCTCGAAGATGTGCGAGACGCAGTCGCAGGTTTTCTCCAGCGGCAGCTCTGTGGTGAAGATCTCCGAGCGCACCACCATCTGTGGAGAAATGGAATCAACCGACCTGGGTCCAGAGTTAACAACCGCAGTCAGTTCGCAGTGGTCTCTGCCTGCAGCGCGTCCGGCCGTCGCGGGATTCCAGATGCTGGACACCACGCTGGGCATGTCCACCTACGACGTGCCGTCGCTTGAGCAGCAAGAAAACCAGGACGAGGACCAGGATCAGGATCAAGAGGAGGAACTGAAGCTGGGGGAGACGCAGGAAGTAGAGGAGCTCGTGGAACAGAACAATCAACAGGATGAGCAGGAGCGTTCGACGACCGGCTACCCGCTGGCGTTCCTCAGCGCCTCGGAAGTACCTGCCCAGGAGCCCCTTTCCTCGCCCACCTACAGCCTAAGCAGCGAAGAGTCTGACATGTCCTCGGCCGCTGGGATCCAGAGTCCATTGATGCCGACCCTGCAGAACGACGACCCCATGTACTCCATCGTCGTGGAGTCGACGGGCTCTATCACCACGTCCCGATCGGTAACGCACACGCCCACCTCCTTCCTGCCCAGCGACACTAACGTCTCGCAGACCTCGAGTCCGCGGGCACCACACGGCGGTGACGGAGATGGCTCGCCGATCTCACTGTACCGCGCCAATAGCCTGGAAACGGTTGATGACCTCGACACCACGAAGGGTTCGCTGGAGGAGGAGGAGGAGTATGACGAGGATGACTGCGTCATTGCACTGGACGGCACTGAGGTGCGCGGCTACGTCGCCCGTCCCCAGCAAACGACGGCCTGCAGCAGTGCCGAGCTGTTCGCCTTCAAGGATGACTGTCCTGAGGAGGTGACGAGCGGCCCTTGTCCATCTCTCTCGCTGGGCGCCACGGTCAACAGCGACTCGGAGGTGGCCGAGACTATTGTGCTGGATAGCGATGAGGAGTCGCATAAGGCAAAGGATCGTCAGCCGGAGCAGGAGAAAGCAGAAGAGTGGCCGATGGAAGAGGAGGCCGCTAGCGACGATTCTGTGGCCACAGTGGCCTTCAGCGAGCACAAGCAGCCGCTGGCCGAGAACGATGTGGAAGTAGAAGTGGTCCAGGACGTGGAACTGTTGCAGAAGCCCTTGGAGGAAATTCCTGAAGAGGATGGTGAGGAGGTGGTCGAAGAGAAGGTCGAAAAGGCTGTCGAACAGGAGGTCGAAGAGGAGTTTCAACAGGAGGTTCAACTGGAGGTCGAACAGGAGGTCACTCAGGAGGTCGTACAGGATGTCGTACAGGAGGTCGTACAGGGGGTCGTACAGGAGGTCGTACAGAAGGTCGGACAAGAGGTCATACTGGAGGTTCAACAGGAGGACGAACAGGAGGTCCAACTGGAAGTCGAACAAGAGGTCGAAATGGAGGTCATACTAGAGGTGGAAGAGGAGGAGGCCAAAGAGAGTCCCGAGGCGGAATCCAAACATGAACCAGAATTGCCATCTGTCCAGGAAGAAGATTCGAGGCTGAGTCTAACGCTAGTATTCTCCGAGGATGAGGAGCAGGCGGCTCCGCAAACGACACGTTCCCTGCGACCTCGACGCTCCTCCTCGGAACAGCGGGATAGTCCGCGTTCCCTGCGCCCGCGTCGCGACTCCGCGGAGCACAAGGACAGTCCGGCTCCGTTAGCTGGCCTCAGGATGCGTCTGCGTAGTAATGACGCCCTAACCGCGTCACCCTCTTCGGCCACTCCGCCCGTCTCCACGCCCAAGCGCCGCACCCTGCAGCACAAGCACGTGCTGGAGGTGATCGACGAACAGAGCTCCCTCAACTCTTCGCTGCCGCGCACCCGCTCGCGCTCGCGGCTCAGCATGGACTTGGAGACGCCCAACTCCAGACCCGCCACGCCAACGAACAAGGCGCGGGGCAAGAGAGCCACCTCGCTGGCGCCCACAACGCAGATCTCCGGTGCCCGGCGTTTATTGCGCGGTATTAGTGAGCCGCCTGCCGCGGTCTCTTTGCCGCTCGACCGAAAACGGAGGAGTGTGAGGTCGCGCAAGTCGAGTTCCAGTGAGCCATCCCCGTCAGCTTCTTCGACCCAGGCGGATGCTCCCGCTTTGGTTTCCGATTCAGCGGAGGCGGAACCAGAGGCGGAGGAGAAGAAGCCTCGTCTTCGACGCACCGCAAGACGACGCGTCTCAGAGATTAGCGATCAGTCGGCAAACGCCACTGCCTCCGATGCCTCAAGCTCTAGGACCAGCTCCAACTCGAGTTCCAGCATTAGAAACCGGGAGCTGCGTCCGCGCCTGCGTCGCAACCAGAAGTCGGAGGATTAGGTCACCATAGTCAAAAAGTGCATCCGTCATGGAGGGTATGTGGGATACATCAAGCTCAATTTTTATCTCTCTTTTCGACAATACCAAGAACTTTTAGGCGACATAAAAAGCACTTTTCAGCAAACCGCTGTAATCATTTTGTTTTGTTCACGTTAACTACCAATATTAATTGGCCTAAGTTCCAAATTGAAAATAAATAAGTTGAAGTTAAAAAAAGTTTAAATATTTTTGCAAATATATACCATGAATTGATGAGTGTATTTGTCCATACCATTCCCGATCGTCGAGGACTTTGATCTTGATCAGCGTGCATTTATGAAAGCAAAAGGATGTATTAATACGACTTTGATCTAACTCTGCTTTAAAACGAGCAATTCTTCCAAAACAAAACAAATTTTCATAACTTCACTTGATCATTCAAATGGCAGCTATAGGATATGATGATCAGTACGACACATATAGAAATAGTTGCTGTACCATATAGTTATTCGATTTTCTATAATCTATCCGATATCATCATTAGAACTGGCGTTTGAAGGCTTTGCTTATCTCTGCAACTGTACAAAAAGCAGTACATTTTCCGTCGTTTGAAAAAAGTTTAAGAAAATAGGTGAACACTGTACTTTGAAAGGCGAACAAATACTTTAATTTTAATTAAACACTCTGTGGTTTGGGAACCAATACAAATTTGTATAACTTTTAGAAATTCCATCCAATATAATTTTTTTTTGTTCGAGAGATTTTATGTTGATAACTTTTGAGCGGAGCAAAAATCGTATGAAACGTAAAGAGAAAGTGGGTAGAAGAACTACGATTAAATTTTGCCGCCAACCGGTAGGTTTAATAAATTAAAATGGCATTGCAGTTGTATATTACTTTTACTTATACTAATGTTATTTGCTCGATAGTTCGTATGTACATATATTTACAAAAGGCGTTCTTATAGCTAGGTTTCGGCAAGATGTGGGCGGGCGGTGGATATCGTCTATTTGTAAGTCTATGCTAGGTCTACCTCGGAATCTAGACGAGCGTGGAGAGCTCGTGCAGCAGAACGGACATGTTGCTCATGTCCAGCGTGGGCGGGATGCCGATGCCGGGGCTGACCGATCCGCTGGCCTCGCGACCGGCCGTCAGGCAGCTGCTGTTCGCCAGGTTCCTGGGCGTGGGCGTGGGGGGCGTGGCCGTGGCAGGACGCACCAGGAAGGAGGAGTTGATGGCCCCCACCGCTCCACCGCAGCAGCCGGGTTGCAGGTTGCTGCTGAGCAGGGGATTGAAGCTGCCGTGCGAGTGGTTGGGCGAAACCGCCGTCACGGAGGGCGGCACCAGGGCAGGCACTTGGTGGCCCTGGTAGCCGTGGAACGGCGAACCTGGAGCCATGGACAGTGGCAGTGGCAGTGGCACGGGCACGGGCAGATGCATCGGCAGTTGGGCGGCCGATATCACCGACAGGTTGTGGGCCAGTCCCTGCGGAGCACCTCTATAGCTGATGGTCTTCTCGCGCTGCCACACGAAGACGTTGTGCACCATGGCGCCGCCGCAGAAGACTATGCCCACGCCGATCAACAGGCTGGTCACGATCGCCGGCGTCGAGTGGAAGTGGCTGAAGGTGTACAGGATCAGGCCGGTGAGAAAGACCGGTATGGAGATGAAGAAGCCACTGACGGCGCAGGTGCGACTGGCACTGGACTTGGCCAGGTACTGGTTCTCGCGTCCCTCGAAGGACGGCTCGCGCAGCTTCGTGGCGAACAGGAACTGGATGGCGCAGACCAGCAGGCAGCACAGGTTCAGCGCCAGGGAGAGTGCGCCCAAAGCCAGGGTCACGTCGTAGACCACGATGAAGTCTTCGCCGGCACCTCGGCCCAAGGCCTCCTCGCGTCCGTTCGGCGAGATCCTCAGCAGGAAGATAAGCGAGAGCAGCGCCAGGAGCAGAGAAACTGCAAGGAAGACGGGCATTAATTACGGCTTTAGAGCGAAATGTTGGGTAATACTATTACATACATTTAATTTATTTTTATTTTTAAAACATTAATTTAAGCGAATTAATCTTTAAACCCCATTGAGACTTTATCTTGGCAATCTAAATTGCTAGTAAACTTGTACAATTCAATAGTTTTTTTTGGGGTAAACACTATTAGTAATAAAGATAAAGATAAGATAAAGTCTCAATATAAAATGTTAATTTTAATTGAAATACAATATAAATTTATAAATAAAACTAGAAAATAAGCTCACTTCAGCTATAAGATTTGTTTTTTTTTTGATTAACCTAAAAACCTAATGCTGATAGTGCTATTTAAAAGGTAGAAATTAGAATTTTGGATGGATCTTTCCAAGACTCTTTCTGAAGAATACTCACTCAAACATAGCAGTCCCAGGCTGGTGAGTGCCTCGCGGGGCGAGGGTCCCGACTTGGGCAGCTTGTGGTGCAACGGATTAGCGGACAGGTGGCTGTAGTTCCTGTAGTTGTGCGGCACATGGCTGAGGTTGTGCGTCTGCGTCTGCGCCTGCGCAAGCTGTTGCGTTTGTCCATGATGCTGCTGTTGCTGCGGCTGCTGTTGCTGCTGCTGCTGCTGATGGCCACCGCTGCTGGCCAGGATGTGCTGGTTGGTGTAGGTGTGGTGGTGCACGCTACCGTTGCCCAGAAAGTGTCCGTTGGGGGTCAGCTGGTTGAGCGGGGTGAGCGGCGTCAGCGGTGTCAGCGGCTTCAGAGGCGTACTGGGCGTGGCGATATTCAGCAGCGTGGAGGAGTTGCCTACGCGACCGGCGTTCTCGGTGAGCAGCGTGCTCGAAGCGGAGGCATTCAGGGCGGATATGTTCAGCGGCTGCGGCGGTCGCAGGTGGATGTTACGCGCCGTGCTGGCCACAGCAGCTGCTGCGGGTGTTGGTGAGCCACCGTTGGTGGTGGTGTTGCTGTTGCCGTTGCCATTGCTATTGCTGTTGCTGCCAGTGGTGGTGGCAGTGGCAGTTGTAGCAATTGCCGCTTCCGCTTCCACAACTGGGGGTGTGTTGTGGCCACTGCCACTGCTTCCAGTGTGGTTGTTGCTGCTGCTGTTGCTATTCGTGTTGCTGTTACAGTTGCTGTTGCTGTTGCCATTGCAATTGATGTTGCTGCTGCTGTTGGCGGCGGTGCGCAGCAGCTGGCCGCCCAGCAAAGTGGAGAGCGGGTTTATCGCCACGGCAGCGGTGGCGGTCGCAGCGGCACTGCTTGTAGTCGAGGCGTGCTTCAGCATTTCCGGCGTTTTGGCCCCTCACTCCGATCACATTCTGGACTGCGTGCCAAGGAACTTGCGCAAAATCAGGACTAAACGACCTACAAATTAAAGAAATAAATGGAAAAAAGGGATAAGAATCACTTTTTTCTTAGCATCAATTACCAATATAATTAAAAAATTTAACTGAATGCAAAGAAAAGTATTTAAAATAGTAACAGTTTGTAAAATTAAATTTGTAAGGATGAATAAATATTCTATTAAATAATAGAGTGGGATGATATCGATTGCATTAACGATAAGGGTCATAAGCATACAAAACTTTAATTCATAAGAATAGTTAATCAATAAAAAGAATTGTTTATATGTATATTTTTCATATTCTATAATGGATGTCGTAAAGGGCAACGGGTTTAGCACTAAACTAAAAGGGCAAAATCTTTTGAAAAAAATTAAACAGATAAACCAGGGTAAGCGAAATTTATATAAGAACTGTTTTTCGCATATTTAATACTGAGTATTAACTAACTGCTATCTGTAACGGTAGTTTGGTAGCTCTGAAAAACCATCGCTTGATGGGCACTTTCATTTCGCCAGTGGCCGTGCATGTGCGAAACTTTCCCATAAATTATGTGCATCGTGCATCGCATGTATTGTGTAATTAGAAATGGCGAAGAACTTTTCACCAGCAGCACTTTGAATGCGGGGATAAAAGCAAAAGCAACTGCAGTACGGCAATGTATAAGTCCTCGACAATAAGATACCCGGTACTTCCATTCACTTCATCTAATTTGCATTTTTTTGAGCCATTTACATGCACCTTTATTAAATTGCAGACAGAAAAAAGGTAGACAAACCATTTTTAAAGACCCTGTTCGAACGGAACATTCAGGATTTGTAGGTATAAGCAACATAAAAATATCTTTAGTTAAGATCTTAGTTAAAATAAAACCGTCTTTAATATGCTTATATTTATAATGGATTTTCATCCATTTGAATATATGTACTTTATGAGAAATCGCTTCCTTCTACTTGTTCCATAAACTTTGGTTAATTAGTAGACCATTAAACTACACTCGTGTCGAGCTTTAAAATTGTTACGAACCATCAAATTTATATACAATAAAATAAAAATACAATTACAACTTTAATACCTACATTTTGAAGGATAGTAAGGTTCCCATTGTACCAGTCAGATTCGACGGAAATCTAATGGTTACTTGGAAACTCTTTTTTTGCTGACCATACGGCTTTTCACAGCACAAAGAAAATACATACATATGTGAACAACAAACGTGTCAACAAATTCGATCCATTTTTTTTAGATGTTAAGAGATGACCCAAAAATATTGACATAATATAACCTGGTTTAAATAAACAAGATATAACAGTATCTATAAATGAAGAGCATTTGAATTAAATTTCCGATTTTTTCAACCCATAACATGTTTCTGAATTTTCAACCAATCTAATTAATTTATTAACCAAAACATTGCTAGGTTGTAGCGGTTTGCGTAGGATTAGTCGAATTCTATTCGATCTAGCCCTATAGCGTCTCTTATTTGATTACTTCAAGAGATCTTAATTTTTAAACGGACAGACTGATCAAGAATGTATCTTCAGATCAAGAATATATGTATATAGACTGTTACACCAAAAACCACCTGCCTTTCTTGCGGTTTTGGCCAATAAGCTAAAAACGAAAGACAAATTGCAATTGGCGGGTTGTAAAACGGGTTTACCTCCGTGTTCTTTTTTTGGTACTTTAATTTCCGTTCTTGACCTGTGACCTTTACATGGCCGTCGCCGTGCGAAGAAAGCGCCGGACAATCGGTAATTGGCGGATCAACAAAGTGCGGTCCCAAGTGCCGCCTCCTTCTGGTCCTCATCCGCACCAGATCCAGTCGATTTCGAGCCGATCTGTCGACCTCCCAGCGGAGCAGAGAGCGGACGACAAGTGGACGACGCGGTGACCGATCGAGTGACAAAGTACGACTAATATGGATACTATAACTTCGGATACTATAACTGCGCTTCGGCTCTCGCCGCCGGCAACTGTGGTATGGCCATTCGCCCAACCAGTTGGCAAGTGAATGGACACGGACTCTCTTTTTCCCGTTTTCCCGCTCTTCCGCTCTCATCCACTCAGGCAGACACCGCTCTCACGGACAGGTGAGCAGAGGCAGATGCAGGGGAACGAGCCAATTTCAAGCGCCGCTCGGTACTGTGGCACCCAAATGATCAAAAGGGATCATGTTCACAAAAACATTTTTGCCATGTAAAAATTAAATAAATAAAGTAAAGTGTGAAAATAGTATACGTACTTTTTAATATTTATCCCTTATAAAAAAATTCAAAAAAATTATTGACCCCCCAGTATCTGCTTTACATTGAGCGGTTTTCTTCTTCTTGATAGAAGCATTTTGATTTGATAACATAACAATATCTAATTAAAATATCAAAAATGTGTTTATTGAGCATTGCGCAGCGGGTTTTTAACTCAGAAGCAGTTGAAGAATATTGGGCTTTGCTTAAAGGTTTTAGTAATTGAAAGTTTATTCGTTGGACAGTGCAAGGAGAAACTGCACGCCACTGAGTCGAATATTGAGTTTTATACGGATGCTGCCGATTTCGAAACCGATTCGAGGTGCATCGAAGTCAAAGGACTCGTCATGGCAAGCAATGCGACCCACTGTGCCTACTGCAAACCTGCTCAACTCACAAGCACACGCAACACACGCGATGCGGCTGCTCCTGCCTCACACCGCACACCACACACCGCACACCACACACCGCACACCTCAACCACAGCCACACACAGGTAAAGAGTTGGTGGCAACGGCACCAACTTGCTGGGCCGCATTCCACGAGCTCCAAACTGGAAGGTTGTTGTCGGTTGGTTATTATTGCTGTTTCTTATTTTGTGGTTGTTGCTTTGATTGGGGCTGCAAATTTCAACTGTACATGCCTGCATGCAGTACCTTTGGCTGCCCTTTCCTGAGTGTATTACGGTAGCATGCCAATTTTGACGAATCGCGATTTAAAGAATTCAAACTTGTGGCGCTTGTTATATCGGAACTCGCTTCGGCTGCATTTAAAAACAAGACAGTCAATGCTGCCAGACTGCGTTGAACTGGTCAGCAGTGTTGATAAACTGCCAGCTGGAGTACACTCCGAGTACTAATAAAAACTTATCGAATATACAACATTTATCGATAGTTAGCGGAGACTTACTCCACAGTAAGTGGCGACTTACTCCGTAGGTTAGCGGGGACTTACTCCACAGTTAGAGGAGATTTACTCCACAGTTAGCGGAGACGTACTCCACAACTAGCGAGTAGAGCCAGCAATCGATTTGTAGAGGTGAACAAACATTGATGACACCCCGCCAATCATCGATATCACCGATGTCTTAATCGTTATCGGTGGTTTTCCGTCTCTATTAAAGGCTTTATTTCTGGTGTCGTACGGTAACACTGGGTGAACAATTTTTTTGCAAACCGACTGCTACAGCACCGCACTGCCAAAGAGACATGACTGATCCCAGCAAACTTTCCGTGGCCGTGGTCTGCTCCTCAAACATGAACCGCTCGATGGAGGCGCACAACTTCCTGGCCAAGAAGGGCTTCAACGTGCGCTCCTACGGCACCGGCGAACGCGTCAAGCTGCCGGGCATCGCGTTCGACAAGCCGAATGTTTACGAGTTCGGCACCAGCTACGAGGACATCTACCGCGACCTGGAGGCGAAGGACAAGGAGTTGTGAGTGTGGCGCCCGCCAGTCCGCATTCCGTTGGCTAATCCGATCCTCGCCTCTTCTTCCACGCAGCTACACACAGAACGGCCTGCTGCACATGCTGGACCGCAATCGGCGCATCAAGAAGTGCCCCGAGCGCTTCCAGGAAACCAAAGAGCAGTTCGACATCATCGTGACCGTGGAGGAGCGCGTCTACGACCTGGTGGTGCTGCATATGGAGTCCTTGACCTCTGTGGACAACCGGCCCGTGCACGTTATCAACGTGGATGTGGTGGACAACGCGGAGGACGCGCTAATGGGCGCCTTTCTCATCACGGACATGATAAACTTGGTACGATGCGCAAGCGTAGTAGTTTTGGTTTCTGAATTTCCCTAATTCCCCTCTTCTCGTGCACCTTTCAGATGGCCAAGTCCATGGACCTGGACAACGACATCGACGAAATGATCCAGGAGTTTGAGGAGCGTCGCAACCGGGTTATCCTGCACTCGGTGCTCTTCTACTGACGACCGACGTTAAACAGTTCGTGTCCAGCTCCAATACCAACACCAGAATCCCGTAGACTCCCTGCGCTCCCTGCGCCGAGTGGTTCCCGTTGGTTTTTTTTCCCGAAGACCGGGATCACCGAACGCGGAGCATAGGACGTAGGGCTGCGGGTCCCGGATTGGGAGCCTAGTATCTAAGAATTTTGTACATAGAGAGGGGCCATCGCTGCAGCGGACACACACACATGCACGCATCCAAATCCACATCCGATTCAAAATCCACACTTCACCTGCAAGCACTGGCTCTTGAATATGAAATTAACACACATCAACAATTGGCGTCCATTACAACAGTGAGGCTCCGAAACGAAACCCTTTGAATGTAGTATATGTACGTGTCCGTATTTCTTGTATTCCGGCCGTCGAGCCGCGGTCGTTCTGCTCGTCGTCCCCGGCTTTTATCACTGGCTTTCGTTTCCCCCAGCTGGCAACAGGGGCCAAACATCTGGCTCCCCGTTCTCCTTTCTCCGCGCCGATCCAATCCGATCCGATCAGTTTTATATATGTATGTAAACAAAACTCGCAGCACACAAATCCGTGCGTGTGCGTGTGTGAATGAGCATGGAGCCAGGGGCGGATCGGGACTGGGACCGGGATTGGGCCCTCGTAGGCAGGGGCCGTAGTTAATAATCTAACATAGTTTTACGAGTTGTTCAGACAGGGCTACACGCCTGCCATTTTCATAGCCTAAATTGGTAGCTGAAGATCACTGTGCGTTTTAAAAAATAGCCAAAGGCCTGAAACGGGCGCCAATACACAAAACTAAATACAGTGCCAGTTCGATATGGTGAATTAATAAACCATTCAAGGGTCTTGACTACGTAAATTGTGTTCACTGTAATGATTGGAATAAAAACGTACGCCAATTGAGGCGGCTTTCTTGTTGACATCTGAAATTTGTTCACCATTATTAAATCTAACATCTAATTATTTGTAATGTAAATGTACATTTACAATATCATGTCACTTAGTAAAGATACTTTATAGTTCGTTTTTGAATGCTCATATTTGTGTTGTTTAAAAAAAAACACAGGCATTTCTAAATCGTTACCGATTCATTTTAAGCTTTGCCAAAACGTTTTACACAAAGACATAAAAGACGGAAAAATGTTCTATGGTTTTTTTTTAAAAACCATAAGAATTAAATTCAATCATTTTAGAAATGACAATTGTCAGAGCCTTTTTTAAAGCTTTTCATCGATGTTTTTGTCGCTAGTCCCAAATAATGAAATGACTGGAAGTTATTAAAATATTTCAAGCAAAGGCTTGAATAAAAAAAAGGATCGATAAGTTGGGGGTTCGTGCTGCCAAAGGGCTTTAATTCTCAGATTTTTGTAGTATTAATATACATTTTTGTATTATACTCACAATATATTATCAAAATGGTCAAATCAAATAATGTTCAAAATCATAAATAACTTCACTTACCGCTTTTTCGTAGATCCGCATCCGCCCCTGGTTGCGATCGGCACTCGCAGTCGGTGTTACAAAGCGTCGGTTGGTGTTGTTGCCATTGGCAGTGCCGTCGCCGTTGCCGCCGCCGTCGCTTTTTTTCATGCTACAGTCAGTCAGGGAATGATCGTGCTTGGCTCCAATACTGTGCTACCGAGGGCTCCGCAATTCAACTCCGCACTCAATTGCTAAATACAGCCCAAACATAGCACAACAACGTTCAATAGTGAACTCTTCGCCGTAATTACAAAGGTTGCTTAAACCGACGACCGTCAAAACAGCGTTTTACTGGTGAAATCTCCAGGCCAAATAACAGAAAAACCATTGGGTTTATTGTCAGAAAAAGCGGCTAAGTGTTTATTTTTTTGTTTCTTTGTGCGGACAGCTCGGGTCAAGATGGCAACGCAAAAGGAAGGTAAGTATCGTAGTGAAATTTGAAGTTTTTACATTCGGCTTTAAGTGGATACTTTCCGCGATCACTGTCGCGTCAGGTGGGCGATTGCGGTTGCGCCCTTCAAATGTGTTCCTTCTTCGTCTGGGGTCACCTACAAAAAACAACGGAACCTGTCTTATCACCGGCCGCTCAATCTTCCCGTTCTTCTCTTCTCTCCTGCCCTCTCCTCTCACTCGCACTCTTACTCTCACTCCCCCATTCCAATTACCAACCGATGACGTGTGGCCGCTCTTGGCCATAGGCCATCACAAACAAACAGTCGTTCTGTTTCCCAAACCCACTGCCCGAAGATTAGAGCCCGGCAATAACCTTTCGCGGGTCGAGAGAGCTCACCGTTCTCCATTTTCCAATTTCCATTCTCATTATCTATGGCAATGACATTGGAGCATGTACATACATACATTCATGCATTCATACATGCATTCTACGCACATATAATTAACCCACCTGTGGAGTTTTACGAAAAGCCTTTCCAAAACAAAAACCCGCTTGGCATTATAATTCATTCAAACACATTACCTTGTTCTCTTTCGCCTTGTCTCTCTTTCTCCTCTGGTTCTCCTTCTCCTCCGGTTCTCCTTCTCCGACCTGCGACTCTCCTTGCCCCAATGCCTTCGCTTTCGTCTGTGTCAATGTCAAATGCGATCCGGCCGAGATTACAGTAGCACTTCCCTAACGCGAACCATTGCACCTATTTAAGAAAGTTTCGAGTTTTCGAATAGATCAAAGTGTTCATGATAACACTCAATTGTTAATAGGCGACAAGTTTCAGTTACAGAGTTATCGATTTCAGAAAGTTCGAATTCTAAAAGCTCTACTGTAAAGTAATGGTCTCTGAGTCATGCTCTAGGTATGCGAAGGAACCCACAATCAGCCGATTAGTCATCCCATCTGGATTTGCTCCACAGATCTTCCAGATCTCATGCTGTCTACTTCACAACTAAGAAAGTTCTCTTTGAAGAGTTTAAGTGTGTTTACCCTTGTCCGTATTATCACGTGACCGATCCCCATGGTCCCATACATACAAATGTCTGACTTTTAAATGACTTACGATGAAACAGAAACTAAAATATTTTATTTCAGCCATGCATTACTTCACATCTCATTAAAGTTTTATTAACCTCCTGCTTTTTAGAAAAATGTTATTATTAGTAGATTCAAAGTTTTGCTGATGTAGTTAAAATTATTTTTCTACTCCTGTTTTGATTTGATAAAATTATTGATTTATGAAATTTGTATTTACCATTAGGTGTTACAGAGTTTCGAAAGTGTTAAATGAACCTGCTGAGGGATATTTTAGATAAATATATCTCCAATCCTAATCCTGTAGTTATCCTGACCTGATTCCAAAGATCTCGCTGTGTAATGCGGACTCAGTTGTTTTCGTTAAGTACAAATATTTATATCTCGTAGGTTTCAAAAAGTTGTTTTGTTCATAATGACTTGCACTAACTTATAAGTCATAGTCATCTGCAAATTTACCATTTCTTTGATTTTTTTGCTTTGAGCTTAAAATTTTTGAATATATTATTTCTTCGAGAATAGATACATTAGCTCTTGTAAAATGGGATAAGATTTTTTCACTTGCAACTTTTTTGGTCTTTGTGGAACTGATAGCTTCACGCTGAAAGTATAAACCTTAAGGGGTGTAGATCGTCCGTTGACGTACTCTCGCCTCACGATCAGCCCAGACTGCCGGGGCTTATTCCGAAGCCAAGTTTTGGATATATGTAAACTCGCATATACCTGTTACATGTCATTTGCACTTTGTGCTGACGCTCGCGTCGACGTCGCTGCCTGGTGCATCGCTTACACCTTGTTAAAGTCAACCGCAGCGCAGCAGTTTATTCGGTTTGTGCAACCGCATCGAAAGATAGGCGCGCGCACCTGTCCAAGCTTCCGCACCTGATACTGTTCCGCCCTGGCACCACCTGGTCTGCTCCGAGATCTGGAAGCCGACTGACACCCTCACCTTCACCGGATTGACAATCGGGCTCGGAGGGTGACCTCTGGCAGAGCTCTCTCTAGCGGATTACTTGACTAGTCATCGGCTACCGTCGATGATTAGACAACGGATCCAGGTCTTATCGAGTACTTATCGCTCTCCCGCTCCGACAAACTCTAATAAAGTCTGCACTCGGCCGTGAACGTTCACTTTGCTTCAGGCCCTTGGTGAGTCCTCAGCTCCTCATCATCCTCAACATCCGGACCAAAAGGCAAGTGCGTGTTCACTGATCGCAGAAAATCTATAAAAGATCTATGAATATAAAATAAAGTTCATGTGCAAGGTTATTAAAAATATCTAATAATAAAAGAAGTGTAAAATAGTTTTCCTAAACATTCGGATTTCGCATTAAAAGGAAGGCTCACGATTCTTTATTCGGACAATGGGAGGCGTTTCTGACCTTATAACATACAGTCGAACTTCGATATAGCAAACAACTATTTGCCCGAAAAGCTAATTCGACTTCTAGAGACTTTGCGGTATTGTAATTATTTTACTATATGGGCTAGGAGCTAGGGGATCGGGATAGTTGAATTCTTTCCAAGGATATTCCCACCCCAGTAACCCAGTATTCCTATAGCTTTCAATTTTTCAAGCTAAATTTATCAGTTGACGGTAAAAAGTTTTAATAAGCCCCGCTTAATCCACAGATCACACCGCCCTGGATCTCATAATAAAGTCTCTCAAGTCCCCCACAATGATCTGTGAGGGCACCCACTTCGATGGCAAGATCCCGCACACGTTCGTGATCTTCGGAGCGTCGGGCGACCTAGCCAAGAAGAAGATCTACCCCACGCTTTGGTGGCTCTACCGGGATGACCTGCTGCCCAAGCCCACCAAATTCTGCGGATATGCCCGGTCCAAGCTGACGGTCTCCAGCCTCAAGACGCAGTGCCTGCCGTACATGAAGGTTGGTTCCGCTCTCTGACCAATGCCCATTAGGATTAACCCATCCGAATTCTTTCAGCTCCAGACACACGAGCAGAAGAAGTACGAGGAGTTCTGGGCCCTTAATGAGTACGTGGCCGGCAGCTACGACGGACGCACTGGATTTGAGCTGCTCAACCAGCAGCTGGAGCTGATGGAGAACAAGAACAAGGCGAACCGCATATTCTACTTGGCCCTACCGCCCAGCGTCTTCGAGGAAGTGACTGTCAACATCAAGCAGATATGCATGTCGACCTGGTGAGTAGCGGATCAAAGGGAAATCGTAATAGATTACTACATGTGTTACTGTTATTACACAGCGGCTGGAACCGCGTGATCGTCGAGAAGCCCTTCGGTCGCGACGACGCCTCCTCGCAGGCGCTAAGCGACCACCTGGCCGGACTGTTCCAGGAGGATCAGCTATACCGCATTGACCACTACCTGGGCAAGGAGATGGTCCAGAACCTGATGACCATCCGCTTCGGCAACAAGATCCTCAGCTCGACGTGGAACCGCGAGAACATCGCCTCGGTGCTGATCACATTCAAAGAGCCCTTTGGCACCCAGGGACGTGGTGGCTACTTCGACGAGTTCGGGATCATCCGGGACGTCATGCAGAACCACTTGTTGCAGATCTTGTCGCTGGTGGCCATGGAGAAGCCGGTCAGCTGCCACCCGGACGACATCCGCGACGAGAAGGTTAAGGTGCTGAAGAGTATCCAGGCCCTCACACTCGACGACATGGTGCTGGGCCAATACCTGGGCGATCCGAAGGGTGCCACCGACGATGCCCGCACCGGCTACCTGGAAGACCCTACCGTTAGCAATGACTCCACTACACCCACCTACGCCCTCGGCGTGCTCAAGATCAACAACGAGCGCTGGCAGGGCGTGCCCTTCATCCTGCGATGCGGAAAGGCGCTCAACGAGCGCAAGGCAGAGGTGCGCATCCAGTACCAGGACGTGCCCGGCGACATCTTCGAGGGCAGCACGAAGCGCAACGAGCTGGTCATCCGTGTGCAGCCGGGCGAGGCGCTGTACTTCAAGATGATGACCAAGAGCCCCGGCATCACCTTCGACATTGAAGAGACGGAACTGGACCTGACCTACGAGCACCGCTACAAGGACTCCTACCTGCCGGATGCCTACGAGCGGCTCATCCTCGACGTCTTCTGCGGCTCCCAGATGCACTTCGTCCGCTCGGACGAGCTGCGCGAGGCGTGGCGCATCTTCACGCCCATCTTGCACAAAATTGAGCGCGAGCGCGTCCAGCCCATCACCTACCAGTACGGCTCCCGCGGTCCCAAGCAGGCGGACCGTAAGTGCGAGGAGAACAACTTTAAGTACTCCGGCTCCTACAAGTGGCACGGCGGCAAGCCGGCCACGTCCAATCTCTGAGCGGTCGATCGGACCGCACCGATTCGGGATGGGCTCACTTCACACAGGATACATCTCTCTGTCCTTACACATGCATGTACATAACTATATGTATTCTTTGGTTATTTGTAATCTTTTTTGGTTTGTACAAGAATTTTTTTATTAAATTTATGAAATAGCGTTAGACCTGAGCTCTCCTCATTTAAACTCGCTAATATCTAGTTTATAAATTATAGAGCACTTTCCAACGATACTCTTGTGGTTTCATGTTTTTCTAGAAACAACATATGGCAACCAAAAAACCACGCTATAATCCACTACCCCAGAGATAAAGCGCTATTTTTACATTTTTTTTTTTTCTTATCCAACCTTAATCTCTAGCTCAAATATTTACTCGCTATGTGATGCTGAACAGGAACATAAATATACCCTTTTCCGGGTTGTGAATTTTCACTCCACTGCTTTTTAATGTTGAATAACTTATAATACCAGGATGTGATAAAAAAAAAAGTGATTAAGACCCGCCCTAAGTGGAATTTAAATGAATAATTGCGATTCAGAGCTTTTTACAGTGAACTCACACAATGATGCAATGCGGGCAAGACTATAGCGTACTCACAATTATCATCGTGGAGGCGATGGCTTTATATACCCATTGCACAATGTGGGATTCACTGCGTTCATCATAACGTATCCACTGGGCTGCGCCACCTGCTCTGCCACTGTCATGGAGGTTTCCTCCTCCATGTGCTCTGGTTCTATATGCTCATCAGCGGGTTCAATGGGTTCCATGTTTATAAGGTTAAAAAAGAGCGTTTTAGGGTGTGGAACTCCCGCATAGGGCTGTGAAGGCTCGGCTAGCTCAGGCACTGAGGGGGTTCTAGGCAGCAGCAGTCCCGGGGGCACACTAACGCCGATTTTTGACATATCCTTCAGCTTTCTGGCCCCGAGGAAGGCCGCACCGAGCACTAACAGCGCAATGATCCCTTCCACGTACCGGATATTAGCGGTATCCTCGCGGTCAGATAACCACTTCATGCCGCCGCTCTTGTGGTCACTGTATTTAGCCGCCACGGCCTTATGGATCGCGCCCAGTCCGGTTACGTTGTACTCCAGCTTGGTGGTATAGTTCGAGTGGCAAACTTCATCGGTTCCGTTGCAAAAATAGAAAAAATAACCATTTAGATTTTCGTCATCCACGGGCTTTTCCCAGGTTAGAATATTGTCAGCAAGGGTCAAATTCTGGGCTTTTCGATTCATGGCGTCAGTCAGTTCAGGCACCTCTAGCCGGCTCCATTCTGCCGAAAGCCCTTTTTCATTTTTGCTCCATAAAAACACCGTGTCCGGCTTCTTGTAATTCCATTTCCCAAATACCGCGAAATTTTTGCCAACTTTGCTGTTGGAAAAATGAAGAGAATTTTTCAGAAACTTGATTTATGAATATATATCAATAAAAATTAATAAACAAAATTAAAGTTGTACCATTGAGTCCGAGCTTCCAATCTTTAAAATTATGGCTGCTGCAGAACTTTTTACTATTCATACTACATTCGCGCACCTATTTGCAAAAAAGAAACGAGAGAGGGGGGAAATTTGTCAACTAAGTTTGTGATTTTTATAAAACAACGTATTTAATTAAAACAGTTTTAACAAATAAAATAAACGAAGGAAGTTCAATTTGTTACTATTCCTATTTTTATTCAGACTGGGCCGAATTGATTCGAATTGATTGAATTGAATTTGAATTTTGAATTGCGAATTTGAAATTGAATTTGTTTGCAAAAAATTCCCATGCACCCCCTGTAAAATCCAAGCAAGTCAGCCTACTAATACAAGCAATTTCACGAATACAATATATGTATCTGAATCTTTAAGAGATTCCTCTATCCCTATATATTCCTAATGGATTTTCAATTTATAAGTAATGAGTGTATCAAGTTAAAGTAGATGAATCTCAATCTGGCCATCAAAATTATTTATACTGAAATGTACTTGAAAAGTTTTAGGTCAACGAGAAAAATAAGTTTTTCAATACCGACTTTTAATCATTGTTTAAAGCTGGGTTTTAATAGATGACTTCTTAGATGTCAGTAAAGTTACCTCGCTTTCAGTCTGTTGCTCTTGCTGTTGACAAAGTATTCCAGGTGCGGAGCATTCCATTCCAGTTCTTTGAGCGGCTCCCAATAAACCGTCAGCTCTTGGTCCTTGTAACGGTAGCCCAATGGCAAAAATTTTGGTGGGCGGTCTGGTGGCTTGGATTCTGTTTGTACTGCGAACTCGTGGTAATGTTTTGACCAGGGTGCACCCGTCTCGTTGATGCGACGCTTAACCAGCACATTGAATTTCTGATTGCCTTCCAGATTTTCAAAGCAGATCGTATCCGTTGTGTCTTTCGGTTGGGGCTTTGTGAATAATGTTAAACTCCTGACCAAATTCGGATATTTAACGGGCTGCAGCTGCACATCCCATTTAATGGCGGGCGAATCCTTGACCACGGGTTTCCTGTTCCACGACACGCAAGGATGGTTGTTATATGTAAAAGTTTTATGCTCTGTTGGCCACTCCAGCATTGTCATCTCGAACTGAGTTAGATTGAAATCCTGTGTCTGGTTGCCTAATGTGTCGAACATGGTAAGTCTGAAATTCATAATTTTTGGTTTTATGTCATTTGAGTTGATATTTACGGTGCAAATTATTTGTTTAGTGTTTTCCTCATTTGTTTGGCAGTCGAGTCGAGTGGATTTCATCATTAGTTCATAATTGGTTAGTTCGGTTAAGGTTTTGCCTTCCGCCCGGGTGAAAGTACAAGTGATGTTAGTTTTGGTTTCGTCAAACCTTATGTACTGGCATTTAAAATCCTTCACATTCAATAGAGCATACACTCTAAAATAGTTCGCCTGTCTTAAAACACCATCAAAAAGACACTGGTAACTTCGAATCCAGGTCTGGGTAAGAGCTACAAGTTTCACTTTCATAGTGGCGTTTTTGCTGTCAAACTCGGTATTTTTCAACTGGTGGTCCTCCAATTCTATTGTCACCATATGCTCCATATCCAAATCACTTGAGCCGTTTCTACACTGGCAGAAAACTTCAACTTCACCGCCCTGCCGCCACTGCGTTTCGTTGGAGTCCCAAGCCACCATGTCGCACTGGGACTTTATCTCCGTCCGAACACTGGCCATTGCCATGAACAGTATCGCCGCCGCGAAAAGCCAGGACAACCGCGTCCCCAAGCCCATAGAGTTTGATTTTTTTTCGCTTTCCTGTTGCTATGTAGATCCTAATCCGGTAATCTAAACTCTGGAATTAAAAAGGGCGATGAAGCACGATCACAGGAGTTTTAAAATGTAAGTAAGCTCTAAAAACAGAACCCGATATACATGTGTATATGTCTTATCAGTCACATGAAAATCGTCAAACGTGGAAGCTGGGAGCTTGTTGAAACCAACCCTACCGATTGATTCAAAGCAATCTTTGCGACTGCCATCGTAAATCAGAATCTCCGGCCTTATCGCACTAATTCATTTCATAAAACGAAAATGGACACAAACAAGAAAGGAAAGCTCACTTCGGGCGGAGCCGAAGTTGATATACCCTTGCAGAATACTCTGTAAATTATATTCTCCAAAATTATTCATATGATGCATTCTTAATACTCATAAAAAATCCCAACTTCCTAACTTTAAAAACACCAAAGTTATGGCATTTCCGATCAATCAGTTATATGGCAGCTATAGAATATAGTCGGCCGATTGGCCAAATATAAAACCCATAGGAAATCCCAGCTTCCTAACTTTACAAACACCTAAGTTATGGCATTTCCGATCAATCAGTTATATGGCAGCTATAGAATATAGTCGGCCGATCCCTATGAAATTTGGTAGGTCGGATTGATTGGCCAAATATAAAACCCATAGGAAATCCCAGCTTCCTAACTTTACAAACACCTAAGTTATGGCATTTCCGATCAATCAGTTATATGGCAGCTATAGGATATAGTCGGCCGATCCCTATGAAATTTGGTAGGTCGGATTGATTGGCCAAATATAAAACCCATAGGAAATCCCAGCTTCCTAACTTTACAAACACCTAAGTTATGGCATTTCCGATCAATCAGTTATATGGCAGCTATAGGATATAGTCGTTCCGACATATATACTGCGTGCAAAGGAAAGAAGGGTGCGTGCAAAGTTTCAATTTGATATCTTTAAAACTGAGAGACTAGTTCGCGTAGAAACAGACAGACGGACATGGGTATATCAACTCAAGATGTGATCCTGATCAAGAATATATATACTTTATATGGTCGGAGATGTCTCCTTCACTGCGTTGCACACTTTCGACCAAAATTATAATACCCTCTGCAAGGGTATACAAATTCTTAGCGACAGGCCCCAGGGCTCTGAGCAGCAGGCATCGGACGCTTCGTGTGCGTTCGAGTTTTTTGCGCTCTCATTCTTATTCTCATTTTAATTCTCTTTTGGTTAGTGCTTATCGATAGCACTCAATTTTCACTTTTATCGTTAAAACCCACGGCCGGATTTAAAAACTTAGTTAAAATTATTTTTAATGTGCGTATGTATGGTTTACATAGGTTATTAATCATTAATTATTAATTATAAGCTCGATCTGCTCGACGCGCGGATAGTTAAGTTGGTGTACAGTACGAAAATATAAAAAAAATACTACATTGAATAAATACAAACGAAGAAACTGCATTCGTCCGAGGAGTCTCCACTAATTACTATAAACAGCTGCCCGACAGTGGTTCCAAGTTGCATGTTGCAGGTTCCAGGTTCTAGTTGCTAGGTTCCTTGTTCCGGGGTGATCCGTTGACATGGTTGATGGTTAGTGAGTTGAATGATAAATGCGAACGTGAGGGATTGATAAAATGTCACGCCGTGAGTGAATGCACTTGCATGCAATGATGATGGGCGCTCCGACTCCTTAGAGGACGTGCCTATTGTGAGCTAGGGCGTTCAGGTCCTGGGGCGTCACGTAACCATTGATCTGTGGCTGCTGACGAGAGTGTGGGTGTCCGCTGGCTGATGCTCCTCCGGCGACGTGCGTCGGCGATCCCACGGCGGAGGCCATCGGCGGCTTTATCAGCCCAGTGCGCTGCAGCTGCTCCATGGTGGTGTAGCCGATGTCGGCCAGTTTGGGCGTAGGTGCAGTTGGCTGCCCGGCTGCTCCGACTGGTGGCAGCTGGAACGGCGAAGGCGACGTCGAGGCTGCTGGCGAAGGTCCCGCCAGGACGTCTACCCCGGATGGCATCAAGGGAGCTGCAACGAGGGGCTTCAGCTTGTGCAAGTCCGAAGCCTGCACGTAGTTGTCCATGTTAAGCAGGTGGGCTGGCGGAAAGAAGGCGGACGCAGCGGCGGCAGTGGCGGCGGACGGTACAGATCCCGGCGCAATGGCTTGAACTGGAGCTGGATTGAACCGCGACTGCGGAATGGGGACCGGCACATAACCACTGAGCGGGGAGGACATCGGAGCGGTCGAAGGAACTGGCAAGGCGTGACCATTTGCGGAAGGACCGTTGCCGGCCCAGCTCTTCATCTGGGTGGGCTTGATGTAGCCATTGGTGGAGCTCCTCTGCTGTTGCTCCTGCTCCAGTTCCTGCTCCTGGTGCCTGTCCATGTCCCTCTCGTGCTGATTTTGCTGCTCCCGTTCTCTCGTCTGTTCGCACTCCGTTTGCCGCTCGCTGTCATTCTGGACGAGAAGGCCGTGGCGCATGGCCAAGTAAGTGGTGGGCGGGTATCCATCGCGATCCGCACAGCCGCCGGTCGAAGCTGTGCGCAGCAGTAGTTTAGAGCTTTCGCTGCCGCAGCTGCTGAAGTCGTGCGGCAGATCCTGTGGCGTGTACGGCGGCGAATCATCGACCCGGGTGCAGACGATTCCTCCGCTGACGGAGGAGTCTGGTCCGATGCCCAGGCCCAGGCCGCCCATGTCCATTGGCTTCTTCAGGGTCTCCATAATTCCCTGCGGCAGCACCAAATGGATATCGGACATCTTGCGGTACTTCTTGTACCCCAGGTAGAATATGACGCCCAGCACCAGGATCGCCACGCTCACCTCGATGGTCTGGTACATAGCCTTTACGCTGTGCGTGTCCGGCGTGCAGATGAACCCGTAGGTGCCCCAGTCGGATCTGTAGAGTCGGTAGGCGCTCGTGTTGGCTGCGTAGGTCTCAAACTGCAGCCGATGCTCCTCGTCGAGGGCGTCGGTCCTTGCCTCACATCCCTGAGAACCGGTAGAAACCAGTTGCACTGCGCCGACTCCATCCGGTCCGTCGAACTGCGGATGCTGCTCCACGTTGATGGCGCGGACTGCCAGCTGGAAGGGATTGTGGCTGGTGCAGCGCGGAGTGGCCATCACGAAGGAGCGGTTACGGCCCGGTAGAATGGTGCTCATCAGGCAGCTGGCGTTGTTGTCCCGAAGCGAGATCTCATAAAAGTCGATGCGGCCAGCCGGTGTCATGGGCGCCTGCCAGACAAGTCGTGAGCTCTGGTCCTTGTTGTTGGTCACCAGAAGCGTTGGCGGCGAGGGCACTGTGGACAAGGTAACACTTTAATTAAGGAAACATAATTTACATATATGGGCTTTCTATAAAGAAGTGCAAGCAGGCCACAATATTATCTTCTAAAATTATTATTATATGCTCAACACTAATTATAGCAAAACACAGGTAATTTGATAAACTTTTATAAGAAATCTATATCAGCAAAATTTTCCTTTTCTAATTTGTTTTTGTTGTAATTTGCTTTAATTACAATCCCACTACCTCTTAAATCCAAAAGCTTTTAATCTAAACTTGGGAGGCAACCTAAAAAAATCCGTTGACCTTTTAATCATTTGCTATGGTTATGCTTGGGCCTGTATCGCAGCTTCTGGCGGGGCAACCTCGTGTTTTTTATACCCTTGCAGAGGGTATTATAATTTCAGTCAAAAGTTTGCAACGCAGTGAAGGAGACATTTCCGACCCTATAAAGTATATATATTCTTGATCAGCATCACCAGGAGAGTCGATCTAACCATGTCCGTCTGTCCGTCCGTCTGTCTGTCCGTCCGTCTGTCCGTCCGTTTCTACGCAAACTAGTCCCTCAGTTTTAAAGCTATCTGCTTGAACTTTCCCAAAAGTTGTCTTTCTACTGCAGGTAGTATATAAGTCGGAACAAGCCAGATCGGGCAACTATATCATATAGCTGCCATATAACTGAACGATCGGAAATGCCATAACTTTGGTGTTTTTAAAGTTAGGAAGTTCGGATTTTCTATGAGGTTTATTTTTGGCCAATTAGTCTGACCTACCAAATTTCATAAGGATCGGACGACTATATCCTATAGCCGCCATATAACTGATTGATCGGAAATGCCATAACTTTGGTGTTTGTAAAGTTAGGAAGCTGGGATTATCTATGGGTTTTATTTTTGGACAATCAATTCGACCTACCAAATTTCATAAGGATCGGCCGAATATATCCTATAGCTGCCATATAACTGAACGATTGGAAATGACATAACTTTGGTGTTTTTAAAGTTAGGAAGTTGGGATTTTTTATGAGTATTAAGAATGCATCATATGAATAACCGATCCGATTTTGGAGAATATAATTTACAGAATATTCTGCAAGGGTATATCAACTTCGGCTCCGCCCGAAGTTAGCTTTCCTTTCTTGTTTTAAGTTATCATGGATGGCCAAGATGTACATACAGATTTTAAAGGAAAACTTGCTCCAAACTGCTAAAAAACTGGGCAAACGCGATCGATTTCGAATTCAGCAGGAATTGTGAAGGTTTAACTTGTCTGGAACTGCCCTCATGTCGTCATAACGCCAGCACAGTCTCCAGATTTAAATGTGATCGAAAATTTATGGGAAATATTGGACATCGCTATAAGGAAGAGGAAGATTTCGAACAAAAACGAAATGAAAAGTGTTCTTATGGAAGAATGGCCAAAAATTCCAGTAGAAACCACTAAATAGTTAGTTTCTTCCTTGGGAAATCGTCTCAAAGCTGTCCTGAACCAGAAAAGAGGACATACAAAATATTAGCTTTTAATTTACAAATAATAAGTTAAGAAGAATGAACTGCACGAAATAAGCTGCGGCTTGAAAAAAGCCTGCACATTTTGTTTTTATTTAATAAGTGTTTTGTTTTTATGATTAAGGAAATCGTTTTAATTTAATAAACAAGTTAATATACCCTTTTAAAATACTGTATTTAAATTTTTCTGTTATCTTTCTTAGTTTAGCAGGAATAACGACTTGAACTTTTTAGGTCCGCGTCGCGCTCATTTCATACTTCAATGGAACTTTAAAAGCGTTTTTCTCAAAATTACTTTTGGGGTCAACAAAGTAGGAATCTGCCTTAATAAATCATATTGAGTCATAGTGAGATGCATATGTTGGGTCTTAACAAACTCATGAAATTTCCCGATTTGTGCTTATCAATGAGTTCATTGAATTCCCCAAATTTTTTGCTAATCTGCCTTCATAAATCATGGAATTCGGGATTTCCGGAATACTAATTGGAATCAATAGTCGTACCATTTTTAAAATGAAAAAAAAAATGTTTTTTTACACTCGTCCGCATATCTCTGCGTACACCCAAAAAAAATTTCAAAATCTAACTTTAAACCCTAGCTGTTCGGCCATTTATGCATATATTATACCCATTCTTTTTTAAACATAATTATAGTTTATTGTCTTCGTTGACATATTTTTTCAAAAATGTTTCAACAGTGTCTTATATTTTATTTTCAATTTTGAACTTAACACTACCAAAAAATGTACCCGCAAAAGTCTGCGTACACCTATTTTAAATATAAATAATATTATTGTCTATATAGATTTTCTGATCCATTATTGACTCGCCACTTGCTGCCATATACCCCCACACCATTATTCCGCTTCCTCCGAGCTTTACTGTGCCAACCTAATTTTCTTTATTAAAGGCTTCTCCGCTTTTCCTCCATACCAAAACTTTTCCCTTGATTCCAAATTTACAGAATTTACTTTCGTCGGAAAATATAACCTTATTCCGGAAGTCTTGGTGTTTGGAAATATACTCACTAGCAAAGGTTAGGTTAGGTGGAAAATCTATCCTCGACCTTCAGCTTTGCCTGATGAGCTGTCGTCCTTGGATTGAGCTGAATAGATTTCATAATATTCCTCTGCTCGCGGTTTGTAAGCAAAGGCGGACGGCCAGAACGAGCCTTTGGCAAGATACTTCCAGTCGAGTTGTAGTTATTTATCACTCTTGGATGGTTGAGGGGGTTCTACCAACTAAAGCACCAATTTCTCTATAAAATTTTCTATCCAAAAACCTTTTTATTATAATTTTCCGCTCCTCAACAGAAATTTCCTTGCCTTTTTATTCCATGTTGCAATATGCTCGTTATTGTAATGAAAAAGTTTTAGACATTCTAAAGTAGATCGGCGACAACAAAATTAACGGTAATCGCACAATCCTGCATTCCAAGAAGTTGAAAACTGCTGTACGCAGACTTTTCCGGGTACATTTTTTGGTAGTGTTAAGTTTAAAATTAAAAATAAAATATAAGACCCTGTTGAATAATTCTTAAAAAATACGTCAATGAAGACAATAAACTATAATTATGTTTAAAAAAAGAATGGGTTGAATATATGCTTAAATGGCCGAACAGCTAGGGTTTAAAGTTAGATATTGAACATTTTTTGGGGTGTAGAGATATGCGGGCGAGTGTATGTATGTACATATATATTGGAAACTGATTTTTCAAATTGGAATCAACTGGTTCTATAAGACCAATAATTTTGCTATGAATTTTGTAATTTGAAAAATATTTAATACATATAATATATTTCTGAAACTTGCGAACAGAGTATTTAGCACAAGACAAATCTGTGAAGACTTACCTCCGATAGCCGTGCTGGGGTAAATCACATTGCTGGGATCCGAGAGATAGAGTGTCCGTGCCCGCACACTCACCTCGTAGTGCGTGAAGGCCGTGAGATTGCCCAGCGTGAAGCTGATGGGCTTCTCCTTGTCCAGCAGCTCCTCGGTGGAGGCTCCCACCCGGAAATTCTCGGTGACGTTGTCGCGGAGCGATCGGAAGGTGCCCTCGTACGCCCGCACCACGCCGTTGGCCAGCAGCGGGGGCTTCCAGGCTAGCTCCACGCTGGCACTGGTCACCCGGAGCAGCTGCAGCTCCCGCGGCTGACTGGGCGCCGCCTCGCCGGTGCGGTTGACCAGCTCATCGCTGTACTTGCTGGCCCGCGTCTCCGAGTACATTAGCATCTTGACGCTGTACTCCGTGTAGGGCACCAGGCCCTGGATGACGTGCTTGTTCGTGTAGCGGTCCACCTTAACCGTGGTGCAGTTGTCCGGACGGCCGGTCGAGCGCTGACAGTAGGTCAGATTGTAGCCGGCCAGAATCACTGCGCAGACGCGCTCCGTGCCCCAACTAACCGTCAGCGTGGTGCTGGTGGCCACGTCTATCGAGGGCTCCATCTTGGCCAGGTCGTCCTTCTTGTCGCTGCTACAGATCAGCCAGCGGAGACCCGTGTTGTGCGAACGATAGTTGGCGGACACTGCCATGTGGAGTGAGGGCTGGTCCCGTGCCGTGGTAAACAGCTGCTGCCCGCTGGACACCTCCGCGAAGCGGATCGACCCCTCACACTCCGACAACAGGCCCGGCTTGGGAACGCACCAAAACACGGTGTAGTTCTTCAGCTCCACCTGGTCCTCCGGCGGCTCCCAGCTGAGCGTGTAGCTCTTGTTGGTCGGATGGTAAACGCTGCGAATGTTCTTCGGCACCCGCTGGCGGAAGTCAAGGTTGCTAATCGGGCCAATCGACATCGGGGTGGCGTTCACGGACTGGCCCTGGCTGTTGCTGCTTCGAATGAGGAAGTGGTGGACGGCGTTCTTGTTCCAATGCTCGATCATCGCCGAGTTGGACTCCACCTTGATAAGGCTAGGATCTCTGCAGAGGAAAGAGGAAAACGGAAGAAAAGTTGCTTTACAAGTGGTAATATAAAAATAAGATGATTTACTTACAGTGGACCAAAAAAGTTTAAGTACACTTCATACCTCAGTGTTTATTGTTAAAAATATGTATTAAAACTTATCAAAATTAATATTTTTTTTTTAACTTCAATAAACTTAATCTTTAGGATTTCGAATATACCAAAATTAACTACGTCACTCCTTCGTGAACATTATATTCATAGAAAACCAAAAAAAATGGCTAAAAATCACAACAAAAAAGTTTAGGTACACTCGTCGTCTCTCTGTTTCTTTGGAATTCCCCTTTCAAATCTGACGGTGATCGCGAATTCTTCCTTCAGTCTACTTCTGATGCTTGCATTTTTATGCATTTTAAGTTCATTTCATTTGATTTTGCTGGAGTGAGAGGTCAAAATGGGTCGAGACAGCGAAATTTCACTTGAAACTCGAAAAATAATTTTAAAACATTATTTGGAAGGAAAAGGGGCTCGTGCTATTGGTAGGATGCTTCAGAGGCCTCCATCCAGCGTGCAAACTATTATGAATTCCTACGGGAACTCTGGAACCCTCCAAGTAAAGCCAAGTTCCGGTCGTCTCAAAATATTGACCGATAGGGATGAACGCCAAATCCTTGGCTCAATAAAGGCCAATCCTAAAAATTCAGCACCAAAAATACAGGAGGAAATATTTCGAAGCTCAGGCAAAACAGTTCACCCCCAAACTGTTCGAAATGTGCTCCACAAGGAGGGGTCCAACGCACGAACATCTCGTAGAAAGCCATTGATTTCCTTGGTAAATCGAAAGAAGAGGCATACAAATATGTAAACGAGACGGATTCATTTTGGGACAACGTTATCTGGAGTGATGAGTCAAAATTTTATATTTTTGGTTCAGATGGCTCCCAAAAAGTATGGAGGAAACCCAACACAGCATTGGAGCTTAAAAATTTAACACCAACCGTTAAGCATGACGGAGGTAACGTGATGGTCTGGGGGTGTGTTGGGACAGCTGGAGTTGGGAAACTTGTGTTTATAAACACTACAATTGACAAGCATCTATACCTTAAAATTTTAAAGGATAATCTTAAGGACAGCGAGATCCAGCGCGAATGAGACTACATTTCTGTTTCAACAGGACAACGACCCCAAACACACCTCCTTTTGGTCAAGGAGTGGCTGCTCTACAACTGCAAGCAATTGCATACACCTCCACAGTCTCCAGATCTCAATCCCATTGAGCACGTTTGGAATTTGTTGGATAAAAGGATCAGAAAACACCAAATATCGTCAAAAGAGTCCCTTAAGATGATTTTGCAGTTTGAGTGGGAAAAAATTGAGAAAAAGGACACAAAAGTGTTGGTACATAGTAGGCACCGACGTCTACTAGCAGTTATTGCTGCAAAAAGAGGTCCAACCAAATATTAACGAGCTAGGAGCTAATTTTATCTTAGGTGTACTTAAACTTTTTTGACTATGAATTTGAAGTATTTTTCCGATTTTTTTTTATTATCTTGTTATTTTATAAAATAAGGAAACAAAAAGACTTTTATGTTCTAAAAATCTATAACCTACCAAACCGAAATTGTTTGAAAATTATATCTGATTTAATTAATAGCGTTTTGACTGTATTAAGTTGCACGACTATGGTGTACTTAAACTTTTTTGGTCCACTGTATGCAACACTCGAATATCAAGCTTGATTCAAATAAAGACACACCCCTTTTGCCGTCCCGTAAATAAAAAAAATATGAAGTACTTAAGTACGTTTACATTATCTATTCATTTCTTTGTACTCTGTTAAAATTTTTGAAGGTTAGTATTTCACGTTTAAGATTTTGACTAGCATTTCAAAAAAAACAAAGTTCAGATTAAATACAAATTTATAATTCAATTTATGTTTAATCTGAAATTCTTTTGAAATGCTATTTGTACAATTGTGATTAGATTCCACGAAAATAGAGTCTCGTAAAAAAGTCGTAAAAGTATTATTTCGAATTTTTATTAGTTTACTGACACATATTTTTTATATATTTATATAACACGCCACACAAAAATGTGGTGTATTTTAAGGTGTATTCTAAAGATTAGATTTTAGAGGAATTGCTTGGAAATGTGCCTATATTACAAATTAACTTTTTTTTGGGACACATCGACCAATTCAAATGGCTAGTAGCATTTTATACAGCATTGCTTAAACTGGTTAAATGATTATTTATGCGCACACATAATTGTCTCTATCGTCTAAATGGTATAATGATAAATTTTAAAGCTAAAATCGTTTTAGTTTTAAACCAAATCATTTTTAATGTTATACATGCCCGCTGTAAGTATGTATGTTTATACATATATGGCTTATCAAAAGTTAAAGCTAATTTGTTTACAGCTGTGTTTGGTTAAATAGCCTTTATTAGCTATCACAGCCTCACACCTACGTGGCATGGAGTCCACCAAATCTTGACAACGCTTGAGGGGAATCTGGCCCCATGCCTGATGCACAAATTACCAAAGCTGCGGCTTAGAAGTCGGGGACTTCTGTGATACGTAGCGCTTAATGTCCCCCCATAAGTTTTCAATGGATTTAAATCAGAAGACTGGCCATGGCATTTCATCAACTTTTCTTTACTAAACTACTACTTGGCCAAATTGCTAGTATGTTTAGGATCATTTTCCTGCTGCATGACAGTTTTTATTATTTGTACATATGTATGTATGTGTGCATGTTGGTCCTCGATCCCATCGTGAGAAGGAAGGCCACACAAAGAATTAAGTTATTTAATAGTCAATATATTTAACATTGAGTTCCTTGCACGAAATAAGCTGACCTAAAAAAGTCTGTATTTTTAGTTTAAAACTAAGTTTTAAGTGTTATCCAAAGGAACTTAAAAATAATAAAGTGACTTTATAAATGCCAAAATACTACGAAACATAACTGCATTTAAATCTTTTTCATATTCAGTATAGTTTGCCAGCTATATGAGTTTGAATTTTAAGTTTACGTGTGCACGAAATAAGCTGTGAGCCACTGTAGTTGTTCTTCTGTCGCACTGCTATTTCGGCGAACACAGCTCTATATATTTGTTGTAAAATGTTAATATTTCTTATTTCCATTTTTTGTTGCATACTTTTGGACGAATTTGTATATTCACAAACAACTAAAAACCTTTTTTTAACGTTTTTTTAGAGCTTTAGAAGAGTATTTTAAACAAGGTGGCGTTTGCTTGCACTTTTTTTTGTTATTTTTTTCTTCACAATATTTGATATCAGAACTTTCAAGTCTAGAAATTGCGATTGACACCGGTTTCTTATCGCGCCAAAAGGTGTTATTGTTTGAAATTATCGATTCTTAAAAAAAAACATACAGTCAGCACAAAATTTATTCGGACACTGTCTATTATCAAGTTTAACAGCTTATTTGCCGGAATTTTCGTAATTTTAGCAGGTTTTTTTTTACTTATCATAGAAACAGTGATTTTCAGAAGACATTACACAAACAAAAATGTAATTTTTTAAATTAGCCTTAAAAATATTAAAAGAAAAGCAAAAAAGTTGCTAAAATGTTGCACAAAAATTATTCGTACATTTCTCATTTATTGTGTTTATTTCTGAGCACAACGGTAATAGGCGATTCTTTTTAAAGTAGTTTAGTTGAAATTACTTCGGAGTAATTTTAGGCGTGCTTTTTTTTTGTTTTTTGTTAGTTTTTATGTGTTTTTTTGATACGATTGGTCAAAATAAAAGGAGTTCAAGATTTGTCACTAGATTTTCGAAAACCTATCTTAAATTCATTTTTGGAAAATCGTAGTTATCGCGAAATCGGTCGTATTAATGGAAAATCACCTTCCACAATACATAGTATAATCCAAAAATACTTAAAAACGGAATAATGAGCTTCAAATCACAAGAAAGCTAGAAGGTCTAAGATTTTGTACTCACGTGAGGGACGGAAATTTATGTCTACAGTCCTGAAAAATCCGAAAACAACATCTACAACAATTCAAAAGAATGTAGAGCAAGCGAAAATAAAAAAAGTTTGGGCCAAAACCATCCGAAACTACCTGTACAAGGCTGGTTTACATGGCAGAGTTGCTCGTCGAAAGCAATTATTTTCTGCCATCAACAAAAAAAAGCGTTTGGAGTTTGGAAAACTGCATATAACCTCCCGGATTCGTTTTGGGAGAACGTAGTTTTAAGCGACAAATCCAAATTTTACATATTTGGACACTATGGGCCCTCGAAAGTGTGGAGGAAACCAAATGAAGCCATGAATGAGAAGAACTTAATTCCAACTGTTTAGCATGGTGGCGGGAATGTAATGATGTGGGGGTGTGTATCGGTAGAAGAAGTCGGTCAAATGGTCTTTATTGACGACAAAATTAATAAGAATATCTACAAAAACATTTTAAGCGAAAATTTGATTCCAAGTTATATAAAACTTGGTCTAGATCCGAAGACATTGTTGTTTCAACAAGACAACATTCTTCGTCTTTGGTGCAAGAGTGGCTTTTATATCACTGCAAGCAGCTGAAAACACCTCCCCAGTCACCTAATTTAAGTCCCATAGAACATGTTTGAGATATTCTTGAGAAAAGGATTCGGAAGCACGTCATTTCGTCCAGGGAGTCCTTAAAAACTGCATTGATGGCTGAATGGGGTCAAATTAGCGCTAATGAGACAAGCAACTTGGTAAAAGCATGGGTCGACGCTTACAAGCTGTCATTGATGTTAGTGGAGGACCCACCAAATATTAAAAATATTAAAACATCAAGAAATATGTTTTTTTTTTAATATTATATGAAGTGTCCGAATAATTTCTGTGCGTAAAATTATGACTTTTCAAGTTAATTTAAGAAAATATCTAATTTTACTGTTGAAAGTTCCTTATTTTTTTGTAAAAATATATTCTAAGAATGTTAACCTTCACGATGAAATATAAATTGTTTGTTTTCGTTACGTTTTTGTTGAGTTATTAATGAATCAAAATCAAAATCACGGGTGTCCGAATAAATATTGTGTTGACTGTATATACATACATAAGTGTGTATACCTATTGGCTGCTTTTTAATAACGCTATTTGATTTATATTTTGTCGATTCCGATACGACTCCTCCTCTAATTGCCTTCAAGTAGCCAAATATTTTGTGGAAGGGTAGAGAATTTCGGCCTGGTATGGGGTATGTTTTCGTGAAAATTCCCACATAAACACAGCGTTACCCTCTGCAGAGGGGTATAATGGAAATAATTAATATGTTGAAACTTCAAACACACACAAAAAATGAATTAATAATTAAAAGGACCTGTTCTCGTTGGGTTCTTAAATAAACAAAATGTGTAGCCAAGTATTAAGACCTAACAATGGTGTCACAATTTGAGATACAGACACCGCAGGAAGATGAGTGCAGGGTATTGTGCTGGCGGATGGGCTTCCTCCGATTTCTCTGGAAATGCATTCGCATAAAACGCCTCCCATCTTACCCCTAATGAACGGGTTTTTGCCTCTGCTTTAGTGCTTCTGCTTCTGTGCATGTGTACAGCGGCACTTCGGACGAATTGTTAAAAATAAACATTTTCTACGGAACCCCACAATGAAAATGTGGCTCTCGGCGTGTGTGCTTGTGCCAATACTACGCCGTATGCCTTGCGATACTGATTCGCAAGAAGTCGACATTCCGCTGAACTCTCCGCCGCAGAACATATTTATTGATAGCAGACAGGTTTGCCAATGACTAATTAGGTGCCAAAGTGCCAAGATGTCAAGATGCCCTTATCTTATGTCGCTTATTTATGTGTATGTACTCACACGACGGTCCCGTTGATGCGGTACTCGCTGATTATGTACCGAAAGTCCGGCCCGTTGAGCTCGTGCGGCTCCAGGGGCTCCCAGTAGAAGCGCATGCCCTCCTCCGAGGAGTAGACGTAGAAGCTGCCGTAGGTGACGCGCGGCGGGCGGCGTGGTCGGGCCGGGGCGGTGGCGAAGCCGTAGACCAACGGCTCGCTCCACAACGTGTTGTTTTGGTTGGCGCGCACGCGCAGCCGCAGCGTATAGTTGTAGCCGGCGAAGGGCAATTCCGTGAGGCAGAGGGTATCCTTGATCGTCGAGCTTATGTTGCGCCAGCTGGTCCGGCTCAGGGGCTCAAAGTTGTGCGGCGAGACGCGTACCTGCCAGACCAGGCCGCGATTGTAGTTCGACCGCCGTGGCATCCCCCACGACAAGCAGACGGAGCTCTCCGTCCGGTTGACCAGGGTCAAGTTTTGACCAGGCCGAGCCGGCACCAAGCGCTCAAAATGATTTATTGTGATTGGCTGCGTCTCGTGGCCCAGGCCGTTCGCAATGAAAAGGCGGAAGTAGAAGATCTCGCTGAAGCGCTTGTAGTTGTCGTCCGTCAGATTGCAACTCACCACCGGCGCCGCATCGAAGTTGCAGTCCAGGGAGTTGCTGTAGCGCCAGTCGTTGTTGGTGTTATAGCTGATATTGTACTTGGTGATGACCTTGTTGGGCGGCTGGGTGAAGTTGCACACCATGAACTGGAAGTCGTGGTCCAGGCAATTGAAATCGCGAACCAGCAGCGGACTGGTGCCCACGTATACCTTTGAGGTGTTGATTACGTAGTCGCGACACATGCACAGGTACTCCTGCTCCTGCTCGGCGGCGTTATGGGCGCTAAACAGGATGGTAGTGTTGTTTAGCATTCGGATATATGTCGAATTGCGAAACTGTAGATTGCCGGTCTGAAAGTATAGCTCATCGACGGTGCAGCGCTCCGAGCCGTTGACCTCGCTGAAGTAGGCCTCGTTGAGGGTGCAGCTGATGTTGAAGTCGCCGCCGATGGCCAGCTCCACCTTGTCGGGAATCAGCCAGCCCGGCTCCACGGCGGCCTGTGCGCCACCATGGCAGCCGGCGAGCAGCATGAGGAGCAGGCCGAGCTGCACCTGCGGCGCCATGTTCCTAATCCTAATCCTTTCCAGCTTCTGCTGTTATTATGTTCCACTCTACTTTGGTGGCTCTCTCTCACACACACGCGGACACCGACACACCGAACTCTCTATTTCTCTCTCTCGCACACACACAAGAACACCTTGCTGGCCGTGTCAGTCTGTCTCTGTATTAGTAGGCAGTTCTCGGTACGCTGCGTTCCTGGAATTTTGGCTCTAACACATCTCGCTGCCAGGTGGGGCTGATTTTTCGGGGGTTCACTTCTTCTCTACCAAAGCACTAATGTCTATAGTTTATATAACTTTTGTTTGCTCCTTTAAATCTGTCTCGATGATGCAGAATCGAATCCTCAAAAGGCGAAGGACGGCGATCGCTATCCTCCCTGCCCCCGTTATCGCGTTATTGTCGACGATTTTCTGGTCTGCAGTGTGACCGCTTATCGAAACTTATCGCAGCTCGATACGCGATATGACAAGGGCTACGTGAGCGAACGGTCATATTGGGCGCGATAAGTGTACTCGTTTATCATTATGTACGTAATTTGAATTTCTTTGCGTAGAGTTGATGCACTTGCTTAATGGCTTCCAGAAACTGCCTGTTTAAACAGTGCGCACTGTTTGAAAACCGATAAAAGTGTAATTTACAGCTCAGTCATCGATATATCGATAGCGTAAGACGCGGCAACCCTGGCATGTGTAGCAATCAAAATCGAACTGAGCGTGAGTGTGTGTGTGTGTGTGTGAGTGAGAAAGTGACGAATTACTTTTCATCAAATGGGAAATAATTTAGTTTGAAAACACGTATCTATCCAGAGCAGCTTAAAAATTTCAGTTGTGACAATATTTAGACACTACGAGCTAAATCGGTGCAGGAAAAACAACCCGAAAACACGACAACTACACCAGCGAAATGGCGGAAGGCGGCAGCAAGCGCATCAACGTGGTTGTAAAAACGCCAAAGGACAAGAAGACGGTCGAGGTTGACGAAGATTCTGGAATAAAAGATGTGAGTAACGGTGCGCGTGACCCACTGGCGTGGTGTGTTGTCTGGCCAAGTCTGGTCTGGTCCCTTTCCCACTCCCCAATCCCGATCGATTCTTCCTCCTCCCCTGCTGCAGTTGCTCCCCGGGGCGGGCCAATTAATGCCTGTAATCGTGGTACAGCGCGATTGCCTAAACCATAACTATGGGCTAGGTACAGTGCAACTTGCCTAAGCCACACCGTATGGCGCTGGAACAGTGCACTTTGCCTTTGCAACATTATAGGGGTGGCAAAGTGCAATTGTGTGCCTGTACAGACATATATTTCCATGGGGAATCAAAATGGGAAAAGTAGATCTCCCAATTTCAAACCAATCATACCATCTTCGCCCCACAGTTCAAAATTCTGGTTGCACAAAAGTTCGAGGCGGAGCCCGAGCAGCTAGTGCTCATTTTTGCCGGCAAAATTATGAAGGACACGGACACGCTCAAAATGCATAACATCAAGGACAATCTCACGGTACACCTGGTGATTAAGGCGCCCACGCGCAACAATGAGGTCCCGGCCCGCCAACCGGCGGACGTGCGCCAGACGCCCTTCGGCCTGAATCAGTTCGGTGGATTGGCCGGAATGGAGGCACTGGGCGCCGGGTCGAACACTTTTATGGACCTGCAGGCGCGCATGCAGAACGAGCTGCTCAACAATGGTGACATGCTGCGCTCCCTAATGGACAACCCGCTGGTGCAGCAGATGATGAACAACCCGGACACCATGCGTCAACTGATCACATCGAATCCCCAGATGCAGGACCTGATGCAGCGGAACCCCGAGATCTCGCACATGCTCAACAATCCCGACCTGTTGCGCCAGACGATGGAGCTGGCCCGCAATCCCTCGATGCTGCAGGAACTGATGCGATCGCACGACCGGGCCATGTCCAACCTGGAGTCGGTGCCGGGCGGCTACAGCGCCCTGCAGCGCATCTACCGCGACATTCAGGAGCCCATGATGAACGCGGCCACCGAGTCCTTTGGCCGTAACCCCTTTGCAGGGCTGGTGGACGGAGGTGGTGGGGCCGTAATCAATCCGCAGCAGGGCACCGAGAATCGGAATCCTCTGCCGAATCCCTGGGGCGGCGGCGGGGCCAATTCGGGAACGAACGGCACAGGCGCTGGAAGCGGCACTGGGACGGGCAATCGGACAGGGGACCTGCCGCCGAACAACGTTCTGAACACGCCGGCCATGCGGAGCCTGCTTCAGCAGATGGCCGACAACCCGGCCATGATGCAGAACCTGCTTAACGCGCCGTACACGCGCTCCATGATGGAGTCCATGTCGCAGGACCCGGACATGGCCTCGCGCCTGCTCAGTAGCAGCCCGCTTCTGTCAAACAATCCCGCCCTGCAGGAGCAGGTGCGTCAGATGATGCCGCAGTTCATGGCCCAGATGCAAAACCCTGAAGTGATGAGCATGCTGACCAACCCGGACGCGATGAACGCCATCCTGCAGATCCAGCAGGGCATGGAGCAGTTACGCAGCGCGGCCCCAGGTCTCGTTGGCACCCTTGGCATTCCTCCGCCGCCGCCGGGCGTCAACTCTGCCACGGATCCAGCCAGTGGCGATGGGAGCGGTGGCAACAGCGGAGCCACCACCAACAACGTCTCGCCGAGCAGTGGGCTCACCGCAGGCAACCCCGCCGCCGGCGGCCCGAGTCTGGCTCCGGGCGGTGGTCCCAACGCGCAGCTCTTTAACGACTTCATGATGCGCATGCTCAACGGGATGTCAAATAACGCGGACGGCACGCAGCCACCGGAGGTTCGCTACCAGTCGCAGCTGGAGCAGCTGCAAGCGATGGGCTTCGCCAACCGGGATGCCAACTTGCAGGGTGAGATTCTTTGCTACAATTAGCCGCTTGACCATCCCGATTCTAATGCGATCTCTCGTACTCCACAGCTCTGATCGCCACCTTTGGGGACATCAATGCGGCGGTGGAGCGACTGTTGTCCCTCAACCAGTTATCCCTGAGTTAACAACGTTAAGCCATTTCCAAACTGTACACAACCTGTCTATATATCTACGAACTACATATATATCTACCACTATAGCCCTGGAGAACGCGAATGAGAACCACAAAGAGAACACGATGAGAAAGGGGGACGGGGTCCTTCTCCTAAAAACCCCACACACAAATTCCACGGCCAGAGCTGCTGATCGCTTATTCCCCATCAAGCCGGGAATATCTTGAATCCTTTATACACACACAACCACACACACCCCGTGACACAGATAGACAACTCCACACGAGCATAGGAGCCTAGAGAACGGAGAGATATTTAAAGATATGTCGCCGGTAAGAAGGTTAGATAGAGATCGCATACCAAAGTGTCGGCACTTGTGTAGTTCATTTTTTTTTTTTAATTGTTTACTTTTCGGGAGCTCACGAGAGATCTGAAAGCCCTGTAAGACACCTGAGAACCCTTAAAGCGGAAATGTGTTAGTCTAATATCAATTTGAATATGCATATATCCAGCATATATCTTGCACCACACATACATTTGAACAGTAACATTTCAAGCATTTAACTTTCCTGCGAACTTTAATGTTTTTCAATAAATTTGAACAGGTTTGTGCTATCGTTTGTCATTATTAATGAACGTACAATGTTATTGTGTGCCTGACAGAGAATCGCGGTGTAGATCCAAACGCTCGGTGCAGACATCGGAGCTTCTGGGGATAGACGTAGAATCCTGTGGTTCGGTCAGGCAGTCTGGGTCCGTTCGGGTGCTAATTTACAATGGTTAGTCAGCACCGCATCCCTGCTATGTTGCCTCCCTCTCTCGCAATGCGAAACTGTTCTTTAAATTACACAACTGCAAACGGGACAACCTACAGTAGATATCGCACATATGCAATGGCTGGATAAGTGATACTTGTTTAGAGGCAAAGTGTTTGCATGCATTGTGTGATATGCTTAAACAGTTGCATTCAAGCAATACAAATAGTAAAAATGTTTATTGATTCATTAATATAAGAGTAATCTCCAAGTGTTATTTATCCTATCCGTTCAAAAGAATAAAACTGTACAAAGTTCGTTGCATATAGGCGTAATTTGCATACAAGGGATTTGCATGTTACCGATATCTACTGTAAGTTTATATGTGTGTATATAGGGGTATATACATTTAACAAAATATTCCATGGTGTTAACAAAAGACGTAAAACTATTTGAAATTCCTTAGTAAAAGAGAGAAACCCCAAAACACAATAATTTTTATTTTACTCTAAGCATTCGTATGCGTAAAACAGACTTTTTGGGAGTTCGGACGGATCTAGTGAGTTCCCATTCCCGATTGCATCCCTCAATCAAACACTTTCGAAACGTTTCCTTTCGTGCGCTCACTGTCTATATAAAGTATGAAATCAATGTATACCCTGTAAGTACTATTACTATATATCGCGGCTCGTCGGAGGGAAGAGTATTCAGGTGAGCAAACATCATCGGGGGATTGGGTGGGTGGGCAGGTACTGGAGCTGGACCGATTCGAAAGCGATCGGAACTACGTTTATTTGTTTAGTGAAGGACGTGAAACTAAGTAATTAAATGTAAATGATCACATGTTTTAAAACAGTAATAAAGCTACTTTGGTTTTAGATTATACGTCATTTTTGTTTTATTCTCATCGGAGATAAGTGGGCTGAAAAGGATTGCGGCCGACCAAATACCGAAAAATACATACAGTAAATCTTATTTTTTAATTATCTGTAATTTTTATCACTTTGGTGGCATCAAAATTTTATCGGGTTGTATAAGTTAAGCTGAGGAGGGTGTTGCCGAGCGGTAGGTTATATACTGTAACTCATTCACAAGGAGAAAGACACCATGGTACAAAAAACTTTCAGCAAGACGAAGTCTATATATGTATATATTAAAAAAAATGATAATTTGCTATAAAACGAATATATGTCGATTTTCCAAGACATTTTTCGAACGCTCCTATGACAGCTATTACTTAAAAAAAATTAAAACAGTAATCCTGAAATTGTAGGAAATTACTACATCACGGAGTAAAAACGTATATGTATGTATGTCTGAAATCAACGAAGTTATATGTTTCCTCATTAATTTTTTGATTGTTTCTATTGGAGAAATATTATATAATTGTGCGACCCGAACTTACTTTTTTTCTGGAAAGTTGCATGCAGATAGTTTCAAAACTGAAAGACTAGTTTTCGTAGAAATGGATGGACAGACTGACATGACCAGATAACATATTCGGCTGCGATTATTAAGGCTCTTTTACATTTCTTGTTATTTTAAAACTATTGTTAACGAAATGTAAAAATATAAACTCAAATTCTTTTATTTTCCCAGCCAATCCTCCCACAAAGCTTTCTTTTTTTAACATTTCGGTACCTTTATAAATTTCACGCCATCCACATGTCTGCAGCACACAACAATTTCGTCCGCAAACAAACTTTTATTCAAAAAACTAACACGCACTGACCAAAACTCCACGTTTATACATCCGACGAGACTATCTTATGTTATTGTATCATTCCCAAGACGACCGATCGCTTCAAAGCGATTTTTGCGACTGAGCAGACTCTGGTTTTTTTAAAATTTGAGCAGAGGACAGACCGGCCGACCCTTATCGCAAGCATTCGAACGAACTAAATGACTGGATTTAAAAACTTTTTAAGCACAGTATAAAAAAAAAATACAAACGAAGAAATTGGATGTTCCAGGCTCTAGTTGCTAGGTTTCTTGTGCCAGGTTCTTGGTTCCTTGTTCCGGGGTTGATGTTTGAATTGAATTATGGATGCGAACGCGAGGGATTGATAAAATCACACGTCGTGAGTGCTTGCAATGATGATGGGCGCTCCGACTCTTTAGAGGACGTGCCTATTGTGAGCTAGGGCGTTCAGGTCCTGGGGCGTCACGTAGCCATTGATCTGTGGCTGCTGACGAGAGTGTGGGTGTCCGCTGGCT
Source organism: Drosophila rhopaloa (assembly GCF_018152115.1). Lineage (NCBI taxonomy): Eukaryota > Metazoa > Arthropoda > Insecta > Diptera > Drosophilidae > Drosophila > Drosophila rhopaloa. The sequence goes on along the minus strand of NW_025335123.1, from coordinate 9,095,947 downwards.
GATGCTCCTCCGGCGACGTGCGTCGGCGATCCCACGGCGGCGGGCATCGGCGGCTTTATCAGCCCAGTGCGCTGCAGCTGCTCCATGGTGGTGTAGCCGATGTTTGGGCGTAGGTGCAGTTGGCTGCCCGGCTGCTCCGACTGGTGGCAGCTGGAACGGCGAAGGCGACGTCGAGGCTGCTGGCGAAGGTCCCGCCAGGACGTCTACCCCGGATGGCATCAAGGGAGCTGCAACGAGGGGCTTCAGCTTGTGCAAGTCCGAAGCCTGCACGTAGTTGTCCATTTTTTTAAGCAGGTGGGCTGGCGGAAAGAAGGCGGACGCAGCGGCGGCAGTGGCGGCGCTGGATTGAACCACGACTGCGCATGTTTTTTTTTTTTTTAGCACTTTTACTTGATAAGATTATTATAAAATATTTAAGTCGCTGGATTGTAAATTGAAAAATATATAATATATACATTTTTACATAGTATATGGAATTCGCTAACAGATTACTTAAAACAAGAAAAATCTGTGAGGACGTAACTCCGATGGCCGTGCTGGGGTAAATCGCATTGCTGGGATCCGAGAGATAGAGTGTCCGTGCCCGCACGCTCACCTCGTAGTGCGTGAAGGCCGTGAGATTGCCCAGCGTGAAGCTGATGGGCTTCTCCTTGTCCAGCAGCTCCTCGGTGGAGGCGCCCACCCGGAAATTCTCGGTGACGTTGTCGCGGAGCGATCGGAAGGTGCCCTCGTACGCCCGCACCACGCCGTTGGCCAGCAGCGGGGTCTTCCAGGCCAGCTCCACGCTGGCACTGGTCACCCGGAGCAGCTGCAGCTCCCGCGGCGCCTCGCCGGTGCGGTTGTACTCCGCGACTCCGAGTAAATAAGCATCTGTACTCCGTGTAGGGCACCAGGTCCTGGATGACGTTCTTGTTCGTGTAGCGGTCCACCTTAACCGTGGTGCAGTTGTCCGGACGGCCGGTCGAGCGCTGACAGTAGGTCAGATTGTAGCCGGCCAGAATCACCGCGCAGACGCGCTTCGTCCTTCTTGTCGCTGTTGCAGATCAGCCAGCGGAGACCAGTGTTGTGCGAGCGATAGTTGGCGGAAACTCCATGTGCAGTGTGGGCAGCTGGTCCCGCGCCGTGGTGAACAGCTGCTGCCCGCTGGACACCTCCGCTGAGCGGAATATGTAACAACATATTACCTTATTTTTTAAACTCAAATCTCTCATTAACCAAAAACATCCCTGCGCACAGAATCATACAGAGTCATCTATCTTTGGGCCAGGCCTTGCAATTTTGGTTTATTACAGCAGCGGCTTGAGTAAACAATCGAAAAACATTTAGTATAGTATAATACACCTACGGTTAAGGCACTCACACACTCTAGCACGCGCACAGGCACACACCAAGTACAAGTATCGTACAGCTAGATGAGGGGTTAGTCATGTTACAAAGGCAACAAGGTCGGTCAAAGCTCCTCGAAGAAGGCCACACGCGCCTTTGTGGACCCAGACTTCAGCTTTTTGAGCGTGGAGTACTTATTTTCGCCGGCCTTGATCTGCGCCTCGCTGAGGATGTCCAGGTTGCTTTGGTTCTCCTCTATCTTGTGCGGCGCGATCTCGGAGCGCAGTGTCTGCAGTTGGTTTTGCACCTGCTTCTTGGAGTTTCGCATGTACTCCAGGTGGTTGCGCTCCATCTCGTTAGTTATCTGTTCCATCTCGTTGTCGGTCAGGATGAACTCCTTGGGCTCAAAGTCGTCAGAGATGCCGCTGGAGTTGTCGCCTTGGGCCAGGTAGTGGGTGGTCAGTTCGGCACCGCCGGCGATTTCCATGTCATTGGTTGAGCTACTGGTGGTCAGCGATGGCGTGCTAATGGCCGCCATGCTAGACGCCGTGTTGGCCACATGCGAGACACTGGAGGTGGTCAGCAGGCTGTCCGTCGAAGACTTGCGACCGCTATTAAGGAAGTTCAGCAGCCGGGCGGTGGCTTCGCGCTCGGCCATTTTAGCGCAGATCAGTTCCTTTCGCAGCTTCTCCGTCTCGGCCTCCCGCTTGTCGTTCTCCACCGTTAGCTGGTGCACATAGAAGTCGGCATCGCGGATCTTCTTCTCCAGGTCGTGCTTCTCCCGCTCGATCTTCATTTGCCGCTCGCGAAGTCGGTCCATTTCCGTCTTGAAATGGTTCGCCTTGCACTCGGTCAGCTGCATCTGCTCCTCGTTCACGCGGCTCTTCTCAAAGTACAGTTCCTTGGTTTCTTCAGAACGGCGCTGAAATTTAAAGGAACACACAATCGTAGAACAAGAGTAGACTTTCAAGGGAACAGTTACCAGTGCGTCGCTGGCCATGCGCATCTCGTTTTGCAGGTGCTCCATGCTCTTTTCCAGCTCGTAGCGTTCATGCTCCGCCTTCTCTCGCAGCTTCTTCTCCCTGATGAACTTCTTTCGCTCAATCTGGCGGCGCTGCTTCTCCTCCTTGGCTTGGGCTTTCATCTGCTGGATTTCCATGGTATCTGGCTTGCGACGGCGCATGTACAGATCGTGGTTGCCCTTGCACAAGTCAAGAATCTGCCGAGCAGGGACGGGACATGTAACAAATTCCAAGGCATTCAAAAGTGACTGCTTACCATCTTGTTGATGTGCAAGTCCTGCGAGTAAAATATGAAATTCGAAACTTTGGCGTCCACTAGACGAATGGTAAACTTTTTGTCGTCGAAGCTGACGTGCCGTATCTCGTTCCACTGGAACGTGGTCTTTGGAGTTAGCTTGTCGCGCTCATCGTAAATGTTCAGGCCCACGGAGGTGACGCCCAGCCATAATTTGGTTTTGTTCTTATTCTGGTGAGCGCAAAAATGATTAGGTTCAACTGGCACATCCGAAGACATTGGTCCTTTGCTCCTTTACTCACTGTAATAGGAAAGTAGTTCACTCCGTACATGTCCAGGTCCTGTGCGATCTTCAGGTACTCCATCTCCACCTCGTCGCGCGTCATGGGCTCGTGGTCCATGTACCTGGGGGAAGCACTCTCAACAAGTGGCTTGATTTAAGGTTCAGTGATGCTCACCAAGTCTTGATGCGCTCCTCCCACATCTCGGGGGTCATCTGGTACTGATCGGTCACCCCCTTGGGCAGAAGCTCGCCCCCGGCCAGCATGCCGTCCTTGTAGGTCTCGTAGTCGTACGGACCGTACTGCACGTGCACAGCGTACGAGGCCAGGAGCACGGACGCCTCCGGCCGGCAGTAGATGTCCATGGAGAGGATACTCTGCTTCACCTGGAGGAAGAACAGGTGCTGCGTGATCTCCTGGATCAGCTCCTCGCTGACGTTCTCCGGGAAGAACTTGGCGTAGAAGCTGAAGACGTACACATTGTTGCTGGCATGCAGCTCGACGCGCTGGTCGCGCACTCGCTTTTCCATCTTCAACCAGGAGACGTTGCTGCGCGTGTCGACGTACTGCAGTCCGAAGTACCAGGACTCGCGCAGCCCGATGGTGCGGCACACCAGGTCAAACAGGTCCTGCCCAGAGGCGCGCGGCTCCAGCTTGAATTCCAGTTCCGAGTCAAAGGTGCTCACACGCACCGACAGGGAGCGGTTCTTCTTGGTGCCGAAGAGGCTCATCGCGATTATGTGATGTGCTATTTTCGATATGATGTTGGATTCGATTTGGATGTTCTTAGTGGGGATGTATGCCCCAGTGCTGTCTGTGATAACTTGTTGAGTGCAGGAACTTGTTGCTCCACTTGCTTCTGATAATACTGCTGCTCCTGTGCCAGCTAGTGGCCCTCTTCCTGGTTGCTGCTCCTGCGGTCCTCGCTATTCACGGACTGCCTCATTTTCCTGGCAAGTTATTGCTCCGGGCAATGACAATTTCTGGGCTGAAGGCTGCGCGAGAGCAAGAAAGAGTAAGTCACTTCGATCATGCGGATGCGCGATTCGAGAACTGCGTGTGGGGGCAGTGTGCTTAACCAACTTTCGTCTCCTTGAGGTCGAGCAACTAGCCGACAGGTTGGTAAATAGCGTTTCACATTTACCGAGTTCGACGGAGTCCAAGTCGGTCAATTGTTTGCACTGTATTCACAATTCTTCGCAAAGTTTGCGATGTGTGCGGCATGAACGTGATCAGTGTGGCCAGATGTGATAATAGGGAAAATACTCATTTGGCAATGACTGTGTGTATGAAATCCGGAGGAATATTTATTAGGGGGATCCCTTAAGCTTTGTCTTTCGTCCTAATATAAAACGTATTTTTATGGTGACATTAAACACCAATGTCAGGTGGAATCAGACCACAAACTAAAATGAGACACAGTAACCAAAATAATTAATGTCCAACATTCAGATGAATAGTAAACCGATTTCAGCGTTTTTCTTCCAAGATGAATGGAACACAAAATACTAGATTCGTTTGGCATTGCCACCTCGAACGCGAACCATTTAAAAAAAAAAATTTTAATGGCTAATTACTTGATTGAGCGCAAAATTCAACTGAAAGTTTTTTAAAGTTGCCCATATTATTGTTAATATTATTTTGACCAGATTAATAATATATTCTTTTTTTTAATAATTTATAATTTTTTATAATTATGCATTCACAAACACGGGCCAATGTTGGAAAGCTCGAAAGTAAGCAAAATATGTTATGGGTGTATAAATAATCAACTGTCTTTAGAAAATAGCACATCGTGTTTATTTTCAGGTCGCTGTAGCTTATTTATCCACCTCCAGTAACTCAACAAATGACCCAATCCGATCCCACACTAGCCTCCGATAAGGAATCATATTTCTACTGAAAGCAGAGCTTTTCCTTCTATTGGGTACATAACTTAAAAAAAAAAGATAATTCGGGTTGTGCTTAGTATACTAACAGTCCCGCTTAATAAATAGACGACTTAGGCTATATGTGCGTGCTTGGGGAAATCTTGGCTCGATTTCTAGTAGTATTATTGCCGCATCCGATGCTCTGCAAGTAAACTATGTTTATCACACAAATGCAAGTGCTGAGGGACTCCGTCTCCAGATCTGTGGACACAATAATATGAGCGGACGCGATCTATTCTAAAATTAGGACTACAAAGTGTTGGTGTCGTAGAAAACTCGGATTGGCACTTGAATGGCTAGTGCCAGGACTCCGGGATTCTGGGTTTCCGGGCTACTGGGTGCTACGCTTTATCCGCTCCACGTGCAGATCGTACAGCATCTTGTTCTTCTCGTAGTAGTACGGATTCTGCTCGGCACCCAACTCCGGGTTGTACTCGTACCCGGCCGCGACTCCGGTTCCGGCTGTCTCGGGGGCACCAGCTCCTCCTGGCAGGGGCGGAATGCTGCAGCTGCTGCTGCTGCTGCTGTTACCGTCGTCGTAGTTCAGGTGCAGGTTGTTAATGCGCTTCGAGAGGGGCGTGGACTCGCAAGGCAGGTCGTCCTCCCGGCTGCGTTTCCTGTGTAGAAGTTAGAGTTCGAGGATTTATCATGTGGAATGAATCCCTAGCATGGCTGATCTTACTAACCGTGTCTTCAGAAATCCAGCCATTTCAGGCCAATAAGTTGCGTTGCTTCTTATTGGCTTATTCGGTTGTTTTGTTCTTTCTTTCTGTCCTCTTGTTTCCCTTGTTCACTTCCAGCAGTGTGACCGCGGAACCGTTTAAATTTTACTTTAAAATATGCCATCTCAATTGCGAAAATATACCATTTGATTAAAGCAAATATACCGTTAGTATTTTTTTTAAAAAGATTTTTATTTTTGATAATTCGGGTTTTTTGAGTTTTTCCCTCCATTTTTTAAAATGTTCAGTGAGAAGCGCACGCCAAAAGATTAACTTTTTTATTCTGTTCGCTAGCGTTCACCCAAAGTTCATTTCAGCAGACAACGCTATGAAATTTTCTGGTATTTTTTCGTCGATCTGAGTACTGAGGTGAAAAAAGCCTGACGAAAAGTGAACGCCTGCTGTTTACCTCTCGCTCTCTCTCATGACTGGCGTACGGTTTTCGTCGATCTGAGTACTAGGCTTTACTCAGATTGAAAAACGAGTTCACTAGCGGAAAAACTTTAATTTAAATTTAAACAGTTGTTAACTCTTCGGTCGCTTGCATTTTAGGTGGTATTTATAGCTGTCCCGCAGCGACTTCCGCGACAGATTCCAACTATTACCTAAACATAAATATTGTACACTTCCTCGTAAACAAATATTTAATAATGTACAATAATGACTTACTTTCTTTATCCATTTCCCAGGCTATTTCCTCCAACGCTCTTTTTATAATGGTTTCATTAAAATGTTTTTTATTTGACAAACCCCACAATTCTGGGTGGGACTCCACAGATCGTATTAATGTTATCTTTTCCCCACAAGTAAACTTCTGCAATCGACTTTTGCGGGTTTTTTTATTTTTTCCCTCCATTTTTTAAAAGGTTCAGTGAGAAGCCCTCGCCAAAAGATTAATTTGTTTATTCTTTTCGCTAGGGTTCAATAAAAGTTTATTTCAGGTGGTTGGCAACGCGATGTAATTTGCTGGTATTTTTCGGTCGATCTGAGTACCGAGGTGAAAAAAAAGCCTGACGAAAAGTGTACGCCAGCTGTTTGCCTCTCGCTCTCTCTTATGACAGACGAACAGTTTTCGTCGATCTGAGTACTAGGCTGTAAACAGACAGATTAGTTTACGCATTAGCGGACAGACTTGGTTGAAAAATGTCTCCTTTACAGTCATGCTAACCTTTAAAAGGCTATAAAAATAGGGGACAGCTATCTAACCTCGATTGTTCCCTTAAGACCAATAATTAATACTTTGATTTTATTTATTAAGTTATTTGTGTAAAGTTGTGTATTTATATATTTGTCTATTGTTATCCAAAAATTTTAATGCAGTACCTTATCTTACTGAAATACATTGAATGGTTTCATTTCATGTGAGCGAAAGTCGGGCGAAAAACAAAATAATTTTTAAGTTAAAATTATAATCGATTTTGTATTCTTTTAAATAATATGTTTAAATATCCATTTTATTATAGGCAAAGATTCCCGATTATTTCATTCGAAGCGAAAGACGAATTTTCGGACTTATTTATTTTTTAAGTCTAATAAAATTAAATACAGAAAATTGTTTTCAAACCATTAACAAATTATTTAATTTAATTGACAGCATTTTTTACCGAACATAATTTAATGTAACCAGCACATTCTTAGGCAACATAAAATACTTTTCTTTTAGTTTAAACACATTTAAAATTAAAAGAAATGTTTTTTTAAATTAAAACAAAGTGCAAAAATTCGCCTTTCGTTAGGAATGGGACATTTCATTTTTCCAAAGACTTTACCGTTTTTACATTTAAAATATTTTTAGTTAGTTGACGTGTGCGGATAACAACAACATGTATTATTTATTTATTTGATATACATCGTATACATGGTTTAGTTTCGTATCGTTCAAGTTAAAAATTTCGTACAGATTTAAATTTAGTAAACACTATTTTGCTGTCGTATACGTAATGTAGCCAAAAAGAACCGTCATAGTATGATTTACACATGCAATATTTGTATATACCCGCAAATATAGGTAAATGTATTAAAATATATTTATACACAGCTGCAGTCAAAGTAAAAGCACTAAAAATCATGCCTCCATTCTTTGTAAAAATATTCGTATACTATAAGTTAATTTGAGTTTCTTTGAATATGTTTTCAATGGTTAATATATATACTAATTGTGTCCTACAGAAGTCTCTGCATTGATTATAATTATTTAAAGAATTTATGTTATGACGTAACTCCAGTTTGGCCAAAAAATATACTTGCTTAAGACAAAAGTTACGTATTTATTTATTTTACAGTTTACATGTTGCAAACGTGTTCACATTTGTATCAATAATGAAAAGAAGCATATACTTGATCAAGTTGCTTAATGATAACATGATATTTACGAGATAATGATATCTCGATTTGGCTATATCCTGCTTAAATTGTTGAATAGCTTCACGTTGATGTCCGGAGACTTGCCATTCAGAAATCAATTTAAAATCTAGCGAACAGAATTTAATTACAAATTATTTTTATTCTATTTACGTATGTCTATCTGAACTATATCTAAATTTACGGGAATTTTAATCTTAACTGACTGAGAAAAAAAAGGAAGCAGAATTAAACAAGTTATTAATTTCAGAATTGTTGGACTTAGCAAAAGAGCAAATATAAACTGTAGTTTGTTTTAAGAGTGCATCTTACAAGCGCCCTAAGAAAACATAATTAAGAAGAAACTGCATGTTAGATTTTCAGTGAAGTTATTTTGACCGCAACTGTATGAGGGAGTCTCCGATTCGGAGTGGTTCACAGCCCTGATCCTCAGGGGCTTAGATCCTGGTGAAGATTGGGATCATATCCACCCATGCTGTTGTCGTACGGTTGCTGTTGGTCATAACCGCCCGAGCCCATTGGATAGCCCATTGAATCCTGCGGGGGAGCGGGTGACATCATGGGTGTGGTTGTCCCACTAGGAGGACCAGCCATGGAATACGGTGAAGCACCTGCAGCCTTCTTAGCCGCATACAAATTGGCCTCCTCTTGTGCCTTACCAATGTTTTTCTTATAGCGAATTCGCTTGTTGCCAAACCAATTGGATACTTGAGAGACCTAGCGCAGATGAGCGGATATTATAAGATGCTGAAATAGAGTGCATTTATTTTGGAACTTACTGTTATGCCACATTTTCGTGCCAACTCTTCTTTGGCCTCTTCGGATGGATATGGGTTACTCAAGTGACTATAGAAGTACTCATTGAGAATTTCTGACGCCTGCTTACTGAAGTTCCGGCGCTTACGACGTGCGTCTAAGAAACGCGAACGAAGAATCATAACAGCCTCACAGGTCGACTGCTTTAACTGCATTTGTATGGAACTAAACTTTTTGTGTATGATCTGTACCATTCGTTCAATTTCCTTTGGTGTAATAGGTCTGAAATAATTATGCAGCACCAATATTTTGTTATATTTTTACTACTACGCACTTTTCCCTTATACTAACCTCGTGCGACTCTGTTCACGTAAAAGATTCATAACATGCGTGGTAAATTCGTTGCATGCCTGCTCATATTTCTCCAATTCTTGATGATATATTTGACGAATCTGCGCTAGCTTAGCACGGTAGTCGGAATGCTCTATAGCATTGTCTGCACCATCTATAGACAAGGACCCACCTTGGCTGGCTGCAGCCGCAGATGCTGCTGCCGCTCCGCCACCTCCTTTTTCAGGTCCAGCCACGCCCTCGGCAATAAGCATGTTGTCTAATCTCATGAGTTGAGGATCTGGCGGCTCCTCCTCCTGAGTATTGCGAATTGAAAGGACTATAATAATAGAAAGTAATTGTGGTTGTTGAAAAAAAGAGAAAGATAGTTAGCTTCGGCAAGCCAAAGTATTTAGTTAGAATTAAAAAAAGTTTGATATGTCTGAGTCTCCCGCCTTTACAAAGTCTCTTACACTTATTGATTTGCGTTATTCACATTGTCCACAAATTATTATTTTAAAATTTGAATTCAAAATTCGAAATAAGTTTAATCTGCCTTGTAAATATTTAAAAGGTTTAAAAGAGGATTAATATTTTCAACATACCAGTCTTCTCCTTGATTTCGCACAGTACAGAGAAGAGTGCCGGCTTCATCCGATGACAGTTAAGCGTATGTTTTCTGGCTTGAGCTTCATCAAGCGATTGTTCCGAAATGCTCATTATTTGTTGCAATATCTCTCCAATGTCCTTTTGCTTGCGCACCTCGTTTTCGTTGCCAGTATTTTGACCATCGTCCTGGCCAGACAAACCATATCCTTGTGGCGCCATCATGCCTCCGGTGTGAGCCAACATGCGATTCGGATCCTCCATGACTCACCAAATATTTTCAAAGCGCTTGCCTTGTTTCTGAAATAAAAAAATCTAAAAATGTAGTAAATTTTAAGGAATGTATTTTTGTAGAAAAGTTAAAGATGTTATATTTTTTTAATACAAACAGGCATCGCATAAACACCGAATATAAGGAATATGGAAATAAACATTTTGATAAAAAAAAAACTATAACTTAACGGGCTTAAAGTTTGGAATATTATATTATTATATTATATTTTTCCGACGAGAATTTTCTCCTCATTAAAATTTGAAAGTTTTATTTCAGACGAAATTTATCCTTGTCAAAAATCACAAAAATGTAATTGCTGTCCTGACACCAGTAATTAACGTTCAAGTAAAATAAGAAATAAGTCACTTAACTAATTTAGGATACGTAATGTTTTAACATTGGGGAACACCTTAAGGTTTTGAGGATTCTAAGGAATGTGTACTTCAAAATTGTACACATATGGTCAGTTGTATAAATCAATTCCAAGTCGGCAACTCAAGAAAGAAATTAATCCTTAGATCATTTTACCAAAAATATTTTCCTTAATTTACTTGGAGAACATTTTTATGGCTACCCGGGAAATAAATGTTATTGAATAAAATGTTTTCCCAAATTGATATCCTTATTCCTTAATACATGTGAGCCACTGTAAGCTATATTATTTGATCCAAAAAGCACTAATGAACTAGGTGTATTTTTTTTATCAAGAAAACGTTCCAATCCCTTATCCCATAAGACATTTTGCTATCTGATTGGAAGCAGAAATATAATGCTAAGTTTATGTACAACGCATCACGTACATACATCCATATATACGCATGTAAGTACGTATGTTTCGTGGTAGCAAAACAGAAAAAAAAAAAACTATGGAGCTTCAGTAAAACCTGCTGGGTTTGTATGTATGTACATAAAAAATGTATACACACACAATTTTTATTAAATATATATCTTTATATTGTTAAAAAATTGTTTTTTAATATTAAGATTTACATTTATGGGTGTTTATTACGTCAGAAAATATTCGTAACTGTTTATAACAAGATATATGTACATATCGATATACATATTTATGTAAACATGTATGTATCATGTAAGTATTTAGAAGCGTCCATTCGAGATTTGGTACTCACGGTTTTTTGTCGTGATTGCCCTTTTTATATATTTGCTGGGGAAGTCGTCTATAATTTTAGATTCACTCTTATTTAACGACACATTTTTTGCCGATTTAAATATCTCCAAGTATATAAATAAATTATTTTTTGGAAAACAACGAAATGAAAGTACGTTCTGTATACGCAGAAAAATAAATCGATATGAAAAAATTGTCGAGAGTATGAAAATATCGATAAATATTTTCTGTGACGAATATTTTATATCCAAAATTTTCTAAGCCAAAATACAAGAAATCGATATTTTTATTTTATTTTATTAATAGCGCAATCACACCGCCGAAGGTCTGCTGTCGACTTTGCAGCAGGTACAGATTGAATTTCCCAAAGATGTGACTCCAAAATTTATTCTGAGCGCAATCTAGCCCATCTTTCAAGAACAAACAACCTTACACCGGAAATCAATAAATAATCAAAGAGTTTTTAAAACTTTTCAACTTTTTTGGCTGTGGCTGAACTATAAAATCTAAAATTACATAAACTTTTAGAAAAGTTAACAGCAGAAAAGCCTCAAACTGCAAACTCCCTTTATTCACTATTTGCATGGAACAAATATGTAGCTATGTATAATTATAATGCTATTAGTAATTTACATACCTGATAGCTCTCTAGAAAGTTTAATATGAACTAGAGTCTTATATTGTCATATTTTATCATTCTTAAATGATAAAAAAACAAATTAAAACATGATTATAAAAATACAAACACAATATTTTCCGCTTATATAAGGAATTTGAGAGATATGAAACTCTGCATCCTACTTAAGCCCCATCTACAAACAAGAAGGTGAAGGTTTGGAGACCGTAAATATGCCAAATAGGTCTATATAATCTATTTGCGACTGCCTTCCCTGTCACAATTTACCAATATAAAAATATTAGTTGTAACATTTTTGTATTGTATCGCCACTTATTTTTGTTACGTTTTCATTAGTTTTTCCTGTAAACGAAAAAAATGTATAATATCGTGCGGAATGCAATATTTGGATGGTGGACACAATTTGTATATAATATTTTTGGGTATTTTGTTGCACCGAAAAAAATACAACAAATTATTTGAATAAATAATAAATAGGATTTAATTTTTTTGTATATGTCACACAAAAAACGCTGTTTCGCCTTATTTAAACATTCAATGACTTAGCAATTTGTCACTGAGGGCAATGCCGTAAAATATATATCATGTATGTACATATAATTGGATCTTTACAATTGCAGTGGAAAAAACACTGCCAGAAAGTGGTGTTAAGCTTATACAGAAATGTTAGTGTGAAGTAGCCATAGATAATTATCAACATATTTGCCCAATCGATAGACATTGGATTGCACCCCTACGTAATTCATTATATTGTGCAGTGACGTAGAGTCGTATGTTCGTGAACTTTGGAGAATATATATTCCTAAATGGTTTATTAAGCAAAATTATCAATTTTATTTGATTGTTACAAGTAACGCATTAATGTTATCTTGAAAAAAAGGTATAGAAAAATGATTGACTTAAACGAACACAACCTCAAAAGTTTTAATGGCGTGGCTTCCATCCATATGTAAATGCATACGTGCATGAAAATTTACTTTTATTGGGCAAAAAAGCTTACTATTACTTTCAATAACGCTGTGTTAAGACTAGATCCGAAGGAAATTTAAATTCGTCTATAAATACAATTAATTCACATTTAAATTTAAAAGAATATTTTTAATTTTTGCATACATATTTTATACATTTGAATACATAAGAAAATATATATATATGTATATATGTATGTATGCACTTGAGTATTATATTATCCTTTTTTTAAAACTAAGTAGTTAAGTAATGTCAGTATTAAAGTATACAAAGTGGTATACATATACTCGTTCATGCGCATTCCTAATTTTATTTTCTTTCCCTTTACAGAATAGTTGAAAACAAAATTACATTTTTGCGATATAAGCGCCTTTAGCGTCAGTAAAATTAGCACTGGATCGCTGATTAAACCTACCAATTTCCTGTGGCAGTGCGATTTGTTTGTTTTTAATTTATATATTTTTCGAGTCAATTTCCGATTGACTTAACAAAGAATACCCGAGAGTACGATATCTTTGTCTAATTTGCGAACTGGCATTGCGCACCCCAAGGAGGGGAAACAAAATCTTATATGACTTTTGAAAGATACGGTGGTAAGTAACAAAGAACCCGTGTAATCTCCTTGCATGTCACTTGTAAGTTAGTTTATCTGAATAGTTCGGAATATAAAATGTAATTACTATTCGATCACATGTTGCGATATGCATTAAAACAAGCGTGAGGGAGTGAAATATATATTTTTAATTTTGGATTGCTTGCAAGGTCGTCCAATTTATAGTAAGAAAAATTAACCACATCTATTGCAGCTATTTCTTGAAAAAAAGTGCATTTCAGAATCAACTAAAATTCAGAAAAATTAAAACATCTGCTTTTTTGTAAGCTTATTTCGTACTAATATTATGTCATAAAAATATGCATTCTGTCTTTTTTTTATATATTTAAAACCCCTTGTACATAACAGACATAGCTTAGCTTAGTTTAGTTTTTCTTTTTTGATGGAATTTTAAGGAAATCTATACTAACATAGTAATTGTTACAATCCTTGTTGAAGCCTGACAAAAATGATTTACAAAACGTATGGTTTATTTATGATTCATTTTTGGTTTCTTCGTGTTTATTTGTGCAATAAGAACTGAGAATCGAAATCAAAACTGGTACTGAAAAAGCTGTCAGTTTAAATATATCAGTATCCAAGTAGGGATATCAATAGAAACTTTTTGAAAAATATCCTCCCAAATTCTCTGTGTATTTATTTATTTTGCGGTTACTCTCGTCCCTTTTCTTACACAAGTTAATCTCTAAGAAAAAACATAGTCGCTAACTACCATACAGTGTTCTGTAAAGTTGAACGAACAATTGGAGCTAAGTGCACCGCCATTTGTTGTGATTAAGATATTCGTTTAAATTATTGCATATTAAAGGAGAACGGCTTTAGATTTAGTTGGAACTAGCCTTGACAAATCTAAAATTTTCGTAGTAGTTCGTCTTCAAGAAATTTTCTGTTATGTTTAAAATTAAGTACATGTATAAATACATTGTGGGTTGAGCAAACTTAAGAACACATCTCTCGCGTGCTTTTCATATCGAATGCTATATTAACTGTTAGTTATTTATTCATAAAATTGTATTTTTCAGAAACACCAGCAAAAAAAACAGCACGTCTCATTCAACAAAAACGGAGTAAAGGGTTCGAGCTGTGCATGAATTCAAAAGGGCGAACCATAAGTCACCGGTAAGTCAACGACATTATTATAAACCATTTATTGATTATTTACCAATTTTAAGACGATTGTTTCCAAGAAATGTCCTTGTATCTCGTAAAGTATTGAACAGACTATAATCGAACCGATAATCTTCACCCTTCCGCCTGTTTTACTTGTATTCTTTAGTTTTAATAGAGAACTTTGCTTTCGACCAAGAAGGCCTACAAATGCAGGGTACTTCGGTCGGTTTTGAGCAACCTTGTGTTTCCGACCCTATAAAGTATATATATTCTTGGTGATGGTCTAGCCCTGTCCGTCTAGATAAAACTTTCTCAAAAGTCTTTACTCCATTGCAGGTAGTATATAAGTCGGTAAGGACGGCTATATTTTATTTTCGTTTATTTTTTTTAAACATTTACGAATAAACACGGTTTTATTTTAATAAAAATTAAACGATTAGCTGCAATTAAAGCGAAAGAAAAATGTATCTGAAAATTAATGTTTGTTTTTAAACATATAGGCCTGATAATCAAAATATAGTCGTCTTATAAAATAATTCATTTTTGTATAGCTGCAAGGGTATAAGGTTTGGCAATTTTAAGGTTGGCTTTTGCTTTTAAAATAGAGATAGAACATTTATTTTCGTTCTTAGATTTTATAGCACAACATACATGTAATACCCGTCGAAAATTGATTAAATATCTAATGAAAGACAAGACAGCAAAACTACAATCGACCAAATAATTGTAATTTTCTTCGCTGCATGCAGATTTATGAAACGTTATTTTAATAGAGAAAGGCAGAGTAATTTAACGTTAGATAATATATATGCTAGCAAGTGTATAAGGAGATTTAAAGCACTAGAATATTGTCTCGCACTAACTAATCACAAGGCGCCAAGCTTTGCGGAACTCGTCAAATTGTTACGCCTATTATTTTAATAATTGAAGGTCATTCGACTATTTTGTTCAAATAAAAATTGCAATTATAAAGGTTAATATTAGGATTCGACCAAAGTGTATTGTGAGAAGAGACGATTGAGAAGTTATTTGAAACTGCGAGGACCATTTCATAATCGAGTTTTGTATATTATGTATATAGCGATTAAAAAACTCTTTAACTCTTGCCTTTACAGGACTTCGAGTAACAGACATCGGAAGTTACAGCCATTCAGGTACACATGAGCCTGTTGTTTTTGCCATTTTTTAAAGACTTAAACTGGTAAATTTACAATATAAATAAATATATATATATATGTATATAAATACATAAATATATATATATATAGATATATATGTATATATTTAATTATTCATTAAATGACTGAAGGAATAGAATAGCTGAATATTTACCAAGGCGAAAATCAACCAAAACTTCAGAAAAATAACAACAAAGTAATACCTTTGCGAAAGAATTAATAGAATATTATTCAAAAGCAATTCAAACTGAATCTACAAACAAATTAAGTACACCGTTGTTTGAGTAAAGCAGAATTTATTCGTGGTTCCGGAAAAATACCAATTTATGCTTTTTCTCGGTTCATTTGTTAAGTGAACAGCGGCGGCAATACTAAAAAAAGAAAATTTAATGAACAGAAACGTATCTTGGAAAAATCACAAACTAGCGAAAAGCCTGAAGTCAATAAATTACCTTCCACATACAACCAATAGATACCACTGGCCTCCTCTATTAGTATCATTACCCGAACTATAAGCCAAATTAGCATTATCCTTGGATCCAAAAAGCTTACAAAATGGCCACCGTAAACGTTAACCGCAGTGTGACGGACATCTTTTATCGCTATAAGATGCCACGTCTGCAGGCAAAGGTAGAAGGAAAGGGAAACGGCATCAAGACCGTCCTTGTGAACATGGCTGAAGTGGCTCGGGCCATAGGACGACCGGCTACCTATCCGACTAAATATTTTGGATGTGAGCTGGGCGCCCAGACTCTGTTTGATCATAAGGTAACTAATGATTTTCCAACTTTATTCGACTGTATCTGTATGTGCCGTTGAAATGTGCTTATTAAAAATTTCATTTCAGAACGAGCGTTTTGTTGTGAATGGATCGCACGATGTAAACAAGCTGCAAGATTTGTTGGATGGCTTCATTCGCAAGTTTGTGTTGTGCCCTGAATGCGACAATCCGGAAACCAACCTGACTGTATCTGCCAAAAATCAGACTATTTCGCAGTCATGCAAGGCCTGTGGCTTCCATGGTCTCCTGAAGGTCAACCACAAAGTAAACACGTTCATTGTGAAAAATCCTCCATCGCTTAATCCAGCCGCCCAAGGATCGTCACTAACTGAGGGCAAACGCGCAAAGAAACAAAAGCAAAAGAACGATAACTCTGATGGCTCCATATCCAACAACTCTTTAGCCAACAACTCCGGCGGAGAATCGGACGGCGGAAATGGAACAAACCAGGCTAGCCAAACTGAGGCGGAAATAAGCGCTGCCATTCCGGAAAAAAATATTAAAGAGGACGATGAAGGATGGAGCGTTGATGTTTCGAAGGTAAATTCCTTTAAATATTTAATCTTGCACATAAATATAACCATTTCCCCAATAGGAGGCTATACGTGCTCGTTTGCAAGATCTGACAGATGGTGCTAAGGGCATGACTATTTCCGATGACTATGATAAAACTGAAAAAGAGCGTATTGATATTTTCTATGAATTAGTGAAGCAAAAGCGGGACAATAAGCAATTAGATGATTTAGTAACCCATAAAGAACTGTTTATCGAAGCGGAACGTTTGGATATTGTTAGCAAAGCTCCACTGGTCCTCGCTGAGCTTCTTTTCACTGAAAACATCATCAAGGATGTTAATCGTAACCGAATCTTGCTTCTTCGCTTCACATTTAATAATCCAAAAGCACAGCGTTATTTAATTGGTGGAGTTGAACAAACTGTTGAGCTCCATACAAGTACCCTAATGGCCAAGGTAGCTGGAATCTTTAAAACGTTATATGATATAGACGTACTCGACGAAGCTGTCATACTGCAGTGGGCTCAGAAAGTCAGCAAACGACATGTCCCAAAAAAAATTGCTACTGAGATACACGAAAAAGTTATGCCTTTCGTCCTGTGGCTTAAAAACGCCGAAGAAGAATCAGAATCCTCTGATAACGATAATAAAAATGAAGATGAAGTTGTAGATGAAGATGAAGATGAAGATGATTCAGATGTTGAAGAGAAAAATAATGAGGAAGATGAGATTGACATTGATGGAATCTAAAAAAACAGCTACTTTCAATCAGGACTATTTTGGAATGAAAAATCAAACGAACGCAATCTACAAATTCAAACTGAAATATAAATTAGCGAGTTAAATCAACAAATGGTTTTTTGATTTTTAGTTTCTAAGATTGCTTATCGTAAATACTATTAAGCACTACCGGGTTGCTTTATTTTGATTTATCGCTTTACTACCATTCAATTGCTAGCATTACATTACCCAAGCCGCTGTAACAATAGACGATAACTGAACTTAATTACACCACTCATATATTACAAAATAAAGGAAAAAAGCAAAAGCAAGAAATGCGAAAATGTATTTTTATGCAAAAGGTTTCTTTTAATTTATCTCAGACACTTAAGATTATTCGATTTAAGCTATTTTGTTGACTTTTAGAATAGTCTTCTATGGATCCCAGGTATGTGATATAAGTAGAACAAAAAGCATGAGAGAATCGGATTCGAAATATTGCACACCCCATTTTAATTTTTAAAATAATCGTGTAGCAATGCACATTATTTAATGACGATCTCTTGTGGCCGAAATTGGATGGCAAGCGCCACATACAGTACCTAAACCTACTTCCACAATGCTAATACCTTGTGTGGCACCTACCATTGACCTTTTTGCCAATAAATTAGTTGGTGATGACCATTCCGATCTTCTCGTCTTCAGCAATTATTGTTTCAAGGACAGAAAGGTACAGGCAGCTTCTTTTTCACCTTTTGAGCTGGTGACTTAGGTAAGTCTCTTGTTGGAGGAGCCCCTGACGAATCCGCAGAAATGGGACTCCAATTTCTTAGGGAAACTCCAAGTCACTGTTGGTATCCGTGGACACGCATTGTAAATAGCCTGAATGGTTTCGTATTTCCGGTCGTACTTAAACACATTACCTATAAATTATTTTCTAATTAAGGATTAAGATATCGATTCTTACCAAATATTTGAACGAAATTATAACAAGAAAAGAAGCAAACTTCGGCAAGCCGAAGTTTATATACCCGTGCAGTTATTACAAAACGACTACATTTCGATTTATATGCCTGTATTACTAAAAACAATCAAGCTATGCCGATTTTGCGCTGGAATTTGCAATCGTTTCTATGGCAGTTATATGATATTGTTGTCCGATTTTAATTTAATTAAAACCGTAATTCCATAATTTTTAAATATTACCAAATCCCAAAGAACAAAAAAAAATAAAAATTACAATACCCTCTGCAAGGGTATAACAACAAAGTCATATTTAAAAAATTTATTTTCCGAGTGTTTCTATGGAAGCTATATGATATAGTCGCCCGATCCGGCCCGTTCCGACTTATAAACTACCTGCAGTAGGAAGACAACTTTTGGGAAAGTTTCAAGTAGATAGCTCTTAAACTGAGGGACTAGTTTGCGTAGAAACGGACGGACATACGGACATGGCTTGATCGAATTTCCTGGTGATGCTGATCAAGGATATATATACTTTATAGGGTCGGAAATGCGTTGCAAACTTTTGACTGAATTTATAATATCTTCTGCAAGGGTATAAAAACATGATAGAAATATTATTTCCGTAAGTATAGGTGGATGCGAGCGTTATCTTGAAATACTGCTGTGCCAACATTTTTTTAAATTCGTAAACAATCTGTTTTTCAAACTTTAGCTGAAGTGTTTGCTTACGTAAAAACTCATGTTGGTATAATGCAAACGGATCAAAATAGTCCAATATATGTTCAGAAATCATTTTTAAAATATTGCTAATACATGTGTATTATTTGTTGTATAATCAAAGACAATAAACGATGGTTGACATACATTCAAGTAATCAATAAAAATGTGAATTATTATTAAAGGATTATTTCAAGTTAGTATACATTTTCTACCACTCAAAATTTTGTTTTTGACTTTGAATTTGCGTTAACAGCATTATTATTTGTTGGAAATTACATTGATGTACAAATATTAGATGTGGACTAAAAATTGTATATGCTAAAGCCTAGTATCCAGATCGATGAAAACCGTACGCCACTCATGAGAGAGAGCGAGAGGCAAACAGCTGGCGTTCACTTTTCGTCGGGCCTTTTTTTCACGTCGGTCCCCTGATCGACGAAAAAAATACCAGAAAATTCCATAGCGTTGGCAGTCTGCGGAAATGAACTTTGGGTGAACCCTAGCGAAAAGATAAAAAAATTTAATCTTTTGGCGAGCGCTTCTCACTGAACATTATAAGAAATGGAG
This sequence comes from Drosophila rhopaloa, assembly GCF_018152115.1. Taxonomy (NCBI): domain Eukaryota; kingdom Metazoa; phylum Arthropoda; class Insecta; order Diptera; family Drosophilidae; genus Drosophila; species Drosophila rhopaloa. The sequence goes on along the minus strand of NW_025335123.1, from coordinate 9,076,199 downwards.
GGAAAAACTCACAAAAGTCAATTGCAGGTGTTTACATGTGAGGACAAAATAACATTAATACTATCTGGGGTGCCTCTTGTCAGAGCAAATTGTTTTTTAGGTCCAGAATGTACGAAAAAACACAATAAAAGTGCAGCTATGAACTTTAAATTAGCAAATAATTATCAGTAAATTAAAAAAACAACTGTTAAATTTAAATTGTATTGTTTTTTAATTTCTTTGTACAGCGGCAGACTTGTCTTGCCAAGGTATTTGGTTATATCTTTTAAAGGCTCTTTCCCGCAAATACGATATTTGAATTTTAACTGCTTGTCAACAAACCCAGCTGATTGACAGTACGACCGTAGCACGCTTAAATCTGATGAACTCTCAAAATTTTGGTCACACTGGAAAGATTAAAGTTTTTACGCTAGCGTAATCGTTTGTCGATCTGGATACTAGGCTTAATGCGTGAAACATAAAGAGATAAGCCTAGTACCCTGATCGACGAAAACCGTACGCCAGTCATGAGAGAGAGCGAGAGGCAAACAGCTGGCGTTCACTTTTCGTCGGGCCTTTTTTCACGTCGGTCTCCTGATCGACGAAAAAAATACCAGAAAATTCCATAGCGTTGCCACGTCTGCGGAAATAAACTTTGGGTGAACCCTAGCGAAAAGATTAAAGCCTAGTATCCAGATCGACAAACGAGTATGCTAGCGTAAAAACTTTAATCTTTCCAGTGTGACCAAAATTTCGAGAGTTCATCGGATTTAAGCGTGCTACGGTCGTACTGACAATCAGCTGGGTTTGTTGACAAGCAGTTAAAATTCAAATATCGTATTTGCGGGAAAGAGCCTTTAAAAGATATTATCAAATACCTTGGCAAGACAAGTCTGCCGCTGTACAAAGAAGTTAAAAAACAATACAATTTAAATTTAACAGTTGTTTTTTTTAATTTTATGATAATTATTTGCTAATTTAAAGTTCATAGCTGCACTTTTATTGTGTTTTTTCGTACATTCTGGACCTAAAAAACATTTTGCTCTGACAAGAGGCACCCCAGATAGTATTAATGTTATTTTGTCCTCACATGTAAACACCTGCAATCGACTTTTGTGAGTTTTTTGAGTTTTTCCCTCCATTTCTTATAATGTTCAGTGAGAAGCGCACGCCAAAAGATTAAATTTTTTAATCTTTCCGCTAGGGTTCACCCAAAGTTCATTTCCGCAGACTGGCAACGCTATGCAATTTTCTGGTATTTTTTTCGTCGATCAGGAGACCGAAGTGAAAAAAAGGCCCGACGAAAAGTGAACGCCAGCTGTTTGCCTCTCGCTCTCTCTCATGACTGGCGTACGGTTTACGTCGAAGTGGATACTAGGCTTAAAGAATTTAATCTTTTGGCGTGCGCTTCTCACTGAACATTATAAGAAATGGAGGGAAAAACTCAAAAAACTCACAAAAGTCGATTGCAGGTGTTTACGTGTGAGGACAAAATAACATTAATACTATCTGGGGTGCCTCTTGTCAGAGCAAAATGTTTTTTAGGTCCAGAATGTACGAAAAAACACAATAAAAGTGCAGCTATGAACTTTAAATTAGCAAATAATTATCAGTAAATTAAAAAAAACAACTGTTAAATTTAAATTGTATTGTTTTTCAATTTCTTTGTACAGCGAAAGACTTGTCTTGCCAAGGTATTTAATAATATCTTTTAAAGGCTCTTTCCCGCAAATACGATATTTGAATTTTAACTGCTTGTCAACAAACCCAGCTGATTGACAGTACGACCGTAGCACGCTTAAATCTGATGAACTCTCAAACTTTTGGTCACACTGGAAAGATTAAAGTTTTTACGCTAGCGTAATCGTTTGTCGATCTGGATACTAGGCTATAGGAACATCAGGATGCGCATATGTGGGAATAGGGTATTGAGTCGATCATTAGGAAAATAAATGGAGAATGTGACGCAGTGGGAATAAAGTTTTACAAAAAATAGTGTATATTTTAGTATATTTTTGTGGGACAGATGGTATATTCCAGCAGTCCGGCGGCGGGCATACCATACGCATCCCTTATAAATTGTGTTAAGTTGAAGTTACATAAATAGGTATTAAATGTTTTAATGCACTAGCCGACCATAACTTTATATTTGATTTTTAGGACCAATATGCTGCGTTCGGCGATCATGTCATCGACCCTGGCGAAGGGTCTTCAAAGGGCAACTCAGAACTCGAATACACTGTCTGTTGTGCCCGCACTGAATATGGTTTTGGTACGCCAACAACAAACCCTTCCGCTCGCTGAAGCGGCGCAGAATTTGCCCAAGAAGGGATACTCTCCATTCGGAACCAAACAGACTTCCGTCGCCGAGTGGTCATTGGCCCGACTCGACGATCTTCTGAACTGGGGCCGCAAAGGCTCGATTTGGCCACTAACTTTTGGTCTGGCTTGCTGTGCCGTCGAAATGATGCACATCGCAGCTCCTCGATACGATATGGATCGTTATGGCGTTGTTTTTCGTGCGTCCCCGCGTCAAGCCGATGTCATTATCGTGGCTGGTACTTTAACCAACAAAATGGCACCTGCATTGCGAAAGGTCTACGATCAAATGCCCGAGCCACGGTGGGTTATTTCGATGGGAAGCTGTGCCAACGGCGGTGGCTACTATCATTACTCGTATTCCGTGGTACGCGGATGCGACCGGATAATCCCTGTCGACATATATGTACCTGGTTGCCCACCAACGGCCGAGGCATTAATGTACGGAGTCTTGCAGCTGCAGAAGAAAGTAAAACGGATGAAGACTCTCCAGATGTGGTATAGGAAATAAGGCAACGATGAGAACTTAAACTTAAAATGTGAAATATAAAACGACATACATTTTTTTGAACAGAAATTATATTAAATATTGTTCTGTTAACGTTCAGTTGTTGTATATATCGTTTTTGGATCAAAAGGATATTACAAATAAATGGCTTTCGATACAAAAATCAACTTTTAAGCTATGCTTCAAAATCAACAGCAGGCTTGAATAGAAGATAGGCCTCTCAAAAAACAAACAAAAGTTTGGGTTCCTGGATAGACAATTATTTCTTATGAATTTATCAAAAGTATTAAATGAACATTATCATTGTTCCTTAAAAATATTATGAAAACTAAAAATTTAGAAATCGGACGATATCTGGTATATTTCCAAAGGAAGATTACCAGGGTAATTTTGTTTTTTTTTGTATGTCGATTCTGAGTGATTGATTTTTTGGTTAAAAAACATCAATAATCCGTATTTCCAGTCCCTGATGTTGGGCTAAACATTTTATTTTTTTTAATTAAATAGGCTTATTGTAAAGTTGCTAGAACCGATTTTTTTATTTTTACACAACCTCTTCCTTCTCTGCTTTTGATCAGTTCGTTTCTTTCTATTTTACGTCGATACGGGTTGGACAACAATTTGCCATGGGATGATCAACTATAGATTAAATAAAGAAATTAAAACACACATTTGGACATTTAAATTGTTTCATATAATTTACATATGCATAATAATTGGACTACCAATTAACTAATCTAGTGAATTCTGTCCCACACTGTTGTCTTCCATTTCGGTACTGGAAATGCTTGGCGATAATGTCGTAGACCTCGAGCAAGCAATGCCATCGAGATTATAGTACTGGACTATTCGTGGTGGTGGTCGATTGGATATGAGCTCAGCTAATTTATTCACAACCCATTTGGCCAGTTTGATTACAGCAATGTGTGCTGCAAATTGCAGTATCATTGCTCCAAATCCCTTGTACAGACCACAAACCCCCTCTGAGACAATTGTTGTTTGATAGCAGTCGACGACTCCTTGGTAGTTTGTCAAGATTGGGACGACATCATAGCCATTGTCGAGGTTGTCGATTATTGTTCGTGTACCTTGCAGTTGCAGACGATGTAGAATTGTTTCGAATGGGAAGAATATGGCCTCAGTGGTTAATATAGCGATAAGGTTTGCATATACTTCCGCATTTTGATGCTCTAGCGAACTATCGTGAAACTTTCCGCTTTGGTTTTCTTGAGAATGAGATATTCGCCGCCGCATAATGCGAGATGAGACGCCTCGAATTACCAAGTTAAAGAGATACTTGGTTATACCAAACGAAACACTTGGCCCGATTAGCGCCCAGGCAGGCAGCATCCGTCCTTTTTGCGGGGAACTCCAATAGAAGAGCCGAAGACTTCCCTCCCGGAAAACGTCAAAAAGACCTGGTTTTTCGCTGGCTATATCGCTCTGCACAGTCTCAACTAGGGAAGCAGCATGAAATGGCACAACCAGCCCAATGCTTATACTTTAAATGAATTAAGAATTAGGGGGCATTGATAATGGGCAGTAATGGGAACAGGTATTACCATTTAAGGAGAACATGCTGTCCAAATCGCTTCAACGTAGTTCGACTGTCCACCTCCTTGGGCCAACTGGTTAATTTCGAGACGAAGTCGTCTATGGCCAAGGTCATGCCCCGCACAAGGAGGCAGCTGCCCACGCCCTTCCACAGCGTGGTTAGCCCCTGCCGTCGGTGAAGATGGACTATGCTGGGTAGAAGTGTAAATGGATGCAAGTGGTACCGCTTTGAAGCATTGTAAACTTGGCATTGTCTACGCAGTACTATAAACGGATGGCTTAATAGGTTCTCAGTGACTAGGGAAACCCACTGAACGCCAACGACTAGGTATTTCCGAACCGATGTATCTGTAAGATTTATGTAATTGGATATAAAGATTGGTCAGTCCTGCAACCTGATTGCTTACCATCTTCTTGATTATCCGAATATTTGTCCAGCACTTTATGTTTCCCCAACGGTAGCGACAAGGCGGCATGCTCTGAATTAACATATTGGATTCTTGTAATGGCATCTTGGTCGGCATTGATATTGTCCACAACAGACTTCTCGCGGCGATCAATGCTAATTCAATGAAGTCATGGGAATTTATATAATTTAACTGATGAAGGCAAAATTTGGGTTTTGGTTGTACCTGCTTCCCAGGCGTTTGCCAGGGCTACGAGTCAAGGGTAAATCCGTAGCCTGATTTTCCTTTTGAAGGTTTTCATCGTTCAGCTCACGCTCCGCTTGAAATCTATAAAAGGACATTATTTATTAGAATGCTATTATTATGCATTGGGTCACATACGTACTTTAAACTAGAGTAGTTATATATTCCCGCCATAACTAAGCTCACGGCCTCTTTTGTAGTTACGGGGAATCGATATCTATATTATTATTAAAATAATTATTTTCAAGTAGGGTTGAGAAGTGTTTTAAACATATCTAATTGTTTTAAAGTATATGGCAATATGACAAATAATAAATCGAAAGACTTCATAGAGCATTATCGATAAAAACGTATACTAAAAATACTTTATACTATATTCTCACCTAGATGCATTTATGACTTAAGGGGGTATATACCTTTTTTTGTTGAAGAAAATAGAAAAGTTTGGATTTTTTATGTATCTAACTATTGTTTTTATTAAATGAATGATTATATTTTCTGAAAGTTTAGATTGTTGACAATGTTTATGCAAAAAATATTGAAAAAATATTTAATAGTTTTTAAGGTGTGGCTGTTTCCCGTAAACGCCTTTTTTTTAAAGAGCCTTGCGGATCAACGGGTCGGTGATACCGAAAAAATAAAAATATTTCATTAGTTTAAAGTACTATCCTGTACTTGAACAAACGTTTTAAAAAAAAATTTTTTTTTTTGCATACGGGAACGTTTTATGCAAAAAATTACGTTTTTGGACGCTAAAATTCTTACAAAACTATCTTTTCGGCGAAATACAAATTTTTACATGAAAAAACGATCGTTCAAGAACTAATAAAATTAATTACGAACATTCAAAAAAAAATTTGAAGAGAATCGGTTCAGTAGTTTTTCGCCAATCCATATCAACGCAAAGTCATTTTTCGAAAAACCCCATTTCGAGATATTGAAGTTTGAAGTTTGGGTTTGGGCAGGGACGAGGCGCGCGGCTAGGAGCGCTGTAACTTTTCTTCTACTGCTCAAATCTCTATGAAAATTTGGGGAAATGTTCTCAAGACGTTGTTCATTAAGATAAAGCAAAAAATTTTTTTCGATTTTTTGAAAATGAAAAAGGTATATACCCCCTTAAGCTGTCATTTACAGAAACAATTTATGCGTTCACTACAAAAACGTATATAATAGTAATTACTTTAAATAATTGAGAGATCATCTTTAAGTGGAGGATCGTATATTTCATAATTGTTAGTGGGAATTAGATCTGCACATGTTTCATACATCCCAAAAACTCCCATATTCGTATTGCTAACTGAGATGTGCGGTGTCAAAAAATGTCCCAGTTAGTTCACTATCTTAAGATTAGGTTTCCAATACGAAAGTCCCAAAGAGGACTTTCCAACGAAATGGTTGCGATTTTTGGAAGATGTAACATTTCGGTTCAGTCAATAGTGGCATAAGCAGACTTTTAAAACTGTTTTAAAATTACTTTTTTCTGCTGATTGTTTGATGAGAAAATGTTTAACAACCTATCCGATGTCTTACACGGCCGCTTTTAAATAGACTATAATTAGATGAAATATATTAAGTCTGGAAAACAAAATTTTCTAATTCAAAATTAAATATTCTAATGGCCTAAAATTTGTTGGATTAATCATAGTAATGTTCAAAATTGTACACAAATTCACCCATGTATTTAAGGCATCGTAGCCAGGCGTAATCAATTTTCCGATAAACGATAAGATCCAATAAACCCAGTGAGGGCAGTAGGATCATATGCTAAGGATAATGAAAAATACTACTTTTTGGGTGAAACCCCCCAGTGGAGTGGAGTGTAAATATGTCCTTTGGAAACCGGATTTTGTTTACAGATAATTATAGAATAGAACAATAGTTTTTTTACTTCATGGCCTTAAATATAATAGCAAATAAATAACAAATGCGACGATTTTTAGCCCCTTAGCTTCTTATGGTGAGTAGTTTTTGAGTGAAACATAGTAATAGTTTGTTAACAATTTTTAACTGAGTTTCTGTTCGGTTATTTTAGTGGTTGAAAGAGAACCCGTTGTCGTCGGGCTGCGCAGACATGTAAGCGCGGTGCAATATCCTGTTGCCAACCAGATAATTGGCCAGCAACGGTACTCCTTCCGAGCATGCTCCGTCATGAACACATACAGGCACACACACATGCATAACGATGACTCAGTAGGTATTTATATTTTCATTTTTAGGTCAAACTGCATCCAAATATTCTGTCGTTTACTCTGCTGTCGGCAGCATTTCCTAAGGAATAAAATGGAAAATTATGATTGCCAAATGGGAAAAATATAATAATATATGTAAATATATTGAGCGACATTTCGAATACGGATAACTTAAAAAACTACAGGCGGCATAAACTAATTGCGACGGTTAGTGAATTAAAAGGAAAGTTCCCGATAATGACAACCACCAGTACGTGCAAGAGGATTTCCTCGGAAACAGCAACAAATGAAATAATCACAGCAATCTCAACAACAAAGCCTTCAAGCCACTCATCTCAGGGAACATCCGTTATTTGCGAGGAAGTATTTGACGATGCCTGTTTTCCTTCATCAGAGGGTGAGTTTTCTTTAATAACTGCAGCCCATTCTCAGTTGTTAGTAACATGGGCACTTACAATATCGAGTTTCCTAAAATAATTATTTCATATATGTATTTAAACGTAATTAATCAGAAGTCTCTACCGCAAAAAAGGCCATTCAATATACATATGTATGTATGAATAGACATATGTACTTAAGTATGTACATACGTTCATGCAAAAACTCTATAATACACGGTTTTGTTAATCACCTTTGGTTTTATAAACCCTGGTTTAAGTGCTAAACGCACCCAATTCAATAGTGCGCTGATGATTTGAGCTTGTTCTCTAAACCTTATTTAAAGAAAACTGTCGGTGAAAAACCTTATCCCATACAGAACAAAATGTAAAAAAAATAAAAATGGCAATATGAAACTTATTAGACATTTACATATGTTATCATATAAGTTGCCAGAAATCTCTAATAAGATTATGGACAACTGTGTCCTTTTTTTATATCTGGATCAAATTTTTTTTAATGTCCTTTTTTAAACTGATTTTGCGATTGTTAAAATCAAAATTAAAATTTACTAACTGCGTTAAAAATCTGTTACTTTTACAAGAGTCTGTTAAAAAAATTGTATTTTTTTAGTACATTTTAAATAGGTTTAAGTGTCAGTTGAAATTTATAATTAAATTTAAACAATTTAAAAATATTTCCAAAAACAAGGAACGGTGTGGAATGTATAATTGCATCAGTGACTTTTTCAGCAATTGTAACACATGTTATTTCCATGTAGAACTGGTTGGGAATTACAGCCTCGCAAACTGAAAAAAACATTCAATGCTGTTAATAAAGGCTGGTTTTTCATTTTTTCTTGTCACGACCAACACTATTTCGGGCAATTTCTTTTACATTAACTTCATTTTCAGGCTTGTTCCGTCTATTTGGTTTTAAAGGCCTGCTGTCGTAAAATGTTTAGTTACGTTCAATTTTTTTCCAGAAATTAATGAGTATGCCTCCCTGATTGGAATCGAACCTCATCGGGAACAACATTTGCTTTATCTCGCCAAGGAAGGATTGATGGCCGCATTGCCATTGGATTGGAAAATATGGTAAACATGTTTATTGAAATAATAATATATTAGCATGATACTATTTTTCTTTTAATTGCTTAACAGCTACTCTGAGGAAAAAAATGGTCATTACTATCACAATACTCGTACCAAAGAATCGCAGTGGGATCATCCCCTTGACGCCATATATCGCGATTTGGTAAATCAGGCTCGTCTAAAGGTATGGGATTCAGCTGCAGTCAGCGAAAATATGCAATTCGTTGACAACTCCGATGATCTATCGCAGTTGGATTCTGGTATACGTAGTATGCAGGGCTTCGATGAAATTCCCTCGCCCGGCCCATTGCCTCTTAACACATTAACTAGAAAATGGTCGATCGCTAACAAAACTAGCTTTTTGGGGCCGAGTGTGTTAAGCGCAGGTAAAAGTCGATTTTTGGATTCTGGTTCTAAGGAGTTTGGACGCTTTTATCAGCTTGGTTGTGATGAAACCAGGACCAAGCTCCAAATCGCAAGTAAGCAACCTCAAACCAATACACAATTGAACGGAAAACCTGAGAACTCTGAGGAAAAAGATAAATCGTTAGCAGAGCAGCGCAAAGGAGTTGGTAAAGTGTCGAGTACTATATCAATGTTTCAGAAGGCACATCGGCAGTTTGAGGGAGATGGATATACCTCACCATCGGGTGTTAAGGGCATTCTTCGCGACTCCAGTATAACCGATATAAACCGAAGATTGGATCGGCTTGAGCCAACGTTGGAAGTCGAGGATAAAAAGAGTGTCCGTTTTAATCTTGATCAGGGAGAGATAATGAAAAAATCACCCGAGGATACCTTATCTACAAAGAAGACTCAAACTTGTAAGCATCAAGAGAACTCAGAAGATGACGACGAGGATGTTCAAGTGGTAATTGAAGACAATCTTGATGGTAAAGAAGAGGCGGTTGACCAGGTAGAAGATGATTATCTTCTTTGGAATGAGAAAGGTGGAGTATACAATTTGAATCCCTTCCTATTGGACTCAAACAAATCAATTACTGTCTCCGGTGGACAGCAGTCACCGCCAGAAGAGCCAACTGATAAGACAAACGAATGTGAAGCACCCAAACTGTTTTACGATGACACAGACTCCGATTCAAAGGGCAGTTCTGTGCGCAGCTTTATTATAAACAAGTCTGAACAGGACTCGTCCCTGCTGGCAGGAAACAATGCCTTTGACCTGGAGGAATTGGGTCGAAAGCACAGCTATGAGCTAGAGCAGCTACAGCTCAAATCCGCGCAGGCAGCTCCCGAAAAATCGATATCCGGTAATTCTGATAGTAAATTTAGCGAGGCCCAGCTGCAACAGGACTTTGAAGCAATAAGGCGGGATCACGAGGCGAAACTAAAGAGATTCAGACACGAATACGATCTACGTCTCACATCTCACCAGCACAAATTAGAGGAAGCTTTCGAGCTCCAAATAGAAAAGTATCGCGTTCAGCTGGAGCGTCAGTTGCAAAACAAGCGAAGTCTCGTGGTGAGCGAACACAAGAATCGGATTGACAGCCTGCAGAGCAATCATGATGAGATTCTTCGTGAGCTCGAACGAGAACTACACAACGAGGAGGAAATTATCCGGCGAGAGCAGGCAGCTCGACTTGCCCAACTCCGCGACAAGTTCGCCCGTGAGTTGGACTTGGAAAAACAGCGGTTTCGGGAGAAGGGCGAGGAAAGACTATACGAGAAGGTGCGTTGCGAGAAGCGTCTCCTCGAGGACAAGTATCGGTGCCTCAAGGAGAAGTATGTCCGACTCAAGACTGACGTTAAGCTGTCACTGGAGCGACGCAATCGGCGACGGGAGGCGCAGCTCGTTCCCCAGCACACCCACACCAATAATAGCACCAAGTCGAACACGGAGATGGAGCGTTCCATCTACTACAAGCCCCCCACTCATTCCGGTAATAGCGACAACCGCTCACTCAGCTTCTCGGATCAGGCAATCGCCGGTGAGGCGGTAGTGAAACCACCCGTTCCGCACAAAGGTCAACTATCCAAGTCGTACAACTCGTCGTGTATTAGGCAGTTACAGCTTCAGGATGATAACACATCCATAAGTCAATCCGATACGACATTATCGAATACGTACAACAACGGTCGCTATGGAAAATTTCTCAAGTCTGCCAGTGGCGCACTATCAGCGAGGAGCGACAATGGGAACTTGTCCAGGGAGCCACTTGGTGGCGCTGTGGCACTGCAGTCCGGAAGTCTCGAGAAGAATAACAACAGTAACCAGGTGAAGGAAACGGGAACGGGAATTGGCAGGATCGTCTTCTCCCGCACCAAGTCGGCATCGACCTCGCGTCTAAATTCGGACACCGGCTACAAAGGGGAGCGACCGTGCACTCCCGTGGAGAACTTGCGTCATCAGCTGCAAAAGCTGGAGGCTCTGGAGGATCAGTTTCCCGAGAACACGCTGGATGCCCCCTATCATCTGAGATACCCATTCACGGATATCTCCATCAAACCGAATGGCGTGGGCTCGGAGCTGGAATTTTTCAAGCATCGAATCCATCTTGAGCGGGATTCAGTGCGTCGGGCCAAGGAGTCGTTGCGGACACAGCGAACTAATTTCAGGCTGAGGCAGCGGGAGATTGGCCAGCAACGCAAGACCAGCGCCCTGTCACCGCCGAAACACTCGATCGACCAGCTCATCCAGGAGGAGAAGGAACTGACCGAGATGGAGGTGAACCTGCACCGCACCCGCTCCCTGCTGGGCGAGAAGATAATACGGCTGAGGCATCTGGAGCAGAGCCTGCTGCGCATCTACGAAAAGGAGAAGTCCATCCTGGACCTGGGTGCCATGGACGATGCGGCCACGCTCAGCGACCTATCCTCGCACTCCAGTTCCGGCTTCAGCAGCACCGAACTGGCCAGTGCCGCCGATTTCCACAAGAAAAAGGAGTACTATCAACAGGAGTCGAACGAGTGCATTGAGAATCTGGAAATTCTCAATGCAGAGATCCGGGAAATCCTGGATATCTTTGGCCAGAAGCAGCATGAGCAATCGGCCACGGCCATTCCAATATTATCGCCACGCGATCTGGGCTGGTCGCATGTGCTCAAGCATCAGCATTCCGCTGGAGGGCAGCTCCAGACCAGCAGTTCGACACCAACGCACTTTTCCCTGGCCGATGATATTGAGGGTGTAGGTGTTGGTGGCAGTGGCAGTGGTGGGGCGGTGCACATGCCCCACTCGATACCCACTCTGGCGGACCGTTTGGAGACATATCGCCAGCTGGCCGCCGGCCGGATGCAGAGCTCCATGGGCGCGGCCATCCTAACGGCCAACACCATTGTGTCGCAGAGTCCGCGTGCCGTGAACTACACCACCTGCTTGGTGGAGCGCACCCGGGACCTGCGCAACTGGCTCCGGCAGGCGAAGAACGAGCATGACTTCCTGGTGGGCATGGGCGTCCAGCATGGGCTGTCGGGGCCAACTTCGGTGGCCGGTCTCGGCGAGGCAGGTGCTGGGTCAGTAACTGGGATTTGTGCATCCAGTGCTAGTGCATCCACTATCAACTCTACATCTACTGCTACTGGCGGAAGTTGCGCTCGCGGCAAAAATGATATTTAAATAAAGCATGGGGTAGTGCATATTTTAATTAAAAATACTCATAGTTACTATTTGTGATCTTTTGTTTGTCTGGTAAATTAATTAATTAAAAATAAGAAAATCATTTCTTGTCTTTGGATTAGTTTTTTTAGAGAAAACGGTGAGTTACAGGAAAGCATTCTAATTACCATAATAATTTAATTAGGCCAGTATATACAGTATTAGCTTGGAAATTGTAACTGTGATAAAAACGTGAATTGGGAAATTATATTCTTTTGGGTTTACTTAAGCTCAAGCAAAGTGTTGCTTTGATTGAATATTTTTGATCTAAGTTATTCTATCAGGCATTTTGTCTGACCGAGAATTATTGACAGTGGAACGGTAAACCGACCATTAGAAACACAATAACTCAAATTCTGATCTACATAGTATGCGTGGAGATAGCCTTCAACTCTACTTAGCATACGAGGCGATAGGATTTCTCAGTCACAATCAGTTTTTGGGGCAGCTAACACTCGAAACAAAAATTCTACGTTTGTCCAAAACTATACAATGGAGGAAGAGCAATCAAGTTCTAGTCCATTCCTCAACTTTTTCAACGCATACAAGGAGCAGTGCCACGGGTTACCTATTTCCGTTAGGGAATTGTTGCGTTTTGCAAGTAGGAAATGGGCTCGGCTAACACCCAGTGAACAGGAATGTTACGCCGACGTGGTAAGTATTGCACTAAACCAAACCAAACAAGTGTTCCCGAGATGTCTGGCATATAATATATCTAATCTCGACGAGTCCAACTCTTTAAGCTGGTGTTACATGTTGTTAACATATTTGTTTCATATTAGATCGATCCTGTGTTTCCCGAAGCAAGCAGTTCCCAGTCATCTGAATACGAGCAGATTGGAGAAGATTCCCAGATGTGCATAGGTTCTCCATATTCCCGACAGAGGGCGTCTGAGAGGGCCCTATTGCGCTCCAAAAGGTCTAAGCCGAAGCCAAAAAGTTCTCTGAAGTGGAATAACGATGACGCAAGTCATTCGGGCACTGCTTGTGGCTATATCCACTTTCTACGCAAATTTAGCAGACTAAACAAACGTTTACCTTTCGAGGAATTGATAGAAATGGCAGCTCGCAAATGGGGTGAACTAAATGAAAAACAGCGCCAACAATTTGAAAGGCCACTTTTGTAAGATCCTCAATACATACATATATATATGAATTTCAGTATTATAAAGAAAGCATAAGAAAATATTTCACAGCCCAGTTTAGAAAAGGTAAAATTATCTATAATTATAAGAAATTTATTATATAAAATAATGCTTTTTTTATTTCAGGATTGTAAAGACAAGATTATAAGCATTTTCTTTATACTCAAAAATGGAATGTTAATTTGAATTACCATGTTTTTGGACGAAATATTTCGCTAAAACGTTATTTTACGCTAAGCAAATTTTAATAAAAATTACTAAATTCGTAACTTAGCACAATCCAATCTTCTTTAATTAATGTTAAATAGTATTGGTAAAAACAGCAATTGGGATTAATATATGTGTCTTGTGTTATTTGTGAAAGTCGCATTTTATCCAGCAGTATTGAACTGTATTAACTGACATATATTTATTTATCATTGATACTCATTTAACAAAACATTTAGCCGTGTTTCTTCTCGTCATTGATGTAATCTGTAAGTGAACTGTGTATTGCAAATATATTTAATCCTTGGGTTAAAAGCAATTCAATTACTGGTTTTTACCTGCCTTAATTTAAAAAGAAATTCAATTCCATTCCAACATTCGACCACTATCACCCAGGATAATTATTCAAAAAATTAAATTTGATTTGATTTTCTCTGAATTTTGACAAAAAAAAACACTTGTTTAGGGGCTATACTTTCTAAGTTTGCCAAAATACTACTAAAAGTTAAAAGAATGACTGGTTTGTACAGCTAAGGACCTAAAATATCGATTCCTGGTTGATTTGAATTTTTGGATTTCTTGTTGTTTTTGTCTAACATAATAAAGCCTTTTTGGGTTATAAATGGCTTTAATATCATTAAATCCAAAATCAAATAAGGAAACACCTTTTCTGCCTCAATATGAGGATAATATTCCCCAAAAGGCGAATACTTACCTTGATGGTTCCACTTTTCAATTAAGAATCTAAATTATTATTTAATTCAATAGTATAGTAAAGGAAGAAGGAAGTGTCTAGTTTTAAATTTGATATTTTTATTGGGCAGTTTTTTTCAGACTTTGGTTATACTGCTTTTCGGTGACCATAACTCCGTCCATGTCGACAAATCGGGTAAAAAAATTATTTTGTTTTTTATTTAAATGAAAGAATCAAAAAAGGGGATCCGATTTTTCCTGGTTTTTGGCCAAAATATTTTTCATAAGGATTACCCTAATGATGTTTTTTGATTAATTTTTTATCTGTGAATGCCACTTTATTGGACATTTAATAACGAATTCCATGAGATACGACAACATTCGACCACTATTTCCCAAGGTTTTGATTGAAAAATCGAAGCTAATTTTTCCCGGATTTTGGCCAAAATATTTTTCATAAGGGGTACCGACATGATATTTTTCGAAAAATATAATTTTTTATCTATGAATGCCACTTTATTGGAAATGTAATATCGAATTCAATGAGGTATGCCACTCCAACATTCGACTAAATAATTTTTGAAAGGGGGACGAGAAATCGACCCTTAGAAACACAATAGCTCAAGTTCTGATCTACATAGTATGCGTGGAGAAAGCCTTCAGCTCTACTTAGCATACGGGGCGATAGGATTTCTCAGTCACAATCAGTTTTTAAGGCAGCTAACACTCGAAACAAAAATTCTACGTTTGTCCAAAACTATACAATGGAGGAAGAGCAATCAAGTTCTAGTACATTCCTCAACTTTTTCAACGCATACAAGGAGCAGTGCCACGGGTTACCTATTTCCGTTAGGGAATTGTTGCGTTTTGCAAGTAGGAAATGGGCTCGGCTAACACCCAGTGAACAGGAATGTTACGCCGACGTGGTAAGTATTGAACTAAACCAAACCAAACAAGTGTTCCCGAGATGTCTGGTGTTACATGTTGTTAACATATTTATTTCATATTAGATCGATCCTGTGTTTCCCGAAGCAAGCACTTCCCAGTCGTCTGAATGCGAGCAGATTGGAGAAGATTCCCAGATGTGCATAGGTTCTCCATATTCCCGACAGAGGGCGTCTGAGAGGGCCCTATTGCGCTCCAAAAGGTCTAAGCCGAAGCCAAAAAGTTCTCTGAAGTGGAATAACGATGACGCAAGTCATTCGGGCACTGCTTGTGGCTATATCCACTTTCTACGCAAATTTAGCAGACTAAACAAACGTTTACCTTTCGAGGAATTGTTAGAAATGGCAGCTCGCAAATGGGGTAAACTAAATGAAAAACAGCGTGAACAATTTGAAAGGCCACTTTTGTAAGATCCTCAATACATATATTAGATATATGAATATTTGTACTCTTAGTGCTATGCTTCATTTCAGTATTATAAAAAAAGCATAAGAAAATATTTCACCACCCAGTTTAGAAAAGGTAAAATTATATGAATTATATTATATATAATAATACGTTTTTTTATTTCAGGATTGGAAATACAAGATTATAAGAATTTTCTTTATACCCAAAAATTATCGAATTTATTGCATGTTAATTTTGGACAAAATACTTCACTAAAGCGTTATTGTACGCTAAGCAAATTTTAATAAAATAAAAATTACTAAATTCGTAACTTAGCACAATCTCATCTTCTTTAATTAATGTAAACAGCAATTGGGATTAATATATGTATGTGTCTCGTGTTATTTGTGAAAGTCGCATTCATCCAGCAGTATTGAACTGTATTAACTGACATATATTTATTTATCATCGATACTTATTTAACAAAACATTTAGCCGTGTTTCTTTTCGTCATCGATGTAAACTGACCGCAATAATGTGAAATAGCTCATTGATGTACTTAATATCTGGAACAAAATGATTCACTGTTTATTGGCTATATTTAAGACCATACGTACCGCCGTAAAACTTTGTAAAGACAAGGTTGAGAACTTAAAAGCCGTTATCCTTACGGGTTGTTGGCTGCAGAGTATCATGAACCATAGATGATTTCGGATATTATCCTTGCCTGTCGATTTACGCGAGTGGGGCTGGATTCGAGCAGGGACTTCCCATTGGCAACTATATAGAATTTGCGCTGTCAAAGTGGACTGTGTATTGCAAATATATTTAAGCCATGCGTTAAGAGCAATTCAATTACTGGTCTTACCTGCTTTATTAATGCGTCTCCATTCTCGCAGAGTACGTACAATTGTGAAATGGCCGAGGATATATAAATTATGAACTTTACATAATCCCCAATAAACATATTTTTACCCTGGTTGTCAATATGAAGAAATAAAAGAAATTCAAATGGGGTTAAACTTAATTATGATCTTTATTTAGTCCCCTATGAACACACTTTTTTTCTGACTCAGAATAAAAGGAAACTTGTCAAACATATTTAAATAATATTATATCATGTTTTATACTTCCAAAAGCACTCATTTTATTACGTATACTTACAGTTATTATTTGAAAGCCAACCATGCAAATAAGAACTGATGAAATCAGAAGATTGACCAATAGAATTGGATTGAAAAAGTCCTCCAAGCGATTTGCGAATCTAATAAGAATATCAAATGGGTTATTTTTCAAAATGTTGTATATATATTCTTGATCCGCATCATCCGATATCGTTTTTTTTTACATTTTTTTTCCATAAAATTAGCGTGGATGCAACTTGATTGAAAATCTTATAACGAATTTAAGAAGGTATGATTCCAACATTCGGCTATTACTTTGCATGTTTTAAGAATTTCCCTTTAAGGTTCTTTTTTCCCTTAAGGGTTTTAATACCCACAAAGATACAGCTGTTCCCTTTTCAAGATACTAGAGAAAGGTAAAATAATTTGATCTTTCCGCAGTTTAATAGCGAAACAAGATTAAGTATTATAGAAGGGAAAAGTTTTTGAAGCTGATAAGTTGATTTTTGCCCGTGTTTATATTGACAAATACCAACCTTATAATATTGTTCTGTTTTTGTACAATTCCTTTGAGGCGCTCTAGTTGCATTTGTTCGTCGTTTTCGTTGTGTTCCGTAAATAACTTGTCGATTCGTTCGTGAAGCAATTGAAATTGGCCACAAGTGTAGGTTATGAAGAACCCGAAAAGGGAATCTTCTGCGAACAAGGTGGTCACCACACAAATGCCTGCATACGATGTAAATATGTAGGTGAGCACATAGCTGATCCAGCTTTTGTTGGCATTGTATGGAAACACCATTTTGTAGGGGAATGGCCTGTCCTGTGGGTCTAGTTCTGGGCCAAAAACTATTTCAACCAATGGCATGACGCAGTACATGATAATAAGGCACGATAGCAAAGCAGTCATGATGCTAAATGTGATCATCCGCTTACGACACTCAGCAGCAACATTGTTCTTCGAACTGCTGTTGAAGATAAAAGACGTATAGAGAAACATGGTAAGTCGACTTCATCCCATACCATTTCTACTAATCAAAAAAAAAACATTTTAAATAAAAAAAAAAAATTACGCATACGATATGTTGCCAGATAGCTTTTTTACATCGAAATATTTCCCCTATTTTTAACCCTGTTAACTTATTAATCTTATCCAAATAAGAGCCAAAATATAGAGAAAAAAAAAGTATGGTAGAAATTAAAACAAACTGAAAATAAAATATTTATTTAGAGACAACAGTACGTATGAGTGATGCACTTTAGCACCAATGGACCAATTGTTTTTTCTGGTTAAATATTATATGATTATTAATTTCTTTTAAATTGAATTTCACAAAATTACACAATTATTTCGATATTATTTTAAGTCTTACTCTGGTATCCAAACTTCGTAGTAGAAATGTTTAATCAGTTCTCGAAACTTCTGTTGATTGAGGCGTAAATGAATAAGTCTGACAAAGTTCAGAACCCCCATGAATGTGGTACAGCAGTTTTCCGTGGTAATTATAATATCCGATAGGTTTTTAATCAGAAAAGCGGTTTGATAACTGATTGTTATGCCAACGGAAGCTATAACGTACCACGCCCATATTGTATAAGCGGTGGCAAAAAATGATTTGCCAAAAAAAGGTTCGCTTCTCTTTTCTGTTGACGTTGGCGATAAAGGCCACGAGCCATTCAGTTTGAGCCAAACACACTGAATGGGAAATCGAAGTGATTTGTATTGATGAGAGTAAAACATGTCTTTCTGACCATCGAGTAACTTGTTTTCCCATGTCTTGCAACACTTTTATAGTTGGTCAAAAGGCAAATGATATCGAACCTTAAAAGAGAATTTGTTGTGAGCCAAAATTACCCCTTTCAATAATTTCCACTAATTACACAGTAAATATTTTAGAATGGGCTTGCATACCGGACCCACATTCACCACCCAAACCGCTAGCACCACATTATTAAACGTTTAATGTACAATTTTCATCAAACGCATTTTCCAACAAAGAGTTTGGTTAGCTCAAGGTCCTTCTTCGCTGAATCTTAGGGGTTTTTTATTGCCTTTGGTTCTATACTAATAAATGTCTTTTTCATTTTTAAATTGTCAAACGATTTTTTTGTGATTTCATTCTGTTTTTAAGACAAATTTCTTTCAAACGCGTATATCTTATTTATTTCAGAACTAGATAGTTAAATTAAAAAAAAAAGTTTCCTGTGTTGCAAGGATTCTTTTAGTAAAGGAACTATTAATATAAAATATATTTTTGTAAAAAATTTGGTAATAATTGAAAAAGTCCCAAAACCAAAAGCAAACATATTTTTTAACTTGGCCAAAGACTGGTATCCCACAAACGAACCAATTTGTGAAAACTTTATTGAAACCATTTGTCAACATTTACATAAGATGTACAAGCTTCGAAATATTTGGGAAAGTTATACCCAAGAAAATTGGATTTACAATCACAATATTTATATTGTATATATATATACATTTTTCTTTCATTTTTCATTCTTACCACACTATCCTCTTCTACAATACAAAAAAGCAGAAATTTTTTTTTTCAAAATGTTGTAAGCTTTTAAGTTATTTCAAATATTTAACTGTTCAGTTGCATTGACCCAGTTACTCTTTGTTTACTGTAATCAAATCGACGAATTTTCCGAAATGTGTATTTGAGTGTAACATCTGGCAAACAGCTGATTCATCAGGAAAAGGAATACCTCGATAGATATATTTTCGGAAACTCGTATTTCTAATGATATAGCTTTCAAAAGTCACAATGGTGTTGGTGAAAATTTTTGGGTTTGATACAAACAATCAAAATAAAAACAGAATGCTGTAGTTGGGTGCCCCGACTATTGGACACCGCATCTCTTAGAACCATTATACGATGCTTAAGCTTATGTTCATTAGAGGTTGCATTGATTTTTTCGGAAATAAGACTTTTAAGCGTTACCTTTAAACAACAGTTAACCCTTTTGTGTTTAAACCAAAAAATTTATCATCAATCTACATTGTTTTGTGCATCGAAATCAGCGTGCTTCTCAAATTTGCAGATATTTCGAATGCAAACTTATTCGGTTAAAACTTAGAAACAAACTTGCACTGCGTGTCTAGTCCAATTCTGTTCTCGACAGACAGCCATGAGTGATGCTGAGTGTACACATGTGTATATACTTTATAGGGTCAGTTGGCTGGTCGCGTACTTCGGCACGAATGCGAAATACCCTCTTGGCCCACGAGCAGCGGGCATAAACAGACGTACCCGGAGTGCGAATCCTTCGAGAGAGCCAGCAATCGAATTGGAATCACATTCGGATTCGGATTCGGATTCCGATTCGGATTTCGGAATCGTATGGGAAAGGAAACTGTGTGCTACGTCGGAATCTGAGCACCCGAGAGAGAGAGAGCAGACCGAGATGCTGCGATGACAGGGCCGAGATGACGATGACGATGACGAGAACGATGACGAGGACGAGGACGAGGACGAGGACGACTACGAGGATGACCGGGATTGGGATTCCCAGTTCTCCGGTTGTGCGGCTGCGTCGAGCTCTGGCAATCGTTTTTCGCCTGGCCTGCCCAAATCCTGCAGACGTGTTCGAGAGCTTTAGAACGTTGTTTGCAATAGCGGAAAGCGGTAGCGAGGCAGAGACACGGTGATAGTTTAACAGAAAAGAGTGCAAGATGCAAGAATAGCCGAGTTCGAGCCAGTGGAGCCATAATTAATAGAGGAATTATCGAAATAACCCCGGAGTCGGCGCCCCAAAGAGATCCATCACCATTGTTGAGAAATAAAACACAATTATTGGCTGGGCAGCAGTAAAACATCATCATCAAATTTACCTAGCACACACCGTGAACATTTAATGAGAAAACG
The DNA here is from genome assembly GCF_018152115.1 of Drosophila rhopaloa. Lineage (NCBI taxonomy): Eukaryota > Metazoa > Arthropoda > Insecta > Diptera > Drosophilidae > Drosophila > Drosophila rhopaloa. The sequence continues at coordinate 9,055,539 of NW_025335123.1, read as the reverse complement.
CCGAACGGGTTGGCCAAAATGTGAAAATCCAAATCCAACAAAACAAATTGCTCAGAATCAAATGATTGATATATGTAGCAGCGCAACCCAACGCTAAATCGGCTACAAAACCAGCTCATTTTAATCAAATATGGGAAAAATAAATATAGAATAAATATATACATATATATATATATATATATATATATATGCTGAAAGCGAAAGCGTAAGGAGAAAAGATCATAAAATACATATTTTATGACATTTTTTTGCATATTTTTTTTACTGTTTGGCCAAAAAAAATAAACTGAGTGTGTTCATAAAGCAGTACAATGTAAAATTAAACGGAAATTAATACGCAAGGATAACAAATAAATAACTAGTTAAACGACTGTTTCAATGGATTCGAGTGAATTTTCTGAAATTCCGTAGGTAAGTCGAGCGCAGATAAGGCATAATGATTTTTGTGCAATTACGTACATGTGTACTACTATACTTGTATGTACAAATAGTCATACATATAGACGCGTATACACGAGAAAATAATGGAAAGGCCAAAGTGCTCCCAAAAACCTAAGGTGCTAACAGGGCAGATGGACACGGATAGTTAGTGTGGCGGCGGGTGTGTGGAAAATGTATACTTTTGTGAAAACATACCACATGCCCAGCATACTATTATTGCGAATATATAGTGTCCCAGCTCGACTCTTGAACGGAAATGAGGCGCGGCTGACTGCGCATGACCAATGAATAATAGCGATACAGAAATGCTGTTATGCTATCCCACACTTTGTATTCCCAATGCATATTCAGCATTCCTCTCTCACTATCTCTGTCTCCCTCGCTCTCTCCATCGCCCACCCCATCTCTCTCACTGTATCCATCCCTGTCTAGTGCATTGGCACGCAGAGAAAGGAGTTCCAAAAACGATTTTTGGGATTACAATTTACTAATTCTCGGTGGAAGTTAAGTGTGTCACGCTTTCTTAAAGAACGTGTTTTTTTTTTTTGTTTTTGTGTCCCGGTGGGGCACATTTATCCAGAATTACTCTGGATATCTGGGTCCTGGGCATGCGTTGCCATTGACCCACCTACCACCTACCACCTACCCCAAGCTCCTCTGCACAGTGAAAAATATCAACAATTTCCAGCCATCAGAGACTTGCTCGAAAAAATGCCGCCCCCAAAATCCCCTTTGTAACAATTTGTTGCTTTTACATAAAACTCGCATGGAAATAAAATCAGATACAACAATCCTATGTGAAAGCTCACTTTTATACGTTCTCAAGATTTAAGTGTTTGAAGTGATGGTAAAACGGAAGGAAAAAATGAATCTTTATATTCAAGACTAAAGTGTTCTCAACGGATGGTTAAACGGAAGAAAATAAATAATTCTTATGGTCCATAGCATTTATTTGTAGATAAAAAAGGACACAAAAGGAAAACCCAATTTTTTAATTAATTTTGTCTTTAAATCCAAGGAGACTCAACTTTAAGTGGCAACGCCCAATTACTCGGCGATCTGGAACAGCTGACAGTTCCTGCTGTCAGATCGTGCTCTCTGTCACTCTTTCTTAGAAGTGGGGGCAAATATACAACACCCAAACCCCCCCCCCCCCACTTTTTTAAAAAAGTATATAAATTGTGTTTAAACGATATGTTGTAATGTAGTACTTATACAGACTTGCTGTCAATAACGTTAGCCGCTGAATTTTTCCTATGACCATATAATTTAGGCGACCGATTTTTTATAAATAAGAACCGTACCTTTAAAATGGTAAATACAATATTGTGGAGTATATGCGTTTATGTTGAAAAACAACGACGTTATCATTTTTTAATACGTACTTTTTCGAGTCAGAAACAGACAGACTCTTTTGTGTTGCTGCTCAAGATTATATATACTTTATGAGCTCGGAAATGTCTCCTGGCGTTACAAAACACCTGACCAAAAATATAATACCCTCTGCAAGGGTATAAAAAGTGTGTTAGTTTTTTTTTATATTAAAAGTAGTTGCAGCAATTCGATGGTTTATAGTGGTTTTCTGCTTTTATTATCTTTATCAGATAGACAACTTACATAATTTTAAACAGGTCAAAAATATAAATTACCAGGCCACTCAATAGTGTATATTAAGAATTTTATAAAGTTAAATAGCCCCAAAACATTATTCAACATATTTAAAACTTTATTTCGATTAGCTGCTGAAGAATAGGGTCAGCCGATTAAAATAAAATTGCAAAATATCATAAAACAATAATTTATAGTCAGTTTTCTAGAAGCTATTAAAAACTGAGCTTTTACACGGTAAAAAAAACATATGTGCCATATAGATACTTATACTTTATACTTTTTCTAAACTCGTTCCCTGAATCCACGTTCTTCCAGAAAAACTTTTTGACTTTAGGCTTCATTTAAAACCGATACTATCTTAAATCGAAAATCGGATTTCATCTTCGAACCCTAAACCTACTTACATTGAGACCATTCAGAACGCTGGCAAAAAGATCTTATAATCTTAATTAATCCTAAAACATTATTTCTTATTTTAATACAAAAATAGTTATTTGTGTCTAATGTTGGCGTTGAGTTTGCCAAATGGGTTCGAAAGTGATTCAGCTGCATCAGTAGTGTCACAATTTCTTGCCTGTCAGCCTCACAGACTTACATCGTTTACAACCAGCTCTTATTAAGAAATTATGACATACGACTTGATAAAAACAATACGGGGCTCACTTGTTGCGGACTTAATAAAAGGACTACAATTTTATTGTTTCGACAATAAAAATTTTATGAGAAAAATTCGGTTTTAATTTTGAAAATGAGAACTAAGAAATCAAGTGAAAGATTAAATAACCTTTACAGTCTAAAAGCAAATCTTGATTTTTTTTCTGTGTACGTTTACGTTTTTCAACGTTTCCTAATGTTCAATGGTACCTCCCCATTGAACATTAATAAAAGTAATCGTAAAACTTGACAAAATCATCGGAAAGGGAAACATGTTTAACAATAAGAACGTTTAGCAATAATAATGAGTTTGAAAAATTTAAAAACCGTTTTTTGCTTAAATGAAATGTAATGAGTTTTTGATACTCAGTTTGACTGCATGTGCATATGGGTTTTTGCGTCACTAGACAAATGTGTCTACTTTTCACAGCATCGTGAAGACATTAGTAATTTTATTGGCTAATAGATTTATACACATGTGCATTTTTCCATCTTTGACGACTTGTCTAGTCGGAGGCTGCGCAATCACGAGAGAGCTGCTCTCGCGTTCTTAACTTTCATCCCTTTATTTATTTATTTTCCCGACAGCCGTCGCTGTCTGGTGTCTGCCCAAGGTTTGTGCCGTGGACGCCCTCAACACCTAGAAAAATATCTGGGAGTAACACTAGCTGGCTTATTAACCGATTTTTTGTATCTCGGTATCTGTAATTTAAAGGCTGCGATACATATGAATGAGTTTCCGGCAAAACGTCAACCAAATCAAAAGATTTGAGAGGTTATTTAAACAGACTTTTATGGAAATAAAATCATAGAAACTCAACTAATCCCTGCGATTGGCATATCATTTCATAAGTTTTTGTGACAAAACTGCTATTGTTTATAGATGAATGATAAAGTGTAATATAATTGTTGTTTTGTATTATTTAACCAGATTAAAAATAAAGTAACTGTCAATTAAAGTCCTCGGTAAAAAACAGCTCTTAGCGAATTAAAACAAAAGTTGTAGAGCTTATTTTTGTGTGATTACTCGATAGAACGTACATTATTTCTCTTTCAATATAATTTGATTGCTTTATTTTGTTTTGTTCTAGCTCGAATATTCTTTGTTCAAGTATCCCTCTACTTTTGGTTCGACTTTGGGAACCATTATTTGCTTATTATTATTTATTCCGACCTATATCTGAGATGTCAGATTTACACCCCTGACCAGTATTTAAATCATTCACGAAAAAAATTATGTTGGAAGAGATTATTGGGATACTCGTGAAATTGAAAAACTGTCTAAACTTAAAACTTATTAATAGGGAAACCTGTTGATTAGCCGCATTAAAATAATATTTATTATTTGTTTTGTTAATACTGATTAAGAATGTATGTATGTAAGTTTGTTTTCATTTGTAAAAAAACTCTTAAAAAGACCAAAAAATACGCATTTTTTAAGTATAAACCTACGGTCAAAATTGAACATATTTCAAACAAGCATACATTCAATTTCTTTTTATTTTCATTAACCATTTCTAAGATATTTTTTGTCTTTTTTAAAAGTCACTAATTAAAAATACTTGCTACTATATCTTTGTTTTTCAAATGCCCCCCTTTTTTTTTTTAGCTCTGAGTGAGTGAAATGGTTTATCTTATTAATTACATATATTTTTCATCTAAACGATTAAGTATAGGCCAATTTTCGGGCTGGCACTGTAAGTTATCATTCGAATAAAGTCATTGTAATTGCGCATGTTGAAGCAAACATGAGAATTCCGCGAAAGTAAACAAACATTCGGTCCCTTCGACTGTATAAAGTGGGTTCTGTTCTGCGCATTAGTCTCTGCTAATCCATCCGCGCTTACGATTGCTTAAATTCCATCGTCGATTTGTATCTAACCATACGGTTAAATAAGCAATAATTCGGTTTCAGATCCAAGCGGCCGGTATAAATTAAAAAGTGGTTGAAGACAAATCGAATTTCTCAAGATCAAAAGATTTGAACGACTCAAAAGAGGTAAACTTGAAGAAAACAAAAGACAAACAGCGGATGTTCATATTGATCGAATTTTGATGCACGCTTGCAAATTTATTATTGAAATTATACGCTGTGATTTGGTGATGCATTCGCGCATTCCTCTTTCTTCCCGCGTAATGAATATTAATTATTTAATAGGATTTTTCTGCTAATTGAATCTTCTTCTGCAATTTCTCTGTCACCGCTAAATGTCTGTCCTTGCCTAATTAGCGCAAATTAAAATTGTCGGCTGTGGCCTCGGTGGTGCTCTTCACTGTCCGGTCCCCAACATTCACATTCACATTCACATTCACATTCAGATTCAGATTCACATTCACCTTAGTGCCCAAGTGGCTTTCCATTAGTTTCGGTTGGGCAATTCGCTAATGCACATCTCTAAACAGATTTAACGCAAGCTTTATGCAAATACTTCGAGAATCTCGCTTAAAATCTAAAGTCTAAACTTCATATATACTCTATTTCAAAACCAGCATTAAAAAACCAAAGATTTTCCCCATTGTGAAAAACCCGGAACTCAGATTGGAAAAATGATGCCGACCAGCCTTGGCATATTTAAAATCTTCCTGGTAATTCAGTGATATTTGTATACGATCCACACCCGCCGATATGGAAATTAGAAAATGCAAAGTTGTAAGCTCTTTTTGCGACAACATTTTTCCATTATATACCATTATGATACCAATGTGAGGCATCAGGCTGGGAAAATATCCGAGAACAAATATGTTCAAAAATGTGCAATAAGCAGTGGTTTCCTATTTTGTTTATTTTTTTTTTTGTTTTTATACTCTTTGTTTTAAATGGAAATAATATACATTAATGCTTCGATTGGACTTAAAAACGAGCCAGGAGATAACAAAGTCCTTAAATTAAGGATTCCGTGAGTGAAATACGAGCTCCTAAATATCCAAAACAATTTTCTAAAAATCGGACAACAAATTTAAATAAAGAAAATTGAAAAAATGGAATTTTTATCAGTTTATTTATCATATTGTGTTTTGAAGCCCTTTTAGTTTTTAAGCTCAAGTTGATTTAACTACGAATGGCGAAATCTATTTGTTATAAACATCTTTATTTAAAAAACTTAGTATAATAAAAATAATAATTAGTATAATGAAATATAAATGGAAATGAAACTGTGATCAAAATAAAGTTACTAACCCTTTGAGTTAACTTTTCTTAATAAGCGTTGTTCGCTGAACTGAAAGAATAGAAGATCATAAATTGATTATTTTTCCATGTGTTCTACATATAAACTCAAAAAAAATGTCTGAAAACTATATGTTTTCCAATTGAGCTTAATTTAGTCTTATAAAAATACAATTTTGAATTATTTTTATAAGGATTAAACTGAAATCAGTCTTTAGTTCAAATCGTGCTTAAATTTTGAGGTGATAATCATTTTGAATTGCCCCTTATTGGGTGTTTTGGGGTTAAAATTAATTAAAATATTTTTAATAAAATTTGATAAGTTACTTGTTTAGGAATCTGTTTCGTGGTACAGTTACTGTGATTTCTAGCAAATCTTGAATATCTCAACCACTGTTCCTTGAAATCTTAGCCCGTTAATAGTTTGTAAACCAGAATTTGAAACTAATAAGCAATGCATTATTGCTTACCTCTTAGATATTTTGATCCTTCGTTGTAAACTATCTTCTAATATCATCACATCTTTTACTTGCAGCACCAAAGGACATCGCATGCTCAGAACTTACGGCGGATTTTGATGCATTTTAATCCTGCTGCGGTTGTTTTCAATAGCCGTTGTGGCACACGTTCCAAAGTGTGAATATTAGATTCGAATTTAAAATAACTATCCTGTTACCTTGCTTGTTTTCCGAGCTTCCTTGAGTCGAGTCGAGTCGCGTGGATCGGAGTGGAGTCGAGTCAAGTGAGTTCGTGTGATGAATGCACAATCCCAGCTGAGTCTGAAAGCCATTAATAACCTAGCCTCAGGCGCACTGTAGCCAACCCAATCGGTTATATCGCCAGTCGGTCAAGAAGGCCAAACCACTGCCACTGACAACAGCAACAACACAGCAGAGTTGCAACATTGCAACATAGCAACAGAGAAACAGAGAAACAGAGAAACTCAGCAAGCCCGAGGATAAATGTTCGGCTGATGCGATGGTTTAGCAAAAGGATTACTGCAAATCAATTCAAGGCCTGCGGCTGCCACAGATAAACACTACAGGAGGGAAGTTAACTAACAACTAACGACTAACAAACGGATATTTTTAAGTACCATATGAAGGCAGTTTTCTATAAATTATTACTGGAAGGACGTAGGAGAGAAAACTAAGACTTAGAAGTGGGGCTGGATTCGACAACTTCACTTTTGATCACAACATTGCAGCCGCCGTCATGTGGATACAAATCGCCTATTTAATTCCCATCATTGCTCAGCTGTGCACCTTCGTCACATCTGCAGGTGGTGAGTAGACTATTTTGTAGACTATTTTGTAGACTATTTTGTAGACTATTTAGTAGACTATTTAGTAGACTATTTAGTAGACTGTTACGTCATATTTATCGTATGTAGTATATAATCCATGCCGTCATCACTGACAATCTTTCATTTCCACCCACTCCCCACCTATTTTTTTGTAGCCTAACTTTGTTTAATTGCAATCAATCGATTATTTGCATTTTTGGCAGTTACTTAGGTCGTCTTTCTGAACACCAAACGGGTGATCAAGTTGTATCTAAAGCATTACTTTAGTTTATTCCAGGCTAATTGCAACTTGATCGAGTGTGGAAGCTATAGAAAGGGTATCACATTGATTACTAAAAAATGTTACAAATGCGGCTTGCACCTTGGATATTGTAGGGTTTTAGAATTCCTACGCTTTACCGTAGCATACGAAATTCGGCAAAGCGTTTGGATTCTGAAACCCTACTAATCCATTATCTTTTTATTAACAATAAAACAAGCAAGAGCGCATCAATCAGTTAAAGCACTAATGCCATAAATTATGGAATTTTGAGTGTTTCACTGAAGTAAAAGTTGAACAGTTAAAAAGGTTTTCTGTGCAAATACGTGGGCGGGTTAATAAGTCCGTAGCCAATAATCTGGCATTTTAACCCTGTACTTGTATAGCTGGAAATATTTAAGTCTGGGATATGCAAAATTAAAACCATTACAAAAACATTACTTTCGGTGAGCCACAATATGTTTTGAATATTTTTACAAATCCAAAAACATCACCAAAATAGTAGACAAAATAATCGTTTCTTACCTCGCTCTTTATTTATTGTATTTGTATAATAGCAAATTTAACAAGTGGACTAACCTCTAAGAATTAAATGCAATAACATTATCTTCTTGCAGAAGCAGATTACACACTAGATGATTCATTTTGGAATGAAGAAAGTCCTGTTGGTGAGTATTCACATATGAACACCTCATTGTTTGGCTCATTAACATATGTTTGTAGTAGTGGCCCATCCCTTTCACATACAAGTCCCATTGTTTGGGATACTAAATTTTGAATTTTCAAATTTAATCCTTAAAGCTAAGACCCCTGAGTAGGCCACTTCTGAGAACAATCAAATTGCAATTACAAACACTAATGGAAGGCAAGGAGAATATAATAAGCGAATTTGATTTCGGTTATACAATTTGCTTGAATAATGTTTGAAGCCAAACAATACCTTTCAGGATAATTACGAGATTTACTCATATAAAATACTTTGTATACAAATCAATTTAATGGCTCTTGAATGATTCCAAGAGAACCCTGGATATTGCAAGTTGCAATTAAGTTTTCGAGTACACATTTTACCCTGTTCGAACTAATTTCCCCTTTCAGTTTAACAAGACCTAACACTTATAATTGTGTTTTGTTTTAGGTGAGGTGGAACGTTTACTTAAGGAATACAGGCAAAATCAAGAGCTTGTCCGTCGAATTGGTGGCCATTATTACCAGATTATATATCCAGTACAGCTGCGCCATCACGAGAAGATGGGCATTTCCACGCGAGAAGTCAGTCTCCCGAAGGTAAGATATGTGGGTAAAATATCAAAGATGTGATTGAGTAATTTTTTTGAAAAAAAAAACTAACAATGCAGGCTTTTGAATATTTAAAATGTTTATAATATCTAAATGGTTCTCACTTCACATTTTATATTTTGCAGCCGGGACAAAGACCACGACCTCACGACGACAGTGGATTTAACAGAGGAAGAACAAAGGTACATATGTCTATTGCCAGTTAATTGCCTTTGAATATTATCTCTAAATGTTGAGTTGGGATTTCAATGCTTTTAAATTTTTTGAATTTGTGGTTTATAATTATTGCATAAATAACTATTTATTTTCCATCGAGCATATGGGCATTAAAGAAAGAGAATTGATAGTTTTAAATTGCTATGCCTACTTACAGAAACACTTCCATCGTACATCGCTGCTAATTAAAGCATTTAATCACAAATTTCGTTTGGACTTGGAGCTCAATTCGTAAGTGATTATTAATTTATATAATTGTTGGAACGATGCAGTGATATATTTTTATTTTGCAGGCAACTTCTTTCTCCAAACATACAACAGAAACACTACCACGTGGGTGGATATCTTGTGGACGGAAACCGACATGTGAGTTAAGGTTTCAACATTTTCAGAGCGCTACTAAGTAAACATGTTTCTCTAGAGACTATTATATTATACCATTTAAGTATGTTCTTAAGAGTAACGCGACAAATACGGAAAAATATATATATAATATTATATTAACGTAATAACCTAACGTTATGTTAGTCTCTCGATTTCTAAAGTTCGTAATATTTTGAAGAGAAGTGTAAAACAATATTAATAATTTTTAAAGCTGTTTGTATTCAATTTTTTTTCTTGTTTTTTTTTTTTTTAATATTTGTTTGCTTATCATTATTTATTTTATCATTTATTATTTTGTGATTTAAAAAAGAAAACCTATTATAGCTCCCGTTCCTGATCTAAGCCGTTTGGTTCTTTATTTTGACAGGATATCGAACACTGCTACTACCATGGGACCGTGAAGGATTATCCCGGAGCCAGTGCAGCCTTCCACACCTGCAACGGAGTGAGTGGCGTCATCCACATTGGGAACGAGACCTTTGTCATTCACCCCTTCTACGGCGGGGATCTCTCGGTAAGTCCACTTTATTACAGGCTAAGGGTCAAGGGCTACGGGCTTACCCATGGGACTAACCATCATCGGTTCCTTCATTAACAGAAACACCCGCACGTGATCTTCGAGGCGCGGACCAAGGCGAACAAGGGATGCGCCAACTCGGGCAACCTGGACTCGTGGCGCCTCTCCCGGCGCACCAAGCACCTGTCCGCCGGAGTGGCCGGCGTCGTCGAGGAGATCCTGCAGGCGGGGGTGGGGCGGAACAAGCGGGACGTCCGGGAGGCCACCAAGTACATTGAGACGGCCATCATTGTGGACAAGGCCATGTTCGACAAGCGGAATGGCAGCACGCGGGCGGAGGTCATCCACGATGCCATACAGGTGGCCAACATAGCCGATCTGGTTGGTATTCACTATAGTCCCTCATCGATCCTCCTTGTGAGTATGTTCTGTGTTGCATTTCAGTATTTTCGCACCCTCAACACCCGTGTGTCGGTTGTGTACATCGAGACCTGGGGAAAAAACCAGGCGGTTATCGATGGCAGCAAGGATATAAGCAAGGCGATATCCAGCTTCAACGACTACACCTCGAGGAATCTGTTCCAAATTGAGCGAGACACCACGCAATTGCTCACGTAAGACATCTCATTTTACGTAATTACACTACACAGAAAATTGTTTGTTGGTTATTCAGTAAGTTTACTGTGAGATAATGGTAGCCTGAATTTTGCTGTTACATTTGGCACTGTATTTGGTTCTTATTTTGCTTACTGTAACTATCTGTATATATAGTTACTCTATGAAAATCGATACCTTTTTATAATTCATTTATAATTCCCAACTTGTTCCTGCGTGCCTGGCACGACCCACAAGCCAGACACTGAAATGTTAAGACTTCACAAAATAATTTATATAATCAGTCCTAACATACTTGCACACTTAGGAATAACATTAATAAACAGTACTAATTTTACTGCAACATCGCTCAATTTACTGTGTTTGTAGTACCAATGTTTGCTTACTATAATCATTGGTAGAAAGTAAGTATTTTTAACAACTTTCTGTCGGTTGGAACATTTTAACTGTAAAATCAGTGTAAATTGATAATCATTACATAGTTTAACATTTTCTGTTATTTGCAGTTACTTTTTCGTAAGCTGAGTGACCAGAACATGTTTGTTCTATTTATGTAGCAATATAAATGATTACATAGTGTAATGATTACATAGTTTAACATTTTCTGTTATTTGCACTTACTTTTTCGTAAACTGAGTGACCAAAACATGTTTTTCTATTTATGTAGCAATATAAATAATATCTGGCAATTACTAAAAAGAACAATTCGGTCCAGTAGTTCTCAACTGATGAATTACTGTATATTTTTTCCACCGTTTTGATACACAGTACATATTGATTATCTCATCTTTCAGTGGGGAGACATTTGCTGGGGGCGAGGCCGGCATGGCCGTGCCCGAAACTGTTTGCACGCCCCGTGCTGTGGGCATCAGCGTGGACGTGAACGTGTACGAGCCACACCTCCTCGCGGGCACAATGGCCCACATGATTGGCCATAACATCGGCATGGGACACGACGACGGACGTAAGAATTATCATTATCCATTTAAATAGAACCATTGTCCAGCAGGGCATTCATCTCGCATTCTGTACTTTGCCGTAGGCGAGGAGTGCTTCTGCCGCGACTGGCACGGCTGCATCATGGCCCAGTCGATTGTGGGCCAGGAGAATGTGCAGCCCTACAAGTTCTCGGAGTGCAGCAAAAAAGATTACATTGACGCATTGCGGACTGGCCACGGGCTGTGTCTGCTCAACAAACCGAACGAGGTGAGGGTTAAACAAGCACCCATATCAGAGTCTTATCACGCTGCTTGAAGTCGATGAAGCAGTATTCTGCTTTCCTTTCGGTTTTCAAGTTACAACATATGGTAAACAACGCGGTGTGCTTTTAATTCCCTTCTTAAATAGATCGAGTTGCGCCGAAACTGCGGAAATAAGGTGGTTGAGGAGGATGAGGAGTGCGACTGCGGCACCTTCGAGGAGTGTTCCCTGGATCCCTGCTGCGATGGCATCACCTGCAAACTAAAATCGGAGGCACAATGTGCCAGTGGGGCATGCTGTGACCAATGCCGCGTAAGTTCCTCATTTGTTCACCCACAATTGCTTTTGTAATCGCATTGTACCACCCATTTTCAGCTGCGCCCAAAGGACACAATTTGTCGTGACTCCAATAATGAGTGCGATCTGCCTGAATACTGCGATGGCGAAATTGGCCAATGTCCTTCTGATATTTATAAGAAAAACGGATCCCCATGCGGACACACCAAGACTGGCGTTTCAGGTGAGTAAATTATCTCACTACTTGGGAAATTTCCTCACATCTGGTTGTCTTTTAGGTTACTGTTTTCAAGGATATTGTCCCACGCTGAGTTTGCAGTGTGAGGCAATTTGGGGTTACGGCGGATCCGCTGCGGATCGTCAGTGCTACGAGCAGTTCAATTCCAAAGGCTCAATCAACGGACACTGTGGACGGGATGCCAATGAGCACTACATTAAGTGCGAGCCCGAGTAAGTTCATCTACATAAGATGAAATAAATAAATGTCTTTTTTCTTTTTTAATTAAATTTTTTTTTTTTTTGAATCATCCGTTTTAAAATTCTCACTTTCCCCACAGGAACGTCCAGTGCGGTACACTGCAGTGCAAGGACGGCGAACGACAACCAGTCAACGATGGCATCGACCAGCTCTACTCGCGAACCATCATCTCGATCAAGGGACAGGAATTCGAATGCAAGTGCGTAGCAAAACACCAAGAGGCGATGCCGGAGGAGTTAAGGTGATGTCCGGACCAAAATAGTTTCACAATCATTTGAGTATTCACAGGGCGACCAGCGGGCAGGTGGGTTCCAACAGCTACCCAGAGCACGGCCTGGTCAAGGATGGGACTCCGTGCGGCGATAGTCTGATCTGCCTGAACCAGACGTGTGTCAGTCTCTTTCCCCACGTGGATCAGACCAAGTGCCCGGCGAATTCGCAGGGTCAAGAGTGCTCAGAACATGGTGTAAGTTCACAAATTGTGCCATCATTCTACCGTGTAAACATGTAGAACTCTTGGGCATGCACATCCATACATCCGTATAACCGTATATCCGTATAACCGCATAACCGTACACATAAAACGATCCGAACCAAACCCATTACCATGCCCACACTCTGCACATTGCTATTCCAGGTCTGCACGAACTCAAACCGCTGCTTCTGCGATATGGGATGGGGCGGCAACGACTGCAGTGCCGTGGTACTGCTCACCACGGCAGTGCCCACCGAAGCAGTGCCAACTTCGGAGAACACCATCAAGATGGAAAAGAAAGAAACCCCATATGGTAAGAAATAGTGTCTATGGCGTCGGGTTCCACGATGCTCGTATCTTACCTTGCGCCAGCTGGAAGAGACTTGTGAGCGAATGAACTAAGCTAAATGAATTGAATGAAATCCATATCGAATGGCACTGAACTGGTCTGATAAATTCAATGATATTATATCTTAAGATTTTTACGTATACTAGAGCTCTGCTTGAATCTACGGTTCCATCTCACAGCAGTTAAGTCACTAGCCACTAGGCCACTTTTATTTACAAAATAGAACAAATACTGTGTTGGAATTAATTCAAGCAGGGCTGTATTCAATACTAACTAAGTGTTTTTGAACGAGGTCAATATTGCCTGGTTTAATGACGTTGGCAACTCACAATTGAATAATTGGGTGCAATCTTGAACAATTCGCTTTTGTTACTTGTATGACAATGGTAGTCAGGTCGGCAATTTGATGTTTGGACAGTATACACATTTAAAATTTATCCGAATCTAGAAATCAGTCCCCCCAATTCAATGTTATTCTCAATTCCAATTTGTGAATTGATAATTAACTTATAACTAATTTTACTACTAATCAAACATTATACTAAAAGCGTTTTACCTAGTCTATTATTAAAACAGAGAGTTTGGTTTTCTTAAGGGATTACTCTTTTAAATTCTTACAATGGAGCTTATTGCCCTACATAATTTAAAAACAAGGCCGTTTTAAAATAAAACTAAATTCAATATTTCCCCAACTCTTTGCTTAAATGTTCATTGTTTTGCAATTAACGGGTTCATCTTTTAGTACAAATCAAATAGTTCCTGAAATGGTAAATTTCTTAGCACGATTTGTTTAAATAACCTATGGAAAAAGACCCAACCAAATAATAAATAGGTTGGACCTCTTAAAAACACATTTGCGACTCGCCATTATAGCAACCCGAATTTTGGGAATTCATATATGTTTTTGTTACTTTAATCACATTTTTGTTAGTTTTTATTCATTTTCGTTTCTAAGGAATTTGAGTGTTCAGAACGAAGGGTCCCAACCCAAATAATAGTTAGTTCCGACGCCAACGGGAGCTAACTTGAAAAAACTTAGCTTTTGTACTCTCGCAGAAATAAGAAAAATAAGTTATCCAATATACTTATTTAGACCGTTCCTCAGTTTAGATAACATACATAATACATAAATATGAATCTGGGATATACAACTAAAATGATCTTTCTAGAATCGTAGAAACAAACCGGGTGAGGGAAATACTATCTTATATAGTCGTCTGACCTGATTTCCGTATACATATAAAAAGAAAGAATCCCCGAATTTGAGATACCTGCCAACTCACTGCTATGTAACAAAAAGTGTTGCCAAGTGTAGAAAATATCATTAAAACTATTCTGGAATGCATTTTTGGAAATCCAGATGGATATTTTCATAAAGTAGCGAGTGAATAGCGGGTATCTCAAATAAATCCTATGGCTCTTAGCATTGCACACAAATAAAATACTTCCGGTGCGTATATCCGCGAGTAACTTTCAAATGTTGTATGCGAACAGAAAAATCATATGTTTTTGGGTTTATTTATTTTTGGAGCATGTTATAATGTAAATAAAAGTCGCAATACGAAAAATGGCGCATATATATTTATATACTTTGATTAAAATAAAACGCAACCACCATTTGCAGGCACCTCTGACCAAAATAGGATCAGCACATTAACCATGGTCATCATTTTAACAGTTATCGTCAAATGTGTCTTCATTAGTTTTGCAACACTGGCCGTTTGCTACAGGTAGAGTACCAAGCAAGTCAAGCTCCTCCTCTTATGAATTTAGCAACACTACCATCATTACACATACGTATACAAGTACATTTTTTTACGGTCAATATGTTTATATATTTTTTTTCGAAGCGTACTCTCTGATTTACTTGAAAATCTCTGCAACTAAAAGTGATAGCTTTAAGAAATACATTTTCCAGAATAGATAATTAGTTTCAATCAAAATAAAGTTAACTATGGTTAGATCAAGTCGAGTGCCGATGCTGATTAGGAATATATATGGTTGGGCGGTACACATTTTTATTTAAATTTATTATATGAAGAAAATGGTTTCGAAGTTTATCACTCATACGTCCTGTTGCCTCTATAGTAATTATTTATATTCATGAATTATATTTACTAGGCAATAATAAGACATTTAAGTTTCCTCCACATTTTAATTGTTTATTGAAGAAAAAATGGGAGAATGGTTTTTAAGCGCACACGCCGTATGAGTAATTTTTGTGGACTTAAAATGATCACTTATACGTACTGTTGCCTCCAAAGAAATTATTTATTTTCATGAATTTTATTTACTAGGCAATAATAAGGCATATAAGTTTCCTCCATATTTAAATTTTTTATTGAAGAAAAAAAGGTTAGAAATGGGAGAAAGGTTTTTAAGCGCACACGCCGTATGAGTAATTTTTGTGGACTTAAAATGATTACTCATACGTACTGTTGCCTCCAAAGAAATTATTTATTTTCATGAATTTCATTTACTAGGCAATAATAAGGCATATAAGTTTCCTCCATATTTTAATTGTTTTTTGAAGAAGAAATATAGGTTAAGAAGTTTAGAAATGGAAGAATGGGTTTTAAGCATACACGTCGTATGAGTAATTTGTATGGACTAAAAATACTAAATCTACCACACTAAACGGAATGAGTAGGGTTTTTTTTGGACAAGCTATGTTATATAATGGTAGATATAAAGTTTTGTGGATGCTATCAAACTTTATTTAGAATAAAATGATTTCAAGTTGAATCAACGTGAACTAACGAAATAGATGTCCTTGGAATAGCTTAACAAAGGTTAACTTTGTTTTATTGGCTTATTCAGGAAAATATAATTTTTAAAGCTGATATTTTTATTTGAAGAGATCTCATTACTTTTACAAAGTTTTAGAAGTCACGCTTAGTTATTTAGGCCTGTTCCCCTTGTAATTTATGGCACGTTTCAGCTAAAGTCAATTTTCCTCAACTGTTCTAACACTTACTTTCTACTAAATCTTCAATAAGGTGGCCATTTATTGCTTCGATTTTATGCATATCATATGTTCATTGCAAAGTCGCATTGATGAAAAGGGATAATTCTGTGATGTGTGTTTTTCTTTAATAAAATAAAAAGTGGAACAGGCCGGATATATAGTTTCAATTAGGGTACTCCCTGTTTACAGAATCAAGAGAAACGATTCGTTGTTAATCTATATACTTGTATATATATCTTTGCCACATCCTATCTTACTTTTCAATATGATGTGCACACACATATATTTATGATAATTTATGTGTGTGCACCTCATATCTACATTTACATACTTGCATTAATCATTTTCTTTTTTGACTGCTCTATGGACTTTATCGCTGTGTGTAAAAATATTCGTAGTGCTTTTATAAGTTTCAAAATTGTAATTGTGCTTGTAATCTGTCGTCGTAATCCACAAAATATTAAATATCGATTTATTTTGTGTTTAATTTGGGTTTTTAATAGAATTCTACTATCATTTTCTTTATTATTTATGACAATATGCATATAAAAACTTATCCAGAAACATGAAAAGAAACCACAGTAAAATATTCGAAATAAATTGGGAATACAAATTATTATTTATGAGTTTACGTGAAAATGTTATGGATAATTAAATAAAATACTGTGTTAGGCCATATTTTTCAGTTTGATTCACACCTCCAGTAGGCACATTCATCAGAACACATTAAACAGCCATCATTTGTCGACTTACAAACAGGATTCGCCGTCGTTATTTTTTTTTTGTCAGTATATGAACATTAAATAACTCACATTATTGTGCACCAAAAAATGCCAAAAATGTCGGAGAACAACATTTCCTGGACTGTTGCTGCTTTCGGAATGAATGTTTGTCTACGGAAATTTCCTGAGTGTGTGATACCAAAAAATAATAATCTTTTTTACGGGGTAAAACCTTACAAATATTAAAAATCATCGCCAAAACGGCCCGGATGCTTGAATGATAAATGTCATAATGTGGTTAAGAGTATTTACAGTGAATTTTCGAGCTGAACGTAGTCCAATATATATTATTTTCTGGATTATTTTCTGCTGAAGAAATCGTGCTTAAGCATAGAAAAGAACAATAATGAAAATTATCAGATATGTTTGAAATCGTGCCAGAAGTTTTAAAACTTCAAAGCGAAGACCCACTTAAATAAAAATTTACCAAAAATTTCGGAATATTAAGTACATAATTTCACTTCAAAAATCTATTAATTATATCAAAAACAAATATTATAATATTAAAGGTGTTTCTTAAAGCTTCGAGGGTATAAAAACTATGACTTTCTGAACTTTTATTGTCTTTAATGGTTTTCTCATAATGTGATATTGCTGGAATTATGAGGTTTGCTATTTGAAAAACTAATGAAATAATCGAATCACTTTTTCAGATATTTATAGCAGAAATTAACAGGTAGCTTAAAGCTTTTTAAAATTTTTGTATTGGAAAGAAAGTGTTTGTCTTCAGCTTTGGGATATTGTATATCATTTTTTTTTTATAAACAAATAATATATTTCAAAATTTCTAGTTGATCGGATTAAGTTTTGCAAAGTTTTGATTTTTTAGTTTTTTATCTCCATGCCGGTAAATATAATAACTAACAAAAAAACGAAGTTAAATTAATAAAAACTAAATGTTAAAATCACAAATAAAAAGATTAAATAAAGTTAGAAGTTTTGAGCTCTTTCTTTTACGTAGATCAATTTAAGATCTTGAAGCCAACACTCGGTTTTGGCTTTTGAAAGCTTATTATAATTGGTAATTAAGCAAACAAGATTACCATTGTCATAGGAAAGCAAACAAAAAGAACAACTTAAAACTAACATTTAAGCAATTGTGAGAATCATTTATCCGTTTTTGGCCATTTCGAAAGCCTTGGCATTCCGAAGGAATTTCTCAATGAGAACACATACTACAACGTATGCATGTTATCGTTGTTTTAAATTTATGTTTTATGTATTCATATTAATTAAGAGAAAACTACTTAAAATAATATATATCAGTAAAAATGAAAAAGATCCCTAAAAGGAATGTGTGAGATGCCTATTATAATCATATTTCCCCCAATGCAACAAAACTTTGTATTTCCTTGTTTTTTTCGGCTGACTCACAACCCAACTGCAATAATGAAATGAATAACTACGAAATACCGTCCTCGAACAAATTCGTTAACCACCCGGCGTATCGCTACGTAACCCAAACAAAAAACTATCATGCAATATAATAAAATAAAACAACCTGAATGTATTACTCCACTATACAACCACTGAACACCCGAACATTCGAACATCCGAACAAACTCCACACAAATGAAATACAATGGGCACAAAATGAAAAACTTGGCTAAAAATGTCTCGTATAGAGAACTACCACGGCTCAAATACAGTGTTCCTAGTCGGTGTTCTAATGTCAGTTGTAGGGTTCGTTTTTATAACATTCACCTTGATGGCATTGTGCTACAGGTCAGTTGTAGTACATAGAAACTTCTCCCTGTGTCTAAGGTTAGTTGAAAAGAAGTAATGAAAAAGCCAGCTTTAAATACAAATACAAATTACAACCACAAAAAGAACAAGCAAAAAGTAACATAAAAGTATTTTTAAAACTTAAAAAACACTTGCAAATGCAAATATGAAAAAACTTTAGTAAATTTGTTTGTTTTGTTTCGCATTTTGATAAATTTGTCTGTGTCGTTGCATTAAAACCATTGTCATTGTTCATTTTTGTTAAGCTTCATATGAAAAAAAAAAAAAAAACCCAAACGTACTTACTTCTACAATGTAATAATTCAAATTTATAAGCAGTGGCGTACGCAGGATTACGTAAAATATCCTATTGATAATATTTTAACGAATTGGCGGTATTTTTGTTTAAATGCTAAATCATTTATTTTGGTTCAGTTTACTATTAATCTGCGTACGCAATTGCTTAACTCACAATTGCACATCTGTATACATTTTTCATGTTTATAATTCGTACACTCATAAGAATATTTTTCTAAATTTTAGAAATATCGCCTTTAACTTGTGGCAGACTTTGAATTGTTTGTAATTGAACATAGATATCTTTTCTTAACAGTAAATTTTACAAAAAAAAACTTTTTTAAATTCAGAAAAAAACAATTTGTTCTTAGACGATTAGTAACTTTTTTAAGATTTTTAAAATCGTCAAAAAAAACAAAACAAAACTCATAGAATATTTATTATTTCAAATTAGAAAGTCGCCTTTTAAACTAGGAAATTGATTTCTGAATTCAATGGTCTTGTATGAAACAATAAAATTGTTTTTTTTTATTTCAATTGTCATTTCTTTTTTAAATAATAGCCCATAAAATTAGCTAAATATATTTAATTACTTGTGATAACTAAAGTAAATTCCATGGCTGTAACTATGAATTGTAAATATTATAATAAGAAGCAAGGTTTAGTTTTGAAAAAGAAATGACTTTTCAAATAAGAAACGATTTTCTTGCATTTTACAGAAGTTACAGGTACTACAATCTTACACTTTTGGTACGCTTTTAACAAAGTTGCATTTTCACTGATAATATATTGCAGAGGTCGACAAAAGAAATCTTTTTTAAACAACCCAAATGTTATTAATGTACTTTGGGGCGCTGATTTAAAAAATGAGAACAAAAAATATTTGTTGAAAGCGTATATATAAATCATGTATTATCAGTGAAAAAACAAGGAAGAACGTTATAATCGAGTTCCGCGACTGGAAATGCCCGCTAGTCACTGCCCTGTTTCAAAGAATAGTATAATATAATATAATAACTTACGATTAGATAGTCACTATTTAAAAAAAGAGGTCAGATTTGAAAATGTTGGCCAGTATTTGAAATGACATTGAGCTGATGAGATCTCGTAGTTAATAATCATTTATCTCAACTTTGGAGGCTGCTTGCTTTGAAAGGTTAGCAAAGGATCTTGAATTGGGTATATGGAGCGACTTAGGATCGCGATGTCGTAATAAGAAAGTTTAGTTATGCAAGTTCGTCTTATGAAGACAATATGATATGAAATATATGGAAGTCCGTTCTCCGTTCTCCGTCCCCCTCAGAAAGCTCTTTGTATGTATATTTTCCCCTGCTCTCTCTCTGTGTTTCTCATTACCTGCAAATCCCTTTGTGCTACATTCACTTGATCTTCCAATTATTCAGATAACTCAGCGGTAACCCTTTTCGCCTGCGATGCCCCTTATTATACTGCTAAATATCCGATATCAATATAAAAAGTTGGAACCTGTGGTACGTGCAAATGGAATCGCTATATGGTTTTTTGATAAATGCTGAAGATCAAAGATTGGCTACTTCGTGAATCAATTGTCCATTCGAGGCCGCAAGATACAACGAAAGTGAACGGTTCAACGCCTTACAATTAAATGTCTTAACAATCTAACAAAAAAAAAAACATTATTTCTTTAGTTTTCTTTTTTTTGGAAAAAATAAAAAAAAGAATAATGTGAAGGAGACTATACAAAGGATTAGATACATTAACAAATTTTGGTAGTTATGATATTGGTTTCATATTTTTTGTAAACATATTTCATTACTTATATCCTTTAGTTAGTCACCGATTCTGGCCTTAAATCTTATAGTTTTTGAGTCAAAGCACACAATTTGAGAGCGGCTATACAAAGGATTGCCATTTGTGTATGTTATCGTTGTCGTCAGGACGGCGGTGATCTCGTTGACGTTTTTCATTACTACTTTTGTTCAGTTTAGTCTGTCCAGCACTATAATCTCATGCCAAACTATATCCATATATATATGTATGTATAACCAACCAACCAACCAACCAACCAACCAACCAACCAGAAAAATAATGCTGTACCGTTTCTACCACCATCTACCACCATTATAAACATATACCCGCCGTATGCCGTATGCCGTATGAAGCGCTGGGCACATTGACCTCCAACCTCCAACCTCCATACAATTCATATGCCCCAAATCTCAAAACAATGTGAAAGTGTATTCGTATAGCCCATAGCCCCGCTAACTTGCAGCCCAAAGCCAAGAGTAGAAATATGCGTACATCCGACCACAGTCGGCTGATAGGGTGTACCCGATATATATACCTTATCTTTTAAATAACATATATATCCAGGCCCATGTCCAGGCGACTGGCCTGCGATCGAGGGCGATCAGATCAATATTTTGATTTCTCTTTGCGCTTAGGGCCCAACATAGATGAAACTGACTTTGAGCTATGGTGGTGCTTTCTGCAGAGTAAGCCTGCTGCGTTCCGAAAAGCCGTCTTTATGAATGCGAATGCAAATACGAATACAATGTACACACATAAAGCATTTATGTTTTGTTTGTGTAATATGGTATGCAAATTGGGATCAATAAAACAAGCACCGATACGGAAACAGAAACAGATACAGATACAGATACAGATACAGATACAAAAACAGAACATCAAAACATGAAAGATACACGAACAGTTACAAGAACAGATACAGATTGTAGTACAGATTCAGATACAGTTACAGATACAGATACATTATGCTAACAGAATACACTTTTATTACTGCCACTGTCAAAAATAACAAATATATTGAAATTGGAAACACTCAAAGTACAAAATAACGATATAGTTAACCATGCTACGGATCATTCCCGGTTAAAACATTTCGACATTTAAACTTTTCGTGCATGCACAAACTTCCGCTGAGATTGTATGTTTTACACTTTGAAACGGAGTTTGTTAACAATCTTTTGGTGGCTTTTCAATACTTAAACGAATTTATTAAATTTCAATTTAAATTCTTTTTATTTCAAATCCAAATTTTTACCACTTAGGGTGCAATCTCAATTTAAGAATTTGTAAAACATTCGTGGACATTATTACATGTTTAAGACGCACTGCGCGTAGTTGGCATGTTTCTTAAATTTTATTTTTCGAAAATAGTTTTTTGTCCTCACCTTGATCCGCATGTGGAGTACCAAAAAAATTGTCTTTACATTCTTTGATATTTTCTAAAATTCTTAAGATTCAAATTCTAAACTCCTCTGGCCTTTATTTTCAATTGATTTGGAGCATAATTTGTTTATTTTTTATTTCCTGTAAAAATGTGTTGATTTTTTTATACGCGTTTTTAAACAATCTTCGCCTGTTTAAGTGTTTTTCTTTCTTTCTTTGTACTTTTGAATGGCTTCTGAAATTTTATATTTTTGGGAATATATGCCTTTGCTTTCAAAATTCTACTTTTTCGTCCGATTTTGCAATGCAGAAAAGTTGTTTTTCAAATCTGTCTGTTTATGTGTGCTTGGTACCAATTATTGAGCATCGTAGTTTGTTTTGATTTTTTATAACTGTTATTTTAATAAGGAATTGTACAATTCTCGTGATTGCAAAGGTATAAATACTTCGGCTTGCCGAATCTTCTTAGCTTTTTAATCCTTTTCAATGGCTTCTAACATATGCATGAATGGGTGTAAATATATTTTGAAAGACCAGGCATTTAACTGTGTGTTCATTTTAACAAACATATATACAATTCATAACAAAAATCTTTATATTCAACCCAAAATGTTTATTCAAAATCTATGAGCATTTGATTAATTAAGACTCTCATTGCAACATTTCGTTTCCAAACAACAATCAACAACAACATCAATATAATGATCCAACAAAACAAAATCAACAAAAACCAAATTAAACCTATTCAAATCGGTATCTACTAATTAAAAACGATCCTGATAAAATCTCTGCAATCAATACATATTTCAACGGACCCTTTTATACACACGCATGCACGTGCAATATTAAATGATATTAATGATTATTAAAATGATATAATAAATAAATGAAACCGGGTGCATGCGTGTGTATGGGTGCCCGTTTCTGCCTCATACTCTTCAAATAAACCATAAACATTGTTTATTTATTTACTAACCGAACCAAACTGAACCAAACCAAACCAAAACCAAAACCAAAACCAAAAAACATATACAAACCTACGATCTACCCATCAACCACGCCTCCTGCCCCATAATTACCAAACACTTTGACGTAAAATTGATTTTGCTGCATAATCAAATAAAATAAATACGATAACTGACTTCATATATCTGTAAAACACGCATAACTTTACGCTTTAAATTATTACACATACTATATACATTGGAGTGTATGCAAAATCTATAATATATATAACGCATATAAATGAATAAACAATTACAACAACAATGTGGGTACCGATGGCCACAAATAGGCGCAAGACAACTACGCTAAAGTACGATCCGCCCTACTCGAAGAAACCGATTGCCAAAAGTTACGGTGGAGCTGCGACGGCCCCCAATCACCATTCCGTTGAAGAGGTCTCCTTGGATGGATCCAGTAAATTAGTCTATGCCAATCAGACTGGCTTCAGGTGCGTATAATCCCAATTGGAGCTGGTGTTAGACGATGCATCAGCAGTACTTGTACCTGCCGTACTGTTACAGTACCAATTGAAATGTTACACATATGGAAAAACCAATCAGATCATTTTATACAGTCTCCTGCATGGGAAAGTTTTCCACTGCAGCTGATTCATCGTTTACATCCAGCTCCATCCGATTGATTACGATCCTCTGAGTTGGCAAGTTCATGCTCCTACTTCAATATTCTCATCCACAGGGACAAGGGAATTCATGGAAGACGCTACACGACATGTGGCGAGGACGACCAGTCACATGCAGGTTAATACAATACAACTTATAATTTATACAAACATGTGCTTAGACTAGATTCACAAACAAAGTGCCTGAGTGGAGTCTCGCAGAAACCTCTAAGATTGAGCTCAACATAAAAGTCTAATCTCGGTGACACAGAAGTCTACGAATATAGCATATTAATATCAGTAATTCTTTATTATATCGGTTAACTATTATTAAAAACTTATTTGCAAATAGAACAAATACATAATACAATTTTATTTGCAAGTGTTTGATCTTCACTTCAAAGATATTCTGTGATGAAAGAGTTTAATACTCAAAAAGCGTTTTTATAATTTATTATAAGACCGCTCAATTTCAGACTCGTTATATCTGACAAGATTATATCCTTTCCATAAAGATATATAAATGTAAAAAACTTTTTAAATTTTTTAAAGTCTACTTAATATACTATTGTTTTGTTGACTAAAAGTGTAAAAATATCTGCGACACCGAAGGACTTTTATGACTTTCCTATTTCTCTTGAGATTTCAGTGAGATCCTCGATTACGAATTTAGAGTTGAATTTATTAAGGCGGGATTCCCGTTCTTAAGCCTCAAAAATGTTTGTTTTTTAATACACTACAACTTCCATAATTCAAACCACCACCCTCTAACATGAAAAATATATATATTATTTGTATGGTACAGTTTTTAGCTACCAATAAATTGTAAGCAGATTGTGGTTTAAGCTATGCAAGTTGGACTGCACAAAGATCGGAATCATTCGAAATTTGAAAAACTCATCCTTTTTAAAAACAAAACAAATTGAGAGCAGAATGTTTCGCCCGATCTCGTTTATTTCGAGATCCTTCGAAATCCTAGTTCTCCCGCAAATTCGCAGTACCAAAGGGATTCAAATTAGGCAAGAAAATGTTTTCAATTGCGAAGAACGGGAATCTCCACTAAAGACACTTTGTAACCGCATATTAATGAAAAATCGGATTGAAATAATTTGTGTTCCCATGTTCCCGCTTAACAGTTTAGATGCCTTCCATGTTAACAAGCTAAATTGAAATAGAATAATAATTGATTAACGTTTACTGCTTGTAATTTTCAAAGCTTCTATTATTGCAGTTACAGTTTTACATTAATACTTTCGATAGCAATCATAAGTTTATTTTCAGCGAACATATGTTAATTATATTATATATACGTGCACCCACCTAACAAGCTTCTTATGTCCTCTTTAAGCGACCTGAGCTTTCATATTTGCTTTTGTCGGGGCTTTTCTCAAAAAAATACAACTTTTTGTGGGACTGTTCAACATCCTAAGAATTAGTTAATATCCTAAAAACTAAATAAAATTTCAAATCCATTAGTGTGAAGTAAAAATCATTTTTTTTGTACATGTGCGTGCAATCCTTATTTGAATGGTAAAGGATATAATATTCGATCTGAATCAACTTCGAAATCGATAATTTATAGTATATCAGGGCGGAGAGTATCGGATATTGTTTAATTAGGGAACTTTAGCATTTTTCCTTGTTTTCCTAAGAACACGTTAGGACATTAGAGAAGTATTTTGTATTGGCGTTTAAATACATAGCTATTAATATTTATGTAAATAAAGATATAATTTTGTTAACTCCGCTTAAAGGCTTCTTTTGTTTATTATCTTACTTTATGTTGTCTAGTTTAAAGGACTTCGCAAAAAATGTAGGAAAACCATCGATGGACCCCAGTTTATCAAAAGTTTAGATCGAGAAATTATTTTGTATTTGAATTGAAAACACCCGACGCGAAATTTTCCGCGAGATTTTATTTTCACAATTACCCAACGCAACTTCACCTATTTACATATACGCCAATAGAAATATAAAACACACTGTATTTCTGGCCAAATTTGTATACTATGTAATTTAAATCTGAAATGATTACTTACTAAAATATTTTCAAAGTAACGTAATGAGTACAATTTTTGACGAACAATTGGGGATTCTTTTTTTAATAGACGTTACTCGTAGAAGGGATCGTTAAAAAGTATGTGACAGGTAGAAAAAAGCTTCTCCGACCCTGAAAAAGTATATATTTTCTTGATCAGCATCAACAGCCGAGTCGATATCTCTGTCCGTATGTCCGTATGTCCGTATGTCCGCATAAACGAAAATTATACGATATTTTTCATAAATTTACAAGTACTAGGTTCTCTTAAGATTTGACTTTGGTTAATATATCAGATTCCAATATTATCTATAACTATAACTTTATAATCTTTAATAAGCTAAAAACATTTCTGAATATAATTTGAACTTTGAACCTATTGTGATGTGAAGCTTTGAATTGTTTAATTAACCTTAACTCGCCTGGTAATGATGATCAGAAATATATATGCACTGAAATGGGGTCGAAAAATGACTTAGAACATTCGACGTAAATTAGGAGACTTTTTGCAGGGGTATACAAGTACACAAAAATTAATCAAATTTCAAGTCCAAGTAAATAAATATTTATGTACGTTTCTTGTGCAATTAAGTATAAGTCCATCCACTATAATCGCTGTTTTGCAGTCTCGTGCCTTTCTCTACCAAATTTGTATATTCTTTACATGCACATTGGAACTTAATACTAACTTCAAACCTAATGCATTATTATTGGCTGCCACACAGAGAAGGGTATATTAAAGAAGCACGGCTACGGTCTGGTGCACGGTGAGCAGCTAAAAGATAAATGGGGCGATGACAATCAGTCGGACAACCTCGAGCTTATAACCCAAGACGGCACCCTGGCCTCGACAAGCGGCGGAGCAGCGGCCTCGGAGGTGGAGCGCACGCTGAAGTCCCTCAACGGCTATCACGAGGACATCCTGGAGGCGCTCCGGAACGCGGCCACCCACCGCGGCACCGGCACTGGCAACACGCCCGTCGGCAGTGGCAGCCTCAGCGAGGAGATGTTGCGCAAGACGCTGCAGGACTGCAGCAACTCCCAGCTGGGCTACTCCGCCGAGCAGTACAAGCGGAACATCGGGTCCAAGTCGAGTTCGCGGGAGAACATCTGCGACAATGCGGCCGTGCACGCGATCATCCTCGACGGCAGCGGAGCGGGACTCGGCGGCATGGGACTCGGATCGAGTGTGGGTGCCGCCGGGGGCGGATCGGCCACCATTTCGGGGGGTATACCGCACGGGAGCACGCTGCTCCACCACCATCGATCGCAGCACCAGCTGCACCAGCCGTCGGCGATACCCTTGCAGCCGCAGCAGCTGGACGATGATGACGCACCATCGACGGGACCGCTGCGCATACGCAATCTGGAGGACCTCATCCGACAGCTGGAGCACCACTCGTCGCGGCACATGAGCCCCAGCGGCTCCGAGGATATACGCATGTCGGAAACAGAAGCCGATCGCCACTATAGATTAGAAAGTTCCGCAGCTTGTAGTGAGTCATCTCAAGGGTTAGTGTTATTTCTGCTTCAGATCTTAATCACCGTAACCTTTTGAATATTGGTACTACCGAGTCAGACAGCCTTAGCCCGAAAAGCCCTTCAATTGCTTATGTGTCCAGTCCAGTCCTGTTCTGTCCTGTCCTGTCCTGTTTTGTCCTGTCCTGTTTTGTCCTGTCCCGTCCTGTCCTAACCTGTTCTGACCTGTCCTGACCTGTCCAGTCCTGTCCTGTCCTGTCCTGTCCCGTTCTGTCCTGTCCACATAAAAAGTCCTTCATTTGTTTACACACCAAATCAACATAAATGACTAACTGCTGCGATTTCTTAGATGTTCTTACACCTACATATTTGTAATGCTTTGTAACATGGTATATTAAAAGTAGGCAGTGAAATGTTGCTTCTCATTAACCGTATTCTTAATACTCAACGCGTTTTGTTTTTCCAATAGTCTAACTATGGTACCAAAATTTCCAATTTAACTAAATACATACTATATCTAAATCGTAGAGCAAGTGATTAATTACCCAAATATATTTGATGGCTTGAGAGTATCACATTTTCATAATAACTTGCAATGACTAAAAAAGCTTCATACTCATTAAAAGCATATACAAATTCATGATGTTAATTTAAACAGAAAACTGACCTACCATTTAAGGCATGAAAGCCACTGCTTGTTTGTACTGCAGTATAATAAATGTAATTCAAGCCAATGCCAATTTATATTCGCATTTCTTGCAGGCTTCAGGCTGGAATACCTTGTGTGATAAAGGTTGGTTGCCACTCTAACTAACTAAACTTAATACCATCTTGTGGTCTTATTTCTTAAGGGTCTATTGACTTCACATCGTTTTCCTCTTTACGTAATCACTTGCACATTTTTTCACAAGCATTGTATAAACTATATATAAATGCGATGACATTGCTCTTAAGTTCCTCATGGCTATCGGTGGTCTCTGTTTTGGTCCCTCGGCTCCAGGCTCCAGGCTCCAGGCTCAACCCCAGCCTCAGTCCAACGCCCAACTCTCGTTTGCCTGTCGTTTCGAGCCCCAATCCACCAGCCAGCCAGCCAGCCAACTGAACCACCCACCCACCCCATTAACTCCCATGCCACTAAATAATTTGATTATTTGCTTGCCTTCTTATCCTTATCGCCTATAGCTCCAATCAGCAAATACCACAATCTCAGAAAACCGCTACAATTCATGCGTCTTACAGCAGAAGCTGTCGTCCCCGTTCCGATGAGGAGTCTCGGTTCACGTTCGCCGGACGCTACCGCCAGCCGGCATCTTCTGGACGACACGCGCCGCACCAGTCCCACTCACCGCACGCATTCGGGCACCACACGCACCACTCCCACGCCCACGGACATGCCACGCACGGTCCGCACTCGTCGCACCACTCATCGCACACCCATTTGCAGCAGGAGGACGAGGGCATCTACGAGACCGCCGACCACCACGAACGCAACGTGGTTGACGCCCGGCTAGACTGCCACGAGACACCAGATAGCGAAAGGTAGGTCTGCGCCTCTACTTCTGTCTAGTCGTACCATAGCCAGGCCATTACCAATGTCCTGTCCTCGTGAGAGGCTGGTTGCAGACGATGAAGCAGCCGCAATTACATACAGCATTCGAGCCTGTGAAACCTGTATTTTTGCCATCTTCCTTATGCCGAGCATTTCTAATTGGATTTAATATAGTGCTCAGTATTGAGAGGATATACATACATACATATGTATGTGAATTGGTATTCTACGGGGCACTGATTCATCGTTTAGCAGCAGTTTAACACCCGTTTTGTAATTGTTTGGTTTATCATTTGGTTGAGTCCCTAGCCCAAAACAATTGTATACCTCCGCAGAGTTATACACAAAAAAGAGCTAAGCCAATGAAATCGAATAAAGCTTTTGCTAATTAAGGACTTTTGAAAAATATTTGTATTAAATCGAGTTATAGTCGTTATATATGATTTCAAAAAGCTACCAATGAACCTGCAAGGGTATATGTTTGGGTTAGCGGAGCCGTCTTTCTTTCGTTTTTTAATACTTATTAGATTAGATCTTTCCCAACCTGTCTACTGACCAATCCTCACCGAATTTCCAATCCAAATCCCCGATGGCCTCCTTTTGTTCTTACCATGTACCGTTGTTCCTGCTACGATTATTATTTTCTAGTGATGACTTTATTCAAGCTCAACAACAGTTAGCCCGGTGGGCGAGTGAGGATGTGGTATCCGTCGTGGTATTGGACCAGCCGCCATCCGGTACAATGTCGGATTCCCAACCATACATCGACGTCGGACCCATTTCGGGGGCTATATCGAACAGCGTACTCCACCACCAGCATCCGCATCAGCACCACGGCGATCATCAATCCTCCGCAGCGGCAGCGGCGGCGGCGGCGACGGTGGCCAGCAATTCCATAATGGCTTTGCCAGTCGTCCCAAATGGTATAAGTGTAAGTCAGAGGGACTATTATCCATCCCCACCCTCAACGGAAACGGAAAGCAGTGGAAGTGTTATCCAGCCGCCCATACGTCGCGCTTTGCAGTCGGCAGACACAGCGGCAGTAAGTCAGCAGCAGCAGCAGCTCCTCCAGCTGCCAATTTATCAGCAGCATCCGCATCAGCATCAGCATCCGCATCAGCTTCAGCAGCAATCAGGCGATACCAGCAGCAGCAACAACAGTCAGTCCGAACAAGTCATCGAGAATGGCTGCTACCCGGAATATAAGCATTGATGTTGAATCAGTTTCACGCATGGATCAACAATCAGCATCAGGATCAGGATCAGCATCTGCATCAGGATCTGCATCTGCATCAGCATCAGCATCTGCCACGCCCACTCACATGTGCCCGGAGCCAGCGCGCAGCTAGCTTTCTCTCTAATAATGAAATTTGTATCGACCTTTATGATTACTTTAGCATAGTTCAATACGTTGCTCGTGTATAAGCACATAAATAAATTTAAGCTAAGTAGTTAAGTAACTATATGTAAATGTGAAAAAACTAGTTAACGTAAATGAAGAGAAGCAAAACAAAGAGGAAAACTTAACAAGCAACAAAAATGTGTATTCTTATGTGTGAGTGGTAAATACATAGCCATACTTTATTCATAGATTAAAACATAAAACAATTTATTAAGTGAGTACATCCCAATTGATATTCATAGTCGTGCATACGTATAGTGAAGATACATTAACGAAATAAAAATAAAAATTGGGAAATATTTACATATTTTTTGCATACCTCGGACCAAGCAATGCCAACGTTCGAGTAGGAAAACTTTCACAAAATAAAAACACGCAGCTGTAAATATAAAAAATTAATATTTATGCTAGTTAGTAAATTATACGATCCTTTGCAGGACGTGTAGAGAACTTGAACATTTCGATGGTCACGGATAAGCGGCAGGAAAAATACAATTGTGCACTGGGCCCAGCCCGGGCTTTAAAAACCCCCTTATTGGGGCAATCTTACACCGACTGATAGAAAATTTTGGGCTATATTGCCAGTTCTCGTTCAATAATCTTAAAAAAAAAAAAACAAAACGCTATATACATAATTAATTAATAATTCAAGAAAATGGAAAAAATTAAATCGGAAATATAAATATCTGTATGGTTAAAGTATGAATATGATCAACATAAAATTAAGGACAATGCTAATGTTAATTTATCGGTTTTGAAACATCAGTAATATATCGTATTGTACCGTAAATTAAGCCATTTAGAATGAAACGTACGAATTAAATTATTTTCCAGCTTTACAAGATTATTTTTGTCTTAACTGGGTCTGGCTTATGTATTTACCAGAGGGATCTATACTATAAAATCGTTCATTTCAGGTGAAAGGGATTAAGCACATATTTTTTATTTTGTTGTGTAACGTAAGTATTCGCTAAATGTCACGAGATAGCCACGTCAATAAGTGGATTGCCACTATCTTTTAAGACAATGACATCGTCAGATTTTTTTAACGTGGCGTAACTTACAAAAACAAAATTAAATCAAAAACTTCTTTAAAAGACGATGTCTAACTAATGTTAAATTAGTGTCAAGATGCCAAATGAAAAGTTAAGTAAAATTAAACAAAAATAAAAAAATTATTTTGTTTTTTATTTAAATTTCCCAAGGTTTAACTAAAGAATCAAAAAAGGGGATCCGATTTTTCCTGGTTTTTGGCCTAAATATTTTTCATAAGGGATACCCTAATGATGTTTTTTGATTAATTTTGTATCTGTGAATGCCACTTTATTGGACATTTAATAACGAATTCGATGAGATAAGACAACATTCGACCACTATTTCCCAAGGTTTTGATTGAAAAATCAAAGCTAATTTTTCCCGCATTTTAGCCAAAATATTTTTCATAAGGGGTACCAACATGATATTTTTCGAAAAATAAAATTTTTTATCTATGAATGCCACTTTATTGGAAATGTAATATCGAATTCAATAAGGTATGCCACTCCAACATTCGACTAAATAATTTTTGAAAGGGGGACGAGAAACCGACCTTTAGAAACACAATAGCTCAAGTTCTGATCTACATAGTATGCGTGGAGAAAGCCTTCAGCTCTACTTAGCATACGGGGCGAAAGGATTTCTCAGTCACAATCAGTTTTTGGGGCAGCTAACACTCGAAACAAAAATTCTACGT
This sequence comes from Drosophila rhopaloa, assembly GCF_018152115.1. NCBI lineage: Eukaryota > Metazoa > Arthropoda > Insecta > Diptera > Drosophilidae > Drosophila > Drosophila rhopaloa. The sequence continues at coordinate 9,023,505 of NW_025335123.1, read as the reverse complement.
TTGTCCAAAACTATACAATGGAGGAAGAGCAATCAAGTTCTAGTCCATTCCTCAACTTTTTCAACGCATACAAGGAGCAGTGCCACGGGTTACCTATTTCCGTTAGGGAATTGTTGCGTTTTGCAAGTAGGAAATGGGCTCGGCTAACACCCAGTGAAAAGGAATGTTATGCCGACGTGGTAAGTATTGAACTAAACCAAACCAAACAAGTGCTCCCGAGATGTCTGGCATATAATATAGCTAATCTTGACGAGTATACATTTTTATTTGATATTAGATCGATCCTGTATTTCCCGAAGCAAGCACTTCCCAGTCGTCTGAATGCGAGCAGATTGGAGAAGATTCCCAGATGTGCATAGGTTCTCCATATTCCCGACAGAGGGCGTCTGAGAGGGCCCTATTGCGCTCCAAAAGGTCTAAGCCGAAGCCAAAAAGTTCTCTGAAGTGGAATAACGATGACGCAAGTCATTCGGGCACTGCTTGTGGCTATATCCACTTTCTACGCAAATTTAGCAGACTAAACAAACGTTTACCTTTCGAGGAATTGTTAGTAATGGCAGCTCGAAAATGGGGAGAACTAAATGAAAAACAGCGCCAACAATTTGAAAGGCCACCTTTGTAAGATCCTCGATACATATATTAGATATATGAATATTTGTAATCTTAGTGCTTTGCTTCATTTCAGTATTATAAAGAAAGCATAAGAAAATATTTCACAGCCCAGTTTAGAAAAGGTAAAATTATCTATAATTATAAAAATTATATTATATAAAATAATGCGTTTTTTTATTTCAGGATTGTAAAGACAAGATCATAAGCATTTTCTTTATACTCAAAAATGGAATGTTAATTTGAATTACCATATTTTTGGACGAAATATTTCGCTAAAGCGTTATTGTACGCTAAGCAAATTTTAATAAAATTTACTCAAATCGTAACTTAGAACACTCCAATCTTCTTTAATTAATGTTAAATAGTATTGGTAAAAACAGCAATTGGGATTAATATATGTGTGTCTCGTGTTATTTGTGAAAGTCGCATTTCATCCAGCAGTATTAAACTGTATTTTTTGACATATTTATTTATCATTGATACTCATTTAACAAAACATTTAGCCGTGTTTCTTCTCGTCATCGATGTAACCTGTAAGTGCACTGTGTACTGCAAATATATCTAATCCATGGGTTAAAAGCAATTCAATTACTGGTTTTTACCTGCCTTAATTTAATAAGAAATTCAATTCCATTCCAACATTCGACCACTATCTCCCAGGATAATTATTCAAAAAATTAAATTTGAGTTGATTTTCTCTGAATTTTGACAAAAAAAAACACTTGTTTAGGGGCTATACTTTCTAAGTTTGCCAAAATACTACTAAAAGTTAAAAGAATGACTGGTTTGTACAGCTAAGGACCTAAATTGATTAGAATTTTTGCATTTCTTGTTGTTTTTGTCTAACATAATGGTTTAATAAAGAATTTTTGGGTTATAAATGGCTTTAATATCATTAAATCCAAAATCAAATAAGGAAACACCTTTTATGCATCAATAATATGGGGACAATATTCCCCAAAAGGAGAATACTTACCTTGATGGTTCCACTTTTCAATTAAGAACATAAATTATTATTTAATTCAATAGTATAGTAAAGGAATTAAGTGTCTATTTTTAAATTTGATACTTTTATTGGGCAGCTTTTTTCAGACTTTGGTTATACTGCTTTTCGGTGACCATAACTCCGTCCATGTCGACAAATCGGGTATGGGTTCCAGCGGCAATAAAGCGCTTGGCAGCCGGCATGTCCAATCTTGGAGCCGCGAGCGAAGCGTTTATTTCCTTATCGCGGGCAAGTAACTCTTTGGCACGGGCCAAGTCGTGCAACACTCCGTGCTAAAATAAGAAGAAAACAAATTAGTAATAAGCATGTTTCAGAAAGTTTTTAAAGTTGACATTTTGAAGCATTATATATAGTTATTTTTTCACATAAATCCTTCTAAAGTATCAATGATAAATTCTTTTTCTTTCTCTCACCTTTGAGACATCGACTCCCTGTAATTTTAAGTGTATCCAAAACAATGTGCTGGTTAAATATGCTAAGTAACTATCCAGTTTAATTTGCTCATTTAGGGGTAAATTGCGTTTTTCTTGAAGTGCAAGTGCTTTTTTTAGGTCAGCCTCCAATACTTCAATGGCACTGTAAAAGGTTTTTAAAATTCCTTGCATATTTTTGTCATCCTGCAGTCGTTGGTCCAGGGTGAAACCAATCGGCAAGCCTTTACAATCGTCATTGTTTCCTTGGGACATTATTTACAAATATAATGGAATCTCTTTAAACGGCGTGGTAATATTTACATTAAATGCCGAAGTGTGACCATCACATGTGCGAGAACAAATACCATATTGCTTACAAATAGTAATAATACTAACTTCCTTTTAATGCCCCGGTTCCACTTAAATAGCGTTTACAAAAATAGTAGGGAATACTAAAAATTACCGTTTATATTTTTTTATTTGTATCAATGGCAACCACGTAAAATATAAATATAAATAAATAATAAATTATATAAATAAATTAAAATAAAATATCAATTGGTATTTCAAAAATGGAACTAAGGCAGCTTGGTTGGCTCAGAAAAATGTATCCGAAAGGCGTATAGATACTATGTCATCCAATGGTTTATATGTACTTTTTACTGTATTGACTGATTGAAATATGTTACTTCCTTTTATTTAACATTTGTAACAAATTTTAATAACGCGACTGCCCCTGACCAAAGATAACTCAGGGATATTTCGATGGATAAACATAATGGGATTTATTGAATAGACTTACTTATAAACTTACATCTACAGCTTATGCTAGAATACTCGTATTATATTGCTCTTAATGGCTCCGTAGCTGTACCTGGATAATGTTTATCTCTGCAGTTCCAAACATGTGATTATCTCCTATTTCTAGGGCATCGCACGACTCCATGTAAAGACTCCTTAGATCCTGAAGTTAATACTTTTTAAGTTTTGACTTTGTGATCTTGATCCTTCCGGCACTTGAAATTCGATTTCTAAACTTACCTTCCCCAACTGGATCTATCACATTGGACCCCGCTTTAGGCGGGGTTACCCAAGTGAGTGGATGATTCTGTTCTGAATTTAATACTACTTTCACAACACTCATCTTTCTTATAATATAAAATAAAAATTATACATTTTGAAAAAAAGCTGGCTTTTAATTTAACTTATATATACTTTTGAAATAAAAAAATTAAGGGTTTGACGTTGACTTTATAACTACTCGCCGGTTCATGCTCAAAACGAATATGTAAATATTGTGTACCCTCTGAAAAAACTATATTGCTTCAAACAATTCGAAAGTAATTAACATATAATACCACAAATAATGTTTTGTAATAACATTGTTTTGTTATAAGCATAATGATTATGTCTTTACGACATTTAATTTTTATTATGAATTGTCATCTTATATTTTCAATCACACAAAAACCTAGTTAAAGTTTCCAGGTTTGATTTTATTTAGCTTAATAACAATACAGTAATTTCTTAAAGTACTGGGCGACAAAAAACATTTTTTAAATTTTTACGCAAGTTTTAGTCAAAGTCCTTGAATATAGAATACGTCTACTGTAATAATTTTTTAAATAATTTGATGATCAATAATGGTTGAACAGTATGTATAATGAACCAATGATAAAACTATTGACTTCAAAAGTAATAAAAAAATATAAGGAAAAAAGTTGTACAGTATTTCGTTGACTATGTTATGACTAAAGATCCCACACGAGCCGATGCGTATCCCAAAATTGAAAAAAAAGCAGCTTCCCAAACTTTAACTGCTCGAAAGTCGCTCTCCATTAATATATATGCCTTACTAGTAAAGTACAGCTTAGCAATCTGCGTGGTTAGATCATGTGCAACTTTTGTTCGTTCAGTTTGTAATCCGCCGCATCACTATGGAGGTGAAAAGGCACGATATCCGCTGATGTGGCCATGTCAAACGATGGTGACATTGACGTAGCCGTAGCAGTCGCTGGACTATTGCTACCGCTGGTATTCGTGATGCCGGCCTTTAGATGTATGCTGTCCAAAGACATGTGATGAGACTGGGGATGAGTTACGTTCGCAGGGACGGTTGAGAGTTTTCCTGAGTTTGTGATTATTATGTTTCCAGCATGGGAAGCTCCACGGCCACGTTTTCGTTTCGGAAGAATTCCTTTTCGCGCCATATAGAAGCGAATGGTGGAGACGGGAATATTGAACATATTGCTGACAGTTTGGAATGTCTCGCCTTTCGAAACACATTTGGCCGCTTGTGCTAGCGATGCTTCAGAACGCCGGACACGTTTGTATGAAGTATAGCCATCGATTGAATTGTGCATCAATCCAACGGAAGTGTTTGCAGATGTGTCGAGATCAGTGTCAAGGCTGACAGACAGACCGGATGCGCAGCCCACTCCTGCTGTAAAACTGCTATCATTATTTTCATCATGAGCGGCTACATAGTTGTGGTCGTCCTCAACATTAGAATCCAAATAATGCTGCTGCTGCAGTTGCAGTTGTATCCTGTAAAAGATAAGGTATTAGGATACATAATGCTTTCTGAGATTATCGTTTGAAAAGGTTAAATTATCTCATGTAGATTAAAAAAAAATTATGAACATAGTCCCCTGGCAGCCATAATTTGCCATAGCTGTAAACACTGAACTAAGTTGAACTAAGTTGAAAAATATATACAACAGCATATTTATGAACTCAATTTTAAAAAGTTCATTTTTGTCTTACACAAACAATTTGAATTTGAATTCTATACAAAAAAAATTGTGGTTTTAACAGCATTTCCAAGTTATTGTGGTTACATTATTTGCATATTGCAAAACACAATAATATAAAAATATAATTCAAATAGCGGACACTTATTATTACGAACCTAGTCTGCTGAAGAGATAGTTGGGCATTCATGTTGTTGGTAACGGCTGGCGCAGACACCTTATAATCCTCAAAATGATCCCTGTAGGCATTCCAATTGTTGGAGACCTCATCGGCAGAGTCATCTTCAGTTGCTGCATTTGAGTGGCTGCCGGAAACAACGGCAGAGGTCGCCTTCGATGGCTGTTGAGCATTACTACCATTTAGCTGTGGTCGCTGGCGCACATCCTGGTTCTCTCGCTTCAATACTGTCGGTTGCTGCTGGTTAACAGGTAACGGTGGAGCGGAGGTGGTTATCGTTGAGGTGGTTGAGTTAGTGGCTGCGTCATCTGTCTCGGTACCATCCACTTGTTTATTGCCTTTCAGTGTTGATACCAAATCCTTGACACCTCCATCCAGACTTGCCTGATGCAGTTTCTTGTAGTTTATTGTCGCCTCGGAACCGTATAGACCGCGAATCTGAAGTTGTTCGGCACAGCGAAGTAACTGACCAAGTCCGGCTTGTGTGACATTAACCTCCCCCTTGTACATGAAATCCACGAGTGCTTGAATCTCCCATAGCTTGATCTCCCGTGGTAATATGATGACGGGGTGTTTGCACGGATGCTCTGCCAGTATCGCCTCAAAGTAGGTGGAACACGCGGCCAGCACCAAGCGATGGCAATGCAACTGGTGACCCTCGCAGGCCAGCGTTACATCGACGAATCTCTGACCAGCTAAGAGCTGTGGAAATGCAGCTCCAATGCTGCCCAAATGGCTGTTCCAGCGTACACAAAATTCTTGGGTGACGCTGCTCATCGTACTCAAAATAGTTGCCGTTTTTCACAAAATTATATTTGAAAATATGTGCATTAAGATGGGGTCCTTGTTAAGCCTGCAAATAATTTAAAATACATTTATTAACAAACGTATTAAAATATGTATTTATAAATTTTAAGAAGCAATCAAAAAGGTTTACTTTTCTCATGAATCTGACATAAGCCACATAAGGACATAAGTCAGACTTTCAAACTAGACATTCCAAATTCTGTAGCTTTTGTAGTTTTCGAGATCTTCATATAAGTACGGACAAGATTATACTTTAGGACGATTTGGGTACCCAAAAATCTTTAGAGGGATGAAGAGGAGCATCGCTGATCGAGAACTACTGAGGAAGTACATAAGAATACAGCTAAATGATTAATCAAATTAACGTGTAAAGTTTAAATGTCCTGTTCAAAAGAAGATCTTTTTCATATAATAAAAAAAATAATTCCAAAAGCTGGAACGCTTTACTATTAGTTAAATTTAGAAATTAATTAAAGTAGTTAAGAAAATAATAGGGTAAAATAAAATTTATCTCAATATTGGATTTAAACAGGTAGAATAAGCAGCGGATTTATTTATCAAAGCAAAGTGTTGGTTGAAATACATATTTAAATAGTTCGTGATTTCGAAATCGCGTTGAAGTAAATTACGTTATTTCAATATTGTTAAAGTTAAAATTGTCAACATACAGTGTATTTGCCTTTTTTTCAAGCTTTTTTGTTTAAAGTTCAGTTATGGTATTCACAGCTTCACTGTTTTATTTATGCTAGGAGCCACTGTATATACATACATACATATATACATGCATATTCGCTTATTTACATGTGATTATTATGTTAGTAAATAATATCCTAGCCGCAGTGCTTATTTGAACAAAAAAAACATACAAATCTACACATGCAATGTTCAAGTCTACATACACACACAACCGTTTGCATAAACGCAAGCATTTGTACATACATATTCACTTATAATTTTGCACAATTTGAAATACTTTAATGGTTTCCGCTCCTTCTATATTTAGTAATAAGGATGTAGGCATTTACATGTATATTATGTACACATCCCCATTAATACATACCTGTTTGCAAAGGAATCGAAACTTTTGCTGCTTTTTAACGCTTTGAGTTACATAGATGGCGTGGAATCGACAATTTTATGTTAGGACTTGTGTCCTGTGCGCGTGAGCTATCAGCGCCCGAGACTTGTTTAAAAATACACTATTCTTGCATCGGTCACATTACAAACAAATATGTACACTGGCATTACCGAATGTTTCTATTTGCTTTTCTTCATGGTTTACTGTGCATCTCTTTCAAATAGTTATTTTATTAATGTTTATTTCAACAAGCCATACTGTATGCGCGCGTTTTTAATTTTTTTTTCGACCTGCGTCTCGTATAGTTTCACATTCTGTCAACAAATAAAAGCCAAATTTAAGTGTCGGATCGGGTTTTTCATAAACTAATAGTATTCGCCGTTTTTAAACGTTGTTTTCGATTTATTTAAACTATAAAGTTAATATTGTCTTTCGCGCTGACAACTCCTATAGTAATCAATTGTTATTTAAACTACGCGTTAGGCAATAAAACTTGGTATTTTGGGCATACTCATAATGTCGTTTTTGAGTAAATGGATCATATACTAGGTTTATACAACATCCTTATTGGTCAATTCAATTCCAATGCCTATTATTGCAGTATTGTAATGAATTTCTCTTGTTATTGTGATTTACTCTCCATATACTCTAACAAAAATTGGAGCCTCGGGTCTCCCTTTTTTATTTCCAAATCAAGAATATTTTTTAATTGCTTTAATAACAATGTATGATAACAATGACACATTCTGTCGAAATTAATTTTTAATTTTTTGAGTTTGATTTTGTATTGCAATTTGGGTTTGTGGAAGAAATAAACCGAATGCGGAAAAGGCTGTTGATGCTTTAAAATCGATTATTAAATTCTTTTATCGACTTAAGTTGAGTTAGATGGTTATAATATGATATAATTTTTAAGAATCAATTTATTAAAAATAATTTATTACTTCCCAAAAAGTGTTTAGTAATGGGAATGGTTGGGATTTTATGAAAGATGTGAAACTCTGATTTCTGCTAACCACCATCCCATACAATGAATAATACGGTGGTCCCACTGGGGAATGGTTGGAATTAAAATGTGAATTTAAAATGTTTTATTTTCATTGTTAAAAACTCATTTAAACTTTAGTGGAATATTATATATGTGAGTCCCAAGAAATTCCGATTGCACAAAAAGACCATCACACCCAGATGGTGTAAAAATATTTGCCCAGGTATATGGCGAAAATAAATAATAATTGTATATTTTTCTGTTTAACTTGTAGCTTTGTAAATGCGAGCTCTATAGACTTATAACTTCAAATATTTACACAAAACAATGGATTGACATGTATAAAATATGGGGAATATATAATATGCAATAATAATATTAATAATATTAATCGTTTAAGAAACACGTATTCAAATGAAATGTGTTCCATGCATTTAGTTTGATGGAAAGTCAGCTGTTTAGCCGCAAAACAAACTCAGGCTGTTTAATATAAGCTCTGCCCAAAGTTAATAAATATTGTAACCTTGGTGTTAAATTTGTTTTCCGTAAACCTGAGCGGGTTAGTTTTTAAATGATGTACCTTTATTTATTTCGATTTATTGATTCGTTCAAAGTATTTAATATTTTTTAATTGTTAAAGTGTAAAATATTATTGTCTGACACTACATATTTATTGCCATTAATTTTTGAAGAGTGTATTTTTTTCTTTCAGTCGACTGGTCACATCGTTCAACCCAAACTGACTCGGGAATTTTAGTGTGAGTGCTTTTATTTTTATTTGAGGTCTAAAAAAAACTTGTGGAAGTTTACAACTGGGCATTCACAAATGTGTGGTTATTAAATGTTCAGCAATGACATCGTAAATTGTGCAGTCATAACGCTATTTAAAAAAATAAAACATTTTGCAATTTCGGAGTTTTCTACAAGTTTAGAAGTAAACAAATGTTTATGTCTTCCAAAACTTACATATGTACATACGTACATATATAGTATCAATGTCTAATATTAAAAATATTAAAAAAAACAGTATTACATTAAGCTTTACGTATGATCTAGAGGCGATTCATTGCAGGCATGTAATTCAACCGTCATGTGTTAAGTTTGTTACGATATTTGTTAATGCTGTCGTGCTAATTTTTTTGCATTCATTTGTTTCATCTTAAAAATCAAAAGATTATAGATGTATTGCAGTTATACAAATGTACAACGCCTGTATATTACAATGATAGATTGGAATCATAGTATAAGTCTACTTACCTCCCGAAAATGTTTTATAAAGCATTGACGGCTACTTACACTTGTTAACAAAATCCTAAAATCCAAGCACCCTACTAATATTTATCATGGCAAATCAAAAATTCATTGACTTTATTACTCATACATTTGTCCCTTTTTATATTGTTAAACAAATATGCGCACGGCGGTTATCTTTTTATAACCATACAATTAAATCTCGACAAATACAAATAACAGTCTCAAAGGTTTGTGCACAGTAAATCTTAATTTATTGGCGAACGCAATTAAACTTTTGCACACAGTTGGCTTTGCTTGATTATTTAATCAATTTTCCTTAGGTATTGAATGCATTGGTCACTATGAAATTTAAGAGAAAGCAGAATTGCGATAAAAATCAAAATTAAATTTCTAATTGACGAGCAGTCAGCAGACTCCACGAGTCTATTATTTTTCGAGGGGCTTCAGTAAAATGGTTATTATAAAACAAAACCGGTAGGGGCATATTGGTTTTAAAAAAGATAAGATGGACAAATAAAAATGATCCCATTTTTAATTCGTTATGATAAATATTGGCGCAGCCTACACACGATATTCCAAAAATCGTTAGATTTCATTTAAGGTGTTCTGCAATTGTACGTGTTATCGTTTATTTAGAATTCGAGCCATTCCATTCGGTATTAACATTAGACAGTGGTTTTATGCTTATTAAATTTAAAAATACATTAAAGAACAATCTACAGGGCTCATTATGCTCAAGTATTTTTCAAGATTTAATAGAATTGGCATGAATATAAGTAAGTTTTGCCTTAAAAAGCCGACAAGTATACAAAAGAAAAAAATTAACATTTCCTTTTAAGGAAAACTTTTATTTATATTGTTTTTAATAATACCTCACGACTGAATAATGGCGGTTTTGACAACGTCATCATGTTGTAACAAACGGATAGTTTTATTTAACTTGGTTTCCTCCATCTGTGGAACTTACTTAACGTTTACTTTATATCATTTCAGAATATCATCTGTTGAAAACTATTAATTTCACGGCAAATCGTCAAATGTGATCTGGAATCTTAGAAGAACTCGAAACGATTACTTATAATAAAGAGACATATGCGATAACATATATTTTTTGAGGAAGTTCGCACATTTCTAACAATGCGAAAGAATACTATTTGGAACTATTCTTTTATATTTATTTGCTGCGTGCTTAAAAGCATAAGTACGCAAGATCATGGCACACATACAGTTTCTGTTGTTTCAAATCGTTACAACGCGCAAAACCAATTCAAACAAAATCCAAATGTAGCATCACGTCACTCATCTAATGAGGCTGGCCAAAGTTTACACAATTCACCCGGAATGGCAGTCGATTCGGAACATGTGACACACATCGCTGCGTCGCACGCTGGAAGTGGTGGAGAACATTCAACTCATCTTGAACAAAATTTACATAGAAGTTCATATAATCTTCTAAGCGAGGCTATGTCCCAGGCTGTCAGTAATGAATTCAGTAAGTTTCCTTTGGACACAATACTTTTGTATCTTGTACGCTTTTGTAATGAGGTTATAGGTTTCCTAAAACAAGTCATTATACGCAACATACTATATTTATGCATAAATTTAAGCTTTCTATTACAACGCATTTTTGAACCCGTTTAAAATAGTCTCCTTTTCTGAGAAACTAATATAACAACTCATAACACTGAGCCACAAATCAAAGATAAAATCCTCACGAAAAATTCACTATATTATTTGAGTTATGCCAAACTAAAGTTCCATATCGAAATTTAAAAGTAAAGCATAATATTTTCAACCATGTGACCTATATAATTAAAATTATTTAAGTTATTATACCCACGCAGAAGGATTTATGATTTTAGTCAGAATTTTGCAACGCAGTAGTGGAGGAGACGTTCCCGACTCTATTAAGAAAACATAAGCATCTCCGTCTGACTGTCCATATGTCTGTCTGTCTGTTCGTTTCTACGCAAACTAGTCTCTCAGTTTTGAAGCCTATCTGGATGAAACTTTAACAATAGTCTTCTTTCTATTGCAGGTAGTATATAAGTCGAAACGGCCGGGATCGGACGACTGTATCATATAGCTGCCATAGGAACGATCGGACAATTTATAGGACAATCTGGCCAAATTGGTAAAACTTCGTTGTTTTTAAATATAAATACTACTCAAAATATAGTCGTTTTATTTGGCTTTAGCAATAGGTTTTTAATTTATTACAACTTTTACTACCTAATTTACTTTCCATAGGAAAAATCCGACCGACCATAGGCTTACGGACAAATCGGCATTTGGTCGTTTTTAAATTTAAGAGTATATGCATGTAACTTGAGATCTAGACGATTTCAGTAACAGGTTTTTATTTTAACTAAACCCGAAACCCTATGTTTAAATATAGTTTATGTAGGAACTACCTTGTCAAATTTGAGATATGATCATTTTATACAGTTTCAGTAGGACATTGAGAATCGGACGATTTCAAGATATAGCTGTCATAGAAACGATCTGGACAAATTCATAGGTAGAACGACTAGAACATTTAACTGCAATGGTATTTAAACTTCGGCTTGCTGAAGTTAGCTTTCTACTTTACTTAATTTGCTTTATTTTCAAACGATTGACACATTTAAGAGGCTCTTTGGGCTAATTTGATTTACACCATTCAATTATACATACTTTGCAATATGTTCGAATATTACAACCTTTTTCATGGTTTATGTTCACGTTATTTGACTAATCTTTTTTTATCATCTAAAGGACCTATTTTTATAAATGTATGTATTATATTTTTGTTCTAATATATTTATATTTTTATATTTTATTATATGTAAGTCCAATCATTTATGTGTAAATTAGTTTTACATTTTTTTCAAACGTGATGTTTCTAAACGATGGACTTTCAACAGGTTCGATGGGCAGCGGTTCTGCAGATGGCGCGTGTGCTGCAGATGACTTCGACTGCTACAACGTGCAGGATCGCTTTGGCATGGAGGCTATTGCAAGCTTACATCGTCAACTTGATGATGATGACAATGGAAACATCGATTTGAGCGAATCTGATGACGTATGTTATAATGCTTTTAAATCTTAATCTGCAAAGTATTTGGAACTCATGTTCCCAAGAGTAGAAGTTATATTAGATCGTTTAGCTGACACAAATCATGCTCGATATTAGTAGAAATATGTATATAATATACAAATTTCATTATTATCACATGAAAACGCTAACGGACTAGGCGTGAGTTTTAGTTTACGAAAAAAAACATGGTTTTTAATGCACATTTTCTTTTTAATTTCATGGTTTAATTAGTTAATGTTATGCTTTTGGCTTATTTGCTGTAATATCCTTGCAGCGGATATTATAATTTTGGTCAAATATATTTCACATTTCATAATTTTACTAATTGGCTTATTTTATTTGGCGCAGATTAAATTTAAAAATTTAATTAGTTTTAAAAATGTTTTGTAAAATACGAGGGATTTTCAGAAGTCAACATATCTTTAAAACTTTACCAATTCCTTTCTGTACCATTCCCATCTCATTTTACCTCAAAACAAATCTTTCTCTTCGCCGAAGTCTACCTTAGTTTTTACAAACAATTGACTGGCTCTTGGTTTTGGGTTTTTTTCTCTTCAATTTTTTTTTTGTTAAATTACAACACAAAAATCTATATTATTTAAATATGGTTTTGACCCATTTTAAATTTTAGCAGTGAAACGATTGAACTTTTAAGTTTTATTTAGATCGGACGTTTTCAGAAATGGTCTCTTTAAATATATTGCGTTGTTAATTGTTATAATAACTACGAAGATGTTCAAAACATCTTCGGCTTGCCGAACGAAGCTTCCTTTCTTGTTGTTCAAATTTTCTATTTTAACATGGGTTCAGATTATTTTAAATCAGGCCTGGGCAAAAGGATACTTCCGCTAAGAATATCGTAACCAGTACCAAACTCCCAAAAAGGTCAGTTATCAATTCAATCAACATAACGAGCATTCATCTCTCTTTCTTTCGCGATTAACACACCTATTTCATTTGCCCTGCCAGATCTCAGGTTTAATATAATCCGCGCCAAATAAACTGACAGCTTTTGAGGCCTTCAGTTTATAAGAAAGCTGTTTAATTCAAACCGATTCGTCCTGACCAATTCTTATTGGCTCAAAAATGTTTAACGTAAGGCACACCTTATAATTTCTCATGCTTATTTTTAGAATCATCAAATAAACATCATTGCCTTATTTTTTTATCACTTTTTAAACTGATTTTTACAGTTTTTACGGGAAGAATTGAAGTACGACTCGGGTTATGAAAAGCGGCAGAAAGCGTTTCACTTTAATGACGATATGCATATATCTGTCAAAGAACTGTGGGAGGCTTGGCTGAGATCAGAGGTGCATAATTGGACGATCGAACAGACCACGGATTGGTTAGCACAATCTGTACAGCTACCTCAATATGTTGATCTTTTCAAATTACATAAGGTTACTGGAGCTGCTTTGCCAAGGTACGCTATAAATTATTAACAATTTATAAATTTGAAGTCAGTTCTGAAATATTTCCATTTGTCATGAAATAAAACAAAAGTGATTGTCACTAAAAGATTATTAAATAATATTAAACCAAATAACAATATTGCAATACAAGAAAGGAAGCAAACTTCTGATTTCAAATTTATATTTTGTTTTTAGACCCAACAAAAGCGTTTTTTGGTTTTCTGATTATATTTTGACTTTTAGGTTAGCTGTGAATAATCTTCAGTATGTGGGCAATGTCCTTGGAATAAAAGACCCCATTCATAAGCAAAAAATTTCATTAAAAGCTATGGACGTTGTTCTTTTTGGGCCACCGAGAGGTAAGCTTTGCAATATATAAGTAAAATATTATTTCAAAATTAAGTGGAAATTTTATATACATTTAAAATCTTCTGGTTTTCTAGAGGTCTGTATGTTCGAAAAACTTTTAATTTTGCTAGGCCATTTGGATATAAGCTTATACCATTTCAAAGCTTCATCCTTCATTATAGAAACACATATTAAAATACATTTTTTATTTAATGCTAGAAACCGGAACCCGTTGGAAGGACTACATATTGGTTACCTTGTTGCTTAGCGCTATTATTGGTTGTTGGTATGCGTACCAGCAAAATAAAAATGCCAAACGTCACCTGCGCCGCATGGCACAAGATATGGAAGGATTGCAGAGAGCTGAGCAAAGCCTACAGGAGATGCAGAAGGTTTGTTTTTTTTTTTAATTTTTAAGAAGCTTCTTTTTATGAGATGTATCAATATTTTTATCAAAGGAACTAGAACGAGCCAGAATGGAACAAGAAAATGTAGCAACCGAAAAACTAGATTTGGAGCGACGTTTAAAGGAAGCCCCCACACTCAGTTCATCAAACTCAGATTTAGAAGTGCAGCAGCTCAAGAAAGAGATTGAGATGTTGCGAAATGAATTGTCGCGTGCAGAATTCGAATTGGTTGATAATTGCTGGGCACCGCCACCTCAGCTTCAATCGTGGTTGCAATATACATATGAGCTAGAAAATAAGAATCATCAGAAAAAGCGCGCATCTGCTGAGAAACAGCTTCAGTCAGCCAGAGAGGCTTGCGAAAAACTGCGCAAGAAGCGATCAAGTTTGGTGGGAGCGTTTGTTTCCACCCATGGAAAAAGTATTGATGATGTCGACCGATCAATTGTTGAGGCACGAAATTCCCTTGGTGATGTAACAAATGAGTTGCAAGAACGTCTTCATCGCTGGAAACAAATTGAGACATGTCTCGGCCTAAACATTGTGAACAACAATGGACTGCCTTATTTGGAGAATGTTCTGTATGGGCGAAATGGAGGCTTACAAAGTTCTATGGGGGGTATGAGTTCCACAAAAGGGTCTAGAAGTGCGTATATACATCATGTTTCATTTTATATAGAGTCTTATACATATTTTGTATCTTCCATTGGCAGCACGTATTACCAACAGCACCGAAGACCTGGATGATGAGTCTGTTCATGGTAAGCTGAACTTTGAGAACTTTTCGTTGCTTGCCACGGAATAAGGCTTGTGCGCTCGCTCGGTCTGTGAGGACAATAAAACACGGCTCTTCAGTCAAAGCATACTACTTGACGAACTAAATAAAATTTAAAACCGCTTATTGAACCCTGAATGAAATCTGTTTTACATTAAGCTCTGTATTAATGAAGGTCATATAACATTATGTGTGTATGATATTTTAATCTTTATATTTGTAATATATCCATTTTATTTTTGATGTATACAAAATGTCATCTACTTAAATATTTGTCAAACACAACGAATACTATAAAACTAAACTGAGTTTTGTATGTGAAAATGAACTTATTAAGGGTGGTTATTTTATTGGCAAATTATTTAAATAAACATATTTATGAGGAAATTAAGTATCGAAATTCGGAGTTAGGCTAAAAAGCTTCTTCCAGGAAAGGTTTTCGTATACGATTGGAAGGTGAGATCTATAAGAATTCCTCAACTTTCCTGATAACTCTTAAGTAACTGAAGCTCTCGGTTTTCTACAATCTAAGTTCTCTTCGGAGTTCTTGCTTTCCTTTGGCCAATGGTACTTCATACTCTCATCGCCAATGTCAGTAACGGTGTTCCAGTCGACGTCGCCATCAATTTTAATCATACCTCACAGATCACAAATCCTGTTTGATTATCATTGAGATAAGAAAAGTTTATAATTGGCCTCAATTTAACGATGCAGCCTTTTCGGTCACCTGGAATTCGTCGAAGGTTAATTAGTGCAAATTTGAAATTACAATTAAAGGCATTACCTTGTAATACGGCAATCGGTTGATGTTCTCTACGTCGCAGGATCTAGGGGAGCTTAGCATGACCCATTTGGCACAGGTATACAATATCTGGCCACACTGGTCTTTCAAGCCATGCTTAGTTCTCTCTTCCCCAAAGGTAAATATTAAAGTAGGCCAGTAAATTACATGTGAACAATAAATAAATAATAAAATCAATTAGTCGTCTCCCATATTTTGCTGGTTTTTCAGAGTGTCTTTGAATAAAAGAAAAAACAGCTGATGCATTGCTCGAAATAAAGAGTTTACATAACAACAATAACAGACCGGGAGACTGCAAATAATTATTGCGTAGTTATGGAGAAGTGGTGGAACCTACAGAGCCCTACCTACATCCGACACATAATATCTTACATTTTAATTTAAATAGATTTCAGTATTAAGAATTACATTCAACAAATAAATTATTTTTACTGATACGTAGTCTATCGATTTTTGTTAAAATGTATAGAAATAATCGATTAGAATCAATCTAAGATTTTTTTTGCAATTATGATCAATTAAAATAATATGGAGCTGTGCTGGATAAAGCAATCTCCAAAAGCACAGACTAGGGGAATGCTTGGCAAATGTTAAGGATGTGAAACATGGCTTCTAACACTGCGATTTTCATTTGGGGAATGGCTGGAATTTATTAAGAATGAAACACAGAGTTTACCTTAAGGAACGGTTGGAATTTTTTTTAAGATGTGAAAATCTGGTTTTCTGCGTACCAGTCAACTTTTTTTTTTTGGTTAAGAAAGTGTTTCAGTCAATAGAACGTGTCATTCAAAATAAACTCAAAATCAATGGATCAGCGATAAATATTTACTGATAAATAACTTTAAAAAAAACACAAAAACAAGAAATAGAATGTATGGTTATTAATATGCCAGGAAGATAGTAAAATAAATTTAAATTATTTTGGAAAATGCCCAAATGGTGATTGTGATCATGTGGGATAGAGTACAAAAAAATATTTTATGCTCAGCGATGCAAAAAACTGTGGTATTTTATTAAAAACATAAAACCGTGAATCTGGATTAAACTAGATCATTTCCACTTGCCTGGAATTCGCTTAATTTTGACCAATTTTTGATTTCTGATTGAAAATATATTAATTATATATGCATTTAATAAAATTCGGTTAAAAACAACCTACTTTTTGTTTAAGCGCTGCTAAGTTAGGTTTTTTGGAAATGACACTAAATAAAAAATAGCAGTATTCAGAAAATACTTAAATATGTCAAAAAGATTTAATAAATCTAACCATTTACGAGTATATACATATGCTGCGTCTCTTTCTAGTTGGGAAAAGTCGCTGTTGTCGTCGCGTCGTGCCCTTAACAAATGCAGTCGCAGTTCAACAAGTGCATGAATACCTCAACTATTTTTAATTTCTTTGTTTTGGTCACACTTGTTTGTTTGAGGAACAATTTAGCGTTTTGTTTTCATTTATAAATTAACTTAAATAAGAACTATCTAAGTAGGCTACCTGTCACAAATTACTGCATGCATTTGCTTTGGCAGAACCAATTTTAAACTCAGCTGAGTTATTGATATCGGTTAGATCTAAGATATAGTACCGGATTATAGAGCCTTCTAGCATCGTCTTACACCGAATCCGGTGTTCATCTTAGTTGTCGTTATGGTGTGTATTTTTCGCATATTGTTAATGTAAAGTGTTAGGATATACCGCATTTGTAGGACATACAACAACTGGAGGTACTCTGCAAGCAACTTTACGAGGCCACAGACATCAGCGTTCGTGCAGAAGCAGAAGAGGCCCTCGTTACATTCGTAAACAGCCCGGATGCGCTGCCAAAATGCCAATTGCTATTGGACCGGGCCGATTCCAGCTATGCCCAACTCCTGGCGGCGTCCACCCTCACAAAACTCATCCAAGGCCTCAGTCTCGAGCAGCGAATCGACATCCGCAGCTACGCACTGAACTACTTGGCTACTCGACCCAACTTGCAGCACTTCGTTGTACAGGCTCTGGTTACCCTCTTGGCCAAAATCACGAAATTCGGATGGTTCGATTCGTACAAGGGGGAAATGGTATTTCAAAACCTATTAGAAGATGTCAAAAAATTCTTGCAGGTATTATTACTTACTTCGGCAATATCAATGTGCAATTTTAACTCTTCTTAACTTATTTCAGGGTTCCGTCGAGCATTGCACAATTGGCGTGCAAATTCTATCACAATTGGTATGTGAAATGAATTCCATCGTCGAGTTGGATGTGCACCTGTCCTTTTCCAAAAACCGGAAAATAGCCACTTCTTATCGGGACCAGCAGCTCTATGACACCTTTTTGTTATCCTGCTCTCTATTGATCACAGCCCGTGAAAACAGCAAAACTATTAATTTTATGGACGAATCGCAGCAAGCGTGAGTTAATTATGCTCTATTTTTGGTTCGATAGGCTCATTTCTTAATGAGAAGCCATTTTTGAAAGTAATTAATAAAGTTGTCGCAGCAACAGACAGGATGTTTTTAGAAAAGGCATATCCGTCCCTATATTTTGTATTCCTAATTAGTAGCACTATAGTACGATATAAACATTTCTGTCTGTTTGCAGTCCAATTTACAAGCATCTATGTGAAGCTTTCGTGTTACATTTTTTAATATGTCTACGCAAATAAAGTTAGAATTAGGAACGATCTATAGATTTATAGAATATGAACAACTATATAAAATTAACGATCAGAACAATAACAAGAAGGCCGAATAGTAACTTAAAAACTTAATCTTAATCTGCATATTTTGTTTAATTTTGTGCTAATAAAGCTTCATTTGCAGAGATACGAATTTAATTCGAATATCGCCACCCCTTTATTTAAATTTGTTATAACTGAAAGGCTATATGTTTAAACTTTGGCTTCTCGAAGTTAGCTTTACTTCTTGTTTTAAATTTAATTTCTGGAAATTAATTTGAAAACTTTTGTTTACCTCGTAGGTTAATTTCACATGTATTGCGTCTAACGAAAAATTGTCTGAGCTTTGACTTCATTGGCAGTTCTACCGATGAATCTGCAGATGATATGAACAATGTTCAGGTATGTACGCAAACGTAATTAATTTATTTGGAATTTCTATTAAATTAAACTTATACGTAGATACCCACAGCTTGGCGTCCTGCATTCTTAGATTCGAACACACTTAAACTTTTTTTTGATTTATACCAAATTTTGCCCAATGGTTTAGCTAGCTACTCCATATCCTGCCTGGTTCAAATGACATCTGTGCGTCGGTCTCTTTTTAGTAATTCTGAAAGAACGAAATTTCTGACACATTTGGTCGAAGGGGTCAGAGATATATTGACGAGCTTGCACGTGAGTACTTAAAGAAGATTTTATTAAATATATATCGCCATCCATTATTTTCAGGGCTTGAGTGACCCAGATAACTATCACGAATTCTGCCGTTTGCTAGCTCGCCTTAAGTCCAATTATCAATTAGGTGAACTTATAGCGGTCCCATGTTATCCAGAAGCAATTGAACTTATAGCTAAGTTTACTGTGCACTCCCTGCATGTATGTACTTGAATATTGTGAAGTGGGTAAAAACTTATATAGGTATCTATTCTTTATCTTTAGTTGTGGCTTTTTGCACCGAATAGTGTACATTATTTGCTTACACTATGGCAACGCATGGTAGCTTCTGTGCCATACGTAAAATCCCCGGATCCGCACTTGCTGGGCACATATACACCGGAAGTTATCAAGGCTTACATTGAATCGCGTCTAGATGGCGTCGCCCTAATTGTCCATGACAATTTAGAGGACCCACTAGATGATCTGTGTATGGTGCAGCAGCAGCTGGAGCAATTGTCGGTGATCGAAAGATGCGAGTATAATAAGACTTGTAGTCTTCTTGTTCAGCATTTTGATCAGAAGGCCCGTATGTATGAGAATCTCTTGCAAACGCCCAACGCCAATCCTGTAGATATCACCATACGAGAGCTGCAATTAACTTGGTTGGTGTACATAATCGGGTCGGCCATAGTGGGCCGCCTTTCCGTTACGACAAGTGACGAGCACGACACTATGGACGCCGAGCTCGTGATAAGAGTGTTGCAACTAATGAGTTTAACAGATGCTCGATTGCCTCAGGCTGGCTGCGAAAAGCTGGAGCTTGCAATACTCAGCTTTTTGGACCAGGTCCGTAAGATGCATAGTAGTGAGCAAGCTCAAAAAGCAAATGTATACAAAAGACTAAGCGAAGTGTTTGGACTGAGTGACGAACAAATGCTCTTAAGTTTTATAAATCGTAAAATGTAAGTAGCAAGCTTTTTAATGCATTCGTCTTTGTGGTTAAATACTACTTGCATTTTCAGTATAACAAATTTAAAGTTTTGGGGACGTTCTGAACCGATCATTACCAAAACCCTGATGTTACTTTCCGATCTCTCTGTGCACTTCAATTCTGTGCGTAAACTTGCACGGCTAGAAGAAGTTCAATTTATGCTTACACATCATACAAGCGAACATTTTCCATTCCTAGGAACGAATTCTACATTGAGTGAAATGAGATGTCGCACCATGTTTTACACATCGTTGGGGCGATTGTTAATGTTTGATTTGGGCGAAGATGAGGAAAGATTCTACAATTTTTTGGAACCTTTAACAAGTCAGTTGTTTAATCTATAAATGGGCATTTTCAGGGTCAATGCTTAAATTTATTATTTTAGTAATTCACTTGCTTGCTTTATCTATACTAGTAGAACAACTATGTTTCTAAGACAATCATTTTTAAATTAAAAATAAGACAAACAATTTGTGTGCAAAATATTAGGTTGACTTTACCCTGGAAATGCCTCTTTAAGAAGCTCATATACCCTGATACAAATACCTCTTTTACTTAGATCAATTTGAATCCCTTGGTTCAGTGTTAATGGACTCAAACATATTTCCTAATGATGAGGCTAAAAAGGCCACTATTGGCTTGGCTCGTGACCTTCGTGGATTAGCTCTGCCGCTCAACGCTCGCATTCAATACACCATGCTCTTTGAATGGCTGTGCGTATGAATCTTGTAAATGCTTTTGTAATATAATAATACTGAGCTTAATCATTACAGTTACTATGCAGACTATTTGCCCATACTATTGCGGGCAATGGAACTATGGGCTCACGATCCTGCCGTTACAACACCAGTTTTGAAGTTGTTTGCTGAGCTCGTACATTGCCGCACACAAAGGTTGGCAGGCAATGTATCGAGCCCCATGGGCATACTGCTATTCCGAGAGGCTTCAAAACTTATCTGTATATACGGCAACCGTATTCTGCATCTTGATGTTCCACGTGATCGACTCTATCCAATGAGACTTAAAGGAATTGCCATATGCTTTTTAATCTTAAAAAATTCTCTAGGTGGAAACTATGTGAATTGTGGAGTATTCAAACTGTATGGAGATAATACTTTGGATAATGTTCTGAATATTATCGCAAAGTTAATTCTTTCTATACAGCAGAGCGATTTGCTGGTGAGTAACTTCAAAACCAATATTATTATTATTTTTAAAACTATTACGATTTCGTTACAGGAATATCCAAAACTATCCACGGCGTATTACAATTTATTAAATTGTCTTTCACAAGATCACGTTTCCTACTTGGCAGCTTTGGAACCGTCTGCATTCGTTTACATATTGAAGAGTCTTACTAAAGGACTTGCGGCGTTAGGTGTGTGCCAAAATTAAGACTATACTTGAAAAAATGTAATGTAACAATGATTTGTTTTCAGACTCAGCCATTTATATTAGTTGCTGCACAATTTTGGATAGTATTGTTTCATACATCTTTAAACAGCTACAGATGAAAGGTACAATTGAAAAAAGGTTTATCGTAAAAAGCATTCGAACTTATTCTCTTATTATATTTTAGTTTCCACATTTCCAAACAAAAAACTTCGGAGTTTAAACCAAGAAAATGCGCAATTTTTAAAGGTATGTATCCATAAGGTTAAAGGTTCTTATCCATAAGCATGAATTGGTATTCCAGATAATTCAAAAACATGTTTTCCCATATAATATATTTCGTTTTAGGTTGTTGAAATTAACTCTGAGTTGCTACAGAGTATGATGTCCTCATTACTAAACAACGTTTTGGCTGAGGATTGTCGAAATCAGTGGTCCATGTCACGCCCATTGCTGGTTCTTATTTTACTTTATGAGGACTATTACCGGTAAGTCTCTTTTCTTTATTATTTCATTATTTAAATAAAACTAAACGTGATTAAAAAATAATTAAAATCAATAAACATTTTTTGAATCCTTCGACATTGTATAATATTTTAGACACTAATCATGTATGAACATTTATATTAGGCTAACATTTTTATAAATTTGCAAAAATCACAAAAATCACAAAAATCCTATTCATTTTATAAAATCTTATTTTGCATTCGTTATTATTGTTATTGTATATTATAAAAAACTATAAAAACAAGAATCCAATAAAATTAACAAAATAGCTCTCAAATTATATTCTAAAGATTACAAATTATGATCTATTTATTTACCAGCTCCCTAAAGGACCGAATTATCTGCGGGCAACCAATGGAAAAACAACAGACAATGGCTCAGTGGTTTGACGATCTTATGGTGGGAATTGAGCGAAATGTGTCCAGTAAAAACAAGGAA
The DNA here is from genome assembly GCF_018152115.1 of Drosophila rhopaloa. Taxonomy (NCBI): domain Eukaryota; kingdom Metazoa; phylum Arthropoda; class Insecta; order Diptera; family Drosophilidae; genus Drosophila; species Drosophila rhopaloa. The sequence goes on along the minus strand of NW_025335123.1, from coordinate 9,000,945 downwards.
AAGTGAGTCTACAATATACATTTAGGAAATTCTGTGCCATCTACAATCTGGTCTTTTTACTGGATGTGCTTAGAATATGATCATATATTATTCTTAAGGTTTTTTGTGCCATTAACTATAACAACAAACCTCTTATTGTTTTTAGATTTACTCAAAACTTGTCAACATTTCGCCGTGATGTGGTTAGCTTACCAAAATCAACCGGAAATTTAACAGGTGTGTCTTTTACATAGTATTATTTGATGTGTTTCGTTTTTAAATCAGTTACTCTTATAGTTCAAGGGTATTCTAGATTCGTGCAGTGTAAGTAACAGATGAAGGAAGCCTTTCCGATCATATGTAGCTTAACGCAGGCTTAACACACTTAAACCATTTTCGGTCCATTGGATCATGAGGTTTTCCCAAATCTAATTTGGCCATATTGGCTAGCAGTATCCTCCCATCGGATGTTAATATGAAGCTATAAATCCATTTGTCTGGTAGCTCTCTGATAAGCTGGGAAAGAACTTACTGACTAAACTCTTGCAGTTAAATATAGGCTTAATACTCTACTTTTAAAGATAAACCTATTAATTTAAATATTCTTAAAATTGTAAAAACGATTATAAAATATACTTTTCGTATTTTTTCGATGCAATGGTGCAGAGCTTTTACATTAGCATTTACGTGGGTCTTTTGCGGTTTTATTATAAAATTAAAGATATACCCGTTACTCATTAAATAAATAAATTTAAGGCTTAGGCCGAAAAAACTGCAAAACCATATGGTAACCACAGTTTGAGTGGTTAGATGAGTTTAGGTTTAAATGGTCTTTAGGCCCAGAAGTTTTTATAGATATTTTTCATTATAATTATTTGCAAACAAATGCCTTTATCTCGCCATTTATACGACGATTTTAGAAACGCACAAGGCAGTAATTCGTTTTTAGAATGTTTTCTCTTAGGATTATTTTAGTTTTTTCCAAAAATGATTAATTATTATTTATAAATTAAGTTTCGCATGTGACATTTTTGGCCATCATTTTATTTAAATTAGCAATATATTGATAGTTTGGTTATCTTTAATTAGTTTATTAAATATGTAAGGGGAGCATCACTAAAATGAATCCTATTAAATGCCAATGGCTTAGTTTTTGGTAGTAATATGTTGCAAAAAATATTTAAAAATATGTTTAAGTTTACTTAATATATATTCTTGACCATTATTACCAGGCGAGTCTTTATAAGCGTGTCCGTCAGTCTGTCCCTTTCTACGAAAACTTTTCTCAGTTTTAATCTTATCTTGATGAAGCTTTCAAAATTGTTTTTTTTATTGCAGATGATATATAAGTCGGAACGGCCGAGATCAGACGACTATATATAGGATCGATCGGACAATGTATAGGAAAATCTGGCCGAATTAAAGCTTCCTAGTATTTCAATATAAATGAATATACGATTTCAACAAATGGTTTTTAAATTTTTTCAAAACCGTACCATTATTTCGTTAATGGTGCCTTAGGAACGGTTGGGTCAAATTTTGCCAAATTTCGTTAGTTTTAAAGAACTTTGTTGTGCATATCTCGCTCTTTTTTTATAACATGTTTTTAAAGCATTTTCGGAACGAAGGGGGTAAAAATAAAGAAACATTCTGTTGATTTTGTAGATATTTGTGTAGATCTCGCAAATTGGGTACCAACAATTTTGTTTTATGGACTATTAAAAACTTTTCCAATAGTATATTTTTTTCATATTTGGATCGGATAAAGTTTGAAAATTGTGGATTGAGGGAATAGCTCAAATTCGGAAGGGTATATAAACATTGAATTATTTATTGTTAAATAACTTGTGTTTTGTTGACTTTACCTTACTGTAAACATTTTTTCCCCTTTTCTGCAAACTACAAATTTTGTAAGTCATGTAGGCGGTGGCGATCACATCGCGACACACGCATCTTCAGCGGCGCATCAAAGTGCAACTTCTGCGAACCATGCACATCTGGTATGTCCGGTAGCTGCAATATAATCCCCTTTGATATCACCAGCTTACAAACTAAAATAAAGTAACAATTCGAGAAACGAAAATATGTTCTTCCGGTGCAGTGAATTCTTTAAAAATGAATTTAACGCATTCTCTTTTTTGTATGGTAATATTTTCTTTACATTTTTTAAGTATATTTTATTATACCCGTTAATTTTTGAGTTAAAGGTTACGTTGTGTTCGTTAAAAATTATATAACCCCAATTTTTGTATGATATAACATAGAATATAGTCTTAATTAAAGAAGCACCCCGAAAAATTAAAAGTAAAGTAAATTTTTATTAACAAAAAATGATTTTAATGTGGTTCTTTGGTTAGCGAGTTGCGGGTTGAGTAACGGGTATATCAGGTCGATTATATCGTTATTTCTTAATTATTAAAATCTATTTCTGACGAACCGATTTTGGTCATTTATTTAAATTTCTGTTTTAACATTTGTACTTGGGAGAAACGGAAATTGCTCTGAAAATGTTATAATGCAAAAAATCGGTCTTGTGTTTATCTTATTCAGGGAATAAACATAGTTTTGTTTCTTGAGTATTGCCTGAACTTCCTTTTGTAAGCCGTTGTAATATAATAATGTGAAATAAACTAGTGTTCCTAATGCTGATTTTCTGGACTTTTGGCCAGCGCTTTCGTGTGATCGACCAGTGTGCGGCGGTGGATTTAAACCCTGCGAGTCAGAGTCCTCGCCATATTAGTGCGAATGGAGAGCTCGAGGAACAATGGTGGTGTTCCGAGTGAAGCGGTGGATCGGAACGACAATGGAAGCAGAATAATATTGAATGGCTAGACGTAAGACTACCAATAAGCTACTTAAATTAGTAAATAGTAGATACTGCAAATCTGTGTCTTCTCACTGGATTTGGGGTTCAATTTCAATTTAATTTGTGGAACAGCTAGGCAGTCAAGTTTACTTAAAGGAATACCCACTGGAAAGAATTGGCAAAACACTGAATCAGGTACGCCCAAATATTATGGCGATGTCAATCTTTATTATGGAGGTTATAAAAAGTTGTATTTGGATGTTGTGGTTCTGTTTCTAGGGGAATTAACTACTCGTTTTCGGCATATATATATCATTCCAGAATATAAAACAGCCAATAGCCAAGATTGAACGCAAGGAAACTGATCGGAAATATCATGCGGGAGTATTTGTCAATAATATTGACGTCCTTGATTTTCGGTATAGTGGCTTTGATGGCAGAGGCACCCCTTTTGAGTGCATGCAACATGCGTGGGCGGGCCGAGATTCCTGTGAATTGATACAAAAGGGTAACAATAGACTACACTCTTTCCTGTTCCATTTGCTTACCCCTCGGTGCCCGTCGCCTGAGCTGGCTGTGTCCGGTGCCATAGTTACGGGTTATTCGAAAACTTGGCGGAAACTTTCCCAAATTCATGGTTTCGGTGCCAATGGAATCGAGGGTGGCGTTATATGTGCCTCTTCGCAAAGATGGTATAGGACTCATGCGGACGTCCTGCAGCTCGATTATGTCCTCGGTCGTTGAACACGTTTCGGATCTTTCACTCTTTCCTGTGGCAGACAAACAAAAATAACGGAGAATAACTTAAACTTATTTCAAAACTATTGAAAATATGATTGGCAAGTAAAAGTTTACTGCAAAGAACACCAAATATGGCAAGATTGATTTGAGTGTTGGGATTATTATAGTTTTTCAATAATGGAAAAAAAAGAAAAGAAAAGAAAAACCTGCTAAATAATACAATTATTACCAATTTAAAGCAAGCTAACTTATTATTATATTAAATTGACAAAGTTATAAGTGTAAGCTCACCGATCTTCCCTGGACAGCAATCCTTGACCTTCTTTATTTTCTTTTTAGCTCTTTTGCCCCAGTATGTATAGTTAACGGCGGCATATTCGAGAAGGGCTGCAAACACAAAGACGAAGCACATGACCAGATAAATGTCGATTGCCTTAACATACGATATACGAGGCAGTGAACTGCGAACACCGGTGCTAATTGTGGTCATGGTGAGGACCGTGGTGATGCCCAGTGCAACCCGGGCGCTCGTCGCCTCGTGGTTAATCCAAAACGAGACCCACGACAGCATCACAATCAGAATGCTGGGCAGGTAGGTCTGGAACACAAAGTATCCGATATTCCGCTGCAGTTTGAATGACAGCGAGAGACGTTGATAGACCCCAGTGGCCAGTCGCTCCTTGCGATCGTTGGTTTCGTAGCCAATGATGGTAAACTGGGGCAGTTCCGCATCTTCCACACCACGGACCGGCGTTGGCTTCCAGTACATGACCACATCACTGACCGTATATCCATCTGCAATAATCAAAGGTAATAAACATATTGACAACGTGCCAAGACAGTGAAGTTGAGTCGAGGTGAACAACGTGCTTGGGATCAATATTTAAAATCTATTAGGTCGAAAAACAATTTGTATAGGTCTTCAATACTCAAAACTATCTATTTCACACATTATTTTATAGATATACTTAGTAATAATGCTTCTGACTTCGTTAGAAGGTCACCGATTAAATTTATCGCGGACATCATGATCGATTGATGGTTATTTAATCATTGGGCTACTCTTATGCATTTTGTTACAGGGGAGATCTATTTAATTTGTACCATTACGCAACATCAAAGGCTCCCCAAAGAGTTTACTTACAGCTCTCTATTTCGACAGTGCAATTCTGGGAGTCTAATGGATAGTAGTGCAAGTCCATCATACACGCGAGGGTTGTGGTGAACCGCATGCCATATGTAACAGCACCATCGCCGCCGAGACGCACCAGTTTATTTCTCTCAGTGACGTCGTGCAGAAAGCTATGCGAATATGTTGAAGATTTAGTTGAACGAAAGTGTTGTGCTCAATAGTACCTGTTTTTGTCATTAGCGAAAAACGTGTCTGGTACCCATATCTTTTCAGCAAAGTCTCCTGATAATGTTAGCACATCATTTATGCCATCGTCACTCTCATCGCCATCAAAATATTGTCCAAAGATATTAAATGCCAAACGCTCATCGCGCCAATACTGATTTAAATACATTGTTATCGTATAATCCTAATAATCAAATGGGAAAATGAATTATTTTTGTTTAGTAAGAACTCTTTTTTTAAGCTCTTCTTACCATGTTAACCTCTGATATGGCGTCAAAGCTGGCTATGGTCAAATCCATGCCGACATGTAGAGGTTCTCCCCCAAAATTGGGCCTGAGTCGAATGTCGTAGCCCTGAAGAATGTTTGATATTGTTTGCGTAACATTCTCAAGGCGGCCGGCAAGCACATCCTTCCGAATACATCTGAAAGTACACTCAGTTTCATAGCTATACGATAGTTGCTTTTACCCAAATGTCTTTGGGTAAAGTAAAAACTAATACATAATTCAATGGACAAGTCTTATTGCAAATTTAATTAAACTTTATTTATTGATTACCAACGTTAATGAAGATTCTGAAATATTGCAATGTATTTATTTTTAAATTTACCATTAAGGCCTAAATATACGGACAGACAGACAGATATACTATTGTTTTTATACTCTTGCAGAGGGTATTATAATTTCAGTCAAAAGTTTGCAACGCAGTGAAGGATACATTTCCGACCCTGAAAAGTATATATATTCTTGATCAGCATCACCAGGAGAGTCGATCTAGCCATGTCCGTCTGTCCGTCCGTCCGTCTGTCCCTTTCTACGCAAACTAGTCCCTCAGTTTTAATGCTATCTGCTTGAAACTTTCCCAAAAGTTGTCTTTCTATTGCAGGTAGTATATAAGTCGGAACGAGCCGGATCGGGCCACTATACCATATAGCTGCCATATAACTGAACGATCGGAAAAGCCATAACTTCGGTGTTTTTAAATTTAGGAAGTTGGGATTTTCTATGGCTTTTATTTTTGGCCAATCAATCCGACCTACCGAATTTGATTAGGATCGGACGACTATATCCTATAGCCGGCATATAAATGATTGATCGGAAAAGCCATAACTTTGGTGTTTTTAAAGTTAGAAAGTTGGGATTTTCTATGGGTTTTATTTTTGGCCAATTATTCCTTATTTCATAAGGATCGGCCGACTATATCTTATAGCTGCCATATAACTGAACGATTGGAAATAGCATAACTTTGGTGTTTTTAAAATTAGGAAGTTGGGACTTTTTATGAGTATTAAGAATACATCATATGAGTAATTTTGGAGAATATAATTTACAGAGTATTCTGCAAGGGTATATCAACTTCGGCTTCGCCCAAAGTTAGCTTTCCTTTCTTGTTTCTTTTATTATAAATCATATATTTATATATATACCAGTTAAAGAGCTGGCCTGTGAGTTTGTTAAAGGTAGTTGCGATACGTAAGCTACCACTTACCGAATGAATTGTAGCTGGGCCCCCAGAAGGAAGAACAGCAGACTACAGGTTACTCCGACGCGCGTGAAACATGGCATATTGACAGCTCTTGCTTGTGTCGTTGTCGGGTCTCAACTTTTTGGAATCGATTGCGCTGTCATTTCCAGCTTTGCTCCTCTCATCGCGGTAGAAAAATGAAGTGCATCCGGCTTTCTTATCCTGGCATGTTTCGAGGAGCTGTGGATTTACGATTGCAATGGGAAAAAGTAATTAACTACTACTTATTAAAGATTAACATATTTGCATCAACTCTTCAATTTTATACTGTTAGGAACATCGCTTTTAACTTAATGCCGCGACTTCTTTAGACTTACTCGAAATGGCATTTATTAATGGTTGAAATAACAATGAAATAAACAGAAGATAATTATTCTAAGCTACTTAAAAGCCATAAATTCAAAAGCGTCAGTGAATATGCATCCGCATCAATTCAAAATTAATGGCGCGATTCAAGACACCTCAAACAAGTTCGAAGACAATAGCGCTAGTAGTACATATATGCGACATTTTGTCCTTTTGTCCTTAAAATCAATGTATTATGTAATGTGGCCGAAATTAGCATTGTATAGAAAATAATTTTAAAGTTCCTTTATCCTTAAATGAACTGCTCGTTTTCGAGAACAACTGAACTAGACGGCAACGCCGAAAACAGTGTCCTTGTTATTACCATTCTATCGAGTGATTAATAAGGCCAATTTTTCTTTTTTCCTAACGCATTTTCGAGGTCTCAGTTTCCAAATTAACGTGCTCTGTCTTGATAATAAAATATAAATATTTTTAACTTGAAGGCCCAAATAAAACCTAAATGAAGACAGGTTTATAATTGGCGGAGGAGGGGGGGGGCTATCTTGAATGAATTTTTCGCTGCCCTCAAAACATAATTTGCATTTGAAGGAGCCGATAAGAGGATACTAACGAATCGGGCAGAAAAAAGCGCAATAAAATAAATGTTTGTTGATGTAGAAACACGTTACAATCGCGAGCAAACAACTAAAGTCGCGCACATTTGTGGAACATATAACTTATGCATTTACGATGGCAGTTTGGCTTGCCTTTTCGTCCATATCACCAGCACTAGCCAATAAACAGGGAATTGGCAATCGCACACATTTAGATAAATGGATTGGCAAACTCAATCACTTCTATCGCTGGTACCTCGATTCCCGACTCAGTCAGTATTTTGGTCCACGCGTAGCCTCGAACTGCTGCGTGTGGGCACCCACAGTATCTATCTAATGAATAATTGCTTATAGAGATGCTTATGCAGGAGCTTCTCGGGTGAGTTCATTTCGCTCGGCTTGACCTGCATTGCGCATCCCTATTATCCAAGTTTGTTCGTTTTATCAAATACATACATATGCCTGTGCTTTCTATGGATGTCCTTTTGCTTTTCCATACGGCCATGAAGCTTTTCGAAGCGACATCCTGCGGTCGTTGGTTGAAACTTGGCTCCTTAAAAGCTCTACATTTTTTGGCCGCCATAAATGGTACTTAAATTAAAAAAAAAAAGTGAACTCATTCATCGAACAGCATCGATAATCAAGCAGAATTAACACCAGAAGACAGTTATCTGAATGTAAAACTAAGGCAAACATACAACTTTCCTAATTGCGTTTTTGATAAAAGTAAGAGTCCAATGCTTCTCAAACTAATACCAACGCATTCCTTTTATCCGATTTTTAATCAAAATGAACGGCCCGATTATGCAACAAAATGAAGGCGCTTACAGTTGATCTTTAAATATTCATTAAAATCTGCCTAATTTTAGGCCGAGCCTGAGCCATAAGTATTAAGAATAAAAAGTTTAAAATGAATATGAAAATGTTCTTTAACCGCTAAAACACTACAAAAATTATTTTTTTATTTATAGATTGTCGTGGCTCGTTAAATTCGTTATTAAATTGCCAATAGATTGGCATACCCAGCTGAAAACCACAAAATAAAAGCAGGAACGAAATTTGGACATTAAAAAAATTTAAAAATGTGTATGACTTTAATATTGATTCTTATGCCTTCATGTTAGACCATGAGAACTCTTTTTTATACATTCCATAAGTCAGCCAGTACAAAAGGTTGAGGAATGCAAAGGACATGGGGAAGGCAACTCGGGCAACACGATCTATTAAGGACACACTGTTCACATAACAGTTGGCGCCCCCTTGTTCGCTTTTTTGCGCCGCTGCGTTGCGTTCTCTTTGTTTCCGGAAACTATTGTCGCTCTTCAGGCACATCCACATCTGGTGCAGCCGGGAAACAGCCGGAGGCTCCGTTTGAGTGGTGCTCTCCATGGTGGCCGGCAGGATATACGATGGGTTCTGATCGTGAGAAAATGGGTAAGTAGCAGTGTTTACAGGCAACTCGGACCTTACTCACATTATATGTTGGACAAAATATAGCTTCGCGACTCAGAAAACCATCGTATTCTAGGCCCAAGGCATCGCGTTTTTTGCAAACGCAGACACCATTTTTAGAGTCAATCGATTCACTAACACCCCCCTCGTTCTCGTCATTTTCGGTGCCATCACTTGTGTCCTCCTCGTCTGCAAATTGGTCAGCATCCTCGGCGGCGTGATCCGATAGCTCGTTGGCAATACAGATGTCCTCCCACTGCTCCTCCATTTGGGGACTCTCCCCGCTGCCCAGCTTGGTAAAGTAGTGGACTCCTGCGAATTCCAACAGTGTGGCAATGCAATAGAGAAAGCTCATCAACAGAAACCAATCTAGGGCCGTGGCATATTTCACTTTTGGCAGGTCTGTTCGAGAGTCCAGACTAATGGTAGATAGGGTAAGTACCGACGTCACACAAAGACTGACCCTGTCACTCGTGGCCTCGCGATGTATCCAAAACGAGACCCAGGACAATACCACGATCAGTATGCAGGGCACGTACACCTAAATGGCATTGTTACTAATAATGGTTAATAACATAAAACATAATGAATGTGTTTCCTACTTGAATCAGGAAATATCCAGTGTGACGTTTGAGATTAAATGCCACATGCAAGACTGAAAAGTCGCCTTCACGACGCACCGTAGTAAAATTGCGATGCATCATGCTGATGAGATCAAATTGATTTAAAGTCATCCCGGGCACGAAGGAGACGGCATCATCTTGATTTTTCCATTCGTAGATTAGCTGCTGGTTGATATATCCATCTAAAGTTTTCAGGTTCGAGATTCAAATTTGATTCAAGCATTAGTGCAATGTAAAACTTACAACTTCCAATTACAAGGGGGCATGATTGTCTGTCCATTGGAAAGTTTTGCAGCTCCATGGGACACGTAGCCTTGATTGTTAGTCTATATTAGGGTAAAATTTATTTACAAAGTATATATATTTATTAAGTCCTTAACATACCGCATCGAATAAAGAATCCCTCCGTTTTGGTCAAGTCTAAGCAGTTTGTTGGGGACGGTTATCATGTGAATTTGTGAGTGCTTGCCGTTGTAGAAATAGGTGTCTGGGCGCCAAATCTTGTCAAGCATTTTAATGCTGAGGGACAGGCTCTTGATGGGCCCCTTGAAGCTCAGACGTTTGTCCCGCCAATACTGTCTGAAGTAGCAGTCCATCGAGTAGTCCATGTCCAGCTCCGAAACAGGTCCCATGCTGCGAATCAGAATGTTGGTCTGCACCACGGTCGGCACTCCTTGTCCGTGAGTGGGTAGTTGCGACTGTTCGTAGCGCTTCAGTAGGTTCTCCAAAATCATTGAGATATTGCGACTGAGCATGTCGGCAGAAGCCTTTCGCGGCACTCGTCTTCGATTTGAAAGCTCAGAGAAATACGCAATATTTTTGGGGCTTTGGCGCCTCGTTGTCGACCGAGTTGCTATTTGTTTTAGCGACGGCAGTACGCGGAAAGAATTGAATATTCTAGAGCTAAACTCACTTGTTATATTTGGTATTTTCGTTAAGATTCCAGTCTGCCCTAGAGCCTTTATATAAAGTAGATCTGGTGAAGTTGGCGCTAGTGGACTATCACTTACGTGTCCGACACAAACACAGATGTTGATAAGCAACCTGAAATGTAATTATTATGCAACTCCGATTTTAGTTTAAACCAGTCAAATAGTAAGTGCTTGTATGAGCCCATTGTTATTTTTCTTTCAAATAGCTCAAATTTTAAATTTCAAAAATCTATTTGATTAAAAAAGTTAATCAAAATTCGGAAACTAGACTTTATGTTGTAAAGTGTGCACTTTTGAAGCTATTGAATACGGGTTTTGAAGCGAGGTATTCTTGATTTTGTAAGGACCTGTATAACAACCTAAATAAGAAATAGGTACTGTTTAATTTTACTTGCTAGCTTTTTTTGTGTACTTCTATATTTCCTTGAGTGAAAGCAATTTGCCCCAGAGTGTATGAATTATAAAATCAATCGACTGTTTACCCACTTTTATTGATTGTTGCCCTCATAAGCTAAGTAGGGGACAAGCATCGTAGCCCACATTTTCAAATTGAGGTGGCAAGCACATATTGCATATTTGATAACGGCTTCATTTTCATCGCTGTAAATGTATGTCATTGAGCTATATCAATTTGAGACATCACTTAACTAAGTTCTATTCCAAAAAAAACCCATTCTCTCAAATATTTAAAAATGATAATCAATTCTAGACTCAGCTTATAGAATACTAGCCCGTGATTAACTTACCCGCTAAACATAAGTAGAACTCGCGTTTTTCGAAACATATTTAATATCACGGTAGGTTTACGGGTAAATAAGAAAGTAATTATATTTCGAGCATAGCCGAACACCGAAATCCTGACATTATCGTCGCTATTTGGACTATTCCGTATTGAAACTGCTGCACGTTGTGACATGCTTTATATAATGCAGCATCAATAGCCGCTGGCATAGTTTGTATTCGGCATGCGCAAAGCATGTTGCAATTAAGTCCGCACGCCTTTTATTTCATGTTCATTTGTGACAAAACACTTTTTTTTCGCATTAGAACCATGCATGTAGTTCCTATTACAATTATGAGACACTTTGTTTCTATAACATGCTTTGTAGCTGGTCAAAAGTTCCTTAAGTTAACATATAGCAAATTCAAAAACGTATTTTTTTATTGGAAAACTCATTTATTAAATTTTTTTTTTTTTTAAATACAAAGTTACGTATTAAAAAATTAATTAATGTGTTTTTAAAATCTTGTCTGATTGTAAACCGCGTAAGGGTTTAGTACGAAACACAGTCCGATCGCATTTCGATCAAGCCATTTTGAAAACTCCGAACTCCTAACTTTTTCGGTCACGAAAAACCATTTTCTTGGAGCGTTGACCTGGGTCCTAGATTCATCCTCTTATAGTTTTCGATGAGCTTTTGCCGGCACTTGAACTATAGGTCACAAGACCCTCGAATATCCTTTTGGACTGGGAACTAATACTGCCGTCGTAGCATCGTGTGTATCGGAAAATAAATCTCATTCGCCATCCCGTTCCCCTTAAAAGATTTGAAATGAAACCACTTACTTACCAGGATATGATTGTGGCAAACATCGCATGCAAAAAGGATGGAAAAGCACAGTTGAGCCTTTGTAAAGCTTTATCGAAAGCTTTTTGGGAAAGTCCTTTTGTCAAATTTTTTATAATTCACCAGAAAGCGAAAGCAGTTGTAAAAGCATTCGAAAAGCCTAATCTTAACCCAAATTTAAAACAATCTTTTAATGATATGACACAAAATTGAAACATAGAAATTTAATTTTATAAAACAAATTGAAAAATAATTTAACAAAGGCAACCAAAGTCTTAAAATAAACTGAATATCGATTTGCCTGCAATTTAATTTAAAAAATTCAAGTTATATATGTACCTGTTTTTAGATAATTTCTATGTAAATAAGAAAAATAATAATTTTTACTAACCGAAGATAATAGCTTTCCAAAAAAATTCTAAATATACACAATTTTTCAGCGATATACACACGTAGGTAAAATTTTGAATAACTAAGAATGAACTTAAAAAGGATATTTGTAGTCAATTCAATTAAATCAATTTAAAAGAATTAAAAGTTGCTAATGATTGAACATAAAGAGTCGAAGTCAAAGAAACTTTTTACCTTCAGCTGGACTTTACCATTCACTGGTGATATTTTGCGTAATTGATTACTTTTTCACCTTTCGGAAAAGGAATGGCTGTATGTACCTGTTGTTGGTGGAAATAAAGTTTGATAAACTTTGAGAGTCGAAAAACAAAAAAGACAGAAAATCATTTTGCCCCAAATTTGTTGAGCAAATACAAGAATGCTTCTTTGTGTATTTAATAGTTCATACATCTGCAAGCATAAAATATATTTACAAACACTGATAGAAAACTTAAGTTTCCAGATATCTTGTTGAAGCCCTGAATAGAATTAAGCCCGCGGTTTTCATATTGTGAAAATCATCATTATTTTGTAACTAATCCAGTTTAATAACATTTGTGTTAACCACTAAACCAACCGGTGCTTGCATCCTTGGGCTCTGAAAAAAGAAACATTGATGCCTCTTCCTTTTTTAATTATGTTGTACAATTTTGCATACAGACTTAGATCAATAGTCTAGCACTTATAATATAAGAGCTAGGCCTTTTAATTTGGCTTACAGACGCACAGAAGTTTTTCGACATTTTTGCTAGGGAAATCTCTATGTTAAAAACTTCCACACCCTCTGTGTTTCATGATTGGATTAAACAATGATTTTATCATTGGCAATCAGATAAACCAAGTTATGGACATTTCAATTTGTTATCAGCAAAAAAAAAATGCGCCCAGTAGTAGGATATTTCTTTGTTCAAAGTCGAAGCACCCGAATTACTTAATAGTTATTACCTATTATTAAAAAATAGGAAAATAATTTAGTGATTACATAATTGAATAATATATCATATAATATAATATATTTCGTATTATCTTAAACCCCCTTTTTGTTTTGAGCTTTAACAGGACATGTTTTTTCACTTATGAAAACCAAAAAAAAAAAGAACAATGATTAATGTCGGTTGCTGGGCAAAATAAAAAACAGTTTGCTTTCCACACATTTACAATCGAAATCATCCAAACTGCATGAGTCGGTAGATCGATTGGCTTCAAGGACCTCCATTTTGATGCAGGGCCATTTGAACTATTCATGCCACCTATGTGATAGTCGAGAGTGTAGTCAGTTGGATTGTTTTTGTCGAGGGCGACGCCATTGGAGATGGTGTCGGCACAAAAAGGCTCGAGGAAGCCGTCTCCGTGGTCAGACTGCGCTCTTCGTAGACCCCAGCTCGTTCCTGCCAACAGAATAAAGGGTATATGGTAATCGATTTAAATGCTTAAGAACTAATTCCAGATCTTACATGATTTTTGTCGTACTTAAAACGCTTCCAAATATTCGTCTTTGGCTCCATTGGCGTCCCATCAACGTTGTAATTCGGATTGGAGAAGGTTAATACAGATCTACTGGAACCGCGAGAGTTGCGTTTATTCTTTTTCTTGCTCGTGTTGAACGCAAGCACTGCAAAGACAAGTGTAAATCCATGGTTTCAACAGTGAACTCAGTTAGTGATGGTGTTATTCTCTTACTGAAAATAACGAGTATTATGATGACAACCATAACAATGACCACGCCCAGTGCCACGAGGACAAAGAACTCTCTCTGCTGATCGCTCTTTTTCGTGTGGCCATCCTCGTCCTGGTTGTTGGGATCGCCCAGCTGCTCCGTGGGTGTGGCATCGTCGGTGGATTCGTCGGAGTACTCCAGCACCTGGTCGCTCTCCAAGTTGGCATGCACCAAAACCTTGGGCTTGGTGGAGCATGCCGCCTCCTTGGGATCCAGTACATCGGGACAGGCGCACACGTAGTCCACGAAGCGATAGAGGCACAGATGCGAGCAGCCTCCATTGTCCTGGGCGCAGTGGTTCCAGCTCTTGGGCTGCCGGTGCAGCGATACGGCCCGGATGTCCAGTGCTCCACTGAGGGCATCGCGCACCTCGAAGGGATTTCCAAATCCGGATCGCGGCAATCGCTGAGATCGGTACACCGATTTGTTGTACCAATCGGTCCAGTAAATACTACTGTCGAACTAAACAGAGGGGCCACCATTAGTCCTTGCATTGCTCTAATTCATATCAATATTATCCTACCATAGTCAGGCCAAATGGATGGGGTGCGTAGGGAACAATCGTCTGACGACGCTTTCCATTGAAGTCCACTTGGCCAATGTTGTCTTCCAAAGCGTCGGCCCAAAGTAAACGCCGATTGCTGTTTAATAATAATAGGGTTTTTAAGTCAAACTATGCACATCTCGAACGTGTCAAACATTTTTGGGCCATCTCTTAGCACTTAGTTACCATTACATTGTTATACATTCTAGTTTTTAAGAAGTTCCAAAAAATTTAAAAACAGGAAACATGGTATAATGTGTTTTACTTTCACTCTGAGAACACACAAAACAAAACGAACCAAAATGTATGAAAATAGATTACCATTTTAAGTAATTATTCCAAAAGTTCACAATTCAAGGCATTACAAAATGTTTTAGGTAATTTTTCCTAATTTAGTGGGGCTAGTCTTATCTTTTAATGTTATTTGGAATGCACAAATACTGTTCACATATTTTGGGAGATGGTCAAAAATACTTCACATGTTTGACTCTATTAAAAAAAGAGCAAGGAACGTTTCTTTACCCAATAGACCAACTCACCTAAAATCAATTGTGAGGCCCGTAGGAAAGCCGATGCCTGAAGTTATGAGAACGGTTCGATTTGAACCATCCAAGTAGCTGCGTTCGATTTTCGCTGGAGAGCTCCAATCTGACCAAAATAAATAACTGCAGAGACACGATATTAATGATATGCAAAAATAAAAAAAGAAGGAAACTACAAAATGGGGAATGAATAATGTTCGTACGCTTTTTTAGGATGCACAATTAGAGATCGCGGGTCGCCCAAATTGTCCTCGACTATCCGCTTGCGGCAGCTTCCATCGATCCGAGATACTTCAATTAGCTTGCGATCGGTATCAGACCAATACAGGTTGTCCGAAATCCAGTCGACGGCTATTCCGTTGGGCGTGAGCACATCCGTGCCGACAATCACCTTGCTTTCGGTGAGGTTCAAGAGATTAACCCTCCGAATCACGTCGAGATTGACGTCGGCGAAGAAGAGCAGGTTCTTCCGGTAGTGGTAGTCGAGTACAACTGCTCCATGTACTCCATTGATGGGCAAAACGACGTCCATAAAATCGGCAGAGTTCAAAGATATCATGCCAATTCCAGAGCGCAAGGCGATGAGAAGGAAATCCTGTAATTACAGCAAACAAACAAATGTATAACTATTTTATAAACTATATAAATTAAATTAAAATTAAAAATATATAAAGAGAAAATTACATACATTTAAAATTAATTTTATATTAAATTGAATTAAGTAAACCTTTTACCAGTTGCACCATTGTTATTAATTTATTTTATTTCGTTTTAATGCCCAAATCATTTAAATAATAATTTAGTTTTTAACTTTTTAATTTCTTATTTCATATCATATAAAAAAAAAAAATCTCTCTCGTATAATTATGATAAGTAAATATTAATATTTTGTACTTTTACACTTAAGTTCGATTTCTAAATGTTACGTCAAGGTTCTAGTTTGTAAGTTAGCAAAACTTAACGTGACATTGAAAAATCGGACTTAAGAAGTTGAAATCTCAAAAGCTACTGTTTTGAATAATAAATAATAGAAATGAATATTTAAAACCCTTTTGGAATAACAATTAATCCTCAGCTATGTATTAGTCTCTTTTTTAGATCAGTGTGGGCTTACCTCTGGTAGATTTTGGCACTGCGTAGTGCTATTCTGGCGCAATCGCAGTCCAATGGGGCACTGGCACGAAAATCCAGATGGATTGCGGAGACAGAGGTGCGAGCAGCCACCGTTGTTGGCTCCACAGACATTGTCGGGCATCGGCTGATCCTGGTAGATGACCTTGATGTCCATCAGCCCATCGATGTTGGTGATTATGTCCCGCTTTGCCGTTATGTTGCGCCTTTCGGTCATGTGCAACGCCTTCGACTTCCAGTCGGTCCAGTAGATGTTGTCCTCGGAAAGGGCCAGGGCATACGGATGATGGAGCGAGGACATGATCAGCTTGCGTTGATTGCCCGTGTAATCGCAGGAGTCGATGGTCTTCAGACGGGCATCGACCCAGTAAATTCGCTTGCTCTTCAAATCGAGCGACAGGCCATTCGGCCAGCCAAGATTGGCGGTCACAATGCGAGACCGCTCGTTGCCATCCAAATGGGACCGCTCGATCTTGCGGTAGTGACCCCAATCGGTCCAGAACAGCAGACCAGCCTCGTAATCCAAGGCCAAGCCGCGCGGCGACTCCAGATCCTTGTGGGCGATCACATGCCGATTGCTGCCATCCAGATTGGCCACCTCGATGGTGTGCCGACCGGCATCCGCCCAGTAGATGGTCCTGCCCACCGAGTCGACAATCAGGCCATCCGGATTCTCCAGACTATCCCCGACCACCTTCTGCACGTGCAGGCCGTCGGGACTGGAGCTCATGATGACGTTCTCGATGGTGTCCGACCAGAAGATGTTGCCCGTCCGCCTGTCCACATCCAAGGCCACCGCATTCGAGATGGGCGGCAGGGGCAGGACCACGTCGATGAGGTGGTCAAAGTCCAGCGATATCTGCCGGATGTCGATCCGGTGGGCGAACAATATGTACTGGGTGGGCCCCTCGGAGCAGGTGTGCCTGTCCTCCTTCAGCTGCACGCCCACGGTGCAGGCACAGGTGTAGCTGGTCGGATTGAGCAGGCACAGGTGGGAGCAGCCACCGTTCAGCTTGTCGCAGGCGTTGAAGATGCGCCTCCGCGAGCGATGGAACACCCGGATGTCCATCAGGTCCGTACTGTTCGCAATGATCACGTTCGTCTCCTTGCCGGTCAGCTTGTTGGCGCTCATCACGGACTTGGTGTCCCAGTCCGTCCAAAACACACGCCCCTCGCTCACATCCAAGCCGAAAGGATGGCCAAGTCCGTCTGTTAGAAGACAGGTAGTTTGTATAAGTAAGTTTGTAAGTATATTATTCAAGTCTTAATATTCATTAAGAAGAATCCTTGGAAAGGTAAATATTCCAGTTGTAATAGTTAGGAAGAAAATCTTATTTCTATAAATGCATCTATTTAGTCATGTTTAACTGAAACTTAACATCATTTTAAAATCATTAGAACAAATCAAAAATGGTGTATAAAATACATGATTATTATTTTGTATAAAGTTGATTCCATTTATTTCTGACTGTTGATGATTCTGATTTTCTTTTTAATCATAATTATAAATGAATTATTAAATTATAAATGAATTATACAAAGGTATATTTGCTTTTGTACTAAAAGATTGGTGTAAATGTTTTGGTAAATGTAATATATATATAAATCTTATCTAAGATTAAGACTCGTTAATATAAATTGGTGATATATTTTATTATTGGCTACTTACTTATAATAACCTGACGGCCGCTGCCATCATAGTTCATGTACTCCAATGTTTTTGTGCCACCATCAACAAAGTAGAGTTTACTCTTCTCATAGTCAATGGCCAGTCCATTGGGATAAATTAGTTTTTTCGATGATATAGTAACGCGGTCATGTCCATCCATGTTGGCACGTTCAATCATAGGGTGATCACCCCAATCCGACCAGAACATAAAGCCATCTGGAAGGGGAGAAACATGAAAGTAAGTATTGAAGGTATAGGAATAGTTCTTGGATACTTGTTGTTAAGGCCCAATAAACATTTCAATTAAAATCAGTTCAAGGACTCCAGCATATATATTATAACATATGTATTATGACGTAATGAAGGCCATGGTTAAAGCGCATTCAACATACCAATAGGGTTCACAACGATGTCCCGTGGCTTGTATAGCTTCTCCCAAATGAGCAACGTGCGCATCTTTCCATTCGTGGTGGCCACTTCGATGCGGTTCTTGGACGGATCTGTCCAATAGAGCTTGTCGGTGATCCAGTCCAGGGCCAGGCCCACGGGAGACACCAGGTTCGAGTGC